>NC_080693.1:18324602-19574602 GCF_030445035.2 Dasypus novemcinctus | reverse complement strand
TATGCTCTTGAGTTCAACTTCTATAACCTGCTCTTGCAGAGTGACCTAAAGATGCCTTAAATCAACAGTAAATATCGTCAAGTGCCTGTTACATGCCAAACTCTGTGCTTCCTTGCCGTTAATAGCTGAGTGTTGAAGAGTTCTTCATCTTAAGGGTATTGAAAGATGAACTTAAAGAGCTGCTTGGATGGGATTTACTTTAGCTGCTAATTAGTTCCAGCCACCAGGCTAGGAAAATTCTGGTTTGAAGGCCACATCTGACCCTTGACCTGAATTTTATCTGTCCATGGAGAAAGGATCAAAAACTAAAACACTGAGACATACCCAGAAATCTGAAAACACCATGCCACACTGAGAGGCTGATTTAACTACAACATCTGATGAAGGCATAAGATGGAGGGAGATGTTTCTGTGTCAAAACTTCTCTTGTGCCCTTGTCCCTTCTCTGTCTTTCCTATTTACTGGCAATTAATATAGGCCTAGGGTACATCCATTGAAATATTCATCCTGACTTCAGAGGTATTAAAATGCAAAAAAAAAAAAATGTGCATCCTAAAATAATGAAATAAGGTACACACAGTTTTGTTTAGCTGGTGAATTAAGTGAAAAGGAAAAAAGTAGAGACAAGCTATTTACAAAGTCCAGGCCTTTGATAGTGGGGAAGAGAAACAAGGTCAGACTTAAGTTATTTCTGAGCTTGAATTAACAGGATGTGGTGACCATCTGGTGCCTAATGGATGTCCAAATAGTTCAAATAGTTTCTAACTCCTTGTGATAAGTAATACTGGATTCTTTACTTACAATAATGATATCAAGGTTCTTCTAAATACATATATACATATATATATATAGAGAGAAATTGATTTAAAGAAAAATATTAAATAAATTATTTATATGTGGTATGGGACCATGATAAATTTTTTGAAGATGATACTGATAAAATTAATGAACAATAGTAGGGTTTTGGTTTGTAATCTTCATCATGAAGATGGTAGATAGAAATATAGGGAATGGCAAGCACATCCCAAGAAAGTGTGTCGAGTGAAGCTACAAATGGAGATTGACAATAACAGTCTTTAAAATAAAAAAGAGAAACATTTCAATTTATCCCAAGTTGGGATAAGCGTCCGTAGTTTAGGCTCAGCCTACGCAAAAGATATCTTAGACGAATCTGTCTTCTGTTTCCTGAATTGACATTATGAGCTCATAAAATAAGTTTGCCAAACGAAGTGTGTCTGGCACAGGAACACTCAGACTCTTCATGAATGGTGGGCATTTCAGGATTGTTGTGGAAAGAGGGCGCCAGACTCATTAGTAACCAAGAAAATAAAAGAGCTATCTAGAGAATGAATGGGAAGTTCTGAAACTCAAATGATTTCCAAGGTCGGGGCACCCACCCGGTGGTTTGTGCAGAGTCATCAAGGAAAGACCCCTGCAAGATGAGTTTCCTGTACCTCCTCCGTTCACATCCAGGCAGCCCCATCCCAGGGGCCTTGAGCATGGATCTTATGCCATCTGACAACAGTAGCGATGATGTCACTTTTGGCTTCTTGCAGCAGCACTTTGAACTGCTCTTACTCAGGAGCTCACAGAAGACAGTTAGTTGTAAACCTCATCACTTGCCAAAAATGTGGGTGGCAGGCCACACTCGCTTTCTCAAATCACACTCAGAAAACACAGAAATCCAAGCTGTTGCCCGACATTCCACCAGGGTGTTTAGATTCCACATTGGGCTTGTGTTCTTGCTATGAGGTCTCTTTCATACAGAGCATAGCCCTCTATTCAGGAAGCCAATGTGACACCATCCCTGAAGAAACCAAAAACTATTAACATCCCACCCCTGAGTATTCCATTTGGAGGACAAGTAGTAATTTTCCATTTTTCAGATAAAATCTCTAAAGCACAAAGAAATAATTTGAGTTGCCCAAGTCCTTTTACATAAATCTCTGAAAGCCTCCCTGATGTTCCATTTTAAAGACAAACAAAATAACCTCTGAGAGAAATGTGAGTTAAAGACCAGTTAGACTTAGGCCAGGTTTGTAAAACAGTAATAAGACTAGATAAATAGGTGGATGGATGGATGATTAGTAGATGAATACACTGATCAATAGATTAGGTGGGTGGATAAACAGATGAGATTAGATAGATGGATAGATATAAATAGAGATGGGGGGGGGAAGAGAGAGAGAAAGAGAGCGAGAGAGAGAGAGAGAGAGGAGAGACCGAGAGAGGAGAGATCATGGCTAACATTGCGTGGCACTGAATACTGAAATGTGAGTCAATCATAATGCTGTAAAAACACCCTTGAATTTGGCCTCTTGGGATCACTACTTCAGTGTGTGACCTTAAACCAACCCCTCAATTTGTATAACCTACCTTGACTCATCTGTTAAATGAAGGTACGCTTGACCCTCGTGGACTTACTAGCAATAGTACCATGATTATTAATAACTAACTCTGTATTGAATGTCAGTCATTGGGTTGAGAACTTTACATACAATATGTTGTGTCATTTGATCCTTGATCCCTGCAACAATCCTATGAGAAAGATTATTTTTCTAGTACCTTTTGCAGACAAGGAAAATGAGGCATGAGATGTTTCCTAACTTGTCCAAGGTCATTTACCAACAGGTGGAGGAGGCAGGTTGGAACCCAGGTCTATTTGCTACTAAAACCTGTATTTTTTTTTTTTAACTACTGTTCTTGAGACACTAGATGTGCAAATGTTTGGAATCTTGCCAACTGAAATACATACCAAATACCTATCAATGAAATATACATAAAGTGCATATGCATATACAGTACGATTCCCCAAATCAAATAAGCACACCATTCCAATGTCTTGGCTTAATTCCAGGGAAGGACAAATCCTGGTACAGACTTCTATACAACTCTTTAGGCTAGAGCTTCAAGAGGACTAAGGTAACGGGTGGGGTCAGGGTATTAGCTTGTCTTCAGAGCCACAGAGATTCTCATTTCCCACCTTGCTCCTCCTGGTTTCAGGAAAGGACCCTAAAAGACTTCTGCATTGGAATGAGAAGGAGGGCGTGGTCTAGGTGTTCCCACATTTGAAACTCAAATGGGGCTCTGTGAACCACAGTCATCCCTTAGAAGACAACGACACAGCAAGTAAAAGCACTATCACAGCCCCAGACGGGAGTTACTGGAAAGGATGGATTGGATTCCGTCCCCTCAAAAGACATGCTCAAGTCCTAGCTCTCGGTCCTCTGACTATGAACGCATTTTTAAAAAGGATCTTGGGAAAATGTCATGCATTAAGACGAGGTCAAACTGGATTAGGGCGAGTCCTGACCCAATATGACTGGTGTCCTCCTAAGCAGACGAAATTTGGAAACAGAGAGAGAGAGAGAAGGCCGTGTGATGGAGGCAGAACCTGAATTATGCCATAAGTCAAGGAACATCATGGGTTGCCGGCCACTGCCAGCATCTCACAGATTCCAGAGGACACCTGGCCCTGCCGACACCTTGATTCAGACTTCTGGCCTCCAGAACTGGGAAACCAGACATTTCTGTTGTTTAGGCCAACTAGTCTATGAAACTGTGTTACAGCAGCTGTGGAAAAACCAAGACAGGAGAGCAGGGTGCAACTCACAGGAAATGACAGATTGGTGAACATTAAGGGAGAGAAGGAAGAAGAAAATCCATATCCCCAGCCATACCTGCCCTCAGTTCCCTATTCATTGCTGAATTTTCTGAAAAGGATACTGAAAGGATCCACCTATATACCTTGAGAGAGCAATATCCAGAAGACACAAGAAAGCCTGCATTCTAGTTTGTGTGATCTCCTTTCTCCCTTTCCCATTATCTGTGCCAATATTGCAAGAGGGAGAAAATCAATATCCACTTAATTGACCACTCAGTTGGGACAAAGAATTGTCAAATTAAATTATTAAATTATTAGGAAATGAGTGCAATAATAAACATAAGTAGTAACAATCCTATTGCATTCTTTTTGGATAAAAGAAGATCTGCAGTTACATGGGGAGAATATAACTAATGCAATGTATAGGCTATAGTTAACAGTAATATTCTAATGTTTTTATGGCAAAGGCAAAGAAGGTATTATATCAAAGCTAAGAGTCAATAATGGGGAGGATAAAGTGGTGTGGAAATTTTCCTTTTGGAGTAATGAAAACATTCTGAAATGGACAGAGTTGATGACAGCACAAGCCTATGATGAAACTGAGAGCCACTGAGGGTACAACTTGGATGAACTGTACAAGGCAGGGGACTGTATAACACAGTGAACCCCATGGTAAATGATGGACTGTGGTTAACAGTACAGCTATGAGAATGTTCTCTCATGAACTATAACAAATATACAATACTACTTACATGGTGTTAATAATAGAATGGTTTGTGGGAAAAATACAGCAAATATAAAGTATGGACAATAGGTAGCAGTAATATGATGATGTTCTTTCATCATTTGTAACATGTGTGTCACAATGATATAAGGTGATGATTATGGGGCAATGTATGGGAATCCTGTATGGTATGCAAGATTGTTTTGTTAACTTACACCTTCTCAAATAAATAAATAAATAAAAGATCTTCAGAATTTCCATGTTTTTGGTGCTTAATAGGGTAGTATGTATTGAAGAGAATAAGAACAATAGCCAATCTATGTTCATTGTTACTGGGTGTCAGGAACTGTTAGAAGTACTTTATGAATATCATCTTGTTTAATTCTCACAAAAAAATCCTTGGAGTAGGTTTTGCATTTGCCTGAGTCAGGAACCCAACAGGAAGCAAGTGGACACCAAATGAGGTGATTGAGGAGAGTCTAATGAAGAGTCTTTTTACAAGGGTAGGGCAGTGTTACAGAAAAGAATGTGGGATGTTGAAGCACCCTGAACCCAGCAACACAGGGCAGCTGGAACTATCCTTGAGTCTGGAGATGTAGGAGGAGCTGGTTACTATCAAAGAGGTGGAGCTATAGGAGAGGACTGATGACAGAAACAGTGGCCTTCAGATGAATGCAGCTACTGCCACCCTTAGACCCAGAATTGAGGAAGATGATGAAAGACAGCAGACTCCTCTCCTCCCACCTTTTGATCCCCTTCTCTTGCCTCCCATTTGCCAAATCTGGAAGAGCAAACTGAGATATTCCAAGGCATTATTGCAGGCAAACTCTTCTTTCTTCCCTGCTCTGGCATCCCCTTCCATGTGAACAGAGGTCAGTTAGTGTAACTAATTGGTCATCCACTGCCCCTTTACTCACTCTGAACCAGAGCAAGAGGAGTGACTTTCATGACTGGGAAATTTGAAGGAATAACTGGGCATGCTTAGAAGCATGCTGGCCACCAGGAAAGGATATTCTCCTCTGATTTCTGCAGTGACAGGAAGTGAGGGAGGCCTCCCTGGCCCCTGCTCACCTCCAACTGGGGAAGGTTGAGTTTGCAGCCTTGGTCAGCAGGCTTGTGCAGCCCTCTTACTTTGCCATACCCTCTAATATATGCTTTAGCACATACATAGGTGATGTTTGGATATCATCTCTACTTGTCTTATTTCATAATTTGTCCAGAACTTGGGTACCCTTGCAGAACCCTAACATTTGAAGTATGGGTAAGGGACATTAAGAAATAAAGTCAGAGTCAGAACAATGTAGTGAAAGGACACTGCAGTGACTGAGGCACTTGTTGCTGCTGGGACAAGTGACCTTAGGCCATGGACATCAGTGTTTCCATGATCAGGCCTTTTGAAATTAAGGCACTAATGATCCACAGATCATGTATGAGTTTCTAGCTTTACAATGTTCAGGCCTGGCCTGTGTTGGCAGCACTAAATCAGCTGCCCAAAATTCCATTCTGCATTCAGGGCAAAATTGCAGAGCGACTAATGAATTTATGTGGGATGTCCACAAGTCCAAGAGTGGAAAATGTCCAAAGCATCACCAGGGTGTTTTGAGATAATTTACTTACTGTAGGCAAGTGTGAAGGCATTGTCTGTCCCCCAAGGAAATATGCCTAAGATGTGTATAGAGGACACAGATGGGGTCTAGAAAAGCACAAACAGGACATCCTGGTGCCCAAGGGGAAGAGCAACTTCCATTCAGGAGTTGCTAAAGGTGATTTTCCAGCCAAAAATCAATGTGGGGTATTGGGTAAAAGGTTTTCCTTAAAGGCTGGTGTCTTAGGCCAAATGCAATTCCATAGTAAGGGGCAGTAGCAGAAGCCCTATATCAAGACGGATGCAAAGATTGTGGTTGCCATCTTATCAGAACATACAATGCGGAAGTAATGTAGGAGCCACACAGAGCCCAAAGAGGAAATGAACATCAAGAAGACCTGTCAACCTCTCTCTAAGCCAAACTCATCATATGTCCTGGCATGGGACATGACGCCCAGGAATGAGCCTCCCTGGCACTGAAGAATTATTACCAAGCAACAACTAGCAATGCATCTGGAAAAAGATCTTGATCAAAGGGGGAAATGGTAAATACAAATGAGTTTTTATGGCTAAGAGACTTCAAAGTGAATTGGGAGGTCATTCCAGAGGTTATGCTTACGTAAGTCTCAACAGGACTTCATTGACTGCCATAGCAAACACTGCCTCAAATAGCAGGCTCCTGAGGGCTCTAGAAACATACAGAAAAAAAACAATATAAGCAAGGCAGACAGCTCAGGAATTCAGCACCCTGTTAATGGGACTTACTTTGGAATTTATGCTCCCCAGTGTAACAGAGTTAGACTCAGTTATAGGTTCTCTACACCTGGTTCTTCAGGTCCTTTTACTTGAACCTATAATTAGCACTATACTCAATGAATATATGTGCCAGAGACTTAAATCTTTGATCCATCCATGTTCTTTTTGAGCCCTGAATTTCAGCAGAGTTGTAACACCTACTCTCCAGTTCATTGGACTCACCCAGAACTAACAAGGAGATAATGATAGACCATGCCCATGCCAAGGAAAAGAGAGTGTCTGCAACTGCAAGCAAGATAGTTCCATCCATCTGCCTCATGGGATCTAAGCTCCTTCTCAATTAGAAGCAGAGTGGACATCATCATCCCCAAATCCTCAAGACTAGGGAATGAACAATGGACTAAAGTAGACTTATTATTCTACTATAGACTTATTATTATTCTATCAATGGAAGAACTCGTCATTGATATAAAGGCAGTGGCCATCAGAGGTTCTAAGGATAGGAGGGGCATTTTTGGGACATTTGATTTGTCTTGCATGACATTGCAGTGATGGATACAGGACATTGTATATTTTGTCATAACCTACAAAATTGTGCATGACAGAGTGTAAACTTTAATGCAAACTGTAATCCATAGTTAGAAGCAATGCTTTAATATGTGTTCATCAATTGTAACAAATGTACCACACTAATGAAGGATGTTGTTGGTATGGGAAAGTGTGGAAGGGGAGAGAGTGTGGTTTATGGGAATCCCCTATATGGTGTGCAACATTTATATAATCTATAGCTTCTTTAAAAATAAAAAATTTAAAAATTTTTAAAAAGACCCGTCAATGGCATTTCAAAGATGGGGCAATAGGAACAGTCCATCAAAGGAGCAAGCAACAAGGGGTACCATGTCTGTAGGGGTTGTGAAGACAAAAATAAAGCCAACTAGGGAATATCTGCATTTAATTATTGCGGTCGCCCTCGGGCTGAAATGTGGTTTGCTGGCCTGGCGGGGGAGCGGCCGCAGTAGGCCTAGTTCCAAACCACTGCCCCCATCATAGGGTGGCTGGTCGGACTCACCGCCACCCCTGAAGGGAGCTTGGCATGGGCGCAGAGTGCCCTCGGGTCTCCCCTTCTCGGCAGTCATGTTTCCGCGGCCGCCCCTCCTCCCGGATAGCGCCACACGATGCCTTATGAGGCAACACCCTTCTTCTTCTTTCTCCCTGCGCAGGCGCAGGGCGGAAAATTCCAGTCTGCCTTCCCCTCCCCCCCCACCCCCGACAGCAGCAACAGCCAGGCGCAAGGCGGGAAACTCAAGTCTGCCCTCTACCCCAGCAACAGCAACAGCCAATCCCTAACCACCACCCCTCCCCCTTCCAGTACCTCCCACCGACCTTTCTCCCCAGTAGCTGCTTGCGGCAACCAATCAGAACACAGCATAACTTTGACCAATCAGCCTTCCTCAGCCCCTATAAAACTGTAGCCACTTCCTCAATAAAATTGGACCTGCGTGTTTACCTCGTCTCCGCAGTAGTTCTTCTGCCATGCGCCCTCCAGTCCTGAGAGCCCCGGACAAGGGCCTGGCCTCCCTTGTCCCCAGTTCGTCGCCTGCTTCTCCAGGCGACCCCTTCGTTGCCGGCTTTGCCAGACGACCCCGTCAGCCGAACCGCGCAACCCCTGTGAGACCGACCCCTCGTCTGCTGCCGGACCGACCCCTCGTCCCTAGCTGGACCGACCCCTCGTCCACAGCCAGACCCCACCACCACCGACAGAGCAAGCTGCCGCAAATTATCACCATACACTTGCAATTCTACACAACACCAGTGATAACATACTCCTCCTCGAGAAAAAAGAACACAACTAAGTTCACAACAATTTTAACTATTGAGTTTTGCTGATAACTATATGAGCTTTGTTATGACCTTGTTAATATTCATTTTTTAAATAAGTGTGTTATACATGGATGGTAATTCAAAGAACTGCCCGTCACACAATCAGCCTTGGACACCCATGGACACCATGACATACACTCATTTCAAGTGTTAGTCTCTCATAAGAGTTACACTCAATCAAGTCTCCCTTGTGCACAGATTGTGTCTACAAGCCCTGCGGTATTCCTGTGCTTAAACAGTATATTCAAAATGAACGCTCATAGTACAATGATTGTGGAGATTAAGAAGGAGAACTTGAGTCATTCTAAGTGACTGTTATAATTTTTCAGTTAAAAAGTCTTCGTATTTATTGGTAAGTGGGATTTTTATGACTCTGCAAAATTTATCCTTGTGTTTATGACTTTAACTATTTGTCTCTTTGTGTTTTCATATGAAAGAAACTTCTTGAAATTAAAATTACTGTAAAAAGAGGTCTTCAAACAACTATGAGTCAATATAGATTGGCCAACCTGGCTATGCTGTCCACTGAACATGAGTATGCAAAAATCAATTTTTGATGAAATTGCTGACAGATTTGCAAAAATCAAGACTTGAAAACAAATGTCATGTTATTTACTACTGAGACAGAAATATGTAGGTATCAGTTTTTTCCTTTAATTAAAAGGTCATTTAAAAATTAACACTTTACTTTTCTTATTACGTATGTGTGTATGTATGTATATTTTTGTCTTATATACTTGTATGTGTATAGATGTATACAAGTACTTATATATATTTATATTAATATATGTATATATTTTTAAGTGAAAGGATTATGTGTACAAATATCAATAAAAATAAAATTTTCACTGCATTTTTTCCCCCGGCCATATTATTTGTTTAACTTCCTGATAATTACTAAAAATAATTTGTACAGAAAAAGGGGTCTTAAAAAAGGATATGCTTGTCTCCAGGTATCAAGTGTGCTAGATACACCTACTACTGGATTTTGAATACACTTAAATGTAAAGAATTACATCTTTAAGACCCTCCTTATAGCTTTATGGACTTGGACACATGCTGTCATGCTTCTGAGCCTCAGTTTCTGGAACCACAGCATGGGACTTCAGAAGCCTGAGGCAGGATCAAATGGATTAGTGCTGGTGACAACACTTTATAAATCAGAAAACAGTATTTGGAAATCAGGCGTAATTGCCACTAGGGTCCTTGCTGGTTTCATGTCTGCTATTTGTTATTTGTATGTGGCATCAAAGGCCTATGATGGGTGATAAGATCTAATGGGAATAATAACATTGCACTCACGTCAGAGATCTGGTGATGAGTGAAAATAGAATCGTGCTCCCTGGGCACCTTTGAATTGCCTGGACTGCGAAGTTGGTGTGTGGGGAGCTGGTCCTGCAGTGGAAGAACCGAAGTCTTCAGGAGCAAACCCCAGCTGGGGAGATGCAGGAAGGTAACTCTCCAAGGACTGGCCTCTCTTCTCTAGGTGTATGTGGTACAGGCACCAGACCAGCTGAATGTGATTGAGTTGGAAGTTGAAATGATGAGGGAAAGCTGCGAAATTCAGCACAATCAAGCTAGCTCAAGTCCCCTGCTCCCAGTTCTCTGGAACTTACCTACTCTCTCTCCACCTCTGTCCTCCGGAGTCACCAGTGGAAGTGGGAGCCTCTCTATTCATCCATCCTCTCCATCCTCTGTGGCTTACCTTGCCCATAATGCTCTCTGCTTTCCCTCGCCTGATTTAGCCACTTGATCTGCTAAGGGTTTCCCATTTCCAGAGGAATGGCCTCACCTTCAGAGCAGGGGTCTTCACAAACCTTTTCCTCCTTTTCTGTGCTTGACAGAAAAGTAAACTCTCTTCTCTCCATAGCTACCACTCACTCACATTCCGTTTATCTCAGGGTCAAAGGTGGGACTTGCTGCTTTCTCTCTCCTCAGAATTGCCTCTAGAATTTAATAGTTTCCAACTTTAAGTAAAATGCTCTACTTCTTTAAGATTGATGCCAAATAGCTCTGTCTTCTTTACTATCATCTAATAATAACAGTGTAATTGTGATGTTGAATACATAAGATTCATGGATGTAACAAAAACAACAACCCAAACTTTTTTTCTCTCATTGTCCTTATGTAGCTAATTCAGCATGGGAAGTTCTTCCCCTCTCCTGAAAGAAAACTCAGGAAGTGCCATAAATCTGAACATTCCACAGTGATAAAGTCTGTCACATTAAATTACCGAGCCTCAATTCAGAAACAAGACTCTCCAATCCAACATGATATACAGAGCTTCCAACTTTATTCAAAGCCAAGGAGATCCCCCTTCCCTCAGCTCTCGCCCAGCCTGCAGTGGATGGCAGCCTGCTGGGGAGAACCGGCAGAGGTTCTTCATGTCTCAGCACATCTGTCACCTAAAGTTTTTGTGGTTCTGGTCATGCATGTGCTCTGGCCTGCTCCTTCTCATGCCAGAGAAGCTGGCACTCGTCCTTCAGCTCCAGTCTATCAAGGCGCCATTGTCCATCCAGTTAGCCCCCTTTGGACAGGCCTACTACAGCCACACAGCAACTTTCTCTTTGGTATGACCACAAGATCCATGGGAAATACCAACACAGCGTTTGCCTTGACCAACTCTAGGAGTTCAAGTTGACCCAACACAGCCATCTTTCCTTTGACTAATCCATGAGCAGTTAGCCCTTTGCATTTCTCAGGAAAAAGCAGGAACCTGGTACATTCTATCTCCTATACTGAAGCTCTCCAGATAGTTCTATTGAAACTCCTCTCCCCATACCTCTCTATAATAGGGCCGAGGTATAATTTAGGGAGTGGACTTTGCATATCGCTTTCTTGGAATAAATCCTCCTAACAAAATCTCTCCTTAGAGCCAACAATGGATACTTTCATTTTATTCCCTCTAGGCAGGTAAGGGGGTTGAAGAGCTATAAACCGATTCTGATTTTGTATTTTCCTTTTTGGTTTAGATATTTGCTCTGAAAATTTGCACTGTGTCTTTGGTATCTGCTATCTGTTGTCTTAGCAGCCTGGCCCTTGACTAAGCATTTACCATGTGCTATTGTTCTCATATAATAGTCCCAACTGTTATGATTTTCCCCACTTAATGGATGAGGAGATTGAGACTTATAGAGGAGACAGGAATTGCTCAAGGACACACAGTAAGTGGTGGAACTAGACTTTAAACCACATTTCTTGGACTCTGGAGCCCAGACTTTTATCGTATTGGTCTCCTATCGCTTCTTGAATTTATTGACTTTCCCAGGGTTCTTTTCCTCAATCACAGAAATTGTTAGTCCTGGACTCCCTGGCTTCCTCCCCACTTAGCCCCGCTGAGTGATTTCAGCTTGCACGATGACACCCTATCCAGTGGTCACAGGTTCTCCTCCATTCCAGACGCCACCACCTCTACTCTTCTTAGCCGCTTGCCTCCTGTGCTTACAAGTCTCCCTTCAGTTGTTGCCACAACACTTCTCCTTGGGAAATACCCAGACCTCCTATAACTTGATACTTCTAAATTATTTTGTTCCTTTTCGTTCCCATCTATGTTTTACCTCTTTCCTTCTCCAGTCTTGGTCTTTCCCATCTCGCGTGGCCAAATTTCTTGAAATGTGTTTTCTCTACTTTATTATTATTTCATCTATGGAAAAATAGCTCAGCTCCCACTGTCTCTCCTCCCCTCTCCCCCATAATGGCTATTATATGGGATATTATTTGTAAGAATTCCTTTGGAGGGGGGTGGTTATTTAACTCAGTTAATATATCATCCCCTTAGAAAAGCCTTCTTTCAACCAATGCACGGATGGGTCACCTCTTCTAAGGGCAGCTGCAGTGCTTTGAACTCACTCCTAGGGGTACTCTCACCAGACTATAAGCTTCTTGCAGGCAGGGATGGAATTTTGTGCACTCGTGAGCCCTCTTCACTTGGCAGAGGATTTGACATGCCACAGGGACTCATTAAATGCTTGGTGAATGGATAAAGAAATGGGCCTTGAGGGGGCTAAGGTAGTCTGGCAGGAAAACCTGTCAAGAGACAAATGGAGGCAAAGTTTTTGAGAGGACAGCTTTATGGAACAGTAGAGATGGAAGGAAATATATGGAATCCAGCCCCGTTTCATGACTAGAAGTTTTGTAGGAAGAAATTGGGGGTGATCCACTAGTGAGCAGTTGTCAGGGCAATTTTTACTTTCCGGAGGGAGAAAGAAAACCAAAGAAATGTCTCATGCCATTATTCATGAAAAGAGCCTAATGGCCAAATGGGCACATTTGTTAGGGGGGAAATTGAAAGGAAGAGTTTAAAAGCTAAGACAGCCTGGTGACTATTTTCAAATAGCTTGCTAAAAGTCCAGGCTAAATGCAAGCCAAGACACAAAAAGACCTGGCACTTTAAAGAAAACAAAAAAAGCACACATACCCTCTTCATGGTCAACTGGCAAAACAAAATAGGTTATTCTACTGCCATTTTTCAAAAATGGAAAGATAGGCTATGTGAGGCAAACAGGAAAGTATACACTAGAAAGTAGACATGCCAAAAAGAAAAAGAAAAAAAGTAAAAGAAAAAGAATTTAAGGCAGAATGGGAAATGTACACCAAGGCTAACAATAACAGATTTCTTTATATCCCAAAAAGGGAAGGTTAGCGAGAGGATCCAGGAGCTGGTTTAATGAATGTCACGCGAAAGAAGAACTCAGACAAGGTACAAAAATGGCACAACATAACATCAAACATCATATAACTTTTTTTGGTAATTCTTTTGAGGGGAGGTACTGGGGATTGAACCCAGGACCTCATTTATGTGAAGAAGGAGCTCAACCACTGAGCTACACACCGTTCCCATCATATAACTTTCAGTGCTACTAGCCATATGCCGGGGACTGTGCCAGTTATTTTAATGCATTATCTCAATCCCTATAATAGACTTTTATTAGTCACATTTTACAGAAATTGAGGAAACAGAGAGGTTAAGGAAATTGGGGCACAGAGAGGTTAAGTCATTTGCTCAAGGTAACACAGCAGCTAAATGTCAGATCTGAGAATTTAAAAAGGCCTGAATCTAGAGTCTGTATATTCTGTGCCTTAGACAGCAAATTAATAAACATCAGAGATACTAGATCCATTAATGGAAAATGTACATGATGAAATTGTCAAACCAGATATATATAAGCAAGTAAAGACCAGATAGCATTTTTCCTTGAAATATTGTAATGCTATTGACATGCAGCCTCTGTACTTGATGAGTAACAGGATTCATGTTCCATCCCCACCCTGCCCCCCGCAAAAAGACCAGAAGGAATTTTAGAGCAGTGAGTTTTGATTTCATACCAGATAAGTTAGTGCCACCAATAACCAAAGTTAGAATTACTGAGTATTTAACAAATATCCCCAGCCTAGAAAAGCCACATGGTTTGTGTAAAAGGAATGCATCTACTAAAGCAAGTTCCATGCTTTAATTTTCCCCTTCAAAGAGTTAAAGAAAACTAGTGACTTTGATTAATTTTGACATTACTCATCTATTGAGACCCTGCTGTGTTCCCAAAAGGGCTTAGGAGAGAGGAGTAAAATAGGAGGTAAATTAAAAGAAAAAAAAGGCAAAAATGATGGCTGGAAATGGGGATAAATCCTTTTTACATGGGTCCACAAATTTAGTTCTATGTTTTCTAGCAGGCGAGACGCACACCTACAAAAGGAAACAGTTGTCCTAAATGACATTACAGGGACAGATGCTGGATATTATATGTCCTGCCATAACCCACTGAATGTACTGTGGGAGAGTGTAAACCACAATGTAAACTATAATCCACGTGGTGCAGCAGCGCTCCAAAATGTATTCACCAAATGCAATGAATGTGCCACAATGATGAAAGAGGTTGTTGATGGAGGAGTGGGTGGTGGGGTGGGGGGGATGTGAGAGCCTCTTATATTTTTTAATGTAACATTTTTTGTGATCTATGTATCTTTTAAAAAAAAAGGACAATCTAATTTAAAAAATTTTTTAATGCTATCATTAAAAAATTATACAATTTACTGTTTCTAAGATATAAAAGCAAATCAAAGGTGCAGAAAAATCTATTTGTTATTGATAGTAGCATGAGGCATCTATTCGGGACTGGGAGGATTATCATAAAAAAGACCAATTTAACTAACAATGTCTCAGCATCCTCAAGAACAAAAGGATGAGCTTCAAAAGCTCTACCTTATACACACTGGCCATAGAGACAAAAATCAGAGCAATGCATTGCACAAACAGTCCCATAGGGGGCAGACTTTTGATGCCTTTGAACAATTCTAGGCCAAACTTTTTATTTATTTATTTGGATGACTAAGAGATTGTAAAATGGCTTAATTACTTGTTACTTTTCAGGCATATTAGGGATAAATAGTGAATTCTCTGAATGAAGATCTCTCCTGGGAATTAACACTTTTTAAAATAATCCTGAAGGAAGTATTTAGGGTAAAATCTTTGGATTTTGTGACATGCTAATTTATTTGAGCTTGTATATTTACTCATCTGTTTATTCACCTAATATTTATTAAACACTATTATATTCCAGACAGCATGGCTTTAGGTTCTAGAACTATATTAAACTTTATTGTCATGGAAATCCCATTCTAATTGATAAACCACAGGACTCTTCCATGACACTAGACATGAAGGCAAAATATTGTCAGCTGTTTTTAATAAAAAATGTCAGGTAGGTTGCACTTGGTGCAAGAGATGCACTTCTGTAAACTTATCATGAATCAAAACTAATTTTCCCTTAGGATCAAATGTAAACACGGGATGGGAGAACAATTAAATTTGGGGAAGATGTCCTCTGACAACTGTTGTTACGTATTTTTGCTTTAAGACTGCTTTTATTTTTTCAGCAATGTCTCCATGTCTAATGCTTCTCTTAGTTGTCTCTCCAAAATTAATACCATAGCAGTAAATATGTGGGAATTATGACAGAACTGATGTAACACATTATAATGGGTGTAACTAACACTGCTGATTTATAAATGTGATTGTGCTGAAAGGTGTAGTTTGGGGAGGTTAATATTGATTGAGAGAGAGCTAGAGGATAATCTAGGGACTATAATAGAGTGATCTTGGTGGTAGGTGAGGACTGCGGTTAATAGAAATACAAGACTGTTCCTCTGTTACCAGATGTTAAGAAATGGTCATCCATGGGAAAAATACAACTAATGTAATGTACAGATTATGGTTAACAGTAATACTGTAATGTTTTTCTTGCAAAAGCAAAAAGGTACTATATCAATGCGAAGGGTCAAAAAAAAGAATATGGGTTGTAGTTCTATGAGATGTGAATATGATCAAGCATTTTTTTTCCACTTTCTTCATTAATAAGGAGACCTTGGTCATGTCAGTTAACCAATCTGTGTTCATTTATTCTTCTTTCAGATCAGCGGAGAAACAACTGAGTTTGTTTTTTGGATTAAATAAGATAAATGTGCCTGGACAGGATTTTTTATTTTTAAGATTTATTTATTTATTTATTTCTCCCCCCTGCCTCCATTGTCTGCTCCCTGCGTCCATTCGCTGCGTGTTCTTCTGTGTCTTCTAGGCAGCTCCAGGAACCCATCCTGGGACCTTGCGGAGTGGGAGAGAGGCAGTCATTCCCTTGTGCCACCTCAGCTCCCTTATTTGCTAGGTCTTTTATTGTCCCTCCTCGTTGTGTCGTCTTGCTGCGTCAGCTCTTGGCATTGGCTGGTACTCCTGCGTGGGCCAGCACTCCCGTGTGGGGCAGCGCTCTGTGTGGGCCAGCACCCTGCTTGGGCCAGCTCGCCATCACCAGGAGCCCCTGGATATCGAACCCTGGACCTCCTATATGGTAGACGGGAGCCCAGTTGCTTGAGCCACATCCACTTCCCAGGATTATTTTGGAAAATAATGCTTATGTAACTTAAGCTGCCTTTTGTCTGTTATTTTATTTTTTGAAGTTGAAATAAAGTTTTAGAAAAGGTATCACATATTTTGGAACTTTGACTTAGTTTATAGTGTTTTCTTACTATATTCGGGTGACATTGCTGAAGGAGTTTTTTTTTCAGAATTATGTTAATAATAACAATGTATATTAAATAATAAATTGTAATAAAAATACCTATCGAAATGCCAGTATTCTAGTCACCAGAATGTCTTAGAAGTACCGATGTAAACTGCAACATGGTCCGTGGGATATGGGGACGTTAACGGTCATGTGGCAATGGCATAATTATGCCCTTCAAGTCTGCAAACTGGCTTTGAAATTTTGTAAATCTTGACAATCTTTTTTTTAAATCTGAGATTTGCCTAAAGGCCTTAAATAATATTTTGAACTACACTATTTTCAAATTTGCCTAATTCAAATTCCCAAAAAAACCTAATTGCCTTGCAGCTACAGAAGGCTTAGATATTACCTGCATGAAGTTCAGCACCGGGTTTTGGGGTGAGGCAGCCTGGGGCCTGACTCTTACCTTCGTAACTTAAAACTTTGGTCAAGGTTCATGCATCTTCAAGCCCTGGAATCAAGAGCCAAGGAGTAGGAAACTGAAAAGAGATTAAGCGAAGGATACAGACCTCAGCACTGAGCTGTGGAGCGGCTGCCCCTCTTTCCAGTAGAAGAAGAGTGTCTTTTGGAGTACTAGGCTTTGATTTCACAAGAACTGCTGCAAATGTCTTAACTGGAATCTCCAGAAGTTTTACTTTCAACTTAGTAGGCTTCCACTGGGGTTTTCCTGTCCCTGCAAACCACGTGCACCAGTCCTCGTCAAGTGATGCCCGCAACCAACCTTCTTTCTGGTCCATCTTGGCGGAGAGAAGAGCCCACCGGCTAAGTAAAATGTCCATGAGTCATGGAAGTCAAGAAAGAGAACTAATTAAGGCATGAGAACAAGCAGACTTAAGCTCGCGAGTAAGTATTCCTCCTGCACAAGGGATTTGCTATCTCTGGCCACCAACTTTGTCCTCTTCCCCAGTTTTGGGACGACTTGGGCCAGGCTCTGCTCAGGCCTGCGCCCCAGGCCTCCTGCCTCCCAGCAGCATCTGGACGCGGCACTCACCGTCAGGGCCGGGCCAGGCCAGGCTGCTGCCGTGACTGCTGGGCCCTCGGCCCGCCAGCCGCTGTGGTTCCTGCTGGCAGGGAGCTGGATGGTGGCTGCCCAGAAAGGCACTGAAGCAGATTGTAACCTCAGCCCTTTTCCTGATCCGCTCTTGGTAAAGCAGTCGCCGAGCTGTTCATGTTTAAATTGAGAGGACTTGGACCGTTTTACATTCCATTGCCAAGGAACTGAAATCCACAAAGAAACTAGATCCCTGATTAATTTGGGGATCCAACTGAAACATAATGTTGCGCTGGGTGATTTGCTGATAGAATATGTTGAGTTATGGCTACACAGTTGCTGTTAGAGGGAAATTTGCAAATAATTGGGATCCTGCTTTATGGGTTGCTTAGGGAAAATGAAAACACACGCCACTAAAATCCAAGACTATAGCCATGGGTTCTCCATGCCAGAGATCAGAGCACCGACTCCCCATTTTTTCACAAGGGAAGAGGATAACTTACAAAGAATAACGCCTCTGTCTTAAGACCACCAGCTAGTTGATCTTTCCATTGGAGTTAGTTTGACTTTCCTCAGTTCATGAGATAAGTTCAAAAGACAAATTAGGTTTCAAGATACTAAATTTAGATTACTAAATTGAGGTGTGACTAGAAATAGTTTTAAGGTAATAAAAGAAATCTCATTTTTGATGAAACCTAAATCTCTTTAATCTTATTCTCTAATAAAAGCGGAGATAGTCAAAAGCTTTCCGTTAGATTATGTTATAGCTAAACATATAATTCACGTTTGCCATTTTGTCAGAGACCACTTTTTGTCCTACAAAATAAGCAGGCTTTTTTGTCAGGTATGGGAGGGTGTGGCAGTTAAACGCAGTTTCTTTGTTTCCTTTTTACTGATATTTACAACTGACTCAAAAATATAGCTATAGGAAAGGGTTGTCAGATGTAGCAATTGAAAAGGCAGGATGCATTTAAATTTGAATTTCAGATAGATAACAATTATTTTTTGGTATAAGTATGCCCCATGCAATATTTGGGATGTACTTACACTAGAACATTATTCGTCATTGATCTGAAATTCAAATGTAATTGGGCACCTTGTATTTTATCTGGCAAACTTCCCTATCTCCCAATGTTTAAAGTGGAAAAAATTCCCTAATGGTCCTGCACACGGTGGATTCAAATTAAGAAGAGGTCTGGCTCAATTAAACTATCTTCCACGTGGAGTGACGTGAAGCAAGTCATGACCACAAGCCTCCACCAGGGCTGTGTTTCCTCAGACATCGGCATTCACTTTACCTTGTGTGGGGAATGGACAGCAAGCGAGGAGAGCATGGTTCCAGAATTACTTTAACAGACTTATGCTGCATTGTGAAGCAGAGGGGATGAGGTTGTTTCCAGGTATTTACTGAAAGCTGGACTATTCCAAGCTATGGAAGCATTTCATTTCTTCATGCCCTTCCCACCCTCCCACCCCCACCCCCCACAAATACCCCCAAAGCACTGTGTGCAAAAATACTTTTTTTTCATATTTTCAATTAGAGATAGAGCTATGTTTCCTAGGAACTCTGGATTTTTGCCTCTCCACACTTCTATTGCCCCTCTGGTTAGCCCATGATTCACTGGCCCCCTTCAAAAGCTCGAAGGCATCTTATTTTTGCTTTTATAGCCCCAGCATCAAAGGGATCTAATAATATAACATGGAGATGTTTAAATGAAATCAGTGTGGTAGAGTTAAAAGAGCATTTCAAATGGCAACTGGCTGCCATCCCGTAACTTCTTATTCACGGACCAGTCAAGATGTAGCCAAAGAACACAGCATGAACTGCCACCAAAGCCCAAGAACGAGAGACAAATGAGCTCTAGGATTTGGGGGAAATAGCCATCATTGAGGCAAAAGAGCTGATTTTTGGAAACTTGCTCAAATTTCCTATCACTGCATGCCTAGCCCCCCTCCTCTGAAAAGAAAAGCAGTCGGCGTTGCCCTCTCTGTCCTGCGTATCGAGTGGGGTCTGAATTAACTGTGGAATCCGGCAGACATTCCCTTCCACCCTCTTTTGTGCTTTGCCACGAAGAAGGCAGAATCCTGTGCCCTTTGGTCTCAGGCTCCCACTGACATCCTTCTACATCCAGACAGACTCCAAATCCCTGAAGGCAACTGGGCGTGCCGGGCGTTGCGGGAGCATCTGTCACCAGGGCACTCTGGGATTTGCTCCTGAAGGGGCTGTGGTGAGCATCTTATCCAGAGTGTGGCATGTGAGCAAGAGCTTTAAACGGAACTTAGAAAGCTTCCTAAACAAATGTAGAAAAACACACAACATATACAAGTCCGGGGCACTGTCAGACTCTGAACTACTGATCAAATCCATGCCAGTGGCCCCTTCGAATCCTCTGAGTTTGAATTCTTGGGCAGATTTCGAAGCTACCAACTTAGGGCACTGCCCTTATCTTGGTTATTTCCCATTCCCGTTTTCATCTGTAACCCTTTATAGACCTGTCTGTGGATATGATTGTTGCGCTTGCACACTTGGAGTTCAAATATTTCATTTTGCTTATTTGGCCCTCAAGACAAGTGACTCTAATGGCACGCGAGGTTTCTCTTCTTTTAAAGTAGCTTTTTGCATGTCAAAGCTGCGTCAAACTTTTGACCCCAGCATCAGAACACGGGGGCAGATGGTAACCAGCTCAGTCCCCGCTAGCTTATGAAAACCAGCTTCTTCTTAGGATTATTTTTGGGAGGTAGAGCATCAAAGAGGAAGTTAACTGAACTCCTGAACAAATGAGTGCAATACGAAAAAGGCATTTGGTGTTCATTAGCGACCATTCAGTAGCTGCTTTGTCATTTTTCTTGTTTGTCATAAAAAATAAATAGAGTTTAATAGATGATCTAACCGAGCAGATTTTGGCAACAAAGTGGACTGTGTCCCATTATAACCTTGATGGGTATAATTTAAAGTAGGATGGAACATAAAACCATTTCCAGCACACATAGGGGAGTGAGTGACATAGATTTAGTCCCTGATTGTGCAGAAATGAAAAACAGTGCTGTCTTGGACGGTGTATTAAATCATGTATTCTGTTTTATAGAGTTTGGGCTGTAAACAGCATATTTCAGAATAATTAACCCTGTCATTTTTGACTTAAAAGTTTGTTTTCAAAAATAGGAATGTTTTATGCAGAAAGCAGGAGCTTAAGTGCTTTAATAGATTGCACGAAGGCCAAAAGAAATGCAAAGGGCAGTTCCTGTTAACTCACAGGTCAAAATTACCATCAGTTAGCAAGAATTAAGACATGCCAGGGAAACCCAGGGGAAGCTCTGCGCTTGATGGGAAAGATCTGGGATTCCGACCAGGGCCCCTGGCCTGGCTAGGGCTGGCAGGTGACAGAAGGAGCCCTCAGAAGTGTGCCTCTGGCATGACACATTGGATAATCATCTCCTTTTCCAAAGAACAGCATCAGGAGTGGATTAACCTCCCAAGCAATTTGGGGGACTCTTATCAGAGGACCGCTCCGAGGTTCTGCCTGGTGGGTGAAGCCTCCCAATCAAGTCATCCTCGGGGGACCTTCCTTGAGAAATGTTTCCTGATTTGTTCTCAGAGCGGTAACCTCTCCTTGGTGTCCTTTGTTTTCAAAGCACAGAAATTCTCTCCACGCAAATGAAAGAAACCAGTGCTTAGTTGAACTAAAGCCTCTAGGTTTTGGAAGAAATACTCACCTAGATCAGGTCTCAGAAAAGCTCTTGGCTTCTGTCTCCTCCTCTTCCTCTCCAGGGGACCGCCTTTCATCTCCTTTGTCTAAAAATAAAACACCAGGCCATTTATGCCTACTGAATCATGCCCCCAAGCCCCACTTCGACGTGCGTTCTATTGCTGTGAAGCAGATGTCTCCAAACATCTTACAAGAAGAGGTATGCCAAGCCAGCCCTATTTTATCCATCAAATCAAAAGATTGGGAGACAGGCTCAATGGCCACCGACTAAATGGCAAGCCTGAAAATGGGTCATCAACACCCTGTCTTGGGGACTTGGGTGGGAAACTTCTAGTGATGCTTTCCTTTCCAAGTCCGTGATTAGAGGCCGATTTCCTTGACACTAGCTATCCCATCACTCAAGCCCAAGGTTGTATACAATTTATTTCTTCTGGTATTTAAGAAGATGACTAGTATTTACAATCTTGCAAATGGTCTCTTAAGAAATGGAGGGTTTTTCCTTAGGAGTTCAGGGATCCAGCAAGAAAAAATTAGTATTTACCCAGGAAAAGGCATCTACACAGACACCTACCAAATAGCTATATTCACTCTTCTAAAAGACAACTCCCAGAAAAACAAAATAAATAAATACATATATATATAGTAAAGTTTGTCCAGGGCCATCCCCTTAAACTACCTGGCAACCAGGAGTCTGTCTCATCTAACTTGCTGATTGAGTACATTTGATTGACAGAGTCCCAGTACCCACCCACTAGGCTCTCAGCGAGATCCCTGCCAATGAGGAAAATCTTCACTTGAGGTATCTGACATTTACCAAATATGAAAAAGATTTCCTAGGCAAGAAAAGAAGAAAAAATAGTTCTATAATTTTAAGAAAGGATAGGTTTTACCCTTCCTATCCAAACTCAGCAAACTCTTGTGATGTAGGATTGGTGGCCCCATTTCCCAGATGAGGTAACTGGTTTGAGAGGCAGCAACTTGCCCAAGCTCCGATGGCTGGCAAGAGGCGGGTCTGGGATTCACACTCATTCTTAAGTCCATTACATCAGGGAAGTAGAGAAATAGTCACCCAACCTTGAGAACACCTTAAGGTTTCTGGAGAACCTCAAAATAATGTTACTTGCATCAATCAAGTTCAGCAAATATTCTGTGTATTATCCAGATATTTTATTTTCATAATCTGCATATCATGAAAGACTTTTTTTTTAACACAACTACCTGGAGTTCAGAAAGAATTGACCTCAGTACCCATGGTTTCTCTTTCTTGTTTGAACAGTGACCAATACAATTATAGCTTAATAATATGTTTTATTATCTGAGTAGGCTAGTTACTGTTCATTATACATTATTTTTCCTTCTTTTTCCAGGACAATTTTAGTTTTATTTTACATTAAAATTTCACCTAATTTTATCAAAATCAAGGAAATCACTGAATTTCTAAATTCATTTGTGTAAACCTAACCTCTTTACAAGCATATTGTCTACTTACAGAGAACTAAGAAATATTCCCATTTATTCGTTTCTTTTCAGATCCTCTTTTTAGAGTTTTGTCTGCATATTTAAGTTTAATCCTTTTTACTTCTAACTTATCTTTAACTATTGTCCCCTTAGTAGTATATCTTTACCTTATCTTTACTGTAAATGGGACCTTTTTTTCCCTCTGACTTTCATTTGTATCAGGGAATTCTTTTTTCCCCCAGAGGTTTGAAGTTCTTTTTTGGTTTACTTATGTTTAAAAGAAAACAAAGGTAATAAAGTTTCAGTAGTTGGGTGTATGTGTGTGTGATGGATTATTTATTTATTTTTTTGGCTTTCATTTTAAGTGCTAAGTTTCACTTCTATCGGAGAATATACCCATACTATACCACGTAAGTACTTTACTATTTCTGGTGGTCTGGGGTAACTTTGGGTTTCTTTGAAAACAGCAGCTATCCGAGTGTTTCTTTGTAGCAAGGGCTAAAAGAGAGATAATTATGTTTAGAACTTTTTGTGCAAAGAGCCAGGTGGTAACTACTTCGTGCTTATAGTCAATTTGGTCTATGTTATTACATCTCAACTCTGCATCCAGCATAAAAGCAGCCACAGACCTAGTAAACAAATGGAAGCAAGTGTGTTCCAATAAATCTTTATTTACAAAAAAAAAAAAAAGGAAGAAGAAGAAGCACTGGCCTAGGGGCCATAGTTTTCTGACCCATGTTTTAGAGACAACCCCGAATATCTTTTGGGACCTAACGGCAGGGATGGAAGGAAGCCCAGATGTACTATTTTCTTTTTTTATATCACCTTGATTTACCAGATAAGTTCTCGTCTCTTGAAAAACAGGGAGATAGAGGAAAGGGAAACAAAATAGTGGTGGGGAGATAAGACTCTTCTGTAACAAGTAGGAACATGGGCACACAGACCAGCCCATCCTCCCTCCCTCTCCCTTCTCCCATCCCTGGAGGGCTCTCTGTGAAGGACCCAGGTCCAAGTCCTCTGGCTGGTGTCCGCCTCAAGAGCATACCTTGATGTTGAGCTGGCACAGTGGGCAGGGCACAACCTGGCCTTGAATCCCAGGTCTGAGATGCATCACTGTGTGACATTGAGCAAGTTACATAACTTCCCGAGCCTGAGCAGGAATAGACAGGCTGACTTTGCCAGACTAGCTCAAGGATATAATACATTAACATTGGTAAAGACCTCAACACATAACAGAAACTTTCACAAATGCTGTCTCACCCGCCTTGCCAGTACACATACACATGAACACATAGTGCTTTCCTGTCCTTTTGATTGCTGCCTGGCTCTCCTGAGGACGACCCCTTACTAGTTGTCTTTGACTAGTTGTCCCCAGCCTCACAGCAGAGAAGAGCTGGTCGCAACAGATTCCCCAGCTCCTTAACCTGAAACAAGTACCTAAATACCCCATTATATATATATTCAAATAAGTTTTTATTGTAGTGACATATATATAACTCAAAAGTTCCCTTTTTAACCACTTTCAAGTGGACAATTCCATGATATTAATTACATTCAAAACATTGTGCTGCCATCACCACAATCCATTACCCCAATGCTTTCCTCACCTCAGAAACTTTGCACACAAGTACATTTTAAGAGGTTTACAACCTGCCCCAGAATAGAATATTGTGATTAAAGACAATGTTGGAGGGAAGCGGATGTGGCTCAAGTGATTGGACTCCCATCTACCATATGGGAGGTCCAAGGTTCGATTCCTGGGGCCTCCTGGTGAAGGCAAGCTGGCCTGGGCGGAGTGCTGGCTGACAAGGGAGTGCTGACCCATGTGGAGAGTTGGCACAGGAAGATGACACGACAAAAACAGACACAGAGGAGAGACAATAAGAGACGCAGCAGACCAGGGAACTGAGGTGGCATAAGAGATTGAGTGCCTCTCTCCCATTCCAGAAGGTCCCAGGATCGACTCCAGGTGCTGCCTAAAAGAGAAGACAAGCAGACAGAGAACACATAGTAAATGGACACAGAAAGCAGACAGCAAGTGCAAAACAATGGGGTGGGAGAAGAGAAATAGATAAATCTTAAAAAAAAGAGAAAATATTGGAGACAGTGTTAAATCTGTAAAGATCTCAAAAGTGATAGAATAAGATTTTTGTTGGTGTAGCTTTGAACCTAAGCATGGTAGACCTTACTTTTTTCCTTTAATTTTAGAAAAATTATTTTCGTTCATATGAGCCGTCCTCCAACATTTTATATAAATTTAAATCTGGAGAAGAAGCTCTTGAGTTCTCCTGGGTTAGTTCCCTCTTTACATAGGTATGCATGTATGCATGTATGTGTGTACATTTTATTCCAATATGTCTTAAATATATAGGGATTTTTAGCTGAACTCGAGAGAAAATTATAAACTCTTTAAAACTTTGCCCCTAAATACGTCAGCATTTATCTATTAAAAAGGATAATATTCCTCTCCATAGCCACAATACAAACCATTTTTAGGAAATTTAATATTATTTTTTTGTTGTTGTTATTTGTTTTGTTTTTTTTTTAACAAATCAATTTTATTGATGCATATTAATAAAGCATAAATCTAACATTGTTTTAATTTGTGCAATTCATATTCAGATTTCCCCGGTTGTCTCCAAAACAGCCTCTACAGCTTTCAATCAGGAAGAGGCATCTGACCATAGCAACAAGCATTCATTTTGACCACAGTTAAGAACTTCTCTGAGGGAAAAAGAGGTGTAATATAAGGGCTCTTTCGGAACTTGGAATTGTCCTGAATGGCATTGCAAAGTCAGATACAGGCCATTATATATCCTGCCATAACCTACAGAATGGAGTGGGAGAGAGTGTAAACTACAATGTAAACTATAATGCATGCTGTGTGGCAATGCTCCAAAACGTGTTCATCAATTGTAACAAATGTACCATACTGATGAAAGAAGTTGTTAATGTGGGGAAAAGTGGGAGGTGTGGGGAGTGGGGCATATGGGAATCCCTTATATATTTTTATATAACATTTTATGTAATCTAAGTATTTAAAAAATATATATATATATTTTTTTAAAAAGAGTAGCTTGAATGCTTAAATATGTTAGGAAGACAGACCACTTAGCAAAACATAAATATTGCTCAAAATGTAGTGCTTAAACATGTTGCATTGTGAAATAAAATAAAAATAAAAATAAATAAAGAACTTCTCTGTTTCTTGCATGAGTCCAGTTGGAATTACGTAATTGTAGTTCTTCATAGAGAAAGGTAGCCTAGTTTAATGGAGTGGAGACCAGTAGACATGGTATTTTTGCTTTGTTTTGTTTTGCTTTTCAATTACAGTTTACTGTTTTTCCAAGTATGTAGTGTTTCCCTGAGCTCGTATTTTTATTAATGAGCCATCAGATTGTTTGGGTTAAAATTCCAGGTTGGTCTTGAAAGGATAATTGACACAAGAGGACATCATGAGAAGCAGGGGGTCAGCTCTGGCGAGCTTGGCCGAAGCCTTAGTTTGTTCTTTCCTCAGACTGAAAGGAAGCACAGAGGACACCCATCTTCCAAGGAAAAAGTTGACAAGAATTTCTTTCCATTTCTGTTTCATCTGTGATTTGTGGCCAGCAAACAGGAGCAATCAACTTAAACTGGTGAGGCTAAAAAAGGTAATTGAGCTGACCCGGCGCCTGATTTCCTTAGGGATGCTTTCTGTGGAGCAGAGGTCAAAGGCAGAAACAATAACTAAGGGCTTATTCAGCCCCTCAGCCTGTGGCTATTTTCCATCCTCTATGGGTAATTTGCCAAAGTAAACTGTTCTAAATGAACGGGGGCTCTCTCCAGTCACTTTCCCTCCAGCTTTAGCTGGAAACGTATTCACTGTGCAGCTAATGGGGTGCAGACCTCCTAAAGTAAGATGTACCTGCCAATCTAGGTCCAGTAATTACTCTATCTAATTACATTTCACAAGGGTTACCCACATGTAGAGCTGTCTTCTCATCACTACACTTCACACAACTTCTACGGTTCCAATGAGTCATATGATGGCTTTTAATTTTACAGTGAGGGGTCACACTGAAAAACACCCTGGGTTTTACTTGACAAATCCCCATTGCACAGGTTTCTTTTCCTTGCATGTCTGTTCTACACTGTCAGCCAGACACCTTTTCCTCCCCTCCCTTTTTCCATGCAGCACTCCCAGCTTTGCTAGATTTGTCTTCTCCCCCAGTGGAAACTGATTCATGCGTGACCATCCAAAACAATCCAACAGGGCCAACCTCCATCCATCACAATGCTTGGCAAACAAAAGGCCCTCCAGGGTCTACTGGCTTCTCCTGGAGAGTCTCCGTGGTGACTGAAACAAAGAGAAGTGGCTTCTGCCTTCAAGAAACTTACCCTCAAACGAGGGAGAATGATTTCCACTGAACAATTCAGTAGGATGCAAAGCAGAAAAACATGTGTACTACCTACCACTGTTACCAGTCTGTGCTTTTACATAGACATCCCTTTCAGTGCCAAACAAAGAAAGCAGATGCCTAACATCTTTCTCAATTGATTTAGAGACTGTGGTTTACAGGGGGTGGTAGATTGAATTAGGTACTCCTTAATTATGTACCCCAAAAAGGACACGTTCTTCATCTTCATCCACATACCTGTGAGTGTCAAACCACATGCAAACAGGATCTTTGAATATTTGAATGTGCTACGGTGAGTCAGGGTGTAGACTCAACTTGCAAATAGGGGCTTTTAAGATCCTATTTAGGTGGGACCCAGATGAATCAGGACAGGCCTTAGTCCAAAGGACTGGAGACCTTATAAAGAGAAAGATAGAGGGAGAGGAGCCAGGAGTCTGAAGGCAGTGAAATGGGAGGAGCAGCCCCAAGGAGAGATTGTCATAAGAAGGGAGGCAAAGATACAAGCCCAGGAAAGCCAAGGATTGTGGCAAGCCAATACGGGAATGCTACAGACTCTGGGGAGAAAGCATGGTCTTGCTGGTCCTAGATTTTGGACATCTAGACTTCTATGCCGTGAACCAATAAATTCCTGTTGTGAAGCCAACTCATTGTGGTATTTGTGATGGCAAGGCACAAGGGGTGGAAGGCCCAACCCCAGGTGGTTTAACCTGGAAAGAGGTAATGGCCCTGAAAGCTGGAAAATCTAGGAGGTAGGGTTAGTTTTAGTCATAGCTTATTTTGGGGTTCAGATCACATAACCAGAATCAAGAAGCTTATTTTGGGGGGCTGTGTGGTGGTTTGGAGCTATGTACTCCAGAAAAACATGTTCTTAAACTTAATCCCTTCCTGTGTTCCTGTGGGTGTGAACACATTCTAAGGAGGAACTTTTGATGTGGTTACTTCAGTTAAATTGTGGCCCAGCTCTACCGGGATGAATCTTAATCAATTGCTGGCATCCTTTATAAGCAGACTGAAATTCAGAGAGAGAGAGAAAACCACAGGAAACAAGAAGCTGAACATTAGGGCCACCCAGAAGAGAAGGGAGAGTCCAGGAGGGGCTGCCATATGCATTGCTATATGACAGAAGAGCCAAGGACCACGGATCATGGGCAGCCAGCTCCAAAACGCCCATCCTCAGGAAGAAAGCATCCCCTTCATGGTGCTTTGATTTGGACTTCTCCCAGCCTCAGAATTCCCATGGTTTAAGCCAACCCATTGCATGATATTTTCTTTTACAGCCAGGAAACCAAAACAGGCTGTGTCCAGGATGGGAGTCTAAGTGGTAGGTCCCCATAGGTCCAGGCTCATATGAATTGGTAAAGAGTTAATTCTTCAAAAGAGCAAGTGAAAGCCTCAGAAAGCTGATTAACCTACTGGTCATATGCCATCCCTGAGTCAATCAATGCAGTAGGGGGATAAGATATAAGGACTGAGGAGCAGATGTGACTCAAGCAGTTGAGTGCCTGCTTCCCACATGGGAGGTCCTGGTTTAGTTCCCAGTGCCTCCTGAAGAGATAGAAAACAAACAACAATCAAAGCAAATGGAAGAACCAACTCAGGGGAGCAGATGTGGCTCAGTGGTTGAGTGCTGGCTTTCCACATCTGAGGTCACAGGTTCAATCCCTGGCACACAGTACCTTTTAAAAAAAAAGAGAGAGAGAGATATAAGGACTGAACTAGCCTACATTGTGCTCTACCCCTGGAGGTAGAGTCAACTTCACATATGTTGAGAGTAGAATGAAGCAGATTTTCTAAAGGGAAATTAAAATAAGGTGGGGGTGGGGTGAACACATGCCGAATGGTAAAACAGATTACTACAGTAATACAAAATAAATCATGAGAAGAGGAATTATATTATACCAATAAAATTGGACCTGCCCCTAAGTCCTGTGGAAATCATTGAAGACCACTAAAATTTGAACAAGCCAAGACTATTTATTCAGCTTGCTAAATCAAGGGAGTCAGCTACTATCATTTGCATTTGGCAGAGACTCAAAGACAGGCACAGAGTGGCAAAGCTTTAGAAGGCATAAAAGGGAAACCTTTAGGTATGCCCTGATTGTTGGAGGGTGTTGGCATGGGGAAGTTGAAGATGAGTTAACTCGAAGCGGAGCATTCTAAGTATTGTTTAATGGAGGATATTTTGCTTTCTTTGGTTGGTTTGAAGTTGGAAACGGGTGAAAATTAGGGAAGCTGACAGTGACTGATTAAGTCCTGACAGTTTTGGGCTGATTGCTACATAGATAGTGTTTTGACTCCCTGGACTGCTTAGTGCAGAGAGTAGGTCAGAATTATATGTTACTATATAGTCTAGCCATTGTCCATTTGTACATCCAGTCTCTCAGTTCCACCTTTTGATTATTCTCTCCTTTGTGAGAGGTTGACCATTTCAGAGAAAGCTAGCCATCCAGATCTTCACTACTGACATTGTTCAGTCATCTTCATAATGAACAGTACAGCAAAGACTTCTCAACCTTTTTGTTGTATCTTTATAGCAATCATATAATGAGAAAGTGGCAGTGAGAAGCATTTAAGACTCCGTATAGAATGCAACTGACTAGTATCATGACCACCATAATAAAAACAAGGACAGGTAACAGTCCCCAGAAGATGCTTCAGGCCAAGAGAATAAATCCTATAAGCCATAAAGATCAACCTTAGAGAGCCAAATAGCTCTCTCCTCAAGGTGATGTATGACCTGTTTCACCTTGTCTATGTCATCGCTTCAAAACCAACAAGAAGTACTAATAATGGCACACATACTACCATGACCAGCCACCAAGAAATCTGGAGCAAAGCAATTGCCCATCACTTCTCATGCCAGTTGGTTGAGACTGATCTGTATTCCATCCATGGCAGAAGTGGTATATCAATAATTCCTTCCAGAGCTAGTGAATATGTTTCTTACAGTCTTTTCTATTTGTATGATTCTCACCTATAAAACACTGATTGTAGCCCCCTAAGGCAGTGTAAACTCCAAAACCTGTCTTCCTAATCTGCTGACATTGGTGCATCATCTTGACTCTGGGATGTCACAGATGCAAGTGAAGCAGCTGGTCAACCCGATCCTAAAGTACGTGCTGTGTATTCACAGGCCACCTCCAGCTGGCCCAATGCTTACTTCTCTGACAACCTAGTATTCCCAATCAAGAGGCAGCACTCACAGCCTTTGTTTCCCTACCATAGGACGGTGATACTTCTCTTCCTTTGGGGTTTAAAAGACCTGCCCCATTTCTTTACCCCTGAGCTGAAACACTGTGTGAGATGAGGCCCCCTGTTTGATGATAAAACTTTCCCAGTCCACAACCATTGGCTCTTGGTTTTTATGTCTCCTTTAGTAGTAGCAGCTGTAGCTTGTATCATTCAAAAGCCACTAAGGTTGCTGTCATCTACTACTACTGGTACCACTATTATTACCATTGCTCTTGCTTTTGTTGTCATAAGGTGGGAATCCACAGGAAATCCAGAAATAGGAGATGGAGAGTAAGAATTTGACCATGTACCTCCAATATTATCTAAGACAAAGAGACAGTTCTAGTAAACCAAACCCCTGGCAGTTACATGTTTCTGGTGGGCCTTTGAAAGGAAGGGGCTTTCATGTCTAACATGACTATTCTGGTCAATTAAAACCTTTTGCCCCGAATAAACTGGTATTATGCTTCATAGGGCCATCCCTTGCTAATCTATTTAGGGTAAATTATTCACCCAGAGTCTGTTGGTATCTGTTGGTGTCTGTTGGTATCTGAGCTTTTGCAATTTAATTTTGCTTCAGAAAATCGTTATTTTAAATGTTGTATCTCTTGCCTATGTTGGGATCATGGCTTCCAAGAAATTCTTTATGGGTTCCTTGAAGCCCTTTATGATGACCTGTGGCTTACACACTTTGTTAGAACATTGCCTGGGTTTTGAATCTAGAGAATGGGGTTTTACCAGGCTGACACTCTCCCAAAATAATCTAATGAAAAAAATTTCCCTCCATTTAAAATGTGCCAGATGATTGAGTCTCTTATTTAAATCTTGTGTGGCTTTTGGTACATTGGGAAAGGAGCCCTGAGAAATGTATCAAATTTGAAATCCCTGTGCTGAACAGATGCTGGGTGTTTTTCATCTATTTCCATAACTACATTTAAAAGGCATTAAGTGTTGTGACTGTGAGATTATTTTTGCTTGGCTTCATTGCCAATTCAGTATGTAATACAATATATTTCAAAGATATATTTTTATAGTATTGCATTTGGGGAATGGGAACTTTATTGTTTTACATGAGACTAATTGAGAGAATGATACCATGTTAATGATAATGGCCTTGAGAAATATTCCACATTCAAGAACATTCCCATCCAAAGCCATGCCCTTTAAATCATTTTCTCAGCTTGTACCATCTCTCCATGAAAACAGCACATTAACCTCTATGACTATTTTAATTACCAGCCTCATCTTATTTGAACACTGATTTAGGGCCCAAACCAGTTGTATTAGTCAGCCAAAGGGGTGCTGATGTAAACTACCAGAAATCTGTTGGGTTTTATAAAGGGCACTTATTTGGGGTAGAAACTTACATTTACCAGGCCATAAAGCGTAAGTTACTTCCCTCACTAATCTGTTGCCATGAGTTGGAGCAAGATGGCTGCCGACGTCTGCAAGGATTCGGCCTTCCTCGTCCTCTCAAGGCTCCATGGTCCCAGCATCTCCCAATCTCAGCTGTAGTCTTGGATAAGTCTAGTCTCTCTCCCAGGGCTCGTTTCTCTCCAGACTCAGCTGCCTTGTTCTCTCTACAAGATCAGCTGTAGACTATCAGGCTCTCTCTCTTCCTGGGGCCTCTGCCGTGTCTAAGGAGCTATCTCTATTCCTTTGTGTTCTTCTCCTGTGTGTTCACTTCCTGGGGCTCCAGCATCAAACTCCAACTCTCTTCTTTGCTGTGCTGTTTTGAGACCCCTTGATGGTAGGGGCTCAATGTTCTACCAATATGGCCAAATCAAAGCCCCAATTTTAATTTAATCAAATAAAAGTGAGAGGAATAGACCTGTTTACAAACATAATCCCATATCTATTTTTGGAATTCATAAACAGTGTCAAACTGCTATACCAGCCCAGGACGTGGAACGAGACAGACGCTTTCATTTTCTGAGCCAGGTTACAAGGCTGCTCTGTTAAAATGAAATCTACGCTTTAAACACATTTACAAGTCTCAGTTGAAATTTCTAGGTCAATCCCTACAGCCAGGCATCCTTATAGAAGAAACACAAAGCAAAGCTTGGAGTTTTCAAGCCTTTCTATTGTGGTGTAAATAATTTTTTGTGCAAGTGCGAAGGGATCTAGAAAAATTCTCACGGAGGAAAAATGAAACAAAAGCATGAAGTCACCAAACCTCAAAAGGCTCGTGGAAATAGGAAAGTTAACAGCAGAACCCATAAAACACGTAGGTTAAGAAATCCTGTGTATAATATATGTTGAAAAGAGAGAAAATAAAGGAAACCCCCAGCAAGGGACCCTGGATTTTAATAACCACAGGGATGTGGTAATGATGTAAAGGGGAGAAGTAGGTCCAGTGAAGGGCCTCAATGCGAAAAGTGGGTACAATGAGGGGCCAGGTAGGTCTCCCCTAAAGGTGGGTGGTCTCTGTACCAATGGTGTTTATGGCTGTCAGCAACCCACTGCTGCCAGATAATTTTAGTTTTAAAGAGAAGTTCAAGCCCCCATTTTCATGGGAAATCTTCTGATTTTGAAATGTTGTCTTAAAAATAAAATTCTCTCTCTATACGTTTACCTCCACCTTTGCCTACAGCTATGCCTACATATATGCATACACATATACATATATGGTGACAAATATTGATAAATACCATTGTGGGCTATTGTTTGGGAAGTTAGCCTTCTGACGCAAGCATTATGAGAACTAAAGGTAAGACACTAGTGGTAAATAAGACTCACCTCCATGTTAAAGACGTGGCATTTGATTTCTGGATTTTTTGAGAAAGTACACTCTTCTCATTTTAATTGTGCATGTGGTCACGTTTATTGAATTTAATTTTTAAAATTTGATTATTTTAAAAAAGAGGACTTTTGTTTTTAAGGAAAGGAAGTGATAAATGTTAGATGATGGAAGCAGCTTACTACTCTGTCTTGTGTCAACTACCAAAAAAAGAAACAAGAAAGGAAGGGGGCAACGTGAGATGGCAGGTGATCTCCCTTACGTGTCAGCCTCCTCTGCCATTAACAGCCCCCTCCCACCATCTTCTGGGTATTTCTGGAAGTCACTAGCAGAAGCATCGCAGGTCTAGGATCACAAAGCTCAGGTCTTTCAGTTTAGCCTGACTCAAGTCTGCAGCAGGGAAGGCACCTAATGGAGGGCCTGTGCTACTTCCCTACTTGCCAGTGCCCTCTGGGATAAAGGGGCTCCCTAGAAGCTTTACCACAGATGCCCACCCCCTTCCCTCCATCCCTGCTAGCTCGTGTTCTGGTGTCAAGCCTGAAAATGGAAAATATCCCTTTTCCACTGTGTCTTACGTTGTCACAGGTCTTCCTTGTCCTAACGGCCCTTTTGGATTTTGCTGTTACCTTCTTCTATATCAAGGGTCCAGATGAGCCCCTCATTCCTTCCCATCTTTCTCATAATCCCCAAAGCATGACCTCCTTCCTCCTTCTGTCAAAAAACAAAAGCCACGTTGTGTATCAACCCATGCCCACTCATATTTAGCTGTGTAATTTCACCACGATATCATTGACAGCTGTTAGAAACATCAAGCACACTCAACAAGTTGCATCTATTTTCTTGCTTCTTCCTAACAATATCGTGATCTTCAATCATGGATGAGATGCAGGAAGGCTTATTAACTTACCTAAGTCCTGGGGTACACATGGAGAGGGGACCCACTCCCTACTGGACAGCTCCTTCCACCACCAGGGTATACGATTGACTTCAACTATTGACTCCAACTGTATACTGTTGACAAAGAAGTGGAGGTCCTGTTTGACCTTGCGTGAGTCAGACCTCAGATTCAGGTCTCAATGATATTCAGTAAACATAATGCAAGAATAACAACAACAGAGTGTAGTGTCTCAAGAGGACAGAAACCAAGAGACTCTACACTAAGCTTCATGAGGACCGGCCCAGGGACATGGAGACTTTCAACCTGGGGATAAGGAGATTTAATAGGAAAGAGGAGAGTGTAAGAGCTTTCTTCAAACACTTAAAGAGGGATTCAACTTCAATGTGATTGTAGGGTATGCATGAATAGGAGTTATAGGGAAATATTTTAGGTTGCTTTTTAAATTATTGCTATCTTTTTTTTTAAGATACATAGATCACACAAAACATTACATTAAAAAATACAAGAGGTTCCCATATACCCCACTCCCCCAACCCCTCCACTCCTCCCACATCAACATCTTCTTTCATTAGTGTGGGACATTCATTGCATTTGATGAGTACATTTTGGAGCATTGCCTCACAGCATGGATTATAGTTTATGTTGTAGTTTCCACTCTGTCTCAGAGAGCTAGAGACTGAAAGATGGAGGGGAGAGGAAGGTTGTGAGCCAATGCCCACATGGACAAAATCTATGAAAAAGTGGAGGTAAGTAGTTGTGCAGAGAAAGGATAAGATGGGGTATCTAGGGATACTATTGGGTTGCGCTTTGCAGGCTTGCGGGGGGGGCTAGTGTTGACAGATTGCTCTTTTATATTAATAAAGAAAGTTGTTTCATGTATGATAGTGGATTCCACATCCTAGAATGCATCCTGAAATATATTCAGGGACTCCAACTACCAACTTTTTAGGAATGTGTTAGAGTGTGGCGCCTGAATCAGCAGCATCCTCATCACCTGAGACCTTTTTAGAGATACAAATTCCCAGGCCCACTTCCAGATCTACTGAATCAGACATGCTGGGGACAGGACCCAGCAGTCTGTTCACCTAATGAATCTGATTTGTGCTGAGCTTTGAGAACCACAGCTGCGGTGGAATATTTGCATGCTTTTTCTGCCTCTAGATGCTAAACTTGCTACTTCATCCTTATGTCACTGGTGTTTGGAACATAGTAGCTAAGCCCTCCTTAATCATTTGATGAACTAATGAATTGCTGTCCAAGGGAGCACACTTCTGGAGAAGAGTTTCTCAAAGTGTGATCCTTAAATTGCATACATTGAACCAACACGGAATGTTTGTTCAAAGTGCACTCCACCACCCCACACATCCCTGTGGAATCCAAATCTCTGGGACTTTAGTAATTACACTTACTTCACTCGCTTCTTTTTAGAAATTTAGATATTCAAAGAATTGATAATAAATATACCCACATGATGCATCATTCAACACGTACAGATGGGAATTCAATGAAGAATAAATCTTACCATCCTATACTGCATCCACCTGGTCTCCTCTTGTGATGCAATTGCAGAAAGTAGTTTTGCTTGTTTGTAGGTTTGTTCATTTGTTTTTATATGTGCTTTCAGAGATTCTACACTTACATAAGCAATTATACCTTCTCAGGTACACACTATACCAAATGTTTATACTGTACAGTCTATTCTAGCCCTTGCTTTTTTCTCTCAACTATAGATCTGGAATCTACATTTTAAACAAGTTTGCCAAGTGATTCTTTGGAGAATAAAATTTGAGAATTACTTTTTTTTTTAATTTTTATTTTTGAGAGAATTTGTAAAATGAGTTCCCAGAGGTAACTTATATATTTTCCAGACAGTTCTAGGCTAAATTTTAGTTCCATATCCAGGATATCACAATTTGTGAATCAATAAGAGCTGAATTAATGTGATAATATTTAATTCATACTTATTCTTAGATTCTTATTTTGTGCATATATGTGTTTCCCTTCAGTGTCATCAAACTACTAATGAGAAGAGACCAGGCCTTTTCTTTCTCTTTGCTTGTATACCTCATACTTAGCACACCTGGTACTCTGGGTGTTGACGTGAAGTAAAGAGCAAATAGAGAAGAGTGATAAATGTGATTGACTACTAGATTCAACTAGGAGAGTCAGAAGTCCTGAAGGAGGCAGATGAGAGACAGAGACAAAGAATTTTTAAGCCTCTATGCCTCTACCTTCACACTTTTCTCTAAGTATAAAACCTAACGTGATTGTGTGGCACTGTTACCGAGGCCATTAAGTCAGCACATGTGGTTTTGTATGTGACGAGACTTCTTTGGTACCAGTGCAGGATGCTTGCATTAAAGGAGCTGCAGGACCCCCACAGAACTAACAAACAAGCAAAATTCATAAAACAAACAAGCAAACCCACCTTCCATCCAACCAGTCCCTCAGGGAAGAGGACGCTCCTACCTCGGAAGACTCCTTGGTGGATTCTTGGCTCCCTGATCTCCACAGGTTGAAGACTGAAATAAAAGAATGACTTACATTAGTTCATGGATGCAGGTTATTCTTCCTATTAGTTCGCCAACACATTTTCCCAGTAGTTTACTCTCCCCAACACGCAGAGATTGAACTCAAAGGCCCTTTGTGAAGGTTGAGGTCATCAACAAGGCTGGCCTGGGGTGATTTAAAGTGATTCCACAGTAAAAACAAATTGGGGTTATTAAAGGACAAACTTGGTCATCGCCTAAAGATGAGAGTGGTTAGGGTAGGACTGAATGGCCCTGGAACTGTTGCAGCCTAGAAGACAAAGAGGTAAAAATAGCTGAATCAAAGGATGTCTATTCTAGGTTGTCCTTTACTAGACGTTCTGGGAAGGCTCTGTGCCTGGGGCAGCCCCACCAGGCGTGGGGGCAGGGGCAGGAGGGGACCAAGCAGGCACCACCCTCCCGCAGGCTTGGCTGCTGCCCACTGCAGTTTGCTTTGTTTGTTTGTAAGCGTTGCCTCCTCTGTCCCAGTGCCTCAGCCTTCAGGAGGCTGCTGGAAATAAAACTGGAGATAAAACCATCCCTGTGGGTAGGCAGGCTGAAGGAGATAAGTGTTGATGAAGACACAAGGGGCTCAAAAGGATAAAAGCAAAGGAGAACTTGGTAGAAATCAAATTTTTAGGAGTAGGATCTGAAACTGTATGTTTTCTTAAAAAAAAAAAAAGAAAGAAAGAAAAAACTCCAAAAACAAAAAACAAAAAGCAAACCCTGGGATGTTTTGGCCTGCACAACGTCTCCATTATGGAGCTGGAAAAGTTTCTGTTCTCCTCAGGGATGGATCCCCAGAGCCCTGCCTCTGTGCCTCAAAGTACTCTGACCTTCAATTCAATTCAATTCAACAGGTACTCACCTAGAACAGCCAAGACACTACACAACATTAAGCATTTTGAAGATGCAAGAGCAAACAAGGAGACAGAAAGAATTAGAGGTGCAAGGAAACTTAGAGATAATTTATTAATTCATTCAAGGAATAAATGTTAAGCCATCACTATATGCCAAGTCTTGCATCCCTGTAGAAAGCTGAGGAGATATCAATGAGCCAAGACAGGCAAGATCTCTTGTTTCCACGATCTAGGGGTACAGCTAGGGTCACCCTTACCTGGAGATACTGATTCAGTAGGTCTCTGTAGAACCATGGGTACTTGTGAAATTCAGACGTACATCCCGGCTTAAAGCCAGTGATGTTGAACAATTGTACTGTCACTCCGCTGAGAAACTAGGACTCAAGGAAGTTGTGATGTGCCCAGAGACATCTATTATTGAAAGCGAAGCCACAGTAGAGGCTTGGATTTCCTATGACACCATGCCATGGCCTAAGAACAAGACATGTGCCCAGATGACCTTAAAAATAGGTGAACCCTGACAAAGGTTTTTAGAAAGGACCAGAGTACATGAGGATACAGAGGGAGAGCCATTTCCAGGAAGACAATCAAAGGCGCCAGGTTAAAAGGATCTGAGAAGGGCCTTGGAGGATGACCGGGATTGTGTCTGGCACAGCTGGGGAGGGTTGGTGGAGAGAAGATACTTTGAGCAGAAGGAAGAAAAGGGATACCAATAAAGAGCAAGGCATGCTATGAAAACTATGTGGTGTAGTTGCACAGAACAATGTTCTCAAAGTGTGGGACAGATAGTTTAGATTGTGTCCAAACAGAACCTTGAGTAATTTTGAATCTGGATAGCATGAAGATGTATGGGCAGGTGAAGATGGTTTTCCGTTTATGGTAGGAATGTGAAGTTTTCTTTTAAAACAAGTTTATTTATAGAAAATAAATATTAAGGAAAAATATTAGGTAAATGACAGGTTTACAAGCAAAAGTGGCAAAAATTGGACATTGGAGTAATTGGGAGAGAAGGAGATAAGATTAAAAGGCACTTGGAGTGCTGAATAATGTACTAAGGAAATTTGGGCTTTATTCAGTGACGGAGAGGGGATCCCAGTGATTGTTGAGTTAAGTATTGTCATGGATATCCATATTTTAGGAAAATAACTCAGGTCACAGAATGAAGAATCGTTTGCCCAGATGGGAGAAATAGGCCAAAAAGAGGCTGACATGACCACTGAGTCTATGATCCAGGGAAGAAGAAGGATGTGAACTAGAATCCTGATGGTCTTAACAATGGAAATGAAAAAAGAGGAGTATAAGAGAAGCATCGGGAAGCGGACTTGGCCCAGTGGTTAGGGCGTCTGCCTACCACATGGGAGGTCCGCGGTTCAAACCCCGGGCCTCCTTGACCCGTGTGGAGCTGGCCCATGCGCAGTGCTGATGCGCGCAAGGAGTGCTGTGTCATGCAGGGGTGCCCCCTGCGTAGGGGAGCCCCACGCACAAGGAGTGCGCCCTGAAAGAAGAGCCACCCAGCACGAAAGAAAGTGCAGCCTGTCCAAGAATGGTTCCGCACACACGGAGAAATGACACAACAAGATAATGCAACAAAAAGAAACACAGATTCCCATGCCGCTGACAACAACAGAAGTGGACAAAGAAGAAGACAAAGCAAATGAACACAGAGAACAAACAACTGGGGCCGGGAAAGGTGGGGGAGAGAAATAAATAAATAAATCTTTAAAAAAAAAAGAGAGAAGCATCACTGGGTAGAGAAATATATGACTTGCAACTGGAGTTGCTGGAAGGATGGAAAGTGAAGTGGCTTCAGTGAGGAGGGTGGAAAAATTAAGAGAAATGAGAAACCACCAGGAGGGGAACAAGATATGTATGTGTTTGTGGACAAAGAGCAAAAGTGAGTTATAGCAATTTGCTCATGTGACCATGAGATTGTTAAATCCAAATACTGTAGGGCAGGGTGAACACCAGAACCTTTGAAAAAGATGATTCTGAAATCTGGCACCTCCAAACCCTATAGGGCAGGCTGCAGATTGGAAACTCTGATGAAGTTGTATTCCCCAGAAGAAGCTGGCTGGCTGGTGAAGGTGCAGGAATTCTTCTTTCTGACTGCTGAAATCCTCAGTTCTGCTTCAAGACCTTGAACTGATTAGATGAGGAGTCTCCTCTCATGCTTGAGGACAATCTTTCCTGTTGATTGTAGATGCAATCAGGCTTACATGCAATCAGCTGATTGTAGATGCTAATCCATTAATGAAATACCTTCACAACAACAGTCAGGCCAGTGCTTACTTGACCAAACAACTGGACACAATAACCTAGCCAAGTTGGCCTATGAAATTAACCATTACAATTATTTAATGGTGAAAGAAGGTCTAACTCATGTTGCACAGAAGAATGTAAAAAAACAAATGAAATAATAAATAACCATCAGTTTCAACTAGAGAAATGTTGGCGTGTTCAAAACACCTAAATTTGCTGTTGTTGTCCTGGGGAGATTTTCTAGAGAGAATCTTATAGTGTTTTGAGGCAAGATGTCTAATCTTCTAAGCAGTGAGGAAGTCATGGAAGAAACTCAGAATGGAGTCAGGGAGAGTAACACGTGAGGAAAATGTGGTAGGCTTGTCCAAAGGGAACAGAGTGTGAAATCCTATGAGCTTATCAACACAGAGAAGAAATTCTAGCTGGATGAGAACTAAATAACCTCTTAGGTTAGTTTCAGCTCAAAAATTATTTGCCTAAGTAACTGAAAAGTACTGTGAGTCCTGGTCAGCAGAAAAGGCTTTTATTGGTGAGGTTTCTCTTGTTTCTGAGTTTTGATTTTGGATGTGAGAGTAAAGACCAAAGTGTAGGTGCTTTTCTTCTTTAAATAAATGAATATTCTGAAAATACAATTGTGGTTGGTGAATAATGGTCTCCTTCTAGTGTCCATATCCTAAAACCCCAGTTTTTAAAACTTATGTTTTAGAGCAGAAGTAGGTTTACAAAATATCACCCAGAAAGAAGAGTTCCTATATACCCCCCACACACATCCATGCACACATTTATTAGCATTTTGCCTTAGTATGGTGTATTTATTACAAATTGATGAACCACATTATTGTAATAATATTATTAACTGTGACCGTTTGAATTTGGTGAATCCCCAAAAGAGAAAGATTTTGGCTTTGAACTAATCCATTCCTGTGGGTGTGAGACCCTTTTAATTGGACTAAGTCAGTGAGATGTGACTCAGGTTGAGTCTCCGCCCTCTTGCTGGGTCTGATATAAATGGAGACACAGACAGACACACAGGGAAATGAAGCTGCCATGTTCTATTGATCCTTCCACGTAAGAGAGAGGACTGCAGGGAAACAGAGACGCCATAAGAGGCTGAGAGAGGAACCAGCAGAGCACAGAGGCACGAAAAGAGGCCCCCAAGGGGTTGGGCTCATGGAGCGGCTCAAGAGGAGTGAGCTCATAGCTGAACTCGAGAGGAAAGCGGAATAGCTGAGAATGGTAAGGGAGGTCCTGAAAGAGATGAGCCATATGGTTGTTCTCAGTTGAGCCCCAGGAGACGGTAGATTCCGGAGGGGAAGGCAGAGACTTCAACAGAGATGGGCAGCTATCTTCATTACGTGGCAGAACCCTGAGAAAGCGTCTCTGCTGATGCCTTGATTTGGACGTTTCACAATCTTAGAACCGTAAGCTTTTACCCCAAATTAAATTTTCCAACCTCTTTCTGGTACTTAGAATTGACAGAACTTTGGCAAGCTAAGACATTAGCTAAAGTCAAAAGAAGGTTCACTCTTTGTGTTGTACTGTTCTATTAAAAAAAACATTTTGTTGTGGTAACATATATACAACATAAACTTTCCCATTTTAGCTACTTTTAAGTATATAAAGTCAGTCCTGTTAATAACATCCATAATGTTGTGCTACCATCACCACTATCCATTACCAAAACTTTTCCTCCACCCCAAATGGAAATCCTGTACCAATTAACCATTAACTCTGCATTCCCCACCATCTCCCTGTCCCTTATAACTTGTAATCTAATTACTGACTCTATGGATTTGCATACTCTAATTATTTCATTTACATAAGATATACAGTATTTGTCCTTTTGTGTCTGGTTTATTTCAGTCAACATGATGTCTTCAAGATTCATTCCTGTTGTAGCCTGTATCAGAAGTTCATCCTGTTTAATGGCTGAATAATATTTCATTGTATGTATATACCACATTTTATTTATCCATTCATCTATTGATGGGTACTTGGGTTGTTTAGACTTTTGGGCTATTGTGGAAAATGTTGCTATGAACATCAGTGTGTAAATATCTGAGTTCCTGCTTTCAATTCTTTTTGAGTATATACCTAGAAGTAGGATTGCCAGGTCATATGGTAGTTCTGTACTTATCTTTTTGCAGAGCTGCCAAACTATTTCCATATGAGAAGGACCATTTTACATTCTCACCAATAATGCCCAAAGGTCCCTATTTCTCCACATCTCTCTAAAACTTGTTATTTTCCATTAAGAAAAAAATCCATTCTAGTGAGTGTAAAATGATATCTCATTTGTATTTCCCTAAAGGCTAATGATTTTGATCATCTTTTCATGTGCTTATTGACCATTTGTATATCTTTTCTGTAGAGATGTCTATTCAAGTGTTTTGACCATTTTTTATTGGACTATCTTTTTGTTGTTGACTTGTAGGAATTCTTTTCATATTCTGATAGTCCCCAAAATTCATAAGTATATTATGTTACATGGCAAAGAAGTAGCATATAGAATTAAGATTGCTAAATAGCTGATCTTCAGTTGGGGAAGTTATCCTGTGTTATCTTACTGGACCCAGTATAATCGTAAAGGTCCATATAAGGGAGAAAGGGAGGCAGGAAAGTCAAAGAAGGAGATGTGACAATGGAAGCAGAGGTTGTAGTCATCCAATTGCTGACTTTGAAGATGGAAGGGCGCTATGGGCCAAGGACAGCTGGTAGCCTCTGGAAGTTGGAAAAAGTAAGGAAACAGATTCTCCCCCAAAGATGCCAGAAGGAATGCAGCCCTGTCAACACTATGCTTTGCTTTTAGCCCAGTAAGACCCATTTCTGATGTCTGAACTCCAGAACTGTAAAATAATAAATTAGGGTTGTTTTAAGCCACTAAGTTTGGGGTAAGTCAATACTCTCCATCTTTTCCGTTAAGAAGCTCCACAAGGCCAAATAATTTGCAAGATGGACAAATCAATACAGCATGCCAGAAGCAATCTAACTTAAATCTTACATCCAAGATACCAGGAGAACAGGAAATGGAAGCAATGCTTCTGTGGCTATTTGGTCGAATGGGGCATTCTTCCCTTCTGCCCTCAAGTTTAGATGGGAGTATCATTCTCAGCCAGGAAGAGGGAAGTTCCAAGGTCTGAGCCCTGAGAAGGAGTCTTTTCTGCATAGAAATTACCCACGTAATCATCCACCGCCACAACAGGAATGTGGGCTGCTGAAATGCAGGGTGCACTCTGCTTCCTATGGTTAGCACAATGCTAGGCACAGAAAAAGAATTCAACACCTGAGAGCTGATTAAAAACAAAAATGGATAAATTTTACCAAAAAAAAGTAAACGGATATAGCACAGGCTGAAAAAAAAGTTGGTTGAAAATTCAGGGTTTAATGGCCAAGCAAATGTTGGATTTCTGTCTCCAAATATTTGCAAGAAGGAATTTTTAGCCCCTCTCCCCACAACCAAAATAGATCTAGATGGGAACTCCTTCCCAGCCAAAGCTGGGAAGCACAACTGAGAAACAGAAGAATAAATGAGGGAACAAATAGGACACTAGCCGAGCAGCTATCCTATGACTTAGTAACTATGGTAAGCTCAGTAGTAATGAAAATGAAAGGAATAGAAGGAATATTGTTTCTTTTAATTAATTTCATTTATAAACAATACTAGTATATTTTGTTTTAATGCAGAGTATGAATTAGGCAACATTCAACGGTAGCGGTATGTGTTTAAAATGCTTTAGTGATTGCTTTGATTACTAAACTGCTGTGGAGAAATTACTTTGTATATCAGCCAGGGTTCAGTCAGGAAAAGAGAACTTATATTAGGTATTAGGAGAGTTGAAAGAGCAAAAGAAAGAAGATTGCAAAATGTGACCTGAGAGCAGCAATTGCAGGAAGCCAGCACCTTGCTATGGCTGGGGTGGGGATGGGGGGCAGGGGGCAGGTGGCATTGTCAGAGCGCAAGAGCCAGGGCTGGCAAGGGGGAGCTGGAATCGTGGAGGAGAAAGTGCTGGAGGGACCCGAGCACCAAGGGAGGGGAGGCTGTGGAGAGAGGGGCTGTGTGACAGCATCTGGACCTATACAGAAGATCTAGCACCTGCCGGAGATGCTTCCTCAAGTACGGAAGAAACCTGGCTTCTTTCCTCTTCCTGCCCTCCAAAATCCCACTGCTGACTCCCACTGGGACTGTGAAATGTATTTTGCAGGAACAGAAACTCAGGGAAGAACAGGGAAAGGACAGGAAATGAATCTGAGAGCAAAAGTTCAAACAAACCAGTGTACTCACTTTGAAATACCAAAAAAAGTCCATTAAATTACAATTTTTCTGTTTGTGAAAATGATTATGAATCACACACACATGTCAATAGATACATACCAAAATATTAAGATCTCAATGGCAATCGATGGAACAAGACACACACACACCTTCTTTTTCCCTTATCTGTATTTTCAAAATTTTATACAGTTAATGAGCAAAACCAAGCTAAAATTAATTTAGTAACAGGAATAATAGCAGTCTTATCCAACAGAGGAAACTTTCCTTGAGGCACTAAGATTGTCAGAAAGCATATCTTAAAAAACATCTTGAATTTTCTATTTAAATATTGCTTTTATTTTTTTTTCTGGAATGGATGTTGACCCTTTTAGCATAATTCCTGGTATTAAATAGAGATTAAGCCTGCTTAAATTTTGAGCATTGAAAAATAAATCCCTTAATTTTCAAGTAAGTACATTAATCTAATACATACTCCTAGATTCCAGCAGTTAGGCTCCTGGTGGAGGCAGCTCATGAACTAAGGAGAGAGATTGCAATCTCTACCTTTTTCATGGATATAGGAGCAGAAATCTGGGAAATTAGAGCAACGCAGATTTTCTCCAAATGGCTTGTAGAAATTTCAGAAACAAGCCCAACGAATTTCTCAGGGAAAAAATCTACCAGAAAGGAAAGGCTGCAGATGAAAGGTGTGACACACGGTAGAGATCCAAAACCCCAGGGGAGTGACAGAGTTTGCACCCACAGCATGAAAAATGGATATCCTGATTAAGGTGTGGGCAATAGATCATAATTAAGTTAAAATAAATTGGGGAGGAATGTATGTATAATTCTTTACACTGTTATGACTAGGTTTGTGCTCCTGTTATTTGTTACTGCACTACAGGTCATCCCAAAACTTGGTAGCTTGAAGTAACAGTCATTGTTTTATTATCGCTTGGTTTTTGTGGGTGAAGAATTCCAAGAGGACTCAGCTGGGTGGTTGGCTCAGACGCCATCCTGCGGTTGCAGTTAGGCAGTAGATGGAGCTAAAACTGCAGGGACTGGAGCAACGGGGGTCAGCTGGGACGTCTGTCTCTCCATGCGGTCCCGGGGCTTAGTTATGGGGTTTCTCCACTTGGGCGACTTGGACCTTCCTCCCAACATGGCGGCTTCGAAGGCCATGACCTTCCACCGGGCTGCTCAGGGCGCAGGCGCCATGCGCCGGCATGCCAGGCAGAAACGGAACCCTTTTTAGGACCTAGCCTTGAAAGTCACACAGCGTCACTTCCACCACATCCTACAGGTCAACCAATCACTAAGGCTGGCCGAGATGCAGGAAGAGGGGATATGGCTCCCAGATCTCTCGTTGGCAGCAGAGTCAAAGTATCGGCAGCCATGTTTTTCAATGCATTTTTAAAATGCTATTTTATTTCATTGATTAGAAAATTTAATTCCCTGCTACTGAAACATGAACTTTGCTCTTTGGGCCCACCACAGGGCAACAGCCTTCACTCGGTGGCGAGCAAAATGCCCCGGGGGAATTGATCCCTTTCTGAGACCTAGATTTTGCAATCTGAGTACCAAGTGACAATTTTACAAAATGTCAGGACTCCTAAAAGAGATATAAAACCTGTCTTTCCAGAAACAATGTTCCATTTTTCTTTATGTGAGGTTTAAGAAAATATTGTAAAACCAAGGCCCTCACAGTGCCTGTGGCTGACATTTGCCATTTTCATTTGCATGAACCATTTCCCCCATTCCTCAGTGAACAGAGCAAACAGCTGGTTAGCCCTTAAATGAGCACGATGATAGAAGAAAGATGTTCTACGCGTGTGCTAAAGGAGCTCTCGCTGGATGAATAAAGGGTTCCTCATTTATTTATGATGCAAAAATCCACTGTGCATTTGGCTGAAAGAATCATCAATTATTTATTTAGAACTCCCTGTCTCCAAACAGGACTTTTTGTGTGCGTGAGACATGTCTGTTTTTATTACTTTGAAACATGTAATTTTCTTTTTGATTGTGGTGGATGTTCTGTCTCAAAACGTGTAGCATTATGGTAACCTCTACATCTGATATAGGATTTCTAGCTTATTTGACTGTTTTCCTCTGAACCTTCCCCTCCCTGTAGTGAAACAGCCAGGAAAGCATGATGGAAGAAGAGCCGTTCATTCATTCATTCACCAGCACTCTCATCCCTCCCCTCCAAAAAAAAATGTACTAAAGCATTAAATTATTCACTATATTCTGAGACCAAATATCTTCTCAGGTAACTCTGACTTATCCTAATGCTGGTGAGGTCATATCACTTCTTAAATGTCTTTCATAGCCCTTAAACTCAGATTTTTATCCACATTAACTCGAGATCCATTATAGTAAGTTGCCAAATCAGACATCTGGTTTCCATGGGCTGTGTGGAAAATGCAAGCAAATGATGTGGAGATGTCCACTGGGTAGACCCTCCAGAGGGGCTCATTCCCCTCTCCCAACGCAGCCCCTCCCCAGCACCCAGAGAGACTGTAACTAGGGAAGATGTATGGCATGGGAGAGTTACCTCCCAGGGTAACTGCCCATCAGATGTCCAGAGTGTTCTTGATGCAGAGGAAGATTGAGTGCTTGGTTGGCAAAGACTCTGATCCAACCCAGCTTTGAGGTCCTCGACCAGATCCTTTAGCCAAGGCCAAGATCTTGGCTCCTCCAGGTGACAGCCCACCTTGGGCCCCTCTCCTGGTTTGGGGTACTCCAGGTATGGAGCCAGGGTTTTGCATGACTTGGCTCTCCCCTCTGGGAGCATGGCTGACTAACACCTCCAGTTGCCAGCCCCTTGGATCCAGTGTAGCATTGCAGAGACCATGCTCTCCCAAGGCTGCTCCCAGCCAATGAGGGAACATAATGGTGGTGGGGGAGGGCAAGACACTGGCCATTTCTGCCCAGCACGGGGCTCTTCTCACAGTAAGTCTTGCTTTCCATCAGCAAGACATTCTCAGGGTTGCACAAAAATTTGAAGCTCTTTCCACCTAATCTTCCTTCTCTATTTCTTTCACAGGTGTGTCAGAGCTGCATCATGTTCTGAAGGCTCTTCTCACCTACTTTTGCTTCCTCTCCCTTTATTGAAAGATAAACAGTCATTTCTTTGTAAATCTCTGATACTTCTAATTCCATTTCCTGTCAAGTTTCTGGAGCACCTGAACTGACAACTTGGCTTCTGGGTTCTTCTTTTTTTCTTCTCCCATTCCTCTGATTCTCCTCTAGGTTCCTATACCTACACCCTCTTTCTGTCCACACAAGAGCCCTGTTTTCTTTTCTTGTTTCACAATGGCATTTAGTAGAAGATCAGAAGGAGCTAAAGACCCCATTCAATCTGAGCTTAAGTCATTAACAAACCAAAAATTGATTTGCCTTATGTGGATAAGAAGGCTTGCCTAGTCTCAACTAGGGAAAGTGATAGCATTTCCTCATGGAGAAGGCAGCCTCCTAAAACAGAAGAATCATTCTAATAAGCAAAGAAAACATTAAAAATCAAGTTAAACTTAAAAAATAGGTGAAACATGAATATGCTATCATATTTGATTTTTATTTGATCACATTTTGCTCATTTTTAAATTTGTATTACCATCACTAGCACCTAAATTGGAGCCAACATTTTTGTAATAATTATTGACCAACAAAATTTATCTTTGTTATTCTTCCACGCCCACTGCTTCTCACATAACCCTTCTGAATCTCCTGGTGGGCAGTGGCTTCAAGCATTCATCCAGCATCTTTTAAGGCCTTAATTATTATGTCCAAATCAGGACTCTCACCACCCAAATTTGTTCTTGCTCCTAGTCTTAAATCCCTATCAAAACCATTTTTCCAATAGTTCCCACTATTTCAGCTATAGGGATCTCATTAATTTTATAACCTTAGAGTGGGAAAAGAATTTACATGGAAGTCGGGAGGCTGCCTTCACCTAGCTGTAGATTTTTGGGTAATTCCATTTCTCTTGGCTTCAGTCTTCTCACCCACATTAGCTTATTCATAATATCCATTGTATATTGAAATCATTTTCTGAGAAATGAATTCATACTCAAGTATGAATGGTTGAAGTGTTCTTTTGAATTTCCTGAAGTGTATATTTCTCACAAATGAAATAGATTGGTTACATTCAACCTTTCTGGTGGTGGAAGTGAAGAATGTCAAACCAAGTAGAGGAAATTCTGGGAGGCTTGGAAAGGGTGGTTTTCCTTATGAGAATGCATTGTCACCTCCTGCCCTAACACACACAAACACACATCTTATGACAGTCACCATCGTTGCCTGTTCTGCGAGAATGGGGCAGTAGTCTTGCTTGTGTGCGTGAGGCATGTCTGTTTTTATTACTTTGAAACTTAAAGCCTAGCCCAGGGAATAACATAGCTGGAGGAGTTTGTTGTTTCCTGGGCTAGTCTCTAAGTCTTTGGTTTCATCTGCACATATAGTGGATGACCTGATGGTAAAGATAGCAGCACTAAGAAATGACATGTAAGGAGTTAGAAACAAAAGGCGATCCCTTGGATATTTATGCTTACCTACTCCAGCATCCTGAGACAAAGGAAAGCTGGCATAAGCCTCCACCTTTCCTTTTCCTGCTGCTGGGAAGAGACCCTAAAACCCACAACTTTGGGAAAATTCAAGCTCCCTCTTGAATCCTCTTCCTACCAGCTTTATGAGCCACAGTATACGAAGATGACAGACAGCTCAGAGACACTTGGCAAATGTTCCTCAGCATAACGGTACAATGTACTCTGGTGAGCCCTTTCCATCCAAGGGAGTAGAGAAGAAATGAAAAGTCCATTTCTTTTCTGTTCAAAATTTTTGGCAGTGTCCTGATTTTTCATGTCCTCTTCAGACTCAGAATATAGCCTCAACCCTTCCCCCAAATTCTCCCAAAGGACCGTTGGAGTTGAGGAGTAACAGACTGCAGGAAGCATGCTGCATCTATATGATCAAGTGCAACACAATATTTTGGAATATTGGATAATATTTTGGAATATTGGATAATATTTTGAAATATTGAAGTATTTGTCTTTGCCCCGTGACACTGCCTGAACCCAGACAGTTAGAACACTCTGCTCTCATGTCTCAGGACAGGAATATTTCAGCAGCTATGCCAAAAGAAAGAAGAATCGAGTCAGCTTTGGGTCAACATTGATTTTTGAAACTCCTGATGGGAACAACTGTTTGCAGGGCAAAAAAATTTTAATCACAGGGCCCATGAAATTATGAGTTTCAAGGGCATACATGGTACAGCAAATGGTTTCATAAGGAAGTAGATGTAGAGTTGAGTGATTCTGTTCCCACACTAGATTTCATAGGCTGGGCCAAGAGAGGAGAATTAGAGGGGAGGAAAGAAATTACAGGTTAGTGTATTACCCTCCCTCCTGCCCACCCTTTGGCCCAGTGCTGAGGTAGAGGCAGTGTGACAGAAGCCCCAGGTGAGTCTGGAGAAGTGAAGGTACAGGCATCATGCCTCTCTTCTCTGTGGAGCTTGAAGAGGTGAACAGTTTGGGAATAGGAGGTGTGGCCATGACACGTGTCTTATGGACTCAGAGCCCTTAGGCTCAGGAATAGCCAAGAGAAGGGATGAATATTTATCCTGAAACTCCAAGAGAAACACAGAAAATGCTCAAGGGGAGCCAGACTTGGCAAGGCCTTATAGTTAGAGCAAGAAGGATGAAGCGTCAAGCTAAACGGGTGAACAACTGGAAAAATGATGAGAACAAGGATAGGTCAAGGGATGCCAGCAGTGACAAGAGCCAAGGATCAGACGCTCTTCAGTACACTCACCGATGACAGACACGTGTGCACACACCTGCCTTGGCACTTGGCAGGGCACATGACGAGACCCTACAGGCAGTGGAGAGAAGCCGAAGTCTCGCACATTCGATAATTTAATGCCTGAATACATCCATGGTTTTAGGCACCAGGGAATAGAGTGGTATACAAGAAATCTAGTTTCTGTCACCCAGGGGCATAGGATCTGCGATGCAGAAAGAGTTCTGCCCCAAGCTGGATTCCAACTGAGAGGATGAGCTGGTCCTTTTGCCCAGCATGCTTTCCTCTGCTCTCTGCATGGTTCCTGCTGTCATTTTCCTGCCCTGAGGTCACCCACAGAGACAAAATACTACAGGATGTGTGTGTGTGTGTACATAAAATATATGATTATATGAATATATGTATATAATCATATTCACCATGGTGGTCATTTATCAGGTACTGCACCAAAAGAAAGTACCAGAAACCCCAGTGCCCTCTCTTTATGCCTTCTGACTAATCAACTTCTTATGCAGCCATATCCCTGTGGCTAGCTATGGTCGAGCTTAATTCATCTGCTCAGATTCCCAGTGACAACAGTTACAGAGCTCTGGATAACCAACCATGAAGATAAAAATGAAGAGCCAAGGCTTCATTAATAAACATCACATGGGTTAGTTGATTAGCAAAGCACAGGATTCAGAAGCAGGCAGATATAGTTGTTTGTTTTTTAATAATTTGTTTTCCTGTTTAGAAAAAATGTTCTTAAAATAAAAATTAACTTTAATAATAGTAACTTCAATAGGAAAGTAAAAGAAGAAACGTAATAAACATAATTTCACTGCCCAGAAATCATCACTATTATGTAGGGTACCACATTTCCTGTTCTTTTTCTGCGCATATTATTAAAATAGTTGGGATTATTTTTATATATACATACCATGTTATGTTTTATATATACATACTATGTTATTGATATATATATAAAAATAATCTCAACTATTTTAATAATATGCACAGGAAAAGAACAGGAAATATATTATGTATACATATAATTTAATATCTTGTTCTTTTCACCCAACCTTATTACATGAATATTTTCTCATGTTATTATAAACTTTTGGGGAGCATTATTTTTTACTGACTATAATATTCCATCCTGTGAAAGTTCCACAATTTTTTAGCCATTTTCCTAGTGTTATTAGCTTCTTTCCCATTTTTATCCATTGTGAATAACTCTAATGAATAATTTTTTGCAATGAGTTTTTCTCTGCATCATGACTATTTTCTGAAGATAAATTTTACATTAGTGGAATCGCTGGATCAATGAAAATTAATATATGACCTTCTTGATAAAATTACCTTCTAAAAAACCTTCTACTCATTGGTGCTGCCTCTGGCAATGTAAAAGAGAGCCACAGTATGGATTTGAATGTGATTCTATTTCTTATTGAATGAATGACCTTGGGCCTCAGCTTCTTCCTCTGTAAAGTAGAAATGCCTATCTACTAGAGTTCTTATGAAAATTGAAAGATGTAGCATGCATAGCCTAGCACAGGTCTGGTACATAGAGCGTGTTCATCCTAAATATGAGTTCTCTTCCCCCTTTCCCTTGTTCCTTTTTCCAGTGTTTTGTGAAAATGGAATAAAAGAACAGGTTTGTGCTATTTCTTTTGGTCTCTCATCTAGCTCATGGCTGAAAGGTTTTAGGCACTAGGCACCTAAAGTAAACTGTACAAATACAGGCAGGATCTAGTCAATGTATTTGGTTTATGGAATACACTAGATACTATGCCATTGAATTGTAATAAATGATTTGGTACATTTGTTATTGTTTGAGAGAGAGAAGGAGGATGAGGAGAAAGGAGAAGAGGAAGAGAGGAGGAAGAGGAAGAAGAAGGTAGACAGAAGAAGGAGGAAGGAGGAAGAAGGAGGAAAAAGTAGGAAGAAGAGGAAGGAGGAAGAAGGAGAAGAAGAACAACAAATAGTAGTAGTAGTAGTTTAGTCATGAAAAATAAAGCCACAGTTCTTGCAAAGGTGAATTTGTGGCCTAAGAATAGTATTGGTTTGCTGGGAATCTGCAAGATGTGGCACACATCAAGAGGTGCAAAGAGAGGGACATTCATGTTTTTGTTCTGGTTTCTCTTGCTTGTGGCTCTAATTTTACCAGCCTAGTGTGCAGTTGGCTTTGCCTCTCCAGCTGAACATGCACAGCCAACTTTCTGATATTTTGACCTCTGAGCAAGAAAGAAGAACCAATGAGATCTTGACAGATGACTCAGAATGGAGGCAGAATCATGTCAATAAATGAGAAAACTTAGTCCTGGGACCCTTGATCCTGCTGCTTTGCCTAATGCTCAGCCCAGTGTAGTTTGTATTGACTGCTCCAGCAGGACTTATCTCCAAGTGCCCAGCATCTAGCTACTAAGCTACTAGCTATATAGTTCCTTAAGTCCCTAGCTCCCTGAGGCTGATGCAATACCACTGATTCTGTTTTGATGGGAACCATATGTCTGTAATTTTGTGTCAGTATCAGACGGCAAGAAATGGAGTGGAAATCATGGCTTCTTATTCCAAGGAGTGTTTTCTTGCCTTGAGCTCATAGAGATTGGACCTATAGGCTGCTGGGATTACCCAGAATTCTGGAATTCCATACAAATAACCCTTTTGCTAAGACTTGCCATGGCTCTTGGTACTTCTAGACAAGTAGTTGGAGGATTCACCTCCAAAGTGAAGCAGTTCATGTGTCATGTCACCCATCACCCGACATTGTTCCCCCAAGGGAAGTGGTTCACCGAGAAGACATGGAGCATAAATCTGGACTTCATTCACTATGGCTGTGGAAAACACCACTCACAAAATCCCATGTGTCTGTAGCCGATTGTAAACAAAGAGGAGGGCCAGAGGTGGACAGAATCTCGGGCCAGGACCACCATCTCTGGCCTGAGCTTAGGAGGGGCACAAGTCTCCTATTGTTTACACTGAGCCCCTTTGATGCCCAGTCAGGAAGCCTTCTTTGCAAACAGAGTCACCTCTGCCAGCCCTGGGGGACTTGGGGAATACATTCTCCTGGCCTTTGGACTGTGTGTTTAGACTCATGCCACACTGAATTTCATCTGGGAGGAAAAGCTGTTTCAGATGACCATGAATAGCAGCTTTCATCAGCTGTCACTTCCCATTACAGCCAGCATGACATGGAAATGTACTAGAGGCTACTAGAGCCTTGGAATGGGAGTTGCCAAACATTTGTCTTAAAAAAAAAAAAAATTAATCTACTGATTTGAATTTTTTTCTTTTTTTCCTTCTTTTTAAAATTTTTTCTTAAATTCTTCTAAGTCTTTGGGTCAGGAAGCTTTCATATCTTGGACCATGCTTCTGAGTAGAAATAGGATGCCAATCTACATTATTTTAGGAGCTCTACCACAGTGTTCTTTCCCTTGGAGCAATGATCTGCAAGTTGCAGCTTCATATATGGATGTAGCCTCAAAGGAACAAGCTACATGTTCTGTATTAGGTGAAATGAGATAAGGCCTGCATGGGCAGGTATTGTCTTATATTTGTTGTTTAGGAGTAGCGGTGGGTTCATTTCACTGGTATTTTGGTAACCAGTTATCTGGGGAAACACACACAAAAACACACATATACATATTTGTAATTTGCCAATTTCCATGGTGTAAAAACTCCTACCATGGTAGGAGGAATCTAATTACTTTTGAAAAAAAAAAATTATCCTGCACAGTTATTTTCTGTGTGAACTGCTGTGGCTGAAGTGAACTCACATGAAGCCAAATGTGCTACCCTGATCATCTATGACGAGCTTAAGGACTGACACTTGATTCAAAGCAACTGGATAAGGGCTGGGTATGATGTGTTTGATGGATGTCAGTCATGTCTGAGGCGATCTGTGGCAAACACTACCCAAAAAGGTCGCTCTGTACTGTGTAGTGGCGAAATGACCCAGTCAGGACCTCCGTAGAAAAACATGTAAGTGCAAGGTGAAGATGGAAGAAGTGAGTCGATTGCCCTCGGTGAGTCTGCCGTGAAGTGAGAGAAGCTGCTGGTTCTTTGTGAAATGTGGACCCCTCCAGGGATTTAACTTCTGGGTCCCTGTTCTTTCCCATGTCTTTCATCACAGCCCTCATGTCTATCTCTATTTCTATTCCAGAGTGGCACTGGTCCTGTGCGCAAGGACATTGCAATCTAGGAATAGAAGACTCATATATAAATAACAAGACAGGAAGTGTAGTGTCACAATAGGGCTCAGACGAAATGCTGTGAGAGAAAGTGGAGATGGCTTCCAGTTGTAGAGTGGCTGCAGAAGGGAATCTGAAAGGAACAGCCTTACCTTGAAGGACTCACAGTATGTAGAGCTGTGGAGATGTTAGGAGAGCATTTCAGAAAGCATGTTAGGTCAGGGAGACACAGACTGTAACATGGGGAGTGGGAAAGGAAGCAAGGAATCCCAGAAAATCATATCAGAAAAAAAAAAAAAATTCCCACTGGATCATGCGGCGATTTTAAATGGTAGACAGAAAGACTGGGCATCTAGATATAAATACTGAGCCGATGAAAATGTTCGACCAGGAGGCAGACTCTCAAAGTGTTTCTGGGAAGATCACTGGGGTAATAGTATGAAGCCAGGAACACAAAAGAAATAAGAGTCTGCTTCATTGATCCACCCAAATAACTTTTGGAACTTTTTAAAAGATGACAACTCATATGATATCTGGTACTGATGAAAAGGATATGAGGGACACGCAAGGCTAGGAGGTAAAAACTGTGCTAGAACATCCTGTCAGGGCTTGGGTAACTGCTGTCAGGAAAACATGGTTCCTACTTAGCCTAACTGAATAAGGTATGGAAAACCAAAGGTGAAGACAATGGGATTCATTCATTAAATTTTTCTTTTCATTTTTTAATATAAAAGTGCAGTCTCCAGAAAAAATTATATCACTTCTATTACAACCTACTCTTCCAAGCACAAGGTTAGAAAAAACAGAATAGATTAACAACAGGATATTGTGATAAGCAAGTATAACGGTTCCCAGCACACTGCTTAGCTCGTAGTAACTGTTCAAAAATGCTTTCTAAATATGACTTGTTTGACTTTGAAATTCCAGAGTACACACATGCCCTTGTGATAGTTTGGTTGTTATATACGGAGAGGTGTTGAACGGTGAAGGAGTTGGAGCCACAGTGTCTAGTCTATAATCAAGCTCTATCGCATGCCTTCTTTGTAAATTTATACAAGGGCTTAGTTAATGGTGCTTCAATTTCCTCATCCATAAACTGAAGTTCAGAAGGGACCTTCCACAAAAGATTGTTGAGAATACCTAGGCAATCAACCTATGACCTTAGAATTGTGCTTATCACATGATAAGCACAAAATACATACTACCTAGGAATACCTATGTTTTTGGTCATCTTCTCTTTTCTAAGTGTTTTTATCTTTTTATCTCAGATGGACGTTTACTCGCATTCCCTGACATTCAGAATGGAACCAAGATCTTTTCATGTCCCTTGGAGACCCTTGTAGCAGTGTGCTCCCTGCTGCTTGTTAGAGAAATGGTATTAATTGAGCCATTCTACTCTGTGGACAGTAACTGGCTTTCTCTTTAATTGCTTTCAAAGTCATCCTTGGGTAGCTTCCTGGAGACTTTAGGTGCCCATAAGTTCTTCTGAATTGCTCTAGACTTTCCCAGCCTGCCCTCATCCACCCTCACCCCCGCTGCTCCATCCCAGGTCACAGCCCTCCTGGGGGGATGTGAAGATGGAGTGGGAATGCATTTGTCTCTGCATTATTTAATGGAAGCATAAAGACTTCCTGCACCTTGACCTTTTTCCTTCTGGAACATATTTTCTTCATTGTCTGACAGTGCCTTTAAAAGCAGCCAGGTCCCTCCCACGAATATTATTAGATCATCACCAGCATCAATAGCTGGTTTTCAGACAAAACTCTGGCAAATGCTTCATTTTGTGCTGGTATGCATAACTGAGAAAGGGAGGTTTGGAGGGAAGTGTGGAGACCTGTGCCCAAGACTGTCCTATAAATATGAGCCAAACAACACGAATTGGGAATTAGGACTTCTTTTCCTACTTCCAGTTTACAGCATTTCCTATTCTAGAGACAATTTTATTTAAACAGATTTTCATCCCAAGGCCATTGTATTTGCTCTTTTTTCTTTTGGCCCCCACACACGACAACTCGTGAGATGACTTCAGTTTACCCACTTCTTCCTTGCTTCCTTGCCTTTTACCCTTTATTCTGTGGACCTACAATCTCAGTCTAGCTTTCATCATGTAGGAAGGATGAACATAGAAGCATTTTCTCTTTGAAATTCTTCTATTTGTCCAAAATTAGTAATTTAAAGAACACAATAATTGATCCCTTTTTCTCATAGCCTAAAATAAATAAATATATATATATACTTAAAAATCACATCAATGGGCACACAATCACTAGACACATTACACTAAGCAGAGATGGGAAGCAAGCTGTGTATGCAAAGGAGCATAACTTGAACTTTGGGGGTTCTCTTTTTACCCCTTAGAGTTTCGGAAGAGTTAGAATTTTTTGACATTCCCTCTCAAATGCTCTCTGACTTCATTTAACAATTTCCCAGGCAATTCGTAGTCATGAGGCTTATTGTTCACAGCAGTTTCAGCAGGTAAGGAGAACTGCTGGGAAAACAGTTGAGTCATTGCCCTTCTCTGAATTATAGAAGTTAGAATGCCTTACTTAGCCTGATTTCTCGCTGCCTCTGAAACGCTAATGGGGGCCGGATCATATTCTGATGGGGAGCATATTTTGTGTCTCCTCTTCTTTCCCCAGAGAGCAGGCTTAATGCTTCCCTGGCACAGGAGAGGTACAGTGCAGTTTGCTCCCCAGACTTAAGCCCATTGCTAGGTGCCTCTGGGGAAAATGATGTGAGAACAGGATTCATGGGCATATTTCAAATACCTTGTAACAGTCCAATCTGCTTACTGGATGAGGGCTCCAGGAACCAGGAGCATCATTAGGAATTGCTGCTCCAAGAAGGAGAGACCCTACCTCTCAGGAAACTGAGGAGTGGGGGCTGGGCAGAGAGCCAGGGGAGGGACATTTTTCTAGCAGGGGAGGGTACTGGGAACCTTGCCTGGCATCCGCCCACCTTCACCTTTGAGCATCATGTCATTCCCCTGGGACTAACCAGGCATTTGCATTTTATGCAAATTGAAATAGGGCCTCTGTAAAGATAGTATGGGTACAATTTCACTTTACATGAAAAAAGAATTTCCAAAAATTGCAGGGAAAAAGTAAGCTAAGTATAAGACCACTGTCATTTCAAATGACAAAATGTGTGGTTACCTCTGCCCTCCGTCAGTTGTAACAGGTTTTCTTGATGCCTTGTGTCAGTCTGTTAAACAACACTATTGTTTCTGTAGCGCTGTTATTTAAGCATTCCTTGTAAATGTCTTTTCACATCTTTTTTTTTAACCTCAAAACTCTCAAAGCAATGTCGTCTGAATATTCATTAAGTAATAGTACTAACACTATACTGAAAAAGCGCGCTTAAAGCTTGGAGTGGAATTTGAGTGGTATGAAATGCTATGAGAATAGCCAAAGAGCCTCCGTCATGCAATGTGCTGTTACTTCGAAAGAGAACTCTGGAAACTATTAGTTAGCATGGAGAAAAACAAAACATTAAAACAACATTGTGTACAGTGATTGTGGATTTGTGGAGGCCAGGAATGTGTCTCTCCTGCCTGATATATAATTTTAAAATATGAAAGTCCTGAATTACGCGAGTTTCCCAAAAATGCATACTTTTCATCAAACATGACGTTCCCAGGGGCCCTGATGAGAACTTTTATTTCCTTACCTGGTGACTGCCCAGCCAGACAGATGTTTGTCCAGGCTCCATGGCCTTTGATTACTCCTAGTCACCCTCTTGCTCATGCAATGTCCCAGACAACAGGCAGATCAGATAGTATCACAAACGCAGGACAATGTGGGGTAGGGTGGGTTCTGGAAGTGGGAAAGCTGCGGTGGGAAAGGATGTCCAAGTGAACCATTTCTAAGACCCCCGAGCCACGACAGGCACTGACGCCTTTCATTTCATGAACGTTGTCAAGGAAGGGGCTCATTTTCGTCCTTCTAGGTCACAATGATTGGTTTTATTGAAGTACGAGTTTATAATCTAAATTGAGTTAAGAGAATAATGGGAATATAGATCAGGTTATCACAATGGAGTGAGAAACATAAATCTGATATGTGAGAAGGTAAATGCGGAAAACTGGATATTGTGTGGTTTCCCAAAAGACTTGCTGTTGGCTGATATTCAGCTTTCTGCCAAATGATAGCTTGGTACTAATGGTTTGTAGAAGGCAATATAGGGCAATTATGCAAAGAACATTTCCTGGACTTGGAGTACAGTCTCCTCAGACTGTGCCTAAGTTTAAAGCAACTACCACCAAGGACTGACATACGGGCATGAAGGGTAAATTAGAACCAGAAATAAGACACCGAAGACACGAAGAAATCGGCATGTATCCACCAGAGTCAGGATGAATGGTTATTAGTAATAATTATAGTTGAGGAAAAGTGTTTTGCTTTTAAAAAAAAACAGACAAACATAAAAACAAAGAAAACACACACAAAAAAGTCAGTCCTAATCTACTGCGGACCATGAGTACTTCCAATACTTGTGTAGACAGAAGGGGGGAGGGGACAATTATAGAATGCATCCTATCTATAGGATGAATTTTTGCAGTGATTTTAGTCCTTGTATCGACAAGTATCTACTGAGATTGTCTGAGTGATATTCTCTGTGTGGGAAGGATATCCTTTTGGAATAAACAAGAGTAAAGGATTACAGCCTCAAAAATCACATCAGCTCACATCTCGCAACCTTGACTTTCCGGGCTTTTCCCAACACCTTCTGGGTCACGCTTGTTTCCCACCATCTCATTTCCATTGGTTCTTCACTTCCTTTCACCCAACCTAAGCCACCCCCAACTGGCATCAAAATGAGTTTGGCATGCAGTAACTTCCTTGGTCTTTAATTAAGCCTGCTAACTGCTCTAAGTAGGGTTTTATTTATACTAGATTCTGCCTCTATTAATTAGATCAAACATCTCTCTGTCCTCACACCACCTGTGGTTTGAAATAATATTGGGAAGAATAGGTCATGCCAACCCTTGAGCTGAGCCCAATGGGCTTCACGGTACAATGGTATTCATTTCTTCCTCCTGTCTCTGAAGCCCCAGTCATTACATGTGAACCCACTGACACTCTCTGAACTGGCTGATCAGGCAGCTTAAACAGCCTGTGGGCAGGGGAGATCCTGGTGGGAACTTCATGTGCCAGGAAATAGGAAGTGGGGATGAAGGTGAGATAGTCAGAAAGTCAGACCAAATTACATGACTCAGGCAAACTGTAAGTCCACAAAGGCATGTCTGGAATTGGCATCCAGAAGTCAAAACCAATGGTGAAGGAAGTCAAGAACTGTTAGTGGCATCCTGCAACTCTTAGAGGAAATGCTGCATTATCCCCTCTCCATGCCTTCTCTAATCCCAAGAAAACTTGGTTAGTGCACTACAGAATGAAGTCTTCAGTTTCAGGAATAAAGAGAAAAGTCTGCTTTCTCATGCAGGGTCCAATGAGGCTCTTTCTTTACTTCTCAATGGCTGATATACAACAGAGATGTTCCTTGAGACGACCAAGGAGATCAAATCTTGGGGGCTTACAAAGTTGGAAGAGTTAACCTCAAAGACCCCTTTGAATTCCAAGATTAAATTAAATTGAGATCTTCTGCACTGCACTTGACATTTCATTAACAGTCCTGCTCATTTGTTTATGCCCCTGGCCCATCATATTGAATTCCTGGATATTAGTCCAAAGGGAAGGAGGGAATCAAATTGCTTTCCTGTCTTAAAATTGTTAAAAAACTTTAAAAATTAATGCATCTCTTACTTTTTGTATGTGTATAAAAGGTAGCACAGGTTTTGGATGTAATCAGGATTGATGCTAAATGTTTTTCATGGCAATAACTGGAATCACTGGTTCCATTGTGGTATTATTTTTTCATTCCTTCCTAATACTTTTTGCTCAGAGCACAGGCAAGCAAAAGACCCAGTGATTTTCCAAGCTCTTCAAGATTCATTCCTCCTTCTCTATTATAGCCCTTAGGAGGGCTGCAATGCACTGCCTGTAGGAGGAGGAAGTGATGTGCTTGCCAGGACTGGAATAGAAGTTGAAATCTCAGAACACTTCATAAATCTGGGAAGGCTCCCTTATGCCTATTGGCAACCCATGGCCTCTGATCCTTGGGTCAGTTTGAAGAGCATCTTTCCTCCAAGGATCTCAAAGTGAAGTACAACGAGAAGGTCCCTGGTGACCAGTTGGCTCTAACTTTCCCTGCTCTATTAAAAGGAAGTCAGTGTGTCCATCCTTCTTTTTTAGTTTTAGGTGATAAAAGAGAGATACAGATAGACAAAAAGTTTGTGACTATGACCACCATTAGTTTCAACGTGAAAATGCAAAACCTATGACCTTTTTGCTTCAGGGCTACAGCTGAAACTGCATTTATTGCCAAGAGTGGGATGACAAAATCACTTTTCTTAATTGCTCTGAAATGTAATGAAGCAGAAAAGAGAAGGCAGGTCTTTCAATTCCTGGTCTCATCAGTTGCTAATGAATCAAGCGTTGCATCCCTGGACACCACTGGTTTTTAGCAGGCAGTAGGTGCAGGATTTATTGGTGCAGATGGCTATGATATAGGACGCTGGTGGACGAAAGTTCCCCTGGAGTTGGAGAGCTGTGTGCCCACTGGGGCAACCCAGTGCTGTGGAACAGATGTATTTCCTGCCCTGGTTATTTCGTTTGGGTTCTGTAACTAAAGAGGTCCCTAATGACAAATTCCTCCAACACTTTCAAAACCACATTTCCCATGAAGGTCTCACAGAGGTGAAGTAAAAGTTAACGGGAAGCACAGTGAGGGGCTGGGATCAGGTTGCATTTGGGAAGTTTATTATGATTCATACAATACTGCAGACCCCATAGACATATCCATTCTGTGTGACATGGTGAATGCAGAGGAAAGCAAGTTTGCCAGTTTCTTCTCATGGTTTATCCTTGGAGCAGAGGGAGAATTACATCCAGTCTACACGGGAAAGACTGTATTGGTGGTAAAAGATTCCTCCTAAATCTCACCAGGAGCATAACTGCTTGGGAAGTCCTAGCTAATATTAATATTGATGACAGCTAATGTTTGTTGAGTACCCACCATGTACTACTTTAAGAACTTGACAGGCATCCATTTATTTAATCTTTACCACAATTCTATAAAGTAGATGCTATTGTTATAATTACTCCCATTTTACAAATGAGGACTATGGAGCAAATTAAAAACTAAACAAACTGGTTCTGTGAACTCAGAGAATCCACATAATGTTTGGGCACTTGTATTTTATTTATAGGACTGTGAGGCCAAAAATGTGATGATGATAAATGTGGTGTAAAAAGAGTAAGCTGTTGTGGTAGATTGAATTATGTACCCCAAATACACTTCGTCCAGGTTCCCATCCAGAAAAGGGAGTCATGTTGCATGTGAGAGAAGAGGGTTGTAAAACAAAGTCTTCCAAAGAAGAGTTGTCAGAGGATCAGAGCTGATGAAAGCAACCCTGGAAAAGACAAGATGGCAGGGATGCTCAAATTTTAAAAGTTCCTATGGATGTGAACCCATTATAAATAGGAACTCTTGAAGATGTTGTTTTTAGTTAAGATGTGGCCCAACTGAATGAGGGTGGGTGTTAATCCAGATTATAAGAGGCCTAATTAAAAAACAAAACAAAACAGGAAGTCACAGAAGCAAGAAATGAGAGGACAAGCCAAGGAACCCCAAGGATGACTGGCAGCCAGCAAAAGAACACTGCAGATTTTTAGGGAGAAAGCAAACCTTGTCAGTATCTTGATGTTGGACTTCTTTTAGCCTCAAAACACAAGCCAATAAATTCCCATTGTTTAAGCCAACTCAGTGTGTGGTATTTGTCATAGCAGCTCTGACAAGCTAATACAGCTGTGATTTGCAATCCCAGTCTATTTCCTTCTAAGCCTCTTTCCCAGTTTATATCTTAAATGCCTTGAGCTCTAGCACAGGGATGGCAAATAGGCTTCATGACATTCACCAGCTACAGGCAACCGGCAGTAGCTTCCCAAAGCATGTGATTGGGAAAATGCTCAGGGTCACTTGAGGCTCTATATGTCAGAGTACTATCATCACTTAATAACATCTGTGGACACAGAAGGGAGCGTAAGAGGCGGGTAAGCCAGGTAATTTCCACACCTGCACTGGTGCCATTAGGCCTCTACTGATAACTCAAACGATAACCTATAACAATGAATGAATGAATTAACTTATGCCTCCTGAAAAAGTTCTCTAATTGTGGCAGGGATGCATTTGGCTGCAGTCTGAGCAGGTGAAGAACAGAGAAGAAAGAAAAAAGGGGAGGATAAGAAAAGGGAGTCATGTTGCATGTGAGAGAAGAGAGCTATGAGAAAAGGTCTTCCAAAGAAGAGTTGTGAGAGGATCAAGGCTGATAAAAGCTGCCCAGAAAAAGACAATATGGTGGGGATGCTCCTTAGCAATTAATAAGTCAAATAAAAAAGTCAAACCTGATAGAATGACAAGAAGAAACGAAACATTTTGGCGTGTGGATACGTTCATCGTCTGGATAGCTTGATTGTGCTGATGGTCTCCTGGTCGTTTACAATTTGTCAAAACGTACCAAGTCATACACTTAAAAGATGTACAGAGAGGACTGTGGGAAAATGACAGAGTAGGAATCCAGGATTCTGTCCCAACAGAACAACTTTTAAGCAGGCAGGAACTGTCGGAACGACTACTTCGAGACGCCTGTGGGCAGTAGAATACTGGACAGCCCCCAGGGAAGAGTGGAAGGAGGAGGAGGCTCGCACAGCACAGTAAAGCCCAGGAAACTGCTCCCCCAGGCAGCGGCTACCGGCACCAATCCCCCACTCTCGCCACAGGTTGCCCTGGGGTACAACCCCAGGCTCGCTCTCTGGTGACAGAAAGGAACACAAAAATCCACGTACCCAAGATCGAGGGTGGGCACAGTCGCTGATCATGGCTTTTGATTAGCAACTTGGAAAGGCTGGGGGCCTGGCCGTGAGGGCAGCCATCGTTCCAACTGCCCCAGACCAAGATGGCTGAGGCAAAAAGACTCCACGCTCTGTGGGTCATCAAAGCACAGATTTGAGAAGCTGTGGAAGAAGCTCCACATGCTGAATGGAGCCCTTCCCCAGGGCAGTTTGAAAGGGGATTATGTCCCCCTTCACGGGCCCTGTCTCCACTGGGAAAGGCTGGCTGGGCCAACAGCTCTCCAGTGTGCCGCCCTCCAGACGAAAGCCGTTTATGCCAGTGAAAGGCGTGTAAGAAACTGGGGCAAAGCCTGGCCTGCTTCAAGGGCCCAGGAGAGGGAGGCCTGTAGCCTGGGAAAGAGAGGGGCCATCAAGCTCCTGTAAACTGAGGAGCTCCAAAGCAACTGAGCAGCACAAGCCCAGGACGAGACACAGCCCGTGAGAAGACAGGGAGGACCCTGCCCTCTGCGTACGCCTTGGGCAGACAATCCTGGAGAGGAGGCTGACGCTCGGGGAGGTCTCTGTCTTCCCACCAGCTGGTTATGAAACCAAGAAACAGACCTCTCAGGGATTAAGTCCCAGAGTTAACATGTAAAACTTTTTTTTTTTAATATTTATTTATTTATTTATTTCTCTCCCCTTTCCTCCCCACTCTGGTTGTCTCTTCCCTATGTCTATTTGTTGCGTCTTCTGTGTCCGCTTCTGTTGTTGTCAGCGGCACGGGAATCTGTGTTTCTTTTTGTTGCGTCATCTTGTTGTGTCAGCTCTCTGTGTGTGTGGCACCATTCCTGGGCAGGCTGCACTTTCTTTCGTGCTGGGTGGCTCTCCTTACGGGGTCACTCCTTGTGCGTGGGTCTCCCCTACGCAGGGGACACCCCTGCATGGCACGGCACTCCTTGCACGCATCAGCACTGCGCATGGGCCAGCTCCACACCGGTTAAGGAGGCCCAGGGTTTGAACCACGGACCTCCCATGTGGTAGATGGATGCCCTAACCAGTGGACCAAGTCCGACGCCTTAAAGTATTTTTAAAAGTACAGTGTGCAGCAAAAGAGTACAAGAGAAGCAGGAAAGGATGGCCCATCCAATGGAAAAGGATAAAAATCCAGAAAACACCAATGAAGAAGACCAGAATACAGACATACCAAAGACTTGTTAAAAAAATGATCATAAAAGTGCTCAAGGAGATGAAGGAAAATACAGAGAAAGAACTAAAGGATATTAGGGAAACAATGACTGAGCAGTATGAGACTCTTAGTAAAGAGACAGAAATTTTAAAAAGGAACCAAACAGAGCTATTGAAATTGAAGAACATAATAGTTGAAATGAAAAATTCCCAGAAGGGCTTTAAGAGCAGATTGGAGCTGGCAGAAGAAAGAATTGGCAAGCCTAAAGTCGACACAATTGAAATGAGTCAGGCTGAGGAGCAGATAGAGAAGAAGAAGTATAAAGAGCAAAAATAGCCTAAGAGTCCTCTAGGACACCATCAAGCATACCAATATTATAAGATTCACAGAAGGAGAAGAAAGGCAGAAAGGGGCAGAAGGAATATTCAAAGAAATAATGACATAAAGCTTCCCAAACTTAGCAAAAGACATGAATATGTCCATCCAAGATGCCCAGGGAAAACCAAAGAGGATAAACATGAAGAGAACTATACCTCGTCCTATACGAATCACACTATTGAATGCAGAAGATAAGAAGAGAGTTCTGAAAGCTGCAAGAGGAAAGAAACATGTTATGTACAAGGGAGTCCCAATTAGGCTGAATAAGAATTTATCATCCAAAACCATAGAGACAAGAAGACAGTGGGTTGAAATACTTAAAGTGCTGAAAGAAAACAATGGCCAGCCAAGAATTTTGTCTGGTGGGACTTTCTTTCAGAAATGAGGGTGAGATTAAGACATTCTCAGATAAACAAAATTTGAGGGAGTTTATCACCACTAGACGTGCCCTACAAGCAATGCTAAAGAGAATCCTTCCAACTGAGAGGAAAGGACAATAGACGGTGGTTCAAAGTGGCATAAAGAAACAAAGACCTCTGGTAAAGGAAACCATTTGGGTAATATAAATGCCGGTACTATTGCAGGGCACTATTAGGTATGTAACTCTACTTCTTACATCCTATAGGTGCTATAATACAATTGCACCAAAAGTAATGATAAATCTATGGTTTTGGACATGCAGTGTACAAAGATACAGTTGATAACAAGTACAAACAAAGGTGGGGGATAGAGAGGTATAGGATAAGTATATCCAGTAATTGTATGCTATTGAAGTCAACTTGGTATCAAATAAAATATGATTGTTACATATTTAGGATGTTAAATTTAAAACCTATGGTAACCACAAGGAAAATATAAGAAAAGTATATTCATATAGAAATGAGAAATCACTCAACCTGGTACAGCACAAAAAAATCAAATAAATATAAAAGTAGGCATTAACAGAAGCTTGAGGGACAGAAAAAAGGTTTAAGACTGACACAGATTAAATAGCAAAATTGCAGAAGAAAATACTGCATTATCAATAGATAATAGATTAAACTCTCCAGTCAAAGAGCAGAGATAGGTAGAATGGATATAAAAGCATGACCCAATTATATGTTGTCTGCAAAATTCAAAGACACAAGTAGGTTCAAAGTGAAAGGTTGGAAAAAATATATATTATGCAAGTAGTAACCAAAAGAGAGCTGAAGTACCTATACTAATATCAGATAAAATAAACTTTAAGTCAAAACCAATTACAAGGGGAAAAGGTGGTTATTTATACTGATAAAGGATCAATTCAACAAGAAAATGTAGCAATTACAAATACATAAGCACCTAAAAGCAGAGCCCCCAATATATGAAGCAAATACTGTTAGATTTGAAGGGAAAAATGGATGGTTATACAATAATGATAATAAATAATAGGTTAATAATAGAGTGGTATATTATAATAATAAGTAATAGGTTAATAATAGAGTGCATAGTTTATGCATGATTGTTCTGTAAATCGACAACTTCTCTAATTAAAAAAAAATAAAAATATGTATATTACTTTATTCAATGGTATGCCAATAAAGCTGTTAACAAGCATACATTTGGAAACCAAATGAATGAAATGAGCAAATTGTTTAATAAATAAACAAATTAATTTTTGATTTTTCAGAAAACAAAAAACCCTTCCCACTTGCTTTAAGACAGAATATAAAAGTGTATAGGGATATATTAGGTTTTCAAAAAGGAAACCAATATAAGCAAGTCTCACACACACATTTTGATAATTTTCATTTAAAAAACACAATATTAACATTAAATATTCACCCAATCATTAACATCAGGATCCTCAGGCATTTTGTTCTATAAATAAGAATCAATGAATGACAAAACTTACTCTGTATTTTATGAAATGAGAGCCTTTTATTAAATAAAATGTACATACAAATTGTATATGTTTAAAATAGAAATCACACTGAAGGGAAAAATGCCCAACATAAAATATATGAAGGCAGAATGTTTTAAATTCTTTAAACTTTTGTTATAGAAAGCATACATATTTTGTGTTAAATATATGGAGACAAAAAACCTGGTATAGTGATGCACTTTGCCAATTTTAAGCATAAAATTTTAATTTATTGTTATAGTCTATAATTTTCCTCATTTTATCACAGAAAATTACATCAATAAATTAAACATTTTCCAGTTTAAATTATTTCAGTGATAAATTTATAGAATTAAGAAAATTCTCCAAGAAGCACTTTGAATAAATATTACTTATTGACTTCTGAAAAAAAAAATCAAGAACTTTGGATATACAACAAAGGAAGAAATTATACTTCCTCAGAGAAAGAAACTGAGAAATTCTTTCAGGTGGTGAACATTTGGAATACCAAAAAAATTTTCAAAGACTGAATGCATATAAATGTTGCTTTTTTGAAGACTCAGATGTAGGCACATATTTTAAGAGGCGCTTCACTCAAAAGGCTTTCTTTTATTGTTGTTAATGACTTCAAATAAGGCCCCAAAACTTGGAAAACCAAATAGAATGTTTCCTTAAAATAGCTTACATAAATCTCAATTCCACTTCAACAAATATGAGAAAACAAATGGCATCAAATCAACAACCACTACCACAAATGGTCTCCTTTCAGTTCTCTTTCCATTACAGGGGGAAGAAAATAAAACTGTACAATTGGATCAACTAAACCAAACCATCAAGGGAAACTATTAATTTGCTATTTTATGAATCTTACTATATTTGCAAAAGCCCTAGGAAGCCCAGATTTACCTTTGAAAAATCACAACTTTTAATTTAAGGAAAGGCAGGGCAGTTAAAACTTTAATCAAGTTGATTGATAGATAAAATGCTAATAGTCTCAGTCTATAAAGCGGGGAGACTTGTAAATTATTATTCAGTAGCATCTAAGTTCTGTTTAATGGTAAATACCTTCTTGTGGATTTGCTGCTAAAGAGCATTTTCATCAAGTTGCGATTTTGCCACTGTGAATTAATTCCATGTCCAAAACTTTCTGTGAAACAGAGCATCCCAGTTTGAATTGCTGTTGACACTGAAAGACATCTTTGCTATATGAAAACCACTGATAGTTAGGCTTCATTTCCCTGAAGCTTATCACTTGTAAAATCAATATATATTTTTAAACTGCAACATCACCATCCTGCTTCTTTTAACAAATGCATAAAATGTGTGGTTGAGCACCTGCCTCCCACATGGGAGGTCCTGGGTTCAGTTCCCAGTGGCTCCTGAAAAAAAAAAAAAGCAAACAACAAGCAAAACAAACAAACAAGAAACTAACTCAGGGAAGCCAAGTGGCTTGGTGGTTGAACGCCAGCTTCCCGCATACTAGGTCCCAGGTTCAATGCCTAGTTCCCAGAACCTCAAAAAAAAAAAAAATAAAGTGAATGTAGCATGTTTCTATACTGGTTGATTGCAGAAGTGGGATGTGGCATAGATTTCTAAATCTACCAGATCATTAGTGCTCATGATAATTTTTGGACTAGAGGGTTTACACTGCCACGTTCTTATGAAGATATTACTGAGGAAGTGTCCTTGAGCTTAGGTGATAGTAGGAGAATTCAGTAGTGAAACTGGAAATATCTGCTTTCAGGGAAAAAAAAAATCATGCCTACAGTAGATCTATGCAAACCCTACAGTAGTCTACAATTGAAATGCATTACCATAGGATTCACCAAGCAGTCAGTTTGAGGAAACCTTTCATGGACACTTGATGGGAGCTGGGAGGAACCTTCAAAAATCATTTAATTGACTTTCTGAGTTAACAGATGAGAAACAGAGGCTCTGAGAGGCCCAAGAATTTACTCTCATGGGATAGTCCATGTCAGATAAGAACAAAGCTCTAGGTCCTGAGATGTTATGGGCTGCTCCTTAGAGATTCTGCAGCCCTGAAATGAGGAGATGCATGGGTCACTCTACGAATTGAGCCCAAGGGTTTGCTTTCTCGGGGAATGCAGGATGGGGAAGCCTCGAGGATCTCCCTCCTGCTCATGACTTGTTTCTACAAAGCAGGAGGATATAACCATGGAACAATAAAACATAGAGGGAAACGGACTTTGGCCCAGTGGTTAGGGCGTCCGTCTACCACATGGGAGGTCCGCAGTTCAAACCCTGGGCCTCCTTGACCCGTGTGGAGCTGGCCCGTGCGCAGTGCTGATGTGCGCAGGGAGTGCCCTGCCACGCAGGGGTGTCCCCTGCGTGGGGGAGCCCCACGCGCAAGGAGTGCGCCCATAAGGAGAGCCGCCCAGCGCGAAGGAGGGAGCAGCCTGCCGAGGAATGGCGCCGCCCACACTTCCCGTGCCGCTGACGACAACAGAAGCGGACAGAGAAACAAGACGCAGCAAAAAGACACAGAAAACAGACAACCAGGGGAGTGGAGGGGAATTAAATAAATAAAAATAAATCTTTAAAAAAAAAAAAAAACATAGACTCCTTCAGTGGTTCTAAATTATTCCCTCCTCCTTCCAATTTCTATTAAGCTATTGCTGAGCTCCAGAACTGGGAAACTTCCAGTGTACATTTGAGTAATCTAATTTCAATGTAAAACAGTCTTAAAATATAATGCAATGACCCAAATTGCATGATCTCTGTGCAAAGAGGCCTGGAAATGTATAGAAAAAAGAAGATCTATATGTATGTGAATATATTCATGCTCATACAGTCACCTTCTAGAGTAAAAACAGTGAGTTTCTAACTTATAAATAATAGCTAATACGTACTACATAAGCTAAAGCATACTTATTATTTATTTTGTACCAGGCATTGATGAAAGTATGCCATATAATAATTTAATCCTTATAAGAGTTTTATGCTATACATGCTATTAATATCATCCCCTCTTTAGAGATTAGAAAACTGAGGCCCAGAGGGTTTAGTAAGTTTCTTAGAGTCACACAGGGAGGGAACGGCAAATCTAGAATTTGACTCCATGCTATTTTCCTTGAGAGTGTGTGTTCCTAAGTAATAATCTATACTGACTCTCAGGAATAAAAATTTGAGTTAGAAAACAGGCCCAGAAGGGCCTAAGAAGGGTGTCAGATGGTTTATGAATTCTGTTAGCGTGTATAGCTTCTCTAGTGATAGGGACTGGCTTGGGGTCCCCAGGGTGGACATGACCTTGGTCTCGGTCTGCATTCTGATAGGTGTGGACCTTTGGCAAATAAGGCCTCTTCAGGATGTCACTTCACTTAAGGCCCAGCCCAACTAAATCAGCTTGGGTTTTCAACTGGATTACAAGAGTCCTTTACAAGCAGAGTAAAAATCAGAAGGAGAGAAGCCACAGAGAGAGCATGGAGAAGCTGCAAGTCAACCCAATAAGGAAGAGAAAGGAGAATTCACCACCGTGTGCACTGCCATGTGACAGAAAATCCAAGGACCCAGGATTGCCAGCTGTCAACCAGAAAGCCGCAGTCTTCTGGGACAAACATTGCCTAGCTGATGCCTTGATTTTATACTTCTTCTAGCCTCAGAATCATGAGTCAATAAATTCCTGTTGTTCAAGCAAACCCTCGGTACGGTGTTTGTTTTAGCAAGTAGGAAACTAAAATACCTAGTCACCATGGGTTGAGGTTTGTCTTGATCAGTTTTACCTGGCCCTACCAGCTAAAATCAAAATGCATCATTACTGTTCGCTTTGAATCAAGCTGTTAGAATGGTCTCATGTTGCATTAATCTCTCATCCATTTCTTATATATCTCTTACACATTCATTTCAAAAAAGATTTGCCATAAGCTTTCCTATTGTCAAGGTACTGGTCCCCATGGCAAATTAAAAGCATGAAGAAAAGGAGCTAGAGAATATAACTGAGGAGTTGGGGGAAGACGGAATTTGGGATGTACTAATCAAGAAGGGGGTGAAGAGGAAAGAAACTGATGTGCCAAGTTTGTCCCCTCCAAAAATCCGCACAAGCAGCAGTGGATGCGGTTTTTGTGGGGCCTGAAGCTCATAATATATAGGAAGCTTTAAGAGAAAATGAATGCAAAATGACAAATATTAAATTGGATAAGGGAACTCAGGAGGACCTTGTTCCAAGGAAGGGTCTACAGCTTGAGCTTTACTGGTGTCATAGTAAGTCCACCTCACGCATGGGGAAAGGCCAGACTAGGAAGGCAAGAAAAGACCTTCTGTCTCTGTACCCATGTAGACTAGGTATTTCCTCAAGAGGACCCTTCAGGAGAAACAACAGACCCCCCATGGACCATCAGATAAGTTGGGAGGTAGCAAAGTCACAAAGACTGCTCTTCAAGTTCCTAGCAAGGTATTCAAAGCAGAAGAGAAGATTGACTTGTCTTAGGAAATGTATGCAGAATGGGTGACGACCATTGGCGCAAGTTCTAGGCTTCCCTTGGCTTTGGAATGGGCCATCAGGGAGGTCACCAAGATGATTAGATAAACGGACAGTGTGACAGAGACAGAGCAAGTGTTTGGGTGAATTCAAGGAGAAGTTATTGTCCAGGCTCCTGATCTGCTTTGGTAGCTCAAAGCCAGCTCAGGGTTGTTGCCAAAGAAATGAGATAGGGGCACAACTCCCAGAGTAAGGCAAGGGGGAGGGCATGGAAAGGCTAAAATCTATCTATGGAGTTAGCAATGACTCTTAGCTACTAGATGGAATCACAAGATGGGAGATTAGTTACCGTTACAGGTTGAATTATTGTTCCTCCCAAAGATATGTTGACATCCTAATCCACAGTACCTCGCAATGTGAGCTTAGCTGGAAATAGGGTCATTACAGACAGAATCAGGGAAGTTAAAATGATGTCATCCTGAAGTAGGGTGGGTCTGTAATCCAATAAGACTGGTGTCCGTACAAGAAGAGGAATTTGGACACAGGCAGGCAGGCAGTCCAAAGGCGGGGAGAACGCCAGAAGACAACTGAGGCCGAGAACAGCCTGGGTTGCTGGCAAGATGCCACCAGAAGCCTGGAACAGATTTGTCTCTTCAGACCTAGAGAGCACATGGCCCCACCAACACCCTGATTTCAGACTTCCAGAACTGTGAGACAAGAAATTGCTGTGTTTGAAGCACCCCAGTTTGCGGTACTTGTGATGGCAGCTCTAGGAAATGAAGACCGTCGCAAAAGAAAAAAAAAATAACAAAACAAAACTAATTATCAGGATTTGAGGAAAATATTAAGCAGGTCAGTGGTCAGCAAGTGAGTGTGGCTGCCTTATTCAAGCTTCATTCATTGATGTGCCCATCTACAGACAGGATTGGTCTCCGAGCCTGGGGCGAGTTTGTTGAGTTGGCTCCTGGAAGTTTGGGGGCTCCTGATCCCCATTTTTTCAAGATTTCAGGCAGATTATTTCATTGGTGGTGACACTTCCATTTTTTGGAGTGAGAACAATGAACAATGAGTCAATTTGTTTTATTCACAATGCCCCTACTAAGTAGGCTCAAGTTAAATTTTGCTTATTCCCTTCAGGATAAGGGAGAAATTGTGATGGAGTAAAAGAAACCCAAGGCTGTGTTTACAGTTCTGGTGAGGTTGACAAGACAGCTTGGAGTTTGTAATGACAAATATATGCGGACAAGGAATATGGCAAGAAGGAAATGGGGTCTGCTGTTTGGAACTTTCATGGTTTTGGCTGGGAGCCAAAGACCTAGACCATTCATCCAAGGTCTGGAGCCAGCCAGAGGGGTCTCTTGAGCATTGGCTACCATCAGGAGAGAGGGTCTCCAGCGTGAAAAACAAGAATCTGGCAATATCTCAAGTAAAGGTGAGATTGAGTGCAACCTCTGGGGAAGGCTGTGGGCAAGTGTGCTAATTTGCTAGTGAGCATGGGGGCTCTGGCTGCGAGCTTACTGTGAGGAGAAGGAAAGAGGTAGAGGGTGGGCAGCTTTAAGAGTCCAGAACAGGAAAGCCACACAAACCGGGAAAATTAGCATCCACCCAGATGAATCCGCCTATGCTTTCAGGACAGACGAGTCAAGAGGGTTTCCAAGGCATGAGAAGTTTGAAAGAAAGCAAAGGAAGAAGTCAAAGAAAGTACGGGATGAAATGGTTCCTGCTGGAGAAAGAAATCAGGGAAGCTCATTTTGTCTGTGGGACATACAGGGGAAGGAGGGCAGAAACGCTCCAGGAGAATGAGGAAACAGGTTCATGCACGATTAAAAGCCAAATCAATCAAAAGTCCCTTTAAAAGAATCGTAAGAATAAGAACGGAAGGGGCAGCAGAAGCGAAGACTCATAAGTCAAGAGGTAGGAGCAGTAATAAAGGAGCCAAAGAAGCATTTCAAATGGTGTTCCAGGACCACCCCAGGAACCAAGCAAATTCCCACAGAGCTGAATGAATTGAATTATAAGGAGCCCAGAGGCCAGGATGCTGAGCAAACAGGTATCACCTCTTCTGGTCATGGCCTAGTGTCTTCAGGAAAACTCTAGACTCAAAAGACATTTGTAGGGTTAATCAAGAGGCAAGAAGCACTACCCCTGTTTCCAGATGGCTACGAATGGCACAATCTCTCCATAGCAAAGAATTCAAAGAGCAAGTTTCCTACCTCCTTTTTTTGCAAGAGCAGGAGGTGGGGGGAAAAATGCATAAAAATTAGCAGAAAAATGGCATATGTCAAAGGAACACCATGGTCTGTCTGGAACAGATCAAAGTGTGAATAGAAGCAATGGGTAATACAAGAACGAATGTGTTTCTTTATAGCTATACTGTTCATGGTGGGGGGCAGACTGCAAATTAGAGGGTTGAAAATGGCTGGATTAAGATAGCCCTAATTTAGAAACTGTTATTAAGGACTTTTTTTTTTTTCTCATACAGAATTATTTCGAAAGCCAGAAAAGATACGTTTCAGAGTCAAGGAAGGCTGATGATGCCAGGACTTCAAGGAAAATAGAAAGAAACACAAAATTCAAGGGCAGTCATCACTCCTCCAACACCAGCAAATTTGATCAAGCTGTAGAGGAAGGAAAGATCAGTGGCAAGAGAGCACTGATTTTTATTAATAGAAGCAAATTTTAGTTAAAGTGTTCAGAGGCCTATGGGAGATAGGTACAGTGACTGATGTAATGATAATCATGTTTTTTTTTTTTTCAAAAAGAGACAGACAGAAAATAATTAAAAGTGTGGTCCCCAACCATCTCTTAATTGTTTCCAGACATCTCACTACTGAAATGAGTCTAACAGTATTTTTTCTTTTTAATAAATATGAAAACTGAGGGTTGGTGGTACTGAGTGATTCATGCAAGGCTTCATCATTTGTGGTTAAATCAGACTACTCAAAAGACTGTTCACAAGACATGAGGTTTCATCATTAAGGCACAGAAAGAGCTGGTGAACCTAAGGAACATGAAGAGGCAAAAACGACGGTGAGTTCGAGACAATGGGATGGATTGAACAAGTCATGGTTTCCCCTTTCAAAGTACATGTAAATGTGAAGTGCCTTGTAAGCCTTATAAATAGGCAGTCACATTATTTCCCAGTGTGACGGTATCCCTAGACTCAAACAAGAACGGAGCAAGATTTTATATGATATAGGAAATGAAAGAGGGCCGCTCATGTAATCTCTTGCTGTCTGCAAAGTCAGTGGGTCTACAAATAAGGAAACAACTGAAAGCTCTGAGAAGTAAAGTATAAAGATGATGGAGTGTCAGGCAAAGGCAGATGCAGCACATTTTAGACACCTAGAAAACATCATCGTAGCAATACTAGAAGGAAGGGTGACCACAGTAAAAATGATGAAGATCAGGCTGGAGAAATTGAAACAAGAGTCAAATAAATAATGGAAACGTCGTAGGACTAAATGGAAATGAAAAAGCCGAGAAGAGACTGATGGGAAACCTAAGGGCATACATGGAAAGAATGATGAGGGAAACAGACACTGGGCATTATTACCACGTGGAAGATTTGCAACTTAAGTTAGAAGACAGGATGAGGCTGGTAAAAACAGATCTGCTTCCAATTTCTCTGCGTATTCATTATATATGGTTTGGGCTAGTAGAGTTTATCATCCCTTGATACAGAAACTTTTATGAATGGCCTCATCAAATAGCAGGGGCCAAAGAGTCTGAAAAAGAGCTCGTTATTTATGGCTAGGTGGAAGAAGAGCTAGACATGTTCAATACGGAATCATTTAACAGTTGGAAGCCAATGCCGCCGGTATTTTTGCATTTTAGTGGGTAAGGAGGGATAAGAGAGTTACAGCCACAAGCAAGTTTCAAATGCCCTATGCTGGAAGGCCAGAGGGGAGGAGGATTTTCTCTAAAGGGAAGTTTTCCTAAATTGAAAAGGCATATTGTGAGAAAACGTAAACACAATCAAAGAGAGTAGGAGAAAGATCAAGCACTTTGAAATGAAAAATAAAGTATAATATTGGGGCCAGATAGTTACAAAAGGAAAAAGTAGCAATTTTGAAAAGAAAAGAGAAAGAAAAAAACAATAAAAATGCTGGATGACTTTTGACATAAAGGTTCTGATACGCGAAAATAATGAAAGATAAAAGTTTTGCACAGAAGGGCAAAAAAATGGAAGCAAGAAGCGTGGACAGAGGATGGAAAAATATTGGTAATTTATTTAGGAGACATGTGGAGATTGTTGGAAGTGGGAGAGAGCTGTAACAGACCATGTAAACACTTCTTATCTGGAAAAAACACTCAAGCCTAAAGTAGGATTCAGAAGTGTGTTGAGTCATTTTATAATGGTAAAGACTACTATTACAGAATATTTAGTCAGACTTTTCATAACAAAGAACAACTGATTGAGAATTTAAGAGTAGGATAAGTAGTCTGAAATAAGAATTGAGGTTGACTCTTAAGGTATCAGTTGATGGCACCTAATCAAGAACTCTTGTTCCCTCTGAAAAATTGCGGTGAAGTGACTGTAGTTTCCTTGCTTCCTACTGTTCCCTGGTTGACCAGCTGTCGCAGGCTTGAAATAAAGAAATCTGAGCTTAGATAGGGCTTTATGGGAAAACAGGTGGGAGAAAAATGTCATTGCCTAGACCAGAGGCAGACAACCTTTCAGAAGTGGAATGTCAAGTTGCTGCCCTGGTTTTGAAGGTCAGTAGTGAGGGGTGGGCCGCAGGAGACCTGGTAAGTACTCTTCTGACAACAGTCACATCTCCTGTCCAATAGGTGTCCCCACACTCAAATGCAAATACTCTTGGGGTGTGTCTATCATATAATCATATAATCAGGCTGCTTTCCTTGGCGCTGAAAGCATCTGTCCTGGGTGGACTGGAAGGTTTTCCCCAGGAATATGGAATATGAAATGGGAAGTGAACACCCATTAAGCATGTGGCATTTGCAGAAAGGGCAGGATTTAGGCTTCTGTGATCACCGGACACAGGCAGGACATGGGGGGCAGGGGTGGAGAAAGCTACTAGAAAATGATAGAAGGTAGAAGAAAGGAACAGGAGGGAGAACATTACTCTTATTTGAATCCTTGGGAATGGTAACAACTCAAGGTTTTCTAAAAAGTGGCCTTGGGAAAGACCTTAGCACATAGACCTTAGTTTGCCCATGTATGGTTCAGACAAGAAACTGCAAGCGCTTTTAGGAAAAATCAAAGTTAGCACCAAGCTAGAAATCCAGACTAATCATGTGTCACCCGAACACAGCTAATAAAAGCCACCATTTCTTACCTTATCTGAGCTTCCAAATGCAACTAAAATATGAAGAGCCCAGGCATTTGGGGTTGGAAAGAACTCACAATAGAATGTGTGTCCTTCATTTACTGGACCTTTAATTTTGACAGTAAAGCCAGAAGAAGTACGTTGTCAAGCATCTGGCTATTAAAGGGGCACAACTAAGAGATGGAACTTGAACAGAGAGAGAAGGGTCACAGCCTGAAATATACTAGTATTTTCTAATATCCCACAATGGATCCATATATTAGAAGCAATTTCTATTTTCAGTTTTATTTCCTCCTGGCATAGCTAAAATCCATTATTTTTTATTACTCCAAGTATAAAGTTGCATGCCTCATAATTTCCCCGAATTCACCCTTCTCCAAGGGCTAAAGGCAAGGCCTGCCATTCCAATATTGCATTATATAACAAGTGAGCTTATAATTGCAATGTCCATTCGTTTCACCCATATATTAAGTGCAAATCTGTTTGCATGGTGTTGAAGATATTTCAAGGATTACAAATTCTTTAATAATGCTGATGCGCTTGTATTTTTAAAGTTCCACTCTTCTTCAATGATTATTTGATAAAACAAGAGACTAGGTAGGGTTTTTATTTCTATATCAGAGCTTGCATTGGCTTGGATCTCAGCAACAATTTTCCTCACGCTTTACTATATTTGAGGACCGTTAAGTTCTTCTTTTCCCTGACATTATGGAGATGATGCATAAAGTTGTGGGGTTTCTAGAAAATGTGGCAGTAGGAATTTGCTTTCTTTTCAAATCTCCTGAGTAACTGGAGGATATTTGTAAACCGCAGCACGTCTATCTGAATTCCCCTGTTTCACAGAAATGGGACATTTACTTCTATCTCTTGACACTTGTGTTGTGTCAGATGACAAGAAATTCTGTCACAGCCCTGTCGCGGTTTGCAGATTGAAACTGCAAGACTTGAACTTGAGAAAGCCTTTAGAAATGTTATATTGGAATGTTATTTTTCCACCTGAAGCTGACTGCACTTCACAGAAACGCAATTACCTGTTTGTTACAAGCTGCTCCTCTAGCTCAGGTGTAAAAGCCGAAGTCAGTGTGATGTTTCTCTTTAGCCCATCCCTTGGCAAAGTATATTTAACATCAGTGGGCTTATTGTATCGGAGTTGCTTGTTAGAGAGAGAAAGAAAGGTTTTCAAGTGAAAAGTCTGGAGTGGCAAAGTGAAAAAATTACCCAACAGTCAAGTATGAATGCAACTCTGGCTTTTATTCCTGGTTCACATGCATACAAGCTGAGACTGATCGACGTCCTCTTAAGCCACCACTGACATTTAGGTGGGCTAATCTCGTTTCAGAGACCGTCCTGTTCATTGTAGAATGTTTCGCAGCATGGCTGTCATCTTACTCACTAGATGCCAGCAGCCTGGTACTCCCTCAACCCGTGTGACCACCCAGACACTGTCAAATGCCCCTGGGGGATAAAACTGTTGAGAACGAGTCAGAAGCCTTAGTCTCCTCACCTGTTAAATGGATCTGATGAGAAGGGTGGACTGCTATTGGTTTACAGGGAAATGAGGAACTCAAAAGGGTTTTCTGCCCCACAGCTAAAAGGAATTAATTTATGAGCACATTTATTTAGACACACATTGAATTTAAGATGTCCTCCTGTGTAGAGAAGATCCAGCAGACTTTAGCTGACAGGGAACAGTGATGATATTTAGGGAAAATATCTAAAACTGAAACTGCAAAATCAAGAGTTGAGATCAATGTTTTAAACCTGCACAATCAGCCAAAGAAAGAGTGCAAGTGCCAGATGGGGCTTTGATCCGAGTTACCACTGAGGTTTATTCTAACTCTGAAGGCCCTTTAACAATAAGAAAAGTAGAGTTGGATTAATACTTCTAGAAGAACAAATAACCATTCTCTAGAAGCCTATTCATCTCCAGTTATTAGAATAAAATTAATGACCCCTGAAAGTTATTGATACGGAGAATTTATATGCCGTGGATGTGGCCTCAGAAACAAACTGCTCGGAGTGAACGTGTAGACTGTAGACGGTCTCTGGATGATCTGGAGAAACAATCCTCTGCCTCTACTTTGAGTTAAGGGGGTCAGTAGATGGCTTTGGAGCAGGCAGCTTAGAGGAAAGATGTCTAAGTATTCAAATCAAGAGCAAAGCCTATTATTTGGTGTAGGTACACAGACAGCAATGTAGAAAAAAAAAATCTTAGAATGAGACCAGGCATAAAAGGAAGAGTATCGTATATAGGTAATAATGGAAAATTGCTGTTCTATAGAAATTTAAAATATGTTGAATCTAGATCTTTATACGTTTTGCTAGAATCTCTACTTCTAACTCTTATGAAATCTTAGAAGTCAGAAGGTTTTCCTTGAGTGCATCTGTAGTCATTATTAAAATATAAACAAAAATATCCATGTGTAAGAAGAGATCCTTCACACCCAGTTCTATTCTTTATTTCTTGAACACAAAAGATGGAGGTTGCTAAATACAATTGTTAGATGCATTCATCTCTTTGTGCAGCCACTTTTGCATAAAACCAAGTAAATGCTTACGAAGGAATCAGAAGCACAGACAGAATGAGTGATGAGAAAAAATGAGAATAGCTCAAAATGAGTATCTTGTGGTTTGCCTGTGAAGATTCAAGTAGAACAAAGACAAGGCTATAGCACTGGAAAATCGAAAGCACAGAAGTGAAGAAGGAAAGCAACTGGAAAAAGGCCACTGACCTGGATTTGGGTTTTACTCTACTCCCTTAAATGAGATGTTAGCAAATAAATTCAAAGATTTGGAGCAGTGGCGAAATAACCTAGAAATGTAAAAGATTTTCTTCCATCATTTAGATCCTAAAGTGATAGGCTTCTCAAGGAATATTTACATCTTCTGATACAGAATCTATGGTACATGTACAATTGTGCTGCAAATTTTCAAACAATTTTAGTTTCTTTTGATTGGTAACACTGGAGAAAAGAATGTTATTTCAGTATACGAGAGTGCCTGGTCCTTTAAATCTTGGCAGATACAGAAAACTTCCACGAGATAAGAAACATTTTCCTCTTGGGCTTGAACCTGTAATAAAACGTTGCTGACAGACTAATTATAAATGTTTTATATATTTCGTGCATATGTGCTCCTCTCTAAACCAATTTAATTCACATTAATGCTAATCTTGTTAATGCTCACTCAGAGAAGAAAGGAATACTCTTAATAAACTATTGATTTATTTGAGCAATTTACATGGGGGATGGTCAGGAACAGATGGGAGAAGAGGAAAAAACACCATTTTACCCAAATGTGCATTTCTTAAAATATTTTCCAAATATAATAAACATTCGGTTATCAGTGGCATGAATACGGAATGGGAAAAAAAACGAAGGGATAAAATGACAGTTCTTCACCCATAAAAAACAAGTATATGATAAATGAACTATGAATTGCTATTTTTTATCACTAGCTGTAAAGTTAGAAACCAGATATTACAAAGAGGCAGAATTGCTTTCTTCAAAAACAGGTCAAGAAAAACGAAACTCACACTTGTAAGCTCTTTCTGAAGGGGGTTCTTATTTTTTTTAAAGCTGAATCAATCAGTGTTATCCATTATGCTCCTAACCACATCTTGTATTGTTCCTAGTTTGACTGATATAAGAACCCAATAATTTTTCTCACTTTTCGATCAAGCTGAGACCTCCATATTCAACAAACCAAGATTGGCTCTTCTAAGATGCTGTGCCCAGGTCTGAGTGGTTTCCCTGAACACCTTCTCAACTGTGAAATGAGACTGGATGTCATAAGACGCATCTTAAAAAGCAATGGAAAACCCTTTCTGCCTCTTCAGATCATCAGAAATCTGGCTAGCCATGTGAAAGGACGCAGAGGACTTATTTCTCACACTCCCTGGAAAAAAAGGGGCAAGAAGTAAGAAACAACGAGACAGTGGGGGTTTGCCCAGGTCCCACCATCTACCCTTAAGACGAGTCATTTGAACTCCCTGAGACTCAGTTTCTCATCTGTAAAATGGGGACAGTAATCTCTTCTATACTACATTCTTGGGCCACAGAGTATCATAAGGACCCCAAAAGATCGTTGTGTTTGAAATGTATAAACACACAGTATGAAGTGGGAGGTGGCTAAGAAAAGGAGACACAGAATAAAAATTGAAGGGGGGGGGGAAGGGGAAGCATCAGGAGAAATATTGATTTTATCAGGGACATGAAAAAAGAGAAGTTTAACTTCAGGATTTTCTTTAAAAATTTAATGATGTCGTGCTCTTCTTTACGCCTGTGTATATATAACATACAATGACAACTGAAAATGGAGAGTATTTAGACGAGGAACGTTTTCACTTTTGCATCCAAATGTTTTTGTTTTTGTTTTTGTTTTTGGTGCTGGGTATACATGAGCATGGGGAAGGGGGAAAGAGAACAATCTCTTAACATTCATTGAAAAAAAAAATACTGAAACACGTATTTCCAGCACAAATATTAAACTGCCTCTTCTCTACCAAGCGGTAAAAAAATATATTATATTTTGATATTTTTTCTCTTTAAATTATATCTTCATCCATCCCAGCCAAAGTCGTGCCCGGTCATCTGGTAGAACTTGAGGTTGAAGGGCCGGTAGAAGTCGCGCAGCCTGCGCACCGCGTCGCCGGCGATGGCCGGGTGGGGCCGGCCCTTGGTCTTGCCCAGGCAGTGCGGCTTGCTGCTGCCCTCGGCCTTCTTGAGGCAGGGGAAGCCCTTGGTCTTGTTGAAGTAGAAGTGCTTGTCCGTGATGATCCTCTTGAGGCCCAGGAAGTCCTGCACGCGGCCCAGCTCGCCGGCCGGGTCGCTGATGAGCCGCTCGCCGCTGACGAAGAGCAGCTGGCGCAGCGGGAAGTGGCGCAGCCAGTGCTCCAGGTGCTTGGCGTAGATGCCGATCTGGATGGCGCTCCACGACGTGTCCACCAGGCCCGCGGTCCTGTTCTTGAAGGTCAGGCTCTCGAAGGTGGGGATGTCGGGCCGCTTGGACAGCGTCTGCGTGTAGTCCGAGATGGCTCTGGTCACGGGGTCGCGCACCACCACGATGAGCTTGGTGTCCTTGGACATGGCCGAGATGCGCGCGGGCGCTTCGCGCGTCACGAAGTAGCTCGGCGTCTTCTCCATGGTGACCTGCCCGTCCAGGGTCCGCGGCATCAGGTCCCTGAAGATGGAAAAGGGAAAAATGTTAGAGCCTGAAAAATAAACGAACCTCCCGATTTTGCATTCCAACTCTCCCACTTGCTGGATGCATCAAGGTGACAGCTCTGAACCTCAGGTTCCTCATCCATGGAATAACAACGTTACCTACCTCCTAAGGTGGTTGTGGTGATTGAAATCTATTCACTTTAGAAATGGGCCTGGCCCATAATCAATGCTGAGTTTTATTTTATTATTATCAATGAATACTCCTTTAAAAAAAAAAAAAACCTTGATCAAATTCTTTAGAATGAGCTTATTGTAATAAATACAATTATACCACTATGAGAAGGGGATTAAAATATCCTGAGCCATTCTGTAGTTCTCTTATAAACAAGACTGTTGTATTTAACCCAACATCATGGCATGCTATGCAAAATACCTTCACAATTCCTGAGGAGTTTTACTGTAACAAAACAAGATTTATGTGCTAAATAGCTCATCTTTCATGCGATGGTTTGGAATGCCACCATTATTACATGCCAAGTATCTTGATCCCTGCCTATGTTGGCCAATTATCACGTTGTTCAAGTTACTATCTATTCCATCATAGTATTATTATGCAAAGTAAATTCTGGCTCTATTCGGTTCAGCATGTTTTCGATTGTTCTTGTTGTGTATTGTTCCTTATGTATGTTAGAATCACCTCTTCTTGCTAAAAACATCGCACTGAAGTTTTAATAGGTCAGATATTGCTTGCTCATTAAAGCATGTTTTCCTCCTGAGAACCCATGGGCCTCAGGCAGCACAACCAGTCAATAAACAGAAGCAAGAAAGACACAATCTATTTGCTATTCCAATTTAAGTGTATTGTCATTAAGGCACTATTTATTTGAAATATAGTAAGGCATTATCTTTCTAATTCCAAATTTTGTGAGGAATAGAGGTTGCTCAAATCAATATCGGATTAAATGTCCTCTCGGAATTTACTGCAACAAGTAAATGTATTTTATTCTTTGATCCACTGATAAGAAGAATCATATTTGTAAATATCCTTATATTGGATAGTATAAGGATGATATAATATTACCTTTTGTTCCTGGAATAAAGTCCAGTTGGAGATGCTTTATTATTTTAATATCATCCTGGAATTGATTTACCATTATTTTTGTTTTGGATTTTTCATACATATTCATTAATAAGATGTTCCTGTAGTTTTCCTTTTGTAGAATTACTTCATCAATTGTTAGAATATGAATTATTCCACCAATAAAAGGAGTTGAGAAATGTTCCATATTTTTCTATGCCCTAGAGAAATTTAAGTAGCAAAATGATACTCTAGCCTTTCAAGGTTGGATGGGCATCACCTACAAAGCCATCGCCAACTAGCACTTTTGGAGGGCAGAATAGGAAGGGAGTAGGCCCTTCTAATGTCTTTTCAGTTTCTTTTATAGTTATTGGTCTATTGGATTACTACCTAGTCTTGTATCAGTTCTGGAAATTAACAGTTTTCTAAAAATCATCCTGTGAGCTGTTGCAGTTACATCTCCACTGTCAACCATAATTTTGTGTTTTCTGCCTTTTCTGGTTAGAATGTCTTTTTTAATTCACCAATTTGCATTTTAGTTTTTTTTTAATGCCTCACTATATTATTTTTTTTGTTATGCTTTGTTGTTCTTCAAATTTATTTAACTAAATGCCTAGTTCATTCATTTTCCATCTCTCTTCTCAATGCAATAAAGGCATTTGAAGAGTATTATTTTTCCTCTAAAAACAACCTTGGCCAAATTCCATAAATTTTGGCAAGCACTATTGCCATTTTCAAAACTTCACAAATATTTTGTAATTGTATTTGTAGGTTGATTTCCTTTTGGTTCAGGAATTATCTAGGATTGCTTTCGTTTTTGTTTTTAATTGTAATGGTTGATTTGTTGTTTCTGTTCATAATTTTAAAAAGTAATTTCCATTTTGCCTTTCTGGTATAAGAATGTACTTTGTGTTGTGTGAGTTTATTTTTGTTGACTTCCTACAATTTTGTCCCATCTACAAAATTTGCTAACTGTATATTATAAAAAATTTAAGCACAAAAGTGGAGAATTTTTATATGAACTTTGTGTACCTTACAACCAGCTACAAAAGTTAACAATTCATTGCTAATTTAGGTGCCCTTCAATTATGTACTCCACCACCCCAACTGTATGCTCTTGAAGTCAATATCAGATATCATATGAATTACATTTTCCTTCTGCAATACATTTAGCCCAAATTTCTCAACATTTTGGGAATCTCTGGGTACTAACGCGACCCTTTATTTATTTATTTTTTTAGGAGGTACCGGGAATTGAACCTAGGATCTCGTACATAGGAAGCAGACACCCCAATAAGAGTTGTTTTTTTCATTTGCTTTGTTTTGTTTGTTCTTAGGAAGTCCTGGGGATCAAACGCAGGACATAGTACGTGGAAAGCAGACGCTCAATCACTTGAGCTACATCCAGCTCCCCTGCTCTTTATTTTTAGTGATGCAGGTTTCCCTCCTTTTTTTTCCTTTGGTAACTTCATATTACCTTTCTTTTTATTATTATTGAAGGGGGAAGTAAGAATTAGATATACGATTTTAGTTACTATTTTTATTTAAAGAAATATGCAATTTCTTTTTCAAAATAGCTTTTAATGTGCCCCATTACCTATCCCTTCAACATACTTTAAGGTCTGGATAAGATTAAGAAAAAATTCAGGGGACAGAGAATTACCCCCGTGCAAAACTCATTCTGCTGTGTGACATGAAGGCCCTCAGAGAATCCGGAAGTTGGCTGCCAGCCCCACTTGGAGGCTTAGGTTACGAGTGTATAAGATGAGCAAGGAGATCTATCCAGAAATTGTTGGAATACCTCACTAAAGGGCATTTGATGAAGCATGTGAACAAGTTTTAGATTATAAAATCAAACATCAAATACACTGAAGTGTTAAGAAGGGGTATTTGTTGACTTTAAAAAGTCAGCTCTCCTGGCTCCTTCCTTTGACTTTGTAACTGCTTTCCCTCATATTTTGGCCAGTAAAATAGAGAGAACACACTCCAGTGGGGAGCTGCTGGTTGGTGAGCTCAGGCTTCCTTCTCTCCTGCCTCTGGAGAACAGGACTCCAGCAGCCTTCCATCCGAGAGCACCGCTGCAGGACGTGCCGGTGACAGAGACCTACTAACCGCTCCGAAAAAAGAAATCATATTTTCAATGATCTCCATGGAGCAGGGAAAAGAGCTATCCAAAATAGGAGGCATGTGAAGAGGAAAAAGCTAAATGAGGATTTCAGAGGAAAAACACAATTAAGGGTCATCTACAGGATGAACAGAAATGACTTGTTTAGAATGGGGTAGGGGTGGGGAGTTGGAGTTAAACTCTCTGAAAGCCATATGCTTTTTTTTCAAAAAGGAAAAAGTGATAGACTAGATAAATTCCTAAGGAAGCTTACATTATGGAAAAGCGTGGTTTTGTAAAAGGACTCAGAATAGGGACCTCCCTTTTCATTTTTGTGTACCTTTTCTTACTGTAATTTGGACTTGAATGGTCACAGAAGTGCTCATCTATCACATAAGTACATGATGCACATGTACATCAGGACGCTGTATTTCAAAGGATGTAGAACTTGGGAATGTTCCTTCCTGCCCTGGGTGAGGCACATTCTGTGAATGTTCTGGGAAAGGGCTTGACGCTGGGTAGGGCAATGCAAAGATCCACTCCCGTATCCTGGACAGTTTATAGAAATAGCTGACAAACTACAGAAGCACAAAGGTATGTACAAGGAGAAGAGAGAGGAGGAATGGCCTGGAGAAGACAGTCAGGATGGGAGAGGAGAAACGACATGGGAAGACGGGAAGGGTGGGTTTTAGGAGGCACTGGCCTCCAGGCTAAGCAGTGGAGGCTCTACTCCAGGTTCGTGTCTACGTTGTGAAAAGGATTCGGGGACATTTTTAATATGTATGGGGTTGGGGGAGTGAGTAGAAGTCAGAATTATAAGGACATATTAGAGGTGTTTATTCGTTGTCTCCTGAAGAAGAGAAGTCTAAGGAAGGATTTCACAGGCAAACCCGGGATTATTACAAAGCAGGTCACATGCAGCATTTGCTCTTTCTTTCCAAAGAACTCAACTGGAGAACAAGGGTTTTGATTGCATCAATAGAACTTAGACAAAGAAGTCTTTTTAGCTTTACGGATAATTAATTAAACATTAGAACAAGGTACTGAGGGAGGCTGCGGTTTTCCTTACCTCTTGCTAGCCCGTGTGGGAATATAATAATTTATGAGATTCAGGGGGAGCTGTGTGAAATCAGAAGGCCAAGGTTTACGGCTGGTTCCCCGCGCCACCCCCCAAGTCACGTGACCCCAAGCTGGTCATTTAACTGCACCAGAAACATCAAGCCGAGGCTTCAGGAAATCTGGACTGTAAATGGAGAGATGGAGTGGGCGTTCCTATGAGAACTACACCAAGGACTGTTCTTCAGCAAGTGATGCTGAATTCCCAGCTGCCAGGAGAACCCCATTCCATCTGGATAACAAGGATGCAGAGAAGATGGGAGGAAAAAAAAAGCCTCTCTGCCATGGTCCTTGGGCATCCCGTGGGGCATAGGACTAGCAGTCAGTGAGGTTGCCTGGTATTGTATTTTCATAGGTAGTTCCCTGATGATGAACGAAGCTGAGCACATTCTCTTTCATATATGTATATTTATTGGCCAATATGATACTGTCTTTTACCTAGTGCCTAGTCAAGTCTTTTCCCATTTTTCTCTTGCATTGTTTGAATCTGTTATACTTATTGACTTGTAGGAGCTCTTTATATATAGATGGGATGCAAAGCCATGGGCTGACCAAGCCAAGTTCTTTGGAAGGACCGAGACTGGCTTCTTCTGATGGGAGAGAGCTGAGCTCAGCTGCGAAGAGGAACCAGCGTCCCCCCACAGTGTGTGGTGCAGTTTTGTGGAGAGGTAATTCTGCCTCTGATTCGTGGCATTCTGCTGCCCTGCTGTCCTGGGGATTTCGTGTTTGATCTGATGAGTCACATGCACCTGACGATAAGCCTCAGCTGGGGGGGACCAGAGGAGCCTGAGCAACTGCCAGGTGTGGGAAATGCTATTGCCAAGCAGGAACCACGATAGACCTGCTGTACCGTTTGCTCTTTCCTAATTTTTGGTAGCAGTGTTAAATGACTCAAGGGCTTTCCCACTGCCACAATGCCCACCTGTCTCCACAGATGGTCCCACTGAAATGGGCACTGCCCCAGCACACCCTCACAAACACCACCTCAAACCGCAACCCAGGGAGAGTCTCAATGGCCTTCAGCAACACATGTACATTGTGCATTTAATATGTTCAAGAAAGCAAAATTTAAAAAAGGAAAGAAAAAAGGAGCTACCTCATTTATTTCACCTTTCTTTTTAATTTGGTCCATGTTCCTTGAATTTCCTCTGCCCTCATGTTACCTCCTTGCTCCCCCATGCTCCCACTACTAGCCCTCTCTGGAAATAATCTTCCTCAAGAAATTACCTTTCCCCATTGTATTAAAAAAATTTTTAATATAAATTATAAAAGTTGTAGGTTTATAGAAAAATTCATGTTGCAGAAAATGCATAGTTCTCATATACCTCCCTTATTATTAACATTTTGCATTAGTCTGGTACCTTTGTTACACAATTGATGAAAGAATATTTTAATTGTACTATTAACTATAGTCCATGCTTTACATTAGGGTGTATTATTTTCTCCCCACTGTGGTATTTGGTTATCCATTTAGGAAAAATAAATCTTGATCCCTAATCGTAGCATATGCAAATTTACTTTTTGGTGACTTACAGATCTAAATTTGAGTGGTAAACAGTAAAGCTTTTGGAAGAAAGCATAGGAGAATATCTTGATGATTTCGTGGGAAGCAAGGATTTCTTAAAATAGTAAGCATAAAGAAAAAGAAGATGAATTGGACTATACTAAAAATAATAACTTCTGTTCATCAAATGACACCCACCATTAAGAGAGTAAAAAAATAAGTTTCAGCATAGGAGATATTTAAAATACTCATCTCAAACAAGATTCACATTCTGTATACATATATAAAGAGCTCCTATGAATCAGTTAGTTTAACAAATTCAAACAATCCAAGAGAAAAAATGGGAAAAGACTTGACTAAGCACTAGGTAAAAAAAGACAGTATCATATTGGCCAGAAAATGTGCTAATTAGCCTCATTAGTCATCAGGGAACTATATATGAGAACACAATTCCATACTGTTACATACCCACCTGAGTACCTAGAATAACCAAGGAGCTAAGTTCAAGTGTGGGTGAGAATGTGGAACACTGGCACTCTCCTGGATGGGGTGTAAATTGGCACAGTAACTTTAGAAAACCTGTTAGGTATCTACTAAAGGTGAGCATATGCATAAACAATGGCTCAGCATTTCCACTCCCAATAGAAGTCTGAATATATGTTCACCAAGAGATACCTTCAAGAATGTTTACAGCTTATCAGAATAGCCTAAAATACAAGCTACCCAAATATCCATCAAAAAAGAAACATGCACGCACACACAACACACACACGCACAATGAAATACTACACAGGAATCAGAAGGAATGAATTACAACTTGTGGTAAATCTTGCAAACATAATATTAAGAAAGGCAGTCAACCAAAAATATATATACTGCAAATTTTCATTTACAAGAACTTGGAAAACAGGCAAAACTCATCTACAGTGTTAGACCTTGTGCCGGTGGTTACCTTTGGAGGTATTGGGGGACTGGGTGGGGTCCAAGGGGTTTCTAGGTGATGGGAAATACTCCACTTCTTGACCTGGGTGCCGCTATATGAGTGTATCCACCCCATGAAAATTCATTGAGCTGTATCCTAGGATTTGCGCCCTTTTCTGTTTTTCTATTACTTCAAGAAAATTTTTACAAAATTTATTTTAAAAATATGTGGGCTAATTTCCTGTAATTCTTCAAGAAAAACACAAATCTCAAAAAAGGTTATTTCCTAAACCAGCTATGTTTCTCATCTGTGGACATTTCAGACAGTAAAAGAGAGTTGAGGCTCACACACCTAGGAACCAGTGATCACTTTCCCACAACCCTATGCAAGATCTGAGGACAGGGTTAACCTCTGTCCTACACATAGGTCCCGATTCTCACATCTCCATGAGCTCATGGTGTGCTTGCATCATGGGGATGTGCCTCAAGCATATGAAGACAAGTGGAGATACCTGAAGAAGGGGTTACATTTGACAAACCATTCTAACAATTACTTTCTCATTTACATAGCCGTTAGATAGGGCAGGTATCATGGCCCCCAATATCTCTGATGAGGAAGTTGAGTTCAGAGACGTTATAACTGACATGCTAAATTCTAGATGGAAGGTGATGGATGAATCCTCCAATGCCTACTGCAAGGTTCTTTCTATTGGATTGGATAAGAGAAAGTCAGCAGGCACAGAGAATTAGAAAACAGAATGTACAGACAGCTTGGATGGAGCAGATTCAATGGTGGAGAGTTTCCAGAATGTCCCTGTGAAGATCCTAAAAGGCCTAAATTCTGAATTGAATATAGATGAAGGGATTTGGCTGCTTGAACTGGGGAGCTGTGTACAATGAGACTGTAAAAATGGTGCTGTGATGAATGTCGGTGATAAACTATTCCGGAGGCAGTGCCCGGGTTAGAATGGAGCAGGAAAAGAAGCACACATAGTTAATTTAAACACTTAAAGCAGCTCTTCTGCTGTAATGCAAGCTCGAGGAGATAAAAGATCTGAATTCAGGGTGCTGGCAGTGAGAACAGAAAGGAGTGGGTTAGAAAAAGAAGGAAGAACCGATGAAGCGGGATGGCCGACTGATGAAGGCAAGTCTTCCAAGCAGACCCCAAAGTTGGAAAGGTGGGGAAATGATGCTTTTACAGAGAAAGAGTTATTTTGAAGAAAGAAGTGGCTCTCCTCCCCCATCCCCCAAAAAGAAAAAGAATATAGTTTCTCTTTCAGTTGAGTTGGGGCTACTTAGAAAATAAATTAGGGTTTCTCCCTAAGAATTCCAGTGGAGAGAAGGCATTAGTGGTTTATTCTAAAATGTGGCACAGATGAATCAGCTTCACGAAGCCATCATCGTTTTATAGGAAGCTTGAAATTGCAAATCAGGAATGTGGATTTTGGTCTTGATTCTGCATTTAATCATCTGAGTGATCTGGGTCTCTTTAGTTCTCTGTGTCTCAGTGTCTCCATAAAACTAAATGAGACTGTTGTCTCAGTGACTGCTAAGGACTTTCCACCTCTGAAAGTCCGTGTATGGGGCAGGAGTGTAATTCATTGTTAAAGTGTCAAATTTAAAGCTCTGCACAGCCTCGCGCTGTTCTGCTCTCAGGTGTGGGTCCACCAGTTAAATCTAGAGATTTGTGTAGATGGTTGTAGGCAGGGTAATTCTGCATCAGATTTGCATCGATTTCAAAATCAATCTGGCCTGAAAGAATACAGTTCAAATAATGGATGCCAAGAGAAAGTGCTGAGCGAGAGTAGTTCAAATGAAGGCTAAGGTGGCATTTCTCTCTCTCCTGATGGTAACAGACATGCCAGGAGATCCAGAAGCCCACCGCATTCGAAAAGGCAAGCAGATGAAGAAGGAGCCCCCGTATCTGTCCCTTGTTTCCTCTGAGCCAAGAAATGTCAATGCAGGGTATTTTCAGATGAAGCTCATGGAATGGGCTAAGTTAAAAAATTCAAGTCCAAGGGTCTTAGGAAGAACATGGTGAAGAAAAGCAAAACAAACACTTATTAAGCATTTACACAGACCAAGAACTTTTGTGCTATTTCTCAAGGCTTGCAACAACAATGAAAAGTTGGAATTATTGTCATATTTTTGCAGATGGGGAAATAGGGTCAGAGAGGTATAAATGAAAGGGATAGACTGAAAATCCAGGTCCATCAGGTCAAAAGCACATTCTCTGTCAATCTTCCCAAGCACCCAGATGATAGCAGTATGACTCTCATGTCCGATGCTACTGGCAATCTTTAACATTTGGTCAAAACAAATGAGTGTTAAATGCGTTACTTCTCTATTCATCTTAGAGTGCAAGTCATCCTGCTTAGAAACTTGCAAAGAGGTCAAACACATAACATCTTGAAAAGACTATCTCCTAGGTAATGTATATGGGAGCCCTGCATGATGTTATGTATGTTTGTTTTGTAAGTTAACAGCTTTTACTACACACTTATTGTTTATGTATGTTCATGTATGAATGATATAGTTCAGCAAATTGTTTTTAAAATGAACAAAGATTATCTACTGCTATTTGCACACCAATGTCCATACCAGCATTATTCACAACTGTCAAAAGATGGAAGCAACCCAACTGTCCATCAATGGATGAATGGATAAACAAAATATGGTACATACACACAATGGCCATAAAAAGGAATGCATTTTTGACACTTGCAGCAACATGGATGAACCTTGAAGACATCACGTTGAGTTAAATAAACCAAACACACAAGGACAAATATTGTATGAATCCCATGACATGAAATAATTAGAATATGCAAACTCATAGGGTCAGGTATTACCAGGGGCAGAGGTGAGGGTGGGGAATGTGGGGTTCATATAAATTGGTACAGTGTTTCTGTTTGCAGTCATGGAAAAGATTTAGTAATGGATGGTGGTGATGGAAGCAAAATATGTGACTGTGCTTGACACCACTGAACTGTAAACTTGAAAGTATTTAAATGAGGAAATCTGATGTTGTATATGTTCCCAGATATTTTTAAAAACCATAGAACTGTGCAATTCAAAAAGCGAGTCCTAATGTAGATTATGGACGATATAGTTAATAGTATAATTATAATAGTGGCTCTTCAAGTGTAACAAAGGTACCACATTAATGCAAAATGTAATAATAGGGAAACGCGTGTGTTGGAAGAAATTTGGCAACCCTATACTTTCTCCCTGATTTTTCTGTAAATCTAGAACTGCTATAATTTAAAAAAATTTAAAAAGCTATCTACTTCAAGGAAAGGACACACTGTAAAGAAAAGTCCCTGAGTTATAATGCAAAGGTAATCTACCTTGAGGAATCAATACATCTGGCCCATGTTCCCATACATTTTTTTTCCATCTATACAACCAAATAGAAACTCATGTCTGTTTTTAGAAGCTGCTGGCAGCAGAAAATGCTAGGAAAAGCAGGCTCTGTTTCAATGGACTTACAGTAGTTCCTGTGGGTCCCTGATGACATGTGCCCGGGGGCAGAGAAAACTGCTGCAAACTCCTGAAGCTGTCAGCTTGCCATCCCTGGGGCCAAGCCCCACGCACACCAGTATTTCTTTTCCTGCTGTTATTATAGGGGACCCTACTGAAAACGTGACTTCTAAGTCTGGAAAGAAAGCGCCCTTTGGCTGTTGTCTGAGTTGGAGTCTGTGGGAGAGGAAGACTTATGTTTTTGATCCACCTCCCACCCTGGCAGGCTCTGGATGTGCAATTCTTATAGTTGAACCACCATCAAGATAAGTCAAACATCAGACTTAGAGGCTGGGACACTTCCCCGTGCCTTTCATAGACGACTCCTCCTAAAACTCTGAAGGACAGAGGAAAGGAAGAGAAGGAAAGGGTTTTGATCCTCACTAGTTCTGTTTCACATAATTTACAACAAAGCTAAAAGCCACAACTTCCTAGGTGCTCCAGAGGAGAAAAGAGAAGTGAAGGGTTCTTGGTTTGGGGGAGACTTCATTAAAGCAAAGAGAATACATCTGTCTTCCAGTCAGAAAGAGGAGGAGTTTTGAAAGGAAAGGGACACCAGTTATCTGGGATCATATTCAAATAATAATCTTTTATATTTGTTTAGGCCTTTGCAGTTTCCCAAGCAATTTCACACATTATCTTGTTCACTGAGTCTTAGGAAAGACCAAAAATAGACCCATATCTTACAAGGCTCTCTGCTGGATTTCCTGACCATCTAAATTCATGCCCATGGGGAACTCATGTGTTAAGATTTAAAATATCATTTCCAGCCCTGTATACATGATCCTAAACTCTTGCTTAAAATGGCATCTGGTTCTTGGGGACCATTGTTCTTCTTCCAGTGCCCTATCAAAATATCCAAGTATATCCAGAAAAAGTTTAAAAAGTAAAACTCGCAAATAACCTAATCCTTGGTAAGACCATCAGAGCTTAAGAAAAAGGTAGAAACATGTCATACCTCTCCCCAGTGTGTCTGTCCATAGGCTCAAGACATGCTTTATGCACCAAGCCAAAAAAGACTACCTATTCTTTTCCCGTATGGTAGAGAACTGCACACTTGAGAGTGGCATCCTCTTTAATTTTGCATGCTCCATACCTTTCATCCTGGCCCTGGTAAAGAGACAAGAGCTTTGAAAAACACTCACAATTTCTTTTTTTTAAGTTTGAGAATAAAGAAAATATTTTACAGGCATTTATGCAGAGAGAGAATGAAGGTAACACAACAGCTAAGCTGACAAATGAAGGAGGAAAAAGTGTGGCCCAAAGTGAGTCAAAGATTCAAGCAAAAAAATCTTTCTGTTCTGCTAAGTTCCATTTCATTTGAAGTGGTATCAAAATGATATGTTCAGATACCCAAGCATTCAAAAAACTTAGCACCCATGTAACCATGGGGAAAACAAACAAACAAACATGAAGGCTAATTTCCACTGAGCCCAAGACAGAGCAAAATTAAAGGCTCAAGGACGAAGAAGTCATTGGGTAAAAGTGCTGAGGGATGTCTAAAATCAGTTAGAAGAAAAATAAATTCTAAATCTTGTTATAAACTAACCATAAATAGCATAAAACACAGAAATAAAATATAATTAAGTCAGAACTCCTAGTCTGAAAAATAGTTATAAACCCTCAACGGTGTGTGTGCGGGGGGAAGAGGTAAGGGAACTGAAGAGTAAAATGGGACTTTCTTAAAGAGAGGGATTCAAAGGTTGCTATTTCATGTTGGTTATATCGGCAAAGTGGGGCTCTTGGAAAACTTCAAGGTAACCACTAAGATGGGAAATGGACTGATTCCCATCCACAGTGTATGAAGTTGGCCAAACACATTTATCTTTGCCAACATATTCTAGGGCTACAATGATTTCCCCAAGGGACTAAACACTGGCTCTCTGAATTGTGACCCTTAGGCAGAGAGACAAGGTGTGTGGGGAGGAGTGGGGGTCAGGGGGAGGGAGAGAGAGGGAGAGGGAGAGAGAGAACAGAGACAGAGAGGAGGAGACCAAAGGGCAGGAGAGAAAAAGAAAATCCGCTGGAGAAAGGGAAGTGGGAAGACTGTTCTCCTAAGAAATGTCACTGAATGTTGGAACTGGAGGGAACCTTAGAAATCCCCTAGTCCAGCCCCTTCCTGTCACAGATGTTGAAAGGTCCCTGGGAAATGAGTTATCTCAGGTCATCTAGCCAGATGGACTCAAAGCCAGGCTTAGGTTCTGGGTCTCCTGACCCTTGGTTCACTGCTTTCTATTTTATATTGTATACCATTCTGCTTTTTTCTAGAAATGCCATGTGTCCAAGTCTTGATCACCTTGAACTTCCGAAGTCCTGAAAATAAGGTCCATTGTGGGGGGAAACTTCCCTTTTGCGATCTGAAGTGGGAAAGTTGTATTAAATGTGAGTCCTGGTGAAAGTGATGATTGGCTTTTCCTCAACTTCTTGTTTCTTTTAACCGTGTTCTAAGGTAAAAACAATAAACAAAACATCTAAAAGGGGGAAAGTAAGGAAGGCTTGATAAAAGCGGGCAGAGCATGGAACTCCCCCAGTTCGACAGCGTTTGCTGAAGCCAACACCCGATCAAGCCTCGTCTTGGCTCTGACAGAGTCTTATGAATGATGAGTTGGGGAGCTGTGCAATCGGCGTCTCTGCTACCGCTGGGTGGCTGTTTAAGAACACACTCTCCCCTCCGCCTGGGATTATCAGGCCTTTGCATATGTGCTGCTGGAGATAAGGAATGAAAACGTGCTCTCCCTGCCTGGAAATCAACTACCTAAGAGGAGTGGGGAACCTGAGATGGACGTGGCGAGGGCCGAGCAGGGGCCAGCTGAAATTTTTGAAAAGTCCTTTGTCACATACATTTTGGAAATAGCCAAGTGTTAGGTTTGTTTGCTTGTTTATTTTTATTTTTTTCTGTTTGTTAGGTTCTGGACATAGAGTAGAAGCTACATAAATGTCTTTTAAGTTTGAAACAGGGAAAATGGCTTGCGGCCACAATTTTGACCCTGGTCTGGGGGCCCTTGGGCTGTCTGGATGTTCTTTTTAAAATCTGCCATCAGCATGCTGTACAAGCATCTTAGCTTCCTTGCTTTTGAATAGTAGAAAACAATATGCATTCTGTCCCACTAATATCCAAGATGTGATCACTCCTAGGAAATAATGCAAACCTCCAAAATAAAGGTGTTAAAATGAAATGAGGAAGGCAGACAAAACAAACTTCAGGGAAGTAGTCACAAGTGTACATTATACATCGTCCACCAGCGTAGCTGCATTCACATCACACCACGAAGGTGTAAAGCATTCACTCTATAGGGACGCAGGTTAAAACAGCAGTACGCCCTGAGACCTAAGCAAGGCGCACCCTAGGAGGTCCCATTTATCATATACTCACATGCACATTTATTAAAGAAACTGACATTCAAGGGCTGGCCCCATGCAACGCTTAACTAAATATCTACTCTCTTGGCCAATGCTGTTCGGACCTCAGGGAAATGCTTTTGCAAACCTCTTGCCCTACGTCTTCAAAACCGAATTCTGCATGCTGGTCGCGTTATGGGGGTTGTGCTGCTATCAACATCAGAGAGTGACGTTGCTTCTGATTGGGGGGAGGAGTTGAGTGAGAGAAGCATTTAGCTAAGAGAAAAAGACAAATTAACTTGTCAGACGCTTTGGTCAGAGATAACACGACCTAACTTCTTGCATGTAAAAGTAGCATTTCCTAGAGCGCCCACTTACTTGCTTCTCTTTCTCTTCCAATTCATGGTTCTGGAGTTAACCTGCACATTAGCATAGCATTCACAGCAGGTGCACATAAAGCTGAGGGCCATTCTGCAATCCTAAACAAATGACGCTACCCTTCAGCCTGGCGGAGCCGTAGGTCTAGCACGTGACACATGATACTGACTCTCCACACTGGCAAGGAGATAGACATCAAAAGCTGGAAGTGAGAGTAGCTTTATTTAATGAAAGTGGGTTTTTTTTCCTAAAAATTAATGGAAATTTAAGCCTTAATAGAAAGCTTACTTTAAATCATTGTGATTTAAAATTTTGATGTTTAGTCATTGGATTTTTAAAAATATATTTTTATTAGCAAAGTTGTGAACCTACAAAACAATCATGCACATGTGTGGAATTCCCATACAGCACCCCTCCACCAACATACGACGCTGTCATGAAACATTTGTTACAGATTATGAGATAATATCATCAGACTATGATTGCTAACTATGGTCCATAGGGTACATTTGGCATATTTTTTCCACACCTCCCTAATATTAAGGCAGTACGTCTTTGGCAATGATGCAAGAATATTACGGTATTGCTGTTAACTATAGTCCATAAGCTACATTAACTGTATTTTCCCATGCCTCTCGCTTTCTTACCACCTTGTCATCGTGATGTACATTTGTTTTAGTTCACAGAAGGACATTCTTGTATTTCTACTATTAACCACAATTCTCATCCACCTCTGGGCTCAATGTGTTAGTCAGTCCCTAGATTAGTCTCTAGTTTTCTTTCAACCAACATTTACATTCCTAGACTACCCTTTTCGGCCACAGTTCCATTTATAAGCCAGCTGCGTTCGTTCTACTAACTATAATGTGTTACCATCAACTCTATCCATTTCCACACTTCTGCAGTCAAGTTAATTAAGACTTTAACATACATTAAGCATCACTACCACTGCTTAGCCCTCTTCTTATTTGCTAACAACCTGTACTCTAATTTTTAACTCCACACGTTTATTAGTCGTATTTATTTCATATTAGTGAGACCATGCAATAGTCATTGGATTTTGATAACTTTGAAATATTTTAGAAGCAAAATAACTTTTAAAAACATGAAAATAATTAAAAAGTCGTAATTTTTGCATTAGCTTATATTTTGTACCAAAATATATTCATATTTTGAAGGAATTCTTTAGATCAGGGCTCAGCAAACTACGGCCCACAAACCAAACCTGGCTCACTCCCTATTTCTATAAGTAAAGTTTTATTGGAACATAGTCACGTTCATTGGCTTATGTCTCATCTATGGCTGTTTTAACTATAATAGCAGAATTGGGTAGCTGTGCCAGGGACCATATGGTCTGCAAAGTCTAACGCATTTTACTCTCTGGCCTCTGTACAGAAAACGTTTGTAGACCCCTGGTTTAGATCATTACTGTCAACAGAACTCAACTAATATAAAAATCTTGATTATGAATTTATTAGTACTTTGCTGCAATTAAGGCATGAAAAAAATGAATCCCACTGAATAAGTAGAGAATGGTTCATGATTTGCCTATGTCTTTATTTATTTATCTCACTGAATAAGTAGAGAATGGTTCATGATTTGCCTATGTCTTTATTTATTTATCCCATTGAATAAGCAGAGAAGAGTCCATGATTTGTCTATGTCTTTATTTTATTACTAATCTAAATGCTGCCCATCAACAGGATTCCCAGATGAGCAATAATAATTAAATTTCATTATCTTTGATATTTTGCCAACTTCCAGACAAGAGATTCAAACATAGTGTTCTGTTTCCTTGTTACATAGGAATATTTTCAAAATAGAAGAGCATGCATTTCGTTTAACAGTTTATTAGCTTGATTTATAACTTAAAATATTTAGATCTATGGAATGGAGGCCTCAATTTGTATTCTTGTCCAGGCTCCTGAAAATGCTGAGGTCAGTCCTTAAAAAAAAAGGGGGACCAAAATTTACAGAAGTCATTACAAAGAAAAACAAGACAGACAGAACAAGCTCTTGGTTCCAAAGAAGCTTGAGGGTCCTCAGGAATTGAACTTTACAAATGAAGCCATTCACATGTACTCTAACACAGCAGAGATGTCACAACACACCCTCTCTGCATCAGTTATGCCCATTGCTAACGTAAATAGTCCATGTCCCAAAAGGAATACCTCTCCTTTTCATGCAGAAAAAAAACAACATAGACTCTAAGTTGAGACAATGGGGAACATAGCTGCTTTCCAAGAGGACTTTTTTAATTAAAAAAAAAATCCCACAAGTAAAAAAATATTCATTATAGAAAAAGAAAATTTAGCAAAGAAAACAAATTCTATAAAGCAAGTATCACACACCTACCACTCTAATGTAATGTTTAAAAATACGTCCATCCAGATGAATCTACGCAGAGCTTTATACTTATTTATAAAATGAGATCATCTTGTACTTACACTATTCCAAACTGCTTTTTGCACTTAGGAGTGAACAGGAAACATATTTCCTCTCAGTACACACATTCACATCTATTTTATTTTAAATGGCTGTGCAGTATCCTTTTAAATGAATTCCCATAAGTGTTTATAGAATCCCTTACTGTTGGATACTTAGGTTGTTTCCAAAGTTAAAGATCTTCATTCACATGTTTTATTAGTTCTAGAATTGGAAGAAAGGCATGTATATTTTAAAAACTTTTTGAACCTTACTGCAAACTTGCCCTCCAAGAAGCTATTTATATTTGTCTTTAAGTTTTAACAGATAATTTAAAATGTTTTAGTTCTGTATATATTAAAAGATGTTTTCCCTCTCACTCATTAAAACTGTATATTATGATGTTGTATAACTGCTGCCCAGAAATATAGGGAAAATGATTTTTCATTATCTTAATACTTATTTTTAAACTAACCAGCACTTTCCCAGATTTTATGAGGAATATGACTTTGAAAGACATTTCCTGATTTTGTTATGTTTATTTTCGGCTATTATTTTCTATGGGATTTTTTTTCTTAGATTTTAAGCCAAAATTAATATATTCGCCCATCATCTTTTATGTAGCAAATATCCTGATTTACCAATTCTCATTTCCTTTTTATTTATGGTATTTTTTGTTTGTTTTCTTGCTTGATTTTTTTTTTATTAGAGAAATTGTGAGCTTACAAAACATAATGCACACCATACGGGATTCCCATACATCACCCTACCACTAACACCTTGCATTTTTGTGAAGCATTTGTTACAAATGATGAAAGAGCATCATCCAAATATTACTGCTGACTATAGTCCACAGCTTACATTTGATGTATTTTCCCCATAAACCACCCTATTGTTAACACCGCATAGTGTACTGTATATAGTTACAGTTCATGAGAGAACATGCTCATGCTTGTGCTGTTAACCACAGTCCATCTTCCACCACTGATTCACTGTGTTGTACTGTCCCATGCGTTGCACAGTCCATTCAAGGTGTACACCCAGTGGGTCTTATTTTCATCACTGAGCTGTGCTATCACCTCAGTCAATTTTAGAACGTTTTCATTACTCCAAAAGGAAAAATCCCATGCCCCCTTAAACTCCCCTATTGCTGACCCTTAGAAGTAATACAGTATCTTCTTTTCATTGCTGCGAAAATAGTACAGTATTACTGTTAACTATAGTCCACAAGCTACATTAGTTGTATTTTTTCCATGTATCACCCTATCCTTAACACCTTGTAATGGAACATTCTTGCATTTGTACTATTAATCACCATCATCATCCACCACTGAAATCACTATGTTATACGGTCCCCGGATTACCCTCTAGCTTCCTTTCAGTTGACATTTATGTCCCTAGATGACCCCTTTCAGCCACAATCTTATCTATAAATCAGCAGTGGTAGTTCTACTCACTATAATGTGTTACCACCAACTCTATCCACTTCCACACATTTACAATCAACCTTATTAAACATTCTACACACACTAAGCATCACCTCCTCAACCTACATTCTGTCTCCTAGTAATGTAAATGTTTTATGGTATTTTTGATCTCAGACTTTTTAATATTGATGTTTCTACACCTATCAGTCTTTTCCTTTATGACCGTTGTTCTTCCTTTAGGATGTTTTCTTAGTAAGGTCTCTTAAACAAATAATATTTATCTTTGGTTTTAATTTTTACATTTTATTCTTTTTGGAATGGATTTTGAATTATGGTGAGAGGTTGCATTCTAAATGCTTTTCTTTTAAAATAATGAACCGTCAATTTTTCTTTCATCCAATAGTGACATGCCACCTACACCATATACTGAATTCTTATATAAACCTCATTCTGTATACCAAGTTTATTTTTTATTCTGGTTTATGTTTATTCTGGCACCAGTAGAGCACTCTATGGATTATTATAGTTATACAATATATCTCAGTATCTACCATGAAAATTCCTGTTTGTCCTATTTTTGAACATTTTTATTGAACGTGTTTTCTACCAAAAGGACTGAAGAAGTATAAAATATTTTTTTAAAGTCCCCTTCCCCTCCTCGCTTCCATTAGAATTATGAGTTCATCAAACCTAAGGACTAATGTAGGAATAAATGTCATTTTTTTACTACGTTTGAGACTGTCAATCTAGGAAGATGATAGGACTTCCACTTATACAGATTTTCCTTCATGTTCCTCAATACAGCTTATATTTTATTTTATACTTAAATTAACATATAGACAATTTGACTTTTTCAGAATACCATTCTATGACATTGAATGTGTGTATAGATTTGTGTACCTGCCAGGATATAGAATAGTCCATCCCCCCAATATCATGCTACTGCTCTGCAGGCTTACCCTGCACCACTCCAACCCCTCACAGGTACTGAACTGTTCTTTGACACTCTAGTTTGCCTGTGAGATGCCTCCATTTTCTTGTGCACATTCATTGTTTGTTCCTTTTCGTTGCTGTGCAGTACTTCATGGTGTGGATGGACCAATTTGTTTATCCATTCACCCACTGAATGACATTTGGGTCAATTAAGTTTTTAGTGATTATGAGTAGAACTGCTATAAACACTCGATATAGGTTTATGTGAGAACTTTTTCATTCTCTAGGATAAATATCAAGGATTGGGATTGCTGGGTCATTTGTGAAGTATTTGTTTAAATCTGTAAGACACTGCTACGCCATTCTGTGGCTGTGCCCTTTAGCATTCTCATCTGCAGTGTGTAAGAGCTCTATTTGCTCTGTAGTCTTGCCAGCAATTGATATTATCAGTATTTTTATTTTAACCCTTCTACTAGGTATGTAGCTGTATCTCATAGCAGTTTCAGCTTGTTTTCTTAATGGCTAATGATGTTAAGCATCTTTTCATGTGCTTTATCACCTCTCTGTTGAAATGTCTGTCAAAAGTTCTTTGCTCATTTTTAAAAAAAAACAACATGTGGCTTAATCAGGTTGTTGAGTTTTAAAAGTTCTTTATATTTTCTAAAAAACAGGTCCTTTGTTTGAGATGTGATTTGGAAATATTTTTCTAGTCTGCAGTTTACCTTTGCATTCTCTTAACAGTGTCTTCGTCTGAGCAAAATTTTTCATTTTGATTAAGTCCAATTTATCATTTATTTTATGAATTCTGCTTTTGAGCGACATGTCGAAGGACTTTTGCCCCAGTCACAAAGCTTAGTAATGCATTTCATAGGCATGTCCTGCATGCTTTCTGTTGAGATTATTACAAAAGGCATGCTATTTTTGCCACTACTATGAAGGGGATCTTGATGTTTCATTTCATCTAGATATACCCTAAATAACCTTTTAAGATGCAGAAATTATACTTCCTATCTGGTCAAATTTTTGAAATTATCTTTCTTCCAATAAGTTGAACAGATCTATATATTTACACAGAATCATGGTTAGGTAGTGCCAAATAAGTCATGAGATAGCTTTGTGGTAGGTGATTCTATTTGCATGTATACCATGATCTGAAGCCTAAAATGCATGTCGTCTTCTATTTTAGGGAAGAGGGAAGATATGTAAAATGTAGGTTAAGACATAGATATGAGAGGATCACTCTGCCAGCCATTTGCACATTGTGATAAGGTAAGGATGAAGGGCAGTGATGGGTGGGTCTAACCTCAAGTCCCCAATATCTGCCTAAGTATAACTCAGTCTGAATAGGGTTGTCAACTTAAGGCAGAGGTTTCTTAACCTGAGTTCCTCCAAGAATGAGTACCAGGAAGTAATGAGGTCCCTGTAATTGCAAGTAAAAACATGAGTGAGCATAGATGCATTTTTTTCTGGGAAAAAAAGTCACACTCTAAAAAGATCATCCAAAAACAAACAAAAACAAAAAGACCATCCATCCCATTTCAATAAATCACATTCACATTCTCTCCACTCTCTCATCGCAAACATATCCAAGTCACTGCACATACAGGCCCTCAATAAATACTTACTGAGTGAATGAACAAATAAACATTTGTGCTTTCTTTAAAAATGGAGCTCCAGGGATCAAAAGACAATGTTCCTACTCTAAAAGAGTTTATCACCTACTCGATAGAGTGACACAACAAATGAGTTTCAATGGGACAATAACCATAATGGAGTGTCTGTAATGTTCAGAGAAGGAGTGCCAGAATGGTTCTGAAGAATTTAGAGAAGGCTTCACAAATGCTTGAGTGAAGACTAAACTGATGATGCAGTAGATATAGGTGGCCTCCAAACCAGTTATTGCATGTACTATAAAATTGAGGTATTGCAAAGGGACATGAAAATTCATTTTTTATCACAGGTTTTTGCTATAATTTGTTAGGAGTCAAGTTTGGGAGGGAGGGGATTATAGAAGAAACATTATGTTGAAGACATGGAGCTGTGGGAGATTGTGGCAAATTCAGGGATTTACAAATAGCTCAGTTTTGCTACAGTGTAAAGTATGAGAGATGCCACAGACCTACCTCTTAAAAAATTTAGTTTACAGAAATACCAGTGTAAATACATGAACATTTATGTAAAAGTGTGTCTTGTGTAGCACCCATTAATAAAGTTCCCCAAACAGGAAACAATCTAAATGCCCAACATGAGGGGACCAGTTAAAAACCTCTGTCATATCCATATAATGGGATATTTTGCAGTGTTAAAAAGATTGAGTTTCATCTGCATCAACTGGCAGAGAAAGATGTTCAAAACATTGTTACAAAATAAACCATAAAATAACAAATACGATCTCATATTTGTAAAAACTGGCAATAAAGTATGCTGTGTACTGAAATGATATCAATGATCTTGAATCCCCCAAACTGGTAAACACTGTGACTACAAATAGACGGTAAGCAAATTGAGAAAAACATGTTTTTCTAATAAGCAATTTGTGCAGAGAAATGACATGGGCTGGCTTAACACTTGCTACACTGGAACTTCTTATAAAAATCCAGTGCAGAGACATGGCCTCAATGGGCATCAGATTGCGGCAGATCGACATCAGGTCTCTAACTCCTGGCCACAAAGCTCGTGCTGCCGTTCTTGCTGACACCCTGTCATCATCAAGACCAGCGCCTCCCACCACCAGCTTTAGACCCTCTACTAACATCCCGCTGGACCTGCTCCTGACTTTACTCATTAAAAGACATTGCGGCTCTTGGGCCAAGGGACTTTAAAGTCTCTGCTATCCTCCTAAATAATGTACTCTGTGCCCTGACCTGGTTAGTGTATACAGATAACAGTGGAAAGCCACAACGAAGCAAGCAAATACATTTTCTTTAGCATTCACAAACTATAGCAACATGAAACCTGTTTTTAAAAAGTTAACCTTTGATTTATTACAACTACACTGATGCAATGAAAACAATGCTTGTGCCTAAGAAGATATTTCTGTGCAGGGTAAGTGGTTGAGTGTGTGGATGACCCAGATTCTTCATCTCTCTCATTATCCTTGACTTTTGCACTGGACTTTGCAGCTCTTCCATTTTGAGTAGTATCTATTTTCCCCTCCTTTGAGTCTGTGTTCATCCACATGACTGGCTTTGGCCAACAGAATGTTAGTAGTCGTGATGCAAGAAGATGCTCGCAGCACCTCTTGTACGTTCCGCTCACACTCTTGGGCCTTGCCATCACTGTGAGGATGAGGGCACGGCTGGACTGAAATGGGGGAAAAGTCTGAGTCACCCAGTTATCACAGCAGAGGCCATCTGTCTCAGTGTGCCAGGGCTGCTAATGGGTAGGCTTACACCGTAGGAATGTATTGCCTCATGGTTTTGAAGGCTAGAAGAAGTTCAAAATCAGGGTATTCCACATGTTGGTGCTTCTTCCCAGAGTCTGGAGCACTCTGACACTGGCTTGCCACAGTCCTTGGTACTCCTTGGCTCGTATCTTGCCTCTGTCACATGGCTATCTCTTTCTCTTTGTACCTGCTCCTCCGGTTTCTGCTGGCTTCCAGCTTTTTTCTGCAGCTTTCTCTTTCTAAGGCCTGTGGTCATATGGATTAATACCCACCCTCATTCAGCTGAGTAACACCTAAAAAGAACATCTTCAAGAGGTCCTATTTATAATGGATCCACATCCACAGGAAAGAAGATTAGGATTAAGAATGTGTCTAAATCGGGGTACATAATTCCACCAACCACATGACCCCAGATCAGCCTTCAGCCAGCTGATTCCCCAGATGGGTGACAAACCCAATCAAGATCAGCAAAGCCATCTGGTTGACCCACAGTGGAGCACAGGCATGAGCAAAGTAAGCGGGGTGCCCAAACCAGCCTAGACCAGCTGCATTTTTCTTTTTTCCTCTGTAAAGATGCAAGTGGCTTCTGCTAGGGGGAGGTGTCATTGAGAAAATGATCGTATTTATGATTATTAGGAAAAGCCATGGTGAGAAACTGTTAAAAGTACTAGGAATGCTGTACAAATGTATGATAAGCTGAAAGCGCTTAGAATGGTGATGATGATGATGATGACTGTGTTTATTTTTAGTTACAATCATGGCCAACTGCCATAAGATCTACTAGACTTCTTAAGGTTGATCTAGTTTGGCTTTTCAGATGATTGAATTAACTGGGATATTTTATACATAATCTGACACTGACGTGTAATTATTTCACTCATTCATGCTAACTATCTGGGAGCAGGTATGGTTATGATTTAACTTACCAAATCTAGAAAAAAAGGTAATTACAAACTATTATTGATTTGATTGTAGCTGTTCACCCACATTAAGCTTTAGCAAATACTGTCAACTGCCTGGAAAGCATTTAAAATAACTGCATAAATTTAAAATATCAGAGAATCATCCCCTGGCATTAGGCACAGAACTCACTAGAGGTAGCAGGATGGAAACACCATGTAAATGGGTCAGATTTGGGGACCAGAAGTACTAGACTCCACCCCTAATATCTATGTGACTCATAAGTGTGTGAATTTCTCTGTGTCCCAGTGTCCTCTTCCATTTTGTAGAAATATTTAAGGCACCTATGTTATAGAAATCAATTTCATTCACTTGCCCCCACCTCTATACCTCCACCCTCACATCCGTAGAAAACGTGGCAAAGGATCAATGCAGAACTGGTACCTGATGGGACCCCTCCACCTCTCAAAACCAAACCTATATCGGCAGAGAAAAAGTAAGTACTTACTCATTTATTAACTTCCCTTTCCCCAGCACGCTTTTATTTTCTCGTGTTTGTTTGAATGATGATATAAAACAGGATCTGCTGTTCTGTATGTAAGACCATTCTAATATTACTCAATCCTTTTAAAGTCATCAGAAGGATGGGAAACAAGACTTCAGAGGGCCTACCAATCCATCCATGCCTGTCCATATTAAAAGAGCAAGGCTGCAACAAAAGATCACTTACCCGATGTTATACCAGCCATGTGGGAAAAAAGACCTGGGACCCTCTCCTCCAGTCCAGAGCAACCGTGAAAACCGTTCCCAACCAGTGTACGTCCAAGGAACCAATCCACCGTGATTACAGCTAACAATGCTGCAGAATACGTGAAATACTTTCATTTACGAAAACACACGCGCACTGCTTATTCTTAAGGCAATTACCAACAACCTCCCTCCGTGCAGAGTTTGTCGAGAGCATGTGGTGATGACCTCACACCTGCCAACCACGGAGGCCTCACGTGCGCCGTTCCACATTCTGCACAGCCCACACGGGCTCTCTGGGCCTTCCGTGCTCTTTCTCTCCGCTTGGCAGCAGCGGCCCGTGGTGGCGGAGCTCTGCTCTCATTCTTCTGTGTTTTAGTCGCTTCTTGGCCAGCCTGGGTTACAGGCTACAATATCGGTGCCTCCACTTTGTGTTCTGCTTTCAGCCTCTCTCCTAATCGCCTGTTTCCTCTGAAGGGCACAAAAACTGCCTGAACTTCGCTGCCCCAGCAGGCAGGATGTCCTTTCAAAACACAGTCTTGATCTTGGGAAAAGAAGTAATTAGCCTGATGGGGAGTAAAACGCCATCTCAGCACTTGGCTCCTTACTGGGTTTTGAAAGAAGAGGCCCAGGCAACTCAGAGGTTGAGCACTGCTGGGTCTCAACGCCCCACTCGTCCCAAAGGCCAGCTGCTGGCACCCAGAGCTCATTAGCGCTGACCTCACACTGCTAATCGCCCCGGGTGCTGAATCAGCTCTCCGGGACCCTTGGCGAGGCCTCCAGGAATGTTTTCACCTCCAAGTGTCCTCCGTGGGGCTGAAGACCCGAGCCTTACCAGCTGGCATTAACGTGGAGGAAGACTACACCAAGCACTGCCAGTAAAGAAAAATGGACCTACTTTGTGGGGTTTCCATAAAGATCAAGGTTTCCTTTAGATCTAGGATTGCCAACCTCAGTGTTACTGAATTTGGGGCTGGTTAATTCTCTGTTGGGGGACGGGCTGTCCCGTGCACGGAGGATTTTGAGCAGCACCCCTGGCTCCCACCCAGTAAATGCTAGAAGCAACCCTCTCCAGGCCAGGACAACAAACATGTTCTCCACAGGACAAATCCGTGCCCCCCTGAGAATCACTGTTCTATAGGATTGCAAATGGCATTAAACAAAGTAGAAAATAGTAAAAGAGGATAGGATAGTCAGTATCAGACTGCATGAGCTAAGAGAGTGCTGGTTTGTGAACATTTACTTCAGATTTATTTATCAGTTTGGAAGTATTTGCGTATGAATAGTGTGGATCTTGGTTTAAAAAGGTTAGAAAAATACTGAAAAGAGTATGTTGACTCTTAAATAAAAGCGATTATTTTTCTCTGTATTGCTACAAAATGAGTATTAATTTCACATTTAGAAATCTATTTTTTTTTTCAGTAATCTGTCACATGCTTTTGTTTGGTTGTTTTTACTTTAATATGGTTTTTTTTCAACAACTAACAGGCACTCTGTGTTCTACCTTATAAAGACACTCATGGTGAGTTTGTCTTCCTAAGAAAATACAAAATTATCGAATCAGAGTATTGTGGGTCATCTAGCAGGTCAGTAAATCTTAAGTACATGCAGGAAAAAATAGCAAAAGTGGGAAGCAGATATGGCTCAAAGGATAGAGCTTCTGCCTACCATATAGGAGGTCCTGGGTATTGAGATACCCAGGGCATCCTGGCCCATGTGGTGAGCTGGCCCACGTGGAGTGCTGCTGTGTGCAAGGAGTGTCGCCCTGCACAGGGGTGCTCCTTATGCAAGGAGTGGCCCCCACACAAGGAGTGCGGCCCCGGGCAGGAGAGCAGACTGCCCAGGGGTGGTGCCGCCCATACGAAGATCTGACACAGCAAGATGACGCAACAGTACAAGGTGCAGTGAACTAGGGAGCTGCAATGGAGCACAGAAAGATCACCTCTCCCACTCCAGAAGGTCCCAGGATGGGTTCTCGGAGCCACTTAAGAGAATACAGCAGACACAGATGAACACACAGCAAATGGACACAGAGAGCAGACAACAGAGGGAGGGGAAGGGGGAGAAATAAGAAAAAAAAGAAAATAGCAAAAGTATGTGTACCCAAAACCTGTCATTTCAGGGTTTATCATTTATTTCAGCCATTAAACAATGTCTATTAAAGCTCCCTCTACGCATGGACCCAAAGGATAAGGTGGTAGTAGTTTGCCAGGGCTGCCATGACAAATATACTGGTTGGCTTAAACCACAGGGATTTATTATCTCACAGTTCGAAAGGCTAGAAGTTCAAATTCAAGGTGTTGGCAAAGCTGCTCTTTCTCCCAGAGCCTGTAATGTTCTGGTGTTGGCTTCCTGCAATCTTTGGGGCCCCCTGGCTTGCATCTCTGCCTCCATCACATGGTGATATGCCTCATTCTTCGAGTTATTCTGGGTTCTGGCTTCTACTTTCATGTCAAATTTCCTTTGCTCATAAGGATGTCAGCCGTATTGGATTACAGTCCACCCTCACTCAGTTTGGGCACACCTTGACTAATAAGAGCATCTTCAAAAGTCCTATTTACAAATAGATTCACACCTACAGGGTAGGGATTAGCACTCGAACATGCCCTTTTAGGGGTCATGAATCAGTCCCCAACAGAGGGCAGATATCAAGTCACACAAGAAGTGGTAGCTGCTCTCAGGTATCAGGTACGGACATAGGACATGAACACGTAAAAACCGAAACATGAATAAAATGGTAAAATAATATTTAACAATACCAAAGCTGCTTCAATTTAAACTTCATGGGCAAAAGCAGTAGGAAGAATGTGAAGTTTTCAAACGTGGCCATGCTACGTTTTGAGGCTATAGAACACAGAAGTGAAGCATTAAAGGCAGGAGTACCGCAGGCAATCACGCTCAAAGAGACTGTCGCCAAATTCAGGGGAAGTGTGGGGAAGTTAGAAATGCTTAGTGCTTGCAAATGAAACAAAAACGGGTCAAATTAGGGACAAGAAGCAGGAGAGATTGTTAAAAGTGAGAGGAATGGTAAAAAAAACAACACAACAACAATCCCCACACACAAACTAAGATGTTCACAAAAGAGAGGAGGAAATGCATCCCACCCAAGAGTAAAGCATTCAGAAGTTTAGAATCAAGCAAAAGAATGAGGGACATTTTCTTCCATTTTCTTCATATATATTTCCTTTCTGGGAAGAAGGGAATTTCAAGATCTGATCATGTAGGTATGGGAAAATGAGGTGAGAAGGTAAGGAAATGACTTGGAATGAAACAGATGTGATTGATTTCTTGAGAAGGATACAGGATTGGTTAACTGAGACAAAAGAAATGTAACAATTGGTGAGGAAAAGCCTGGACTTTGGGAAACCCACTTGGCATAAAATGAGCAAGAAAGGTCAATGAAGGAGAAGGGTGTTATCATATGGAAGAAGAAACCAAGGGAATGCAGGAATATGTTTCAAGAAGCAGTCATGCTCAGCAGAGTCAAATATCGAATGCTATAAAGAGGCAAGTCAAGATGGTGGCCAAACAACAAATTGCTGCTGCTGTGGAAAGAGCAATTTCTCGAGAACTGATTCCCTCCATGGCGAGGTAGGTTTTACTAGTGCTACATATAACAGATGAAGAGTTGGTTTCAAATGGAAAATAACAGTTTTTTCTCAGTAAGTTTTGCTCGCTTTGGTTTGGTTGTTTGGAATTTAATTTGGATTCTCTCTTTCAACAACTGATTCCTTTTGTTCTTGACAGACAATTTTGGTGATTTGTGCCTTCTTATATATAAAAATGTATTTGAATATGTTTAAATTAATTACATAGAGATACAAAGTGTATGTTTTCTAATATCCTTGATGTTTTTTTGGTCATATACACTCTCTTCTCTCTTTTTCTAGTTTTTGGATTTGAATGTTCACTTTACTCATTTTCATTCTTTCTAGATTAATATTAAACACATATGTTACGAATGCATTCTGTTTACATCGCTGACTGTATCAAATACACGTGGTATGCAGTGTTATCATTTTGTTATCTAAATTGTCCTTAACTATAGATTTGATTTCCTTCTCTAATCCAAGACTTTTAAAGAAAATAGTTGTTTATCCTGTTAGTTGCTTTATTAATTTTACTTTCCCTTGTGTTATTATTTTTTGCTTGTAGTCAGGGTGTGAGTTTAATACTATTTAAACTTCTTTGAAACTTGAATTTTTAAATAGCCAAATATATAAACATTTTTATGAATGTTCCACAGACTTTAAAGAGATGTTCTACTTTCTAAGTGTAGGATAGGTAGCCTTCTGACACTTGTTAAATCAAAGTTAATTATAGTTTGAGAATTTGATATGTTTATTCCTATTTTTCCAATTCCTTTAACAAAGACTAAAATGGGTGAATTAAGATATTCCACCAGTATTGTGATATTTTTTAAAATCTCTGCTTCTTCCTTGGATTGTCATTATGGAAAATTTTCTGGTTTTCAGATTATACTATAGCAGGGTTCTTAACCTTTTTTTCCCACAGACCCCTTGGCCAGCTAGGTAAAATGAACACCACTGCAATTTATTTATTGCATACATTCATAAGTGAAGGAAATGCTAGATTTCAGTTAGAGGCCAGAGAAAATAAAGATAGTAAGTTAATTTTTTTCAACTCAAACCCACAGACCCCCTGAAATCTTTCCATGAACCCCTTGGGGGTCTGTGGACCCCTGGTTGAGAAACCCTGTACTACAGTAATGCCAGATATTAATATCAGAACAGGGAAGGGAACACAGACCCCCCCATCTGCTTCTTTGCAATTTAGGATAAATCTATAATTGTTTCAACATAATTCTTTAAATTTTTAAAAATTCTGCTTGCTTTCACTTCATATATTTTGATGCTAAATGTTTATATCATTTGGCACATAAAAAAGTTCATAAGTATTAAGCTATAGATCGTATCCATGATTATTAAAAACACATCTTTTTCTCTATGTAAAGTCTTTTACCTTGCATTCTACATTGTCTGATGTTAACTTGGCCACCCCAGCCTGCTTACTTTATTTTTCTTTCTTTTCTTTCTCACTGTGTGTTTGCATGCATGCGTGTGCTTATGTGTGATGTTTGTATGTGCATGTGCATGTATGTGTGTCTGGTACATCAGCCTCGGTATCCTTTTATTTTTACACATTATTTTTTTCAGTATGCCTCTTGTAACCAACACATAACTATCACATTATTAATTCCTTTTTAACATACAATTTTAGCTCATTCATTTTTATTGGGATACCTTAACCTTCTTTATGTTAACACTTGAAATAATGGGTGGTAATATAACTTTATGTCACAAAATTTCCCCCTCAACACAACGTGATTAGGCTAAAGTCTTTTAGAATGTAATATTTTGAGGGCAAAGCCTAATGCCGACTTCATGTTTTTCCTCTATTGAGGGCATCCCCTTTTCGTCATCTCAATGATTGTAGGGTTTCTTTTCCTTTCATCCTTTGATTGAACTTTTCTCTTTGGAATCAGGATACATTTAGGCCATTTTCATTATTTTTGCACGGTATTCCGTTAACCTTTTCAAACTGAAGACTCAAATCTGGTTGAGAAAACAAACTAGAGATTTTTCTCAAGTTTTCTCCCATTTCCTACTGCAACTCTATATCTCAGCAACTCTATATCTCAGAGGGACAGGAAGGGCGCACATTTCCCCTGATTCCTCTGGGCGGAGAGTGTCTGATCAAGTTTCTGCTGGGTGACCTTCCAGGATGCCAGCGGTGGAGCTCATTTGTCCATATTTAAGGGCAGAGATGGCTTCTGTTTTCCTGATTTCCAGTTGAAATCTGTCAGGCCCAGATGAAAGGAGAGGAGAAACGTTACCCCTCTGTTCTGGGATTTACTCTGTCAAAGCGTCGGGGAGGAGGAGACGGGGCTGGAACACAGGAGCCCGCCGGCCGCGCTGAGCCCCCGCCTGTGCCCCACAAGACCGTCCTTGGCAGTCCCGCCCCGACCTTGCCAACTGCAAATGGGAAGGAGGCTCGTTCCGCCCTGCGCTGGTGTCCTCCCGAGGTCGGCCCTGCGCTAGGCGCGCCTCACCGCCCGCCCAGGATCCGAGCGTAGGGGCTCCCCGAAGGTTCCCCCGCTTCCTTCCCCAGCCCAGCTTTCCTTCAGTACCCCCTGACTTGATTTCTCTTTCCTCAACACAGATTTCCCTGCATGATATCTCAGAGAAGTTTAGGCATTCTTTAACCTGCTCTGGGTCCTTGGCCGATATGGCATTTTCCATCCTGCTATGTCGTCCTACTGAGCTAGGGCACAGCTTTAAGTTTCATATTATCTGGTTGGCCTGTGATTGATGTTCATTTCCTCAAGACAGAAGAAAACAATGGTGTCTCTTTGCCTGAGGAGGCTACATGAGGATCAGAGTGAAGGGCAATGACCCTGGCGGGGGCAGTTTCCTATGGGGTACTCCTCAGGGTTGCCATGGACTGTGCTAGAGGCTGTGCACTGCACTATTCTAAGGCCCTATTCACACAGAGACTCCCTGCACAACCTCACGTGCCAGCCCTGGATGACCTAGCCTGTTGCAACCACTCAAGCCCCAAGAGCTGGGACTGGCGCATTTGTAGGAAACAGCAGGTCACAAGGGCTGAAATCAAACAGTCTTGATCTGCACTTACCTTCCACTCCTCACGTACATCCCTTTCAATGGATTTTTTTTCCCTCTCCTAACTGGGCTTGAAAGACACTGAACAGAGGCTTCCTATGTTCACGAAATGACACTTGAAAGGAAGGGGAGGGAGGGAATGGAGCATAAAGAAGAAAAAAAAAAAGGAGGCAGAATGCTCAAGGGAAACAAGAGTTGATTCTGCCTAATTATACTTTCTAAATTCCCCTAATTGCTCTGTTTAATTATTGATGTGGAAAGTGTTTCCTTTTAGGGAGCTGAGTAATCAAGAGCCCTCAGGACTAAGCAGACAGACATTACCTGCTTTGGGTTTGGTAATTAAGGCATTATCAGTCACCACTAGAGTGGGGCAGAGGCCGGTGGCACAGCAGAGACCTCAGCACAAAGAGGATTCGCCAGAAGGGCAAAGAGCCAGGGAAAGCAGCGCCTGCAAAGTGCACTGAAGACGACCTCCAAGTCAAACAGCGTCTATTAAACAGCTGATAAACAGAAAGCAAAGCAAATGCTCTGCTGTGATTTACTCCCCTTGTGTTCATTGATTTTCTTCCTTTTACAAACAAAAACTTGTTCACAGACTTTGAACTATTGCTCATCCCGTTTTGTGGGTTTCAGTTCCCCTTCATTATCTGTAGTTGTCTGGGGACCTCATGAAAGCCTAATATTTAAAATGTCAATACTGTTGTCATTGTTTTAAATGTGTAATTGACACAACAGCCTAGTGGAGATGTCGCTAATAATTTCCTCATATTCTTACCAGACATCTATCAACATTCAATTCTGTGAGCTTTAGGGTGGCCCCCGGGAAAAGCCAGCGCCTCCTGGGGCAGCCAGATGCAGGGAAACTGAGGCATGTCATTGAAAGGAGGGAGTAGAAATGGGGACCAGTTCGATTGACATACTAGATTCTGATCTGGGATTCACTTGCGAGTGAATCATTTGGTCAAAGAAATCATAATTGAGGGTGGACAACAAATTTCTCCATTTTCCCACTGGTAAAATCTGGAAATTGGACTACACCTTCTCTAAGGTCCGCCTCTAGTTCCAGCATTCTGGGGTACATGGGTCAAGGAATAAAAACCATGATGGCAGCAGAAAGATGGGAAGCATGGCAGACTTAGAGATGGGCTCCTCAGATTCCTCTGGGAAAGGACCCGCTGTCCAGCTGTGAGGAGCATGGCTTGCTGATAGGCTCCAACTATTAGAACTTTTAGGATCCATCTCAGCTTTGAGCACAGGTTCTGCTTTCCTCTGGGTGGCTTTTGGCCAACATCAGAACAAGGTGGAGACTCAGGAGTTTAGCCAATTCTGCCTAAGGTAGACTCCTTGGATGAGCCATCCTTGCTCTGGAGCTCCCCATGGGGCTGGCAGAGACTTTGTAATGTGTGCCTCAGGTTCTGCCCAATACAGCTTCCTTCCCTTTTCCTTTCCAGGGATTATTCCCCATGGTGCCTTTTGTACTCCTAACCACTCGTCCTCAGCATCTGCTTCCTGGAGAACCCAAATGGTGACAGAGAACAAGTGATCAACAAGTGGCATGCAACTCAGAAGAGGATGAGATGAAATCCCACTGGGGGGACTGGGGAACACAAAGTCATGAAGGAAGTGGCATTTGAGTTTAACTTTGAAGAATGAGTGGGAGTTTAATAGGTGGAGCAGAAGAAAATGGGCATTTCAAGCAGATGGTTGTACATATGCACAAAGGCACAGGGCTATAAAGATGTAGGATATGGAACCATGGCTTTCGTCGGGTAAGTGGAATATACAGTGTATATATAGCATATACAGTGATGGGGCAGCAGAGCAGTGGAGCAGTGGAACGGAGAGAAAAACTGGAAAATACAGGATCCAAGATATACAGTTGTCACAAATGTCCTATTTCGGCATGCCTGTTGGTTTGTAAACTCTGATGTAGACAGAAATGGTGATCCAGGCAGAATAATGACCTATCAAAGCAATAAAATATGGAGAATTCAAGAGCACAGTACTTTTGACAACCTGAAAAGAGATATTTTAGTTGTATGTAGATGTTTTCCTTGAACAAATAGCACCTGCTATTTGTTAGGGAGAGAATGAATTGCTTGTACCATGGTATGGTAAAATCAATCTTATCATAACACTGATCTATCATGTAAAACTCAGCCTCTAGGTCCATGCTTTGAGAAAAGAAACTGGCAGTTACGATTCCTATCACTGTCAACTTATTCAGAAGAAAGGACCTGGGCATGGAGTCTTAAAATAACATCCTTAAGACCTTTACCAAATTCCAACCAAATTCCAGATGATTTTCATCTGTCCTAGGGAAGTCTTTTATTTTGTAAATCATAAAGCATTTTAGACTTTTTAAAAACCAGCATTTCCCAAACTGTATTCTAAGGAACACACGGTTCTATGGGTTTTTCATAACAAGTGCTTTCCACAATCACTATAATAAAGAAAACTGTATTTGACACATCTCATTTGTCTTCTCATAGTGAGCATTAGAAACAACTATAAGAAGCCTGCCGTAAACAAGGAGGTAAATCAGCCCTAAGGAGAAGGGGCTTGATATCAGAGAAAGAAATATCCTCCTTTTCATTGCTCTGAGTGGATGGAGCATCAAGTTTTCCCAAGGCAACTTTGTGAATGTTAACAGACAATTCCACCTAAAATACAGTTCTTATTTTTAGTTTTGAATGAAGTTAAGAGGAAAATGTACGGTCCAATGTTTCCAATCACTTTAGGTATTAAGGATGTTCACAAATGATAGATTCCGGAATGATAGCTTCCTGAAGTCATGGGTTGAATGAGACAAAAAGAAGGACAGTGAGGTAGTTTGCATCCACCATCTCTAATCCTGACAGAAGCTGGACAAGGCAGACATTGTTATCTCCACTTTCCAGATGGAAAAGAAAAGTGTAGAGAGGTGATACCATTTGCCTACAGACATCCAGATCATAAGGAGGAATGCTGTGACTTACACCCAAGACCGACAGATTTCCAAGGCAGTTTTCTTACAAAAGTTAGTGACTACCTTGACTAAGTTTAAAAATATACTACAATCCGTTAGGGTACTGGACAAAATAGAACACTCTCAGTGCTTCTCAAAGTTAACTCCTTCTGTGGGTCTTGGGGGAGCCTGCCACCATCCAACTTTCAATGGTACTTCAGAAAGATCGTATCCCTGAATCATGCTCTTTCTCTGCTTAATCCTCCCAGTAGCCACAGCAGTACAATGCAGAGTCGGTTCAAGTGTAAATACCATATTCTCTCAGTTTTGTAAATGGGGCTTTCATTTTGTTAATGTGGTGGATGAGTGTGAGATAGACATGTCCCACTTCCACCTAGGACTTTTACAACACGGGTTCGAGCCCTTCTTTCTTCCCCTGAGGCGTCCCTTCACTCTGGCTAGAAATGAGCACAATGGTTTTTGCTTTCTGAGAACAGAACCAAGACATCGTGGCCTGTTTTTTTCCATTTGATTCAGTCAAGCAAGTATTCCTGGGGTTGCTTTTGTGTCATCCAGAATTCAACAGAATCCATATATGGCATGAGCCTGAATTTCTTGGCTAATTCGACTGAACACTCAGGGAATAAAGTACAAAAAGATGTCTGTGCAATTTTTTTTTTCATCATGAGACATTCTTTGCACTTGGTGAATACATCTCTGAGCACCGCTGCACCTCATGGTCAATGGTTCACATCACAGCCCACACTCTCCCACAGTCCACCCAGTGGGCCATGGAAGGACATACAATGTCCGGTAACAGTCCCTGCAGCACCACCCAGGACAACTCCAAGTCCCGAAAACGCCCCCACATCGCATCTTTTCCTCCCACTCCCTACCCCCAGCAGCCACCATGCCTGTGCAATTCTATCATACCTTCTCTGCCAAGTAAATTCAAAGGAAAGCATAGATTGGCCTTTATTCAAAGAATGGCCATCTCCTTAGACACGCTCAATAGTAAATAACTCACTCTTCAAAAATCAGGACCCAGGGTTGGATTTCCATGAATTTAGCATATAGTTGCCATTCCTGAGTGACTAGCTCATGCTTGTCTGTTACCTTCCCTCTCCTCAGAAGAGGAGTTTGTGAATTAAACGGCAGCTGGATTGGTGGGGTCAGGGGGTCTGACCTTAACCATAGCCCAATAACTGACAGAGTACAACTAAATAGGTTTTTGCCTCCTTTAAGAGTGTTCAGAACAAATATAAGGGGGAATGCAACTCTGGACATAAATAGACATTATTATTCTATAATAGACTTAAGATTATTCTAGCAATGGAAGAACTTGTATCACTGATACATTGATAAAAAGGTAGTGGCCACCAGAGGTTCTGAGGGGAGGGAGGGAAGAAGAGGTGTAACATGTAGGTATTTTGGGGACACTGGAATTTTCCTGCATTACATTGCAATGATGGATACAGGCCATTATACATTTTGTCAAAACCTATAAAACTATGCAGGCAAAGTGTAAACCATAATGTAAACTATATTCCATGGTTAGTAGCAATGTTTCAATATGTGCTCATCGATTGTAACAAATGTACCACACTAAAGAAAGATGTTGTTAATGGGGCATAATGTGAGAGGGGGAGAGGGTAGGATATATAGGAATCCCCTATATTTTTGATGTAATATTTATATAATCTAAAACTTCTTTAAAATATATATATATGCATTTTAAAAAGAGTGTTCAGACAGGAAAGATCTCCTCAAATGTTACAAACATGAATAGGAAAAATACTCTTCATTCCCCACCCCAGCTCTCTTCCCAGCATCTTTGTTTGAACAGAGTCTCAAAAAAAAAAAAGCAAACACGTAAATCTTGGCCCAGACTAAGCAAATCACCTTAAAAAGGAAGGTTAAGAGAACTGTTTATTATTTGAAATGTCTCTCTCTAGACCTTATTTTTGATAAATCGGCTTCAGCTTCATTACTTCATGATATATCTCCCTTGACATTTAATTATACTTACTCCAAACACATTAAGAGAATCAGTCTGAACAGCGTCTTATTAATATGCAAATTTCTCCTTTGAAAACCCATGAATCTGTGAAAAATCTCTTTAGGCTTCCATGAAACCCACTCAGGAAGTTGTATACCTCACACAGACACTTGCTTCATTCACTGACTCAATGATTCAGCATTTACTAATTGTCTTGAGTTCACTATTCTGGCCACATCAAGGGGAGGTGGTAGGAAAGAGAGGGGGACACAGAGAACCAACCGCATGCGATTCAGAAGCTGAACACTTAAAAGATGAATGATCAGAAGGCCAGGCCTGAATGAGCAGCTGGTAATTAGAGTTGAAAATCGAGCTCCTCAGCAACTAGCACCACCGCTGGGAGGTGGAGGAGTGGGCACAGGGCAGGCAGCCTCCTGCAAACAGGGGGATCTCCCACGCACTCACACACACGCTCAGTTACCACTGCACCTGCAGAGGAGCTGAGTGTCTGCGTGCCACCTGGGGGGCCATCGATAGACTCTGTGATGGCAGAGGAACAAGGTGAAAACCATCAGGTGACCAAGAGGAAGTTCAAACTAGCAAGTGAGCGGTCCTAAGGCGACGGGGGAAAGAAGCACGTTCTGGAAGAAGATGCCAAAGTGCCAGAAATCAGGGAACTATGCTGAGTGCTTCCGCAGCAAGCTGAAATCCTGCCCGCAAGGAGATCAAGGCAACATGGTGAGGAAATCATGTTTTCGAGAGAGTCCACAGCCGGAGGAGGTCAGGGTGAAAGTGGAACTAAGTAGCGATCCACACGGAAGCAGAAACCGGAAATGAGGAGCTTGCGTGAGAACTGAGGAATTCTTTGGTACCTGGTGACAGGACACCCAAGATGGGGAAAGGCGAAGTCCTCAATAGTCCAAGTTCGGGCAAATGGAAGCCTCAAATTAGGGACGTCTGGGCCTCCGAAGATAATAGGATCAGGAGGCAGCCTTTTATAATCTCTGCCGAATATTTACAAGAAATATTTGCAACTCGTAAGCACGATGCCACACACATGCTTTGGCCCCTGACGAAAATGGAAGAGATGCAACAGCTTATTTTCAGTGACATCTGTGGTCCTAAACTGAGTCATCTCATCCTCTCTGGACCTCAGTCTCATCATCTTATCAAAAAAAGGGCAGCAATACCTATTCAGTCCTCTGCACAGGGTTGTTGGAAAGATTAAATTGCATAAAATTTGGGGGAGAGGTGCAAAACTCCATAAAATGTAAAAATTCTGCACATGTAAGGGTGTCATATATAGTAGCAGCTGCATAAATTAGGCCCTCTCGTTTCTATTTATGAAGACTTACATGGCCTCTGCTGCTAAACAAGAATTAAGTTGCTTAATAAAGGGAATAGGAAAGAAACTAATAGTTAATGAGTCCCACTTTAAGACACAGGTACTGTTGAAGGGGATTTTTGTAAATTAACTCACTTTATCCTTATAACAACTTTGAAGGGGTTTCTCTTCCTGCGTGGAAGGGAAGGCTGGAATGAACGTCCTGTTTTAAAGGAATCCTCAGACTTTTAAAGGGACGATGAGGGGGAGAAATACAAAAAGAACACTCATAATCAGAAAAGTTATTAAGCATTTTTTTTTAAGGCAAGAGAAAACCACTCTGTAGGTATCTGTCATTCGAGGTTGAATGCATCCATTGCAAACAGTTTAACTCAAAATAAGAAATAATAGAAGGAATCTCATTGTGCCAGGATAGAAGACTTTGCTCTCATGGGAACAACTTCCAAAAGCTTTAAAAAGGGTCTGCAAATTGATTAAAGGACACGGATAACTAAAATATTAAATAATAGTTATTTTGGTAGAGGATCATAGTCTAGAGCAGAAAATTTTTTTTTTCTGTTTAAAATTGCTGCCTTATATTTCATCCAACAAATCAGAAGAGAGAGGACTCAACATATAGAGAACTGCACATTTCAGAAAGGGTACTCTAAGAGCATTTTTACAGAGATCCCAAAGGAAGCTGAGGGAGAAAAATTGGGATGAACTTGGGTGTTCTTTGAGAAAAACAACCGGAAATATCTATTTTGCTAGCTTCTTTTTCTCAATTCAAAAGTACACAAAGCAAGAACAGTGCCGCCATCAAGCCATGGCATATGAGTTTCCTTCTGGTTCACCAGCTATATAAAAGAACTTGTGGGGAGGAATGCATGATTTGGGGTGTCTACAGGGTTCGTTCCAATCCCGGCTGTGTCACTTATTAGCTGAGAGAAATGGAGTCTGTTTCTCTAAACGGGGTTAATGTCCAACTGACAGCATTGCTGAGAAAACTGAAGAAGATATCTGTGGAAGGTACGCAGCCAAGTGCTGTGACTAAGCACACTCCTTAAGGAAAGGATCTATTATTTGTATCCTGCAGGGCACTTGACCTGATTGGGCTCTTAACACATATCTGCTAAAAGGATGAAGAAAAAAGTGAAATTTTTTAAAAAAATCTGTAAAAATAGGCCAAATGTACTGCAGGACTACTTCTGTCCCTCCAAATCAGCTTTCCCCCGCTGACAAGAAAAGTAAAACACATGTCAGTCAAAAACATACCCATTCACACAAAACGCCAATTTGCTGTTAAATTGCCTTCCCTATAAATGGCTTTGGGGTTTTTCTGACCCACTGGCTAGTCTGGGTGCATGCGAAGGAAGAAAAAGAGCAGATTCTCAGAATTATTCTAAATTCTCTCATTAAGACCGGAAAATGAAAGATCAGCAAGTTCTTCTGGTGACTCTAGAACCTTTCTTAAAAGAATGAAAAACCCACAGGCTTAGTCATTTTGCAGCTGCACGATGATGTTTCATAGAATACACAAGCCAAATCTGCATGCTTGGGTTTCCTGATCGTTCCACGGTGAAACCAAGAAAAGTTAGACTTGATCCCATTCTCATTTGTCATCTCCCAGAATTTCAACTTCAGAGTCCAAGCTTTAAGGAAGGCATTTGGATTTCAAGGTCTCTCTTCAAATAGATAAACCTGCCAACTAGGTCTGCAAAGTCAGGTCCAAGATAAATGAGCTTAGGCTAGTTAAAAAAAAAAAAAAGTACTGTGTAGGGAGACAAAAAGAGTTTTGAGTTGTTTTAGAAGAAAGGTAAGGGCTAATTTATAATGCATTGAATGGACTTGATTTCATTTTACAGAGAGGGGAAGAATATGCCCTTGTTTTTCTCCCCATGAGAAAACAGCTGCAAGCTTTCTGCCCCAACCTCCTGGGGACCTGAGATGGGACCAAGTCCCTTCTGCATAGATACCTGGGTCTAGGAAGAGGATGGGGAGGGGGTGGATGCCAGTAAGGATCTCCCTTGGAATTTAGGCCAATCGAGACGCAATTCCCATAATACAGAAAAGACGCAACTTAATAATGGTGCTGCCTGACCTCACCAATGCTTCTCACCCCTTACTGGAAGCAGTTGCTCACTTCCAATGGGTTTATTTTAACACATGGAGACCGACAGTGCAAAGGAGACTGTGGAGCCGTGCTCGGCTTCACGGGCAGGGGAGCCGTGTGGTTCCGAAGGCCATCCTGTGCTCAGCACGGGAGGGTCCCTGAGCTCAGAAGGGCTCCGTGCTTGGTTTCAGGCCCAGCTGAAAATTCTCCAAATTTTCTTAATCATTAAATGATCAAAATTCTTAATCATTTCTGAACAGGAGGCCCTGCGTTTTCATTTTGCATCCGGGCCCTGCAAATTACACAGCTGAACGGTGACCAAGGGCTCGGCATCCTGCTGGTCCGCGGCCACCTGTGTGCAATGAGCCGACACTGGGTCCCCGAGGACCAGAGCCGCCTCTGGAGCTGTGCGAGCTCACACACCCCGACTTCTGGTGGGCGTCAAGCCTGGGTCTCCCAGAGCCCCTCGAGGCGGGCTGTGAGCCAACGTCTCACGCACTCTCAGCACCAGCACGTCGAGACTCAGTTTCTCTTTATTAAAGGAGTGCACTAACAGACAGACAGCTTAGGAACACAACCCTTTCCTGGATGAAAGAGCGGGGCCCTCGCGCGCGCCAGCTGCATCTTGCGGCATATTATAGGCGTATGTATGTTCATAAAGCAGCCAGAGAAATCAAACGATCCTATATCATCTAAGAACAACAAGCTGGCTTTCCATCTGGCAGGCTGCCCCAAAAGCCGTCCCCTCAGCCCCTCCAGCTCTCTTCCAGGGCCCTGGGGCAGTGTCCTGCTGTCCCCGTTGCTTTGCACCAAGTTGAATAAATCAACATGAAATTCTGATTATCTTATTTTCTCTCTGCTCCCTCCTGTTCTGTCCTCCCATCTTAAATGGCTGGAGGAAAATTAATGCCTGTGTCTCTGGCAAATGTATTGAGTCTATAATTCAGTCTTAAAACAAGCTTAACAGCGGTGGCCAAACCTTGGGTAGAAGGTTCATTTTTCACATGAGTAATTGAATCCTTCCCTTCAATTTTCTTTCAAGTATTGACGACAACTGATGCCTCACCGAAAACTCCCCAGTTCTTATGAAATTTCCACCAGACACTTGTCAGCTGAGGGCAGAGCTACCTCTTCACAGAGGAAACAGGAAGGGGGCTGGGGGTCGGCGGGGAGGAGCCAGAGTGGCGATGGGAAAGCTTTTCTCCTGTAACTCACAGGTGGAAGGTTATGCCAAGTCCTGAAAGTAATAAGGATTCTTTATTTCATCAGCCTCTGTTTTATGCCATCGGTATTTCTGTAAGGTAAAAAAGTCGTTTTCTTGGGTGACACCATCGCTGAATTTAAGTGTGTTTTCCACAAATACAATAAATGTTCTTTAGCAGATTGCTTTACCCTGCCAAGGTTTTAAATGGTGTTTTCTATCAAGAAATATCGATTTGGCCTATAAGTGCTACATCTGTGCATTTTAAATGGCATGTCGGTTTTATGGTATTTTTTAATCTAAAAGAAGTGAATTGCCTTACTGCTGAATGGTCGGACATCCCGCAACTGTGTTACCAGGTCCACTGTGGCACGGATGGACGGGTAAGACGCCCTTTGTGTTTACAGACGGTGATGACATTTTTTTCAAATTCCTTTCCTGATGAACTGAAATGGCTCAGTTACTGACGGATTTTCCAGCTGCTCAAACAGGCCTGCATAGCTCAGGAGGAACAGACTTACTACGTATGGCGCAAGGCAGGGCAGTTGTTTTATAATATTTTCACGATAGCACATTCTTTTCCCAAGCTCATTGCTTTTCCCCTGCTCACCCCATCACTGTCTAATTTTCCTTTTCTCGTTGCTTCCCCTTTTGCTCCCAAGGTTTTGAATCCTTTAGAAAGTGATTGTGTGCCACGGGTCAGGGCAGAATCAGACAGGTCTTCCTTTGTAATGGGACCCAGAAACCATTAAAAGATGCAGAATGAGAAATTCATGAGACGGTGGTGAGCAATGGAGATCCCTCCTAAAAGCTGAGAACCACATCAACAGGCTGGACTGGGTCCGCAAGACTCAGGCGAGACCATCCATTTAGGGTCGGAAAGAGGAAACAGACCGAATAGGCTCCACCACCCGAGAAACCCCTGGTGTTTTCCTTTTTGTTTTTTTCCTTCACCAAGATTCTGGGCAGGTCAGGGGATGCTAAAGCAGAGTAGCCTCTGTGGAGGAACAAAATGTGTCAGGGAAGGCTAGAAGAAATAAAATCTATCAGAAATTCCCTGGCCAGCTATTTCCGCTATCTACTGCTCTATAATAAAGTACTTTAAAACTCCACGTTGAAAGCGTGTACTTGCTCATACTCTGCAATTTAGGAAGGGCTTGGCTAAGTGGTTCTTCTGCTCCAGGTGACGTCAGGTGGAGTCACTCATTCAGCTTTATTGAGCCAGGAGCTTGGCTGGGGCTAGAATGACCCAGATGGCTTCATTCACACGGCTGGATCCTCAGCTGCAGTAACCCGAGAGCTGGGGGCAGACTGGGCCTCTCTCTCCAGCAAGGTGGTTGCACTATTTACGTGGTGGCTCAGGGTTCCCAGGAAACTAAGCAGAAGCTTCCAGGCCTCTTACTGGCTGAACCTGGAGCTGGCACCACATCCACTTACGCCACATTTCCACTGGCCACTAACCCACAAGCCCAGCTCAGACCCGAGGGGAAAGGAAATCATTAGACCCAATCTCTTGATGGGGAATGCACAAACACGGACAGGAGGAGGTGTTGGCCGCCATCCTTGGAGACAATCTACCACGCCATGCCCTGTGATTTCCTAATCCCAGATCCTAGCAGAGATGAGCACGCTAAGGTCAGTTGGGAGAGCTCACGGCCATCCTCTTTAATTTCACCTCACAGAAGTGAGAGACATGGACAAATAATGATTTTCCCTTAAAAAGTATATCCTTATTTCTAGTTCGTTTGAGTTAAAGGTCAGTTCTATCTCCATGAGTCAACTTGTGGGTAAAGTGAAAAAGTGCAGAGCAGAGTCAGGTCACATGCACATCCTAGACATGATCAACCAATCAAGCTCAAAGAGAACAAACCACCCCTTTACTTATGCTGCCTTCCTCAGTTCAAAAGAGACCTTGGTTTCAATATCACGGGAAAAACTCAGCCAAATCTCGAGTGACAAATAATATAGTATTGGTCTTTGAACTTCTAAGACTCCAAGGAAGTCTCAGAGGTAATTTTGATTAAGTAGGATCTTTATTTTACACACTGATTTTAGTAGCTCACTACTAAACCATCCAAGATGAAATTCTACTCTATATGTACCAAAGTTACCACTGCAGAGTTATCAAGTGAGGGTACCTGCCAACCTCCCAGTGTGGGCTTAGGCAAATAAGCCGAACTTCCCTCCATGAACATGTTTTAGACCTGCAGGTACAGACAAAGACAGAATTTTGTGTTGCAACAAAAAGTTGCTCCTTGGGTTCCATCTCAAGTACAAATGAAACACATTTTTGTACAAGAGAATGAAGATGGTTTCTGGTCAGTTTCTGATTGCCCTCTAGTTACTAGGCTTTTATGATGGCCAGCATGTTCTCGAGCCACCATCCATGATGATCTAATGCTGTATGCGCCACCAATTAGCTGCTTGACACGGGGAAGATATTTTTCCTTTCTCCACATTCCAATTTTTCAAATAGAAATGAAGGGATTAAACATCCCCAGCATCAACATTTATTCTTGCCAAGTGTTTTACAGGTCACAAGGCACTTTTATGCAATTACCTTATTTGATTTCAATTTCAAGGGTCCTTTCCATCTTCAATCTTGTATGATTTGATGGATTGAAAATGCATGCTCAATGGATAAGAGACATCTTTTTCAGCAGTGTGCTTTAAACAGTCAAAAAGTTTAAAACCCTCCTGCTGCAAAGAAAATCTGCTTCCTTTAATCTTTACATTTATGTTGGAAGACCACATATTATTTTCAAAATATTTTTCAAACCTTAAAGGAGGAGTGTGACTTACCACTTAATGGTCAGTTTTGCATCACACAAGTTTAGGGGTTCACTGAGATAAACTCACTGTGGAATAAGGCCACTGAGGAAAAAAACATTCAATCTATCTTTTTGCAAGATCTTGGCATTTGCTTCCCTTAAGGGATACGCCAAAGAGCAGCATGGAAAAGCAGGGGGTCTCTGGGACCCCACATCCTTATTTGACCAAAGCAACTCTCCTTTTACCAATTTCATTCATTTTCACTTCAGTATGAAATGTCATTTGAACCAAGAGTTCTAAGGTCGTCAAACGATTGAAAACTGCTGCTCAAGGGAAGGCATGTGGATTTGTAAATCCTGCTAAAACTATTTCTACATTGTGATATAATTCTCCTGACCAATGCTGCAAAAGAACTTTTTAAACTGAAAGCTATAATATAAGCTATTCAGACTGACCTCACATAGTCCCAAAGGCCTCCTTTTTAGTTTTGCCCTGTGATTTGAATGATTTTTGAATGGATGCCAAAGATTTCCTATCTCCCTTGCTAAAGAGCCTAAGACCACAAAAGAAGTGAAGCCAGGGGGAAAAAAAATCCCAGCCATAAAGTTTCAAAGAATTCTCAGATGTTAATTCTGACCCAAGTGCCAGTGTCATTCACTGGGAAGTGATGCTGAGTAATCTTACTTTGGACTTCTTAATCCATGTTCTATTAATGGACTTTAGCCACAGCTCAAAAGGTTAGGAATTAAAGACCCCATTTTCACCCCTTTTTTATTAAATTATTCTAACCTCATCCTGGGTAATTCATCACTGTCTCACTTGCTCTTGGGTAGACATGTTGGGAATGGAAGGGCCAGTTTATAGAATTACCCTCTATACCTTCTCGAATATATTATAAGAAAACAAGGCCTGAGTCTAGGTTCTCTGAGATTTGAGAGCGTGATTATTCAGATTTTACTGTCATGGGCTAGAGATCAGCCAGTTCCAAGAGACTCATTTTCCTTGAGAAGGTTCTCCGCTCCATGGAATCACCACCCTTGCCGTATTCTTCATAATTTTCAATGTTGCTTGAGATTGCGCCTTTTAGCATCTTGTCCAGATGGCCAGCTGTTGGCTGTTGGCATAGCACTCATTCAGTGGATGAACACAGATCCTGAAGGCTTGAAGAAAGGGGGCAGGAAAGCAGGTCATTGACACCTCCACCACCTCCAGACACCTCCACCGTCTGTGAACAGGGCTAGCTTTCTCTGTTTCCTGTAGCTATGAGAAAGTATGACCAAGAAACGGAGACCTGAAGAGGAGACGTTTCCAGGGGACATTATGGCCATCTTGAAATATCTGAAGGGCTAGTACAGAAAAAATCAGATACTTTTAGGTGCGCCTAGAAGGAAATCTAAAACTTAGAAATCGTATTTTAGCTGAATTATTTTTTCAAAAAAAGAATTTTTAACTGTGAAAGCTATTGAACAGGGAGTGAGATTCCCATAAGCAAACAGCCATTTGTCAGGGTTTTGAAGCAGCACAAAGAATGTTCAACCACGTTGAATCCACAAGGATTTTAAGATGGGAAAGGGAAGATGAAGGAGCTGTCTCATCAACCTTTCACCAACTCATGATACTGGGCAAGTTGCATGAAGTCTCCTAATGTCAGTTTCCAAAATCTTTTTCTTTTAAAAAGCAGATTTAGAGAAATGGGTGTAGCTCAGTGGTTGAGCGTCTGCTTCCCATGTAAGAGGCGTGGGTTCAATTCCCAGTACCTCCTTAAAAAAAAAACCAGGTTCAACTTTTATGACCATCAAAAAGACTGCATTACAGGAAGTGGATGTGGCTCAACAGATAAAGCGTCCTCTACCACAGAGGAGATCCAAGGGTTCGATACCCAGGGCCTCCTGGCTCGTGTGGTCAGCTGGCCCACGTAAAGTGCTGCTGTGTGCAAAGAGTGCGGGCCCACACAGGGATGCCACAAGTAAGGGTGCCCCCTGCGCAAGGAGTGGCCCCTGTGCAAGGAGAGCTGCCCGGCACAAAATGGCAGGCTGCCCAGGAGTGGTGCCACACACACAGAGAGTTGACACAGCAAGATGGCGCAACAAAAAGAGACACAGATCCTCAGTGCCTCCTGATGAGAATACAAGTGGACACAGAACACACAGCGAATAGACACAGAGAGCAGACAATGGCTGGTGGGGGGGGAAATAAATAAATAAATAAATAAATCTTTAAAAAAAAGAAAAAGACGACTGCATTAAAGAAGTACCATATGGGGAAGTGAATGTGCCTCAAGCAATTGAACTCCCGCCTACCACATGGGAGTTCCCAGGTTTGGTTCCTCATTACTTCTAAAGAAGACAAGCAAGACAGCGAGCTAATACGATGGGCTGGCGCAGTGAGGAGATGCAGTAAGATAACACAGCAAGAGACACAAGGAGGAGAACATAATGGAGACACAACAAAGCAGGGAGTGGATATGGCTCAAGTGATTAAGCACCTCCCTCCCACACAGGAGGTCCCGGGTTCAGTTTTCAGTGCCTCCTAAAAAGGAAGATGAGCACACAACGAACAGACACAGTGAGCACAAACAATGGGGGGGGGTTGTTAGTAAATAAAATAAATCTTAAAAAAAGAAGAATGGAAAGCATCATCATCATCATGTTTGTATGAACCACCAAAGGAAAACATTTCAAAGAGAGAAAACTATTTTTTTGATTCAGGCCTCCTTAAAAAAATAAATGTAAGGGTAAACATAAATGCAGAAAGGAAATAATTTCAAATCATTCATGTGTCCTCTGAAACTTTGTATTACGTCAGGAGAACAACAACAAGAGAATCTAAATGAAATTGGACATAGCGTTCTATTTTCCAAAATGGGTGAGACGCCATCTGGACAAACTATGAGTGTAGAGAGACAAATGCTAGTGACAAGAGTCTGGGATGACCATTCATCGAAGGCAAAACTGCCTTTTCCGTGAGTCAGCTGTGGAAGGAAAGGGCTGGGAGCCGTTCTGTGTCTCCCGTTTCTTTCATTCATCACTTCGCGGTGCTGTGATGTCTGGCGCAGTCCCAGACCCTTTGTTTGCTCCGTTTGGCTCACGTTGATATCAGGGGGCTGATGACTCAGGTGAGCAATAAGGAACAGATGGCGCCTCCCCGACCACAGAGACCCTCCTCGCGCCCCTGCTCCCTGTAACAAGAGTAATTATTATAAATGAGAGGGGTGATGGGACGAGCAAAGATCCGGGTTTTCCAAGGGGATCCGCGTTCTCTAGAAAGACACGGGGCAGCCGCCACGGGCAGCACAAAGGGGCCCTGATTGGCGATTGTTTCTGAACATGGAGCTCCCTCGATGCGTTATTGTCCTGATCTGATTAATGGAATGATCGCGCTGACAGGGGGCTTCGGCTTGTGGCCCCTCACGGCTGACCCAAGTTGGTCAAGTCCCCCAGGGACATTAATTCTCAGCACCCTTGTCACGTAATTGTTTATGAAGAGATGAATGCGGGCGGCGATGCCGGGTGAAGGAGGCTGATGTATGTGCTGTTAATGATTGAAATAATCAGTTTGGGGATAACTGGCATGTGTGTTTGTCAAGTGGCGAGGTGGACATTAGCATTCCTCAGACGGTGGCTTTATCTCCAGGCTGGTGTCTGACAACTACCCAAGATTGCCCATGAATAAATACAGAGCCTTCCCCAGACATAATTAAACTGCCAATGCAGATACACCTAAATAAAATTGATATCTTAATGACAACAGAGAGTGTTGAAGTAATGAAAGTGGCGTGAGGGATGTGCACAAAGAATGGAGACATCGGGGCTATCTCCACAGGGAGGCACTTCCACAAATAGCTAGTCTCAGGGTTTGCTTATCATCAAGCCTGAGCTTTCATTTGTTTTTTGTTTTTTTCCCTTCCATTGGTTTGCCTTCACCACCTGAGAAACCCTTTCCTCCCCGTCCCTATCCATATGCGAGAGCTAAGCATCTCTTTCTGCATAGAAGAGGATTTGGGTTTGGATATTCTGTCACACTCTACTGAGTCCCAGAGGTTGTGGTCACATGATCTGTGAAGTAAGACAACTGTGCTGGAGACAGGAATGATGGTGGAGCTTGAGGCCACATCATGCCCTCCATGTGGTCACGAGCAAGTAGAGGTCATGTCTACCTCACCCACAGCATCTAACACGATATTCAAAAAGACTCAGTTGAATCTTTATCTCCAGCCATCTTTATCTCTAACCTCTTGCTAGTGTATGAGGGCATGTATGTGTATTCCTCTGTATTTCTTTGGTTAATTCCCACCAGTACTTTCCCTCCACCTTTATAAAAGGGACTGTGTACCAGGTAGACCCTTTTCTCACCATGAAGAAGAGCATATTTCATCTTGCTTGATTTTCATATGGCACCTCCAGAGAAATCATCTGCCCCCGAAACTTCATTCCTACTAGCTCCATATCGCTCTTGACATTTTCCATTTCCCAAAGAAGATTTTTCCCATTGACTTCCTTGTGGAAACTGCATCATCTTCTTAGCTTCTGTCACTTGTCAATCCATAACTCTCTTTACCTCCTCTCTTTACATAACTCTGTTTACCTCCTCTCTTTACTGAAACTTGGTGATTGTAAGGCATAAATTCCCCATGTGAAAAATGAAGAGTTTGGACAAGTTCGGCATTTCTCGAGGTATGTTCTCTTGCACAGCAAATTTCCAAAGTATGGTGCCATATAGTAGATGATCAATAAGTATTTCTTTAATGATACCATGAGAAAAAAATGGATTCTGTAAACAAGTAAGTTTGGGGAAAGATAGGATAAATGTGTTTAATTTTCACTCCAGGATTTCTCAGATCCTCTAATGTGGTAATAATAGGCAATATGAAACTCCAAGAAGATGGTACGGTATGCAATATTTAGCAAATGTATTTAACTACAGAATTCATGTTTTGCAAGTTGCCTGTGAATCTCTCAGAGAACACACATTAGACTTGAATGTTACCAAATTTCCTTCTGGCTATTAAAATCTGTGGCTACGTATTTTATAAAGAGATCCACCTCCCCGACCCTCCATCCTCAGTGGAAGGAAAAGGATCTTCAACCTGATCCTTCTCTCCCACATCTAACACTGTTTCTCTCCTTTTGAGAGTCCCTATTATTTAACTATACTACTGAGTCCAAATTATCACTTTCATACTCTAATGCTTTACAGGATCCATTTCCATTGGCCTTAATGACCCTGTAGCTGTATCACTTTTATATTTTCACCATGTTTCTTAATATCTTAGACAACTATAATATTCAGGTTAATGGGCCATCTATCCTCTTGACTTCCCATGTGTCATCTTCCTGAGCTTCGCTGACAGCCTCCACTCCACATTTGTCACCCACCCACAAAAGCCCAAGCATTGATGCTGTGACTCAACATCTCTCCACCTCTAGGTTCTCAAATACTTCCTTGTCTTTTGTAGGAAAATGTTCCCAAACTACAGTCCTTGTGCTCCACCACTGCCAGGCAGTCCTCTGACCTCAGTGAACTCTCCCAATGCCAATCCCTCCTAATGAACCAAATCCAACAGAACTACTCTGATGGTAGCTGCTCCCAACCCCATTAATCTCTGTGGATGAACAATTCAATGCTACCTTCCACAAGCCTCCTCAACCATCAACACACACTTGGAAATCTGCACAGAGCTTACTAGCCCTGTACTCTTCTGTTCAAGCCTCCAGGAAAGCTGTTTGAAAAAGTCACAAAGGTAATCTATCTTAGTTGACCACAGGGTCTGGCTGCCTAATGAACTGAGGTGCTAATGGTACTCGGAGGATCTTTTTTTTTTTTTTAAACACTGTATTGATCATCTCAAAACTGTCCCCTAGACCAACATTTCCCACCAAATGCCCACAGAATAGCGATGGTCTATGAAAAGCAAGGTGTATTGTAGTATATATTTGGACAACATAGGGTCAAATTAAAATAAGCTTGTTTCACTTATTGTAGGACTTCTCAGAGCCTTAGAATGTTAATATGCACTATTACTTTGAAATAGGGTGTCACAGCATGTAGCATTTAGAAGTTTATTTAATACCTGGACCTATTTATTAACAGAGCAGTGGTAGCATTTAAAAAAAGAATTTAGAGCACATGAACCAAACTTTGAATAACATTAGGTTAAATGATGTTTCCAGGACTGGTGACAGTGCGAGTCTGCCAGTGCCTCACCCGGACCATTTCCCCTTCTTCCTGTGTATAAGGCTGAGCCACATTTCCCAGTGTGGCATGGCTGTGAGACTGAGCACCAGCAAACAGAACAAGAATAGGGGTGATGGGCACCAAACTCCAAGCCTGCTCTGTAAAACTCCCCTCCACAATCATCCTCCTTCTTTTCCACTGCTGGCGGCTGGAATGGAGATGGCGCCCAGGAGGCCCCTGGGAGTCATGTCCAAGGAAGAAGCCTGGGTCCCTGAATCACCTCTTGGCATAGAGCACTTGACCAAAAATACCTGTATTGTTTGCTGTAAGAGTGAGAAATAAACTTTTGTTCTGCAGCTACTCAAATTTGGGTGGTTATTCAGAGGCAGGTCTTAGGATAAGGTAAATGAGGTACTTCCCTCAGGTGGGAGATTTAAAGTGCCCCCCAAACTTAGTAATCAAGATAAATAATATTTTAATGCAACATTTAAACTATAAAAATTCATGCACAAAGTATCTGTCATGAACAAACTATCAAAAGTTTAAATGAAGACAGGATCGCCATTCATTTGGTACGATAGCTACATTACACTGATAGAGGTTTCCACAATGCACACAGCAGCAGATTAACTATTCTAAGTCACCAATGGAGTATATCACTGCCCCATTCAAAAGGGCTGCTACATAACTCCAAACTGCTTAGCCAGGGCCCTTTATTTTCAGGCTCCTAACTATTCTCCTTATTTAAATGAATCTCCTTCTCTGAAAGAAAAATAAAGTAGTATTTTTTTTTAAACTTTCTTTTGGGTAAGTTGTATTGTCATCTCTCTTCATGCTTGTGTTTAAACTGCAACTAAACCACAGAATTTCATTCTTGGCCTCCTTCATCACACCAAACCCTTATTGATCAAAGGCCCAACTACCGTCCTCGTGTAACTTTAAATAATGACCCATTTCCCATATGACAGGCATTTCCTGGTGGCATTACCTTCTTCTCTTTTAGGATTTTCTTATATTACTTACCTCTATTATTATTGTTATTATTTAGTATTTTAATTCTGATTCTACTTTATCCAACTAATCTGCAAGCTTTTTTGAAAGTGAGAACCTTGTCTTAATGTTCTTTTTATCCCCACACCGAGAACAAATGAATGATCACTGACTGGTTTGATTTAGACTTAATTTTATTGCTGTCTGACTGGTAATTGCTGTATTTGGGTCTTGAATACTTCAGTGTTCCCTGGGCTGACCACAGCACTTATCATCTAAGGGCAAGTACAGTATGTCAGGGCAAAATACAATGGTAGCATTGATCAATACATCTTCTCCATGAAAACATTCTCAAGGGCAGCCGTGAAGGTGGATTCAGACGAGGCTCTCTCAGTCTTATTTTAGGGGCCTGGCTTTGGCTCAGTCACCTCATTTGTAAATTTATTTATAGAGTCCTTGTCTACACTGAAATATGTTTTTCTCCCGACTCTGCCTACTGGCTGGAAGGACAGTGACCAAAACCATCATTATGATATAGTTCTATATATCTGTGATTCAACCAAAAATGACTTACCACTTGAGGCAGGTCTGGGAGATGTTTTCTTCAAATGCAAGGTAAGACAAGGGGAGGAAACTAAACAAAACAAAACTCAAACTTTAGCTTATCGGTGGCCCTTTTACTTGCAAAGAGAAATGAAAGGACTGGTTAGGATGAAGGTTTTCCCACACCTTACACTCTCCATTGCACTAAGATCATTTGAAACTTGGGCAAACCAAGGGAAGTAGTTCTTCTCAGAAAATGGTTTATGAACCCTTCAGCAGAGAGGAGAATTGCCATGGAAAGCCTTAAAAAAGGCTTTTTAGTGTCATTTGGAGTTTTGGTCCCTGGGTCAAAGGCCTCCTGGCCTTTCCACAATCAGGTTAACAATTTCCCTTTTGCTGTCGTGGGGCAGAGTCTGCACAGTAAGCAGGAAATGCTCTGCCTCAAACACAGTACAAAATCCAGACGCAGGTTAACAAGTGGGTCTGTGGGGCACAGCACAGAGCAGGGCTGGTTCCTGCCCTGAGCTCCTTGTTGGTACCAATAATGCCAGTGCGAGAAGCGTAAGCAGAGACTGTAGCAGGTTCACAGGACCCACAAAATGCACATGGCCCAGGAGGTGCAGCCTGGGGATGACCAAGATGGAGAACGTCATCACAAGCCCCAAGGAGGAGAAGCTGCTTTCAGAAAGAACACTTCACATCGGCACGTCATTCCAGGCGGTCACTACCCAAGCCCTTTTACAGTAACATTGATAAGGATTTCTTTCAAGGTGATAATTGTGCTTGCTCTCTCAGTTGAAGAGATAAGGCCACCTGTATTTCTTGGTTCCTCCAGGGTCCTGGAGCTCTGGGCACTACAGATTCCATTTTCAAGAAATGATCCATTATCTCAAATTCTAAACAGCCCTTCAGCATCTTGCATCTTCGAGGGCTCAGATATGGTTCCTCCTTAAAGGCACTTCTGACCTCATCTAAGAAGCCCCTATCCACAGCACTCCTTGCTTTTAAAGCCTTTTTCTTTGGAGGTGCCCCAACTAGCTAACAGTCCCTATAGTTCTTTCAATGCACATGAAATTATACTTATTTCTTAAAATATCTTTCTTCTGCATTTATTTTTAATTGCAGTAACATATATAAAAATTTGGCATTTTAACCTTTTGTAAGTGTACAGTTTAGTAGCATTAATTACATTTACAATGTTGTGCGACCATCCCCACAATCTAGTTCCAAAACTTTTCTTCACCCCAAACAGCAACTCTGTACCCATCAAGCAATAATAACTCCTCAGTCTCCCTTCCCTTCCGTCCCCGATAATCCCTAACCTACTTTCTTTTCTTTGTGAAGTTGCTTATTCTAGATATTTTCATATAAATCAAAACATGCAGTATTTGTCCTTTTGTTCTGGCTTACGTCACTCAGCATAATAATCTCAAGGTTCATCCATGCTGTAGTATGTAAAAGAGCATTACTACTTTTACAGTTGTATAATATTCCGTTGAATATATGTCACTTTGTTTATTCATTCTTCTCTTTATACAAAATATCTTTTTATAAACTCATCATCATCCCTAACCCCTCTTCTCTTACATATTCTATACTTTTAGGTGTTTTCCTCTAAAACTGTTAAGTTGGCTCTTGCCCTAACCATGTCTTTCTCAAACTTTCCTTAAAATCATATCTAGAAGGAATTTTATTCACTTGACTTCCCTCACAGATAGGGGTTTTAGAACAATGGATGATATATTAACTTTGCTATAAAAACTCTAGGCAGGAATCTGCAAGGGAAATTAGAAGCCAAGACAAGGAAACGGTGCCACTGATATCAACACCGACAAAGAGGAAGGTTACAGGCACAGAGGAAAATCAGAGCATGCAAAGGGAAAAGAACATCCTGAGTGAGTTAACCAGACTGGGGGCTTCCTGCCTCGTAAAGAAGTCATCCCTTTTTTTCTTTTTAAGTTATTGTAGTAACGTATATACAACACAGAATGTCCCATTTTAACCATTTTCAACTCTACAATTGGACGCTATTAATTACTTCACCACCATCATTACCAATACGTCTTTCCCCCAAACAGAAACTCTGCACCCAATGAACAAAAATAACTCCCCATTCCCGCCCTCGCCCCATTCCAGCAACTGGTAACTTGTAGTCTACTTTCTGTTTCTATGAAATTGCTTACTCTAGCTATTTCATATAAGTGGAATCACACAATATTTGTCATTTTGTGTCTGGCTTACTTCACGCAACATGATGTGTTCAAGGTTCATCATGTTGTAGAAATGAGTCATCTTAACCATCTGATCGTAGGAGGTTTTTTTTTTAATGTCTGGGAGTTCCTGTTGGTAGTTTGAGCTTTCCACCTATTCCAGAAAAGCAGCAGAGAAATCTGCACGGCTCAGGAGGTAATTGTCATATATTGTTCCACTGGTTCCAAATTTAGTAGCAAATGAGCAATGTATAATATACCCAGCTTATTAAAAATAAAACATGAGAAATAAAAGTGCTCACAAAGGGACTGGGAAATCCCCTAAGTTCTGCAAGATCCGTTCATGCCCAGAGCCGACATCCGACGGCCCGAGGCTCTGGGTGAGGCTGGGGTCTCTGGAGCGCCCTCACCCAGCACTGGTGCTCACAGCAGCTCTGAGCGAACCCCTGACCACTGCCTTCTTCACTGCGGGTTGGCGACTTAGGAACTGCCAAGTCCTCAAACTACGACAGACCTCTGGTTAGAAGCGTATGCAGCCTACCCTCAAAAGAGAAATCAGGCAAAGATTTCATTTTCCAAGTGGAAAGAGAAATTGCTCACCCAGATAGTCAAAACTTCCTGGCATGGAAGAAGATGCCATCTCTGAGGCTGTAACAGGTGCCACCTCCATAGAACGTTCCATCCACCCCCAAGCCCATGGCCACCTTTGCACGACCACCTGTCGTACAAAAGCATGCATGACAACATCCTCGTGAATTATCTCCCTGCCGGCGAACCGTCCCCCATTCCATTCCACCCTGCATCCTGGTGCTGCCGAATTACTACTCCTTAAGCACCTGAGGATGGTGTTTCTCGACATCACTCGGTGGCACCAGCTGATGAGCAAATGATGCTACACTTTAGTCTGGGATTCACAGTTGTCCTAATCTGGTCCCAAGCAACCTTTCTAGCGTTATTACCCACTCCTGCCCAGCTAGTGGCCTGCATTTCTGCTGATTTGAATCCTAGTGTCCCTCAGGTCAGACTGAACCTTCATCCCTCTTTTCTGGGCCCTTTGCCTGAAGTTCATTTACCCCCCCACCTCCACTCTAGAAAGTCTTTCTCAAACACTTGCTCTTGAAAGCCCATCACCAGTTCACACCATGAGACCAACGACAGACGAAGGGTAACTCACTCTTGTTATTAGGGTGTCCCATGAAACACCCATTTCATTTCCACAGGGTAAATCTGGCAACTGAGAGAGAAATAGCGCAGCTGGTCGGACCTGGCTTTCTACTCGTACGACCTAGAGAGCCAGGAACGGGTGCTGAGACGCGGCTTTCCGCTCCCTGTGTCCACGGAAGCGGCGCCCCTGGCAGCGGTCTAGATTTGAAATGAAGGCTTGCTGAGGTGCATCGTCGCATGAGTCCGGCCCCCGGGACCTCCAGAGCTGCCCGCGTGCTCACGCCTGGCTTCTCTTCAGCCTCGGCTTGAGCGCCGCTGTCGCCGCCCTGCTGGGCACTGCTCTCGTCATTATCGCTGTCCTGCTGGGCGCTGCTCTCGCCACTGTCGCCATCCTGCCAGGTGCTGCTCTTTAGCTGCAGCCGCCCCGGCCGGCCTGGAGGCCACCTGCACCCCACCCTGGCCCGCGCCGCTGCTGCTGTCCGGTCAGTGCGCTGCTGTTCCCATGGGTCACAAGAGACTGATGAGGAGTTTGATGCTCGTTCAGCAAGCCAGATATCGATGGCTGGGCAATGCATAGGGGAATGAACACGCTTGTTGGCAATGCTCCGGTCTCAGGACCCCAAATCGTTGGTGCCGCCTTGCAGGCAGGCAGACTTTGATAGTGCAGCATGCATTCTAGAGGCTGTTAAGGACAAAGCAGGACCTCATAAGGAAATCTACCCCCATGTCATCCAGGAACTTGCACCAACTGTAAATGAACTGGGAATCTCCACTCCAGAGGAGGACCAGCCCACAGATGGTCTTCCCAAGAACTTACTGGTGGTGCTGCGTCATCATAAACCGTCCCCTTGGAAATACTAATGATAACATTTTAGCTTACTCAAACAAGTTTTCCTTTATTGAATTCCAAACCATGTCATGGTAACTTGAACCTTAATAAAAGGGAAATGAGTTTGAACTGGAAAAAAAAAATCACTTGTTGAGTTTAGGACCTGCCACCCAAACCAAACAAGGCATTACTCACTACGATATAAAGGTGGCATTTTTTTTTTAATGAAAATGCCTAGATGTATTATTTAGGTCAAACTGCTGGGAAAATCAATTAATTATTTGAGATGAGAAAGAAAGTTTCATATGTACCTCAAGTCCAGCTCAAAATGCAGTAACATGTATGTTCAGAGTTAAATGTTTGGGACTATATTATATTATATGTAAGAACTTGAAATTATAGATGAATATGTGGTTGTTTAAGGAGAAGTGTATTCCAAGCATAAAAGTCAAGGAACAAATCATGAAGGTGGAGATACCTTTGACAAAACAACAAAGGGAAGATAAAAATGTGAGAAATCCTCCCCTGGGGCTGAAAGCTGGCAGAGGATGATATCCACATTCAACTGTAAGGTGTTTCTGTGGGTACAACACAGATGGAATCAAGTTAATGGACGATACCCTTACCTAAAATAACAGTGTGGTGTGATAGAAGAACTCCTCTGATTTTCTTAGATTTGGGAGAGTTAGGAAGCAAGGAGAAATCACGGAGTAAACAATGAACCGCTTGGAAACTCAATAGCACCCGTGCTGGCTCCCAGCAGAAAATCCTCAGGAGAGCGAAAATTTTCCCTGAAACAGTAGGTAGCGTGATAGGAAGTAGATCAGACACAGTCATATCATATACCCAGAAGGAGGGTTCAGCCAAACCACATTAAGACAAACTGAAAACAACAAAAACCCAACAAACAAAAACACATGGTGAAGGCGGCTGTCTAGCCCTGCAGCTTCGCTCCAAAGCGGAGAGGTGGGAGCCGAGCGGCTGCGTCCTCTCCCCTATGGGTGCACCAATACCCTCCTCTTCTGCTCTCCCCCCAGTTGCTGACTCACTTAATTAGAATGGATTTTTCATTAACTGGACATCCTGTTTATCCGAGGTGAGTCACACAACCTGTTTTCTGAGCAAAAATTAAAGGCCTGTAAAACCTTGAACGTCCGTCCAAGCATGAGTCAACAGATAACAATCATCACGAGTTCTAGAAAGAGAAGACACAGGATTAAAGGAGAGGAACAAAACCCTAAAGTAGAAGAGACAACAGCACATTTTGGAGAAAAAAAAATTCATAACAACCAAACAAAAATGAAGGTAAATCTTAAATCATACAAAAAAAATTAAATTAAAAATTTAAAAAAAATCATAAATGTTCTCAACAAAACTTGAATATGGATTTTTTTAAAAGAACTAATTTTATTGGTACCGATTAATAAGCAATAAACCCATCCAAAGTATATAATCATATTTGAATATGGACTTTTTGAAAACAGATGAAATGTGAAATGCTAAGAATAAAAACAGGCTAAGATGGAGCTAGCTGAGAGGTCAGCAAAAAAGAAAGCAGTATTTTGGATAGGTAAATTAAGGGAAGGGAACTAAAAATACAAAAGTAGAAGAGTGATTATTGTCCTGGAAGTCAAACTTGAAATGGTCTCCTCGTAGGCTGTAGAGAGAAGCTATCAAGAGATGAGAAGAAGAAGGGAGAAGGAGAGAGGTGTGGAGAACGGTGAGAGGTGCTTCGCGACCCAGGAATGTGGGCGTTCCGGAAAGAGATCTCATATCCTTGAATCTGCAGACAGAAAAGTCATTTGCCATCTACAAGGCAAATTACTGAAAAGAAACAGGCAGGAGATGTGTCCTGGCAAATACTTTGAATTTTCAAAATAAAGACAGAATCCTACAAGCTACATAAAAAACAAGACAAAGTAAGTTGTCTAAAGTATCTGCTTTACATTAAATACCACAAGATCAGGAATCAAAACTGCAGAATGTTGAGGGAGAATATTTATGACTTAGAAAAGCTATATTCCATCATGATTTCAATTTATAAGAGAAATCTTTAAAAATTATTTGGAGGTGTGAGGAATCATAGTTAAATAATGAAAATATTAAAGTACTCCAACTAACACATAAATCAAAATAAATATTTCAAGTATATTATATGACTATTAAACACATATAAAACAATAGCAGTTATTCATGGTATGCATGAATAATACCAAAGTGTGCATATGCGTCGTAGATTCAGGATGGTGGTTTCCTCAAATGAGGGAGGGTAGAATCTGGGAGCGGGCACGAGGAGGCTTAACGATAGCTATGTTGATTTCTTTCTTTTAAAGTATCCTTATCTGTATCCATATCAGAGGCAAATATGGCAAAATGTCAAATCCAGTATCTGAGAAATTATCTGTATTATTTATATCCTTGATATATTGTATATGTTTTCAAAAAGAACTAAATAATGGGGAGGTCAGACACAAAGTCTAAATAATTGTCAAAAATGTTTACAAAACGTCAATGCCGAAAACTGCCGTTGAAACCACTGACTACGTTACTGAAAAGTAATAACAAAGGGTCAGGTGGTACAGTATAGCGGTTAAAGGGTTGAGCTAGTTCAGGAATAAGACTGATCGGTGTTCAAACCCTGACTTAATGGCTGTGTGTCTTCAGGCAAGTTACGTACCCTCTCTGAATCAGTTATTTCCTTCGTGCAAGAGATAATCATGGTAACTATGTTGTGGAGTAATTGTAAAAATTATGTAATAAAATGAATACAAATATATTAGCATGGAGCCTAGCACATATTAATACTCAATTAATACTAGTTGCTATTATTGTATTACAACAAAAATGGGACCAGGTGGAGAAGTATTGTAGGAAGTAAAAATAAGAAAACTGTTTCCTTATATAGAGGGGGAATAAATAAGTCCTCTTTCCATATCCTGATTATAAAAGAAACATATTTTCCACTTAAAAAATCAAAGATAAAATTAATAGAATTAAGAATATGGTGAACATTATCCAAATCATGTTTAAATATTTGATAAAAATCATAGCCTATATAGAAAAATAAAAGGTAAATAAACATTAAAATAAATGGCCCAAAAGCTTGAAACATGATGACTGAAGTAAGGCCAAATATATAACTTACAGATGACATCAATGAAGGAAGGTGAAGCAAACCTATTCGCTTGGTATATGTATAAAAATATCCAGCAATATGTGCTCTGAAGAGACATCTAAAACTGAAGTGGCACCAAATGGTTTTGAAAAGTAAAATTAAGATCAAAGGAGCTGGACATGCAAAAAGTAATAAATAAGCAATCAAAATAGAAGGTTCTAAGAGCAACGCTGACTTAAGGTCAAAGGCACTAACATAGGAGAGAGTCAAAAACTTTTTGCTGCCCATATAGTGCCTTCGTGCAAATCTGGAAAAGCTCCCCATCCTCGGGCGACACAGCCCTGCCCCTGGAGGCTCCCAGTGGTGAGTGAAGGCGATTTTGCTTCAGTCCCTCAGTCCCCAGCTCGGGATCTTGTGGCCCGGCTAACCGGGGGTAAGTCACTTCCTATTAGTGGACAATACCGCTCCAAAACACGTAGGAACGGAAACATTTCTGGGTTCAACTTTAATTCTAAACTACACTGACAATTCAAAGTGAGATTTGAGAATATGCAATTTTTTTTTAAAGGTTTTAAGCAATGTTTTTTTTTCTTTAAGGTACCGTTTCCCTTCTATAATTCTAGGAATGAACACATTGGTAAGAGGCAGCTGCAGTAAATAGCTGACAGCAGCTAGTGTTTTCTTCTTTGTCTTCCGGGTATGGAATTTAAGTACACGCTGTCTTCAGAGTAACTGAGAAGAGACCCATACATAACGTGCAAGTACACCTCTGTGTGTGCGTGCCCACGCTTAGGCTGTGTAATTGACAATTTTCATTTTTCCAAGTGTTAATTTTGTTATTTTACAGTTGCGTCACCAACTTTTCTTTTATCAATTTTTATTTTGAGAAGTTTTCAAGTTATACTAAGTTGCAAGAAGAGTTAAGAATGAATTGCTTGAACACTCTTTGCTAGAATCAACAACTGTTATGATGTTGCCACACTGCCTCTGCATGTATGTGTGCACACAAATGTATACAAAACTTCTGCTGACCCATACATAATGTAGTTCAAACGTCGTGATATCTCACCTCTAAAATCTTCAGTGCACGTCTCTTAAGAACAAAATCATTCTCCTAAGTAGTCATAATACAATGGTCACACCTAGCGCATTTAACAACAGAACAAAAATCTTCAGGCAGGACATGTGTCTGGATTTTCAGTTTGGAAGATAGGGTTTTTATCAGTCTGGATAGCCTTGCTGATTGTGGTCGTACCAAAGTGAGCTGACTCCAGGGCAAAGCAATATGGTCTCATTACTAACTGTCATGAATAAATATCTCTAATTCAATTTTACACAAAGTGTGACAATTGCAATATAAGTGTTTAATAGAGAATCTGATTCTGAGCTAAAATATTTAGCATTTCAGCAAAAGAAAAATCATTTAAAATGATTTCCTCTTTAGATAAAGAATCCAAAGTTTAGGAACTTAAAGTGAAATCCCTGAAGTAGACAGACTGAGGAAAAGTTGGTGAAATTCAAATTTAAATTCCAGGCATATGGTCCGTCAAAGTCCAAAAACTTTAAAATGCTTAGCCTATGGGTGTGCGTGTACATAGAAGACTTAGAGTCCAGAAACAAATTGCCTCCTTCTCCATTAATTTCTGCTCTTAACGTCTCTAAGACAGAGATTCCCATGCCTCGCTGCACATTAAAATCATCTCGGGAGATTTCAGAAGATGCCCAGATGCCTTGGAGGCTGCCTCCCAGCAATGAGATGAGGGCTCTCTTGAGAGGGTACCAGGGCACTGGAATTTGAAAGCTCCCCAGGTGATTCTTACAAGCAGCCAGAAGTGGGAATCAAGGTCCTGCAGGCATCGAAGCTCAGATTTTAGATGCGGCTGTGAGTTTCTGTTCTCCACCTAAATGCCCTCAGTCCCTGGTTTAGGAGGCAGCCCGGGACTGCATCCTTCTCTCCTTCTGCTGATGATTTCCTTGCAAGCCTTTTACCCCTCCAAGTCGCTGAGCCAGAACCATTCCTAAATCCATTGGCCACATTGTCTCGGACCTCCCGGCGGGCTGCGGGCAATTGTAGCTGGGGGTGGACATGGCAGCAAAAGGCACCTCTTCCACTCGCACAAGCAGCAAAAAGACAGAAGGGGGCACACCCAGTCCCAGGGGAGGGGAGAAGGAAGAAAGGGCGAACATGGAGGTGATCTCCTGTCCGGGCTAACGCGATTTCCTGGGGGGAAGATGGGACTCTCACCTGCCCAGGGAGCCCAGCAACGTGGGAAACCCAGAGCTGACAATGGCACGCTGTCACTGTCTCAGGCAGAGGCCGGCATCTGTCCTGTCTTAAAATACCGAAAATCGGGAAGAAAGGATGGCTTGTGCTCTGCCTCTTCTTCACTTCCCCCCTCACCTGTCTTTCTTTTTTGGAATAGGCAGGTAGAAACACTGGCTGTGTCTCTAGGGAAGGGGAGACGCGCAAGGGGCGGCTGAGACATTCCTGAGTTCCCATCAGGGGCCAGAAGGCGAGTCAGTGACGACCTCGGGTGGCAGGAGTCCACAGCGACTCATTCTGCGAGGCTCAGACAGACGTGTCCACCGAGGCCGGACACGGCCACACCGCGGGCAGGCACCCCGCGTCCCGTCACCAGTGTGGCCGCGGAGGCACGCAGGGTGGAGGGCAGTAACCCGAGCCGACTGCCTGACATTGCAGCCCCCTCCCGCCCCCTCTGATCGCCCTCACCTCCTGGGATCAAATGGCCCTATAAAAATGTCCAGCGTGAAAAGGCAGATTCAGAAGCGGAGGAAACCTTAACCTTTCCTCACCCCACTCTCTTGTCTTTGGGCCCTTCCCCCAGGCCCTGCCATACCTACCCCTGGCCAGGCAGAGAATTTATGGGCTGGAAGTCCTGTTTTTCTACATTGATGGAAATCGCTGGCAAACATTTCCACCAGGCCCAACTTGATCCAAAGAGTCAAATATCAAGGCACCCAGCCGAGCTCCGGGAGGCAGAGTTTATGGAGCCAAGCGATGCGCCCTGCCACCGTAAACCATCCGATATTTACTCTGACGGGACAGTGTTTTAGTTTATAAAAAGATGATTCTGTCCCATGTCAGTTGCCTGAGAGGCCCGAGTCTCTTTTACAAGGGGATCAGGTATCAGGGGTGCACACAGAGCCTAAAGCGCCCAGCTCGCCAGCTGTCATCTGCACGCTGTGTCGGTGGAAAGGAGTTGAAGCAGATCTGAAAGAGCGTACAAGAGCCCGTGGGTGCTGGGGTGCCCTGTAACCAGCCCCGGTATTGACCACATGTTTCGCCCAAGTCCCTCATACTCTTCTTCCTCGCATCTGGAGGAAATAATGGTCTGCTCAAACGTATCAGCCGGACCTAGGGGAGGTGAGACTCACACGTCACCTCTTCGGGCGGCTACGGTATTGAAAGAGGCTGAGGTTTGAGAGGAAGGGATTATCTGCTGCAAAAGGGGCACGACCAACTCTCTTGGCTCTGCCACGAAACTGCAGGGTCTGTGTCTCGGCCGGCCCCCAAGCCTGGTTTCGCCCAAATCCCTGTGCACGAGGAATCTTTGTGTCGGCTGGGGCTGGGGGAGGGAGAAGGGGTTTTGTCGTTGTTGTTGACAATCTAGGAGGAGGAATCTAGGGAAAGAGAGAAACTGTCAGGGATGCCCAGCCACTCGGCCTCGATGACCGCGGTGGAGGAGGGAAGCGGGGAAGTTGGGATTCCTTTCCCACTAGAGCAGCATGTCAGTGGGCCATCTGTAAGGTTCTTTCCAGCCCTGGCACACTTGGACTCGAGCAAGGTCTAAGTGGATGGAGTCCAGGGGCTTTTATGCCAGCAAAGCATCGGGAAGCCGCTCTCCCGTGGGGCGGGGGTCCCCGCCACTTGAAGGGTGCCGTTGTCCACCGGGAACACGGCTGCAGCTCCTCTCACACCTGAAGACAGGTTCCCGCACGTTTTAAATGCTATTGATGGACCGTGAGTGGGCAACTTGAAATCAGAAAATTGCAACTGCTAGCTCTGGTGCACACAGGTTTTCTTAATTATTGTTGAACGAACGGGCTAGTCTACTATTAAACAATAGAACATCTGGACTCATCCCTTTGACTAGAAATGCATTACCTCTTTAGGAAGCAAAGAGTTTAGGATTGGTTTTGGGAAGTTTTCACTGTCCATCCAAGAAAAACAATTACGCTCCCATCAGCAGCACTTCACGACATATGTTAATGATATCTTTTCTATATACTGATCTTTCTGCTTGTGCACAGCAACATGCATTTTTACTCCTTGGTGGAGGAGATTCTAGAAGTTAAGCATTGCGGCAGTTTGAAGAGAGCAGGGACTGCTTTTCTCCGAAGGTTCGGGTTCTTTTTGTTAGAGACTTATTTTTCTGAGACCATTAGCCAATCGGAGACGCCTTTAATTTTTTATATTTAACCCATTTATATTTATTTTGATTATTTATACACTTGGGCTTTTTTTTCTGCACTCTTATTTGGTACTTTGTATTTTCCCTACCTGTTTCTTTGCTCCTTTCTTGCCTTCTAATGAATTGATCAATTTATTTTTGTTTCATTTTCTCCCCCCTCCAGTTTGGAATTCATTCTTAATCTTTCAATAGTTACATTTAAATTTTTTCACACTGTAATTAACTTAAAATCTGAAGTTGTAGCAATCCTCTTCTATCAATACAAGGATTTTAAAATCCTTTAACACTTTCCTCTCTTATACCTTTCTCTCAGGGTAATTTTACCTTGTCATTAATCCTAAGGAATTTATAACTTTTATTAATTTTATAGTCTTTGCTCATTTAATGGTACTATTATGATTATTAATTTCTTGGATCAATATTGCTTTTATCACATCATACTTTCATTTTGGATTTGATGTCTTTCTTGCCAAAGTACGTCATTTAGTAGTTCTTTTGCGGAAGGTCTACAAGCGGTTAATTCTCTCCTAGTTTATCTGAAAATTCTCCATGTTCTGTCTCTCTGGAACTCTTATTAAATGACTCTTGGACCTAGTTAGTCTAATCTTCATGTCTTATCAACCCTTTTATGGTTCCCATCTCTTTAACACTTTGGGAAGTTTCTCAAATCTTTTAAGTTATTAATATTTTCAGCTGTTTTCCTCTGCTGTTACATAAATTTTTCAGGTCTATCTTTTTGTTTTTACAATGTTTTCTTGGCTATTTTAATCTTCAGATTATCCCACCCATTGAGTTTTTTATTTCAACTCTATTTTGCATTTCATAATCTATTTGGTTCTTTTTCACATCTTTTTTATACTGTTACCTTTTTTTCACTATGATTTGTGTATTTTATTTCTTTAGTAACTTTAAGCAAATTTATGTCTCTCGCATATTATGTTTTTTTCAAGGTCTTAGGATGCTAATCCTTCAGTTTGTTGGTTCTACTTCATCTTCCTCATATGGAGCTTTAATTCCAAGTGATTAAAATTTCTAATTGTGAGCTCATCCCCAATGGCAGTAGTTCATTCTGGGAGAAAACGCACACAGAACAGTTTCAGACTGACCTCTGCCAAAGACACCAGGGGTTTCAATGGTTTTGAAACCAGGTTTTCTGTTCATTTCTTAACTTGAGGTTCTCACACTTCACAGGAAGTAGAAACTCAGACCACATGCAAACTTAGAGCTCAGGCCTGGGGGTTTAATTCCTTGTGGGTTACATTTTTCTTTTGTTTAAAAATCTAGATAGAGGGCAACTCCCTCAACTCTCTGCTTGGGCAGGGAGGTAGGGTTTCCCAGTCCTGGGGGTCAAAGATCACAGGATATTTCAAGACTTTTAACTTTGTGTAGGGGGCATTGTTTTGCCTCTCCTGGCACTCAGGGGCTGTAGCCCAAGCCCTGGAGGCCAACCCTCCACCCCCGGGCCCTTTATCTTGCCTTTCCTTTTATGAACTACTGCAGCCTCAGCTTTGACTTTACTGCTCTGGAAGACTTTCTTTAGCTGTGGCTAGGTGTCCTTTCTTTCCTTTTTAAGATTTATTTTCTCTCTCCCCCACCCCACCTCCTTTGTGCTCGCCATCTGCTCTCTGTGTCCACTCACTGTGTGCTCTCTGTGTCTGCTTGTCTTCTCTTCAGGAGGCACGGGGAGCCGAACCCGGGACCTCCCATGTAGGAGAGGCGCTCAGTCACCTGAGCCACCTCTGCTCCCAGGTGTACGTGTTTTTGATATTAAGTTTTCTATAGCATTTCTACGTATTTATTGCCAGGCGAGTAAGGGAGAAGAGTGGATCACTTCTTTCTTCACATCAGCCTGTCGTGTCACTGAAAGCGTTTTTGAGAATTAAGGCTCTTAATTATGAACCTTTATGGGTACCACATCTCGTGAGCTGAGAGGCTAAGCATCCACCATCTACAAGCCTTGCTATAAGACAGGGCAGATGCACGAAACAGCAGGCGTCCTGGGGGGGGCTGCTATGGAACGCTGGCGAGGACATGAAGCCTGGGTTCTCTGATGATACAGACGTGAACTGGATGCTTACTGCTGATGTCACCGGCCCCTGCCCTGCCAGTTCCTTCCATTTCCATTTCTCTAGAAAACCAGTGATGATTTTTAAGATGTTCTATTTTTCAAAATCATCAGCTTTTAAAAGTTCAATGTGGGAGACCTACACCGGAAATAAAATTCTGGTATAAGTTCATCGCTTCAGAAGGGTAATGGGAAAAATAACACAAGATAAACAGTCAAATGGAATTCCTGAATAGCACCCCCAAAGAATCCCAATGCCACCTCTTCTTCGGAGCTGACTTACCATCAGTTGTGAATATAACTTCCCTGGTTTTCAAATTCTCTGTTCAGCTCCATCTAAAATGGACTGTTAGCCATTCCACAGTCCTCCCACCTTCCGACTCATATTAGCTGTTTCCTAGCGGCGTAGGCCAGACATTCTATTCTGGGACCATCACTAATCCAGTTTGGAAAGTGGCACAGTGAGAAGATAGGAGTAACAGGTTAACAAACCATTTATTCCAACCTCTTAACATCTCTTTATAGCCCCGAAGTGACAAAAATCTCCTAGAATTATTGACATGCAGATATTCTGACCACATTTGGGAGATTTCAGCTGATACCTAGGGATGAAAAGTGAACACATGTTCTTAGGCTGTGGAAGGGATAAACCCGCAGCCAGTGCTAACATTAGGCAAAGAAAGTTCATCTCCATGACCCTGTCATTTCTATCAATTCTAATGAGTCATTTGCTTTTTCAACTAATTACTACAAAATCACTTCCTGCTTTTCTTTGTCCCAAATGATAATTTTCTGTTCATCTCCATTCAAAACGATAAGTACACCATAGGCTTAGTTCTAATATACTTTCTCATCATAATGGTAGTAACTCATTATACGTGATTCTGGAAAACAAAAAGAGGAATTAATCACTCATCCATAAGTCTAGCATGCCAGTACTTTAATGTATTTCCTTTCAGTCCTTTTTGTTTGTTTTCTCTGTCTGAGACTTTCATTTAAAGATAGTTAAAAATCATAATGCTCCATGTATTTTTCATCTCAATACAGGGGTGTCAGGCACCTAAGCCTTTCTAAATGTTTAGATTTTTGTTTCATCACAATTCTCTAAACAGAGCAAGGCAAAACTACTGGACTATATTTCACAGGGAAAGAAACTGTGATGCAGATAGTTGACAGTAAGTTTCTCAGTATCCCAGCGAGACAGAAGCTGCTTATTCTTTGAGGTATGAATACTCAGGGAATTAGTGTTTGCTACTTCAGGCTACATAGACTCAGAGGCCCGGGGAACAAGGACCTCAGGAAGAACGAAAAGGAAAAGCAGGGAGAGGTGACGGCTTTGAGAAGTACTGACTGTGAGTCTAAGCAGTGTGTGGTATACCCAGAAGTAACTGAGCCAGTTTTCTTGTGAGATTTATAGTTCTGAGGGGGAATTCCAGAAGAAAAAACCCTTAAAATAATCGGTGAGACAGCAATTGTGGAGTAAGTATACAACCTCCACCAGAGAATGCTTCAATGAACATCGCTCATCGGGATCTAGCATCTGGGTTTTTTTTAATACTTATCTCCTTATTGTAATATTTTATATTGTTCAACTGGAACATTGTAAATGCTCTACTCTCTAACAAGTACAGGGGGAAAATCTCCTTCAGAAGGTATCTCAAGATGGCACTGGTGACCAATTTTCCCATTGCAGTTTGTCTCAACAACTAATTGGCAATTATCTGTAACCTTCCTACAAGTCTGTGGTGTCTGAGAACAGTCCTAATGCCAAGAGGGGTCATGAAAACAAAAGAGAACCTAGACTGCATAGAGGGTATATGTGAGGAAAACAAGTATATGAAAATATTAATAAGATAATCTAGGTAGGGTGTCCATGATACAATTCTTTCAACCTTGCTGTATGCTGCATGGTGCAATTTTTCATAATACATGCTGCTAAAAAAGCAAGACTCCATAGTAAAATGCTTCTCTGAGTAACAAGGTGCTGCTAGAAAGGTTTTTCCCGTCTTTCTTCATTTTTCTTCAATTGACCATTTCAACATGTATTTTTTTTTTACCTCTATGAATTGCTTGGGAACATTTCTCCAAATATGATCAATCATGATCAGAAAGCATTGAGTCGAACCCATTCATCAGAAAAAAACTGAGGTCTCAAGAATGGAAGGGACTTGTCCCTCTTGCAGTCATCACACAGCAGGGTCGGAAGCTGAAGATAGTTCTCCTGTCTCTCAGATCACACTCTGTCCCCATATACTTCCACACTTTCCTTTCTAAGGAGTGAAGAGATGGACCACTACCAAGTGGGGCTTGAACTGGAGGGACTAGTAAACCAGTGCACTTGGAGTTTCAAGTAGGGGGAGGGGTTGAGGACTGAATCACGTGCCCTACAAGAGACATGTTCAAGATCTTCGAAGATCTTATTTAGATGAGGCCACATTGAATCAGGGTGGGCTTCTTTTTTTTTAAAAGATTTATTTCTCTCCCCTTCCCCCCTGCCACCCCGCCCCAGTTGTCTGCTCTCTGTGTCCATTCGCTGCATGTTCTTCTCTGTCCGCTTCTATTCTTGTCAGCGGCCCTGGAATCTGTGTCTCTTTTTGTTGCGTCATCTCGCTGCATCAGCTCTCCATGTGTGCAGCACCACTCCTGGGCAGGCTGGACTTTCTTTCATGCTGGGCAGCTCTCCTTACAAGGAACACTCCTTGCACGTGGGGCTCCCCTATGCGGGGGCCACCCCTGCATGGCAGCACTGCTGTAGGTCAGCTGCACACGTGTCAAGGAGGTCCTGGGTTTGAACCGCGGACCTCCCATGTGGTAGGCGGATGCTCTATTCATCGAGCCAAGTCCGCTTTCCCAGGGTGGGCTTTATTCAACTATATGCTGGGGGTCCTTAAAAGGCAGAGGAAATTTGCACACAGTCAGAGAAAGTCACAAGAGGAAACCAAGGAGAGAGCTAGCCGTGTGATGGGAAGCAGAGGTGCAAGCCACGGAACCCCAAGGATTACAAGAAGCCACTGCTAGAATGCTACAGACTCGGAGAGAGCATGGCCTGCAGAGACCTCCATGTTGGACTTGTAGTCACCTGAACCACGAGATGATAAACTCCTGTTGCTTAAGCCAACCAGTGTGTGGGGTTTGTCACAGCAGCCCCAGCAAGCTAAGGTTTATCCATGATGAAGGTATCAAGATGGCCTAGGGGCTACTGGAGGGGACGTTAGGAACTGAACAGTGATTTTATTCTGCCCCATGATACAGGGCTCATGCCGGAATTGGCTGCTATTGAATATCTGGCTTCTGTTACAGAGGCTGGGCTCCCTGGAGGAGATGTTTTAATTTGCTAAGGTCACTTCCCCTACCCTATCTTCAGATCCATTCTATTGTTTTACAGGATTAAGGAGATGGGGAATTCAACAACGATTTTCTGAGTTTTTGCTACGTGCAAGGCATTGTGCCAGAAACCACAGAAAAATTTTCTTTAAAATTGAACAAATCCCTACCTCAAGAGCCTAGCACTCTTGTTTGGGATTTGGGAAGCATGAAAAGAAATAAGTTTAAAAAAACACAAAAAACAGTGTATGCTGGGGAACAGATGTAGCTTAGTGGTTGAGTGCCTGCTTCCCATGTACGAGACCCTGGGTTCAATCCCCGGTACCTCAAAAGCAAGCAAACAAATGAACAAACAAAACAATGCATGCTGAATTCCAGAAAAAGAAATGACCTTTTCTCACTGTAAGACCCTGTTTATTTAATAGCTTATTTCCAATGGGTAGAAAGTGATTTTTGTTTTAGTAGTCCTGAAGTTCAGGAGGTCCTAGAGAACTATTATAGCCCACTCTATTGAAGTTTTTTCCCCATTATATATATTAGTCAAAATATTGAACACTCATGAAATTGCTTGTCCTGACCTCCTAATTGCCAAATCCATTCGATTATTAGTGGTCTTGATTCTCTTTAACCTCTTGTCTTCATTTAAGATGACCCCTGCCCTGGCCTCCATGATTTAACAGTGCCCTGTGTCTCATCCAATCTTGCTGAACTCATTTAAAATATCCTTCCATGGCTCAATGCCTAAGGTTTATTCCAAGACTTCCTGCCCTCCATCACCTAAAGCTTCTACCCATACATGGTTTCTCATACTTGGAGCAGAATTCTCGTACATGACATTGCAGCGTTCCACCTGGATGGGATGGGAGGTTCCACCGGAACTGCACCCCTGGACCTTTCCATCCATCCTGTACTATGTCCCCTTATTCTAACTTCCTAAGTTTTACCCACTTCCAGATCACCATATTGTAAACTGGTTATTCCCTTTTATTCCCTGTAACCAACTTGTCACCAAATTCTGATAATGCTTCTTCTCCACTCTCATCCTGGTTCAACTCTGCATAACCTTTAGCTCAAGTGCCACAACAGACCCTGAAGTGGAGTTTCCAAGTCAGGCTCCCTCTACCCGCAAGTTCAACCCCTCTCCTTCTAATTCAGTGGTATACCAACTGCCATCTTAATCTTCCTAAAACATCCAAGAACAGGTATCATTACTCTGCTCAAAAACTTCTCCTGTTTTGCCAAAAAAAAATTCCAAAGTTTTAAAACTGTCTTCCATGTCCTCTAATTTATCCTTCTCATCTTAGCTTGCACTACTCCTCCTAGACAAAATGTCCTCTCTACTCAAGTCAATTCTCTTGACACCCCCTGTAACAGCACGCAAATACACCTCCTCCCCAACTTTGCAGTTGCCTCTACCTGGAATTTCTTTCCAATGTCTCTCCCTCAATTTATCCACTTCTTTTTCATATTTTATGATCCCTTCTCTTTCAGAAGAATGTTCCAGCACACAAGATTCCTTCCACTCTCCACTCTGAAGTACACCCTACCCTATATTGTAATTCTCGCAAAACTGAACACTCTTGTGCTAAAAATAAAGTGAGTTTTAGAAGCTAAAAAAAGTTGGAAAGTGCTGTTTGAGGTCAGAAAGGGATGAAATTCCGAACCCTCTATTTCAATTTTGTAATCTTCTAACTTCATAAGACATTGTAAATGAAACCCCTGTAGTCTGATAAAGGCAAGGGCCTGTTATGAAGAAGGAACCACAGAGACACAACGGGCCTCTGTATCCAGTCAGTCCCCTAGAAGAGAGGGAGTTTTCACTTGCTCTCTCTTCACTCACCTACATCAGTGAAAGAATGGAAAAACCATCCTAAACCTTCAGCTCCCACCATTTTGGCATACAGCTTGTTGTAAGGGTCATTCACAGATCTTTTTTCTAAATCTTCTTTCACATTTGTCTAAGAGATTCCCAGACAGCACAAGACCATGCCAAGGGTTGGCAAGTAATCTGCCATAGAAGCTAAGAAGGAAGGGAAATTGTACTAGGAAAGAATGAGCTGCAAACGGACTAACTGAAGGAATGGCTACCAATAGATCAACAGGTTTAGAAGCCTCACAAGTATCGATGGTAAGTATTAAGTATCATTCACCCCAATGCTGGGTAGCAAATAGGGGCTTTAAGTATACTGGGAGGGCGAAAAAAGTTCCCAGGACAGTGCCACAGAAAAAGCTAACTCTGATGAGGATGGCATGTTCACAGTAAGGTTTTTCAGGCAGCCCATAAAGGCCTTGGTACTCCAAAGGATGGTCTATGAACTAGCAGCATCGGTACCGCTTGGGGAGCTCCTTAGAAATGCAAATTCTCAGACCCCGCATTACATCTAATGAATCAGAATCCCTGGGTCTGAGGCCCCGGAATCTGTTCAATTGAGTTCTCCAGGTGATCTGGATGCACGCTTAAGACTGAGAACCACTGCCTTAATCAGCCGTGGTGGTGGTGGAGGTAACAATTGCGGCATAACCGATTACTCCAGAATTTAGTAACTTAAAATAACAAGCATGTACTATTTCTGTGGAGCAGGAAACGTGGAGCAGCTTCTCTGGGTGCTTCTGGCTCAGGGTATCTCTTGAGATGCAGTCAAGTCATCAATGGGAGTTACAGTTACAGGGAGGCTTGCAGAAAACTTTGCTTTCAAGCTTACTCACCCGACTATTGGTGAAGAATACAGTTCCTTGCCATGAGGGTCTCTCCATCTGGCTGCTCACAAAACACAGCAGCTAACCTTCCCCCATATCAAGTCATCTGAACAGTGAGCACGCTCAAGTGGAACGCACAGTAATAATAATATTAGAGTTATAACTTAATCTTGGAAATAACACACCATCACTTCTGCCATACTGATAAAAGTCAGGTCACTTGGTACAACCCACACTCAAGGGGAGAAGGATTAAGTCCAAACTCTTAAAGGGAGGCTCGTTAAAGAATCTGTGGCCATATCTTTCAGACCACCATAGCGGTGTTGGGGGAGCCCCCAAAAGTTATCCCTGACCTTTAACAGCACATAGCATCTGAGGCACCCCATTTTAATTAAGACCATCCCAGTACATGAGACCAAGGGACATCCTAAGAATTAGTTCTTTCTAGAGGCAAGCACCTACTCTAATTTTTTTTTTTTTCGGCCAGTATACCATCTGAAAATTAACCACAGTTTTGTGTCCAGCGTTGGAAGACTGAACAGGCATTTGCTTGGAAGGGTGGTCAAACCGGCATGCCAGGAAGTCATGGAAGTAAGGTGTCCTCACCCGGATCCTGCTGGACCCCAGGCCTCCAAGCTCTGCTCTGTTCCCAGTTTCCAGCGTGCCCTTGGTGAAGCTTCCTAGTTGCCTCTCCAGAGAGGGCTTGTCTTCCCCTCTGCCTCCCTCCCTGAACAACCCTTAGGCAGGCTGCAAAGGAAACCAGACCAGCTAACTGTTCCCCCTAGGAAAGAGGAGGTATGGGAGCTTGAGGTTATTCAAAACAAGAGTAATGCCTACAAACTCGCCTTAATCTGCACTCATATGGCTCAGTATAGAATTCATACAGAATAGTACAACTTTAGGCTGGGAGGGAACTGGCAGAAATCCTCTAATTTGACATTCTTATTCTGCAGATGGAAAAAGTCACAGAGAGGTCAGTTTCCCGGCACGATTTCACTAACTAACGGCAAGGTCAGGACTAAATCCCACATCTCCCTACTAGAAAGTGCTTTTCTACATTCAGTGATTGCCATTTGTTATCAACTTTAGGCACACCCCAACTTTTATCGACCACTATTCTAAGGATGCCAAGAAATGTTGATGTCAGTTTTTGTAAAATAATAATCATGATAATAATCTGATGAAAAATTTCTCAGAGTGACTTTTAATCTAGAGCCCAATTTAATGTACTCTCTCACACTACAAGTGGGAGTACTTGTTAGAATTTTCCCAAAGGGTAATTCTGCAATATCTAGGAAAAGCCTTAAAAGAAGCATACAGCATTTTACCCAAGCATTTTTCTTCTGAGAAGTTCTCCTAAGAAAATAACCATGGCTGAACACTCATGATTTAGTTACAAAGAGTCCTCTGCAGTTTTGCCATGGTGAAATACTGGAAGGAATTGAGTTAGACAATGAATAGTAAGCATTTCTTAAGCAACTTTGACATATCCAGACAACAGAATCCATGCAATGCTTTTTTTTAAAAAAAAATTAAAAACCTTTAAGGTCTTTTTAAAACATCCAGGGCTTCCACAGTGATATTTAGAGAATTATGCCTTCTTGACTAAGGCTTTAATTCACTCTAGGGTGGGAAGACTGTGCTCCATGGTTTTCTTTCTGAGCACATCCACTACCCAGTACAGGGTTTGCCATAGGAAAGTATGCCAAAGGCATAGTATAGAATGAATGTGTAAACGAGTGAATGACAATTAGAGTCTTAGAGGGACACCAAGCAGCACCCTAACAGCAAAGTCTTATCCCTAAAGGAATTACAGACATCACACGCCAGGGATTGATTATGACCTCCACAAAAAACATCTTCTGAATTGGAGTCCCAGTGGGAATGTATTCATATGCAAACAGGACCTTAAATTAAGGCACCACCAAAGTGAATCAGGGTGGGTCTTAATCCAAATGGCTGGGGACCTTAGAAAGAGAGGAAATGTGGACATAGGGAAGCCAGAAGATGTAGACACCAGAGGCTGAAGAAAGCCACAGAAGGAGAGCAAGGGCATCGCCCTGTACAGGAGGGCTGCCGTCACCAGGACCCTACCGAGCCAGGGAGAAAGCTAACACTTGGATTTTGGACTTTTAGCGTTCGAAACGGTAGGACAATGAATGCCTGCTGTTTAAGCCAACCCTTTGTAGGGTGTCTGTTACAGCCGCTGTCAGAGCCTAAGATACCATGTCAATATAAATTATTTGTATTTGAATTACTTTATGTATTAAAAAGTCATTGATTTTCCATTATTATGTGATACCCAAGTTTGTCATTTACATTAAAGGCAGAAAATTGATGAGCAACATGTAGCAGTCTGATGTCAAAACACCCAGAAAAACATTTTAATATTAGATAAACTGGACTGTTTCTGGACCACATTATGCCCTCTATATTTAAAAATACCCATATGCCTAGTGTTGTGTATCTATTTTTGAGAAATTAAAATATTCATATAACCAGATACATTTTTCAAGTCAAATGAAATTTTCCCTTTTTGTTTATTGTTTCAGCATCACAGAGACATGCGAATTATCACATTTCTGCCTCTCATACTATTAGAAGTAAAGATTCATACAAACATTTTGGAAATCAGTGTGGTAATATGTATCAAATGTTCACAGCTTGACCTAAGGATTCCATTTCTGAAAATGCATTCTAAGCAACTCTTACTGGATATAAGAAACAACATTACATACAAATAAATAACATTACATACACAAAGTTGCCGTTTATAATAGTCCCAAACTGCAAAAGTACCTATATGTGAACTGATAAATAAATTATGATAGAGTCATAGAAGTTAAAAAGGGGATTTAGAAGTCATTATAGTAGTCATAAAAACTGTCTAATTATATAGTTAGAAAATACTCACGCTATACTCCTAAATGATAAAATCGTAAGAAATTATCCATATGCTATGATGCTAATTATGTTTTATATATATACACGCATATATACATGATAATAGTAGGAAGGATACATAGTATTGCATAGGAGGAAATACATGACACTGGTCACAAGGTTTGTCCTTTCTGCATTTGCTTCATTTCTTTGATGGGGGAAAAGATAGCAGTCAGTTGTGCTCAAATGCCAACATATGTGCTTCTGACACCATTGCACTACGCAGAGTCACACATTAAAAACCACAGGGGAAGAATGGGGTCGGAGTACAACCCTCAAAAACTGCATTGGTGGTCCACTGAAACAAAAAAGATAGGAACCTAATTCACTCACACAGTTTTATACATGCTAAATGGTTAAGAAATTCATAAATACTATATAATAAACTCGGCACTTTACCTTGAACGCACCCAGGTGTGTTGCTGTGGAAATGGGCATTGGAAGGGCTACAGCCTATGAGTTATTGTGACATGTGGAGAAGGGAATCAGGCGTGAAGCTATCCCCTAGGTATGGATAAGTGTGGTTCAAAACCCACACAGTATACTCAGGTAGCCAGCAGATGTTCCAGGCATGTGTACACTTGGGTTTGTGTACTCTGGGGTGGCTGGGGTCAGCTGGGAGCAGTGTTCTGCATTCATCTAGGGATTCCTCTGCAGGCAAATGCACAAAAGGAAACACAAAATTAGCATTATGTGCAATTGTTTTGCCTAGTGTATTAATCGTGCAGGAACAAACGCACATTTTCAAAACTGGCATTAAACTGACTGTATTATCATCATAATAAATAAACTTGAATACAAGCTAATAAAATAATATTTCTAAAGCTGTCAACACAGTGCACACGGTCTTAAAACAACCAATCACGTGAATGAAGAATAAATAGATGTCAACGTCTTTAGTGAGAAGCAGGCAAAACTAGCAATGAATTGACAAATAGTTCACTAGTCAAATAAGCTATATTGGTGTTTGGAGGACTTATCTTAAAAGCATTATCTGGTGACTAAAATAACTATGAACTGTTTTAATAAACTTTGGTCTATCAGATAAGTATTGGACTAGATGACCCTAAGGTCATTTTCCTATAATAATAACGAGATTTTATGGTAGTGTACTTTTTTCCTCGATAATAATATATTTTATTTTTAGATAAGAATGAACTAGCTAGCACAGTTCCCAGAGGGTTGAGATTTAGTACAAACTCCAGGAAGTTCTAACATGAATCGACTATAATGAAAGTAAATTCAATCACACTATTCTGAGCCTGAAATTGCAAAACTTCAAAACAAATGTTAAAAAATATTGTATACTTTGTCATTGTTATCTCTAAAAAACTGCAAATCTATAAAACATTATGTCTTATTTCTTCAGTGGTTTATGAATATATATGCTGTGAAGTCCTCTAAATCGCTTTCCTCTGATTCCGGAAGACACTTCCTTCTTTTAACTACTGTCCTGGCATTTTGGTTACAATAGGACATTACTCACAGAAACATATCATTTTATTTCCTAAATGTCCCTGAGAACATTTGTGACGATTTCCTCTCATTTCAAAATTACCTTGCCTTAAACAAACAAAAAGCAAGCAAACAAACAAAAATGACTTTTCCTGGGAAACAGTTAATCCAACTGAACACTTCCTTTTTTATTTTGATGGCTATTATAAAAGAGGAAACAATTTGTTTGGCAAAGAACAGCACATCATCACTCAAATCTGAGTTCAATAGTTTAAATTTTTAGAAGCCTTAGAGAGAAAGAAAAAGAACTCTGTTTTCAAGGAAAATGACTCTGCCCGATCTTTTGAAACTAAACTAGCATACTCTACAAAATTCTGATAGTAGACATATGCAAGTCAGATGTTCAAACTGAAATAGTAAAGTGGCTTAAATAGCTTCTTTTTATTTGACTTTAAGAGCTTCCTGTTTTGGATAGCAACAACTTTACCTACACCTTTAAAACTTTGCTGGCATATTATGTGAATAGGTATACGTAAGTCAGATGTCAAGGCGCTATCCAAATATAGGTGAACTATTATTTATTTGCTTTTTTTCACAAATGAAGGGGAAACATGCTTGTAGGAGTAGGGTCGAAATATAATGTAGCCATTGACGCAGCTGTCAGACAACCAAGGGGATAAACTCTTGCACATGATATGAAATATTTCAAGTCCAGTGGATTTCTAAGCCTTTCACCTTTTACATTTGCAGACCACGGCTTTCTCGTATAGTTGATCATTTGATTTCGACTTCTCACGCTTCTTCTCCCTGAGAAATCAATAATCTACTAGAAACTGTATTTGAAATGCATCATGCTGCTCCCAAGCCCTTATTTCTCAGCTGGCGCTCCATAGAGCGCAACCTCTGGCAGTCAGAGCTTTCCATTTTTACTCTGGTGAGGGAAGCAGCCCGCCCAGTTCCTGAGAGCCGCTCGTTTCTTCATTTTGTCAGGGCAAAGGATCGAACGTCTGTCTCCAGAAATGCGGGCGGGGGGGAAATGCTTCCTTGTGAAATAAAAGGCCAAGTGAACCAAACTGTAGCGAAAACTGCACAGACACTAAACTGAGGGTCTTAGGAAATACACTGGAAGCCCACGGCCACAGAGAGGGCCCAAAACTCAGGAGCCAGAGGACCAGGCACAAGCTTTTCCACGGCAGGGAGCAGCAGCACTCACAGAGCCTCCTGGATGCCCCAGAGGGGACCAGGGTTGACAGCGAGCCACAGAGAAACTGCTCTGGAATCACACCGCCCCTTCTGCGGGCCGCTCAGCCCCTGGGGGTCTCGCGGGCCCCCGGGAGGCATTTCTTCAGTGCCGCTGTCTCTTTCCTCTCCGTTCCAGTTGTCCACTCTCTCCTCTGCCGCGGTTAAGCACTGGAGGGTGACATGAAGGCTCGCTTTATTCCAGTCAGGATCTTAGAAGAGTAAGGATTTCAGGCAGTTATTTGTTTAAACTTACGCTCGCCAGCTTTTTGGTTCTTCCTTCCTTGGACCACCCCACCACCCTGCTCTCTGCTATTCCCTCTGAATAGTTCCCCACTCATTTGTCACCATGCTGCTGGAGGGTCATCATCCTTAGGTTTTTGAGTGGACTAGAAAGAACACTTAAGTGATGGCAGCAGTTTGATATTGTTTATGAATTCTAAAAAAAGATACTGGATTATGTTTGTAGACTGGTCTGTTCCTCTGGGCATATTAGATTATATTAACTTCAGAGGTTTCACCGTTACTTGGTTAAATTACAATTAGGTCTTTGATTGGACCTACAATTAGGTCTTTGATTGGACCACAAGGAGGCAAGACGTTGAGTCCCTGCCTCCTGGGTGGGTGGGGACTCACAGAGAAAACGACATGCCAGAGGAGAGAGTTGGGAGTTTTAATGTTGGAGCCCTGGGAAGTAAATACACAGAGAAGCAGATATGTGAGGAAAGAGAGAAGGCTCCATTAGACACGGCAGAGGCCCTGGGAAGAGAGACAACCATTGACCTGACAGTTTACAGCTGGCCTTGTGGAGACAGCAGAGCAGCTGAGCCTGGAGAGAAATGAGCCCCAGGAGAGAGCCAAGACTTACCCCAGCCTACAGCCAATGTTGGAAGAAACTGGGACCACAGAGCCTTAAGAGGAAGAGGAAGCCTCAATCCTCGCAGACGTCGGCAGCCATCTTGCTCCAACACATGGCAACAGACTTTGGAGAGGGAAGTAACTTACGCTTTATGGCCTGGTATCTGTAAGCTCCTACCCCAAATAAATACCCTTTATAAAAGCCAACAGATTTCTGGTATTTTCATCTGCACCCCTATGGCTGACCAACACACTGGCAAAATAACCATTTGCAATATTCCATTCCTAAATCTAAAGAGATACCCTGAAGGTTTTTTTCTGAATTTTTAGATACAGCACCCTCCACCCCTTATTGGAAGAAATATTTCAGCCTGAAGTATCTTCAAAGTCCTTTCTCTATGAGCCTACTGAGGCTGTAGAGAAATAGTCACCATCAACTCAATGGAAGTTAATATACTATGTTTTTATATTTGCCATGAACAATCAATTAGTCAGACAATAAAGGAATAAGCTTGTTTGTTTCTTCAGGTTTTTAAAAATGTTTTCTTATAATCACCAAAATTTCCTGGGAGGAGAAAGGAGAGTACCAGGAATACAACAAAGATTTTAACAATTTTATCTGTTTGGTATCCATAGTGAAAAAATAAGATAGGCCACTGATGAAAGATTATCTGGCAGTTGAAACTTTTTTTAAAAGTCTCATTGTTCATAAGAGAAAACAAAGCATAAAAAATTTCTTTGTTTTCTCCTGGAACATTCAAGTAAACATTAGAAAAGATGGAGATTCTTGTAGACTTTATATCAATGTTAAAATTCTTGAAATTGTTCACTGCACTCAAGGTGGTTACATAAGCGAATGTCCTGGTTTTGAGGGAAGGAAATTAAGTACTACATGATCAAGGAGCATGATACGGACAACCTACTCTCAAATGTTTTGAAAATAGTGGCTAGAGATAGAGGGATGATAGACACAGATAAACGGATGATAGAAGTTGGTAGAATGATATGGCATACGTGGTAAAATGGTAAAATTAGTGGCTCTGGGTATCAGGGGTATGCTGGCATTCAACTTATGGATTCTGTATTAATTCTGCCACCATCATGTAAATTTGAAATTATTTCAAAATTAAAAGTTTAAAGAAAAAAAAATCAGATGGAAATTCTTTTTCTTTAAGATTTAAAAATTTTTTTTAAATTTATTTCTCTCCCCTTCCCCATCTGCCCCCACCCTCAGTTGTCTGCTCTCTGTGTCCATTTGCTGTGTGTTCTTCTGTGTCCGCTTGTACTCTTGTCTGTGACACCTGAAATCTGTGTCTCTTTTTGTTGCGTCATGTTGCTGTGTCAGCTCTCCCCGTGTGCGGCGCCATTCCTGGGCAGGCTGCGCTTTCTTTCGCGCTGGGCGGCTCTCCTTACAGGGCACACTCCTTGCGTGTGGGGCTCCCCTACGTGGGGGACACCCCTGCGTGGCAGGGCACTCCTTGCGCGCATCAGCACTGCGCATGGGCCAGCTCCACACGGGACAAGGAGGCCCGGGGTTTGAACTGTGGACCTCCCATGTGGTAGACGGATGCCCTAACCACTGGGCCAAGTCCACTTCCCCAGATGGAGATTCTTTCGCACTTGCAATATAGTCCAGAATAGGTTGGTGTAGCACTGCCTGGAAAAAGAGCCATACTATGTTTTACCAAAATGTTCAAGAAAATTGAAACAGGCGAATGAGATGCTATGTGCATTCAATGATGAGTGCTGGAAACCTTAAGCATCCAGCAAAACAGCACAATCTGCAATTCCCCAATCCCTCCAAGGGAAAGATGTGACTAAAATTCTCTGAAAAAGCATTTGTTGATCAAGTCACCTGGCATAAGCAGCCACATCTGCACAGGAACCAGAATGCACACGTGTAGTAACTAGGATAAAGGGGCATTAAATATATTTTAATTCCCTTTTCATACTGGGAAGTTTTATATAAATGGAAGGTTAGCCAGGATGATCCCAAAGCAAGTGCAGGAAGGAAGGGGAGTGGACACAGATGAGGAACCCCAAAGCGAAGGTCAGTGCATCCCATTGTATCTTCTGATGCATTTTCACTCATTCCTCTGCCCGTCGCCAAAAGCCCACCTGTTCTAAGGTCATCAGTGACTTCCCAACAGACAAGGCAAACACTCTCAAACCTCTATTTGACCTTTCTGTAGCATGCGATACCTATCACTGACCTTGAAATTATCCCCACCCACCCAATGATGCCAACATTTGAATTTGAAAATTTTAAACATACCAATAATTTAAAAGAATTGTATGACAATCCATATATGCTCCAACTAAACTCTAAGTGTACGTGTTTCTGTACTTTCATGATCGCCTATCTGTCACTCTATCCATCCCTCAATCCATCCTATTTTTGTGCATTTTAATGTAAACTGTAGACATTGTACAGTTCCCCATATATCCTCCAACTAAATACTAAGTTCACATATTTCTGTACTTTCATGATCACATATCTGACCCTCTAGTCATCTTTCTGTCTATCCATCACTCCATCTACATATATACATATGTACACACATAAATACATATATATATAAAAGTAAATTGTAGAGATGGTACAATTACCTCAAAACACTTCAGCAGGCATAGTAAGAACTACAGAAACTTAGCTCCCTTTGGGACCAGAATAATAAGTCTTGCTGGTGCTGTTTTCCACCTTCTTGTGTTCTGCTACACACTCACATCTCTGCTGTGGTGACACAACCCCAAAGATCCTGCCGCTGTGCACATCTCCCAAATAGGACCCCCTCAGGAGCTCCAGTTTACCCCGGAAGTACTTTGCAATGAACAGTGTGTTTTCACCTTGACACCTGTTATTCCCCTGTCTTTCCTGCCACGGTTAAAAATACTAATACAGATGTGGCTCAAGCAGTTGGGTTCCCATCTACCATGCAGGAGGTCCAGGATTCAATGCCCAGGGCTTCCTGGTGAAGGCGAGCTGGCCACAACAAGAGCCATCCTGCAGAGTGCCTCCCGATACAGGAGTGCCGCCCCATGCGGGAGTGCCAGCCAACGCAGAGCGCTGATGCAGCAGGATGACGCAACAAAAAGAGACACAGAGGAGAGACAATAAGAGACTTAGCCAACCAGTGAGCTAGGGTGGCGCAAGAGAATGATCATCTCCCCCACTCTGGAAGGTAACAGGATCGGTTCCCGCAGCTGCTTAATGAAAATACAAGCGGGCACAGAAGAACACACAGCGAATGGACACAGAGAGCAGACAATGGGGGAGTGAAGGGGAGGGGAGAAATAAATAAATAAATCTTTTTTTAAAAAATTAGTAATACATACACTTGAACTAGAAATCTTCAAATATTCTCCACTTTCTCACCCTTCCCTCATGCCTAGAATCCCCCCAAAAAGTCAGGTAATTCCTACTAACAAAATGTCCGGCAAATATTTCTCCATCTGCCATCCCCACGGCATGGCTCTAAGTCAATCCCCGTCATGTCCTCCAGACTCCCTGACAGCCGCCTACCTGAGTAGGGGCTCATCCTGCAGCCAATCCACCTTTCATTGGCCACCCAGGATTAGGTTTCCAAAGTAGACTCCAAGGGGGTCTGTGATTTCCATCCCCCACTGGAAGCCTCCACTCCCCCAACCCACCCTGGGTTGCATGGCCCAAAGGGCAGCCACTGAGATGTGCCTTGAATGTGAAATGCCTGCTAGATTTTGAAGATTCAGTAAAAGAAATGCCGCCTATCTCATGGATTATGCTTTAGTGTGATGATTTTTGAAATTGAAATATTTCAGACCTACTAGGTTAAATGAAAATATTATTAAAATACACTCACCTCTTCTGTTTTATTTTTTTTAATGCAGCTACTAGAGCATTTAAAACAATATGCGTGCCTCCTAAAACATTTCTATTGGCCAGTGCTGATCTAGAATAAAGCCCAAACCCCTCAAACATGTCATTTAATAATCCTCAAAAATCGTTCTCCAAGCACATGGGTGAGGACGTATAACCTCATTGTTTCCCGGAATACTCCCTCCAAATGCTTCACAGGATGCTCAGACATCCAAAAAGACAACAGGACAGAGCGGCGCAGGGGAAGATCTATAAATTAACTGCACCCAAGTATGAAACCATAGAACTCTCAAAAAGGATTAAGTATTTTAAAAATATTTACCAAAGACTACAGGGATTTCTTTCCATGATGACTCTTCCAAAGTGGAATGTTGATAGTTGAGGGTATAAATACACTTAAATAAAATACCATCATCCTGGATGACTTTGCTTATTTCAAAACGTTCCCCTGGGCCACAGGTCCCAACAGATCTGGGATGGACTGTCCCCTTCTCACACAACCAGAGAGCTCTGTTATTTCTGAACTGTATCTCAGGGCGAGGTTAATTACATACATCATGCATTATTTAGTAACTCCTCTTTGTGAATGCTGGCCAACGATGTCCCTCTAACTAAAACAGAATTAAAGTTAAGAGAGGGGCACGTTTCCTATTTGAACCCTTTAGTCTATCCCAGAAGTCTTCATAGGATGGCCAGAGGGCGAAATACCTGTTTCGAGTAAATAAAGCCTTATTGGAAGACCACCTTACCCGTTTATCTATGCATTGTCTAGGCTGCTTTCTGCTCTCAAGGCAGAGCTGAATAGTTGTCAAAGACATCTTATGGCTAAAATATTTATTATTTGGCCCTTTACAGAGGAAATTTTTTAACCTCTGCCCTAAGCTGTTCATTTTTTCTTTTCATTAAAGAAATAATCAATTCTATTATGTGAGAGGCATTGTTCTAGGCCCTGGGGATACAATGGCAAAAAAGATTGAAATTTAGAATCCAGAACATAGAACACTCACACTTAGTTTCTCAAAGGACCCAGGGCATGGTCATTTTAAAGTTTTTTTTTTCAAATAGGGCTTCTGTTTTCACTTGTCTTTCAAAATTTTTTTTACATCCAACCCATTCTGCACACACTAACGTACATATGTGAACAACTGAGCCCAGTTCATTCGGATAGTACTTGTCCCATCTTGCTGGGACTCATGCACATATCTCATATTTTATTGTAGTATAGTCTCTTCCATTAAAAACTTATCAATTTTATTACACATTAATATCTTATGAGCCACCGTCGGACTAACTCTTGGTACACATCAGATATTTATTGTCAAATTCTGGTCTTCACTGGAAGCTACAGGTTGCAAACCAGCTGCTTCACCTTACAATGAGTGGCTCCATAAAGAATTTGGGTTTCAGTTGGTTTGGGTTTGGGCTTTTAAATATGTTTTAAATATGTTATTTCCCAATATGTTAAAAAAAAAAAAAAAGAAAATCAGTATTCCAAAGTTCCTTTAAAAAATCAGGGGGCACGGCAATGTTGAGTCCACTTTTCTACTAGTAACAGTCAGAGGGCGCTGAGAAGTAGCTCTTCCAAAGGCTACTCTCCAACTTGCACCCTTTGCCCCAGGGCAAGTGCACCTGAAAATCCCAAGAATTTTCATCACAAGCACCAGCTCCCCATGACCTCCCGCCATACAAATATAAAACAGATCCAATTTGTTTTCTTTCCATCATTAAACCCTAGCGAGGCCTTCTAGGAGAAACTCCTGGCTCTGGGGAAAGCCCCCCACCCCCCTGTTTTTTTTAACAGATACTTCTTAACAGAAGAAAGAGTAAATCCTCATTAGAAAGAAAAACAAGCGGGCTTTATTTCTTCTTTAAAAAATATATAGGAAAAAAAATCCACAACATTCGATGAAAGAAACAATAATAATTAAAGCACATAAGGAAACTTAAAAAAAAAAAAACTGCAACTTTTTGTTTGCCTAAAAGCTGTTTGTGAAATGAATCACTATATCACTGCAGCATTTTCTTACCAGCCAGAACATTTCAAAATATCTAGTTAGAGCTAGAGCTAATGCACCTACAGTTAAGGTAACGAGGGGAGCCGTTAGCTCTGGGACTGTAACTTTAGTTGCAGCCTAATCCAGTTCCCCTTTTAAATACCTGGACTTAATGAGAATCTGCAAAGATTTATGACCGTAACAAACGCATCATTTTTGACTTTGTCATTCAAACCAGCTTGGCAACTTTGATATTTCCTAGTGAAAGAAAAGATCTAATCCAAGTAAGAACTCGGAAAAGGGGGAAAGGAATTTTATTCCCATAATTTGATTGATTACTTCCTACTCAGAACACTCCAGAGAGAAAAAGCAAACTTTTCCTGTCTGTGCTCGGATTTCTCCCACTAATCTTTTACAAGCAGGCAAGGGCTGTAAAACACAAATTATTTACGAGGAGGATCCAACGGCCGATTGTACTCACTCAGTTCCAAAATCTATAAGCATCAAAATATTGGAAGAAAATACCTGAGACGAAAAACAGAAATTAAAAGATGAATTATAAGAACTCCTGACTCTTGAATTCATTTTTTTAACTCACCAGTTGGGGGGAGAAAAAAATTAAAACTATAACATATTTGCTGAATACTGTGCAGTGTTGCAAATACTCCAGATCTAAATGTACATTATTTGGGTCATGTAACTGTTTCCCAATTGCATTTTTTTTTTTTCGGAATTGTTCCCTGGGGAAAAGGAGCCCTGATTTCTTGTCTTTTCACTTGACTGTGGACAAGGCATTTCTGAATATGCAAAAGAAAATCTTTTGCTCTAAAATGTCTTCTAACTCCAGCGTCCTATTAGTTTATGATTCCATCTGCCTGGAACCAAAGAAAGCTCAGGTCAGTAGCCAAGTCTTGATCATGACAGTGACCTGACCACTGAGGAAAGGCCCGGTGATAATAATGACCAGCTGGCAGGAAATCAATTAGATGAATGTTATTACCAACAATAACTGAGGAGAGAGAAGTGTGCTTGGGCTACCCGGCTGTGTCCTGATGGGGTTTTCACGTAGCTAAAGAACGAAAAGATATGTCAGTCACTAGGTACAAATATAGAAAAAAGCGAGAGTGATTTAGCAACATTGAGAGAGAGAGCGCTCAGTTGCGGGGTACCTGACAGCGCGAAATCCCCCAATTAACCCTTGGAGGTTGCTAATATCAGCCACTGGGTAGGTCAAGCACACCTTCCTGGTCCCAGGGAAACGAGCAGCCCTCTGGTGACACTTCTGACAATATTTCGGCTCCCCCCATGCAGCAGTTTAAAAGGGAAAAACTTGCTCATTTGGTCCACTTAAGAGTTAAGAAGATTTTTTTTCTTTTTTGGTGCTTATTGTTCTGTTTTTAATGGGTGGGGAAAAAACTGAGTGGCCCAGAATTTCTGATACGGTTAATACAATGAATTCTGCCATCGGATTATTTCTGAACTAAAAAGAGAGGTGGGCCAAAAAAAAATGTGACCTCAGTTATTCCATGTAGACCAACAGACTAATGTGAACATATAAATACTTTTGAAAATTCTCTTTTTAACCTTATTTTGTTGTCCAAGTTTTAACTAAAAGCTTGAGACCAAAAATCAAACTCATTTAGACCATCCCCACCTTCCCTGAGCAGCTGCTGGCTCCCTGTTTAGGCAGGAGCAGCTTGTAGACCATTCTGCCTGAGAACATCCCAGTGTTCAGCTGGCGTGCTGGGGATGGGCAGACCTGGGCTCAGCTCCAGGTCTACCATGAACCTAGCTTTTGACAGATGTCTTTGGGTGCATTACTTAACCTTTCTGAACTTCTGTTTCCTCATCTATAAAATGTAGAAAATACTATACTCTATCCAATGATAATATTAAAGCACTTCGCCTATTACCCAGTACTCTCTCCAATACATCATATGGAATCATACTGTACAGATGAGGGTTTGAAAAATTTAGCTAGTATTGCCTGGCATTTAAAATGATACATTTCACCAAATGTACATTATGGGGTTTTAAAAATCTAATTTCAAGTATTTTGCCATTTTAAAAAAAGGTTCAGATGCATGAAGTATATACCAACTGAAAATGGAAAAAATGTCAAACTAGTAGGGAATGGCAATAATTTGCAGAAATTATTTTTAGCTGCAAAAGCCTCAGTAGCCTGTCCCTTGCAAGAAACAGGCTTATAAAACTGATACAAAAAAGATAAGTGAATTAAGATTAAAATGAAATACTGGAGAACTGTGGGAAAATGGTAGAATAGGAATATCCAGAATTAATTCTCTCTACCAGAACAACTGTCAAACTGGGAGGACATAACAAAGATATTATTGGTAGTCAAGTTGGTATCAAACTAAAAATGACTGCTATATATTTGGGATGTAAAATTTAACCTCATGGTAACCACAAGGAAAATATATGAAAAACATTCAGACAGAGAAGAGAAGGTACTCAATATGGTACACCATAAAAAAAAAAGGTCAAATAAATAAAAAAGTAGTCACTAACAGAAGAATTAAGGGATAAAAAATGTATACAGGGAAGCAGACATGACTCAACTGATAAAGCATCCATCTACCATATGGAGGGTCCAGGGTTCGATCCCCAGGGCCTCCTGACCTATGTGATAAGCTGGCCCATGCGCAGTGCTGCCACATGCAAGGAGTGCCATGCCAAGCAGGGGTGCCCACGTGCAAGGAGTGCACCCCGTAAGGAGAGCCACCCCACGTGATAAAAGCACAGCCCACCCAGGAGTGGTGCCGCACACATGAAGATATGACGACACAGCAAGAAAATGCAAAGAAAAAGAGATGCGGTTTCCCAGTGCTGCTGGATTATGCAAGTGGACGCAGAAGAACACACAGCAAATGGACACAGAGAGCAGCCAATGAGGGGGAAGGGGAGAGGAATAAATAAAATAACTCTTTAAAGAAAATGTATATGACATACAAAGCTAAATACCAAAATGGCTGAAGAAAGTCCTGCATTATCAATAATGACTTTAAATGTAAATGGATTAAACTCTCCAATCAAAAGGCACGGAGATCAGCAGAATGGATAAAAAGTGTTACCCAACTATATTCTATCTGCAAGAGGATCACCTTAAATCAAAAGACACAACTAGGCAGAAAGTGAAGGGGTAGAAAAATATATATGCCATGCAAGGAATAACCAAAAGCAAGCTGGGGTAGCCATACTAATATCAAGTAAAATAGACTTTGGGTAAAAAAAAAATAGTACAAGGGACAAAGATAGTCCATATAGTCTGATAAGGGAGTCAATTCAACAAGAAGATGTAACAATTATAAATATATATGCACCTAACAGCAGAGCCCCAAAATACATATACAGCAAAGGCCAAACTATAGAAGCAAATACTGACAGACTTGAAGGTAGATATTGACAGTTCTACATTAACAGCAAGAGACTTTAATATACCCCTTTAAATAATGGATAGTACATTCAGGCAGGTGTTCAATAAGGAAGTACAAGACTTGAATGATACTCTAAACCAGGCCTAACAGACATATATAGAGAATATGTCATGTAACAATAACAGAATACACATTCTTTTCAAGTGCACATGGATGATTCTCCAGGATAGACTATACCTTAGGTCACAAAAAAGTCTTAATATTTAAAAAATATTGAAATAATAAAATGTATATTCTCTGACCCAATGGAATAAAGCTATAAATTAATAACAGAGGAAGAAATGGAAAAGTCATAAATATGAGGAAATAAAACAACATACTCTTAAACAACCAATGAGTTAAAGAAGGGAAATTAGGCAAAATCTTGAGGTGAATGAAATTGAAAATACAATATACCAAAACTTAAGGGATGCAACAAAGGCAGTATTGAGAGGGAAATTTATAGCTCTAAATGCTTACATTAAAAAAAAAAAAAGATTTCAAATCAGGGACCTAATTAACCTCAAAGCTGGAAGAACTAGAAAAAGAAGACCAAATTAAACCCAGAGCAAGCAGAAGAAGGAAACAAAAAGATTAAAGTGGAGATAAGTGAAATAGAGAACAGAAAAACAATAGAGAGAACAACAAAACCAAAAATTGGTTCCTTGAAAAAACTCTTAGCTAGACTGACAAAGAAAAAAAGAGAGGACACAAATAATTAAAATCAGAAATGAAAAGAGGGACATCATTACAACCCCACTGAAATGTAAAGAACCATAAAAGGATACTGTGAACAATGGTAGACCAATATATTCTATAACCTAGAAATTGACAAATTCTTAAAAATGCACAAATTACCTACACTGACTCAAGAAGAAACACAAGATCACAACAAACCAATATCTAGTAAAGAGACATCCCGACAATGAAAAGCCCAGGACCAGATGGTTTCACAAGGGAATTTTACCAAGCATTCAAAGAAGAATTAACAGCAATCCTATTCAAACTCTTCCAAAAAATTGAAGAGGAGGCATACTCCCTAACTGGTTCTACAAGGCCAAAATCAGCCTCCTAACAAAGTCAGATAAAGTTACCACAAGAAGAGACAATCACAGACCAATACCTCTTTTGAATACAGATGCAAAAATCCTCAACACAATACTAAAAACCTGAACCTAATAGCACATTAAAAGAATTATACACCATGGTTAAGTGCAATTTACCCCTGGCATGCAAAGATGGTTCAACGTAATAAAATAAACTAATAGAATATACCACATTAACAGATCGAAGGAAAAAAACCCACATGATCATCTCAGTCGATGCAGAAAAGGCATCTGACAAAATCCAGCACTCCTCCTTGATAAACACACTTAGAAAGTGAGGAATAGAACGAAAAAAATTCCTCAAATTGATTAAGGGCATACATGAAAAATCTACAGTTCACATCCTACTTCATGGTGGAAGGCTGAAAGCCTTCCCTCTCAGATCACGAACAAGACAAGGATGCCAATCATGACCACTGTTGTTCAACATTGGACTAGAAGTTGCTAGAGCAATTAGGCAAGAGAAAAGGCATCCAAATGGGAAAGGAAGAAGTAAAACTTTTCCCTATTTGCAGAGGACATGATCCTATATACAGAAAATCCAAAAAAAAAATCCATAACAAAGTTCCTAAAGCCAATAAGTGAATTCAGCAATGTGGCAGGGTACCAGATCGACACCCCAAAATCAGTATGTTTCTATACACAGACAATGAACTTCTGGAAGAAGAAATCAAGAAAAGAATTTCCTTTCCAACAGCAACTAAAAGAATCAAGTGTCTAGGAGTAAATCTAACCAAGGATGTAAAGGTCCTGTACACAGAAAGCTACAAAATGTTGCTAAAAGAAATTAAAGAAAATCTAAATAAATGGAAGACTAAATATTACTAAGATGTCAATTCTATCCAAAGTGATTTACAAATTCAGGGCAATCCCAACAACCTTCTTTGCAGAAATGGAAAAGTCAATCATCAAATTTATATGAGAGTAAGGGGACCCAAATAGGTAAAAATATTTCTGAAGAAAAAGAATGAAGTTGAGGACTCTCACTTCCTGACTTCAAAACTTATTACAAAACAACAGTAATCAGAACAGCCTGGTACAGGTAAAAGAGCAGACACATAGACCAAGTGAATCGAAATGAAAGCACAGAAATCAACCCTCACATTTAGGACCAATTGATATATTTTTTACATTTACTTTATTTCTCCCCACCCCCTCATTATTTGCACTTGCTGTGTCTATTCATCTTCCTTGTTTCTTTAGGATGCACCAGAAACCAAACCTGGGACCTCTGATGTGGAAGGGAGGAGCCTAATCGCTTGAGCCACCTTTGTTGCTGCTTTGTTGTGTCTCTCAGTATGTTTTTCCTCCTGTGTCTCTTGTTGCATCATCTCATTGCATCAGCTCGCCATGCCTGCCTGGTGCACCTTCCCGCCACGTCAGCTTGCTGTCTTGTTTAACTTCTATTAGGGGCACCAGGAACCTCTGCTCCCTGCTTTGTTGTGTCTCTTATGTTTTTCTTCTTGTTTCTCTTGTGTCATCTTGTTGCATCAGCTCGCCATGCCTGACCATTGTGCCAGCTCATTGTCTTCTTTAGGAGGCAATGGGAACTGATCCAGGGACCTCCCATGTGGTAGGGGGGAGCCCAATCACTTGAGCCTCTCCCTCAAATGATTTTTGACAAAGTAGCAAAAACCACTCAACTGGGAAAGAACAATCTCTTCAACAAATGGTGCTGGGAAACTGTATCTCCACCATTTGTGAAAGACCTAACACAAAAATCAATTCAAAATGGATCAAAGACCTAAATATAACAGCCAGAAATATCAGACCATTTGATGAAAACATAGGGAAACATCTTCAGGTCCTTGTGGTAGGCAATGGTTGCGTGGACTTTACCAGCAAAGCATAAGACAAAAGAAAGGATAGATAAATGGGAACTCATCAAAATTTAAAACTATTGTGCTTCAAAGAACTCTATCATGAAAATAAAAGGAAACCTACACAACAGGAGAAAATATTTAGAAACCACATATCCAATAAAGGTTTAATATGCAGAATATACAAAGAAATCCTTCAACTAGACAACAAAAATTAAACAACCCAATTAAAAAACGAGTGAAAGACTTGAATAGACATGTCTCCAAAAAAATATACGAATAGCCAAAAATCACATGAAAAGATGTTCAACATCATTAATCACCAGGGCAATGCAAATCAAATCCACTAGCATGGCTACTATTAAAAAGAAAAAACAGAAAACTGTAAGTGTTATAGATAATGATGAAAAATAGGAAAATTCATTTATTGCTGGCAGCAACGTGAAATGGTACAGCTGATATGGAAGATAGTTTCCTCAGAAAGTTAAGGATAGGATTATCCTATGACCTGGCAGCCCCACTTATAGATATAAATCCAAAAAAATTGAAAGCAGGGATTTTTTAAAAATTATTTATTTATTTTTAAAAATTACATTAAAAAAATATGAGGTCCCATTCAACCCCACCGACCCCCCCCCCACAGCAACACTCTCTCCCATCATCGTGATCCATCCATTGCACCTGGTAAGTACATCTCTGAGCATCACTGTACCCCATAGTCAATGGTCCACATCATAGCCCACACTCTACCACGTTCCATCCAGTGGGCCCTGGGGGGATCTACAATGTCCCGTAATTGTCCGTGAAGCACCACCCAGGACAGCTCCACGTCCCAAAAACGCCTCCACATCTCATCTCTTCCTCCCATTCCCCAAACACAGCAGCCACCGTGGCTACCCTTCCCACACCCATTCCACATTTTGAAAGCAGGGATTTGAACAGATATTTGCCTGCTGATGTCCACAGAGGCATTATTCACAACTGCCAAAAGATGGAAGCAACCCAAGTGCCTATCAATCCATGAATGGATAAATAAAATGTGATACACACATACACTGGAATATTATTCAGCCCTAAAGAAGGAATGAAGTTCTGATTCATGCAACAACATAGATGAACCCTGAGGACATCATTTTGAGTGAAATAAGCCAGAAACTAAAGGACAAATGTTGTATGATCTCATTGATAACAGAATAACATCAAACTCAGACTCAGAATCTAAAAAATAAGTTTATCAAGGGGTAGATTGTGGATGGAGAATAAAGAATTAAGGCTTGAAAGGTACAGAGTTCCTATTTGGAAAAGGAAATGTTTTGGTAATGGATGGTGGTGATGGTATCACAACACTGTGAATGTGGTTGACAGCGCTGAAATATACATGTGAATGTAGTTAAAGGGGGAAATGTTAGATTGTATATATGGTAATTGAATAAATTTTCTTAAAAATCCATGAAACTTCACTACACAGTGAACCCTAATTTAAACTACGGGCTATAGTTAACAGCTCAGTTATAAAAATGTGTTTTCATCAATTGTAACAGATGTACCACACCAATGCAAGGTGTTACTAATAGAGGAGTATAAAAGAATCCTACAGTTTATGCACAATTATTCCGTAAACCCACAATTTCTCTTAATTAAAAAAAGAAAACAGGAAATACTATCAACTTCTTTTAGTCTCTAGCTGTTGTAGGTACTTTTTGTCTTCCTTAAGTAAGTAATGTAATGTGGATAAAACTATTTTTTGCACTTGTTAAAAATATCAAAGGAAATGTTTGAGGGCAGAATTCCATTACTGGATTAATGTGTGTTTAAAAACAGAAGCGGGAAATGCCAGCATGTGACCTAAACAGGAACTCCGAGTCGGGTAATGCTGACAGCCTGAGTTGACCAGTCCCAGCAAGAATAACCATTCAGAGCCCGGGGATGTCCTGCCCTCCATGCACGGAGGTTCACCCTTTCTCTCGCTCCACCCTCTTCTGTTAATACAGTGGCTACTCAAGGTCTCTTTACTCCTGGGCTGGTCTCCCAAGCCCATCTCTAAACCCAAGTGTCAGGTCAAGAAAGCAACTGCGTCGTTCAGCTGGTCCAGAAGAGCGGGACACTGCAGGCATCCTAGCCACAGGAGCGCCCACGGCCAGCGCCCCCTCTTCTTACCCCATGATCAGGTTCCCAAGACCAGCACCTGATCCCCTTGTGTTGGTGGCAAAACAGCCACATGGCTCAAGTCTGACTGTCCTCTGATCCCTCCCCTTCAGTTCTATGTGCACTCAAGAAAAGCAAAACCAAACCAAACCTGCCATTCACAGCTAGGATCTTGCACACAATCCCAAGAAGGATTCAGTCGGGGTAGGGACCTTAAATGTTTTGTCTTCATTTTACATTTTGGCAGAAGGAAGGAGAGAAAAAGAAAGAGGGAAGGAGGGGAGATGGAAAGGGAAGGGAAGGGGAGGGGAGGGGAGGGGAGGGGAGGGAAGGGAAGGAAAAAAAAACCCCATCTCTGTGCTTGTGTTTGTGACAAGGGCGTAGGAGGGGAACTATGAGCCGTTTTACGATGAAGCAAGCTGAGGGATAGAGCAGCATGTCTGGAAGCAACAGGTGGTGGCAGCGGAGGGAAGCTGGCAGACCCATCGCGAGGCCGTCAGTAGGAGAGGAGAGCATAACACCCAGGAAGGGGGAGCTGGCTCAGAGGGAAAATGTCAGGCAGAGACCTGATTCCTTAAACACCCTCCCTGCTGGCTCCTCCTGCCTCCTCTTTATTGTTGTTCTAAATTATTTCTAGACATTAAAAGTGAAAAGATAGTACAGAGAATTCCTAGAGCCCCTTCAGGCGAACATCTCATATCACCTTAGTGCAACGATCAAAACCAAGAAATGAAACTTGCTAGGACACTGTTAACTAAAGTACAGGCATGATTCGGATTTCCCCAGTTTTTCCACTGACATCCTTTTTTGGGTCCAGGATCCCATGGGGGATTCCACACTGAATTACTCATTCGTAGTTAGTCTCTTCTGACTCCGCCGATGTGGTAGCATATGGGTCTTCCCTTGTTTTTCATGACCTTGATGCTTTTGAAGGACACAGGTCGCCTAGTTTGTGGAATGTCCTTCAATCTGAGCTGGAGTGTTGCTTGCTCATGACTAGACTGGGGTGAGGAATTGGGGAATAAAACCATAGAGGTGGAACGCCATGTCCTCTCTGCATTGTATCAGGGGGTAGATGATTTCAACCTGAGACGGCAATTCTAGTACAGGGTCAAGATGATGTCTGTCAGGCGTCTCTACTGTAAAGTTACTAGTTTTCCCTTTCCGGCTACCTGGGTTGTAACTTGAGCCCTACCCCCCCCCCCCCCATTTTTTTGTCCCTGCTCCCCAAGGATCAGATCGAAGCCCTTTCCAGTTGAAACCGCCGCAGGAGGTGGGCAGGATTTCAACAGCAAATCTCAGCCGCACCAAGGGTTAAGCAGGTCTCCGCCGGCTACCTGTGAAGAATCACAGGCTCTACCTGAGACTCTGCAACGCGAGGCAAGGAAATCAGGCTGCACTGCTGATGTCGAAATAAAATCATCTGGAAGCGTTTTCCTCTGAAACTGGCTTTCAGACACAGAGGCGAAAGACGCTAACAAAACTAATCTGGGGCATATGGCATTCCTTTCAGTCATAGCACATTTCTAATATAAGTCTCCTAATCATTTATATCTTGTTTCTCAGGGTTTATCGGGAAGGCAGGTCTCTCTTATTTCTCTCCAAAGAAAAATCTCCCTAACTAAAAGAAATGAGCAATGAGAGGGGCTCAGGCAGAGAGGCAAACAACAGCTCAGCCACAGCTAAGCGGATCGTACCTGCTGTAAGTGCCACCTGAACATGATTTTCTGTTGTTGTTGTTTCTTTTTTAAAAATTGAAACTGCATATATACTGTGATTAGAAGGAGGTTTTGAAAGTTTGCTTTTCAGGTTCCTTGCTGACTCCTCTTCCATTGGTATACACTAGGTGGCGCTACACATCACAGTCAAAGTGGACGGCTCTCTCAGCGGACAGTGCACAGGATTTGGTATTGAACCTTTGCAAGGATGTCTCTCACACTCCTAATGGCAAGTGCTAAACTTTTTTCTTCTATTAGTAGGAGTATTATGAGAAGTTTTGGGCTTACAGAAAAATGCATAAAATACAGGGTCCTTATATACCGCCCTGTTTATAACACCTGGCATTGATGTGTAACAAATGTATTACAACTGATGATAGCACATTGGCATAATTTTACTATTAACTATAGTCCAAAGTTTAATTTAGGATTCATTGTTTATGTTGTGCAGTTCCATGAATTTTTTAAAAATGTTGATTCTAATAACATAAATACAACCTACGATTTCCCCTTTTAATCACATTCAAATATATAATTCAGTGTTGTTAATCATCTTCACAATGTTGTGCTACCATCACCACCACCCATTACCAAAACTTTTCCATAGTCCCAAATAGAATCTCTGTACATTTTCAACTTCCTTCTTAATAAACATTTCCCCTTTTCTTTCTCACAGGTACTGTCATCAGACAACTTCTGAAACAGGCCAGCTCTAACTTCTGGAATACAGCACTCAAGTGATCATAGGATAAATGTAAATTTTAGATGCATGAACAACCATGACAACATGAGTAATGAAAAGAACAAAATCAGGGGTTGTGTCACTGGAAGAAGGCAATTGGGGAGATGCTTCAATTCACTGAACTAAGCATGTCTTCCCTTTCTAAATTCAGGCTCACAAAAGTTTATTTACTAACTCTGCCGGTATCCCCTACAGAGATTTTTAAATGGTACCAAATTAGCAAAGGTTTCAAAATTACAAGAAGAATTTGTGAGACATTTTTATAAACGCAAAGGCTAGGAAGTTAAATGCTACTTAAGTGCAATTTCTTCGACTTACATATTCAAAGCCTATATTGAGTAAGAAATTTTATTTTCACAATTGTAATCCATCACTCAGACAGGAACACATTTCCTAAAAGCTTGGAATCAGATATCATTGGGAAACATATACCAAGAAATGATGTTCTTTATCAGCCAAGTTACTATGACTTGGAGGAAGATCGCTCCCGAAGGAACAGTGCTAAGTATCTAAAGTCCTTGACTGAGCCCAGCAATTTGACCGATGGTCACTGCAATTTGCAATTGTTCAAATATGCCCCTTAGAGATACGAGGTCTTTTGTTGTTTCTATCAAGCAGGGTTGCTTGCGCTGTGACGCTCTTCTCCTCGTGATGTGAGCATCTGGTCTGTGTACGGTTATACCCTGTCGTCATTAATTGCACAGTCTTCCTTCATTCCCATGACCCTCCAAAATACACATTTGGCACTTATTCTTCCTGCATAATCATTCTTGGAGGGAGGGTGGGGAATTATAATATTGGGGAGGATTTTCGCCCATAAATGTCTACACATTTCACCTAAAATATATCAGCACATTATCTCATCGTCATAAAGGAATAGCCACTCATATGAGAGTCCAATCCGGGTTCTACCAAAAGTGTGGTATTTTTTTCCTTTTATGCCTGGACTACAGTTTCAATAGCCCCAAAGACTGTATCATACCCTGCGTGTCTGATATGGCTAAGAAGTTTCCCAACCATTTGCTTATCTTGTTCTTAAAAATTTCATTACTTTTGGGTGTTTTGCTGTTATACACACACACACACCAATTGGGCTGACTGAGTTGAACTGCTCGTGCAGTCTACTGGAGAGCAAGCCCAGAGTCCAGGCATGCAAACCAACTAAATGACAGCACGGTGGCATCTCCAAGGGGGCAGTCCACAACCTCTCACCAAGTGGAGAGTGTTAAGCCTTTGAGAGCTCTTGGAAAGCATATCCATGGAGGAAATTAAGCCCTTTCTCCCTGTAGACATGTACCCTAGACTCATAGCCCAAAGCAACCTCTTCCCACTCTCCTTCATCCCTCATCCCAATGTTCTTAATTGCACTCGAAAGACAGGCAGCCTCTTTGGACTTCGGTCCATCCAACCTTGCTTGGGTAGCTACACTCTGCAGCTCCCTTGGCTCGAATTTCCTTTCCAACTCTTCTTGCAGAAGAGGCTCGCCGCCCAGGAGGATGGGAATCTGCACATGGAGGGACTCTGCAGCTGCTCCCAGCTGCTCCAAAATGCCTACTTCTCCTTAGAGGAACTGAAAGCTCCTCTCTTCCGCTTGCCTCTCCCGTGGACTCGAAAAACAAGGCCACGACCCTTACAGGTCAGAAAACTTTCCAGATTTTGATGAAGTCAGGGAGAACTATCTCCTAAACTCCAAGCTAAGTGATCTTTGACCTTCCTGTATGCTATACAGTAAACTAATTTTAGTATCGAATCTTCTCTGCTGGATTCGTCCAGGCTTACTAAAGAAAAAGAATTAAAGCACAGGAAATAAGCATGCAAGTGGAAGAGATTGGATAAGAAATATTTACTATCTTGTTTCAAAAAAAGAGACTAAAGTGTTACAAAAACTAAACATTTTAATGGAGGCATACATATATATATGCACACACATAGATAATTTTAAATACTTTATAAATATGTCTTTGGTCTTAGAAGAAAAAAAGACATACCTTCTAGTGGGTGTATATATATATATACACAGAGACCATCTTACTAAATTCCAAGTTCACCTGTCCTTGATCTACAATATAGGTATTTGGTCATGACTTGGAGTAAAGGTCTCCAATTTTTTTTTCCACTTTCCTTTATGAACCAACCACACATAAAATGGAAATGGAGACTACTCATTGCAAAGGATTGCTTTCCAATGACATGCAAGCCACAGACATTTGCTGTACTGATATCATGTCTGCTAAATTAAGTCAAGTGGAATGTTTTTTAAACCCTGTCAGGGCAGAGTTTCACAGTCAGAAACCTCCACTGAAGTGTCCTAAATTATTATTAACCAACTTCTGGAATTTAAAAAAAACTGCCTTTCTTTCATTTATTTTAGAGAATGGTATTAGGACATTTTAAGTAAGTTAAGAATAGTTTGTTTTTCAGTGATCTAAAGAACAAATTCATTGTCTTTGATTTTAGTACAGATTTGTTCAAATGGATAAATTGCAATTACCATATTCTTGGGGTGGAGTTTATAAAGAATTTTATTTTTCTTCCCAGTGAGAGAAAGTTATTGAAACATCCTAGCAACAGGCATTTCTTATTCTCAAAGCGATTTTCTCCTATCTTCCTAATAGCAACAGGACAGTAGGGGGCACTGCCACAAAAAAACTATTACAGCAAAAAGATTTCACCAGGCAAGAAACAAAGTTTAGACTTTTCAGGATTCCACCAAGTCAATGGTCATCTAAAAGTAATATATGTGTTTTTCTTTTCCATAATTCACTTCAGTGTGCAAATATCGGGATATTCTTTTGGTGTCGTGTGTGCAGGCAGTTGTGTGTGTGGTTACGAGCCTGTGGCAGGAATCCTATATCGCAAATTTTGGACTAACTCAGGAAGGTTTAATGGAATCCCCTGTCCAAAAATGTTGACTAACTATAAGCATCTAAAATGCACTAAATGGTTAAATGGTCTTCAGTCTTTCTCATAAGCATCAAACTCCAAGTGCAGAGCCAATATGAAAGAGAAATGTGGGGATGCTTCATTAAAAAATTGCATAATCCAAGTTCCACAGGTTGAAGTTTTTAAATGAGGTTTCTATGTAATTCAGTTAAACTTAAATTTATGCATCCAATTAAAAAAAAAACATGAAACACTGCAAATGCTAAAACAAAAACATTGCTCCAACACTTAGAAAATTAAATTCACCAAACCATTAAGTCTACTGCACGGTTATTTTTGTAACCACCGTAAATTGCTTTATAGAACTCTTCTGCTGGAGTAAACAATCCAAGGAGAGATTTACTTTACAGCATGCATCCAGTTTCCAAAGGAGAGTGGCCTAAAAGTTTATGACTCTTTTTTTCTCTTTTCCTACTTGTGTTTCTAGTTACCTTGAAACCTTCCTTCTTTTAGACAAACTCAAAAATGTCCGCGGAAAATGAAAATCAGGTCTGTAGATACACTCTGCCCTTGCAAATCAAATACGCATTTATGGAACAAGAAGAAACACTCCTACTCTGTGGAAATAAAGTTTATATGGCAAAACGAAAATAAAGGGGTTCGGTACTAAATATCCCACCATATTTAAGAGCACTTCAGATTCAAACGTTGTCTTAGATATTTGAGCAGCTAGTATGAAATGTGTCCACTTATAGCGCTGTATGAGACCGAATTCAATGCAAACTGCTATAGATAAGAGTTTTAGGGGTCTTTAATCACTTCTTTCTTGTGTCCTTGATGGAAAAAACAGAGCTGCCTTTGTGCTAAAAAAGAAGGACCTGTTGTTTTCAGATTCAACAGGTCATTTTTATAAGAACTTCCCAGAGGATACAACATAAATGACAGAAACACAAGGGGATTTTTTAAGTGGCTGATGGTTTTAAATGATATATATTCTATATTAAGGAAATGTTGTTTGTTTTTCTTTCCAACAAATGGAAAGTTACTGTTTTAAAGTGTTTAATGTTTGAATTTGAGTTGGAGGACCCAATGTTTTCTCATGAGTTGGGTTACTGTAAATTCTGCTCCTGAAATCTATCTGAGGGTGTGCTTGACCCCTGCAAGTAAATAAACTTGTCAATTCAGGTCCATTTCTGTTTGGGGAATAAATGGCTAATTTATTGGGCTTTAAAAAATACATCTACATTGTGCTGTAACTTCTGGAATATTGTTTCAGTTGAAATAACAAGGAGAATGCATATTTAATTGGTAGGATAAACTTTATACAATGGACAACTCTGGCAGCAGGCTTTTTCCTCACACTCGAAGGAAAGAAAAAAAGCAGCCAATATTTTAATGAAAACAAAACACAGGTAACACTAGGATTTATTAAGGGTTGGCCGAATCTGTTATTAAAGGTGGTCTGAATTTGAAGATAAAAACACGTTTAAGAATAAGCTCTAAATCTGTTCTGTTCTCTAAACTGTATTAACAGGTTTTTCATAATGTAGCCAGTGTCCCTATTTTCTCATCTTTTATTCCTTTCATTTTTTTATTTTTTAAATTGACATCTTATTTATAGAGAATAGTTCAAGGATCTTGAGAAAAGTTTCTACCAGTCCGGAGACAAAACTTAGTCTTCTCTATAAAAACTGAAAATGCTTTACAAAAACTCATTCCTCACCCCCAAACAAAAGTTATTACCAAGGAATCCTTCTTGAAAACACGGTGACTGGTTGCTGGCACTTGCTCGAACGTCTCATATATTTCCCCAAAACCCAGACACTCTGGTTCTTGACACTTTTACTAAGTCTCTATATTACTTGCCACCTAGAACAACTCTCTGGCAAAGGGTCAAGGAAAATAAATACCTGAGGGCAAAGATTGCGAGTTAAACACAGGCAACTGCCCGAAAGAGGAAAAAAAGAAAAACGGGTTTCTTTGGGAAAGGGATCAACCATAAGCAAATTTCTAATGTGGAAGGGACTTTTTAAAATTCTTCCTTAATTAACAAATTAGATACTTTCACATTAGAGGGAAAAGAGGCGAGAGATCGGTGGTTTGGGAAAAAGGGAGCCCCAAGAGCTTTAAAAAAAAAAAAAAAGGGAAATAAAGAAAAGGCATGAAGAACAAAACTTCCCTCCCACCCTTCTCCACCAACTGCACTTCCCCGCAAGGAGAAGGCAGAGTGGAGAAGAAGCTGATGCAACTTTGGAATAAGTACAGAGGACCCTCGGCCTCCTGCTTGAACTGGGGAGGGAGGTGGTCTGGGGGTCACCAGGCTCTCCCAGGCCCCTCGCCCGCGTTCTGGCCGCCCCCCGCCCCAGCCCCTCGCGGGGAAACTCACCGGTACCAGGCGAGGCCCTTGTCGTAGCTGCGGTCGAAGAAGTGGGGCTCGGCGCCCACGGCGCGCACGTCCGGGTGCACGCGCAGGAACTCGAGCAGCGCCCGCGTGCCGCCCTTCTTCACGCCGATGATAATGGCCTGCGGCAGCTGCTTGCTGCCTTCGTCCAGCATCAGAGCCAGGGTCCCGGGTGGGGCCTCGGCCACGCTGCTACCGGCCCCGGAGCCGCCGGGGCCCCCGGCCAGGCCGGGGGTCTCGTCCTCCCAGGCCGCCAGGTCGCCGTCGCCGTGCGGCGCGGGCGGCCGGCGCCTCCGCCACCGCTGAAGTTGCAGGAGGCGCTTTCGGTGCGCGGCCGCCGGCCACGCCGCGCGCTCCCCCGGGCCTCCGGCCAGGGCGCCGCCGGCCGCCTCCGCGCCGCCGCCCGGCAGCCCCACGACGGGGCCCGACAGGGGCTGGCATTGCTCGGCCAGGCAGTAGAAGACGTACAGGGACGTGAGCAGGGAGCAGAGCATCAGCAAGAACTTCCGGAAGATGCTGCGGGACAGCGGCTCGCCTGGGGTGGGGTGGCCGCCGGCCGGGCCCGGAGGGGCCATCCTAGCCGGAGGCGACGTCGGGCAGCGCGCGGGCCATGCTAAGCCAGGACTTCGCCAGGTGCCCTGGCATCCCCCCGGCGGGCCTGCGCGCTGGACGGAGGCCACATCGCCTTGCGCCCCCGCGGCCGTGCGAGGCTGTCCCGGGAGGCGGCAGCCGGCGTTTCTCGGGAACACGGAGAGCCCCGGGAGCCCCGCGCGGGATCCCCGTCTCCGGTCGAGGGGGCGGGAAAGGGGACACGGTGCGGTGCTTAGGAAACCATCGCCTTAGACTAGCCGAGTCCAGAGCCTGGGGGCGGCTCTCGGCGCCCCAGTCCACCGAGAGCCGCCGGAGGTGGGGGGCTGGCGGAGGTGGCGCACGCGTGCGTCTCGGTCCCGGCGGCAGCGGCCTCTCGGCGCGGATCTCCGCTCAAAGGTCGTGCATCCCTCGTCCTGTCCCGGGGAGGGAGTGCGCGGCTCCGGGGCTGCCGAGCCCCGCGCGCTCCGGACCGCGGCACCCCCCACTCCGCGCTGCCTCCAGTCCTCGGGCGCGCCCTCTCGGTGCGAGGTCCCCCGATTTCCCGTGCACGAGCGGGAGCCCGAAGGCCCGCGCCCCTCCGGCCGCTCCTCTCGGTGCGCGCAGGATCGCCCCAAACCGCTCGCGGGCCCCACCTGCGAGCGGCGTGGCGGAGCGGGGCGGCGCGGGACCTGTCAGCGGCCACCGCGCTCCGGGGCACTCCCCCGCCGCTGCCGGGCCGCCGCCGCCGCCACACGTGGGGCGCCCGGGGCAGCAAACTTGGCGGTGACGTCAGGCGCCCGGGCTCCACCAGGCCCCCGACGAGCGCGGCGGGGAGCGCAGCGGCCGGGGCGGCCGGGCGGGAGGGGTGCGAGGGAGGAAAGGTGGCGAGGACCCCGCGTCGGCGGCGGCCCAATGGCCCTGGAGGGGGCGGGGGCAGCCGGAGCGACGCCCTCTCCCCGCCTCCCCGGCGGCCAGGCCCCCTTGGAGCGCGGCGCGGGGCGGCGGCGGCTCCCGGGTGCCGGAGTGACAGCTGGGGCGGGCCGAGCCCGGGAGGCCAGAACTGAAAGGCAGCCGCTCGCCCGATCCGGGGCTCCCCAGCCCCTGCAGCTGCGCGCCGCCCCTCCAGGTACCCTGCGCCGGGCTTCCTCCCAGCCTCTGCGGCTACATCCTGCCCCCCAGCCCGCCGCCGCGGATCTCCTCCCCTCCGCCCCCCGCACCCTCGCAAGTTTTCTTTGCTGCAGTTCCCAGGACCGCGCTGCGCGCCACGCCCCCGTGTGTCTGCGGCACCCTGCATTCCTCCGCGAACTGCTGGCCGTGCGAACCGGTCCTGCGTCCACCCCGGGCCCTTGCGCTAAGCCCTCTCTGCTCCCCGGCAGCATTTTTTCTACCCCTGTTGGTTCTTTTCCCTGGATTAGTTTAGGATGATCGAGAGTCCCCCGGGGCCTAAAAAAGGAACGACCTCTTAGGAAATAAATCAGGGGGAGAGATTAAGATTTTAGAAAGTAGGCTCCGATTCCAAGTCCATATGCTCAGCTTCTGATGGAGTGTTGATTTAATGTTGTTTGCACGGGCATGTGTGTGCGTGTCAGTAGGAGGGTTCAATGTCCTTTCGTAAACGGCGGTTTCCTTTCTCTTACCTCCCTTGACCCTATATCCTCCGTGCACTTCTGCGGGGAGCAGGTCAGGAAGGCGCAGGAGCTGCCACGCTGTTAAATGGAGGGCGGTGGCCCGTGGAACCGGCACGGGGAGGTTTGGTTCGGTTTGTCTTGCAATACGATTTGTTCCTTATTTCTTCGCTGCTTTGTCGCCGCAGGATGCCTCACACTTCGGGCTGTGGCCCGGTCAGTTTCACATCAGCCCCTCCCTGGAAGTTACACGCGGCAGCGCTCTGCGCCCACGCGGGGTGCTAACGGGCCGCTACTGTCCCAAAGTCCATTTGGCAGGAAACTCACAAGGGCTTTTCGCCGCCCAGGCTTGGTGCATGACAGCCTTCCTCTCCCCAGCCTTCCTGTGCTCTGTTCCACCCAGAAGAGAAGCCCTTTTTGAGTTTCCAAGGAAGACCTAGCGGTTCTAATGGTGCCGGTGGGACTGGTGTATTTATTCCCTGCTGGATAAAAACTGCCGGGTGTGGTTTTACATTAAGTGCCAGTCCAGCTGAGTCTACCCAACGGTGAAATGCTTTCTAGATTCTGGTGTCGTAAGCCCTGGCCCTTCACAAGGATGAACGGCAATTTTTGCCAAGCTTTGATGCTTCCCTGTGTTCTGAAATTGCATTTCGACAAACCACTATTGTGGTTTATTACTAACCTGAGCTTCAATACCTTTTTAAAGACTTCCCTCAGGTGTTCAGGTGTCTGATTTGCAGAAGGAAGACAACAAAACAAAGACCGTTTTTAAAGTTGTCCTGAAAGGCTTCAACCCCATAAATGTCTACACATGTGCCTCAGTTTCCTCATCTGGAAAATGATGGCTTCTAAGTTCCCACCCAGCGTCCTTCAAGATACAATATCCCACATAGGTATTTCTTTATGTGGCTGTGAAATACTCACCGTGCCTTGAAGATGTGGTTCTCAGTATCACACACAAAATATCTAGGGCAGCACCATACAAGAGGGATAAAATGGGAACCACCAATCGGAGCCACATAATGTAATTTTAAAATTTCTAGGAGCCACCCTAAAAAAAAAAAGGTGAAAAGATACAGGTAAACTTAATTTTAATAATATATCCAATATACCCCCAGATATAATCCATGATGCAATCAATATAAAAATGATTGAGGTAGTTTACTTTCTTTTTTATACCAAGGCTTCAAAAGCCAGAGTGTATTTTACCCTCACAGCACATCTCACTTGGGACAAATGAGATTTCCTGTGCTCCGTAGCTGCACAAGCCTCATGGCCATTATACTGGACCGTCTGGGGTACTGGTTTTGATGGGGAGGTGTATCTGTTAGAATCTTGACAGGAAACAGCACATCCAACTTAGGGTGACTCAAGGAGGCGTTATTTACAAATAGTCTGCTTACAAAGAGTGGGAAAGGCCCAGGTATATTGTAATAACCCAGGGCCACCAGAGTCAAAGCTGTCACCACCCTTAGTTCTGAAGAAATGGGGGCAGGAGAGGCTATGAAAACCTGGAAGGAAAGGGGAGGGACACAGCCAGCCCAAGGGAAACTCGGAGAGGGAGTCGGAAAAGAGAGACTCTTGACAAGATAACAGGGGATAGGTAAGTGGCATTATTCCTGATAATGAAAAAAAAAAGCCAAGAAAAGGGATTGAACGTCTCACAATAACATTAGTTGCAAGTCATACCACAAAACCCTTTAGAAAACGCTTTCATCCATTCGGCTGCATTTATTAGGATGGAAACAAGTTGGAACTAATAATTACTATGGCACTTCAATGGGGAAAACGTGCCTACCCAAAGACCAGAAAGCACAGTGGACACGGTGGCACAGTTGCTTCCCGGTTCTGTTTATAACACCGTGTTATAACATAGAGCCACTCCTTGAAGTGGTAAGGCTTTGGCTTGGAAAAGCTCCAGGGATCTCTTGCTATCATAGACACTAACCTTGGACTCAGTGGTGAAATAGGTAAGGTTTAAGTTCAGAGACTCCCAGAACCCTTCTTTCCCCTCAGCGGGGTGGGGGGTGGGGGGTGCTCTTCTCTCTGCTTAGTGGGGCACTCAGCCCTGCCCTGCGTTCCTAACCCAGCATTCCAGAGGTCTCACATCCTCGGTCGCTTCCCAGTCTGGCTCCTATAGAATCATTCACGCTATTGTACAAGGGACTGTTTCTCTTCCCTGATCCCCTACTCACCTGCATTTTAAAGGTTAAGGAACATTTTAGCAAATGACATCTCCTCGCCTGCCCAAGTAGCCGTAATTTATACTCATTTTAAAAATAAACTTAATATACAATAAATAATAAAGAATAAAACAAATACTATCCAAAATTTCATTGTCCAGAAAGGAGCATGATTAATGGTTAGGTCTCTTTAGAGGCATAATATAGATGTGTGTATGTGTATATATACAGAAAGAGAGACAGACAGACATAAGTATAGAGATAAAGATATTTATAGTGATACAACTAGAGATAGATAAATAGATGTATAGGTATAGGTAAAGGATAGGTATAAATATATAGAGATAGATAGATAGATAGATAGATAGATAGATAGATAGATAGACAGATAGACAGATAGATAGATAGACAGACAGACAGATAGACAGATAGATAGAGCTCAAGGTATTTATAGTGTTAGAATTAGAGATAGATATGAAGGTATAAGGGATAGGTATAGGCATATAGATTGATATAAGTATAGTGATAGATAAATATATAGGTATACATAAGGGATAAGTATAGATAGATACAGATAAATAGATATAAATAGATACGGGGATGAAGATATTCATAAAGATAGAGCTAAGGATAGATAAATAGATACATAGATATAAGCATAGACATTTCAATATAAATAAATAGCTATAGGTCTAGAAAGATGTAACTACTAGATAGATAGATGATAGATAGACAGACAGACAGACAGATGGAGCAATATTAAACACTAAGGCATTCTGGCAATGCTGTTTCTAGACATGTGGAGAACATCCTTTGGCCTCCTGTATTAATGAGCACAGTTGGTATATATAGATTTAAGAACAGTTCTCCTCAAAGAATTTGGGGCACTTCACTGGATATTTTTACCTCCCCTTCCCCAGAAGGCCAGCATATCTGAGAATCAACCCCTCTGGCCCTCCACCATGCGTTCCTTTCCTAGTTGTCCCTCACTCTCCTCCCTGTTTCCATCTCCAGCCAAGGCACCGCTTCACTAAACCAGCATGGAAGGCACAGGGCCCAGGAGCTCATTGATGTGATGCATCCAGGTCAGCCTCCCCAGGCAGGAGCAGGGGATAAAGTGGATCTGGGGGAGCAAACAGAGTCTGTCTGGCAAATGGGGAATCATGGGCCCTAGGGACGTTTTAATCTTCGTGAGGAGACACAACACGCACAAACTCCTTAGAATGAAAACTTGCATCGCATTCACCTACACCACCAGATTTCATGTTACATGTGCACCAGATTTACTTTCACTCCCCAACTGTGCCCTGTGATCTTGAAGCCTTAGCATGTAGTTTTTCTACCTAGAACATCCCCCTCTCCCCCAAGTCCCTCAACCTTCAGATATCAGCTCAACACACACCTTCAGGGATGCCATCCCTCCCGTCTAGCCCCTGCTCCTGGTTAGACCAAGTCTCTCGGTACAGATCGGCGAAGCATCCAGCACCTTCCTTCATGAGGGTTGGGGTGCCATATAGGGTGGGCAATATGTCTATGCCTCCTCCATAGATTATAAGCACTCAGAGGAGCCCAAGACTCTTGCTCATTAGTACACCTAAGCATCTTGCACCACCGTACCTGGTGCACAGGAGATGTCCAGTAAATGTCTGTTGGATGGAGGCACCAATCAAGAGCTGGGGGCTGGGCATGGCAGTCTGCGCGAGCTCCATTGTAGAAAGGCCAGGAAACGAGAGCGGGCATGGCCTATCTGTGGGACAGGAATGTGTATGGGCCTGGGATTGGGTATAGAAAGGTGCTAGACATAGCATGAAAATGAGACTAGAGAAGAAAGCAGAAGCCAGCTCCTGAGGAGACTTGTAGGACTTTCTTGGCATCTTCCGAGAAGATTGACAAGATGATGTTTGCTTTTTTAGGAAGCTTGCTCCAACAGCATTGTCAAGACTGGAAGTTAGTCTCCCAACTAAGTGACAAATTGCTATAGAAGACAGTAGAGGTGACAAAAAACTAGTAGCAAGAAATTGGGGGAGGTTTGGCAGAGGTGGCAGATTTCAAAATGGGTCTGGAGGAACTTGGGCAGGGGAAGAGGATTTGATATTTGGGAACCCAGAGGATAAACACTAGTGTGGCAGCCACAGGAGGCAACCTGTAAACCTTTGTTGAATGAATAATTATGACCAAATCTTCATTTATATGCATTTTAATCTTAAGAGAGTATTTCTGTTTTGTCTCCAGTTTCCTAGAAACAGAAGTTTGATTTTTAGTAGTCTTTGGGGCCTTGTCTCAGCCTTCTGCATTAAAACAAGGTCTCTTTTTACTTTGTATTTTCTCCAGTTTACTTACCAGTCTTAAGAGTTGAAGTTACCAGATGAGAAGTCATGTTCCTTTTTGCTTAGCCTTCTCACCCCCGCCTTTCTGCTTCCATTGGTTCTCTCCATTGACACTTGCATCAATAGATCTCAGGCCAGGAAGAAATCCTTGGTCAACGAAGAGCCTGGTGGAGTTGTCCTCTTCATCTGCAGGAGTCATCAGTAAGGGCCAAACATGGGGACTCACCTCAGTGGTGCAGGTTGGCCCATCTTAGCTAACTCCGAGGCACATCATTCACGTTAGGTAACTTCAGGGAGTGTCGTTCACATCATAGTCTTGTAGATTAGTGATTTATGGTGACAGTGTTGGGTCAGATGGCCGTGACGGGTTTGGAAGATGCACCTTTATCTAACTGGCAAAATGGTGCCCAACGGCCTCACATGGGTGCTGACGCTCTCGCGGGTGGAGCTTGCCTCCGACCTGGGTAAGGCCCTGGGAAGTGGAGGTCTCTGCCATGTGCTTGAACAGGCCAGACTGGAGGTAGGGAAGCGACTGCAGTTGACATCTCTCATTTGTCATACGCAGGCACAAAAGACTGATAGCTCACTCCACCCCTTGCTTTAGGTGTCAAAGGACTCTGTCCCCCAAAGGTTTGGTTTAAAGCAGGGGTTCTTAACCTTATTTGTTCCACGGACCCCTTTGGCAGCAGGTGAAAACCACGGACCCCTTACTAAGTCCACACTGTGCTGTGTATCATTTACTAAATAGATCGCATCTGCACCAACACGTCTACACAAGAATAATTTTTTTTTTTAATTTCTATTCAAGCTCGTGGACCCCTTGCTAAGAACCCCTGGTTTAGAGACTGCAAGTAAATGTAAGCCAGGCCCAGAAGTTCAATTCCAGGATTTTTGCTGGAATTACTGGAAAAGATGTGCCCTTTTCCCTTTGGCTGGCCAGGCTGGTAGGCTATAAGCCTGCAGCTTCTGGCAGCCACACTTCCCTCCATGAGCGGGAACCTGCAGGAGGATGAAATCAGCAGAAAGGAACGCAGAGGTGAGCGATGGAGACGGTGAGATTCCAGGAATTTGGTCTGAGGCCCTGGATTCATCTCTACTCTGGAACATTTACTTACAAACACCATAAATGGTCGTGGGGCTGTTCGAGCAGCATGTCCCTCTCGATTTCGTCAGAGGTGATATCACGACCTGGTCTGCTCCACCACACAGACGTCCTGTGCCTGCCTGGCCAGGCACTCCTACCGGCGATCTTCCTACTACCCCAGCCTCGACTGCTCATGCCCATGAGCTGAGACCTACCAACAATCACCTGCTCTCACCTGTCTGAATGCACCTGCCATTCTCTTCCCAGCACACCAGCCAGCCTGACTTGTGACCACCTGGCCTGACACAGAGAACCTCAAGGCAAACGGAGTAGGCTGATTCTGACATTTTAAACAGTGTCTTCTTATTTACCCTACAAAGTAACACATTTCTAAAATTGTTATTATAAAACAGGAGTGTTTGCTTTTGAAATCTGGTCTTTCTTATGGAACAGATACACCTCTTGCTTTGGGTTATTTATGAACATTATTCCAATAAATTTTAAAGTTTTAGTAGTCATGACTGGAAACCATTTGATTCTCTGAGCTTTTTTAATCACCAGAATTTTCAGGGAATAGAAGGCTGATTTGCCCCTGCTTGGGATATATAGCTACCTGGCCCCACAAACTCAGATTTACTTATGGTCAAAACAAACAAAAACAGACAAAAAAACCTGGGTCCAGGATCTTCAGAAGTCGAAGAATGTATCTTATTTCTAGGAATAAACATGGTAGCATTTTAGAAAATTACTTTGGGAACTGTATACTGCACGAATTAGGAAGTCTTTCCATGAACAGTCCTGAGGAAGGATTATGGGTACCTATCAGCCATGAAATCATATAGCCCCAAACTACAGAGGGCACAAACAGGAAGAGATAAGTCTAAAACATTTTTCAAATAAAGAAGTATAAAACTTTGTGATGGGGTAGATGTAGCACATAAAAGAAAAGAAAACTTCCAAGGCCACTCCTAAGTTTTGCTGTTGAACTAGTCCTTCCCGAGGTGGCCTGGTGTTGTTCGTTGGTTTGTCCATTGGTTTTTGCATCTCTCGTTGCAGTCGGGACTGCTGGTGCCCTGTTCTAAATTGACTTAGGGACATGCCAGCAGGCCTGGAGAGGTGAAGTTGAATGGGTGGCAGTCAGGTGTCCAAGCAGGGATAGAGGCTGCGTCAAGTCACCCTCAGAATGGAAGCTACAGCCTTGGTCACCAGGCTGGTATCATCGAAGGGCCCAGCAGGTGAAAGGAGGTTGTGGTCGTTCTGCCCACAGTGCAAATCAGAGAAATTCTTACAACAGGGACAAAACACATCTTCTCAATCTCCACATGAAATGATGCCAGTGCGGATAAAAAAAATGTATTATAAGACAAGTACAAGACTTGTATCCTTTCTGGTATTGAGAAAAGTGCTCTGTAGTTTGGACCATTAAGGATGGTGAAGGAGGGAGACTAACCAGGGGGCTCATAATATTCACTGAAGGCAGGCATTTGTGCCAGCAGCATGTATGGCTCCTGGTAGGTCTTACTCTGAGTGCTCATGTCTTTTCTTGTCCTTTCCAGTGTTGGAAGACAGCAGTCTCCCCAAGTAAAACCCTAATCCTGAGAAATGTTCCATGAAAAAATTGTTCCATCATTCTATGATCAAATAGATTTGGGAAACTGTATCTCCTCTTAAACATTCTTGATAAATATTTGCATGTTATAGTCGCTGAGATGTCTTCACAATGAAGATTCCAGTTAAATTTTGCTCAATCCTATGTTTTCCAAGCTTTCTGAACCATGGATTCTCTTTATCCATGCTCCATCCAGCAACATCCCCCATACCCATTGTTCTGGAGAACACACAGGAAGAAGCACAATCCTGTGCTTTACAAGGCTTGTTATTGGCAGGAACCTCAGAGGGTGGATATTTTCTGAACATATTGGTGCCTCAGCTGCAAATAGTGAGGGCCTGGTTTATATTGAGACCAGGTGGGGGACAGTTCACCAAGTCTGGGATTTTCTTTGTTCTATCATTTCTCCAGGGGTCCACATTCCCCAAGGGATGGGATTTTAACTAAGGTTTTGGCAAATGGTAATTTTCATGAATTATTGATTTGGCCAAAAATAATTGGAAAGGTTGATAATTACATAGATATCTTCTCATGCATCTTTCTTCTATCTGAAGCCAGATTCTTTCAAATTCACTGACAGATGAAAGAAATTGGAAAGGTTTTACAACATACCTTATCAAGAAATGAATTAAGCACGTGAAAAAGGTAAGAGACATTTCTCAATAGAACATCCAAATTTTCAAACATCTTTTGGTTACAATAAGAATTAAGTGTTAGAAGAAACTAGCCCTTTTAGTTGGAAAATGAGACCTATTCAAACAAGTAACATAGAGCCAAAATTCGATTCGTTGAGGGTGATGTGGTTGTTACTTTATTTGTTCTCAGTTTCTTTTCTGAAAGCAGAGGACACTAACTTCCTCATTTTCTTTGTTGAATTATAATGTTGGTGCTTTCTTTTATTTTAAAGGTGCCACATCCTTTTTATAATAGATAAAAATTAAGTTTTTCTTTTAAACTTAAAGAAGGAGATGGGGCGTAAATAATAGACCTGAAAACACAGGGAATCTGAGCAAGTTTCTTGGGTCCTCCCACCTCAGAGGAGATACAAAAGTATCTCTTGGAAGAGGATGGTGAATCTGAGGGAAAGTGGGAGAGTAAATGCTGGTGTTGGGAAAAGAGCGCCACGTCCAGTAGCCTCCTGGCTATCAGGAGCTGGAGGAGAGACGCAGAAGCACAGTGGGCCCAAGGGAACCTGCTTTATTCTCCATCTTCCAGGCAATGTCCAGAAGGGGCGAGCCTCAGAGAGGTCCCCCACACCAAAGGGCGGGAGAGAGGAGAAGGGCTGTGGTACGCCTGAGCAGAAAGCACCTGCAAGAACTCTCCAGAGGCCCCTCAAAGCTCCACGGAGGCATGGGAGGAGGACACAGAAACGACTGAGAAGACAAGGGGTCTGGAGAGACCACAGGCCTGACAGCTGCAAGAGGGATGAAGTGATGACCGGGGACCAGACGGGACAAAGTGCAGCTCAGCAGATGCCCCATAGATGGGTAACGGTGAACAAAGTCCAGTTTTCCCATGATGCCTTAGCACTAGTAAGGTCCCTGAGACTTGGGGGTACTAGCAGATGGGTTGATTGTGGGTGGGGGGGAGACCCCACAGTAACTGCAGTCACCCAGAATGCATTGACACAGTATTTCTGCCACTCAGAAACACGGGGGGCTCAAAATGGAAATCAAGTTCTGTTGCCAAAAGCAGAAGAAAGTTCTTTTTTGCACACCTTATTTTCCAGCCTGAGATTTTGTGTTTGTAACACACACTGAGTAGGTACAGACCCTTGGTTTACTAACAAGAACAGAAAAGCCGTGACTTAAAACATCTATTGATTCCACATCCTTCAGCAAATATTTTTTTAAAATTACTTTTCTCTTTAATTTTAGTCGTTATTTTCTACACAATAACTTAGCTTCTTCAGTCATATTATTAGGCTACTAAAAGTGCAAGGTTAATTACCATTGATTTTTATGTATTGGCTTGGTCAAAGTAGTTATCTTGAGTCCCTCTCATCTGAAGAGCTCTTTTTGATGGAGTTATTCAATGTTTGTGAGACTTTTAAGAACTGAGATGCTTTCAGTTCAAAATGAGAGCTATCTTCCATTCTCTTTACCAAAATAAGCGCCATGTCATTGGTCTCTGCAATGCCTAGATAAGGCAGGTACACATCAAATGTAAACATACAAGGGAGCAAATGTGTCTCAGGTGGTTGAGCACCTGCTTCCCACACGAGAGGTCCCAGGTTCAGTTCCTGATGCCTCCCCAAAGCCAAAAAACAAACAGCAAACAAACGAAAAAACCAACTCCAGGAAGCCAAGTTGACTCAGTGCTTGATGGCTGGCTTCCCACAAACGAGGTCCCAGGTTCAATCCCCAGTCCTAGGACCTCAAAAATTAAAAAATAATTAAAAAACGTAAACATATAGATACATGTAAACACAAATACCTTCATATTTATTTATCGCAAGAGATTTGAATTGATCATTCTCGCAGGAATCATCTCATTTCCCCTGCTGGTAATTGATTTTTTAAGAAATAGATAAAAATGTGATTAATACAGCTGAACATGAATATTAATTGGCATTCACTTAATCGCTGCAGATGCGCCTCAGGCTATGCAATATTCAATGCAGGCAAATTTTGCTTTCAGCAAATTTTTCCATATAGCACACAGTAAAATCTGGAGATTTAGTAATAGAGTATATATGGGCCCCCCGTATTTTATGCGTGATTATTTTCTGAACCTGTAACTTCTACAATTTAAAAAAATCTGGAGGTGGTGGGAAATAAATACAATTGTAGAGATGATGGAAAATTTTGCGTTACCTGCAAAATCACAAAATAACTGGGCGACAGCTAACAAGGGGGGTGGGCCTTTGTTTTCAATGTGCTGTGGGGTTTCTGTTCCAGGCCAGATCTGAGCTGCATCAGTTCGTTGCTTCTCCTTTACTTTCTTCTCCATCATATCTTTGCCATTGGAGATGAAGAGCCAAACGATGCCAACCCCAAAGAACTAATGCCCATTCCCTCCCTTTCCTCATCTGCTAGTTCTTAAGTTGTACTAGAACTCCTGAAATAGAAAGACTATATCCATTTGCTTATTTGCATTTAAAAAATGAAAGCCCGTGGAGTGCAGCAGTAAAAAAAAAAATGCATATGTAAGAACACACTGAGTTTAAACTAATATTAGCAAACCTCTTTGAGCTCTTACTATGTGCCAGGTACTATTCTTGTCAGTATTATCTCTCAACGTCCTAAAATCACCTGAGAGAGAAGGTTTTGTTAACTTATTTGACATATGGAGGAACTGAGACTCAAAAAGTGAGTAAACTTGTTCAAAGTTTCACAGATACTAACTGGCAGGACCAAGCTTGATGCTTCTCTGTCTGGCTCCAAAACCAGCACTGATCTTGACCATTAGGCTGACATATCATTAAATAACTTTCTTGGACATTTTCCATCACGATGAAATGGAACTCTTATTTTCTCTCAGACTTCAGTAAAACACTGTTTTCCAACTCCATCTAAACCTTGTTCACACCTGTGGGACTACTAGAATAGTCCTCAGATGTCAAAATGCCTACAAGCTTGCTTCTCCTGGGACTTCTGCTCATTCTCACCTTTGTTATCTCCTTGGAAAGACCTGAAGCTGATTTTCTTGCTGCCTTCACCAGCTCCCATAATTCTTGCAGTTTTTCCATGAGAAGTGGGGTAGGGGGTGGGTGGGATGAGGGGGTATGTGGGCTGGTTTTGTCAATATTACTTCTCTGAGGCTTTTATCTCCAGTCAAAGAAAGAGGCATTTTACCCATCTGAATGCCTCTTCTCTTTAGCATCCCACCTTTTAACTGTTGGGATAATAGTAGCTGGGGCTGCAAGGATAAAGCTTAACTTTACTAATTAAGCACTAAACCCCAAGCTCATCTCTAAGCTTTTTACAGCTTGACCTCTGACAAAGCCTCACTCCCTCGCTGCCCCACCCCCTGACCCCTGAGATGGCTCCCTCATCTGTTCGCTCATTGTCTGCTTGTTGTGGCCACTCGTCTTCTTTAGGAGGCACTGGGAACCAAATCTGGGGCTTCCTATAATGGGAGGCAGGTGCCCAACCACTGGAGCCACATCTGCTCCCACGCCTCGCTCTTTTAAAGGACTTAGAATAACTCAAATCTCAGACGAAGAATTTAACTTTCTAAGACCCTTACATAAGAAAAGAAATATCTTAGAGAGAACTCTATAGTGATTAAAAAATAGTCCCTATTTTGTATATGATTAGCTCTTTTTGTTTTTGGCCAGGGAAATTCAAGGGAATGTCCTAAATATCCAAAGAATTTAATCTTGGAAAATACTACTAAGAAGTGAGAGATCAAGAGAGAAAGAGCTAGGAAGCCTGAGCCACAGATTCTGAGTAAGTGCCTCACCTAATCAATTTCTCTATTTGTTGTAAGGTAACCATTCAACTATTATTTTGTCCAATGATGAATAAGTGTCCCTAGTACCTATCATTTCTTTGCTGATTTGAAATGACACAGCTATCTGATATTGAAATTTATACATACTTGAACTTTTCCTGGTGCATTTGATTCTGTCCCGTGTCAGTTTCATCAGAACCACACAACATTATCATTGTATTACTAACACCTTAAGACTCCAAACCTTAAACTACCATTTCAAAAACATATTGAATATTCTCATGTGTTTATTTTCCCAGAAATTGTAGGTTGGTTTTGTCAATCACCCTACCTATCACTGTGACCAAACCACATTTAAAAGGGTGGGCGGAAAAACAAGGATGCCTACAGGACTTGCCAACTGTTAGACTGAACCATATGAACTTGCTGCTTTTGTAGATTAAAAAACTATCAAATACCAGCAATGACATTTTGTTCAACCTATTTGGACTACTAGGAAAGAACAATACTCCATTGGATTAAAAGAAGGAAACAACAAGAAAAAGACTCTTAATATGTAAAATTAATATCATGAGTGGGAATCAAGAGAATATTGCATTTATAGAAATGAATCAGCTAAATTTGCGACTCAAGATAAAAGATTGAAATTTCTTCACAGAAAATTTGTTTCCCAATAGCTACAGAAATGAGTAGAAATAAAGAAACAATATACCTCACTCCCATTCCAAAATCCATCAATTAAAAAAAAAGAGGGGCATGGGGAGAAGAGGGAAAACTTAATTCATTGAGAGGGGGGCAGGGGATAAGTCTTGATTCTGCTCCATTGCCTGCCTTCAACCCCCAGAAACTATTCTAGTGGATTGATATCAATCTGAGCATTCTTTCTAATATCCCCAAGTTTGCAGAGATGAAAACAGAGGGTCATCTTTATCTTTTTCCTCTTCTGACCAATAAGTAGTAGAAATTGCTGCTGGGCAACACTGAAATGGAAGAAGTAAATTACCAGATGGCTCATCAAACTGGCAGAGTAAAACCATTGATGATAGAAAAATGTTTTTAAGAAAGAGCAGAAAATAGGAAATCTGAAAGAGTTGTGGGAAAAATACATTGGTGTTGACTTTTAGGACGGTAAATTGCCACCCTCTATCAAAATAAAAATGATAAATCCCTCTAGGAATCCATGCTAAAGTATACTAGCGGCTGTGCACGAAGACACAAAAAGAAGGCTGCTCAGTTTTCATTTTGCTTACAATGGTAAAATTGCTAAGGATCCTCAATTTCCATCAATAGAGGAATGGTTAAATAGTTAAAGACGCAACATTTCTGAGGAACACGCTGAGGCTGTAAAATTGGATGAGACAGACCCACGTGTCATTACCAGGTGATAATGCCAACTCATTTGCTTAAGGGAAACAGCTAGATACAGAGCTGTAGAGGTAATATGACCTACGTGTAGAATTTCCCATATGGCATGGGAAACATAAACACACACATATGTAAATGCATCAGAGGGGAACTGAAAGAATGAACACTCAACTCTTGACGATGGTTATCATTAAGGAGACTGAGAGGGAAGAGAAATAAGAAAGGGGGCATTTTTGTTTTTGCTACATATGTTTAATGGTTTGACTTTTCTTTGATAACTTATTCATGTTTTATTTGTGCAATAATTGCATCATAAACATTGAAAGTAGACTAACATCATTCCATTCCTCAGGGTTTTCAAATAGTTTATGGAGTTCAAAGATAATTTTTGACTATCATATCTGTGTATATCATAATTCTAATTCTTAGTTAATGCACTTGGATTTCACTTACTTTTTTCATTAAACTCTCCAGAGCTACGTGATTTATTTATTTTGTTCACAAGAGCAACTGAGAAGTAAAATGACCATTTTTCTATTTTCTGGTTGATTGATTTCTGCTTGTAACTTTCTTTCCTTTCTTCTTTCCTGGGTGAAGTTTGTTGTATTGTTTTAGAATCTTAAGCAAGAACAGAGGTCGAGTTTTATATATGTACACTTTTTCTTACTCAGTGATGGAACTGTTTAATGTTATAAATTTTTTAAAATTATTTTTTAAAAATGTATTGAAGTATATCACTCACACGTGAAACATACATAAACAATAAGTGTATAGTAATAGCTCTCAACTTACAAAACAAACATACATAGCATCATATGGGACTCACCCTACCACCAACACCTTGCATTATTGTTATAAATTTTTATCTGAGCAGAACATTGTCCACATTCCAGAAGTTTTTCTAGGAGCTATTTGTATCTAATTAGCACTAACAGAGAACCCACTATGTGTCAGACACTATATCCTAAGAACCTTATACACAACATCCCATTTAATCATCCTTATAGTCCTAACAACCTAGCAACCCAATCATTTGGCTCTTTCCTTCGAGAGGTCCACAGCATCTCCTTGGGAAGCCAGCATTCTCCACTCCTGGTCCACGTGGGTAAAGAAGCATGAATCTACCCTAGCTAGAGTCCTACTCACAACTAGTCATTCTTTGGCCACAGTGGTGGCTCAGTACTAAGCAAGTGACCAAACCCACTGAATCATGCATGAAACTTTATGCTGGAACTCTCAAAAGAAGATAGATACTCTTTCCCCACATTTCTTCAGCCATTTCTTTGAATACATATGATTTTAGAGAGATAGAGGCCAGGTCATTTAGAGACTTTTAAGACTGGGGAAAGGAGGATGGAGATCTTTCTAGTTGTGATGGGAAAACCATTGGAGGATTTTGAGTAAGAGAATGACGTGATAGGATTTACATTTTAAAAGATTGTTCTAGAGATGATGGAGAATAAAATTCTAGGAGAAAAAGAGAAGGAGCAGGAATACCAGTGAGGAGGCTATTGCAGTTTTCTGGGAGAGAAATCATGCTTTCTTGAACAAGGATGTTATTGGTGGAAGTACTGATAAGAGAGAGATGTAAAATATATTTTGGAGGTAGAGCTAATAGAATCTGCTGGTGGCTCAGACGTGAGGTGTGAGAGAAAGAGAGGAATCCTTTCTCTTAGGTCTTTGACCTGAGCAATAGAGAGAATGATTTTCCATTTACGTAAGTGGGGAATCTTTAGATGAGAGAGTGGCTGGGAAGTGAAATCAAGAGTACAACTTTGATGATGCTAATTGTGATGAATATCAGAGAACAAGGTGGAGATGTTAAATAGATCTAAATCTGGAGAATAGGGAAAAAGTTGGGACTAGACATACAAATGTGGGCAGGTTTACTGAAGCATTGAAAACCATGGAAAAAATTTAGTCACGTCTTGAGGAGAGAGCATAAATAGAAAAGTGAAGAGGACCAAGTCGAGCATTTCTATATACAAGGATTAATAAAAAGAAGGAAGAGCCAAAAAAAAAAAAAAAAAAAAAAAGAAAGGTGAGAAGCAGCTGCCAGAGGGATGGAGGGAAAATGAATTGTAGGTGATGAGACTGGGGAAAGAGTTTGTTGAAAGAGCTTCTTTCCAGAAGAATCAATTGTGTCTACTGGGTCAAATAGTGCTGTCAATAGGGTAGAAATAGGAGTGAGAACTGGCCATTAAGTTTGGAAAGATATAATATGTGGTTGAGCTTGACAAGAATGGTTTCATTAATTGGCGCAACCTAAGAAGGATTTCACTTTTCTCAGGTGGAAAATACTACCCATACATAGCATGTTTATTTCCTAATGGAAATGACCTAATAGAGAGGAAGATAATCACAGGTTGTAGAGAGGTTTGGCAAGAAAAGGGGAACAGAGAAATGGAGTGGAAACTTTGAGGGAAAGTGGGGAGAGAGTGTTTGAAAGGTGAGCTATTTCATAATTTGTGTTAATTAAATAGACTCATTTTATGGGGGAAGAGAGAGAATTGCTGGAATTAAGTCCTTGGGTAGGTGAGAAATGAAGGGATCTGCTACCCAACCAAAGGAAATGGCCACGGACAGAAGCAGAAATTAATGATGAAAATATGGGTATAAGTTCAGGATGGGAGGATGAGTTGTTGTATTCTTTCAAAGTGTCTCACATTCTGAACACCTACCACTTTCTATTTCTCAAGCTCACTTACTCGATTGGTCCCATTTTAGTATTTCATTTCTTTCATCAGGAACCTGAAATTCATTTTTCTGCCAACTTTTCCCTGCTCATTTCTATTACCTCTTGGTGTAGTGAAGGGGCTGGCAGAGGAGGTTTGAGGTAGGGTAGGAAGGTATGAAATTGTGTTATTTAATATCCGGAAAGTAAATTTACTGGGAAATACTGTGCAGACTTGGCATTTGTGGTCATGAACTTAAAGTGTAACAATGTAGTACAGTTGCTTATTTTTTTTTTTTTGAGTCATGTTCAGTTGCCTGGATAGAGGGTAAAGTAGATAAAAACTTAAGATTAACTAATGTGGAATTTATTAGGAATACTATAAAATGAAAGAAGAAAAGAAAGTTAAGGAAGGATGCAAGGTGGGATTGTATGAAAGACCTTGAAATCGAAGCTGAGTGGTAGAGGAGAGGCATGAGTGGGTAGCAAATAGTGACAAAAGGTAAACTCAGTAAATTTAAGGGAAGTGACTAGAAAAATCAGAAGATTAGAGGGCAGGATGTTTAAAATTGAGCTTGTAGAGGTAGTGTAATTATTGGTAATGAAAAGATCTAATGCAGTACTTTAAAAACGTTTTTGACTTTGACCCACTGTAAAAAGTATATTTTACATTAAAAGCCCTATTATATATATATATGGACATTTATAAAAATATATATATACACATTATGTATATACCCAAAGACACACATGCATATATGCAAGTGTCATTATATCTTTGATAGTTTTCCAAAATAGTACTGATCCTTAATATTGAGATGCACTAAGATGCACTCTGGTATTTTCCTGTGTATTGTACTATACTGTACTCCACTCCACTGCACTATATTTCATTTACAAATTGTGGGTTGCAACCTATTTAATTAATTCAAGACATAATAAGGGGTATGACTTGCAGTTTGTAAAACACTAGTCCAAAGTATGACAGTGAAGAGATGGGGTAAAGGAAAAGATTATTGGAGTTGAGGAAGTCATACAGAGAAACCTGGATTTGAGATGGATGTTCTCCTTGTGAATGTTGAGGTCACCACAACTGAGTGAGGTAGCCATCATCTTTTCTATCGGTACCTGTAGCTACTATCCACCTGTAGTATTTCAATTGAATTTTTAACAGTTTTCTTGAGGAATACTTGATAGTCAATAAACTGCACATATTTAAAGTATACGATTTGATGGTTTTTATTTCTGTCTCCATGAGTCCATCAGCACTATCGAGATAATTGTGATGGTTAAGTTCATGTGTTAGCTTGGCCAGGTTTCGCTGTCCAGCTGTTTGGTCAAGCAAGCACTGTCCTGATTGGTACTAGGAGGACATTGCATGGACTTAAATCATCAGTCAGTTCATTGCATCTATGACTGATTACACATCGACCATCACCTGAGGAGATTGCCTTCAATAATGAGAGAAGTCTCACCCAATCAGTTGAAGGCTTTTAAAGGAGAAGTGATGACTTCTGCAGTCAGAAGAGAGAATTTCCATCTCTACTCCAGCCAGCCAGCTTCTCTTGGGGAATTCACTGAAAACCTTCATTGACCTTCCCAGCTTGTGGCCTTCCCTACAGAAATTTGGACTTGCCCATTTCTATAGTTCTGTGAAAGAGTTCTTATAAAAATCTCATAATATTTCATATATCTCCTGTCAGATTTTGGATTGTATGGATTTAAATTGCAGAGCTCAAGCAGATATTTAACTGTGATATTGGAGAATGGGAAATTATTGTATTAGGGTCCAATAATGAACATATCCATCATCCCAAAAGGTTTTGTTGAGCCCTTTGGTAATCCCTTCTCCCACACCTCGCCCATCCCACCCGCCACCGGCTGCCTGGCTCCTGATCTGCTTTCTGTCACTATACATTAGGTTACATTCACTAGAACTTTCTGGAAATCAAATGGCATGCATTATATGCCCTTTATGATCTGTCTTCTTTCACTTAGCATAATTATTCTAAGGCTCATCCATGTTGTTATGTGTAGCAATGCTTCATTCCTTTTCAGCGCTCAGTAGGTTTCCACTGTGTGGATTTACCGCAGATTGCAGATTGTGTTCTCGGTCAATCTGTGAATAAGTATGGACAAATGGAGTTGAGGCCGGCTAGCGTAGGAAACGAGGGAAAGCGGCTGGTCAGGACAAAGCCGTAAGCATCACAGCTGAGACCTTGCAAAGAGCATGGCCAGGAGACCCGCCTGGAGACCCCCTGAGAGAAGGCGGCCTGTCCGAGAACAAAGCTGCAACCATTACAGCCCAGAGACCTGCCAAGGCTCAGGTCACGAGGTCCCGTCTGAAACTCCCCAGCTCAAAAGAACCCCGGGTAACGCCCAACAGCAGGGCCTGCCCATGGCGGGGCGCGGGGCCCCTGAAAGCTGACAGGTGCAACCTGAGTGGTTCATAGCATAAACCAACAGGAAGGCGGGGAAGCAACCAAGGAGCACAGCAAAGAGCTGAGATGGCTCTTTAAGCTTGGGAAGGGGGGCGAGGAAAGAAGGGCCCTGGAGAAGCTGGCCCCAGGGCCCTGGCGCAGGCCCACGCTCAAAGCTCCAGGGTGCACTCTCGCTTTCTCTCTTTTCTCAGCCAACCCTTTACTTGCCCTGCTTATCATGGCGGGTCTTTAAATTCCTTCTTGCACCATAGCCAAGAACCTAGAACCCCGGCCCCAGCAACATCTTGTTTCCAGTTTTTGGCTATTACAAATAAGCTGCCATGAGCGTTTTTGTACAAGTCTTTGTGTGGACAGATGCTTTCGCTTCTTGGATAAATACCAAGGAGTTGACTGGCTGAAGCATGGTTTCTGGATAAGTTGTATGTTTTCTATTTCAAACAGAAATCAACATGTGCTCTACCCCCCAAGTCAATACAGAAATAAACTGGTCTTCTGCCTAGACTATGTAAGCCAACTGCGGAATCTGTTTGATTGCATCATTGCCTACTTGCGTACTTCAATGAAGGTTTAATTTCCCGTTCTCTAGTATCACAGTTAAATATTTGCCTGAGCTTCTGCAATTTAAATCCATACAATCCAAACTCCCGTATCTTTCTAAGAATTCTATTTAGAAAGCCCAAATGCTTCTAATGAGGGAAAATACTATTATTTTTCTTTAAATGTGTTTGTAACAGGTACTCGAATGCTTTATATTGTAGTACTGCAAAGATATTAACTCAGTAATTTACTTACACTGGGCTGCATTTGATTCACGGGTAGATTGTGATTTAGGGGATCTGATTTGGTGGGTAATTAGCAAAGATAGGTTTCGATTATATCATTTTGAGGGAAAAGACAAAAGGGCTAAGGTTTACTAAAGTCAGTCAGCCTGAGAATCCTCTGAAGGGCTTGTAAATTACCTATTGCTGGGTCTCAACCCCAGAGTTTCTAATTCAGTATGTCTGGGGTGAGGCAGAAAATGTGAGTTTCTAACAAGTTTTAGCTAAGTTTGCTGGTGGAAGGGCAGCGTTTTAAAATCACTATAGTAGCAGATACACGTGGGGCAGACCTGTGTTCAAATCACAGCACAATTTTCCAGCACCTGTGGGGCCCTGGGCACATTATTCTGGGCTTCTGCTCTCTAAAATGGACATTAATAATGCCGTAGAGAATTTTATGGAAAAAATATAAAGATGTGTCATTATAGTCAAGAATCCAGAAAGAATTATATGTTTCTATTTATATTTATGGAAAAAATCTGTTCAAAGAACAAGTGAAAAATTAACAGGAAATTTTTTTGGAATGATTCCGTGAGTATTGAAATTACTAAAAAGACAATATTTTGTGTTTAGAGAGTTACATGCAAACATGCTGGAAAGAGATGATTTTAAAATATATTAATTTAAAGAGAAAAGTAGGATTTGAAATATATTTTGTTAATAAATTCTGGAGGTAACTTTAACAATAAGTAACTGAGATAAAAATTCACATATATTTAATTTAAAGTTTTAATGGTTTGGGGAAAGATGGAGTTCCCATTTACAGCACCAGCTGAAATAAATAAAAAAACAAACATAGCAAAGGCTATGCTGAAAAATAAAATGCTGAAACCAGGGGAAGTAAACTTTGAGAAATATCCAGATTGAAAACATCAGATTCAAATATCTCTTCAAGAACATGTGACTCTATGAAAGGAAAAACAGAAAACCCCTGCAGAATTTTATACCCAGCCAATTTGTTAATCTCAAATAAAGACAATAAGACCCAGGAATTTTGACATCCACATATTCTTCCTGCAAAATGAATTGAAGACACAATTTAACCAACTAAAAAAACCTCAAAAATAAAGAAGTTACAAAAGGATGCTCAAACAGCATTCGTAGGCATAATAAATGTACTAAATGTTATAATTCTTGAAAGAAATGTGATGTCAAAAATTAGGAATTTAATTTTGATGAACTTAGAGAAAAATCCCAAGATATGTTAGAGAGGAGAGGAAATGTAACTGATATCACCTTTCATGGAGAGGAAACAAATACAGTTTCATTTTTAAAGCTTTTAAATGAATAAGTTTAAATCAATTATCAAAGAAACCATTAATAGAAATAGAGGCATACAATATATGTTACAAATTAACACACATGTGTTCAACAGTCCCACAGTTTATGGTGAAATACAGAAAAGAAAGAAGATAGAAGGGAAGCAAAACAAACAAAAAGAGTTGATTAAAATTATTGACATTGAATCAAATATACCCATTAAATCTTAATATAAAAGATATATACTCACCTATTAAGGCCAAAAGATTTTTGAATTGGGCCAAAAGACAAACTGAAGAATATAATTTTTAAATATGTTTAATATTTTATGTATGCATGTATACATAAATTTCTACCCTGTAAGTAGATATCCCTTTATAAAAATTGACCATATTAAGCTCCAAAAATTCTCATTTTTTTAAAAAAGCACAAATTGCATAAATCATTTTCTCTGACCTCAATACAGTAAGAAAAAATGATAACAAAGACAAAATCACATGACTAGAAACTAAAAGAATATTATCCCAGTGAATATGGGACAAACAAAAACAAAACCCAAACTGCACAATCCGCTCTTGATACCAGCATTTACTGAATGCTTACCATGGCAGGATATTCTCCCCAGTACTCTGCAAGCTCTGCAGGAAGCCTAAGAATCAGGATTTCAGCGAATCCCTGGGGAAGAGCATGAGTTCTGGCACTGAGTTACCTGGATTTAAACCCAACTCCGCCACAAATTAACTGCCTGATCTTAGAGAAATGGATTACACTCTCTGAGCCTCAATGCTGTTATCTGCAGGATGGGGATAATAATATGTGATAGAGTTATTGTGAGCATGAAATGAGTTGATAGGTACAAAGGGTTTAAGAGGGTGTATGGCTCAGAAAATACCCCATAAATAGTAACTATTGTTATTGCTATTACTGCACATTACAGGCTCTTTAGGTATGATGATAAGAATGTCACATAGACAAATTTATTTGATATGTATTTTATGTCTCGTTTTGTGGATGTCTAAGGAATAGTGATAAAAGAACTTAAAACAAGCACTTCCCTTTGAGGAGAATGGTGAACTGTGAGCTCAATGACAGCAAAAAAACAAACAAAAAACAACCAAGAAAACTCTTGTCTTGCTAACTACTGTTTCCCCAGGCCAAGGTGGAGTATTCTCTTTTTTTATTTTTTTAAGATTTTAAAAAAAAATTTTTTTTAATTTTTATTATTTATTTATTTATTTCTCTCTCCTTCCTCCTCCCCCACCCCGCCCCAGTTGTCTGTTCTCTGTGTCTATTTGCTGCATCTTCTTCTTTGTCTGCTTCTGTTGTTGTCAGCGACACAGGAATCTGTGTTTCATTTTGTTGTTGTTGCGTCATCTTGTGTCAGCTCTCCATGTGGGCAGCGCCATTCCTGGGCAGGCTGCACTTTCTTTCACGCTGGGCAGCTCCCCTTACGGGGCGCACTCCTCGCGCATGGGGCTCCCCTACGCAGGGGACACCCCTGCATGGCAGGGCACTCCTCGCGCGCATCAGCACTGCGCATGGGCCAGCTCCACACGGGTCAAGGAGGCCCGGGGTTTGAACTGCGGACCTCCCATGTGGTAGACGGATGCCCTATCCACTGGGCCAAGTCCACTTCGCAGAGTATTCTTTAGGTAATAATTTTCAATCTAGTTAGGAACATAAGGTAGACCCTTGAAAGGCTCATTAACAATAAAAGGAAGAAAATAAATGCTTATGAAAGAGAAAGAATTTGACTAAAGTAATGTCAAATGGAAGAGAGTGAAGATCTAATGGAAATTTATCCTGGGACTCATATAAATGATTGCATGTAATTTATAAATTTCATTTTAAGTTTAGTGCAAAATGGCCTGATAGAATTATAATGGACTAGAAATTTAGACAAGACAGAGGTCTCTGATGACTGGAAGGACCGGGAGGCTGAACGGAGGAAGTGTTCTTAATACCCAGGGTTTGGACAGGTGAATGCAAAAGGAGCGGCCGTCCAAGCAAGGGAAGACCATGAGTGATGCCATGAAGGTAAGAGTGCACCTAGGCAGAACGGATTTAATGGGTCTAGGAAGAAAAGGCAACTCCTCCAGAAGTTTGGGGAAGAGGGTACCCTGGCTGAGTTCTCTTTAGCAACTGGAGTCTGCTGGCGCCCTTTTAGAGGTCTTCCTTGAGTTCAGGAGTGGAAGACCTTGCCTACATATAGGATGTCCAGGGTCACTTAACAAGGGGCTCATTATGTCTTTGGATTTGGATGAGCCCAGGAGCCCAATGAGAAGTAATGCAAACTCACAGGGTAGGGTAGGGCTACCTATTTACAAACCTGTCTGAGCGTCTTAGAAGTATGCGTGTGTGTGCTGGTGCAGTTTACAGGGAAGGATGACTACAGACATGTGGGTAAAATGGGAAATTCTGTACTGTAATGTTACTACGGTAAAACATCTTTTTAAAAAAGTATGCATTGGGAAGCAGATGTGGCTAAACGAGTTCGGTGTCCACCTACCACATGGGAGGTCCCAGGTTCGGGTCCCGGTGCCTCCTAAAGAAGACAAGCAGATGCCACACCGCCGCAATGAGCAGATGCCTAACAAACAGATACCACAAGCCAGCAGACGCTGCAGCCCACAGGGAGCGGATGCGGCTCAGGCCGTTGGGCACTCACCTCCCATGTGGGAGGTCCCAGGTTCGGTTCCCGGTGCCTCCTGGAGAAGGCGAGCAAACAATGAGCAGAGAGATGAGAGAACCATCTGGGGGAGAGAGGAGATAAATAATAATAATGACAAAGTAAATTTTTTAAAAAAGTATGTATTGTCCATTGACTGATGGATGGATAAACAAAATGTGGTAAATCCATACAAAAACAAAAAGAAAGAAAAGAGGTAGATTGCTGAGAGGAGATCGCCACAGAGAAGAAAGGCAGAAGGACTCTGATGTGAGTGCCCGATTCTGGACACACCTGAGAATGGCAGAAACAAGGCAGGGGCTCCAAGTGCAGTGACACGTTGTGCTTGAAATACCGCCTTCCCAGAGTCTCTTTGGGCAACGAAAATAAAAATGGCTTTTTGAAAAAACCGGGTCACTTTTCTGGGGTCATCTCTTCTTAGAGGATGGGATGGGAAACTCTGGGGACCTCAATCACTAAAGGTCCCCATGCCTCTGTTTCCAAACGTGGAGTGGGAACTAGAAAGAGCTTCTCACAGCATAGAGGAACGAGTCCTAGATGTGAGGAGACACATGGACAAGCGTTCCAGGTCATGGTAGAAAAGTGAGACCAGGCACCCAAGCCATCAAAGGTCAAAGGTTGTCACCCAAGGAGGTGAACTACAAAGGTAGTCAGACAGCATCACAAGAGAAGGGGCAGCAGCTGGAGAAGAGGGCGTGCAGCTCTGGTCAACCCACAGATTACCCAAAACCTCAGTCTTTTGGACAAGGGGACCCAGATTTTGCCGTTGATCAAACTCACCTAGGACACTTGGTAGGAATGCTGGAAACCTGGCTTCTCCCATAGCTATTGACTCAGTGTCTCCATGGGACAGCCTGGGAAGTTCTATATTTAATAAGCTCTCCAGCTTATTCTCACCACCAGGAAAATTGGGGCAACATTGACTTAAGGGACCTCGGGAAAGGCGCAAGGGTGGAAGGTGGGAGTCTGGCCGCGCAGCATGCCGAGGCTATTGACACAGCAGAACTGTTAGAGTGAGTGATGTTAGCTGGTGGGACATAGAGGACATTTGGGTGAGAGCTGTAAACAATTTAGAGTTGACATGCTTTGCAGATGTCAGCCTGTATCTGTGGCATGCATTAAATAGGCCACAAATCCTAGGCAAGAGGGACAGTCTGCCATCAGCAAATGTGTCATAAGTCTTTCCTCCTAAGAAGTTTCTTGATGACAGTGTAGGAGACAAATCTAAATATTCCACTGAGTCAATGTTGTCTCTAGCAGATTTACAATTTCATCAATAAAATAGGCACTTTAGTCAAATGAACTGCATTGGAATAACAATATTAACCACCTGACAGCTTTAGAAGTTATTTATCTGTCCTTCCCTATACATGTCTACATACATTTTTCTACCAATAGAAAAATAGAAATATGTATAGAAATACAGATATATTCCTTTGAACAGCTACCAGCTTCCATTTAAACATATCTCAATTCTCTAATGGCATTCTAAACATAAAATACGTAAAGTGTGCCATAAGTTTGTCAAGCAAATCTTTGGGGCCAGAATAAGGTTTCCTCGCCCCAGAAGACAAACCTTTTGCACAGGGCAGAGAGAAAAAGACTGACGGGAGCTGCTGGGGAGACGCTCTGTGCCTCTCTGTGCATTATATAAATAGTGCCTGCATTGAAAGTCGAACCTTTGCCACTCCTCTAATATTAATTTGCATTTCTTCCCTTATATCGGTCGGACTGAAGCTTACGGAAAGTGCGGTGCTTTGGCCCACCAAGAGAGAAAGTCATTCAAGTAAACGTGCATTTCTTTTTTGGAATGCTCCCCTTTCCCCTCCTTTTCTCCCTCCCTCTTCACCTTCACCCCTCTCTCAGTCCAGCCCTGCCCTGCCCTTTAAAAAAGGTTGCGTTAGTTCTTTACAAGTGAGCAAGAACAGAACCAAATGTTTCACATCTGCTCTCCGAGTTCACGGATTAGCATGAGAATGAGGGGCCAGTGTTTCAATGATGCACAGTCCAGTGGAGGAGAATGGGGGCTCAAGGCTGGTGTCAGAGAGCCCTGGCGCTCCTGCCAGATGTCCTAGACCCAGGACTCAAAAGCGGTGAACCCGGGGCTTTAACAAATCACCTTTCTCTGGGCCTAATCACTCAAGAAAAGGTTTTGTTGTGGCTTTGGAGAGGGTCAGGTTGGCATTTCTCCAATGATCTGTAGCCTCGCTCAACCCCTCTTGCCTTCGCCCTTGCAGGCTTTCTAAAGAGCCTTCTTCTTTCTTTCCTCCACATGCAGGGCTCCGGGGGCAAAAGCTGCAAGCAGAGTGGCCCCAAGGCAGCGGGGCAGCAGGGGCTCATTAATCAGTGATAGCCGTGTTGCCGGCCTATCGTTTACACACACGCTCTCGCTCTGAACAATGAAGACTTTAGCAAGAATAAAATGACTCAGTGGGCATGTGCAAGGTCAGGCTTAGTGGCAAGATGGTTCCAGCGTGATGAGAGCTGGAGGAAGCCTGCTGTGTGCAGAGAAGGTCCATGCGCTGTAGCATCTCTGGACCAGCAGCACCAGCTTAACCTCAGCTTGTTAGAAATGCAAATTCTCGGTTCCCTCCTGACCTCACTGAATCAGAAACTCTGGGGGGGGGGGGGGGGGGGGGGGGGGGGCCCAGCAACTGGGTTTTAACACATTGTCCTGGGGATTCTGTCTCTAGAAGTTCTTCTTACTCCAAACTAAAGACCCTGTAGGAAAGTGTATCTTTGTTTTATTCTCTGATTTTTATATCCAGGCCTCAGCCCTATCCTTTAGGGTCATCCCAATAGGATGGGTGAACGGCCATCCCGATTTTCCTGGGAATGGGGAGTTTCCTGGGATGGGGAACTTGGTGTTAAAACTGGGGTAGTTCCTGGGCACACGTGGACCAGGTGGTCACTCAGCTGAGGGGCAGGAATGGAGGTCCTTGAACCCAGGCACTGTACCTTCATTTCCCCTGCTGTTCTATTACCTAGTGGGGGAGAAGGAGAAACAAAGGGGGAGTGAAGAGGCAACCAGCAGCAAAGGAGAGTCTTTTAGTAAGGCGCATGCAACGGAGGGCTCAAAGCCCAAAACAGATAAAATAAAAACAACTGTGAAGAGGCCCATGGATTCCATATGAAAAAAAGTCTCCTCTGACAAGTAAGTGATTTTTCTGTCTCTAGGGAAAAAACCTAGACGTTTCTTTCCGTGCTGGTGACCAGAAGGTACATTCATCGTTGCCTTTCTATAATCTCCTCAGCAGAAAATCATTATCTGCTGAATCACACCATCCTTTAAACTACCACCCTACATTTTACTTATTTCAACTAGGACAATGCAATAACTTTGTACATGTTTATCTTCACGGCTAGTACAAATATATACATATGCATAAGCAGAGAAGATTAGCATATCTGGTTGAAGATACATATATATCTGTTTGAATATACATATATATCTATTTAGACAGTGTTAGAGGTTTGCACCAGTTAACAAGCTGTACCTCAGTTTCCCCTGATATGCACTGGAAAAAAGGTAATCCCCCTCCCCCATGTCTGAGGGCAGGGCACTTTCCCACAGGTTAAACAAAAGAACCCCACAGAGACAAAAGTAAAGGGAAATGAAAATCTTTACTACCACTACCTGCATATCAGAGGGAAATGGAAATAAAAACCTTCACTATTGACATATCCTTTAATCTCTGCAAATGAAAATAAACATCTGCTCCTGCAGCATTCCAAAAAACCGTAAACTCCCTCAACCCTCTCTTACTACCTCACTCAGACCCTCAACCCCCCCTCCTACTATCATTTTCCCCACCCAGGAAATTTCTGTATAAATTTAAGCCCCGCCTTCCAGGAGGGGGCTAAAGTCTCTAGTCAGACCCCCCACCGTGTTGGTGGGGGGACTGAAGTCTGTTCTTCAAACCCCCTCTGTTGGGAGAGCTTCTCAATAAATACATTCTCTGCCTGTGGTCAATCAGTCTCCGTGTCCCAGTAAACACCGTTTTTCTCCAACAGATAGATATCTCCATGATATCTATATCTGGATGTAGGTGGTCCAAAGAGAGATCTGAGCCAGAGATATAGTTTTGGGAGTTGCCTGTCTTTGAGGTGGTTTATAGAAAAGGAAGAACTGCCTTGTAAGTCAGGGGTCTGCTAGCTGATGGGATGTGGAGTAGAAGTGGATGGAAGGATTGGTCTCACTACGGAATGGAGGGGATGCTGATGGGAAAGGTGTGGAAAGTTCGTGGCATTGATTGCTAAGGTGCTTGACCCTGAAGGAGGTCTAGTCCAAGAGAAGTGATGTGACCTGCTGCTGTTTCAGGCTTGAGAGACAGCATTTGGTCCCTGAAATAAGGAGAGAAGGCTGGAAGTGTCTGTGGGGAGACATGCTAATTTTTGCATAGATGAGAATGCTGTTAAACCCTGGATTGAATTTGGGAATGATTTGTTCAAAAATTAAAGAAAAACAAGAGAAAGGGGAAAAGTATAGGGTAGTAGAAGGAGCAAAGGTTTTGCATAGTAGCAAGAGCACAGATTTTGGAACTAGACAAAGTTGGGTTCAAGTCATGCTCTTGAACTTATTGTGTGACCTTGGGAAAATTACTTAAGCCCCCTTTCACTATAAATTGGGATGGATAATGTCTGTTTTGTCAGTATTGTTTTGAGAATTAAAGTAATAGAGGCAGCGTACACTGTGCAGTACCTGGTACACAGTAGATACTCCATAAATGCTGAGAATCGATATGATACAGTAGGCAGGGTTTGGAGTTTTGCTTCAATACAGATTAGGCTTTACTCTTAACTCTGACACCTATAAGCTATGTAACTTCAGCCATATAACCTTCATCTGTGAAATTAACTCAATTGTATTTACCTCTCTGGGGTAGTTTTAAGAATTAAATGAGATGACACACATTGTGCTCAGATTGGACATCTTCCCTCCTTCCTCATATTTGTTAACTACATCTTCTCTGAATTCCCACATCACTGCACTTGAAATTCTGCCATCCTCTGCTATGTGTGATCATTGTATACATGCCGCCTCCCCATTTCTCTGTAAGTTCCCTTTGTTCATCGGTGTATCCCTGTGTCTTAGTTTACCAAAGCTGCTATGATAAATACTGCACAATGGGATGGCATAAACAATAAGCATTCATTGTCTCATGGTCTTGAAGGCTGGAAATCCAAAATCAAGATGTCAACAAGGCTCTGAATTCTCCTGGAGTTGGCAGCATTCTGGTGATGGCAGCCCTCAATCACAAGGCCATCTCTCTCTCTCTCCAAACTGACTTCTTCTAACTTCTACTTCTTCTGACTGCATCCAAATTTCCTCTCTTTATAAGTCCTCTGGCCAGACAGATAAAGATCCATTTGATTCAATTTGGCCATAGCTTAACCAACAATAACATCTTCAAAAGGTCCTATTTACAAATGAGTTCACACCCATCAGAATGTGGACTGAGATTTGAACATATCTTTTGTGGAGAAGATGATTCAATACCCAAAACCCTGTTCATCTCTAGCACATTATGTGGCCTTGAACCCTGAGATGAAATGAGCCTCAGAAAATGGACATCTGGTAATTGTGCTGTCCAAGACCGATTAACTTCAAAGTCCTGGCTGGGCCTGGGAAAATCAGGGCTGTGAAGGCCTACAAGGTTCACTGATTTTCTTCTGCCCATGCACGATCAGGGCAGAGATGAGGGTTTGGGGCTTGGAGGTGGCTGTCCCACCTCCTGGTGAGCTCTCTACAGCCCCACATTTCCTCCTACTGTTTCCTACCCAGTGTCTGTGAGGGGTGGGTGCCATGTGGGATGGTGTCAGTTTGGGACTTCATAAGACCTATTTTGTTTCTGTGGTTCTGCTGTTCTGCAGGCAGCAGAGAGTGAGGGAAAGAATATTAGAGTGAATCAGCTCCAGTTGCATGAATTGGGCAAGAACCACAGCCACCTCTACCACCATTTATGAAGCACTCAGTGCCTCCAAACACAACATCCCGGTTGGTCCTGGCTGCAGTTTCGTGAGGCAGACATGGAAGGCAGTGTTCTCTTGCTTTTGCTTTGTTTTTTCAGCTGAGGACATCGTGAGGTGGTACCACACTAAGATGTGACATAAAGGCTAAGCAAATTGCTTGGTATTACTTGGCAGGTGTATGCCACAGTTAAGACTCTCAACAAGTCCAATTCCAAAGCTGACATACTACTCTGCTTCATCCAAGTCACTTCATTTTCACCTTGGTTTCCCAACGCAAAATGAAGGAATTCTATGCTGGGAGCTCTACAAAGTCCCAACAAGAGCAAACCACCTTTGGTTCTAATATCGTGCTCTTCCAGAGTTCTGAGAGGTGGATCATGGTGTGGTGTAATAATATTTCCCAAGTACTCTCCTGACACATTTTAAGGGCACGGCTAAAAAGTCTTAATTCCCCCTTGTGGGCAGTTTGCTAAGCCCACACTCCAACCATCTTCCTTCCCAGGTTATAGCTGTCTTGGACTACAACACGCATGCTCAATTACCCGAAGACCCAGATTTCAAACATCTCAGTATGGCCCGTTCTCCCTAGAGCTCATGGAATTATTCAAAATACCCACTGGACAAGAAGCCCATGAAACCTAACTTAGTCCACCCTGCTCGCCATCCCTAACAGCCTCCTGCACTTGCAGCTCGCTTTGCCTCAGTGCAACCCTGCGTGGCTCTGCCCCGTGTGGCAGCCTTTTCTCCCTTGGTGCTAAAGGTAACAAAGAGCCCTGCCTTTAGGTAGAACTACCCATAATCACACCTAATATATAGTAACATTATGAAACACAAGGTTCAGAGCACGCACTTGGAGGCAGTCTGCAGGCGTTTGAATACTGGCTCTTAGCTGTGTGACTTTGGGGAGGTCACTTACCACCTAGATGCCTCAATTTCCTCTTTTGTGAAAGGGGATAATGACTTCAGGGATGTAAACAAGTTGGAACTGGGCGGGCACACAGGGCTGTTACACGGGAGCGGTCAGCCTCGCCCTGTGGCATGGAGCCATCTCGCACCGATCTCAGTACCGCGCTGGGAAGCAGGAGTCTCTGGTCTTAACCACACCTGGGGGCTCCGTCCTGGATGGGTGCTTGATTCCCCATGGCTCCCTAATTGCACTGTGCCTTACCCATGATAAGGATCGGCAGCACTGGCTAAGCATTTTGTATGTGCCAGGGACCTTAAAATTCATTCTGTCATTTAGTCCTCACAACAACCCAAGCAGGCTGAAGAGAGACGAAGCCCAGCATTGTGAGCTCATTTGCCCACTGTGCCTAATAAGGGGCAGAGCCAGATGTGAGACCGTGGAGGCAAAGCAAGCAGGGGTTTCTGGGGCAGCAAGAACCTGTCAGGCCCTAAGGTAAGTTAGGGGAGGCAAGACCAGTTGACTTAGAATTGTTCTCTTTGTTGCAAACTTGGCAGCTCCCAGAGGGCCGTCTGAAGCCACCCATTATCCTTTAAGAGGAAAAAAGGAAGGGATGGGCTTAAGGATTGATCTCTCAGCAGCAGCTGCCTAACAACCATTTCCCCTCGTGTTTGTAAATCATCAGCGGAAGATGATGCTTTTGTAATCCCAGCAGTGATTTCTGCGGACCAGCCGCTGGCCGTGCTTCCCATTTAGGAGGATTCGAGCGAGCGTGAAGCATCTTTGGCCGGCCGATTCCATTTCCAGTCCAGAGTATACCGCCGATGGAGACAAAGATAAGGCTCATTCCTTGAGTGTTTTTGTTTCCGTGTCGCAAGCAGATGGCAGCATGAGTCCTGCTGTGGCTGGGACAAATTGAGCCAGTATCAAGCACCAGCTCACCAGCGGCTCCCTTCATGCTGTAAATCAAGGCATAAAGCAGCCTGCGGCTCCAAGTAAACTGAATAAGGGGTCGTCCCATTGCCGATCTAATTAACCACAAGCGCAGGGCCAAGAGGAAGCGGAACAAAAGGCTGGGCCCAGTACAGCAAGGAGGAACAGCAGCTCAGGCCGAATTCCTGGGCTGCTGGACTCTAAATCTTGAACCAGGATTCAAGTGCTAGTTAGCATTGGTGAATTGGGACTTGAAGCAGAATTAATTGCCTCCAAATTGTATCTTTCCTCCCAGCCATCCATTAGTTTGCTCTGGCAGAAGGATAATGACATTTCATGAAATATAGCTGCAAAATCGAGCCCTGTTCTTCTTTGAGCTTGGAAGGAGCACAAAAAAAGTCAAAACTTTCAAATATATTTTTCCCCAGGGCGAGGATGAACACAATCATTAGGTCACTATGTTTTCTCTCGCAAGGAAACTATGTTTGTTGTCAGGTCCTGCAATTGCAGAACATTTCAAATAGCCCACGAAGGAATCTGTTTTGTTTTCAGATGTCTCGTGAAAAGACATTCATCTTTGTTGTTGTTGTTTTCCCCCAGTTGTGTTACCTTCTCTGTGAAGGCCACAGCCCTGAGCGAGGGAGTTGGGGACGACTGAGGTGGAGGCAGGGTTTTACACAATTCTCCCTTTGTTTTAGTTTCCAGGCTGCTAAAATAAATACCCCACAATGGGTTGGCTTCACAACACGAATTTACAGCTGCTGGTTTCTGAGGGTAGGAGGCTTGCCTCCTCCCTAGGCTGTTATCTTCTCGTTGAATCCATGGGGTCTTCAGCTTCCCCTTGCACACAGCCATGTCTTCTCCTTTCTCCTCCAGCTTCTGGCTGCACAGCTGGCTTCCCTCCCTATCTGACTTGCACTGTTTCCATGGAATGCAGTTGGCTCGATGAAAACCCAGCCCTAAGTGAAGTAACATACCCAAGGTATCTTCTTTACGATGGTTCCACACCCACCAGAATGCAGACTAAGAACATGTCCAAACTGGGGGACACACTTCATCCCACAACACCCTTTAGAAGTCTTTTTAGTCACTTTGGAAAAATGGTGTTGGTGAAAATCAAGGTCAAAGTATGGATGCAAATAGGTGCTGAGAATTAGGCACAAGAAGCTCCGTTAGAGAAACTGCTTGTGCCAGAATAAATTTAAACCTCTTTGAGGGCATTTACTGTTCAAAATAAGTAGAAGGAGGATGCATTGAAGAATTTAATACTTGTATTCCAAGGAGCTGAAATGGAAAGATCAGGGAAACAGGCTGCAGTATCACAGAAGAGCGGAAAAGATTTAACCAGTAGTTTGTGTATTTGTAAAATTTACAATTTTATAAAGCTTAAAAGTACGATTTAATTTCAGTGCATGTGCGGTTACATGCAGAAAATAATATTACCTAAGCCTTGCCTTGCCCATTGGGATGGAGCTAGGTGATGTAAATGAATGGCAAGCTGCTCTAAGGCAAGCACATTGCTGCCAAGTCCAGATACAAACCCAGTATAGTCAGAGATGGTGATTCTTCTAGAGAACGTAGAAGTTCTGCCTCTGTTAACCACATATCCACATAAACTCATCTCTGGGCCTTATCTGGTCCACAGGCTTCCAGTTTGAAACCTCTGGTTGAAATCAAAGTTTTATTCCTTGAAAGAAGGTAAAGCAAATGCTTCAACAATCAGCGATATTCATGGAATCTCGATTTTACTTACGCTGGAAGTAAATGGAAGCAGAGTATGTCAGGGTCAGCTAACGTGGCTTACGTGGAAGGACTCAAACACTTTGCAGAAATGGCCCTAAAATATAAGTCTTGCTCCTAAGCACTTAAAGTGAAGGCCACGTACCTCAAGATCAATAGTTTTCTGTCCCCCCACCCTCCATTTATGATGTTTTAATTTCTTGCTGATTGCCTCTGGGTAATTCGAGAGAGATATTAAGAAGCACAGAACTCTTTTGTTTACATGCTGAATCAACAGTGAAGCAATCTAAGAGCTGAAACTCATGCAGTTTCTTTAAAAATAGCGCTTGGGTTTCCTGGTGGCTGGGAGTTGTGGGCAAGGCCTTTGAACTGGAAGTCAGGAGTCTTGGGATCTAATATTGGCCCTGCCACTAAGTAGGTGTGTGACCCAGGGGAATATCATCTACCGCCTCCGGTGATAAGAAGTTTTAATTGGGCAGTGATGGCTAAGGCTTCTTCCATTTTTAAAAAATTTGTTTGAAGTATATCACTCATACATAAACATATATAAACAACAAGTGTATAATAATAGTTGTGACCTTAGAAAATAAACATATATAACATCATACAGGACTGTCATAACTCACCCTACCACCAATACCTCGCATTGTTGTTGAACATTTTTAACTAATGATTAAAGGGCATTGTGAAATTACTACTACTAACCGAAGTTCTTTCTCCCAAACACCCTATTATTATTTTTATCTTTATATCATTTATATATGAACATACATAAACAATAAGAGCACAGTAAAAGTTGTGAATTTACAAAGCAAACATGCATAATATCCTACAGGGGTCTTATACATCAACTCTCCACCAGCACCTTACATTGCCATGAGACATTTGTCACAAATTATGAAAGAATATTGTCAAAATCTTACTAATTATAGTCCTTATCTTACATTTGGTATATTTTTCCCCAACCCACCCTATTATTTTTTAAATGTATTTTTATCACAGAAGCTGTAAACTTATAAAACAATCATGCACATGTGCGGCATTCCCAAACAATGTCCATCTATCAACACACCACACTGTGGTAAAACATTTGTTACAGATTATAAGATAATATCATCTGATTGTTACCACATCCATAGTGCACATTTGGCCCACGTTTTCCATACTGCCCCATTACCAACACTGTACAGCTTTGGCATAGATGCAAGAATATTATCTTATTACCGGTAACTACAGTCCATAGGTCACTCCAGTTGTATTTTTCCCATGCTTCTTCACATTCCCACCATCCTGCAATAGTGATGTATATTTGCTCTAGCTAACAAAGGACACTCTTGCATCTGTACCATCAACCACAGTTCTCCTCCACCTCTGGGTTTACTGTGCTATTCAGTTCCTAGATTATTCTCTAGCATTCTGTTTACTGGCATTTACATCCTAGACTACCATTTTCAGTTCCATCACATCCCTGTTTATAAACTAGCTGTTACTCACTGTGTGTTACCATCCACTCTATATACAGTAAAGCTAATTAAAACTTGTACAGTACACTTGTACAGTAAAGCTAATTAAAACTTCTACATACATTAAACACCAGTAGTCCATCTCAGTCCTCCTCTTACCTCCTTTAAGAATTCACCACCTACCATCAGTTCTTGAAGATATTTTCCCACATTGTCTTCTAGAAGCTTTATGGTTCTTGCTTTTATTTTTAGGTTTTTGATCTATTTTGAGTTAATTTTTGGATAAGGTATGAGATAGGGGTCCTCTTTCCTTCTTTTAGCTATGGATATCCCATTCTTTCAGCACCATTTGTTGAATGGACTGTTCATGTCTGTCTTTATGCCAATACCACACTGTTTATACCACTGTAGCTAGGTAATATGATTTAAAGTCCAGAAGTGAGAGTCTTCCAACTTTGCTTTTCCTTTTTAAGATGTTTCTGGCTATTCAGAACCCCTTACACTTCCAAATGAATGTGATAATCATGCTTTCCATTTATGTTAAAAATGCTTGTTGAATTTTTATCAGGATTGCAGCAACTGTACCAATTTGAGTAGAACTGACATCTTAATTATATTTATTTTTCCAATCTGTGAGCATGGAATGTTCTTCCAATTATTTAGGTCTTTTTAAAAATTTCTTTTAACAATGCATTGTAATTTTCTGAATACAAGTGCTTTATATCTGGTTAAGTTTATTCCTAAATATTTGGGTTTTATCTGATTTGGTTACTTTTATTGATATAACCTTCATTTCTAGATTCTCTTCCAGGCCTCTCTCTCCTGAATTTTATTCTCAGGCTCTAGCACACCCATTAGTAGTTCCTGAAAATCTGGTCTCTTGGTTAGAAATTCTCTCAGTTTCTGTTCATCTGTGAACGTTCTAATCTTGCCCTCATTTTTTAAAGACAATCTTGTCGGATATAAGATTCTTGGCTGCAAGTTTTTCTCTTGTAGTATCTTAAATATATCAGACCACTGTCTTCTTGCCTCCATGGTTTCTGGTGGGAAATCAGCACTTAATCTCATTGGGTATCCCTTATATGTGATATATTGCTTGTCTCTTGCTGGTCTCAGAATTCTCTCTTTGTCTTTGGGATTGACATTCTGATTAGTATGTGTTTCAGAGTTGGTCTATTTGGATTTTTTCAGATGGGTGTACATTGGACTTCTTGGACAGGAATATCTATGTCCTTCAATAGGGTTGGAAAATTTTCTATCACTATTTCTTCAAATATTCCTTCTGCCTTCTCTTCTCCTTTTGGGACACCCATGACATGTATATTTGCATAGCTTTTGCTTTCATTTAGTTCCCTGAGACCTTGTTTCAATTTTTTCCATTCTTTTCTTCATCTGTTCTTTTGTATGTTCACTTTCATCAAGAAATGAGGCTGGGCGGCAGACTTGGCCCAGTGGTTAGGGCATCCATCTACCACATGGGAGGTCCACAGTTCAAACTCCGGGCCACCTTGACCCGTGTGGTGCTGGCCCACACACAGTGCTGATGCGCGCAAGGAGTGCCGTGCCACGCAGGAGTGCCCCTGCATAGGGGTGCCCCACACACAAGAGTGCGCCCCATAAGGACAGCTGCCCAGCGCAAAAGAAAGCACAGCCTACCCAGGAGTGGTGCTGCACACACAGAAAGCTGACGCAGTAAGATGGTGCAACAAAAAGAGACACAGATTCCTGTGCCACTAACAACAACAGAACTGGACAAAGAAGAAGACCCAGTGAATAGACACAGAGAACAGACAACCGGGGTGGAGGGGGGGAGGGGAGAGAAATGAATAAATAAATATATCTTTAAAAAAAAAATGAGGCCATTTCTTCAAGCTCACCAATCCTTTTTCCTGCCTCCTCAAAACTGCTATTATATAATTCCAATATTTTTTAAAATTTCATTTATTGCACCTTTCATTCCCATATGATCTGCTATTTTTCTATGTATGCTTTCAAATTCTTCTTTGTGCTCATCCAATATCTTCTTAATATCCTTAATCTCTTCAGCCATGTCATTGAATTTGTTAAGAAGATTTGTTTGAACATCTATGATTAGTTGTCTCAACTCCTTTATGTCATCTGGAGGCTTACCTTGTTCCTTTAACTGGGCCATAGCTTCCTGTTTCTTGGTGTAGATTGTAATTTTTTGTTGTTGTCTTGGCATCTGGATTACTAGAGTATTTATTCTGGTTGCAGGTTTTCTCTTTCATTTAGGGCTTTCTGCCCTTTCTCCCTTGCTGGTTGTGTAGTAGGAGCCAAGGATGTAGTTGGTGCTATAAGCTGTGGAGGCTCAAGCTGTCCTCATTCCCCAGGGACCGATAAAGCTTTCCCTACTTTTTTCTTTGCCAGGGGTAGGGACAGAGTCACAGCTGCCTAGAATAATACAAGTCATGCAGGCCTAGACTGGTGAAGGCTTCACTCCCCTCTCTCTCCTGCCTGGAGCAGGGATGGAGCTGTTGGTGTGGGCAGCAATCTATGCAGCGCCAGTCCAAAATGACCATGGTAGACTTCCAATTATTCAGTTTGTGCCAGCCAAAGGTACTGGCAGTTACCTGGATAGGCTGGTGCAGAGCCTACCAGCCTCCTCTCTCCCAGAGGTGGAACTGAAGCCTAGACTAGGGCTGCAGGCTGATCTGGGTGAAAGAAACTGGTTTCTACTGTCACTGTGATTTTTTTGGTCAGCCTGGCTTCCCCTCATGCTGGGGGCAGAATCAAAATGGCAGCCACCAGCCTTCTTCTGACCTGGACAGTTTCATACTTTAGCTGTTCTTAGGGTTATACCTTAGCCAGCTGAATCCACCAGTCAGTAGCTGAAATCTGTGGCCAACCATCTATTCCTCCCCTGTTTTTGGGAAATGGAGCTTCCAATTCCAGCCACAGAATATCTCCTGGGGCAGCCTGTGCTGCCAAAGTAGGACAATCACTAGCCTCCAAGGTTTGGCCTATAATTTCCCAGAGAGGCTGGCACAGGATCCCCAGCTTCCTCCCTGCAGAGGTGGAGCTGGGGCCCAAGCTAGAACAGTCTGACCTGGATGCAAAGAAGCCAGTTCTTACCAGCACTATGATTTTCTGTCCACCCCACTTCCCCTCTTGCCAGGTGCAGAGTTAAGATGGTGGCTACCAGCCTTTTTCTGACTTGGACAGACTCAAACCTTAACTGTTTTCAGGATTATACTTTAGCCCGCTGAATTCACTCATCAGTAGCTGAAGTTGGTGCCCAACAGTCTCTTCCTCCCCCATTTTTTGGTAAGTGGAGCTTTCAATTCCATCTGTGGAACAGCTCCCGAGACGACTTGAGCCTCCAGTGGAGTGTGGCACCAGTTTCTGTGGCATGGAGTGCTCTACTCACGAGTCTTCTCTGCAGATGGGCAGTCTTCTCCTTCCATTTCTTCCTGGATGTGGCAGGATGCTCTTCTGGTCTCCTGGAGCCCCCGAATAGATGCTTCAATAGATCCAGAGAGCAATGGGTGTTTGCTAACTGTCCTGTATCTCTACTCTTACTTTATTTTCCTTATTTGAATGGAGGGCAGAGAATGAACCTGAGTAGTAAGTGAATTCAGTTGGCCACAACTTTTTGTGTGTGTGTGATACATCTGTTAAATGTGAGGCACTGTACTTTGCTTTGGGCAGCATACAAAGACATAGTCCTTGCCCTCAAAAAGCTTAAAATCTAATAGGTAAGATTGCGCTGAGATACAATTTTGAGGTATTATTCATGCTTCCACACTTTCTCTTTTTTTTTCTCTTTTTTTCCATTTCCCAGTCAGATATGTATCTGGCTCTGCCTACATTACTTCTAGAAAAAGATTCAATAGAGCATTCTAGAAAAAAGTCTATGAAACTATCTTCATGATCTTGGCATAAGCAGAGATTTCCTAAACAGGATTTTTTAAAAAAGCCCTAACCATGAAAGAAAATACTAACTGGACTCCATTAAAATAAAGCACTTGTATTCATAAAAATATCTTAATAAGAGTAAAAAATAAGCCACAGACTGGGAGAAAATATTTCCAATACACATAAACCAACTAAGGACTTGTTTCCAGCATATATGAACAACTCCTACAAATCAGTATTTAAAAAAAAAAAAAAAGAAAGAAAGAAAAAAGTCCAGTTAAAAAGTGAGCAGGAGACTTGAACTGGCAGTTCACAAAAGAGGCTATCCAAGTGGCCAAATGATATATGAAAATGTGCCCTACACAATTGGCCATCAGGGAAATGCAAATTAAAAGTACATTGGGATATCACTATATAACCATAAGAATGAATAATTTTTATTTATTTAAAATTTATTTTATTTATTTTTCTCCCTTTCCTCCTACCCCCACCAATTGTCTGCTCTCTGTGTCCATTCACTGTGTGTTTTTCTGTGTCTGCTTGTATTCTTGTCAACCACACAGGGAAACTGCATCTTTTTTCATTGTTTCATCTTACTGCATCAGCTCTCTGTATGTGCCCCTCCTGAGCAAGCTGCACTTTTTTTCATGCAGGGTGGGTCTCCTTATGGGACACACTCCTTGTGCACATCAGCACTGCATGTGGGTCAGCTCCACACAGGTCAGGAGGCCCTGGGTTTGAAGCCTGGACCTCCCATGTGGTAGGCAGACACTCTATCAGGTGAGCCAAATCCACTTCCCAGAATGAATAACATTTAAAAGCCTGAAAATACCAAGTACAGGAAGAGGATATGTAGCAACCACAACCCTTACACATTGTGGATGGGACTTTAAATTGCTACAACCACTCTGGAAAGATCCTCTAAAGCTGCACACACACCTAACTTACAACCCAGAAAATTCTACTCCTGCAATTCTACACCAAAAGCAATTCTACCTTATCACAAAATGGGTGTCTATATGCACCAAAAACCTTGCACAAAATTGATCACCTCAACTTTGTTAATCAAAAACTGAAACCAAGCCAATGGATCACTAGATTGTATTTTATTCAAATGATGGAATACCACACAGCACTGAAAGCAGTTACTGGTACATTCAACAACCCAGGTAAAGCTCACATATAAACTATTGAGTGTAAAAAAAAAAAAAACAACCAAACAAACAAACAAACAAAAAAAACAGACAAAAAGAGTTCCTATGGTATTCCATTGAAATTATATTCTAAAACAAGCCAAACCAATCTACGGTACTAGAAGCCAGAAGAGTAGTTACCTTTGAGAGGGGTTATTGACTGGGAGTGGCACGAGAGAGCCTACTGGGGTGCTAGAAATGGATGGTGGCTATATTGACACATACATAGGTAAAAATTAAACTTAAGATTTGTGACCTTAATCTGACTTGTCTGTTTGGATTTGGTGTTCCAAAAGGGTAAGCTCTTAGGACAGTGGTTCTTTTTTTTTTTTTCTTTTGGTATTTTATTTATTTATTTATTTTTTAATTATTTATTTATTTTTTAAAATTACATTATGAAAAATATGAGGTCCCATTCAACCCCACCGCCCCCGCCCCCTACTCCCCCCACAGCAACACTCTCTCCCATCATCATGACACATCCATTGCACCTGGTAAGTTCATCTCTGAGCATCACTACACCCCATAGTCAATGGTCCACATCATAGCCCAGACTCTCTCACGTTCCATCCAGTGGGCCCTGGGGGGATCTATAATGTCCCATAATTGTCCGTGAAGCACTATCCAGGACAACTCCACGTCCCGAAAACGCCTCCACATCTCATCTCTTCCTCCCGTTCCCCACACCCAGCAGCCACCATGGCTACCGTTCCCACACCCATTCCACATTTTCTCTGTGGACATTGGATTGGTTGTGTCCATTGCACATCTATGTCAAGTGAGGGCTTAGATTCCATATGGGTACTGGATGCACTCCTCCCACTTCCAGTTGTAGACACTCTAGGCTCCATGTTGTGGTGGTTGACCTTCTTCAACTCCATGTTAGCTGAGTGGAGTAAGTCCAATAAATCAAAGTGTAGGAGCTGAAGTCTGTTGAGGCTCTGGGCCTGGGTGTCATATTATCAGTCCAGAGATTCGAATCCCCTACATATATCTTAAACCCAGCACCGACTACAATTCCAATAAAGTAGCATGCAAGTCTTGTGAAAAGAGATCCCCTCTGAGTCCAATTCCATCACGCAGAAACACCAGCTCCAAAGAAGGGCTATCTGTCATGGCAGTGAACCCCTTCTGCCATGACCATAGAACCCGTGGGTCTCTTTATCCCTCAAAAGAACCAATACCTGGGGTTGTATCTACCTTATCTGTCTCTTAGACTCTGTTGGACAGTGGTTCTTAAACTTAACTACACGTTAGAATCAGCCAGGGACACTTTTAAAAATTACTGTTGACTGGGCTCCTCTCCAAATCAATTAAATCCGAAACTATGGGAAGGGGATTAAGATGAGGTCCACTCTTTCTGATGGGGCAGAAGAGCTGTTGGAATAGAACAGAATACATAAAATAGTATATATTTTTTTCATCAGGTAATTCTAACTAACAGCCAGAATTGAAAGCCAATGGCTTAGGGGAATTCAGAGGAGTTGTGAATAGGTACAAGAAAGAATTGTGGCACAATAGTTAAAAACTTGGTTAAAAACAGTAGGAAATGTGGGCCTGCCCTACATGTCCTGCAATAGCCTAAGTTTTCTCTGAGCAGGAGGTGGAGAGAAGCAGAGCAGCTCCGTCAGGATGCCCAAGGGAAAATGGCGTGAGGCTGTGCGCTGAGAGGAAGGCAGTCTGCACGGTGGCCTCGAATGGTCCACTCCTGGCATCTGTGCTTCATGCAGTTCGCTTCCATGCTGAAGCAGGGAGGCCCCGTGTGAACACAGCAGCAGTGTCAGTGGGTGACTTCCAAGGCATTTCAGCTTCCGTCTTGGCTCTAGAATCCCTCCCTGGGGGGAGCCCATGGCCACGCCGTGAAGATGCTCAAGCAGCCCCGGGGAGGGGATCACCTGGCGAGGAGCTGAGTCTCGTTCTTCCATGGCATGCTACCCATGGTCTCCTTTGTCTCACATTTCTCACTGTTTTTTCTGGGTCTCGACTTGTCCCCTGGGCGCACATGGAGGTGTATGCAAAGACCACTCATGAGTGAAGCTGGGGTCTGTGATTTACAAGCATCCCAAATGCAGGTATCATAGTAAACTACCAGAAAGAAGAATGGTGAAAACCAGCCTATCCTCTTCTAGCATTTTTTACTACCCATTTGGTGTGAACTATGTTTTGGTGAGCTCTTAAAAATCACTCCAGAGATTTGGCCCACATGGGTGACGCAGAAACCAAGGATTAAAAGGATGTTGTCCCAAAAGAAGCATGATTCCAAGATCAGCCGGGAACCTGGTCATTTAGTTAAGAAAAAGAATTCCTTATTTTTAAAAAGGTTTCAAGTTTTCTGCATGTGAAAAACTTTTTTAATGCTCTCTTTAGAAAAAAAATTCAAATACATATGTCAACATTAAATGATTTCCTCTTATGTATTACATTTGGACTTATAGCCCTTACAAAGTAGGCATAGTTCTATGAATCATTATATCAATTATTAACTATCCTTACACCGGAAATTCTTCCTGTATTTTTTTTTTTAGGAGATACTAGCAATTGAACCCAGGACCTTGTACATGAGAAGCAGGCACTCAATCCCTGAATTACAGCCACTTCCCCAGAAATTCTTATTTATGAAATTCCATCTAATAATGAATTAGCTGTAGCTGTAAGTAGCTTTTAAATTACTAATGTGTGTATATCCTATGGAAACCTCTTCCCCATGAGGTATGTTTGCCTGAACCCATTGTGAAAAAAGTAAACAATGAGACTTTTGTCTTAAACCTGTATTGCATGAATGAAGTAATTGCCATACTATTACTGTCAAATTAATAGTATCATTTTTAGGCCAAATTTAATACGATATAAAAAATATATACTGAGTTATATGAAAAGGAATGCATTTAGAGTTGTTTAAAATGTGTTTCCACGTGTTAACTATCACATAGAAGAAACTGACTATTCAGATTATTGTTCCAAACTGATGGTAAATAAACTTTTAAGAATCTTCAAGTTATGTTTAATTCAAGACATGGAACAAGATAGAAATTTATGTAACAGATACTCCTGCTGGTCCCCAATGAAATATAATAAAACTATGAAATTTTTTTTTAGCAAAAGAATCAATAGAAGATGGCCTCAGAAAGGAGAAGACAAAGTTTCCTTCTGTAAAATGGGAGGGAACATAGGAAAGATAAAATGAGGACTGATGCTAATTGGGCCTGCATTAAAGGTTTATTCTTGTAGGCCTTTGAGGCTTTTTCTTATATTTAAATTTTTTTGAAATATATCCTTCATACATTAATATACATAAGCAGTAAGTGTATGGTAAAAGTTTTGAACTTACAAAACAAACGCATATCATCATACAGGGTTCCCAGGCCTCTGAGGGTTTTTAAAGGCAGTGAGGATCGACCTGTCGATTCAGTTCACTCATATTTTTTACCTTATGACCCAGAAGCAGGCAGACAGATAAAATGTCCAAGAATAAGGCTCCAAATTTAACCAATGTTTAAATTCCTGTTATCTCCTGGATTAAGCAGACATGATACGATGGTGTTTGGGATCAGGCTTTCCTAGTGACATTATCACACATAGGTTTATAAGTCATTCTGGTGTTCACAAATATCGATTTTTGAGAGAGTCACGCTATTTAAGAATTCCAAGACTTTTAGGTGGAAACTAAGTTAGAAGAAGGAAATGAAGCCCAAGGTTAAATATCCATGATGTAACACAATAATAGGTCTTTTAAGAATGACAACTCAATTATGAGCTCAGCTATTCTGCAGCCAAAACAGGGTGACGGGTATTATGAATGAATGCACAAAATGTGTTAGAGAAGCAGGTGGAAGTATGCCCTGCCCAGACCTGGGATGGGGGCTAGGGAGGATTGGAAGACAGCACCTGAGCCAGGTGTGGGTAAGAGTCTCACCCACAGAAGAGAGAGACAAAGCACTCCTGGCAGAGGGAAAGCATGAATAAAGAGGGAGAGGTGATAAAACTTGGGTGTCCTGGGCTGGACAACACTAAGACATAGTCTGAAATTATCCTCAGAAGCCTAGCATGTCTTATTGTCAGGAATCAAGCTGAAAAGAAAAGAAAGGGATGCCAGTCTAGCTGCCCCTTCCCATAGCACAGACCAGCTTCTCCTAAATGGTTTTTAATAATAGGTCACTATCATTGCATTGAAGACTGCACATGTAAGTCAATGCATGCTAAAATGTCTAAATTTTCTACTTCAGTGACTCATATATAAATATACACATGCAATATGTACTTCATATATATATAAATATTTTATACCCTTATAATATCAGGCTATGTATTCTTATACTTATATCTACTTTGTTTAATGCTAATCCTACAAACTTTCTTGCACAGGGGAGGCTTTTCTTTTCTCTACAACCCTATTGTACTCTTCCGCCTCCCCCCCCTCCAAATAAAATTCATGTCCGGCAAAAGCCTGTGAATGTGACCTTGTTTGTAAATAGGATCTTTGCCATTGTAACCAAGTCCATATGAGGTCATACTAGATTAGGGTGGGACCTAAACCCAACGTGACAGCTGTCCTACCAGAGGAGGGGCATTTGGACCCAGCAGACAGATGCAAGGGAGACAGCTACATAGAGATTGGAGCGATGCACTTACAAGCTCAGGAATGCAAGGATCACCAGCAAGACTGGAAGCAAGGAGAGGTGAGAAAGAATCCTTCTCTAGGGTCTTTAGAGAGAATACTGCACTACTGATACCTTGAATTCAGGCTTCTGGCTTCCAGGAGTGTGAGAGAGAAATGTTTGTTTTCTTAGCCACCTTGTGGTACTTTGTTACAGCACTTACTAATACACCTATTAACATCTTGTTCCCCACCCGTAACATTTCCACCTTAATACTGGATTTGAAGACACTGGGCCTGAAGGTCTATCAGTGAACAAAACAAACAGAAACCCTTGCCCTCTGGGAACACAGACCATGAAGGACAGACAATAAGTAAAATAAAAACGTAAAATACATATAATGTTAAAAAGTGATAAGTGCTAAAAAGGAAAAAATAAAATAGGAAAGGGGGTTAGAAACGTCAAGTGCAATTAACGTTTTTAGATTGGCTAGGAGAGGGGGAACCACGCAGGTATCTAGAGAAGAGCCTTCCAAGTAGAAGCAACAGCAAATGCAAAGGCCCTGAGGCAGAAACGTGCCTACTTTGTCTCTGGAATCTCCAGCAGGTCACTACCTGGGACAACGTGAACAAGTTGGGGGTAGTAGAATATGAGGTCAGAGAGGGAACAGCGGCAGGTTGCATATCAATTCCCTTAAACATTTATCCAAATATGTCTGTATTTTAACTGCTTTCTTTTCATTATGAAAAAGTTCATGGCAAAGATAGTGCTTCATCTGTTGGTGATGGGCAGGGTTGACATGCTTTTGCTCTGGAATGTAGTTTTGCTTGTATTTATGAAAGTTCATCAATTCAGTGTTCCTGAGTTAAATATGTTATGTGTCATTTTATTATTAAGTGAGAGTCTGGAACTTCCTATGTGGCCCCCTGAAAAGGCTGGCTCAGGGCTTGTGGTTGAGACTCAATGCCTAAAACAAATCTCCAACTACTTTAAGTTTTATATTTACAGATATTATGATTGTACCACCCTCAGGCAATCCATATGGTACAGGAATTCAAAGAAAAGACAAGTAAAATTAGGAATGCGTGCAAGGGAAGAGAGGAGAGCTGAGCAAAATGGCAGAATGGGAATAGATCTGCATGCAGGAAACAAAGTTTCAGAAGATAGCATTGAGAATTATACGGAATATTTAATTGGGAACTAGCCACTAGTATACATGGCCCAATAAATATACCATAATTTGATCGTTCTTATTAGTTCTCCCTCTTCTTGAGGGACAGAGAAATTAGAAACTTTCCTCCTTCCTTCAAGGAGTTGGGTACAAAGCATTGGAATTCAGGAAATGGATCTGGACTGGACACAGTGGTCTTTGGAGGCATGGGGGCATACCTAATAAATTAAGCCATAGGAAATTCAGACATAGAGAAAGCCATGGGGAGGAGCCAAATGTCAATGCAACCTGGGAGAGAAAGGAGAGGACATTGCCATGTGATGCAAGGCAGGGATACAAGCCAAGGAGCCTCAGAGATCACCAGGCAGCCAGCATCAGAATGTTGCAGAATTTGGGGGGAGAAAGCACCCCCTGGCTAATGCCTCCGTTTGGGACTTCTCCTAACCTCCAAACTGTAAGCCAATAAATTTCCATTGTTTAAGCCAACCTATTGCATGGTATTTGTCATAGCAGCCTGGGAAACTTAAACACTGGGGACCCCTTACATTTAGTAGATGGGCAGAAGACAAGGATCCCACAAAGGAGATATAGAAGGTAGAAGATTTAGAGGTAAAAATGGAAACACATAGTGCTGTATGTCAGTGGTCAAGGCAAGTGACCACACAAGGGAAGCAGAAGAGACCAGCAATAGTCAATGCAGCTGAACATTCCGGTAAGAAGCAATTGATAAATGCACATTCGATTGACCAAAGAAAGATCATTGGTGATCTCTGTGAGAGCCCTTTTTGGAATGGTGAAGACTGCAGCCAGATTTCAGAAGGCTGCAGAATGATGATGGGGCAAGAGAGGACATTCACCCATGTAAACAATACTTTCAGTAAAGTTAGCTGTAAAGAGGTAGAAGCGATCCTGGGGAGACAGCTTTTGTTTTTTATTTTGTTTACTTTACTTTTCATAAAATAATTGAGCATGTTTAAATTCTGATGAGAGGAGGCTTGAAGTTATATGGAAGAGGAAGAAGAGGGAAGAGGGAGGAACCTTCCCCATAGGGTAAGGAGGTAAATGTACTTGTGGTTATTGCAGGTGAAAAAGCATTAAGTTGAAGGAGTCTGGTTTCATGGACTCCTAGTGTATGCTTGAATAAAGAATGCTTTTAAGTCCTCAAAATGCCTAAATGCATGAATAAAAAACATTCCTGGAAACCATTGAGAACCCAGTTGAGGTTGGAAACTATGAATTTGGGCACCAAAATGAACAACTATGAGATTTTTTTCAGCTGTGCCTAGGATGTCAGGAATATCAAGGGAAAAATACAGACAGCCAATAATCATTATTCAGAGATTCCATATTTATGAATTTGCCTGTATGTTAAAACTTATTTGTAACCCCAAAATCAATACTCTTGACATTTTTGCAATCATCATGGACATGTGTAGAGCAGGTAAAATTTTGAGTCAACTGATGTGCATATTCCCAGCTGAGGCTGAACAAGGTGACACTGCCCTTTTGTTTCAGCTCTCATACTATAAAAAAGCGTTCTTTAAACACATTATTTTGCTTTTCATTGGTGACTTCGCTATTTAAAATAGTCCCCAACTGCAGTGCTGAAGTGCTGTCTAGTGTTCCTAAGTGCAAGAGGACTGTGATGCACCTTAAAAGAGAAAATACATGTGTAGATAAGTTTTATTCAGGCATGTGTTATTGTTGTCATGAGGTCAATATTAATGAATCAACAATATCTATTAAATAAGGTGTCTCTAAACAGAAGCACACATAAAACAAGATTATGTATGAATTAGTTGATAGAAATGATGTGATCAGAGGCTCTCAGGAACCTAACCCTTATTTCTCCTGGGAGCAGTGGTTCAATGTTTGCTAATGCAGTGTTTTGTGTATCTTTATTGAACTTAATTACCATGAATAATGGGATTCAACTGTATTTAAATTGATGGATACATATAGAACAATGAATATTGATTATTTGCAAGAAAATGGATGAAATGAAGTTCATGCATCCCGAGCTAGAAAGACTTAGGAACTAATCATCAAGGGGGAAGTATGGTAGATTGAACTATGTATCCCAGTTTAGGCATGTTTTGAAGATGTTATTATTAGGCTGTGGCACAACTGAATGAGAGTGGGTCTTATGTCATATTAGTGGAGGTCTTTTAGGTAGAAGAAACCAGAATCCAGAAGCTGGAGGCCACATAAGAAGAAGGTAGAAGTCAGCTGAAACCAGAAGAGCCCACGAGATCCAAGCCAAGGAACCTCAGGGATTGCCGTCAGCCAGCACCAGAATGCTACAGACTCTGGGAACAAGCAAACCTTGCCAATATCTTGATTTTAGACTCCTAGCCTCAAAACCATGAGCCAATAAAGTCCTGTGGTTAAGCCAAAACCCATTGTGTGGTATTTGTCATTGTTGCTGGGCAATCCGAGACAGAAAGGAAGGGTAAAAAACCCAATGAGGCTAAAAACAAAACAAAGCAAAACAAAACTGAAAAGGACAAAGACCTGGAATGGCTGGTATTGGGAGGATCCTGTGGGAGAGCCGGGAGAATAGGATAGTAGGCTGCCAATTTAATATCTCACAGGTAGAACAGCTCAGGGGGTTGACAAAATGTTTCTGAGTGTGAAATCATTAACTCACAAAGGTTGCAGGGAAAGTGTCTTTAGGGAAGAACTAGGCTTATCTAAGGCCTCCAGTGACCTGCATAAGGAGGCAGACATTTATTTAGGGTGGAATAATGGTAACCTGAGGCAAAATGCAAATAATTCAGTAAGTTAAGAGAGGTTGTTGTAAAAGCATTTTTCACCCTATCATGTGAAAGCCTCTCAGCCTATCCTTCATTTCCTTACTTTTGATAGAGACAGGGTACCTGAAATATTTCACTTTCCTTGTTACTCCACTAAAATTAACAGCAGCCCAAGCTCAAAGACAAACTAGCAAGCAAAACATACTTTTGGTTTCAGGACACAACAGGTAAAGGTGGAATGGGTGGGAGAGGTGGGAACCTTAGCAATGAGGAGAGCTCATGTCTTGTGAGGGACAACATGCTACTTGGCTGCCACCAATTAGTGCCTTGTGAGAATGTAAAAGAGTCCTGGGTGGCCGGGACTTTGATTGTCCAAAGAAACAACAGAATTCTGGGTTTATGTGGTAGCTCCTCATTTTGAAATGTTGGAAACTAAGTCAAAATTTTGTAACACTATGCGGGCCAAAGCCCACATAAGATTGTCACCTCAGATAATGGCAATAGTGGAAGAAGAGGAATAGAAGTTAGATCAGGGGAGAGGAAATATTCAGCAGCATGGGATGAGGTTATAAAAGTCAACACAGCAGCTTCCATATTAGGCAGTATTTGGGATTGAATCATGTTCCTCATAAAGATGTGTTCAAGTCTTATTCCACAGACCTGTGGGTGTGAACCCATTTGTAAATAGGTCCTTGGAAGATACTATTAGTTAAGGTGTGGGCTCATTTGTAAGTAGGATCATTGAAGATCCTATACAGATGAGGCCAAAATGTGGTCCTTATTCCACATGACGGGAGGCCTTATGAGGAGAGGAAATCCAAGCAGAGGCACAGATGACAACTTGCTGGAAGTCCACCGAAATAGCTGTTGATAATCCGATGGGGGTTACATTGAATTTTACAGGTTAATGACATAGAGTGGACATTCTTTACAATACTGAATCTTCCAATACATATATACAATATATCCTTTGACTTGTCCATTATTTTTGTTTTTCTGTTACTATTGATTTTTAGACATGAAGTACTTCACAGTGTGACTTTTTTAGTGAAATGTATTTTACCGACAGCAAATGTACAGTTTTAAACTGCCCAGTTTGACGGGTTTTACTTCCAAGTGTAAACACCAAGTTACCATCAAGTAACCACCACCAAGATCAAGATGTAAAACATCTCTGTTCCCTTTCAAGTCACCACAGGTGACCACTGTTTTATTTCTACTACCAGAGCTTAGTTTTGCCGGCTATAGAACTTTGAATACATGGAATCATACCATAGGAAATATTTTGTGCCTGGCTTTCCTTTACCATAATTTAGATTCATCCATGTTGCTGCTTGTGATCAGTAGTTCATTCTTGTTGATTGTTGAGAGGTTGATGACGTTCTCCTGCTGGTGGATATTTGGCTTGTTTCCATTTGGCAATTATGAATACAACTGCTGTGAACATTGTACAAATCCTTTGTGCATTTATTGATTGGTAGGTTTAAATTTATTACCTAGGAGTGGAATCATTGAGTCAAAGGAAAAGTGTATGCTTAACTATGAAACTGTCAAAGAGGTTTCCCAAGAGGTTAGACCGTTTTCCACTCCCACCAGCAACATAAAAAAGTCCCTACTGCCCTTATCCTCAGCAACACTTACTATTGTCAAACATTTTTATTTTAGTCATCCTAGTGGGCTTCTGGTCATAACTTGCAATCCCTGATAACTCGACATGTTGAGCACTTTTTCATGTGCTTATGTATCCAGATTTTTACTGCACAACTTTTTCTTGAACTGCTTATTTAAATAATTGCTCATTTATATTATTTTTTAGTTTTAGTTTTCACTGTAGGAGTTCAAGATACAAATTCTTTGTTAGATGTATGTATTGATAATAATTTATCCCCTTCTGGCTTACTTATTCAAGTACTTAATGGTTTCTTTCGAAAAGCACACATTTTAAATTATAATTAAATCAAATTTAGCATTTTTAAAAACTGTTAGTACTTTTTGTTGTCTGGCTAATAAATAAATATTTACCTACCCCAATGTTGAAAATTTTTTCTGTTTTCTTCTTGTTTTATGTTTAGGTCAATGACCCATCTTGAAAAAAATTTATATATGGGGTGAGGTAGGGATCAAGTCTAATTTTCTTTTCATATGCCTATCCAGTTCCAGCATAATTTGATAAAAAACTTTTCTTTTCCCATTGAATTGTCTTATCACCCTTGTCAATCATCAAATGATTATACCTGCAGAATTTATTTCTGGACTTCTTATTTTTCCATTGGTCTATTTGCCTATACTTACACAAATACTACACTGTCTCCATAACTGTACCTTTGTATTAAACCTTGAAATCAGACAGTTTAAGCTCTACTTTTTCAGTAAAATTTTTGTTATTCTAAGCCTTTGGATTCTATATAAATTTAGGATCAACTTGTCAATTTCTGCACCTGGGATTTTGAGTGGGATTGTGCTGAATCTATAAATTGAGGGAAATGAATCCCTCAACAAAATTGAGTCTTCTAATCTATGAAGTGAATGTATCTTTCCATTTATTTAGTTTTTCTTTATTTAACTCACCAAAGTTTTGTACTTTTCAGTGAAGATCTATAAATATTTTCAAAGAGTTTACTTCTGGTTTTCTTAGTAGTTTTCTATTTAATTGATTTCCACTTAACTTGGATATAATTTGTTCTTCTTTTTCTCTAGCTCCTTGAGGTAGAGGTTTAGACCTTGATTTTAATGTTTTCTTTTTTTTCTTGTATAAGCTTTCCATCTTAAGGACTGCCTTAACTGTATTTCACAAATTCTGATATGTTGTAGATTTAGTATCATTCTACTCAACATTTTTAAAATCCTTACTTATTTTTCTTTGATCCATGGTTTATATATATAAAAGTATTGCTTACCTTGCAATTTATTTGGAGATTCGTCTATATACCTTATTTTTATTGTTCTCTAATCTAATATCATTGTGGTCATAAAATATACTTTGTATAATTTGATTCCTTTGAGACGTGTTCTGTGGCATAGCATATGGTTGATCTACGTGCATGTTCCACACTCATTTGAAAATAATGTAGCTTCTGCAGTTGTTGGATAATATTCCATGAAAGTTATTTTTCTTAAGTTGGTTGGTAATATTCAAATATTCTATATTCTTAGTAACTTTTTCTCTGCTTCTTCATATCCTTGATGAACCGACCTTATTTTCCTTATAAAATATTCCTTTTTCTCTCTAGTAATACTATTTGTCATGAATAATCTCAACACGTTTTTTTGAGTGTACAATAATGGAAAACATAAAACCAGGTTTCCAGTTCACTCACATAATTGCATGTCCCTGTAGTATTTTCTGGGGAAGAATTTTTCATTTCTTTAACAGTCGATGTCCATCACTAAAATTCTAGTATAGTTTCTTTCCCACTAAAAGGATCCATTTTTCTGGGAAGATGTCTGCTAGTAACTTTCCCAAAAAGATAAATCTATGATAGGCTATTCAGAATCTTCTCATGAATAACTTTCTTGATTTTATTTAAGGATAATAGATATGGAGTTTTTCAAGGAAAAAGGCAAACGCACACATGCACACACACACATACGCCAAACTAATTCAATTGGAAATCAGTGTGCCCTCAGCTCCACTGTACAATGAAGGGTGATATTGAACCAGTCATTTCAATTTTTAAGGACTCAGTTTATACATTTGTAAAATGAGAATGTTGAAGAAAAATAACTTTGAGAGTTCCCCCAGCTCTAGCAGTCAATGCTTTTATGTTTTCAGTATTTGTTGATGTTTTAAATAATATTACTTCATTCCCAGAGGCTTCCTAATCTGCCATACCTCTCTCTCTCCAGATTCCTCCACAGATAAATAGTTCCAGGTGGAATTCATTTAGATTTATTATTATTATTTTAATAGCTACCATATATCCAGTGCTTACTAAGTGTAGAATATATATTATCTGACATAATCCATATGTAACTCAAGTATTAGCCTAGGCTTGCCTTCCTCCATATTTGGGGGAAAGGGGGTTTTCTTTAAAACTGCTTCCTGCTCCAACTGGCAACTGCTTCTCTGGACTCCACACTGCTCTGGGCTGCTCTCAGCACCCTCTTGGACCACACTCGCCATGCTGCCAGCCACTGCCTAGAACTCCAAGGCTATGCTCTTCCTGGCGATGCTGTGCTTCTGATGTGTTGGCCTTAGGGGAACTGGAAACGTGGAGAGGTGCTTTCCTTTCCAACTGTGTTAATATCTCTTAATTCCTTATAACAGAGGAAATAACTTACAACAGGATGTGGTATAGGATTGTGCCCAGAGCCCAAATGAAAAGACAATAAATAAATAGCAGGATAAATAAGCAGAAGATAGGTGGGTAACGGATGGATGGATGAGGTGAAGCTCTTTACAATGTCCTTTTCCTTTTTCCTTATTTCTCCCTCCCTGCCCCCCATTCGCTGTGTGTTCTTCTGTGTCTGTTGTATTCTCATTAGTCAGCACCAGGAACCCATCCTGGGACCTTCCGGAGTGGGAGAGAGGTGACCATTCTCTTGATTCACCTTAGCTCCCTAGTTCGCTGCGCCTCATGTCGTCTCTTCTCTGTGTCTCTTTTCTGTTGGGTTATCTTGCTGTATCATGTGTGGGCAGCACCACTTTCGGGTGGTCTGCTCTCCTGTGTGGGGCTGCACTCCTTGTGCAGGGGCCGCTCCTTGTGCAGGGGGCACCCCTGTGTGGGGTGACACTCCTTGCCCACGGCAGCACTCCACGTGGGCCAGCTCGCCACACAGGCCAGGGAGCCCTGGGTATCGAACCCTGGACTTCTTATATGGCAGGAGGATGCTCTATCCATTGACCCATATCCGCTTCCCTCTTCACAATGCCCTTTAGGAAAAAGCCCAGTTCATACTCTTGTTCTCTGTCTCAAAAGCTTCCCTTCTCCTCTAAGAGAGATGCCTTCTTCAATCCTTCTTATTTTGCACGTCTAGCTGTCTTTCAGAAAACCAAACCCCTAACCCACGAGAGTTGATATCAGCGTAGATTCCATCACCGTCCCTGCTCCAGGGGAAACCATAGGCTACACTAACCTCAACAGTATATTTCCCCCAAAATCTGAGTTACTAAGTTAGAATAACATCACAGACAGTTTCACTAAAGTAGAATAGTTATGAGTCTCCAAAACATATTAGACAAGTCCTATTTGAAGTCTCTCTTCTTCGGTGAGGTCTAGATATAACTTCCCCCATCTTCCTGTGGCTTTCTTAGCTATAAGACCAAACTTAATCACACATCCCCCCACAACACACAACAATTTTTATAGAACGTGAGCTCTAAATGAAAAAGGAGAGATACCTTTTCCTAAATGCAGCATAATCACCTCAGATTTCTTCACCCACGATTGAGGCAACTTGTAATGCTTTTATACACACTCTTTATCTTTCCTCCAACCATGTGCAGAAGAAATGGACGTGTAAGAAGTCCTGCTTATTTTCTGCCTCCTCAAACAAGAAATCCATCCATATCAGGTAGTTTGCCTGTGAGCAAACAAATATCAGGAAGAAACTACAAAATCACAGTTGGCTACATATATTTTTTAACTTTAACTTAAGTCATATTTGAGGACCAAATATCTTCTCCAATCATCTCTTTATGAAAAAGAAGGCAGAATAAGGACTTAAAATTTCCCCGTGTCCAGTGTAGAATCCAAAGGATCAGGGGAAGTGGATTGGCTTTGGCTGATCTTTAGCTTATATTTACAATGAGCTACAATGGGGTAGCAATTACTATGTTAGTCCTAGGGAGCGTAGGTTCAGGAAGTCAAAAAGACATGCCAAAATTGGTATATGCAGTAAGTAAAATTTCTGAGATTCAACCAAGGTCAGTGAGAGTCCTCTTTCCTAACCAATGCACTAAAACAAAATAAAGAGTCCATGCTGTTTAAGGGTATCTTTTTTACTATAAGAATGGAGAGAAATTTTTGTCCCTCTTTCTCTTTCCTTGGATTCTCCTTTTCTGGGAGACGTGCATTTCCACCCCGTTAAATTTTCATTTTCTTTTCATTCCTCTTATTTTATCAAGCCTTGACTCTTGCTACTTCGCTGTAATAGAAATGTTAAATACATTTCTTTTTTTGCCTATTTCTCTCAGAATGAACTTTTTAAAAATCCATGTTTTGTCAAGACTGTTCTTGAGAAAACTGCCCTTTCTGCCTTTATTGAGAAATATTAATAGCAATTCACCTCACTGACACGGCTTACAATGTATTTCAAATAGGAGAGGTGCTTGGATCAAGAGGAGAGTCTTGCTTATTGATTTATTTATTGGGATAATTTTTGCAAACAATAAAGTCCTTTGATTTTAAGAGTATAGTTCAATAAATTTTGATATGTTCATACCATCTAACTTTATCCAAATCAAAATTACAGAATAGTTCTGCTCTTGCCTCTTCCTAGTTAATATCCCTCTCCCAGATCTGATTTCTATAACCAGAGGTTACTTTTGCCTGTTTTTGAACTTCATATGAATGGAATTATATAATGAGTGCTCTTTTGTGTATGATTTTTCTCATACAACATAATATTTTTGAGATTCATCCATGTCTTTGCAAGGATCAGTACTTTTTATATTATAGAGTAATTATTCATATGAGTGTATATTCTACAGTTTGGTTATCCATTCTCCAGGTAATGAATTTTTTTAACCTCCAATTTGGAGTTATTATGAATAACCCTTCAATAAATATTTTTACAATCTTTTTTTGGATGCAAGTTTTCATTTCTCTTGGGTAAATCCTTAAGTGTGGAATTTCTGGATTATAGGATAGTGTATGGTTAATTATGTTAGACTGTCAAGCATTTTGGAAAATGATTGTACAATTTTACACTCCTATCATCAAAATATGAGCAATCCAGGGTGTCCAATATATTGTCAACACTTGATATCATCTGTCTTTTCAATTTCAACTATTCTAATCGGTGTGCAGTAGTATCTCATAGTGGTTTCAACTTACATTTCTTTGATGGCTAATCATGTTGAGCACCTTTCATGTGATCCTGGGCCATTTGTGAAGTGTCCAAGTTTTTTGCCAGTCTTTTTTTAATTGAGTAATTTGTCCTTTTTATTATTGATGAGGAGCCTTGTAAATATGTTGGATAAAAGATATTTGCCTTATATATATATTGTTAATATTTCATTCCATCTATAGCTTGTCTTTTCATTATAACAGTATCTCTCAAAGAGTAGAAGGTCTTCATTGTGATGAAGTTTAATTTAGCATTTTTTATACTTGGTGCCATTTGTGTTCTATCAAACAAATCTTTGCTTACTACAAGAATGTGAAAATATTCTTACTTTTTAACTTGAGATGCTTTGCAGTTTTAGCTCATACATTTAGGTATATGATTTATCTTGAATTAATTTTAGTGAATGGTTGAAAAAGGGGTGAAGATTCGTTTTTTTCCCATACAGACATCCAGTTATTATAACACCACTTGTTGAAAATATTTTCCCTCACCTTATTTTAATACTGTCTTTTTCATAAATAAATTAACTCTTTAAATATGGATCTACTTCTAGGCTCTCTATTCTGTACAATTGACTTATTTTTCTATCTTTATGCCAATAACTAACGGTCTAATATACTGTAGTTTTATAGTATGTCTTGATATCAGGCAGTTTAAGTCTTCTTTATTCTTCTTCCAGAACACTTTAGCCATTCTAGGTACACTGCATTTCCATATAATATATTTTAGAATTGTGCCAATTTATTTTTTTAAAAAGTCTGCTGGCCTTTTGCTTGAGATTACACAAATATATAGATCAAGTTGAAGCAAAAAGCAATCATTATAATATTGAATCTTCCAATACATGAACATAGTATTCCTGTTCATTCATTTAGATCGTCTTTAATTTCTCCGTGCTATGTTTTACGTTTTAGTATAGATGTCTTGCACATTTTTCCCTAAATTTATTTCTATGTACTTGGATTTCTTTGGGCTATAGTAAATGGTATTGGTTCTTTAATTTCATTTCCCAATTTATTTGTTGCTAGTATATAGAGATACTGTATTAGTTAGCCAAAGGAGTGCTGATGCAAAATACCAGAAGTCTGTTTTTATAAAGAGTATTTATTTGGGGAAAAAGCTTACAGTTACCAGGCCATAAAGCATAAGTTCCTTCCCTCAGGGTTCCTCTCTTCCTGGAGGTCCATTTCTCTCCGGGCTCAGCTGCTATGCTCTCTCCACAAGGCCAGCTGTAGAGTATCAGGCAAATGGCTCTGTCTCTCTCCCCAGGGCTTCTGCCACGTCTTAGGAGCCATCTCTATTCCTCTGTGTTCTGTTCCTGTATGTTCACTTCCTGGGCTCTAGCATCAAAACTCCAACTAACGTCTGCTCTGTCACGTAGTTTTATCTGTGAGCCCCCACCACCAAGAGGGCAGGGACTCAATGTCCTACTGATGTGGCCCTATCAAAGCCCTAATCATAATTTAATCACACCCAGGTACAGACCAGTTTACAAACATAATCCAATATCTGTTCTTGAAATTCATAAACAATATCAAAGTGCTACAGACACTTATACTTTTCATCCTAGTACTTTATAGAAGATTTCCTTGCGTTTCTACATTCACAATCATGTCATCTGTGGTTAAAGACACTTTTACTTCTTGTAAAATTTCTGCTTGTTTTTATTATGCCTTCTAGTTTTTTCTTTTATTATTGTATTACATGCACAGTTACGAACAGTGTTGAGAAAAGAGATAATTGCCTTTTTCTTGATCTTAGGGGAAAAGTATTTATTTCACCTTAAATTAGTATGTATATAACAGTTTACCAGAGTGTGAAAGTTCCCTTCTTTTTCTATTCTAGTTTTCTGAGAGATTCTTTTAAAACCATGAATGGGTGTTAACTTTTATCACATGCTGTTTTACATTGTTTTGAGATGCCACTTAATTTTTTTTCTTTATTCTGTTAATATAGCAAAGTCCATTGATTCAATTTTGAATGTTGAGCCAATCTTACATTCCAGAGATGAATACTACATGTTTCAGATGTATTATCCTGCTTGTTTTTAGTATTCCACTTTATTTCACCTAATGACTTTTTGTTAGGTGGAGTTTTTTTAGTGATAACTTTATGATTACAGTATGCATTCTTTATTTATTAAAGTCTATGTTGAAATATTTAATTAATTCAAAATTTCTAATATTTATGACAATATATTTTCACTACCACCAACCTCTCTTCATTTTCTTGTTGCCATATATTTTATTTCTACACGTGCTATAAAACCCATGTTCTTGGGAAGCGGACTTGGCCCAATGGATAGGGCGTCTGCCTACCACATGGGAGGTCCATGGCTCAAACCATGGGCCTCCTTGACCCGTGTGGAGCTGGCCCATGTGCAGTGCTGATGCGTGCAAGGAATACCGTGCCACGCAGTGGTGTCCCCTGTGTAGGGGAGCCCCACACACAAGGAGTGCACCCTGTAAGGAAAGTCGCCCAGCGTGAAAGAAAGTGCAGCCTGCCCAGGAATGGTGCTGTACACATGGAGAGCTGACAACAAGATGATGCAATGAAAAGAAACACAGATTCCCAGTGCTGCTGATGAGAATAGATGAGGTCACAGAAGAACACACAGCAAATGGACACACAGAGAAGACAACTGGGGAGGGAGGAAGGGGAGAGAAAGAAATAAATAAATACATCTTTAAAAAAAAAACCCATATTCTTCTGTAAAGTTTTTACTTTAAATAGTGAATAATGTTTAAAAAGATTTAATAATTTATGTATGGAAAATAATAAATATTTAAAATGTTCTTCTAATTAAAAGTAAATTAAATACTGATGCTACTCCTACTTATGTTCTCTATTTGTTCCTGTAGAACTGGGTTTTATCTGATATCATTACACTTGAGTCTACAGAGCATCTCTTATGATTTCTTATAAGTCAGTTTCACTGGAGATACTTTCTGCTACTGTATGTTTGAAAATATCCTTATATCGCCCTTCATTTTTTTTTAAGATTTATTTTTTATTTCTTTCTCTCCCCTTTCCCCCCTCATTGTCTGCTCTCTGTGTCCATTTGCTGTGTGTTCCTCTGTGTCCACTTGTATTCTTGTCAGCGGCACTGGGAATCTGTGCCTCTTTTCGTTGCATCACGTTGCTACATCAGCTCTCTGTGCATGCAGCACTACTCCTGGACAGGTTGTCTTCCTGGGCAGGCTGCACTTTTTTTCGCGTGGTGTACTCCTTGTGTGTGGGGCTCCCCTACGTGGGGGATGCCCCTGTGTGACATGGCACTACTTACACGCATCAACACTGTGTGTCATCCAGCCCACCACGTGGGTCAGGAGGCCCAGGTTTGAACCCTGGACTGCCCATATGGTACACGGATGGTCTATCAGTTGAGCCAAATTTGCTTCCCCCCCTTCATTTTAAAAGGATATTCCTGGCAGATGTGGAATGAAATTTAGGTTGACAGGTATATTCTTTCAAGACTTTAAAGATGTCATTCCATTGTTTTCTGGCTTCTATTGCTTCTGACAAAAAATTAAGTCATTTTCCTATTATTGATTCTCTTTATGAACTTCTCCCTCACCCTGGCTACCTTTCAGATAATCTCTTTTTTTAAAATATATTTTTTTATTTTTTTAAAAGATAATTAGATTACATAACTGTTACATAAAAAATAAAGGGGATTCCCATATGCCCCACTCCTTACACTACCCGCATTTTCCCACATTAATAACATCCTTCATTAGTGTGTTACATCCGTTATAATTGATGAACACATTTTGGAGTACTGCCACTAAGCATGGATTATAGTCTACATTGTAGTTTACACTCTCCTGTACAATTTTGAGGGTTATGACAAGATATATAATGGCCTGTATTTGTCATTTCAATGCCATTCAGGACAATTCCCAAGTCCCCTAAAAGCCCCCATGTTACACCTGTTTTTTCCTCTCCCTGCTCTCAGAATGTCCAGTAGCCACTGCCCCCACATCAACAATGTAAGTTCTTACATTGCTAGAATCACAGTAAGTCTATAGTAGAATATCAGTAAGTCTACTTTGGTCCGTAGTTCATTCCCCAATCCTGAGGATTCTGGGATGGTGATGCCCACTCCACCTCTAATTGAGAGGGGGCTTCAATCCCATAAGGCAGATGGATGGGACTCTCTCGCTTGTAGATGCAGTCTCTTTCAATTCCTTGGGATGGTCATAGTCCATCATCATCTCCTTATTAGTTGTCCTGGATGAGTTCAATGTACTCGAGAGTAGATGTTGCAACTTCATGGAGATTCAGAGCCCAGCTGATACATGGATAAGCTAAGATTTAAGTCTCTTGGATAGATACCTGTCAACTCTAGTACTGATTGTAAGTTCAAACAGAAAAGTCAGAAGAGCCATGTGTAGGGAAATCACAATTGAATCCAACTCTGTCACATAAGGGAGCATAAATTCCAAAGTAGGGCCCACTGGCAAGGCAACAAACTCCTGAACTATCTGCCCTGACTACAGTGTATGGCTATTTCCAGAGTCCTCAGGAGCCCTGCTATTCAGGGTAGTATCTACTTTGGTAGTCAATGAGATCTTAATGAGACATGCATAAGCATAACCTCTGGAATAACCTCCCAACTCACTTTGAAGTCTCTTAGCCATGTAAACTCATTTGTCTTTACCTTTCTCCCCTTTTGGTCAAGGTCTTTCTCCGGTGGCATTGCTAGTTGGTGCATGGTAGTAATCCCTCTGTGCCAGGGAGGCTTATTCTGGGAGTCATGTCCCACTCTGGGAGGAATGTAATGCATTTATATGCTGAGTTTGGTTTGGAGACGGGCCACATTTGAGCATCAAAGAGGCTCTAGGAGGTAACTCCTAGGCACCCTATAATACTAGGATAAGTTTCAATTTCAAAAGTAAAGGTTCATAAGTACGGTCATCAATATCAAAGAGCTATCAATGGACCATCCTCCTTCACTAGTCATAGCCCTTGTACTCAGGAGAGTCTTGCTGTTTCATTAGAGAATGTGGCAGAGCTCCCCGGGATGAGAATTCAATATTCTTACAGTTTTTGTGAATCTCTACTCTCTGTGACAATACCCCATAAACACTTTGACACATTTTTTGCCTTATGTGTATGCCCCAGGTGAAACTACTCACATGTATCCCCAATCACTGATACCCTACACCAATGATCCTCGCCTGTCATTGTTGTAACCTTCTGTGATGCAAAGCATCTTCAGAACTGAAACCAACAAAATAGCCAACTACAATTCATTAGAAAATGAAATAATGATAGTTTTAAAAATAAGAAATAAACTAAGTAAAATTTAAAAAAATAAAAATTGGAATAATAAAAAATAATGGAAAAACATTTTTAAAAATTTTGACATTATATCTTTCATCACTGTAAGATCTGTTGTCTTGTATATACAGTTATATTTTCTTCCATTTATTCCTCCAGTGTCTTATTTTTTCCATTTTGTCTTCAAAGAAGTTTTAGGTTATAGAAAAGTCATGTACAGGAGTAGGGGTCAAGATGGCGTCCGAGTGAGTGCACCCTCACCATCTCTCCTGCAAAAAACCAGCTCAGTGGGGACAGAATCCTGCTGAGTGAGCTGTTTTGGGAACCCACAAAGCAGGAGGTTTCTGGACATCAATCTAGAGAGAGTGCAACAAAAGGAATGCTTGCTCAAGGAAAAACCTCTGGTTTCTGGCATTTGAGTCAGAAGCTGTGGGAAGGCTAAACTCTTCCCCTAGGGCTGCTAGCCACAGCATTCTCTGAACACCTCTGGTTGCATGGCAGCATTCCCAAGCCCCTTGTTTTCCAAACCCGTGATCCCCAAACCTGTGTTCCAAACCCTGCATTCCCCTTAATCCACATTCCCTGAACCCGCTTCCCTGGGCTCACATTCCCCAAGCCTGCATTCCCTGAACCCAGTGCTCCCTGAACTCTGGCATTCCCCTAACTTGGCAGTCTTAGACTGGCTCTGAGAGTGGAAGGGTTCTGGTGAAGGGTGCAGAGGGGCCCGAGAAGTGCAAGTTCAATTGTCTGGCCCCCCTCTTTTTGAGTTTGGAGGAGCATGCCAGCTGGCTTGGGGAGAGGCTAGGAAGAGAAGAGAGGTAAATCTGCTGAGAGAGCCCGATTTACCTAAACTCCCTGGGAAAAGAAAAATTGGTCTGGGAGAAGGTGGAGTCAGGCAATTAACTAGTCCTGTGCAACACACCTAAGGGAGGGGGACCGTAGGACATGCTTGGTAGGCTTCCAATAGTATATTTAGGATTCCCAGCAAGGTGTGGGTGCTAGCTCTCAAAGAGATTGAGAGTCATTATTTTCTGTGGTGAGTTGGTTCACCAGGGTTCCATTTGAATCTCAGAGGGGAGCTCTCACATGGCCTTCCTGCTGCCCTGGGAGTGAGGGAAGTGAGGAAGGGAGAAAAAGGGAAGGACAGATTCCTAAGCAGTTTATTCAATCGCAAAGAGGACTGTTTGCTTGAGGCCTTGTCTGGTCTATTTGTTTGTTTGTTTTCTTGTCTTTCCTTTCTCTTTATCCCCATAACCCTTTTTTTTTTCTTTCTTTCTTTTTTCATTTTTTTCTTTTTTTCCCATTAGGTGCTACAGAGACTGTTTCTTGTTTGCTGTGCTTTCTCATCCTCAATTTCCTCTTTTCTGTGTGCACTGATTTTGGCTAACAACACTATCCCCATTTGCTTACATCTTTCTATCTTTCATATTCTGTTGTTGCTCTTACTTCCATCTCTCTTTGTTTAGCCCTTAATTTTCTGACTTTTAATTTCTAACACCTGTATTCTGTCTTTTATTCAATCTTTATGTTATCATCATTTCTTTTCTCTTTCCCTCTCTCCTGATCACACTGGCCTTTTAGTTCATACTATATTCTTCTCCATAGTCAGTTTACCATCTCATTGTAGGTACTCCACTTTTTTATTTTTATAACTCCACACAGCTTACATGAGTTTAATATTCACTCTCCTAAGTCTAACATGGTTCTTCTGCTAATATTTACTATCAATACTACTATTATACTTTTCTTTTCTTACCTCTTCAGTTTTCCCTGGCCCTAATATTTTCCTTCAAGGGAACTTAGACAATAACAAGGAAATAGGATAAGAAGAACAAAGCGTCAAAGAGAAGACTTAACACACACACAAAAACAGCACCTAAATAAACCCCAAGACTAGATGGAGAAGCTAATCAACTGAACAAATCCATTGAGATAAAATAATGACCAGATAGCAACACAACAAAAAATTATAAACAACACAGCCTACGAAGCTGTCCTACTCTCTGCCTCCCTTAGGTGTGCTGCACAGGACTATTTAATTGCCTGACTCCACCTTTTCCCAGACCAACTTTCCCTATCCCAGGGCATTTAGGTAAATAATCAGGAAAACATGGCCCAATCCAAGGAACAAACTAAAAATCAGGAAGAGGAGCAGAACATCAAACAACTAATCAAAGCTCTCCAAACAAATATCATGGGCCAATTTAATGAAGTGAAGGAAAAGATTAAAGATATTAAGAAAATACTTGGAGAGCATACAGAAGAAACTGTAAAGATAAACAAAAAGATAATGCATATGATGGTGATGAACAGCACAATCCAAGAAATCAAAAATACACTCTCAAAAAAAACCCACAGATTTGAAGAGGCAGAGGAAAGAATTAGTGATGTAGAAGACAGTACATCTGAAATCAAACAGACAGTAGAATTAATCAATAAAAAGATAGAAAAAATCCAACAGGGACTTAGAGACCTTAATGAAAACACAAGATGCACAAACATATGGATTATAGGCACCCCAGAAGAAGAAGAGAAAGGAAAGGGGTCAGAAGTGTGTTGGAGGAAATAATGGCTAAAAACCTCCCAAACCTATTGAGGGAGATGGATCTACTAGTCCAGGAAGCACAACACACCCCAAATAGCATAAATCCTAACAGCCTACCCCCAGACATATACTTGTCAAATTATCTAATGTTCAAGACAAAGAGAAAATACTGAAGCCAGCAAGAGAAAAGAGAACCATCACATAAAAGGGAAGCTCAATAAGATTAAATGCTGATTTCTCATCTGAAACCATGGAGGCAAAAAGGCAGTGGTATGACATAGTCAAGATACTAAAAGAAAAAAAAAATTCCAGCCAAGAATATTCAGCAAAGGCGGCATTCAAAAATGATGGAGAGTTCAAAATATTCACAGGTAAACAAAAACTAAGAGAGTATGCCAACAAGAAACCTGCCCTGCAAGAAATACTAAAAGGAGTTCTGCAGGAGGAAAGAAAAAAAACAGGAGACACAGAGTTGGAGGAGAGTGTAAAAACAGCTAAAAAGAAAAAAGAGAAAAAAACAACAACATATAACATACACAAATCCAAAGAAAATAAGGCTAATGTAAGTAATTCTTTGAGAATAATAACACTGAATGTCAATGGATTAAACTCACCTGCCAAGAGATGAAGATTGGAAGAATAGATAAGGAAATATCACCCATCTATATGCTGTCTACAAGAAACCCTCTTAGACCCAGGGATTCGAGGAGGTTGAAAGTGAATGGCTGGAAAACAATCTTACAAGCAAACAATAACCAAGAAAGGATAGGAGTAGCTATATTAATATCAGACAAAATAGACTTTAAATGCAAAACTATTGTGAGAGACAAAGATGGATACTACGTATTAGTAAAAGAGATAATCTTTCAAGAAGAAAGAACAATTATAAACATTTGTGCTCCCAACCATGGTGCCTCCAAATATGTGAGGCAAACACTAGAAAAACTAAGTGAAGGAATAGATGCCTCTACAATTATAGTGGGGGATTTTAATACATCACTATCACCATTGGACAGAACATCTCAATAGAGAATCAATAAAGAAACAAAGACTTTGAACAATATATTAGAGGAGCTGGACCAAATACACATATACAGAACATTATACACAAATACAGCAGGATATACATTCTTCTCAAATGCATATGGATCATTCTCCAAGATAGACCACATGCTATGCCACAGAGAAAGTCTTGATGCATTCAGAAAGATTGAAACCACACAAAATAATTTCTCTGACCACAGTGGAAGGAAGCTGGAAATCTTCAAGGGCCAGAGACTCAGATTAGCCACGAAGATGTGGAAGTTAAGCAACACACACTTAGACAAACAGTGGGTCATGGAGGAAATCTCAAAAGAAATCCGTAACTACCTTGAAAGTAATGAAAATGACAACACAACATATCAAAACTTATGGGATGCAGCAAAAGCTGTACTGAGAGGGAAATTCATAGCCATAAATTCATACATCATAAAAGAAGAAAGAGCTAAAATTGAAGACCTAACTGCACACTTGGAGGAATTGGTAAAAGAAACAGCAAACTAACCCCAAAGGAAGAAGAAAGAAAGAAATAACAAAGATCAGAGCAGAGCTAAATGAAACAGAAAATAAGAAAGCACTAGAAAAACAAACAAAACGAAGAGCTTTTGTTTTGCAAAGATCAATAAAATCAACAAACCCTTAGCTAGGTTAACAACAAAAAAAAGAGGGAAGATGCAAATACATAAAATAAGAAATGAGAAAGGGAATATCACCACTGATCCCAGAAAAATAAAGATTGTCGTACAATGGTACTTTGAAAAGCTATATGCCAACAATAAGGACAATTTAGAGGAAATGAGTAAATTCCTAAAAACACATAAGCAGCCTACATTGACAAAAGAAGAAATTGATGATCTTAATAACCAATCACGAGTAAAGTGAAAGAATCTGTCATTAAAAACCTCCCTACTAAGAAGAGCCATGAGCCAGATGGCTTCACAGGTGAATTCTACCAAACAATTCTGGAAAGAACTAACACCAATCTTGCTCAAACTCTTTCAAGAAATCAAACTAGAAGGAACATTGCCTAACTCATTCTATAAGGCCAACATTACCCTAATACCAAAGCCAAACAAAGACACCATAAGAAAGGAAAATTACAGACCAATCTCTCTAATGAAACTAGATGCTAAAATCCTCAACAAAATACCTGCTAATTGTATTCAACAACACATCAAATGAATTATACACCATGACCAAGGGGGTTTCATCCCTGGTACATGAGGAAGGTTCAACATAAGAAAATCAATCAATGTAATACACCACTGAAACAGACTGGAGGAAAAAAATTACATGACCATATCTATAGATGCAGGAAAAGCATTCAACAAAATATAGCACCCTTTCTTGACAAAAATACTGCAAAAGATAGGAATAGAAGGAAACTTTCTGAACATGATAAAAGGTATATGAAAAACCCACACCAACCTCATTTTCAGTCGTGAAATCCTAAAATATTTTACTCTAAGATCAGGATCAAGACAAGGAGACCCATTATCACTCCTCCTGTTTAATATTGTGTTAGAAGTACTTGCTGGAGCACTACAGCAAGAAACATGTATGAAAGGCATCCAGATTGGAAAGGAATAAGTAAAAATTTCACTATTTGTAGATGACATGATCCTATGTATAGAAATCCCTGAGAAATCTACAACAAAGCTTCTAGAACTTAAAATGAGTTCAGTAAAGTCTCAGGTTATAAGATCAATGCACAAAAATCAGTGGCATTTCAGTACACTAATAATGAGCAATCTGAGGAGGAAATCAAGAAACAAATACCATTTACAATAGTAAATTTAAAAATCAAATACCTAGGAATAAATTTAACTAAAGATGTAAAAGACTTATACACAGAAAACTATACTACACTGTTAAAAGGAAATAAAAGAAGACTTAAATAAATGGAAGAGTATTCCCTGTTCATGGATAGGAAAACTAAATATCGTTAAAATGTCTATCCTGCCCAAACTGATCTACAGATTTAATGCAATCCCAATAAAAATCAACACAGCATTTTTTGATGAACTAGAAAAACTTACTATGGATTTTATTTGGAAAGGAAAGAGGCCCCAAATATACAAAGACATATTGGAAAAGAAAAACGAAATTGAAAGAATGACACCACTTGACTTTAAAACATACTACAAAGCTACAGTGGTCAAAACAGCATGTTATTGGCACAAGGATAGACATACTGATCAATGGAACCAAATTGAGAGTTCTGATATATATCCTCACATATACAGTCATCTGATATTTGACAAGGCCACCAATCCCTCTCAACTGGGAGAGAATGGCCTTTTTAACAAATGGTGCTTGGAGAACAGGATATTCATATGCAAAAGAATGAAAGAGGATTACTGTCTCACACCTTATACAAAATTCAACTCAAGAGGAATCAAAGACCTAAATATAAGAGCCAAGACCATAAAGACCCTGGAAAACAATGTAGTGAAGCTTCTACAGGACTTCGTAATATGAAATGGCTTCATGAACTTCATACCCAAAGCATGAGTAGCAAAAGAACAAATAGATAAATGGGACCTCATCAAAATCAAAGCCTTTGGCACCTCAATGGAGTTTGTCAATGAAGTAAAAAGGCAGCCTACCCAATGGGAGAAAATATTTGGTAACCATACATCTGATAGGAGACTAATACCCTGCATATATAAAGAAATCTTATGTCTCAAAAATAAAAAGACAAACAATTCATTTGAAAAAAGGGCAAAATGGGGATGAGCCTCCCTGGTGCTGAGGGATTACTACCAAAGCACCAGCTGTTGATGTAACAAAAAAAAAAAAACTTGAATAAAGAGGTCACCTCAGACGGGCAGAATATCTCAGCCTACATGTAATATCAGGTGTTAAAATCTGCTTTTTGACTTTGGATAAAAGGGGGAAATGGAAAGGACGAGTGAGTTTATATGGCTATGAGTCTCCAAAAAAGAGTCAGGAGGTCATCAGAGGGGTGATGCTTATGCACGCCTCAGCAGGTTTCCAGAGACAACCAAGGTAGATAGAAACCCAGGTGCTGATTCTCCTGAGGGCTGCAGAGACCCACAGGATCGATGGTCATGGCAGATGGCTCTGGAGTTCAGGGCCATGTCCGTTGGCCCTACTTTGGAGTTTGTGTTCCTGAGTGTGATGGAGTTGGACTCAGATATGACCTTTCTACACATGCCTCTTCTGTCATTTTTGCTGGACCTGTGGTTGGTGCTGGGGATGGTGTATACTCAGGAGACCTGAATCTCTGAACTGTCCATGTTAGGGCCAGGCTCTGGGCCTCAGCAGACTTGCAGCTCCTACCCTCTGGTTTATTGGACTTACCCTGGCCACCTGACAGGGAGGTGAAGATGGTCAACCACCACACCAGGGAGCCAAGAGTGCCTGCGACTGCAAGCAGGAGAATTGCATCCATCATCCATGTGGAATCTAAGCTCCCTCTTGATGTAGAGGGTGATTGGACATAACCATCCCAGGGTCCACAGGATGGAGGAATAGAGTATGGATTAGAGTGGACTCACTGGTGTTCTGCTGGGGAACTATTGTGATTAGTAAGGGAAGAATTTGTAGTAGTTATGTGGAGAGGGTGGCCACGGTGGCTGCTGATGGTAGGGAGATGGAAGAAGAGATGTGGTGTAGGGGCATCTTCAGGATTTGGAGTTGTCCTAGGTGGTGCTGCAGAGATGGATGCTGGACGTTATGTGTCCTGTCATGGCCCACTGGGTGGACTGGGGAAGAGTGTGGACTACAATGTGGACCACTGTCCGTGTGGTGCAGCAGTGCTCCAGAATGTATTCACCAGTTGCAGTCAGTGTGCTGCAATGATGGAAGCAGTTGTTGATGTGGGAAGGGTGGGATGCATGGGGTGGGGGGTATATGGGGACCCCATATTTTTTAATGTAACATTTAAAAGAAAATAAAGAATAAAAATAAAAAATAAAAATAAAAAATGGGCAAGAGATTCGAATAGACACTTCTCCAAAGAAGAAATACAAATGGCTAAAAAGCACATGAAAAGATGCTCAAAATCACTGCCTATTAGGGAAATGCAAATCAAAACTACAATGAGATACCATCTTATTCCCATTAGACTGGCAGCTATTAAAAAAACAGAAGACTATAAGTGTTGGAGATGATGTGGAGGAATGGGAACCCTCATCCACTGCTGGTGGGAATGTAGAAGGATCCAGCCATTGCTGAGGACAGTTTGGCGGTTCCTCAAAAAACTAGCTATAGGTTTGCCATATGACCCAGCAATTCCACTGCTGGGTGTATACCCAGAAGAACTAAAACAAGGACACAAACTGATATATGCACACCAATGTTCATAGCAGCTTTATTCACTATAGCCAAAAGTTGGAATCAACCCAAATGCCCATCAACAGATGAGTGGATAAACAAAATGTGGTATATATATATAGTGGAATACTACTCAGATGTAAGAAGGAATACAGTAGTAACACACGGGTTAACATGTCTGAATCTTGAGGATCTTATATAGAGTGAAGCAAGCCAGGCATTGAAGAATAAATACTACATGACCTCTCTGATATGAAATAAGCAAATCAAGCAGTCTCAGAGAACTAGAGACTGCATAACATAGGAAACTGGGGGGTGAGATGAGTAGAAGGTTGTGAGCTGATGCCTACATGGGCGAAATCTACAACAAAGTAGAGGTTAAGTAGTTGTGCAGTGAAGGGATAAGATGGAGGCATAGGGATATATTTGGGTAGGGTTTTGCAGGGTTGAGGTGGCTAGTGTTGGGAGGATGGGTCAGATGGTTCAAGGAATTGGGGGGAGAGTTGGGGGAGCAGATAAAAATGGGAGATTGTGGGGTATGTGGTTGAAACTGTAATGTTGAGAAAACTCTTTAGAAAATATAATAAGGAAGGATTACTTGTTTAGGAGCTTAATGGGGGGTATCTGGCAAAGACTCAGTCTTTTAGAGAGTGTCTGAGTGCTCATCTTGTCATAGTGTGTTATATCATTGGGTGGAGACACAAACAATGAGTGGAAAGGTGTACCCCCATCCTGGGGAGGCCTGATGTTCTCAAACAGAGGGAAGGGTCTCTCGAGAGCATTGGTAGCTCCCAGTGGGGGAGGACAGTCTAGTGTATCAAGCTGTCAGCATTGTTGCAAGTATCTATGAATCTGGTCCTTCAAGCAGTGAAGCTTGGGTGTCACTGTGGGCCCTGAGGGGAGGTGGAGAGAGGAATAGAATAGATGGAAATGGGGGTAACTGGGGGACAATGGAAGTGTTCCACAAGATAGTACAATGATGGATATAGGACTTGTTAAATTTCACCAAAAATTTATAAAAGTGTGTAGTCTAAAATGTAAACCATAATGTGAACCATAATGTAACTAAAAATTTAGAGAAGTGGACAATCTAAAATATAAAGCATAATGTAAAGCAAAATGGAACCATGCTCAGTAGCTGTATTTTAATATCTTTACATCAACTGTAGCAAACATAACATGAACATGTAAAAAGATGGTTGCTGGGGAAAGGGGAAAAAGGTTTGATGTTGGATATATGGGAGTTCCCTAGATTGTATATTTGACTTTTCTGTGATCTAAAATTTTTTTGAAGACAAATTTAAAAATTAAAAAAAAAAAAAGGATGCAGACACTGAGGAAGGAATGAAAGATTTCCTTACCACTGTACATACAGGGCAACACTTATTACAATGATAAAGGACAAAAGGTCAAAAACAAAGTATTATGAAGTTTCATTTTTTAGTACCTCAATTTATTTTTTAGTTTTTCTAAATCAGTACATATTCTATTTCTAATATTTAAATCTATCATTACTACTTCATTTTCCTACTAATTGAATTTGGAAATATATTAGGCTTCATTTTTAATGAAGTTTTGGATTACAGAGGGGTTCAACTATGGCAGGGGAGGAACACTGATGTGGGGTGTTATTGATGGGGACACATGGTTGGGAGGGAGTTCTCCAGGGCATGTATATAGGGTATATAAAAATGTTTGTATATTCACAGGGTATTGTCATAGTAGGTAGAGTTACAAACAACAACTGAGGGATTGCTGAGTTTCTAATCAAGGGAGCTCTGTCACATTCCCCAATGGAACAGCAAAAGTCCCCCTAGTACAAGGGCACAGATCAGCGAAGAAGAATGATCTAATGATGAGCCCTTGATACTGATGACTATGCTTATGAGCCTGTGTGCCTGAAATTTCAACTAGGCCTAGAGCTGCAGGATGCCTAAGAGTTACCCCTGAGAGCCTCCATGATGCTCACATGTGGCCACTCTCTAAGCCAAACTCAGCATGTAAATGCATTACCTTCCCCCCACTGTGAGACATGACTCCCAGGGATGATCATCCCTGGTACTGAGGGATTACTACCAATCATCAGCTGGTGATGCAACTAGAAAAAGATCTTGAATAAAAGGGGGAAATGATAAAGACAAATGAGTTTATATGGCTAAGAGACTTCAAAATAAAGGCAGTGGCCACCAGAGGTTCTGAGGGATGGGAAAGGGAAGAATAGGTGTAACATGGGGACACTTTAAGTACGTTGGATTTATCCTCCATGACATTGCAGGGATGGATACAGGCCATTGTATATTTTGTCATAACTTATTAAATTGTGCAGGACAAAGTATAAACTATAAACTGTACTCCATGGTTAGTAACAATGCCTCAACATGGGTTCACCAATTGCAACAAATATACCACACTACTGAGGATTTTGTTAATGTGGCAAAGTGTGGGAGGGGGAGGGAGGGGGACATAGGGGAATTCCTTATGTTTTTTTTTTTTTTTTTTTTTTTTTTAAAGATTTATTTATTTATTTAATTTCCCCCCCTCCCCTGGTTGTCTGTTCTTGGTGTCTATTTGCTGCGTCTTGTTTCTTTGTCTGCTTTTTTGTTTCTTTGTCCGCTTCTGTAGTCGTCAGCGGCACAGGAAGTGTGGGCGGCGCCATTCCTGGGCAGGCTGCACTTTCTTTTCACGCTGGGCGGCTTTCCTCATGGGCGCACTCCTTGCGCGTGGGGCTCCCCTACGCGGGGACACCCTTGCGTGGCACGGCACTCCTTGCGCGCATCAGCACTGCGCATGGCCAGCTCCACACGGGTCAAGGAGGCCGCGGGTTTGATCCGCGGACCTCCCATATGGTAGACGGACGCCCTAACCACTGGGCCAAAGTCCGTTTCCCGTCCTTATGTTTTTTATGTAATATTTAAGTAATCTAAAACACCTTTAAAAATAAAATTTTCATTATAAGAAAGGTAAACAAACAAACAAACAAAAAATGAGTTGGGAGGTCATCAGAGGTGTCACGCTTATGCACATCTCAGCAGGATTCCAGAGACAGCCAAAGTAAATACAACCCCAGTTAGTGGTGTTCCTGAGGGCTATGAAGACACACAGGTTCTATGGTCATGGCAGATGGCTCTGGAGTTTGGTGCCTTGTCAGTGGACCCTATTTTGGAATTTGTGCTCCTGAGTGTGATGGAGTTGGACTCAGATGTGACCTTTCCACACATGCCTCTTCTGTCACTTTTACTGAACCTGTGGTTGGTGCTGGGGTTGGTGTATACTAAGGAGACCTGAATCTCTGGACTGGTTATGTGTCAGCTAGGCCCTGAGTCTCAGCAGAGTTGTGACATCTACTCTCCGGTTCACTGGATTTACCCAGGTCAGCTAACAGAGAGGTGAGGATGGTCAACCCCCACACCAGGGAACCAAGAGAGTCTACAACGACAGGCAGGAGAATTGCATCCATCAGCCATGTCGAATCTAAGCCCCTTTTGATTTAGAGGTGATGTGGACATCACCATCCCAGGGTCCTCAGGATGGAGGAATAAAATATGGATTAGAGTGGACTTACTGGTATTCTACTATAGAACTGTTGTGTCTCTAGCAATGGAAAGAAATTGTATCATTGATGTGGAGACAGTGGCCATGGTAGTTACAGAGGGCAGGGAGAGGGAAGAAGAGATGTGACGTGGGACATTTTGGGGACTTGGAGTTGTCCTAAAAGATATTGCAGGGACAGATGCTGGACATTATATATCCTGCCATAACCCACTGAATGGACTGGGAGAGAGTGTAAACTACAATGTAAACTATAATCCATGTGGTGCAGCAGTGCTCCAAAATGTATTCACCAAACACAGTGAATGTGCCACAATTATGAAAGAGGTTGTTGATGTGGGAGTGGGGGTGGGGTGGAGTGTGGGGTATATGGAAACCTCTTATTTTTTTAATGTAAGATTTTTTGTGATCTATGTATCTTTAAAAAAAAGACAATAAAAAACTGGAAAAAGAAAACAAAAGTAATGTACAGGATATAGGGGATTCCCATATACCCAACATCCTCTCTTCTTTCCCCTTTCCTCTATTAATATTTTATATATGGATGGTACATATGTTACAATTGATATACAAATATTGAAACATAGCTACTAAGCATCATCAATGGTTTACATTATCTAGTTTACATTTTGGACCATACACTTTTATACATTTTGATGAAATTTAACATGGCTTGTATCTGTCATTGCAAGATCATGTAGAACACTTCCATCACCCCCCAAATGCCCCATGTTCCACCTATTCTATTCCTCCTTCCCCCTTCTCTCAGGGCCCATAGCAATCACCAGGCTTCATTCCTTGAAGAACAAGATTCATAGTTACTTGCAACAACATTGAGGTCTTGACATACTGGCCTGTCCTCCCTTATTAGGCACTGCCTATGCTCTGGAGAGACTCCCACCCCTCTATTTGAGAACATAGCAGGACTCCCCAGGATGGGAGTCCAACACCTTCCTGCTCATTATGTGGGTTTCCACCCACACTGATACAATACACTATGATAAGATGAACACTCACACACTCCTTAGAAGGCTGCCACAGGTGTGTCCTATCCTGCATGCCCCCCACATCCAACACCCTAAGCGAGTAACCCTTCCCTGCCATATTGCCAAAAGAATATTTCCAGCATTATAATTTCAACCACATACCCATACCGACAAATCACCAGTGTTTATCTGCTCCCTCCCCAACCATCCCCCCAGTTGCATAGGCTGTCCAACCCACCTTCCCCACTCTAGTCCCCTGACAAACCAGCACCACTCAACCCAATAATATCATTGCACCACTGTTGTGCCCTTCTACTACACAACTACACACTTATACCTTACCATAGATTTTACCCATATCTTTATCTTTGGTTTTTGATAGTTTGATTATATTGTGCTTTGGTGTGAACTTTATCCTGTGTTGGAGTCCTCCAAGCTTTCTGGATCTCTAGTCTGTAGTCTTATTTGTTCATTTATACATTGCTTGATTCTATTTGATTTTTTTTTAATTAAGAATTTTTCTACAGATGTTCATGAACACTCTTGTCCTATAATTTTCTTTTGCTCTAATGTTTCTCCTTTGTTGTATCATCAGAATTATGCTGGCCCAAAAGTCAGAAGGGAAGTATTCTGTTCTCCTTTATTGTCTGAAAGGGTTTGTATGATATTGGAATTATTCATTCCTCAGAGAAGATACATGATGATACCATCAATACTAATTTTCTTTGTGGAAAGGATTTCAATTAGTTTAAATTTAATGTCTAAAGAGCTATTCACATTTTATATTTCTTCTGTTGTCACTTTCAAAATGCTGTGCTTGTCAAGGAATTTGTCTATTTCCTCCAGGTTATTGATATTGTTGGCATAAAGTTATTCATAATATTCCCATATTATTTGTTAAATATGTGTAGGATCTATGAGATATACTTCTTTCTACTCTTGATATTGGTAATGTGTGCTTTTGCTCTCTTAATCAGTGTCTCTAGGAATTAATCAATTTTCTTAACCTTTTCAAAGAACAAATTTTTAACTGAGTTAATTTTTTCTACTGTTTATCTCTTCTCTATTTCATTGTTTTGGGTTATTTGTTTCTTTCCATCTACTTAATTTTACTTTTTTATTTTTTAAAGATTTTATTTTTTATTTATTTCTCTCCCCCCGCCCCAGTTTGTCTTCTCTCTGTGTCCATTCACTATAGGTTCTTCTGTGCCCGCTTGTATTCTTGTCAGCGGCACCGGGAATCTGTGCCTCTTTTCATTGCATCATCTTGCTGCGTCAGGTCTCTGTGTATGTGGTGCCACTCCTGGGTGGGCTGCACTTTTTACACACAGGGCGGCTTTTCTTATGGGGCACATTCCTTGCACATGGAGCTCCCCTATGCAGGGAACACCCCTGCGTGGCACAGCACTCCTTGTGTGCATCAGCACTATGCATGGGCCAGCTCACCACATGGGCCGGGAGGCCCTGGGTTTGAACCCTGGACCTTCCATGAGGTAGGCAGATGCTCTTTCAGTTGAGCCAAATCCATTTCCCCCATTTACTTTAATTTGTTCTTGTTCTTTTAGTTGCTTGAGTTAGTAATATAGATAATTGATTCTAAATTTTTCTTTTCTCTTATATGCATATAAACCTACAAGTTTAATGCTATGTACTGGTTTATCTACACACACCTCAATTATGATTAGAGATTTATTTGTTTATATTTTGTTATTTCAGGTTTTGGTGTCATGTATTTTGAAACTATGTCATTCAGAGCATAAACATCTATATTTGTCATGTCCTCCTGGCAGATTTTACCTTATATGATTATGAAATATCCCCCACTATCTCGTTTTACCTCTCTTCTTTGTCTAATAATAATGCAGTTATGACAGCTTTTTTGTTATTAGCATTCTCACAGTATGTATTTTTCCACCTCGTTACTTTCAATGTATCTATGTCTTCATATTTAAATCATATCCTTTATAAAAACTATACAATTTATTCTATTTTTACAGTCTGGCAATCACTGCCTTTTAATTAGGCTATTATAGTCATTTATATTTAAAGTAAGTATGCATATGGTTGGGTTTAATGCTACCATCTTGCAACTAATTGTCTTTTGGTTCCATCTATTCTAACATAATGTCTTTTTTTCAGTTAAAGAATTCCAATTAAATTCTTGTTTAGAGTATTCATTTCTTTGTTGAAATTCTATGATTACTGATCTATTCTGTCCATCTTTTTCTCTGATTCCTTTAGCATATTCATAATAGCTACTTTGTAATCCTTATCTACTCATCCTAATATCTGGGCCATCTATGTATCTTTTTTGACCTTTTTTTTTCTTTTTATGTATCACTTTTCCCTAATTCTTTGCATGTCTTGTAATTTTTTAAAAATTTTGTTTACTTAATTTTTTTCTTTATTTAATCCCTCCTCCCCCCCCGCAATGATCCTCTCATCTGTCTGCTCATTATTTGCTCACCTTCTCCAGGATGCACTTGGAATTTAACCTGGGGCCTCTCACATAAGAGGTGAGTGCTAGTGGCCTGAGACACATCCATTCCCTGTGGACTGTGGCATCTGCTGGCTTGTGGAATCTGCTCGTTGCAGCATAGTCAGCATCTAGCTCATTGTGGCAGGGGTGGTGGCATTTAGCTCATTGCAGTGGGGCAGTGTCTAGCTAATTGCAGTGGGGGCGGTATCTGCTCAGCTTCCATTTAGGAGACATCGGGACCTGAACCTAGGACCTTACATGTGGAAGGTAGGTGCCCTAACTAGTTGAGCCACATCTGCTTTCCTCTAGTATTTTCTTATTGTTTACTGGATATAGGGTTGATAGATTGTAGAGATTCTGGATTGTGTTATATTCCTCTAAATAATTTTGAGGTGGCAGACTTGGCAGCCAGTGTTTAGGGTGTCCGTCTACCACATGGGAGGTCCGCGGTTCAAACCCTGGGGCCTTCTTGACCGGTGTGGAGCTGGCCCATGTGCAGTGCTGCTGCACTCAAGGAGTGCTGTGCCACACAGGGGTGTCCCCCACATAGGGGAGCCTCACGTGCAAGGAGTGCGCCCCGTAAGGAGAGCTGTCCAGTGCGAAAGAAAGTGCAGCCTGCCCAGGAATGGCACCGCACACACAGAGAGCTGACGCAGCAAGATGATGCAACCAAAAGAAACACAGATTCCCATGCTGCTGACAACAACAGAAGCGGACAAAGAAGACACAGCAAATAGACATAGAGAACAGACAACCAAGGTGGGGGGAGAAGGGGAGAGAAATAAATAAATAAATAAATCTTCGAATAAATAAATAAATAAATAAATAAATAATTTTGAGTTTTGTTCTAATGAGAGATTGAAATACCAGCAGGTCAACTTAATTTGTGGTAGGTTCTGTTTGAGGTTTTATTAAGAAAAATCTATTTTAGTTTTTTCTTTATTTTTAAACAGAGAGATTATAAATATTTTAGACTTTGTTGGCCGTATAATCTCTGATGCAACTAAAAACTCTACCATTGTAGTATGCAGGGAGCTGTAAATAATATGTACGTGAACATGGCCATATTTGTATATTATCAAGTCAGATTTATTTTGATAATTGATATTTTAAAGCATAGTCATGGGATGTGGTCCTCACTCTAATGTGTGACCCTTCTATAGCTTCATTTAGAAATCCATGATTTAGACCAATTCTTTCTACTTGGCAGGTCTTCAACTCCAAAGTGTGTCTTCTACCACCAGACAGTTGCTAAATCTCTATTGAGTTATTTAGCTTTCCAACTGCTTCTCTCTATTTGGTTACATCGGGTTCTTGGCCTGACATGCAAAATTTAGGAGTCAGCGAGAGAAATCTTTATGCAAATTTTGGGGCTCCCTCCTCTATGTCTTCTACCTTTCTGGGATCCGGCCCCCTCCCCAAATTTCTAGAAGCTGTGCAGCTCTAAACACTGGTTCCTGGGTTTTGTTTTGTTTTTTCCAGTTCAGTAAGACCTATCACTTTCTCCTTGTATTTATGTTCTCTGTGCAGATGAGAAGTGGTAAGAGTTCTCAAGGAGAAGAACTAGTAAAATACAGTGGTCACCTAGTTTTCTTCTCCACTTCCGCATTTTATGCCTCTCTCAGTTTCTGCCATCTTTGTTTTGTTCTAGCATACCTTCTAACAGTTTATGTATTGTCCAAAGTTTGTAATTATTATTGGTAGGAGGTAATCTCATATAGTGGTCTCAGAACCTTGTTATACTTGTAAAAGCATGTTAAGAACCCAAAGAACTTTTGCTTATATAATTATATCTATTGACATATATGTATTAGTAATTAAAATTAAGAAATTTTAAAAATATTTATTAACCTATTTAAAATAAACATAAGCATGTTAACGTAACTAGCATAGTATGAAAAACTATTTTTCACAAAAAAATAGTAAGAAAAGTGACATAATTTTGCATTAAAAATTCTTTTTAATGACTAGTTTAACAGAAGCCAGTTGGATTTTCATATATAGGTCTTCAGCCAATCTCTTGTGATACCAAGCATTACAGTCTCTGGAGAATTCCACCGTACATTAATGAGAGAATAAAAATGAAAATGGCTAATAACATCTTATTATATTGAAAATAGCTTTGACCACGCTTTGAGTACTGTTGACCAAACAGAGCTACTTTGCCATCACCCCTTTCTTATTTATAGAACAGGCAGCATGTTGCCCTGGAAAGGGCTTTGAAGTCAGTTCAACTGTTTTGAATTGATAAATATGTGACCCTTTGCGAATCCTCTTGCTCTGGAATCCTTTGTTCATCTTTAAAGTGGAGAATTTTAAAATGCAACATACCCAAGCCAAGTTGTGCAGGCATAGGTGTTTGTTTTACTAAAAATAGTAAATGCACCTTTGAGTATTGCTCACATACTTTATAACAAAGATTTACAAAAATAAATGACTTTTCAAAAAAGATCTGGTATGTAGTAGCTGGAGAAGAAAGGGGAAATATATGTTTATTGTAGCTGGTAGGTATGGAATTGGCATAGCCAATGGACACGTTGGGGAATTAACAAGGGCAAATAGGATATTTGATTCCAGTGAGGTCTCATAGGTTGGCATTAACCTGATAAATATACCAACATCCAGGATTTGGGCATCGCCTTGGTAGATTTACGTTTCCAATTATGTCAGGTGGATCTATTTATATTAACCAATCACAATTCGGACATATAAAATCAGAAAGTCATTTCATTAATTTTCCAAGATAACTAAGATTTGGACTGGAGTGATCACAGCTGCCTGATCAGCAGCTTTCTTTTCCTGAAGGCAAATCTACTTGGGAAGTCAAATTACAACCAGGAGTTTGTTTGCTGAGCATGAAATCCAAAAAAGAGAAGTTGGTTGGGTGTTTAAAGGAATTAAGCTAATGTATGTAGCTCAGGTATACTTCTCCACACAGTGGGAGCCTGGCCATGAAATAAGTTTCCTAAGCTGAGCTCCTCCTCTTTGTAGGGACAGCACCTGTTTATTTCTGTGCCTCCCCTCCCTTTTTCTGGCATTCTGGGAGTCTGAGGACTCCATCTCCAGCGACATTTTCTTTTCTAAGAATGTTTGCATGTTAAATCTATCGCTGATTTTATGCACCTGAAAGCTAGTCTATCTCTTTCTCATGACTTTTCAGATCTGTACTTTGATCCTGCATTTATGAACACAAAGTTTAATTTGAAGCAAAATATCCTAGTTCCCCAAAGCTCAAGTTCTTCAGTAAGGTCTTACATTTCCCAAGCAGGGACTACAGTCTTCTGGTTTGAAGATTGAGTGGCATAACATATGTAATGCTCCTGGCACTTGCTTGATAAGCATTTAAAAATATCCTTTAGTTTCCTTCCCCTTATTTAATGAAAACAGGTGTTGAAGAAAACACTTCCATTTTCTCTTGCATGTCCCCCACATGACAATACTTTTAAGTTTTTGCTGGCCAGGAAAAAAAAAGGTCTTGTAAGCATTTTTCAATCATAAGACTGGATGGACATGAAAACATGAAAAAACACTCCAGGGCTTTTAATTACCAAGTCCCATTCACAAGACTCTGGCAAATCAGAACCTGACTCCCCCAGTTAGGTATCAGCACTTGACCATCATATGTTCTGATTTTTGTCGGTCGTTAGGAGATCTAAGCCAAGGTTCTCATTGTTTATCTTGGTGTACACTTGGTGGTGAATTTAGAAACTGGGCAGTCATTCTCACAACAGCCAGATCTAACTTATATATATGATAATTGTATATATCATATATAGAATATCCACCATATAACATATATTATATATTAGAATAGCCGTCTCACTTTTATTTCCATCGATATTTGCCGTAATAAAGATCTGCTCTGTGGAAAACAGTAGGATGATCACTTTCAATGTTACTTCATATAATCCTCATAGCTTCATTAGTTGGGGATGGTTCTTATTTTCCAGGTGAGGAAACTGACCTAGAGTGGGTGCCTCATAAACATTTGAATGAATGTGGCTGAGAGGGGTTAAGTAACTTGTTCAAGGTCACACCTCCAGGAAGTGTCAAGGTCAACATGCAAACCAGCCAAGTCTACTTCTAAGGCCCAGCTTCATCCAAGTACTTCACAATCCTTTTAATATATTTCCCAGTTAACCAAGGCTTGTGGAGATAAAGATTAAAGGTGTGATTCCAGAAGTGAAGATTTAGGAACCGGGAGCAGATTCAGGAAGAGCTATTTCGAAAGAAGAAAGTTTTGGTGGTACCCATCAAAAACAAAAACCATGCCTACTTCATCCTGCTCCTACACCATTTTAAACTGAACTTCATTGCTAACAAAGTTTTCATTTATACTAGGAAAAGTTGTCTTCTTTTTAGAAAAGCATAGTTTTTTTTTTTTGTCTACTTTATTTTTTTTTTATTGACTTTGTAATAATATTACATTAAAAATATATATGTGAGGTCCCATTCAACCCCACCCCCCCCCACTCCCTCTCTCCCCCCCCCAACAACACTCGTTCCCATCATCATGACACATCCATTGGATTTGGTAAGTACATCTTTGGGCACCTCTGCACCTCATAGACAATGGTTCACATCATGGCCCATACTCTCCTCCATTCCATCCAGTGGGCCCTGTGAGGATTTACAATGTCCGGTGATTACCTCTGAAGCACCATCCAGGGCAGCTCCATGTCCCAAAGACACCTCCACCTCTCATCTCTTCCTGCCTTTCCCCATACCCATCATCCACCATGTCCACTTTTCCCAATCCAATGCCACCTCTTCTATGTGGACATTGGATTGGTTGTGTCCATTGCACCTCTATGTCAAGAGGAGGCTCAGATTCCACATGGATGCTGGATAGAAAAGCATAGTTTTAAAATGGAAAGAACATTTCAGGACTCACACAGCATAACCGAGCCTCAGTTTCCTTATCAATCAAAGAAGGGCATTAGCCCAGATGGTTTTGGAGGTCCAAGAGTCCATAGTTCTATGGCTCAATCACATCCATTCTTCTCTCATGACCCACTTCCCAGCAACATTCTAATGGAACAGATTGACAATTGCAAACACAGAGTCAAATTCCCATTTAAAATACAGGTCTTGTTATTTTGGTACCAATTACAAGGTTATGGATCATGCTTAAAGGTGTTTAATATGCTGTAATGTTTTGACACACTTGGCTCTCACATTTATGGGCGCTGTTTGTAGCAACAAAAAACATGCTCTCACTCTGCAAATATGTGGGACTTCTGAGAAAACACTGCAGATGTGCTGTCAAGAACGAGCCTCGAGCTGCCTGCGGGGAAGGGCCACAAGTGTTTTTGGCTGGGTTGTGTTTTTACCTACTCACTGCTCTGTCATCAGCCATAGCCTGTTTTTATTGGGGTAGATTTTGTTGTCGCTTTTAACTTTCAGTTTCAATCCTTGATGTAGAGTGTTTGTTAAAATGGTGTTAAAGATTTTATGGCCTTGGATCACTATATTTCGTACAGGAATCATAATTTTTTTTTTTTACAAGACCACAATTCCCATTGTCCCCGATTATCTCTTCTCACCATATCAAAGGAACAGGTGACTACTGCTCAGGTGGTGTCTAAGGATAGTCGACAGATTTTCGATGATGCAATGCCACGAATGTAGAAAATAGTTGTCTGGAAGTCCAAATATCATAATTGTGTTGAGTTCTAGAGGTATCAGATTCCTGAAGCTACTATCGTGTATCTCTATTTAAAAACCTCTACTCAAATATGCTTTTCAATACTGAGAAGGAAGTGTATATATAGTCCATTTAAAATTCCTGATTCTTAGCTGATTTCAGATTCCCGGCTGCAACCAAGTTTTATAACCTGGAGTCATTAAGAAGGCATCAGCAAAGAAATCCCCCTCAATGCCAGTTGGGCTGCATAAGAAATGGGAATGCCAGAGAAACATTTTCTGGATTGAAAATAGGCAGTCACACACATATGCTGTAATCTCTTCCTTTAAACAAAGCAAAACGAAACAAAACAAAAAAGTCCTTGTGGACTTGGTTGCAGATCCTTGAACTGAAGGCATTATGTTGATGGAGAAACAACTAGACTTGAAGAAACTAGTTTAACAAACTAAAATTTAGGTAGTGGCAGAAATTCACAGACTCATTAGAGGTGAGAAAGATTGAAGGAAGCAGAAGTCAGAGTCAGGCCTTAATGTACAGGGTTCGGTTCAGCTCTGTGATTTTGCACATCCTTCTGTGGATTATGCCAGGCTCCTGGGGGTGCAAAGAAAAGAGATAAAATCCTTGCCCTTAAAGATCAGGGCAAGGACCTTCTGGAGCAGGGGTTCTTCCAAGGGTCCATGGACAGGGAATCTGTGAGCTTGAATTGAAAAAAAAGTCAATTTATCTTTATTTTCTCTGACCTCTAACTGAAATCCAGCATTTCTTTCACTTGTGAATGTATGCAGTAAATAATAGTACAGTAGCAGTCTTTTCCCTTGACTGGCAAAGGGGTCCATGAGACAAAAATGATTAAGAACCCTGCTCTAAAGCAAGGGTCAGCAAACTATGGCCAGCACGGCCAAATGGCCTGTGTTTTGCACCGCCAGCGAACTAAGATTGTATTTTACCTTTTTAAAACGTTGTTTAAACAAATAAGAAGAAAAAAAGGACCTATGACAAAGACAGTGTGGCCCGCAAAGCCTTGCCTATTTGCTACCTGGCCCTTTACAGAAAAACTTTGCCAACCCCCTAGCAGGGAAGTCAGATCACTGCATGTGCATTTACAGCCAAAGGGAGAAGGGTGAGGACGGAGGCACGGTTGGATTATCAGGTGCAGTGGAAAGGTATCTAACCCAGATTGAGAAAGCAGTGGAGGCTTCTCAGTGGAAGTGCCAATTCACCCGGGATCTGAAGAACGGGTAGAAATTGAGTGAACAAAGAGACTGACTGGACATGAAGAAAGAATATTCAAGGCAGAAATAGAGATGGCAAGAGAGAAGGCCAGGGACTCAGGGGTAAACCTGGGGCCACTTTCATCCCGAGGCTCAGGCTGGATCTAGTCTGTTAGTTTTTCTTGGATGCCTTAGCCCCTATCTCCCAATCTCAAAGCTCTTCAAGGGAGAGTACTGCAGCCAGCATAACAGGGACCTGGGGGTGTGGTGCCTGCAGGTGCCTGCAGGTTTGGGCACAGCGTGTCTGCCCCTTAGTCTGCCGACAGCTGTGGACGCCGGCATTGCCAGCTTGCAGCAGGTTTGCTCCTTTTTAACCGGGTCCATCACCACCCAGGCCGCAAGCCTGCCAAAGTCCTGAGTCATCACGGTCCTCGTTCCCTGCCACCAGCCAAGCTCAAAACCTCTACCACCTCCCTTCCCCCCACTTCCTCCTAGGGCTCTGGCGGCCTCTCCTTTCTAGCCCCCGTATTCCTGTCTGAGGGCTGCATTGACAAAGGATCACAAAAGGGATGGCTTAAAGCAACACGTCTTTATTGCATCACCTTCCCGGAGGCTGGGAGTCCAAAGTCAAGGTGCTGGCAGTGTCGTGCTTCCTCTGAAGCCTCTGGGAGAGGATCCTTCTTTGCCTCTGCCCACTTGGGGTGGCTCCAGGTTTTCCCTGGCTTGTGGCTGCATCACCCAGGCTCCCTTCCCATGGCCTCCTTCCCTGAGTCCACGTTTCCCTCTTACAAAGGCATCAATCGTATCGGGTTAGGGCCCACTCCAATCCACTAGAACCTCATCTTAAAGAGGTCAGACCTCAGCCAAGACACCCATGGATTCGGGGCCAGGGGCTTAAACACGTCTTTTGGGGGCACCCAATTCAACCCACAAAGCACAAAGTTCTGATACAACCCTCTTTTCTAGACAAAGGAGCGCCCCCTCGACTTCGTTGGTCGTCAGTCGGCTGACGTTTAGATCTGGGAGATGCCTGTGGAAACGGTCAACCGTGAACGCCTTTGAGAGGATTGTAACAAACTCACATTCCACAGTGACTGACTCAGGTGTTCCAGGAAACGTAACTTTATTTTCGATAATTCGATGGGACATGTGACTCGGAGCCCCGTCTGCCAGATGGTAGACAATTTTATTGTAGGCATGTTGAAGGAAACTAAGTCAGGTTTGGAGTTACACTGGTTCATTTTATGAATTAACCTGGTCCATTCGGGATTTAACTCCATCAGTGGAGATTTCTTTCCCTGTACTTGTCCCAGGCAGATAATCTGAGTTCAGGGGGGCTGGGGGCTTACAGCGTGTGAGGAAGGAGACTGGCCCCTGGCCATCAGCATTCACCCAGGCAGGCTCTGCCAAGGGTGCAGTTTTCATTAGTCTTTGGTTACTGACACCTACTCCTTTGTATCAATGGCGGAAGCGTCGCTCCATTCTCACCCCGATCTGGTCTTGCACGAAGCACTCTCCCTTCCTGACCACAAAGGCTTGCTCTCAGCCTGGTCTGAGCTACTCTTAGGACACGCAAAAATATTCGCTATCCTCCAGGGTCTCATAGGAATGTCTCAAGCCCACTCTGCCTACAGACATCTGATCAACATTACTTTTTTTTTTTGTAATTGAGCAAAATTCATATGACATCAACCATTTTAAAGCAAGCGAAAAATAAACAGTAACCATTTTAAAGCATGGAATTCAGTGACATTTCAGTACATTCACAGTGTTGTGCAACCCTCACCTCTACCCAGGGCCAAGACATTTTCATCCCACCAAAAGGAAATCCCATATCCATTAAACCATCACTTCCCATTCCACCACCAGCCCCCCACTGGCCCCTGGCAACCATTAGTCTGCTTTCTGTCTCTCTGGATTTACCTATTCTGGATATATCCTATAAATGGAATCATATGATATTTGATCTTTTGTATCTGGCTTCTTTCACTCAGCATAATGTTCTCAAGGCCCTTCTGTATTTAGCATGTCTCAGTATTTCATTCCTTTTTATGGCCAAATAACATTCCATTGCATGGATATGCCACATTTTGTTTATCCATTCATCAGTCAATGGATACTTGGGCTGTTTCCACCATTCACTAATGTAAATAATGCTGCTATGAGCATCTGTGTACAACTATTTGTTTGGATACCTGTTTTCAATTCTCTCAGGCATATACCTAAGAGTGGAATTACTGTCTCATATGGTAATTCTATGTTTTGTTTTGAGGCACTGGGGATTGAACCCAGGACCTCATACATGGGAAGCAGGAGCTCAGTCACTGAGCTACATCCACACCCCAGTGAGAGTTGGTTTTTTCATTTGTTTGTTTGTTGTTTTTAGGAGGTAACAGGGATTGAACCTGGGGTCTTGTACGTGGGAAGCAGGTGCTCAACCACTTGAGCTACATCTGCTCCCTGGGAATTCTATATTTAACTTTGTGAGGAACCACCAAACTGTTTTCACAGTGGCTGCACCATTTTATATCCTACCGTTGATTTTTCCCACTGATGTGGGAGACTTCTAATTTACTGCCTCCTCAAGTTGCACAAGGAATTGACACTCAAGAACCTTTTGCTTTGTGAATCCCACAGACCTATCTGAGACTGCTATTTTACCATTTCTCTTAGTACCCAGGAAGTCAGCACAAGGGAAAAAAGAGCAGAGTATAAGGTCCAAGGATTCACCAGGACTTAAACTCTAGTCATACCACTTTCACTTCTTTTCCCATCAATTGGCTAATCTTTTGGAAGAAACACTAAGCTTGTGTCATCATCCTTCTTTCTATCTCTATTCTTTATAGCACATAGTATATACTGCAAGTTGCCCAGTAAGAGGCTTATCCTACTGGCACTTAAAACTTTTCTCTAGAAAAGTCCAAATCTTATAATGAAAAGCTTTCACTTTCAAAGCTTTTTCTCAGTGATGAGTGTCAAAAGCATGTTGTGATTTCAAACGTAAGCAGCTGATTTTATTTTCAGTTCTAATCTCCCACCCCATGAAGATAGAAATCATAAAAAGCCATTGCTGCTGTCTAGCTGGTGAAAGGAATCAGGGTAAATACCTGCTTAATATCTCAAACTATTACCCTGCTAATTTGTGCTCATGAAATAGAAATTTAAAAAACTTAGTGATGCTTTAGATGTTGCAGGTGAAAGAGAGAAGTTCAAAATGTGGCCAAGTTTACGGAAATTACTGGTAGTGACCAGAAACCAGAAAGGAGAACTAAATACAATATACGAATGGGTCTATGTGAGACCATACTAGTAGAACTTGATTTCCTTAGCACAGGATTTATAAGCAGAATATATGATTGGAATCCCAGTCTCACCAATTACCTTGGACAGGTCATTTTGCTTCTTTGTCTAACAGTCTGTATTTATTACTGTAGCAGGATAATATTTTGAAATGTTTATAGATATCTGCCCTGATATTTCCATCTTTTGCTCTTTCCTACTTTCAAGTATATATGTCTTTATGTTTGTATGTGACTAAATATGCTTACTCTCAGAGAAGGAATATGGGAGAAGAAAGCAGATAAATAAGAGTCTTTTCACAGTGCTTGGGATGAAACACACATGTCCTCGAAGGAAAGAAAGGATTTGTTGATATAGACAAAACATCGAGGAGAAAACCTCATGTTTTCCAAATTTTTTTCCTTTCAGGTTGGAAAATGATGCACTGGCTTGGTGAGGAAGGATGCAGAAGGGAAGGACATTCACTGACAAATCCCAATCGGGAGGACATTGGAAAGTCCCTGTGAAAGTCATGCAAGTCTGAGGAAGTCAGTAGACTCTCAAAGAGGTTTGTTGGATACAAGAACAGAGAGAGAGCCAGAGGAGAATGACAGCCCAGCACATAGGGCCCAAGCCAGCCTCCCCAAGTCCTTCATCCCAGCATGGTACCTGAGTATCAGATGATGTCTGTACACCCCCAAGTGGCACAGAGATGCCAGAAGACCCACTGCAGATGAAGGTCCAACAATCGAGACCAGGCGGGGAGCTGCTCATTGTGCCAAGATTGCATGCCTTCACTCGAATCCTCAACTACAACCATCCAATAGGTGTTGCTGTCTTTATTTTACAGAGAAGGAAAATGGCAGCTTAGAGAAATTAAGTAATTTATCAAAAGTCACGCAGTGATAGAGTCAGAACTGAACGCGCACTTGCTGGATTCAGAGGCTATTCTCTGAAGCAATCGGGAGTATCTTAGGTATTTGACTTTTGATCCTAAATGCTCTAGGAATGGGTCATTGCCCAATATAGATTTCTCTGTACATAGGGGAAAAATATGAACTGCTTGCACAGCCAGAGAAACCCATTTTAAGCATCTTTCTTGAAGGAGAATAACATTCATTCATTTATTATTGCCTTTGGAGACCTGTTATAAAAAACTATATAGCCTTGGTTTTATGCTTTTTAATTAATACTGTCTCTCCAAATAAAGTCCTACACTATAAAATTATAAGTGGAATCTTTTAGCCCATACAGCAATGAACATCAACCAAAATCTTTCAAATATAAACCTCATAAACTGTGCAACACATCCCCCCACCCCACCCCAGCCCCTGCCATAAAAACACTCATGAATTAATTAGGATATGAGATGGCTGTAAATAACATAAAATCAAGACAACAGTGCCTTAAATAATATAAAATTTTAATTCTCTTGCACATAAAAGCCCAGAGATGGCATGGCAACTGTCTTCAGAGACCCAGGCTTCTTTCATTTCATTGCTCAGCTATTTCTGGAATGTGGTTTCATCCTTAGTCCAAAACAATATCTGTGTTCTTGACAAAAAGGCAGATGGAGGAAATAAAGACAAAAACCATCTCCTAAAGAAGGTTTCCACATGACATTTCAAGTTTCGTCCGATTGGTTGGAACTTGGTCACATGAACACACCTAGCTGCAAGGTAGGCTGGGAAATATACTCTATTCTGGAAAGCCTTTTGCCTAGCTAGGCATTTTACTGCTATGGAATAAAGAGGAAAATGGATGTTGGTAAACATCTCAGAGATCTGGCACAACTCACAACTGTGAAAGTATTCACTCCACCAGAAACCCTGGTTTTGTGGCTTCCCATGAGTGTCTTTCCCTGAGGAATTAGGGATACCTTGCCCAAATCTTGAACCTGATCCCATAGGAACTGTTCTCTCCATAGCTGCTGCCATTGTCTGTCCCTATTTTAAATAACAATCATATTAGGAAACAATGTTGAAGAATGACTATTACATATTTTTATAAGTATATATTATTTTATATGATATTTATATATTTCATCACTTTTAAGTTGTTGGATATATAACATACATACAGAAAAGTACATAAAACATATATGTATAACATAATGAATGAGCACGAAGTGAACACCATGTACCCATCACCCAAGTCAAAAAATAGAAGTGCCAGCCCCTAGGAGCTCCCAAATGCCCCTTTCTGTCACAATTCTTTTCCTCCCACATTACAGATAACCCAAATCTTGTGGTAATTGTATGTGATTTTGAGTATGAGATTTGGGTTCCAATCCTATGTGTGCCTCTATTAGTTCTATGATCTTGAATAAACTACTGAATCTCCCATGTATGTATGTAATAGGAAATTTTCATTTTATACACACAAAAATACAATTTTATTATATACATATGTATCTATGAATACACACATATAAAGAATATATGTGTGTATATGCAGAAAAAGGAAAATTTCCAGCTAAATTTTTAAGATTGTTTCTTTTAAAAATTTACCTTCTATATAGATTAAAGAATAGCATGTTGGGGGATTTTTTGTTTGTTTGTTTATTTGGGGTGTGTATGTGTGCATGTGTGTTTACTTCCAAGTGCTTTTCCCAGTAATTTTTGACACCCTTAAAAAGAAAAAACTAACTAGTTAAAATGGTGTCTATTAGAATCTGCTGCATCTCCATCAGGAACAAGGTTTGGTCATTTAGAAATAAAGTAACAAATCTCATTTATTCATGTTATTCTTAAGTGGTGACTTTTTTATGCTTAATGCTCTGTAAAGAGATCATCTGAATTCTAAGTTTGTTTTTGGATCTGTTACCTTAATTAAATCTCTGGTGTCAAATCTCCATTAAAGTGGCCAGGCATGAAAGATAACTAGTTTGTTGTGCTAGATAATTAAATTGTGTCAAGAGAAGGATGGGTCAATGAAGTGATGGTCAATGTTTTTTATTTCTTACCCTGAAAAAACTAACTTTATCATCTTTCCAGAAAAACTTGGAATTTTTAATACATATCTTTCTTCAAAAAATGGCATTGTGATTTAAAAATCTGGAGTCAGAATATTACCAATAATAGTGAAGATGGGCTTATATTTCACAGAAGAGCAGTAATGGAAGAGAGAGAGGGAGAAAAGAAACTTTCAGGAAGAGAAAAGTAAGAAAATCACTAGAAATGGAGACTAAGAAAGGAAGATGGAGACTGAAAGAAGGAACAAGAGAAAAAGAAAGAAATGGAAAGAGGGTGCAACATACTTAGAAAGAAATTCATCCATTTTAGTGGCTGACACATCTCAGGACTCACCTCTGGATAATGGATATTTTCCCCTTTTATTATGCCTTGTGAGTTTCTGAGAAGTCTTTTCTCAAATGTCCTAGTTTCTATGGAGTCACCAAATACTTGAGTTTAGCTTGTACAAATCCAATTGCATACATACAGAATAAAAGAGGACAAGAAGAAAAAAGCTGCAGTTTTCATTGTAGGGATGATTTAATTTACATTCCCTCCAATAAGCATATTTAGGGTGTGTGTCTTAGTTTGCCAGAGTTGCTATGATAAACAACATACAAAGCTTTGGGTTAAACAGCAAGAATTTATTGGAGTTTGGACAAAATGAAGATGTCAGCAAGGACATGGAGTTGGAAGAGTCCTAACAGCAGTCTTAGTGATGGCAGTCTCCCTCACATGCTGATGTCCTTGGTCTCCTCCTGTGGCTCTCTTTGATTTCCGGCTTCTGGATGCCCTGACTACAATGAAACATCCTCTCTTTATAAAGCCTCAGTCATGTGGATTAAGACCCACCCTGATTCAACTTGGTCACACCGTAACTAACAATAATATCTTCAAAAGGTCCTATTTACAAATGGGTTCACACTCACAGGAAAATGGATTAAAATGTATTTTGCGGAGTTCATACTTCAATCCTTAACACCTGGGGTGAGGGTGAGGAGAGCAATGTGACTCCACTATTCCTTTGGGTGATGGTTTAAGGCTGTATGTATCCCAGAAAGTATGTTCTTAAAGTTAATCCCATTCCTGTCCAGACCCATTGTACGTAGGATCTTTTGGTGAATAGGATCTGAAGTTAAGATGTGACCTCCCTCATTCAGGTTGGATCTTAATCCTCTTACTAGAGTCCTTTATAAGAGAATGAAATTCAAAGAAAGGGAAAGCCAAGGATACAAGAAGCTGAAAGCAATGAAACCCAGAAGAGAACTGAGAGACCAGCAGATGCCGCCATGTGCTTTGCAATGTGACGGAGGAGTACAGGATCACCAGCAGCTGGTCTTCAGGGAGAAAGCATCACCTGATGAAGCCTTGATATGGACATCTTTCTCAGCCTTGAAACAGTAACCTTGAAAGTTAATAAATTCCCCCTGTTAAAAGCCAACCCATTTTTATGGCATCTGCTTTGAGCAGCTTAGCAAACTCAAACACCTTCTAGATTCAAAGGGACATACTTTTCATGCATTGTGGTTTCTTTTTGCCAATGGCTTTCTGCTAAAGAAGTCACAATCTGTCGCAGTCCTGGAGGGGAAACTTCCTGCATTGGAGTTACCCAGGTTCCATGGTGGTCTCCATCAACTGCAGTGTCTTACAGAGTTTTCAAGAGTAAATTGCCTTATGTACTTATTTTAGATCCTTAACTCTGCCTAAGATGTGATGCCACTGTATTGTTGCAAAGAAAATTTTATAGTCTCTGGAAATTCTGAATCTTTATGAGAAATGCAATAACCTAGAGTTATAGAATAATAACATTTGGAATGGATCTTAGGGGTCACTTAAAGCTATCCCTGGCTCCTTGAGCAATCCATTCTGTCCTACCTCCATCACATGGCCAACTGGCCTTCTTGTACCTCCTGGAATGTTTGGACATGCCTCTCCCTTACAATGATCCCTCAGGCACTTGAGAATTATGTTTGCTTTCTTTCTTTCATTTTACCACCAATCAGAGAGCATTACTTTTAGACCCTTGGTTTTCCTCTTCAGATTCCTCAGTTTTACCAAAATTGTCTTAAAGTGTGATAGCCTCACTGAAAGAATTATCCACCTATAAGGTCAACAGTGGAGAATAACATGATGCTACCATTTTCCTATGCTCAAGGCATTTCTGTTTCTCCCCATGCCATATAAAATAGCACAAACAATGATTTCCACTTTCAGATGCTGGCAACACTGATCTGATTTCTGTCCTTATAGTTTTGCCTTTTTCAGATTATCATCTAAATGGCATCATATAGTAGTGTTTTGAGTCTGGATTCTTTCACTTAGCCTAATGAATGTGACTTTCTTCCATGTTGCTATATCAGAACTTTGTATTTTTCTATTACTGAGATTCCCATTTTATGGCTGTACCACAGTTTGTTTATCCATCCATCAGTTCATGGACATCAGGATTTTCTAACCCTGGGAAATTATGAATAAAGCCACTAAAATATTTACATACAGTTTTTTGTGTGAACACAAACTTTTATATCTCTTTAGTAAATACCTAGGAGTAGAACTGGTGGCTCATATGGTAGAAGTCTGTCTAACTTCATAAGAAACTGCCAAATTGTTTTCTAAAGTGGTTTACTATTTTGCATTCCCCCTACCTGAGAGTTTCTTCTCTCAAACTATGCAGAATTTAAATTCAATAATCATTTATAAAAACCTTTTGGTGTTGGCCTTTGTGCTTCTCTTTGGGGTCTGCATGACTCAGAGCTAGCAACACCTTTACTCTGAGATTTAGTGTGAGGAACATCAGGGAGTGTTTAAAAAAGACTACTGTCTCAGCACCTTCAGTTTTCAAAATGAAAACTTCAGGAAATATTTAGATGCTAAATTATGCTCTCTGGCACATTTCACCTTTTCCACTTCATTGCCCCCTTGAGAAGGAACAGAAGTGCCAAAGTTAAAGACACTATGGGGGACCCACAGCACCAGGGAAGGTGGCTTTTATTTTGATGACTAGAGATTCAAAAGGGTCTCTCAGCCTTTTGGTGGGGTCCTTTGGACTTTGTTAATGAAGTTAAATCTTCTTTTTGTTACCCTTTACCTGCACTGTTTGTTATTGCTTAGCCTTTTGTGATGCTTCTATATTGGGATTTAGTCTTTGGATATTCTGTTAGGCTAGAGTTGCAAGACAGACTTAGGGCTATCTCTCCCTTGGGAGCTATTCTCTGCTCTTAGAGTAATAAAAATAATGATAACAACAAGAGGAACAACAACAGTGAATATAATTAACAAAAGGGCTTACCATGTACCAGGCCTCATGATAAGTGTCCTATGTATATTTATTTTACTTCATACTTACAATCACCCAATAAAACAGTTATTTTATCCACATTTTATAGCAATATAAACAGAGGATTAGAGAAAGGAAGTAACTTTCCCCAAACCATAGAGCTTGTGTGTAGCAGAAATAGAAACCATTCCCATGTCTTTCTGATGACAGGGCAGTTTCAGTGACAATGATTCTCCTAATCCTTCTGCTATTCTGCTTTCCAAGCCAAGGAGAAACCAAAGTAGGCTCTTGGGCATGGCTCAGCTTTCCAAAGCCAGCGATTCTACTGGACTTGAGATAAAGCTTCAGCTAGTGTATCAGCTAGCTTTTGCTGTATAACAACTACAAAATCTTGACAGAGGTGAAGAGGTCAGCTAGGCTGATCATGGCTGGGCTTGCTCCTGTGCCCGAGGGTTTTCTGGGTTAACAGCTGATCTAGACTGACCTTGGCTTGGGCAGCTGGGTGACTTGACTCTGCTTCCTGTGTCTCTTTTCCCAGCAAGATAACTTGGGCATGTTCTCATAGTGATGGCAGAGGCAAAGAAAACAAGTCCTGCCCATTTTAGAATTTCTGTTTGTCACTCTGCTCGTATCCCATCAGACAAAGCAAGTCATATGGCAGAGCTCAGTTTCAAGGGAAAAGACTCGTCACCCTCAGCTCTGCCCCCACACTACCCCTGTAGTGGGAGGGCACTGCAATGGCAAATGGCAAAGATTATGGATATATGGAGAAGTGAAGAATTGGAGCCAGTTGTGTCAATAATGCCACCTAGTAATAAAGAATGCTCTTTCTTGGTGTGTCTTCTGTTATGGATTGAATCTTACCTTTACGAAGACATGTTCCAGTCTTAATCCCTGGTCCTGTGGATGTGAACCCATTTAGAAATGGGACCTCTGGATATCTTATGAAGTTGAGGCCAAACTGAATTGGAGTGGGCCTTTATCCAATATGACTAGACCCCTTACAAGCAGAGGAAATTTGGACACAGTGGTAGGAAGAGATAGGAGACAGATGGCCCTGTGACAGAGGTAGAGACTGAGTTATGGATTTGCCAACAAGCCACCACCAGAATGCTACAGACTTCAGAGAATGCATGACCCACTGCTACCTTGATTTTGGACTTCTAGTCTCCAAAACTGTGAGAGTATAATTTCCTGTTGTTTAAACCAACCCACTTGTGGTATTTGTCATAGCAGCTCTAGCAAACTAAGACACCTTCTGTGCATATTTCTCCCTCAGGAGCAGGAACTACTTTGGGTGGCTAAAGATTGATTTTGCCTAATCCTGACCAGCTCTTAACCTCTTTCCACCTCAGAGATACACCTAACACTAGTTCTGTAGCATAAATGAATGCATAGATAAGATCAGATTGCTTCCTTTCTCTGGGCCTCAGTGTCCACAATTATGTTAGGAGAGCGTTGCCATTAACTAGATGATGATTGCTTCTAGCCCAGCCACTTTGTGTAACACTTCTTTCTGTTAGACTAACAGACTAGGCAGCCCCATATAAACACACTAATTTTGGAGTAGAAGGGGAAATTTTAAAGTTGAAGGCTTAAAAGGAGATCAGGTAAAGAAATGAATTTCACTAACTTCACATTTTGCCTGGTGCCCTACTCCCCACTACCATCCAACTGAGAAATCTGTGATCTCCCATTCCCAGGAAAAGAAAAAAATTTACTCTTTCCTCCATCATCTTGCCTGAGTGCCAAGTTATCACCTCAGTTCTAGTTTTCTTCCTATACAGTGTCATCAGGGATGGGGAACCTGAAGTGTACCCCATGTTTACCTGCAGATCTGTCTTGCATATTGCTGATATGTGGAAGACATGCACTCTGGGGAGCAGGGTAGAGTCTCAATGCTCACTCCCACTGGCATTGTTGCCACTGGTTTATGGTCTTTTGGAGGCTGTGAAAACATTTGTGCTTCCATTACTGGTCCAAAATCAACACTCTCCAATGGTGGAACTATGAATCACTGGTAATTTCTAAAGTTATGGTGTAAGAAGGGGAGAATAAAAATGCAGGTGTAGTCACCTCTGTTTTTAAGGGAAGAGCAAACTTTTTTTGATCTTAAATCTGGAGTAGCATTATTTCAATTATTCTCTGTAATAGTAGTCTCTGTCACCAATTCTTGTGTAATATTTCATAAAATAAAAATCACATGCACATTCTTTGTCATATTTTTGTCCTTAAGCAATCTTATAAAGAATGTTGGGCTTGGGCTATTTTCATTCAATAGAGGATTAAGTGGACATTTACAAGGTGAAATGACTTTCATGAAGTTTGCAAACACTAAGAGACCAAGAGTTCACATCTGTGGTCTTTCTTTTTCCACTGCACCATGTTGCCTCATCACATCCTCAGGCCTCTTACTCTCCAAACTCCACATTCACAAGAGCCTCTGAATGGGTCTCCCTACCTCTGTCCGTTTATTCTTTGTTATGTCCTGTACAACTACTAAAGTGAGTGTCATAATACAGAAACCTGATCACGCCTCTTCCGCCTACTCCTGAATATCCATTCACGCCCCTCCCCACACACTGTCATCTACAGGACACAGAGTGGCATGATCTGGGGTCAGATTTTCCAACTTCATCTCTTACGATTCTGTGCCTCAAGCTCTTTCCTCAAAGCCCATGAAGTTACTTTTTAAAATCCCTGAATTAGAACTACATTCAGATCTTTTCCTTTGTGGAATCTCCTTCCCTCTTTGTGGATCTTCTCACCTTGTCTGATGGATTAATGCCTACACAGCCTTCAAGTGTCAGGTCAAATATTACTACTTGAAGTCTTCTCTGCCTTCCACAGCAACAGTTAGCCATTGCCTTCTGTGAGCTTCTGAGGACTCTTGTACAACGTATTGCCCTATAATAACTTTATATTTCATTGGAATTGTAAATTATGAATTCCCTAAGGTTAAAGGCCAGATTTTTAATCTTTAAAGCTTCATTACCTAGTACAGTCTCTGGCATACAGTAAATACTCAATAAACACTTGTTAAATGTTTAAACGAATGATTCAAGAAGAACTTTATTAAGAGTATGCTATTGGCCACATGGGAAAAATGCTTTCTTTCTTACATTTCTTATTTGTCCCTCTCCATTACTATAGCTGTTACCTGCCCAGACTCACCCTTTCTAGAGCCTATGAGTTGTCATTAGCACTTTCTCTGTGGGTGCTTTGTAACCTCAGCTCTAGAGCTGAAAGCTGCCAAGCAAGGATTCCAGGAAGCCAACACAATTCCCCCTGATTCCTTCCCCTCCCCCCACCCTGGCTCAGGAGGCGCATCTACTTCAGGACCTTTGCTACTAGAATAACCTCAGAGAGTTGTTTCTCAGAGGGTTCCTCAGAGAAACCCTGGATTGGTGTTGACCCAAAACATCCCAGGAATTTAGGCAGAAACAATCTGTGATGGGCATGTAATATTTCAAATAGTTTTCATTTAGTTCCCGTTTCAATGTGTCATTCTCTTTTGGCCGGTAGGACAAGGGTGAAAGGAAAATGGGACAGGTGGACAGTGGAATTAAATTGAGTTATCAGTCAGGACTTCAGAAACCTATACAAAAGAAACTCACAACTCACCTTGGCATCTGTTTAAGAGCCATTCCTTAACGGCTGCTGGGGGAAATACTAGTGCTTTGGAAAGCAGTGGACTGCTTCCAGATAATGTGCATGGCAGCATCGGTGTAGAACATATTGTTCTTGGCAAAGGTGTACAGAGCCTGCTGAGATGGAGAGGCAGATAGAAGTCTTTCCCCAACTTACCCTCTGCTTGTTGGCATTATTTATATCCTTCATGGCCACGTCACTGAGCAACTATGCCAAGGTCTTTTGTCCTCAGAAATTTTGAGCTCCCCATTCTCATGCAATATTTATTCCTCTCCTTTCTCTTCTATTGAACTTTTTATCTCGGCTACTGAGAATTTGTTACCATCTCACCTATTTCTTTTGATATTTATGAGCACACTTTCTACATCATTTAATACCTGAGGCTAATCTCTCTATGGCAGAAAATATACAGATATGACTTACAAAAGAACATTTCATAGTTATTTCAATATGACTAGATCTTCAAAACAGCTCAGTCTATTTCCTTGGTCTTCTCACATCTTGTAGCATTTATTATTTTGAACAATCACCTGAAATTTATTTGTTCATTTAGACATTTATTGAACAACAGCACTAAGCTTGGCTCTGAAAGTACAGTCTGTGAATCATCATAATTGTGTCTTTTGGAATACCACCAAGTACCAACACACTGCAGATATTTTTCTAGAATGCAACTTTTTGGAGTCAGGAACTGGGCTTGCCCATTGTATCCTTATGCATATGTTACAGTGCTGGCAACATAGTAGACACACAATGATTTTCTGAAAACTTAACCCTACTCCTCCCTGCCCTGCCCCCAGCTTTTTACTTCGTGGATGAAGTTGGGATCACAGTACCAGTGATTAATCCAACTAAAAGAGTTGATTCTTGGACCCACTTTCAAGTTAGAGACCTGTAGCCCTCTATAGAAGTAGTGTTCTCCTTTGTTTTGGGGAAGTTTCCAGGAAGAGTCTCAGAGGATCTCAAAACAAGCTCTGCTCCCACTGTTCTGATTGACCTTGTGGTCTCCAGCAGAATACTGCTAATGGTCTGCCATCTTTCACCTGATGTTTCCTTGCTCACTCCTGGGTTCCGGCAAACACCATATACCCTTGCTGTACTGCATCTCCCATGCCCAGCAAGGACACTGCTTTCCTATAGCCTTCAAGATCCCAAGGCTACGTGTAGTCTCTGTGGACTCTTTTGAGAGGCAACAAAGTAGTATATCCTATTACACTTAGTGAAACAACTCTTTTTATTTTATTTATTTATTTATTTTTAGGAGGTAGCAGGGACTGAACCTGGGGTCTCATAAATGGGAAGCTGTTACTCAACCATAGAACTACACCCATTCTATGAAGCACTCCACTGTTAAACACAGACTGTGCTCCCAGAGCTGGACTAAGAGCAAGTTTGAGATGCTATCTACAAGATTTTTCTCAGTAATATTATTTCTCCCCAATGACTAATATTTGCTATTTTGTCCTTCAGTTTGTGAAACATGTCCAGACATATCTGAATCCCTGAAATGAGCATAGCTTCAGGCTGAAATTTTTATCTATCTCACACTTTTTATTCCTTATTCTAAAAGTAATATGTGTTCACTGTAGAAGAAAATGGAAATCACCCATAATCCCATTAGGCAGACTTAACATTTTGGCAAATATTTCTTGAGCAGTCTTTTTTTTTTCTCTTCATTTGAAATAAACTAGAGGAAAGTGGTATTGGTCAAAATTCCTCTTGTATTTGTTTGGAAATATACCTTGAAAAGTTATTTGGAATGGATGATGAGACCCCAATGGGATGCTTAGTAACAAAAGTTAGTCTCTCTATTGCTTTGAAAAATAAAAGGGTGGGAATGATGGCTATTATTTTAAAAATGGAGAATTACAAGTGCTGAAGAGGATGCAGAGAAATTGAGACCCTGGTGCACTGTTGGTAGAAAGGTAAAATGCTGCAGCCACTGTGGAAAACAATATAGTAGTTCTTCAAAAAGCTAAATAGAGAACTACCATTTAACCTGACAATTCCACTCCTAGGTATATACTTAAGCAAAGTGAAAACAGGGTCTCAGATACTTGTTCACCAATGTTTATAAAGCATTATTCACAGTTGTCAAAAAGTAGTTACAACCCAAGCATTCATCAACGAATTAATGGATAAACAAATTGTGGGACATACACACAATGAAATATTATTTGGTCTTAGGAAAAAATGAAGTTCTGGAACATGCTATAACATGGATGAGCCTTGGAAACATTAGGTTAAGTGAAATAAACAAAGCACATAATGGTAAATACTATATGATGTCACTTATGTGAGATATCTAGAAGTAGCAAATTCACAAAGTCAAGAAAGTAGATTAGAATTTACCAGGGTTATGGGGGGAGGATGAAAGGGAAGTTTTGTTTCATCAGTATAGAGTGTTTGTAATAAAAATATTTAAATGGCATTTTACAAATGATAAAAATAGAAAACTTGCCACAAGAAAAAAATTGAGATAAATAATAAATAAATGGAGATTTTGAGAGTCCTTCAAGGAAAAAAATAGGAGAAAGTTGGGAAAAGATGTGTCTTGGAATCATGCTGGCCCAGCAGGGAAGGATCTGGGGTGAACAGAAATGTTGGATAGAAATGTTTGAACCACAGAGTATGTACATGAACTGGTCTTCATTAGAGGGTCATTAGCATGACCGTAGAGAACATCGAGCCAAGAGAGATGAGGAATTCAGTCGAATTCCATCGAAATATCTATGAGAATCTCAACCAAGCTTGACAGAAAAAATATGAAAAGAACTCAGAATTAAATCAGGTAAGAGAGATGTTAGTTGAATGATCAAATAGGAAAGCATCCTGGGTTGGTAGAAGGTGGTGGAGGAAAGGAGGGTAGATTAGGTGGGAGTGGGGAGGCAGCCTCAAATCAGAAGGTAGAGTTAGGTAATGGTGTGTCCTGAGTGCAAGGACGTGGGCTGGCAGACTCTCAACAGTCAGTGGAAATGGACTGTCTTAATTTGGAAGGGTTGCTATGACAAATGCTACACACTGGTTGACTTAACAATAGGAATTTATTGGCTCACAGTTTTGGAGGATCAAAGCGCAAACTCAAGGTCTCAAAAGGCTGTGCTTTCTCCCAGAGTCTGTAGCGTTCTGATGCTGGCTTGCTTGGGGAATCCTTCATAATTTTTGGCTTGCATCTCTACCTCCATCACTAGGTGATCTGTCTCCTTAGTCTCCTTTGTGGTGTTTTCTGCCTGAATGTGTCCAAATTTCCTTTGCTTATAAGGACTCCAGTCATTTGAATTAAGGCCTGCCTTGATTCAATGTGGCCTCATTTAAAAGAATCTTCAAAGATCCTGTTTACAAAAGAGTCCATACCTTAACTAATAGTATCTTCAAAGGTCTTGTTTGCAAATGGGTTCACACCCACAGGAATGTGGAATAAGACTTGAAAATATCTTTGTGGGGGACATGATTCAATCCCCAGCATGGGATTTCAAAAAGACTCAATATTGCTGAGTGTTTGGGGAACTGCCAGATTTCACACCTTGGCCTAAAGCCTCTGGCCTGTATGCATCTTTTGCCTATTAAGATCATAACTACAACTCATTGCCATAGTGTTTCTTTAGTGGATGCATCTTAAAAGCCTGGAAAGTTTGAGGGAAGGAATAAATCACTTCCATGATATGCATTTGATTACATTTAGAAATGATCTGTATACATGTGATAGTTAAAGTATTTCTAAAGATTAAGAGAGATTAGGCGTGTTGAGTAATCTTAAAGATTCATTTTATGATCCCAATTCAAATTGTGTAACTGAGTAATTGATTTCAGACATACAATATTTGGTTGAAATATATACCAAGAGAATTTTACTATGTTTGTACACAATATCAGAACGTTTAAGAATAAGTTAAGATATGATGTAGTTATGCTTATTTTATTGGACTTAGTGGAGTGGTTTAAGTATTGAGGAAGTTTTACTTGTTAGGGGCTAAACTTCTATTCCATTAGAAAGGTGAATGTATTAAATGTATAAATACAAATTAACATGTTTAATGAAATTTAATTAAAGAAATTGATTGAACATTAACCAATGGTCTCTTTCTAGGTGCTTGTTAAAATTTACTAGATTTCTGAATAGAATATTAAATATTTCTAAGTTTTATTTAAGCATCCAAGGAATAATTGATACTTAAATGCACTATAATAACTCATTCATTTATTCAACAAATTTTCTGTAGTGTTCTCAAATATTTTAAGTGCTGGAGCTAAGGGAGTGGTCAAAGTACTTGCACTCAAGGTTCTGACATTCAAATAAAAGGTGAATTATATAGCATGTCAGAAGATGAAAAGTACAATGGAGAAAAATAAACCAGGGCAGGGGACAGAGCCTGCTGGGTGGCTAGGGTAGGGTGAGGGTGGGCCTGGTGTCTTATGTAAAAGGGTCAGAGATGCTCTCACTGCATAGGTGATGTCTAAAGAGGGGACCTGAGCGAGTGTGGAAGATTATGCTATTTGGGGCAGGAATTTCCAGGCAAAGCACACACTACATGGCAGCAGGGACTGCAGGCTAGACAGAGCCTGGACTAGAATTTATAACTCCTGCCTTCCAGTGGTCTTTCCTTGGCCCTTCACATTCACAATTCTCCAAAAGACCTAGCTAAGGCCTTGACTCCTTCCAACGTCTTTCAGTAGCTTTTCCTTAAAAAAAAAAAAAATTGATCTTGCACTTCTCTCCTCTGCCCTTGTAAAACAGGTGCTATATTATTTTTACTTTATCGTTCTTACATATGTAAACGTATCTTCTCAAATGAGTTGTAAATGACTTCCAGGACCAGGTTTTATGTCACCAAACCAACCAGACTGGAGAGAATTAGCCATGCTATAAACACTTATTAAGGGATGATGACTGATAAATCTGAAGGGTACAATTGGGGCAGGAAACTTGGGCAGTATATCTTCTCATCCTGTCATTTGGGGAATGCCAAGTGAGCACTGGCATTCCTCTAGGCTCTGAAGTTGACTTATCAATAGCTACTTTTAAAGACCAGACTACTTCGTTAAATAAATTAATCTCAAACTGAAGCATTCAGTAAAATTCATCTTTCCAAACTCTTGTTAGGTGCTGTCTGTCTTTCTGATCATTGGCAACAACGGTCTGTACAGCTGAATGCCTTCAGGGAAAGGACTATGTGCTCATCTCATCCTTTTGGTAGTCAGCCATGCCAGGACAATGCTAAAAAAACTATCTGTTGCTAGTAAATACTACAAGAAAAATAAGTTCCAACTTTTTGGTTTACTCTCCACTATAATTTAATGGTGCATTAGAATGTGTGATCTTGGCAGGCTCTCCTTGTAAGTTTTTGTCCAAAACTTTCACAAACCCCTGTCAACTATGGAGTGTGGTATACTCTAAGGGCTCATGATAGCCATAAAATTAATGATAACCAGCAGACTTATCAAATCATCTCAAAAGGCCAACACTACTTATCATCTGAGAATATGAAGTGACCCCAATTTCCACAATCAAGGCCACATCAGCACAATTGCAACTATCAGAAACCTCAAAAAAAGATTTATCCTTATCAGCTTGAATTCTTTTCATGAAAAAAGCACCTGGTAAATGGCCCAAACTGAATGAGGTATAAGAGATCCTCCCGGTTAGTCGATTGTATGACCACTTGACTGTACAGTGCTGTGATATCAGCCTCGTCCAGCTGTTACTCTTGTAAGAGCACTGGCACTGCTTAGTAAACTTGACCGAACATCAAATAGTGCCTGAGACTCATCTTTGATGTGAATTGAGCCAAAGGGTCACCCCTGGAGACTCCAGCACCCGAGACCCCTGAACATGACATGGAGGTTTTGAATTGCCCCAACTCCATTGTTTTCTTTTAATTGGCACTTTCAGAGAATAGAAACATTTTTTTTTCCCAAAGAGGATCACAGAAAGGACAGGGAAGTAAGGAGGACATGGTGCTTCAATAGAAAGCAGAATGAACATCAAAGCTTTCTGACCAGCATCTCAATTTGTTGCATGGACTATAAAATCCCGTAATGGCAGTATTAAGTGAGTTCAGAATGACTAACCTTTTGCCATGTGTCACTAATGAAGAAGGTTACAGCAAATTCCATCCCCATTAAGTTATATTATAGTGGCATTCCATGGTCATTAACTAAATGTGCTAAATGTTGTTTGCCAAGCCCCAGTTTGAAGGTACAGGAGAGAGGGTAGCTTCTCTGCAGGTAATTAAGTGACATCTAATGATCTAAGTTTGCCTGTGATTTGATCAGTGGATGCTTGTCAAGTAAACCACAATCAGAAAAAGTCCTCTAGATGAAAAATACATCAACAAGGAACAACTAAGTAATGCCCTTTGGTTGTATGTTGTCCTGTTTCATCTCAATATGTACCAGTAATTTAAATTACAGGAGTAAGTGTTGCCTATTAAGTTATGTGTTTCTTTTTGGTTGAACGCATAGGAGTAATAAATAACTTGTGATTCATTGTATCTAAATGTGCACATTAACTGTAATGTTTTTGGGGGATAAATGCCCCTTTCGTAGATTAAGCATTTAAAAAAATTTCTTTATAAGATTAATTGAATCCTGGAACCTATGAATGTGACTTTATTTGGAAGATGTGATGAAGGTAATGATCTTGAGATGAGATCATCCTGTATTACCCAAGCAGGCCCTAAATCCAAAGACAAGTATCCTTCTCAGAGACAGAAGTGGAGACACACATATACACCAAGAATAAGGCGATGCTAAGAGAGAGGCTGAGATGGGAGAGCTGTGGTCACAAGTCAAGGAAGCCCAGGAAAAGCACACGGCCACCTGGAAGAGCCAGGGTAGAGCCTGCCTAGACCCTCCAGAGGGAGCGAGGATCCGACAACACCTTGATTTCAGACTTCCGGCCCCAACCCGGGGAGAATATAGTTCTGTGATTTTAAGGCACCCCATTTCTGGTCATTGTTACAGCAGCCACATGAGATTAATACATCTTCCAACCAAGGATTAGGGCGGCCCAAGAAAAAGAAAAAATGAAGACTTTTTAGGATTATAACTTGTTTTTCAAATTTTTTAATTCTGCAGATGAATTGAGCTTATGACCTGAAGATCCAATGGAAGAAATGTTTTAATGCACAGATTTGGGAGTGTGGGGAGGCGGGATTTCCAAAGATAAAAATGAGTAGGGAAGAAACCCAAGGCTTGAAGGAGACTTGGGAGATCTAACCTGAGCAACAAACGTTTCTGAAAAAAAATTGAACAAATAAAGGAGGGGCAGTCCTTAATAAATAATATCGGAAAGATTCTCCAAGGAGAAGACTTGAATCTGCATTTGAAAGGGCTCATTAAGTTCTAAGCAAAATTAATTTTAAGTTAAAAAAGCCAAGTTTTATAAAATCTCTTAATTCCAGAGATAAAATCTGCAAACTTGTAGAACAAAAGGAAAAGAATCAAACAGTAATGAAGTACACATTTACAACCTGGAAGTTAGAAGACAATGGAAGAACATGTACAGAATGAAGGGTGGGGGGAAAGGGCTGTAATTCCGTATCTAGACAAGGCATCATTCACCCATGTTTGGGAGGGTTTATTTGTAGGTATGTGAAGATGTACAGCACCCACATACCCTTCTGTGGAACATATCCAAAGAGCTATTTAATCAAAACACAAGTGAGGTAGAACAGAGACTTCAACCTGAGGACACGATGAGGAGACGAGCCTGCAATTATATGTAGTTAAATCAAAGCACGTCATAATAGAGTGACAGACCATTAGTAGCTCATCTTATATAGGTTTTTGAAATAGAATAGACACATTACAGAGGGAAACCTAAAAATAGTCTAGTACTGAAAATACTGAACTATGTTCGTTTTCCAAACCTAGGAGTTGTGAGGGGCAGGGTTGGGGTGCAAAGCAAAAAGCAAGGAAAACTGTCCTAAGATTTCACATTTTGTATGAGGTAGACACAGAAACCTACAGGAGAATTAAGGACCGAGGAGGAGGAAACAGCTGGTATTTTGTTTTTATACAGTAGTGAGTGTGTCAGGTATGATCATAAGGCATAGTGGAAAGTATTTTGGACATGAGAAGGTAACAATTAGCGGAAAGGAAATTTATAGCAGACTTCCAATTTAACAAGGAGATAAAAATATGGAGTGAATACTAACTTGATCAAAACAGAAATAAATGAGGCAAAAGTCAGAATAAAACTGTTATGGATTGAATCGTGTTTCCCAAAACAATACGTTCAAATCCAATTGGTCCTGTGAATGTTATCCCATTTGGAAAGAGGATCTTTGAAGATGTTATTAGTTAAGATGAAGACAAACTGAATTAGAGTGGGTAGCCCATGGAGATCCAATATGACTGGTGTCCTGATAAGCAGAAGAAATCTGGATGCAGTAAGAGAGATTCAGCAGGAGAGACAGCCATGTAAAGAGGCTGGGGTTGAGTTTCACTACACCAAACCGAGGAATGCCATGGATTGCCGGCCACACACCAGAAACCAGGGGAGGGGTGTGGAACAGATTCTCCCTTTAAGAGAAAGCATGGCCCTGCCAACACCTTAATTTCAAACCTCTAGTCTCTGGAATGGTGAGACAATGAATTTTGTGTAAGCCAACTTGCCTGTGGTACTTTTTATAGCAATCCTGTCAAATAAAACAAAAATAATGAACAAAAATAACAAGCCAAGGTAAAATAAGATGGAAAGAATATTAGGTATATCAACTGCTAAATCAAAGGCAGAAAAGCTAATTTCCCCTATAAACAAGGCAGACATTGCTGGAATGAAGTACACACACGAGTCACAAGTTACACGTCGTGTGTGAGGAACACCCCCTGTGGGATCTATGTCTCTTGCCCTTAAAGTTCAACTCCCTCTGTCTTCTCTACCTGCGATCTGCTCCGAGAAGGGGACCTGTATGAACTCTAAAGGGCTTCTTTTTCTCCTAGTTTCCAGTTAGGTTCAACCAAGGGGAGCACTGAAGGAGACGTCAGAGGGGAGGAGGAGAATGAGAGCCTTCCCTTTGAGGTCAGTCTGGACAACCTTGAGAGAAATCCTTGCTATCCCCAAGAAAACTAACTCTCTTCAGCTCTCTCGGCTCCCAAATTCCAGTAACATCTCTCTCCCCTTGGTCCTTTGGGCTTAGGGGTGGTAACAGTTCAGCTTCTACCAACTTCAAGTAACCATACTGTCCTCGTGATTCCCTTATACCCACACCTCATAAAGCAGAGTGTGCCATCTGCTTTCCTCTATGGAATTATCCTATTTTGAGGGAGTCACATCTGTTTTCTGTTGGGGCTGAGCTGATAACCGGTTCTAGAAGTGGTCCCCATTAGGAGACCCTCAAAAGAAGATCTGTAATTGGATTGGCCAAATATTCAAGGAAGGCAAGAATGACTTCCTTGCTGGGGGAAATAAAATATGAGTAACATATGGTATTCAATAATTCAAATTGTCACTGGCAGACAGAACAGGATAAAATACAGAGGCATGTGGGGGCCGAGAGAGGCATTGGGAGTTCATGAGGTTGTGGCACTAACTTCCTATAGAATTAACATATAGAATTAAGATTTATTACATTACCCACTCTGGTGGTTTGAAGTTGTATGCACTCTGGAAAAACAAGTTCTTAAATTTAATCCATTCCTGTGGTTGTGAACCCATTATAAGCAGGGCCTACTGATGAGGTTACTTCAGTGAAGGTGTGACCCTCCTCAATCCAGATGGGCCTTAATCCTTTATAAGAGGAGTGACATTCAGACTGAGACAGAGAAAGCTAAAGGAAACAAGAAGCTGAAACAGAACGTAGAAGAGAAAGAAGAGAACAGGAGATGTCTCCATGTGCCTTGCCATATGACAGAAGAGCCAAACGTCCCCAGCAGCCAGCCCCACCATGCCACCATCTCTGGGGAGAAAGCATTGCCTTGGTGATGCCTTGGTTTGGACATTTTCTTAGCCTCAAAACCATGCATGAATAAGTTCTCATCATTTACAACAGTGGGGGAAAGTTGGACCCTGAGGCCTGGGATGAGGATGCTTGAGTAGACATAAACAAAACAGAACTTGGAACTTCCACATTTTTTTAAGGAGGTACTGGAGATCAAACCTTAGACCTCATACATGGGAAGCAGGCACTCAACCACTTGAGCTACATCACTCCCCATCTACCCTTTTTGAACCTCTCTTACAGGAAGAGGCAGCCTGTCTTCCTCTCCTATGTAAGGAAGGAGACTTTGTCTATGTAAAAGCTTTCTGTTACTGCACGTGGGTCAGCCTGGGCTCTCACCTGAAAGTCCCATGTCCACAAGGCAAATGAGTATCCTTGGCCCCCTACCCCTTGCAGCACCTCTCATTTCTTCTACATCTATAAAGTGGTTAGAGCCCTACACAGCCAAGATGCAGGGGGAAAAGTTTGCTTTAGGAGGAGTTTATAATCTAAAGAGTCATAAGACTTTGCTAAGGTTTATCAGCAAGAGCCTGGAGAATGTGTATGGAAGTAGATTCAAAGGGTTTAGGTCAATGGGGAAGAAATTTGGATTTGGATCTGATGGAATTACCTGAAATAGGCACTCTCACCCTGACTTTAAGATTCAGTGTGTTGGGAAGCGGATGTGGCTCAAGCCATTGGGCTCTTGCCTACTATATGGGAGGTCCCACGTTTGATTCCCAGGGCCTCCTGGTGAGGGCAAGCTGGCCTGTGCAGAAAGGTGGCCCACATGGAGTGCTGGCCCATACAGTGAGCTGGTCCAAACAGAGTGCTGGCCCATGCAGGATTGCTGGCCTGTGCAGGAGTGGGTGAGCACAACTAGAGACACAGAGGAGAGACAATAAGAGATGCAGCAGACCAGGGTGCTGAGGTGGTGCAAGAGATTGAGTGCCTCTCTCCCACTCTGGGAGGTCCCAAGATTGGTTCCCAGAGCTACCTAAAGAGAAGACAAGCAGGCACAGAAGAACACACAGTGAATGGACAGAGAGCAGACAAGGGGGTGGGGGTGGGGGATAAATAAATAAATCTTAAAAAAAGAACTTAGTGTGTTGGTTTGGCCATCCCACACAGTCTGCTAGGTTGCCTAATCAAACCCTAAACTTACACTTAATGATGGTCTTTAAAGACAATTGCCTTATGACATGCAGTAATGGTCTCCTATGAGTGTATTGGGAGAATCTGTTATATACAACTGGCTCAGCCATCCCTACCACACCCCTACCCCACTCCCTAAGAGGGCCCAGTGGACCCTGCCTTCCCTTTTCTGATTATATAAGCATGGGGAATTGTTTGAAAGGATACACTGTAGGTTGTTGATACTACTTCCTTGGAGTGGGCTGGATTAAAAGGATCGAGGAAGAGCAGAAGGCAAGCCAAAGAAAACAAAACAAAACAAAAAAAATCACATCCACACAACAACAAAAAGCATGACATGATCTTAGGTTTGTAAATTTATATCTCAATGTTTACATACATGAAGATGTGTTTGACATTTCAAGTTTCCTTATTTAAGTTTGTATTGTTTGACTATTTATAGTGAGCACATGCTTTATAAGTATTTTCACTATATTAATTTTTTTAACAGAATAGATAAAAGAGAGGAGGACTGTAAGAGCCATGACATGTCAAACTTTATTAGGTAAGTTTTAAGATGACATGATTTTCCTAGGTGGGGAGTCATGGATTCCCAGAGGGGATGCACCAGGGAAATTTATAGAGTTAAATCTCTAAGAGAAGTTGGAGAGAGGATTAGATGGCGATAGATGGAGTCCAGGCCTGGGTAGATGCTGGAACAACAGGAGGACACCCCAGGAGGAATCATCCAATTCTAGGAAGTGAGGTGGGGGGAGGGTTGTTTGCACAATGGATTTCTGGCAGCCTAACCACTCAATGACATCCTGCCTTTCAGTTTGGGGATAGCACAGAGGACAGGCACGAGAGAGAAGGATCTAGAAGCAAATGTCAGGAAAATAAATATCTGGACCCAAAAGAAAAGGGAAACGAGGGTAAGAAGTCCTCAGAGGCCACAGACAATGTTGGTTCTGCCCGTAATCCAGAAGGAAAGCAACCAGGTTGAGTAAAAGAGTTGACAACTGGGCCGAACCTCTGAAAACGGAACACCAGCTGTATTTCTCTGCTCAGCAGTTTTCATGCTTATCTATCAGGGCCTGCAAGATTCAAAGGCTGAGAGAGGACAAGTTTGGGGGAACTTGAGGCAGGAGTCATATTGGTCCACAGAGGGGCTCCAAGCACATGGATTTTCAAAGCATGAATAGTTTCAATCCAAAAAAATCTATTGAGAGCGATTGTCCAGCTGAAAGCAATCTAAGGTTGAGGGAACACTGCTCCTAGGAGGTTGTTTTCACGGGCTTAAAAAAAAATCCCAAAGCAAAGAACAGCCCTCCCCCAGATTTGCACAGTGCTCACAGGCTTGGGATTTTGCTGGGGATGGAGGAAGAATGGAAAATAGGAGATCAAAATAATGCAAGAAGCAACTATGCATCCTTCCCCACAGCAAACTGGGGGCAATCCTTTTCACAGGAAGGAACGGAAGATTTGTCACTAGAAAAAACCCCCAATTCAGTTCAATGCTGTCGTGATGGGAATAATACTCGAAAGGACAGAGGAAAAACTAAAACACGGTCTATAGTGGGTGCGATGGACCCTAGCGGCAAGATGACCACCTCCAGGAAGACATGGTGAGTCCGACTAGCATGACTGCACATTTGGGGAAGACAGAAATGTCTCTGCCCAAGTTTGCTAGGGATGCTGTGACCAAAGTACCCCAAACTGGCTGGCTTAAAATAATAGGAATTTATGTTTCACAGTTAGGAGACCGGAAGTCCAAAATCAAGGTCTCGGCAGGGCCATGTCTCTCTGAATCCCCTGGGGAAGAATCTGTCCTGTGCCTCTCTCCTGGCTTCTGCTGTCCTTGGTGTTCCTTGGTTTGTGCAGCATCACCCCAATCTCAGCCTCCACCTTCACGTGGCCATCTCCCCTTTATATGTCTCCAAGTCTGTGTCCAAATTTCCTCTTCTTGGAAGGACACCATTCCTAGTGGGCTAAGAGCCCACCCTACTACTGTGGGACCTTATTCTACCTTAACCAGTTCCACCTGCCAGGACTCTCTTTCCAATAAAGTGACATACACAGGTAGCACGAGTTAGGACTTCAGCCTGTCTTTTGAAGGACACAATTCAACCCATCATTTCTTTAATACCACTCCTTCCAAAATACAGTTTGGATGGTGCAGAATCATCTGCTGGAGAGTTCTCAGAAATGATGGGAATTCCCCGGGCTTTGGATTCTGGACAACCAGAACAAGAGTCTTGACAAGCATTCCAGCAAGGCTATGCCCCAAAGACTTTTCTCCTTCCCACACCTTTTCTCTGTCTATATGCCTTTTCCAGTACACCATTAAATCTCTGCTGGAACCCTGTACTGAGTTCCACAAACAATTTTATTGTGGATAATTGCTAGAGGGAAAGGGGGATTCTTGTGTTTACTTCTTAACATTTTATGGGTGGGCCAGGTTCTGTGATATTTTACAAGTCCTGTTGACCGTCAATCACTACAAAAATGTAGGACACAAGAGAGTCTTTGGTTTAGATTAATTTAGTTTAAATTCACTTAACTTTTTCTCATTTTAATGGAAGATGGTCTAAGCTAAACTGCTAGAAAAGGAATTCTGACTTAATCCAGACATTGTAAAAAGAAACCAGCCTGAGAAAGAACAGAATATGATATTTCAGAAGGTAAAATCTTAAATTTGGTGAAATTAAATTTGAAATGTTAATTTCTCCTTAGAGAATGAGTAATGGGAAGGCAACCATATACAAAATGGATTTTTAAAAATACATTTCTGCAATTAGACTATTTGGATATTTTTGATATCGTTTGGTATCCACGTCATAAGTTCTCAGGTGATTTGGGTAAATTATACTGGACATTGTGACTAGGAATAATGGGTTCATGGACCCCCCAAAAATCACCTTTCATTCTCTTTAGTATCATTTAGTTCCATCTTCAGTGTTAGCTCACTTTATTTCTATGTGCTGTTTTCCCTACCACACTCCATTCTCTATAGTAGGAAAAAAAATTTTGTGCATTTTTGTGACCCTAAAAATTAATGCAGTGCCTTGCATGAAATATTGTTCAATAAGTAAAATGAAGCATCTAGCGTGGTTAATCCGACGCCTGGCGCATGGTAAGCACTTAGGCATTGTAGACTTTTATGTGTTGGTTGTTGATGACGATGAGTAAAAGCAGCAATGGTGGTGATGGTGGTGGCAGTAACAGGCAGCTGGGAAAATAGGTTTCAGCTGTAAAAACAGTCAAATGAACAGTCAGCTAGAGCTGCAGACACACTGTTTGCATGTGGTAGGACAGTATTCCCAGCCTCTGACCAGGACCTGCACCTCCCACTCTGAAGATGACTTCTCTTTTTCATCACTTATTGTTCACAAGAGTCACAGACTTTGGACTTACCTGCCAGGCTTAAAGCACTTGAATGCTGGGAAGAGGCACCTGGCATTGTGGAGATTTGGGGGTGGAGTCAGGGGAGAGATTTTGGCACAATTTCACTTAAATATATGCAGAGTGCTTTATAATATTTTTCTTGGCCCTGACTTCCAGTAGTTACCTTTAAAATTTACTTTATGCGAAACCAGAGAAACCTCACCCTGAATAATCATTTCAGGTGGAGTTCAAGCTCAGAATCTTCGACTTACATGGTCAACCTGCCCACCGACCCTTACCAAAACTCCTGGGCAGATTGCCACCTGTGCTTCTGACCCTTTTAATTTCTCTCCCCTCCCTGCCCTGCCAAAGGCACACCTAATAGATACCATACACATACACACACACACGTATATAGTGCACAGCCCCAAATAGAAGAGGAGTCTCCATTTTCCCAATGGGAAAATCTAAGAAAAAAAATTTGGGTCAGTTAAAATGTTAGTGATATAGATTTTAAAAAATAAAATCTCTATGCCTAATCATTAAAATAGTTAATTAGGTACAAATACATATTTAAGAGTACACACTATATAGAAATACTTTAATGTAGACATATTGCTCTTTCATATTCATATTAATTTATTTATTTGTAAATTTTTATTAAAGTTAATAGATCACATAGAAGATTACATTTGAAAAAAAACATGAGTGGTTCCCATATAACCCACACTCCACCCCCATCATTTTTGTAAATTGTATTTTTTTTAAGATACTTACATCACAAAAAATGTTACATTATAAAAAAACATAAGGGGTTCCCCTATACGCCCCATCTCCCCACCCCACTCCTCCCACACTAATAACCTCCCCCATCATTGTGGCACACTCATCGCCCTCGGTGATTTTGCATGACTGCTGCACCACGTGGGTAATAGTTTACTCTGTAGTTCACATTTTCCCTGGTACATTCAGTGGGTTATGGCAGGATATATAATGTCCAGCATCTGACCCTGCAATGTCATTTAGAACAACTCCAAAGTCCCAAAAAAATGCCCCCTCATCACATGTCTTCTTCCCACTAGGGAGTGGGAAGTTGCCCTCAGCAACTACTGTGGTCACTTTGTCCCCATCAATGATACAATTTCTTCTATTAGTAGTCACAAAAGTTCATATTTAATGAGGCAATGTTATTCAAATTCTTCCCATGCCACTTTGACACCGTCTTCTTCAGATCAAACCACTTCTCCTGAGTCATCAAACATGGTTTCCCAGAAAATATCATTTCTACTTCCTTTTTGAGATAAAGTTTTCTTTGAAGCTGTGAATAGTGATGAACTGAAATTTTGTCCCAGACCACAAACTTTACATTTTCATGTCATTTTCGCCCATTCCTCATTGAGGGATATATGTATGCTCTCTGCAAACATATTCACTTACTGTCTGGCTTTTTAAAAATATTTAAATAGCTTGGTTAAAAATATCTAATGCCATGGGAGCGGATGTGACTCAAGCAGTTGGGTGCCCACCTCCCACATGGGAGGTCCTGGGGTCAGTTCCCAGTGCCTCCTAAAAAAGATGAGCAGACAGATGCGATGGGCTGGTGCAGCAAGCTGATGCAACAAGGTGACACAACAAGGACATGCAACATGGAGACACAATGACGACATACAACAAGCAAGGAGCAGATGTGGCTTAAGTGGTTGGGTGCCCACCTCCCACATGGGAGGTCCTGGGGTCAGTTCCCAGTGCCTCTTAAAGAAGACAAATGGACACAGAGAGCAGTGAGTGCAAACAATGAGGGGGGAGAGAATAAATAAATAAACCTTAAAAAAAATATCTAATGCTCCCAGAAATAATTAAGGGAATAATTTACATGCCTTCACCTCCTTTTTAAAAAATAGATTATCTCAGGTGTCCACCATATAGACCCAAAACTAGTATTAATTAAGGCTGTTTCAGGCTAATGTGTCTTTCCCAAAAGCTTTGCTGTTCAAATTAAAGTGCTTGAGAAAGCAACCACAATGCTAGAGAGTAGGGAAGGATTCAGAACTATTATGACACCATCTTTTTGGATAATTTTTGGAGAAAAAGAAAATCTGTACTCTAACCATATATAAATGTTTGTGTGTGTCTGTATATAATTTATTTCCTATAAAAAACCTGAGTCATCTATATTAAAGGAAATTAACTTCTATTTATTCCAGGCTTTTGGTTTCAAAGACAAAAACCTGTCTCAGACTAATAAAACTCAAAGGGAAACTCAGTGGGTCATAAAAACAGGGAAGGCTAGGGAAGAAGTGGTTTCAGGACTGGTTGGTCCAAGGATTAAGAGAATGTGGTAGGGAAGTGGATGTGGCTCATGCAGTTGGATGCCCACCTACCACATGGGAGGTCCCAGGTTCCGTTCCTGGTGCCTCCTAAAGAAGATGAACAAGACAGCAAGCTGGCATGGCAAGCTGACACAACAAGATGATACAACAAGGAGATACAACAAGAGACACAACAAGCAGGGAGCACATATGGCTCAAGCAATTGGGTGCCTCCTTCCCACAGGGGAGGTCCCAGGTTCAGTTCCCAGTGCCTCCTAATAAAGAAGACAAGCAGACACAGAGAACACACAATGAAAAGACTCAGGGAGCAGACAGCAAGTGCAAACAAACAATAAAATAAATCTTAAAAAAGAAAGAGAATGTGGTACTTGCTTTCACTTTCCTCCCACTCTCCAGGAGTCTCTTTGTCCACCCATCTCTCTCATTTCTTATAGTCTAGGTTTTGGAGTTATTTCTTTCTTCTTCAATAAAATTCTTCTCCTCATGGCAAAACACATGGAATGGTGTGCTCCAGGCTTGCACCATCCTGAGTTAGCAACTACAGAGAGAATATATATTTGTACTATGTACATTAAAAGTCCCAGGAGAAGGATCTGAGAGTCCTGATTCATTTTTGGAAACTTCTCTGTGCCTGGACTTGTGATCTGACCTAGACCATAAATCTAGATACCTAGAAACAAGGTGGTATGACCCTCAGCTTACCCGGAAACTGGAGATGGGGTTCCCTGAAGGAAGAGAAAGGAAACTTGCTGGAAAAGAGTGGAAAGGGAATCCTAGGCATACCAAAACCATAGTTCCCTTCACTGCAGACTTTTTAGATTCATTTTAAAGTGAACTATTTAAGCCATATATATTTCTTTTAAATAAAATATTCAGAAATTTCTTTCTCTTTTAAATAATTGATAAACTTCATAGCACACATTTCTTGCTATGAGTCTTAATTATAATTATGTTGACTAAACGTCCAAACTATTGTCAGGAATAGCTTTCTGGTTTAGAAATATGATTAACCTAACAATGATCTGTGTCTGTGTCTGAATTTACATACTAGGAAAGGCCAAGTAATAAATTCATGTGTTTTGCACCTACTTAATCATTTCTCTGATCACACACGATGATTTTCACTTTTCCATTGTCCTATTATTCTTTAGAACTTGTGAGAGAATAAAACCTACACAGTTTTACAATTCAGAGCAGGAACCAAGTCCTAATCAATATTTTAACACACCTGCCTTGGATCTTTTAAGTTATGAATGGTTATACTTCACAACGAAATGTAATTCTCTCCTCTTTCCCTTTGCAGAAGACTTCTAAACCTCTTCCACCTACCTTAAACTGCTTTTCCCAGCTGCAGGGGATTAAACAAGTTATGAGATTTTCCTAGCAGTAAACTTTCCGAACAAATAGAACAGTATCTAACAGTTTTCCATTGTGGGGCTTGGGAATTTTTCAAAGCTTTAATTTTTAGTTCTTTTCCATTAGGTTTTAATTTGCAAAGTTTTACAAGCAAATTAACCAGGAAAATCAGATTTGGACTTAGAGAAAGTTTCCAATCAGAAAGGCTTAATTAAACAGCCCTGCACTGGCCTTCCTACTTTCCCCCCAAACGATATGGATACAGGTACTCCAACTGTGGCAGGGCAGGCCTTGAAACACCAGAATACGGTGTCAAGCTTGAACCTACCTGTCAGTGCTCGAGTTGGAAATTGGATACAGCAGGAACCTTTGAATGAGTTTCAAAATCTACAGATGGCCTGGTCAATTGGGCTAAGGCAAGCAACCGAGTGTTCCTAAAAGTTAAAGGAGAAAACAGCCTTTACTTGAACTAAAAGATGTGGAGCAAATTTACCTACCTGTACCTTCAGAGAAAAGGAAATGCTTTAGAATTTACTCTGAAAGGTCTTAGAGCTATCAAAAGTGCCCTTACTGCTTACTGCGGCAGATTGAAAATCTACCCCAAAATGGACAAGCTCTTAATCAGAATCCTCATTTCTACAGATCCAAGCCCCTTGTAAAGAGGACCTCTGGAAGATATGTAGTTAGGGCGTGGCCAACTAAATGAGGCTGGGTTATCATCGGGATTACTGGAAGCTTTATAAAGAGAACCTGGAAGTCACAGAAGTGGGAAAGTACGAGAGGACCTCATCATGGGACAGGAAGCAAGAGACAAAAGCCAAGGAATCTTAAGGCCTGCCGACAGCTAGTACCAGGGTCTTTGGAAGAAAGCAAGCCCTGCCATTATCTTGATTTGGGAACTCTCCCAGCCTCGAAACTGTGAGGCCATAAAGTCCTGTTGATTAAGTCATAGCAGCTCTGGGAAATGAAGACAATGACCATCTCAGAAAGAGTGAAATCCCAAATCTTAGAGTAGCTACCAGACCCCAGAGGATCAGCACCCCGCTCCCCCCCCCCCAATTTAGGGTTTCTAGACCTAGCAAATAAAGATATAGAATAGCCACTTAAACTTGACTTTCAGAGAAACAAGGGCTCCTTTCCCGGTGTAAGGGTGCCCCGTACTTTTCCTTCCCTCTTCACATCGCCTCCTCGCCCTCGTACCAAGTCCTTTCCAGGCATCCTTCTGTTTTCCTCCAACACACCAGGCAATCTCCTACCCAGGGCTATTACTGCCCTTCCCTCTGCCTGGAATTCTCTTCCCCGGGTAATGGCACAGCTTGGGTTTGCCAGATTTAGCAAATAAAAATGCAGGAGCCCCAGGTAACTTGAAACTTCTGACAACAGATAATTTTTAGTATAAGAATGTAGCATGCACACTAAAAATTCATCTGCTGTGTACCCAAATTCAGATTTAACTGCGTGTCCCTTATTTTATCTGGCAACCTTACACATGGCTGGTTTCTCCCCCTTCATTTGGTCATTGCGCAGATGGCATCTTGGGGGGGGGGGGCATGGAGGGGAGGGCGGGGAGGGCTTCCCTGGCCCCTTATTTAAAACTGAACCTCCTGGCCTCTCCCTTTCATGCTTTGTTTCCTGCAGTCATCCCTTCCTTTACACAAAACCCCTCCCTTTTTACAGAAACACTTAGAAATGTCCATCAGAACTCAGTTTGGCCAGTATTCTGTCTAAAATCACAAGTCGGTGACACCTGGGGTGTCCCATCAGTTAGGAAAGTACCATTGGTCCAAGCAACCGGAGCCAGAGGCTTGCGACCACTTTTGAGCTGAATCCTCAATGCACTCTTCTGATCAAATCCAATATGCTGACCTCAGGCTCCCTTTCCCTCCCCTAGAGTCAGCATCCTGTCCCCGCAGAATTTACAAAAACTATACCCGCCAAGCGGCAGCTCCTCCTTCCCTCTCTCTCCAGCTCCTGGTCAGCTCTAATCTTTCCCTTTCGGACAGATATTTTACATTTTACATTTCAGTTGTTTTTCATTTGTCTCCTCTCACTTGAATGAGAGCTCTCTGAGGGCAGAGATTTTTATGTGTGTTTTTTTTTTCACTGCTGTATTCTCAGGACCTAGAAAGTGCCTACTGAATGGTAGGCACTCAATAAAATTTTGTTTAATGATGAAACAGCAAGTAGAAATGAGGAGGCCACTTTGAGCAGGCTGGTGCAGCGAATTGGCCAACAAGAAGAGTAAAATTTTGGCAAGTGTCAAAGGGATTTGGAGCTGTCTCTGACTCCAGGTCTCTGTGCTATGAAATGCTTAAGCAATTTGCAAATATCCCTGGGCCCCGACTGATAATACAGGTTCCTGGGCCCCGCCCTCAGGTAATCTGATTCAATTAAACAAGATCTGGGCACAGAAATCTGCATATTTATCAAGTATCCATCAGCAGATGAATGGATAAGCCCAATGTATTTCCGTGTACAGTGGAAAATTACTCAGCCATAAAAAGGAACAATGTTTCGACCCATGTGACAACATGGATTAATCTTGAAGACATCGTGCTGAGTGAAGTAAGCCAGACACAAAAGGGCAAATAGTGTGTCCACCCATATCAAATTTCTGGAACAGGCAAATTGTAGAGACAGAAAGTAGATTAGAGGTGACCGGGGGCTGGGGGAAGGAGCATGGGGAGTTTCTGTTTAATGGGTACAGAGTTGCTGTTTGGGGTGATGGAAAGGTCTTGGTAAAGGACGGTGGTGATGGAAGCACAACACTGTGAATGTAATTAAGGCCAATGAATCCTGCACTTAAAAAAGTTTAAAATGAGCTTACGCACGTTACGTACGTACTACCACAATTTTTAAAAATAAGTCGCACATGTGACAAACTCAGCTTGATCCTGACACAAGGACAATACTTTGAGAAATAAGTCTCAGGATTAGCTCTGAAGTCAGTTTTGACTTGGGACAACAGGAATATGGTGTGGGGGGTGAGGGGGCGTGCGTCTTTGGCTCACTCTCAAGCTTTTTATTTGTTGCTTTTGCCTCGTGCTTGTTACTCAAACTCCCTATGACTCCACATCATTTGCTGGACTTGGTCACGGCGTTGCTGGGTCCCTACCCGCAGTGCCCCTCCTCTCAGGCAGGCAGCAGGGCTCTAGCATGGGTCTCAGGTTGGGTGGGATGTGGGCAGGTGTCAGCGGGGAGCCTTCTCCTGTGGGGTGAGTCATGAGGGACTTGGACCTGCAGCAGGAGCCAGGAGAGCTCATGAGATGAGGGAACTTCCTGAGGGCCCACCAAGAGCCAATCGAGATCCAAGGAGAGATGCTTGACTGTGCTCCAGGTTTAAAGGCAAAGCCTGGGGGGCCCCTGAGGGAGGGAGGGGGCGAGGGGAGGAGAGTCAGGGGCCGCCACAGCAGAGCCCATGAGCTGGGGGCTGCTGATAGGCATTCAGACTGGCCAGCATGTCCCAGACTCCCCAGCTCTGGTCTGCCTCACTTGACACCAGGACCCCGTGTCCCTCAGCCTCAGCTGATTCTCCTAACCCTGCGCTCTTGCTGGCTGGGTTGCGGGACTTGGTGTTATCTCCTCTCACTTAGAGTCAAAGCAGAAGCCCTCACTTCATGCACACACAAGCACACACACACCTCACCCCCCCCCACATGCACACCACACATACAATATACCCATACCACCCACACACTATACCACACATACACACCACACATACACCATGCACATCACACACACATACAACATACCCACACCGCCCACACACACAATATACCTACACACCACCTACACACTATACCAAACACACACACACACACACCACATACACACATGGACACACCACACACAAACCACACACACATACCATAGATACACCACACACAAACCACACACACACAACTCACAACTCACATGGCCTTCGCTAATTTCTCCCGACTTGCTGCCTGGGTCACCTGATGTAATTTCAGTTGTTTCCTGAAGAATTCTTTTGTTTTCAGTCAGATGACTGAATGAAGCAGGGAAAAAATGAGATTCCGTTCTGGTGTAGGGTAATCCGTCGGTCATAGATTTCAATAAAATTTTACATACACATTTTTATCATTACCTCTTAAAATCTTTCTTCACTGGTAAATGCAAATGCTTTTCATTGCTTCCCATCCACATATAACCCTGAAACATCTCTTTCTTTTAACATTTCTAATTGAGCTTTTATGTTAATTAATGCTCTGTCTCTAATCAAAGTGGGTTTGTACAAGTTTCCTAATCATTTTTGCAGTACCTGCCATTTTTCACAGATGTCTAGCATGGTCTGCCTGTGGAAAATACTGCATTTCATCTCTAGATTTATTCTACTTAACTAAAGTCAACATTAAGGTTTTAATTTAATGTTTTAAATTGTTTCTTGCAATATTTATGGTCACTTTGTTAGGTTGGTACCAGATTAAATGTATAACATTAAAATAGTATTTTAAAATTAGTAATTCAGATTCCACATATATATTATATATGTATATAAAAAATCACATATATATTATATGATGTATTTCTTTAATTAGAAATTAAGGAAAATTCCAGAAGAAATTCTAAATCATGTGGAGAGATGTTCTCACTTCATAAATGGCATATAGTAAATGCTCAAGAAATATCCATTAAATGAATCAAATGAAAGCATCAGGTAGGAGTCCCTCGGCCACTAAATTGCTTTATGATTTGGGGATAGGTAACTTCTCTAGGCCTTAGTTACTTCTCTTACAAAAGATCAAATATCATAAATCAGAAAATACTTTGAAAACAATATATTACAAAGATAAGTAGTGGCATTTTGTTGTCGAAACAGATTAATTCTTTTACCTGGGCTAAAGGCTGGCCTCAACACCTGCATATCTGTTTTCCTCATGCATGATGCTGGCATGAAGTGTAGTGGCATGCTAAGCAATGGATACTAGAGCTTAACGAAGGGCAGATTCAATTCTGTTGACCACAATTTTACCTCTTCTGATGTCAAACCCCCATTTCTGTTACCTCCACAAGAGCACCTCTTGCTCATTTGGGTCAAGGTAGGCAATATTTTTTAAGAGCTCTTTGTGTCCCTTTTACAAAGATGGGCAACTTTCTGCATCTTCTCTGCCTGGAAACAGCACACAGGAAAGCAGCCCCTCTGAGATCTCTTCTTCCATGTCGGGCTGCACACACCATGCCTGTTTCCTGATACGGGCAAGCTGTGATGGAATGCTTAAGGATTTCTCCAGGGCATGTTCAGTCGTCCAACCATGCACACACAATTAGCTACTGGATGATATGCATCTCACTTTTTAAAGAAGTCTTTTCATACGTAATGAGATTCCATTTGCAATCCTCAGTGGTCATCTATAATTCCACATGTAATATGACTAGAGTTTTGTTTTTTTTTAATGAATAGTGGAATGAAAAAGGCTATTGCAAACTGGCCAGGAAGGGGCACCCCAAGGGGGAAAATGAGGGAGAGGCTTTGGAGAGAAAAAGCCATAAATTATGAGGAATCCCTTTTCCTTGCTGTATCTTTTAGCTATTACTGCATAACAAATAACCCCCAAACCTGGTGGCTTAAAACAGTAAGCATTTATTATGGCTCACTAGTCTGCAGTCAGCTGGGTGGATCTGCTGATGTGGGCCAGCTAGGCTCACTCCTCCAGGTTGTGTAAGGGCAGGTTTGGGCTGGCCTCCCTCACAGGTCTGTCATTGGTTAGCTGTTCCTGGGGCAATGGATTGAGTGAGCATGTGTCTCCCATGATCCAGCAGGCTTGTGTCCATGATGCTGCAGATTTCCAAGTGAATAGATGCATACAAGGCTTGTCCCCAAGCCCTAAGTTCAGGCCTGACACACTGTCACATCTACCACATTCTATGGTTGAAAGCAAGCCACAAGGCTAGGCCAAATTCAAGGGTGAGGCAACAGATTCCACCTCTTCATGGAAGGAGCTATGAAGTTACATTGCACGAGACATGGTGCAGGAAGGGCTGAAGGATTGTTGCCATGTTTGCGAATGATGCACTGTACTTGCTCTTCATAAAACTTGCAAAGGTTCCATATAGCATTGGACATGGGTTTGTACAATGCACAAAATTAGAGGTGTGGATTCCCTAAAGCACATGAAACAAATTGGGCAGAAACCCCAGGAAGATATGCTAACTGGTAAAACTTCCCTCCTTCAATTACCCTAAGCAAGAAAAAGCATTCATGAGGCTAGGAATGTAGAAGCATGGTGAGGGAGAATGAAGATTCACCAACCGCAGGGACATGTTGCCAAGTGAAAATTAAAATGGGTCCTGTACTGTGACTTACATTTGTGAATTTAATCTTTTATCCATTGTGCTTCTAAGATTTGATGTACGTGGTATGATGGTACCAGTGATGGCACATGTGTAATAAACTGAGTTTAATAATAATTTCATTCCTGTAAGTCTTTTTCAACTGTTTACCACCCCAAAGAGGTCATCCCTGGCGTTCTATTTAATATCATATCCTGCCACCGTCCCAGGCATTTCTAATTCCTTTTCTCTACGTTTTCTTTTTTCCATATCAGTTGTCACCTTCTCACATACTATATACTTTGCTTACATAGTATGTCTATTTTCTATCCAACCCCACCAAAAAGCAAGGTCCACAAAGTGGGGAGACTTTCACTCATTTCTTTTTGAGTCCTAAGTGCCTAGAACAGTGAGTGGTACTTGGTCTGGGCTCAATGATTATACGGCAATCAATAAATGAACAATTATAGTAAATTTAGTACAGGGAGGAGGAATTTTTCCATGCTATCAGTGCTTGTGGTCAAATTGCTCCTCTTTGTGTTGCATATTTTCTTTTCTTAATCTAATTTTTCTGCACAGTGGAACTGCTAATCTGCAAAGACCTGCTATATGTATTTGCACATGCTTGATTTGAATGCAAATCTAGCCACAAATCGGTCAAACGAGTTTTGCTTTGTCTCTCCTTTTTTATTTCCCCCCTTTCCTTTTCTGGAAAGGGCCAGGAGAAGAAAAGTAGGCTCATTTCTTTTGGTAGAGAACTGCAGTAAGGAAAGCAAGTATGGCGGGCATCATGAAGAGATGAATGTGCTCCTTTACTTGTTGGCCTGAGATGTTTCTAGGCCTTCCAAATTCACTGTCTTCTTTCATGTTTTTGGAGCACATCCCTTCCTCTCTATTCCCATGCTACCTGCCTTTGCCAAAGCTATGGTCACAATATATCCACAGTCTCCCCAAATCTTACCAGTTTCTTAACCCTGTTGACTTTACTGCTAAATATTTCCGGAATTGTCCTCTTCTTTCTACTTCTACAGCCCCCTTCTAACCAACTGGCCACCAAAGCAATCAGGATGGATAGTTCAAACTCTTAACATAGCTTTTAAGACTATTAAAGAATAATTTTCCAAAAGAGGGAAAATCATGACCTTCATGCAGAAATAAAACGACCATGTGTCCAAGATATTATTTAATTCATTATTAATGAGTGAACCAGACCGGTATTACAACAGGTTAGATTAAGTTGAAGTGGCACAAATTTATAGGGAATAAAGGAATACTGAAATGATTTTGCAAATAGACATAGAGTTGGATTTTTCTATGGAGGAAGGAATCAGCTGAATCTCTATAAGATAGAATTTGTTTTCATGTCTTTGGTCAAGAATTATTTTGCATTGCTCCTTGCTGCCTATACTGAAAGGTTTTCAAGGAAGGCACACAGAAACCATTTTGCGTATTCCACATTTCCTTATAAGACTCGTCATGATTAAGCCTCCTATTCCAAAGCCAGGCAACAGATCAACACCCACATAAGTGTCTAGGGCTGGTACAGCAGTGAACCACACAGACATGGCTCCTGACTTCCAGCTAGAAGAGAAAATGGAAATTAAATGCAGCAGAGGGCCTGTTATTTCTCCAGCACCAACCCTCAGCATTTTCCCTCTCAAATCAGATAGACCTGCATTTTCTTAAATATGTCTCAGCATTCAAGCCTCAGGGCCTTTGCACTGATGTTTCCTTTGCCAGAATGCTGTCATTGCACGCTCAGCCTCACCTCCCTCCTGGAGCTCCTACTCACCCTTCAGTCTTCAGCTGAGAGTTCTTCCAGGAAACCTGGATGGCCGACCCCCGTGCACTCTGTCCCGCTCTGGGCTCTCTCCCGCCACAGTGTGACTCCTGCTGCCTTATCACTTGCATGTAACCTTGCATGTCTCTTCCTGGAGGCTCTGCCCCTTCCTGCTTGCTATTGTATTTCCAAGACCTTTCACAGGGTGTAGTATATAGTGGGGCTCAATAAATATGAATGGAATTCTTGGGTGCTAATAGCCATTTGTCCGGTCCTTCTCTTCTCATTTCTCACTCTGTATACAAGACACTGTGTAAAGGATGGTTTCTGCTAACGACCTTCCAATGGTTTAAAATTTACTTCATCTATGTTGGGGGTTGGCAAATTATGGGCCTGCGGGCCAGCTCCCACCCACCACCACCTATTTTTGTAAATAAAGCTTTATTAGAACACAGCCACGCCCACTTGTTTATGTACTGTCTATGGCTGCTTTAGTTGCCAGAGAGACTGTACAAGCAGCCCAATCTGAAATATTTACCATCGGGCTGATTCCAGAAAAGGTTTGCCGACCCCTGGTGGAAGTAGGTTCAGTACAGAGGAATGGTCCTTCAGCAAATGTTTATTAAGTGACTACTCTATTTCTCACACTGTTAGGCTCTGAGAGCGCAAAGATAAATGCAATTTCTTGCCCTAAATAATTGATTTGGGTAAGATGCCCTTTGAGGACCCAGCAAACTTCCGGATTGTCCAGACTGCAGACAAATTGTAAACTGATGGCTAAATTCCCTGTCAGAGAGCTGGTAAAAGGTGAAAAGTCAAGAGAAACAAATCAAACCAAGGATTTGGGGGCTTAAGAGCACGGAGACGGGAGTCAAGAACGAGGCTGGGCTAATGCTAGGTTTTCAGGTACGACTGAAAGAGTGCAGGAGGGAAACGGTCGAAAGCAGAGGATAAAAGGTGAAGGAAGAGACTTAAACTGTTGTAGAAGTTGAGAGAAGTTCAATTATTTGCATATAGAAAGGCCAGGACTCAGGAATGATTTTGGGAAGTAAAAAAAGATTTATTTACCGGCGGCCAGAGTCAGGAGCTTTCTGTTCCAAACTCTGAGCCTCGAACAAAATTTTCAAGTTCCTTTTATACAGGGTGGGGAGTCAAATGGTGCTTTTATGAAAGATAACGCCTTTCTTTGTTAGTTAAGTGTTTGTCGTGAGTACCAGATAGGTTTTGAATTAACATATGCCACATTCCATCTGGATGCAACCTTGAATACACATCCTTTCTGAACATTCAAAGTCTAAGGGGCCTATATTACTTAATTGACTTTCTAGGCACACTTGGACACAGACTTAGACAATTTTGAATTCATGCACAGGCTATATTATATTTCCCCACTTGAGGCCAAGTCCAAGTGCACTTAAGCTTCGGCATCACCACCATCGGAGACTCCCTGGACTGACTGGTCTGTATATAGAGTTTGCATTGCTAAATGGCCTCCCGGGACTGGAGTCATTGCCGTGGTCACCAAGGGCAGGACTGCAGCCTCTCACTGTCCTACACCCACAGCTCAGGACACAGACAGCTTAGGTTATCTATGAAGAGACCAACAGCCTCCCACCCCTAGCCCACATCAAAACCAGTGAAAGGAAGAGTACTGCGGTGGAGGCCTGGGTGGGCGTTACGATCTCAAATGCCAATGGAGGCCAGGCAGGGAAACTTCTCGAATAAGGCAGGCAAGGCATAGGAAAATCAGCTGTTCCATTTTGATGGAATCATGGGTAGAAGAAAACATTTCTCTAGCAAAGGGAAAAAAAAAACCCACGACATCATGGCAATGATAAAAGCAGCTGACCCAGCCTCTGTGGTGGGTGACAAAAGGAGCTACGGAGGATGGGACAACACGGGCCCCTTCCAAAGAGGCAGCCACCCCTGTGAGCCCCTGGTCACTGCCATGTGGGAAAGCAGGACCAGCTTTGCCACCTCTTCACGTTTTCCCAGAGAGGCTGGGAATCCATTCTTTCTGGTGAAATATCTTCTTTCTAAATGTTGGTTTGAGATTTTTAAGACTCATCACGTATGTCAAACAGGTCACAACTCTGAGCCATGTTGAGGCTATTTATGGAACACCAGTTGAAAACCTTTGCTCTGGGGCCTTCCACAGAAAGGGTGTCATCCTATGTTGAACAGCATATTTAAAATCTTATTTACAATTATTTCAACCATACAAGTTGTTCTAGCAGAGATGATAGCCTCTTGGACTCTGTCATTCAGGGCAGTGGAGGAAGATGGTTTGCTTTCCGTGATTTGACAGGCTGGCTCTACGCAAGGCTGTAGAGAATGAAAAAGTTGTCTTCTGTGTCTCTGCTCTGCAAATTCTTTTCATGGTTGGGTTTTCATTTCAACTGGTGCCTAAACTGAATATTCTTTGTGGTCCCAGCTGGAAGTCAGCTAATCATGGCCAAAGGCATTAGCCGATAATGGCTTAAAGCCTTACATTTCCAAGAGTTATTTAAATTTTAAATGAGGACTCAAAGATGGAAATTTCATCTTCTCTCTTCACCATCCTCCTCCCAAGAAAGCAATGGAATGAAGGCCCTCAATAGATCACAGGAATATGGCACTTTCTTAGATTTAGAGTAGCATCAATTAATTAATTTAGTAAGAATCTTTCTTTGTTCAAGTTTTGGAGGTTATCAGGAATCCCTAATAGTCTCTTTAAGACAACCTAGCATTCTTAAGGAAATAAATCTCATTAATGTGAGTCAATGCGAAATTTCAAGAGAAAGAGAAAGATAGTTTTACTAGGAGTTCTGATTCCGTTTACTGGAAAGATTCTATTTTAATGTTGGCTACTCACACAGATGAAGTTGATTATGAAGAGAGAAATTGTTTGGTTCATTAGGCTTTAATTATAGAGATGAATTATTATGGATGAAAAGAAGGAACCACAAAATTATGGAGATTGAATTCCAGCTCAATAAACAACTTCAAATATCTTTACTGGAGACATAAGCTAGTCATGTTCTTTTTTCCCAATTTAATTTGATGTCTGTTGACAAATGATTTTAGAATGTCCCTGGGAAAATCTTAATATCTACAGTGTGCTAGTGGCTATCATTTAAATTATATTTTTCCCCTAATTATATTTTCTGATGGTGGCATGGAGACAGATAGGTCTTAGATCCACTTCAATTTATTTTGTATAATAATGACAAAATGTTACATTCCTATCTTGCCACTATCCACAAATCCAAATTGCTTTTGTAATAGCTCGATGGCCTTCAATGTTTTCCCTAGTATATTCAAAGTTAAGTTGAAAATACTGAGCTTGATATTTAAGGACTTTCACTATCAGATCCAACCTAGATAACTGATATTATTGCTCAGTACTTTGCTGTAAGGGTAAATATTTTTCTGCAGTGACAAAATAGTCTATTTACCATCTTGCAAATAGGCCTTGTATATTCCCGCTTCTGAGTGTTTTGGCATATCTTCCCTCTCTGTATTTTCCCTTTTAAATGCTCTTGTCTGAGTCCTAATTTTCAAGACCTAGTTCAAATTCTACTTCCTGCATCTTCTTTCCTAAGCATGGGACTCTATGCTGATCCTGCTCCCTAATTTTGTAAAATAATTTTTATCTTTCCTATACTCTCTTATGCAACTGGGAGTCTTTTATTCTGAAAACATTCCACCAGATTTTCAACTTCAGACGCACTATGTCTTATATTTAGTACTTTATATAATAGTTCTAATGAAATACTCTGAAAAAAATATAATATTCATGTTAAAATTAAAATTTTGAAAATGGACTGCATATTTGACATTGAAAATATTATGGTGGTTATACTTTTTAAAAGAGTATTTAATTTTTTAAAATATATAATAAATAGTTATGAAATAAGATAATGTCTAGAATTTGCTTCAAGTTAATATGAAAGACTGAAGGGGTGAGGGCATAGATATAACAAGTCTGACAATGAGTTGATAACTGCTGAATCTGGGAAATGGAGGTTCATATACTATTCTATCTATATTCTTAAAATATTCTATTATAACAAAGTTTCAAAATCTGTAAATAAAGTAATGAAATGAAAAATCTTAGAGGCAGCATGGGAACACTGGAAGGGGATAGCCCTCCCAGGTATGTCTCAAAATAGCTGCTTGATCCAGGACAAATCCCTTAGCCTTGCCAAAGCATGGGTTTTGCTCTCTCTCAACATGTTCCAGTGAATTCCAAGACTATGTACGGCCAGCTCTTAAATTCTGTGAATGCTGGTGTGTAGGAATCAAAGATTGATTTCTGGAAAATGGCAGAACATACAAACTCTCTGGAGTGATCACTTTAACACCAATGAAGTATGGCCCCTCCTGGGAGTGAAATAAAACACACACAAACTCAACGGGGAAGGAAGGCGAAGAACATTCAGCAGCCAAGCAGAGCATCGCAGCTGGAGGGGGACTGATAGTCACAAGGTAATGAGGCTGCCAGTCCACAGTTTGTTTTGAGAGCAGTGATTTGGCAAGAAAATGTTCTTTCTCCGGAGACCAGTAAGCCTTAAAAGGCCTAGGGGGACTTGGAGTTTCAGCCTTAGTTCAACCCAGATTGGGTTTACAAAGTCGTTGGACACATGGTTGGTTTGAATCAAGGAATCAGAAGAATTCTTAAAGCACAGAGTGCGAAGAGACCAAGCAAAATAGGTTAGGCAGGTGAAGGCCCATCCAGCCAGAACAAGGGCATATTTTATTGTTGGGGAGCGCCAGGCCTCAGCATTCCATAATCTACTCCAGCATATTTTCACTCAGTGATCAAGAAGTCTTCTTTATGTGCAACTGGAAACTTTTCTGTCCAACGCAGGGCCATGGTTTATAGCTGAGTCCTTTGTGGACACAGAATGAACAATTTGCCAGCTTCATGATCATCAAAAGCCCTTCTAATAGTTGATGGCAGAGAACAAAATAAGTTTTGCCATGATTAGCTAGCCTCTTCAAGAAAGGCCAATTCACACAAATAAACGCTAGAAGAAACGTTTACACTTCTCTGAGTGCTCAGAATGGAGGTATTTGTGTTTTACTAAGCTCAAGTTTAAGACATCTGGGGTACAGCGATGTTCACTATTCTTGTGAGGATGGTTGGCTGATATAAATTCCAAGCCTTGGTTAATATAGTCTGTTCCTTTAATGTATTAGCTATTACTCCAATGTCCTGCCAAAGCCCAAACTATTGGATATTATATCCTCAGACTATTGGAAAACAAAGCAAAATAAAATCTGTGATTCTACCTTTCAATAGGTCAGCAGATAATAAATAGAAGAATAAACTCAATTTATGTACTACCTGAAATGTTCTAGAGGCCTTCAAAAGATTATCTGCACTGTAATAACCTACATGAAAAGACATCATAGGTGAGGAGACCCACGTGACAGATCTGGACTTTTGAAGCAGATCTGATACTCAAAGCTCTTCTCTTCCCATTATCAGTGGGTTTTCAATCTTGACTGTATACCAGAATCACCTGGAGAACTTTCAAGACTGCATTGGCCTCACCCTGGCAAGATTAGAATTTATTTTGTCTAGAATGGGGTATTAGTGGCATTAAATTTTAAGTGGTCCAGATTGCCCAGTACAAGATTAGAGAATCATCTATCAGCAAGAAGCTGCTCCCTCTCCCTTCTCCTTGGTCTGTAGAATGAGAAGATTGGCCTGGAATCTCTCTAAGGATTATTAATCCTTATCAAATCCCTGCTCTGCCATGTACTAGCCCTCTGTGACTCTGTTGACCCACCTATAAAATAGGGATACTAAAGGACTTATCACATGTGGTTGTGTTGGGAGTGTGAGTAAAGCATTGCTGAGGGTTAAAATTGTGTGGGATTGAATCATGTCCCCCACAAAAAACATTGTTCTCGTCTTAACCTGTGTTCCCATAGGTATGAATCCATTTGAAAAGAGGACCTTCGAAGATGTTATTATTAGATAAAATGGGACCAACCTAAATGAGGATGGGCCTTAATCCAATATGGTTAAAATTCTTATAACCAAAAGAAATGGGACATGGAAGTAGAAGTCAGAAACCAGAAGAAGCCAAAGAGTGAGACAGGTGGCCACGTGAAACCCACAGATTGACGGCAAAGTACCATAAGAACACTAAGGACGCCAGGAAGAGTGTATGGCTTGTTGAGACCTTGATTTTGGGTTTCTAGTCTTGAAAACCATAAGAAAATAAATTCCTGTTGTTTAAGCCAACCAGCTTTGTGGTATTGGTCATCGCAGCCCTGGCAAACGGAGACAAGCATTTCAAAGAGTAGTCAATGCTCATTCCTTGCCACTGCTATTATCTATGGGTACTTGGCCCCCACCCCAACATGAGTCATTGAAAGGTCAAGGGCAGAGCCTGGCCTTTGGCCCCCACGCCAACATGACTCACGGAGAAGGTCAAGGGCAGATCCTGGCCTTGAGCCTTCCTGTGTCTAACTTCTCATCACTGGTTTCTCTGCTCCTCACTGTTTTCACATTTCCTAGCTACAGCTTGTCCACTTGGATTTTATCTATGTCTTTGCCTTAAACTTTGGCTTCGGCAAGTTTAGGGGTTCATTGTTTTGTTGTATCTACCTTTCATAAGTTTTAAATTTACCAGACAAAAGAGTTATTTTTTAAAAAGTATCACAATGAGCCTGATCCTCTCTCTTATTTCTAACACATGTATCATCTGGTTTCCAAAACATTTTCCATTGATTTAGGTCTCACATTTATTAATATACGTTATTATTGAAAACTGTATAATCAAACACCATCATTACATCTGTTCACCTGGATTTAGCATTTAATCATTCGATATTTACTGAGAATAACCTGTCTGGGAAACTTGATGTCATGACTGACATCAATACTTTATCTTTAGTGTATGTCCCAAGAATGCAGACTGATAAATTTAGACATGTCTACTTGCTCTACATCAGTGGCCCCTGTCTCAGATAGCGATGTCACAGGCATTTTTTGCTAAGAGTCTCATTATCGACAAGGCTTCCATTGTTTATTGTGGTGCTATCTTGAGGAGTTTTATCAGACAACCTTATCCTTGCGTATTTTGGGTTACATGCATGATGAGGGCAGTAATTGATATTTAGGGTTTCGAGTAAGAGTTCTGACAACTTATAGAATCGTAGAATATTAGATCTAAAGGGGCCCTAGGGAGCTTCTAGGCCAACCTCCCATTTTACAAATACAGGAACTGAGGCTCAGAAATTGGCTGAGCATTGCCCAATGTTCCACACCTATTAAAGAATGCAAACTAAGACTCTTTCCTTCTTCCTGGCCTCTTTCATCTTCAGTAGCTGTGATCATGGAGGATGCAATGCAGGTGGACTGATGGGAGTGGGCACAATCATTTCAGAAAGTCTACGGAGCAACTGGTTTAGCTTCAGCAGTTTTCTAAAGTCGGTGGTTGTCAAACTTGAGAGGGCATCAGAATTACCTAGAGGACTTGTTAAAACAGACTGTTGAGCCTCAAACCCCGGAGTTTCAGATTCATATTTCTAACTACGTGGACACACTCTGAGAACCAGGAGAGCACAACAGAACTCCTGTCTCTGCTTCCCATTGGGGTTGCCCTATGTCCTCATGCACAGTCAGGGGTAGGAATCTCAGTGGGGTGTTTTAACTCTGTGATGTGGTGGGAGAGGTGAATAATATTTTATGTTTGCAACCCCCAGCCAAGAGGGGCCATAAGAATGCTTTTGCAAAAAATTAAAAAAATTAAATTAAATTATAAAGAATGGCTTTGCACTCTTTCGATGTTATTTCTACTGATTAGCTCATAAATCCTCCAGTGTGACTCAATATAAAGGATATCCTGGGAGAAAGCTTACCTAGAAACATGGCTTACACACAATTGTTGGGAGAGCCAAAACGAAGAGTGTTTTCTCTTGATGTTAGCTTCCAGACCTCTTTGTTTCATAAGGCAATGACTTGATGGAAATGCAGCATATAACTGATAATGTGTGTTGGCTTCACATAGTATTAGAAATTCCAAGCTGAAAATAAGGGGCATGTCGCCATCCACATAATATACGGTAATGCATGTCAGGTTGTGTTTCCACGGACGGTGAATCATGTATTTTAATCTAAACAAGTATTTTACGACATCTGTCCATAGGAAATATGACGGACAAAGTCCCGAAGTTGTGAAAGGGCCTTTCTTTTTACCCTGCTGCAAAAATCACTGCAAAAACACATTCAGAGTGGATGAGAAAAGGAAAAAATATCAGTCTCCTGGGGAGGAAGCATGCTGTATTCAAGTCCATTGATAAGAAAAACATTAGCCTCTAAACCATAAATACTTAAGGATCTAGGACCTGGATAGCCTGAGTCTCCCATAGCACCTTGACTTCTAAACTTCCCTTATTGATGGATGACCTTTTTAAAAAAAGCAAAACAAAACCCAAAAATACACAACTCCTTTCTCACCTAAAGCCGTTACACTGATTCTATTTAGTTCAAGCATGCAGTGACTGCAGTTGTTACAATGCACTTGAACAAACAAATGCAAGTGCAGGTAAAACCTGCTCAACTCTGGTCTGGAAAAGGAGGATGCCCCGTGAAAGCAGGAGGTTCACTCTCAAAACATGCTCTCCCTTCCCCTTCCTCCCAAGCCAGCGCTTTTGCCTTGGATCGCATTGTATCCATCTATCACTTTTCAGTCTAATTTTTTCCAGCTGTAAGCCAATCAGCTTGCTGACACCCTTTCATTTCTCTTGCAGTGTTATCTAGGGATTCATTATTTAAGGAGCCGTTTTGCTGGAGTGTGTGTGTGTATGCGTGTATACACCCAGAGAAGAAAGTTCCTCTTGTGCTGTTGGTATGATGTCAGGGGCAGTTTCTCATTCCCTCCTACAAAGCGTTCCTTCTTCTGATGCAGCAATTAGTCGGCTATTAATAAAAAGACATTAGGTTATGCTTATTTATTTTTAAAGAATGACATCATTCCCTGCCTTAACATCTAGCAATGGAGCAATTCACAGGTCTTTCCATTTATTACATCATGGAAGCTGATTGAACTTGGCAATTACCTTGCTGTTTTCACAACGGTGTTACCGAGGTGCTGAAGCGGGGTGGGAGGGGTGGGGGGAGGTCAGTTGCAAGGGTCTGAATAAATATCTATGTGGCTATGTGTCCTCTTATTTTGAGAAGTGAATTTTTACCTGGTGAAAAGTACCTGCAGAGCTCAGTTCAGAGGCCAAATATCCTTACTTAATTCCAGAGCAAAGCTACAACTCTTAGTCTGAGTAGGTTAGAACAGACCCGTGTTAATCTCCAATTAATTTGCTGGCCATCAGAGACTGTCAGATAATGCAGGTCTAACTAAAAGCCACACACATCCAGTTTCTAAGTTGATCCATTTACAGGAACACACACCAACTGAAACACTCAGAGAGTCATAGAATTTTGAAAGTGGAAGGGACTTTGAGGTTCAAGTTTAGAGAGAGGGGAATTGAATTGTAAATTACCGAGAAAGCTTGATTAACCCTGCACCGTTAGCATGTGGGAAGACTGGTTTTACTTCTACTAGGCGATAATCCCCCTGTCCTTAATCAGGCTGTCTCTCTAGACTCAGGCAGATTTCTCTTTCCACAAGTGGAACTTCTGATACGCTACTTGGTTTTATCTGGCTCTTTGTGTTGATTTCTTTAAAGGTTGTCTCTTGCTGCAGGAGCACTCTAGGCACATGGAATTTCCCACATTGATCAACTTTGTATCCATAATTCAAGCCTCAGTAACAGGCTGTTCAAGTCATTGGTGACAGCGGACTATTGAAACGGAATCCTGTTGCCTCCCCCTTCCCAAAAGACCCCATATTTTAATGGCACAGTTTAGACTTCACCAAAAGAATCAAATTTTCCCCTCAACTCTCATTATAGTCAAAGGCAAAGTAGTGGCTTTATCAATAAAGGGTCTGATTATGGCAGTCATTAAGAAGAAAATCAGATCTATAGCTCAGTGATGCAACTGCCAAAGGTCTAACCAATTGAATATAAGGACATGGTCTTTGATCAAAGCCATTCAAGGGAAACTTCTTTTTTCACAATCAACAGTTTCTACTTATTAAAAGGTCTTGCTGTAACAGATAATGACAAGGGTCAGAATCTGACCATGGACTTTACCAATCTATTGGTGTCTCCAGAATAAATACTTAGATTTGAAAGATGGATGAAACTGTTTACCCAATGTTGTAAGCAATTATTAAGTACTATGAAGAGACTCGTTATGCTGCTTGGGAGCCTCTTTATTGGTCTCAAAGCTCCAAGGGTTTTGTTTCTAAGTCAGAGAAATATAACTCTGAAGTATATGCACATAGAAATACCACTCTTTTCATGTGATATTTTTATTTCTAGTTTGTATGGTGATTGCCCTATCCACAGAGGACCCTCGAGTATTGACCAGTGAAATGAAGTGGATTGCTGAGCCCAGAACCCCAGGCAGAGGGCTCCTTCTATTACAACATGGAATTAGTTGGAACTAGATGTTTAGGATACAGACATGAACTTTCTATACAAACACCAGCACTACTACTAGGCCTCAAGGCAGGGCCTTTATGGATAACTGGAGACGGCATGAAGAAAACTTCAGCGAGAGTTAGGCCAACTCACATTCATTACATCTGCAGAGATAAGGAGCCAAGGTCAGTCTAAAGGGACTCAGACCCAACTCCCTGTGCTGCAGTTTCACTCTTGCTTAAATACCCAAGTTATTACTCAACATTTGCTTTGATTATGCATTAGTTTTTATGCATATGGATGAACATACATAGATGGTTATATAATTGTATGATTAGTATGTTCAGGAAATCATACTTGCACATACATTGCATGGTCAAGAAAGGGGTGGATAACGCCGCCCCTGGGTGGGAATTTTACCATGTTAATTAAGTAAGTTGAAGAGAAGGCAGCAAGGGCTTCTCTTCAGGTCTGGGCAACTGGTCAAAGCTGGTTTTCATACTTCACTGCTTCAACAGGATGTTCTTGACCACCAAAAGCAGAATTTGGTACCAAGAGAAGGTTGAATCTCATTATCTTCTAATTTACATACAATTCTTTCCTTTGTATCTTAGCGACATGGACAGAAACAAGTTACTTTCAGGTATTAGGTCATCCTACATCCATCACTACCTCAGATTCCAGCATGGGATCCTAAAGGATTCTACATCCTATCCATGGCCAGTGACACTTTATATTCCACTTTTTGTGGCTCCAGTAGAAATTTGTTCTCAAAGAAAGTTCAAGGATGCCCAGAGCATCACCTGGGAGCTTGCTTTAAAAAAAGCTGAATCATGGGCCACCAGCACAGATCTAGTGAACGAGAATCTGTGTTGTAACAGGCTCCCCAGTGATTCATAAGCAACTTAAAGTTTGAGAAACACTAGTTTAGAGGACTGGTCCTCAAAAAATGGAGAGTTTTAGAAAATACTGATGCCTGAGTCCCATTTTCAAATATTCTGATTTAATTGTCTGAGGGTACAACCTGGACCTGAGGATTCTAGTGTGTAGCAGTTTTGAGTACCGCTCCTCAGGAGCAATGGTTTCAAGCTTTCTTAATCAAAAGCACCTGTAGGTACTTGTTAACAATTCAAAGTCTCAGGCTTCATCCTGGACTCACTATTTCAGTATCTCCAAGGGACAGGTCTTAGAGGCGGTTTACAAGTGCCCCCAGGTGATCCTCATCAATGGGCATCTTTGGAAAACACTGCTTTAGAGCAGTTTGAATACACAGGTGGAAGAAGGAAGCAGGAGCTCTCAAAGCAATGTGCTTCTAAGTTCCATGAGCCATGGCATTACTTTGTTAGTGGTCATTAGACCGCTCCCTCAGGAGACACAAGAATGAATTTATTGGCCATGATTCACCATTAATGAACTTTAAAAAAAAAGATTTTATTTATTTCTCCAACCTCCCTCCCCCCTTTCCCTCTGTTGTCTGCTCTCTGTGTCCCTTTGCTATGTGCTCTTCTATGTCTGCTTGTATTCTCATCGGGTGGCTCCAGGAAATGCTCCAGGGACCTTCCAGAGTGGGAGAGAGGCGATTACTCTCTTGTGCCACCTCAACTCCCTGTTCTGCTATGTCTTCTTATTTTCTCTCCTCTGTGTCTCTTGTTGCATCACCTTGCTGCGCCAGCCTTCTGCATCAGCCAGCACTCATGTGTGGGGCAGCTTTCCCGTGCCAGGTGGCATTCCCACACAGTCCGGCACTCCTGCACAGGGTGGCACTCCCTCGTGGGCCGGCACCCTACATGGGCCAGCTCTCCACGTTGGTCAGCTTGTCCTCACCATGAGGCCCTGGGCATCGAACCCTGGACCTCCTATATGGTAGACGGGAGCCCAGTTGGTTGAGCCACATCCGTTTCCCTAATGAACTCTTTAGACTAGTAACCTCTAGGAGGATCTTTAAATGCAACATTCATTCATTCAACAAATAGTTATTGAAGGTTGTACTTGTCAGACATTGTTCTAAGCACTAAAGATAAAATGTTGAATGAAATAGGCAAAGTCCCTACTCTTATGGAATTTTTATCCTAATGGAAAAATGGATAATGAAAAAATATTTTAAAAATAAGAAAAATTAGAGGGGTAAGTACTGTGAAGAAATAAAACCCATTAGTATAGTAGAAAGTGGCTGAGGGCAAAGGACAGTCTACTTCAGATAGGACTGTGGGAAAGCTTTCTTGGAGGTGAGATTTGAGCTGAGGTTTAAGATATGAGAACATCCAGGAGAAGAGTCAGGAAAAGGATGCGCCATGCGGAGGAAATAACAAATGCCAAAATCATAAAGCTGGAACAAAGCTTAGCATGTTCAAAGCAGGAGGCCAGTGTGACTGCAGTGGAGTGGATGCGAGAATGGCTCAAGATGAGTTGCAGAAAAAGGGGTGGAACCAGATCATGCAGGGCCTTCGGCCATGATAAAGTAGTGAGATTTCATTCTAAGAACAATGGAATGCCATTAGAAGCTTCTAACAGCAAAGTGACATGATTTTGAGGCTCTTTGGAGAACGGATTGTTCTGGCAAAAGACCAACTAGGCAACTGTTACAGTTGTCCACGTAAGAAATGAAGGTGGCTTTCACTGGTTGAGTAGACATGGAGAAAAGACAGATCCAACCACAAATGGATGCTCTGTTGAAATATTTCTGTATTCGATTGGCTCATTTTCCCTGTTTCACAGAAACTGATTTGCTCCTGTCCAAAATGCCTTTCTGTGGTGTTTATGTTTCGTTTGTTTTGTAGAAGCCTGTTTTTTTTTTCCTTTTTCTTTATCTTTTATCTTTATCTGCATCCAGCCAGAACAAATTGTAGCCGATTTGGACTTTAATATCAAGGGAGTACCATGCATTCATTCCTGAGGAGTCTTTCACTCTGGTTTAAGTAAAGATGTTCATTCATAAACCTCTAGAGTACTTGCTTTTCTTAATTTTTTTTTCTAGCTTGGGTTTGAAGCCCTTCTAATACTCTTTGTCAATTGTGCAATGCTTTCCATGTGAGTGGAAGGAGAATTCATACCATTTTGAGTGGTTAAGTGCCTTTAAATGATTTAAAATGCTGGGGAGATATTTAACGCTTTGGCAGGGGGATTTGGAGAACATGTTATTTCCAGCTGTGACTAGATTCATATTTGGAAGGAGAAATTCTTAGCATCAAGAATATCATAGAATACATCCAGGTGTTTTTAAAAGCTGCAAAAATATTGCAGTTAAGAAGAAGCTTTCATTGTTCCTTCAAGATGCCACACTTCTTCCCCAATGAAAATGGATCCTCTGCATCGTGCTTCTGAAAGGCCTCTTGGAATTGTTCCAGTAGGCTAGAAGGAAAGTAGGCTTTTGAGAACATTAAAAGCAGGAAACTGGTGCAAGAGAGTGTGGGCACTTGCAAAGGTGCTAAAGATGAACAGGACTTAAGTTGGTAGAGAAAGAAGTCTGGGGTAGGTCGTAGAAAATTCCGTTCTGGAAAAAGGAGAATTATAAAGAATGGGGGTTGGGAGGGGACTCAAGAAATAATTAACCATTACATTTATGGTGCTAAGTTAAGAAGAGAGAAAAGCAAGACCATGCCTTTATAACTCAAGTGAAATACTTGCTCTTGGAACCTGGGGCCTTTATCAGCTAACAAGTTATACTCGGCATTATTATAACCAAGATGTTAGAGTATATCCTTGGATTTTAAGGTTGACATCCGGGAGGACAATCAGACAACACAGTCCTTTGTGTTGGTGCCAGGTAAAGGACACAGGGGTAATTGGACTATGGACCATTTCAGAGTGAAGACTAAATTAAATCTGCTGGGCTGTGATCCAATTAATAGCAAAGCAATTCAGCATAATTGACCCCGAAATAGTTGATTCAGTGACACATGGATAGAGCTTTGACAGCTTAGCAGTGAGAGCAGGGAAGGAAATTAATATGTGATTTAAGTAAATTCAGGCACCTGGTAGTTTAATAGACTTAGACACTTTCATCTTTTCTTATTGGATTGAATCTGGTCCATTGGGGAGTTACTGAAAAATTGATTGCAATAAACTGGCCTCTGTGATATGCCACTTTGGGGCTCAAAGCTCCTTCCTGGATCATGTAGAGGAAATGATGCAACCGACGCACTGGCATGCCCTCGTATATTTAACTTACACAAACCCACCTTGTGTTTCTTCCTAGGAGGGTGGGTGTGAAGTGTGATAAATGTTGAAAAGTTTTGGAACCAAATGTTGGCCTTAAAAATGCCAGAAAGACCTGGGTTGGACATAGTTCAAGCAACACACTTTTAATTAAAGTGAGAAATTGGTCTTAAGCCGGTTTCTTCTGGATTTACGCCTTGCATTTGAGCCAGCGTTTGCACTGCTGCTACAGTTGTAAAAGGTCTTGGGTTCTTTGATTAATTGTACTTGAAATATCTGGGCTTTTAGACGGTGCTGTTGTGCTCTGTCGTCCCAACACTCGGGGTAGGTGTGCATAGGTTGTGTATTCCATGAGATGACATTAGCTTTTAAACGCAGAATACGTGATTATAAAATTTCAAACAACATGGAATATACGATACAAGAAGTAAGGGAATAGTTCACATTTAATCAGGTATTGCCAAATTGCTTCCAAAAAAGTTTGTACCAATTGAAAAAGGAGAGGGTCCTTTCTTTTTCATGCCTTTGTCTAGAGTTGGCATAACAGTTCAGTCTAAATTGGGGGGCTTCTGAATATGGGGCTTTAGGTTTGTTTGCTTTTTGCTTGTTTCAGAAAATGGGGTCACCCTCTGTTCTCCAGGCCCATGGAGTCTTGGTTCTTACCCTTTCCTTGGAACACATCTTCAGGGCTTCCAACTGGTATCTTCTCAGCTTTCTGGTCTTAGCTCAAAGAAAACTTCTTTTGAGACGATTTCTCTTACTACTCTTTTCACTCCCAAGTCTGTTGCAGATTGAAGACATGTTCAATTCCAAACCCCCAGGCCTGTGAATGTGAATTTATTTGTAAATAGGATATCTGAAGAGGCTATTAGTTAAGGCGAGGCCAAACTGAATGAGCGGGTCCTAATCCAATATGACCAGTATCATCTTTAGAAACAAATGAAATTTGGACACAGTAAAGGAGAAACAGAGGGATAGCCATGTGGCAGAGGCAAAGTTTGAGTTAAGTCACAAACCAAGGAACAGCATGGATTGCCGGCCTCGGCCAGAACCCTTTGGGCTTAGAGGAAGCATGGCCCTGTTGACACCTTGATTTCAGGCTTTGAGCTTCCAGAACTACTTTCTGTTGTTTAAACTGTGATAATCTGTTACAACATCCCTGGCAAACTAAGACTATCATATTTTGCTACTTATTTTGCTCAAAGAATTTATAACTTGAAATCCCCATGTTCTGCCCCGGCCCGCGGGACGGCAACGAGGACTCGAAACCTGCCGAGAAAGAATGGTGGGACAGGAGACACGAAGAACGACAGCAAGACAGTGTTCTGATCCAGCTGCAACTTTATTAAAGGGGGCAAAGTATATATATACCCTCGGGTGGGGAAGGAGCGGGGAGTGAGGTAGTAGAGGCTAAAGATTGGTTGTTGCTGTCGCCAGGGTGGGAGGCAGACCTTAGCTTCGCGCCTTGTGCCTGCGCACTATCTTATCAGCCTGGGCAGTGGCGGGAAACGGAGAACAAAGGAGCAGGGAGGGAGAACAAGGAAGCGGGCTCTGCTCTGGTGGCCATGGTGCCGGCATTGCTGAACTCAGTGTATACTCGTATTGACCGCTCCCAACAATGTTCAAATATTTATTTGCTTAATTTCTATCTCTCTTCACCTGCACCTGGAGGCCACAGAGCTACATGTCTTTTTACTACACTCTTTATTCAGCCTGGCCCAGTGACTGGCGTGGAATTGTTGTGTTAATGGGTAAATGGCTCTGCCATCACATTCATGGAAGCTATTGGTGAGGCCACTGGTGGAGAGGGAGGTTGATTGGGTCTACAGTGACTCCTGGGGACACTACTGCCTCATATCCATGACTTTGCTTGAGATGAACATGATGTTCCCCACAAAACAGTGGCTTTATAGAAATGAGAGGCAGGTTTTCTATGTTTACCTTTTATGAGGAAATTGGGGTCAATCTATTGCATTTTGAGATTTTTGCTCATTTTTCCCCTATTTTGTTCAATGCATCCTGCTGATTAGGGGTCTAGTACCAAGATAGTTGGCTTGGTTTTATTTGAAAAAAGAGTCAATTAATTTATATGATTTATGCATTGTTTTTTCCTACTTCTAAGAAAAAGCAGGGGAGGTTTACGGCAATTTGATATGATAGAAGTTTTTTTTGATGGTGGTGAGTGCTTTGTTTTTTCCTGATTATGTGCTCATTATGCAACATTTAAATAATTTTGAAGCATATAAAGAGAGAGATGTAATTCTTACATTACCCTTTATTACCATAATAAACATTTAGTCTTAAACTGGATTCCTATAACAGCAGACACTGAGATAAGTGTTGGCATTCAAGTCGTTTATTTTGGAAGTAATCCCAGGAAGCACCCATAGGAAACTGGGGAAATAAGAGGAGAAAGGGAAGTCAATACAGGATGTGCTAATGAGCAGGCCACCACTGTGGACAACTGGGGCTCAATCCTCCTGGGGACATTGGTGTGACTATGATATGCATGTCTCAGAGTTCTCCTGCCTGAGAGGCAGGTACATTAGGGCATTCATCAACCACATCCAGTCCATGACTGGGTGAGGGCTGCTTCCAGGGGTGTAAACTTCCCTACCATTCACCTCTGTGTCTTCTGGTTCTTGCACAGGCTGAGCAAGCTACCACGGCTAGAGAAAGTCCTCAGGCAGAAAGTCAGTGCTTACTGTAAGATGCCAACATGCCCCAGAGCAGTGTGCGTCAAGGTCATGTAGGCAGGACACTGACAGTATCTGCTAAGTAACCATTAGAGCTACGAGTTAGTAGACCCAATCTGGTACCAAGTTCTATCCACCTCCACAAACAGGCAGTAGTTAACAAATATGGTGCTCACACAAATACTAGCCAAGGAAATCAAACACAAGCCTGAACAACCAAGAATTGCGTTAACAGATGGCAGTGAGCAAAGGTTTCAAACATGTTTGCACTGTTTGGCCTGGTTTCTTGTCTTCCTGTGATCTACTACAAGGGTAACATGTGCCCAGGTATTTGTGGGTCTGAGAAGAATGTGAAGCTAAGTGGAGTAGACCCGAATCCAATCTAAATCCTGGAGCAAAGCCCAGCCAACCCTCCATCAAAAGTAGAGCCACCCCAGTCTGCAGACCTGAGAGCAGTAAATATAAATGCTTATTATTATAAGCCATTCAATTTTAGGGTGGTTTGTTATGCAGCATTAGTGTTGCAATAGCTGATTGATACCAAGGAAACAGATTTAACAGAACAAGGAGAACAGCACTTTAAATATATGATTATGCTCCTTATGAATATGGAAAGGATATTACAGACCATTTTTGAAAGGGAGAGGCAATTGACTATAGAGCTTAGAATAGTTATCCATTTAATACTAAAATTAAGAACTAGGTTGGGAAATGGACTTGGCCCAGTGGTTAGGGTGTCCGTCTACCACATGGGAGGTCTGCGGTTCAAACCCCGGGCCTCCTTGACCCGTGTGGAGCTGGCCCATGCGCAGTGCTGATGCGCGCAAGGAGCACCCTGCCACGCAGGGGTGTCCCCCGCATAGGGGAGCCCCACACGCAAGGAGTGCACCCCGTAAGGAGAGCCGCCCAGCGCGAAAGAAAGTGCAGCCTACCCAGGAATGGCGCCTCCCACACTTCCCGTGCTGCTGACAACAGAAGCGGACAGAGAAACAAGACGCAGCAAATAGACACAGAGAACAGACAACCAGGGGAGGGGGCGGAATTAAATAAATAAATAGATCTTAAAAAAAAAAAAAAGAACTAGGTTAAATGGACTAAATAGAAGCATGAGGGAAGCAGGTGTAGCTCAACAGATAGAGCGTCCACCTACCATATAGGGGGTCCAAGGGTTCGATACTCAGGGCCTCCTGGCTTGTGTGGGAACTGGCCACTACACGCAAGGAGTGCCAACCCACGCAGGGATGCCCCCGCATAAGGATGCCCCTGCACAAGGAGTGGCCCCTGCGCAAAGACAGCCACCCTGCACGAAACCAAAGCCCACCCAGGAGTGGTGCCCCACACATGGAGAGCTGATGCAGCAAGATGACACAACAAAAAAAGAGAAACAGATCCCCATTGCCGCCTGATGAGAACACACAGCAAATGGACGGAGAGAGAAGACGGGGGGGAGGAGGGGGATAAATAAATAAATCTTAAAAAATAAAAAGAAGCACGAACACAGATAAAAAAGAAGAAATTCATGAGTTAATATATGGAGCCAAAGACTTGACCTAGAATTCAGCACAAAGAAATTAAGAAGATAATTATGAAATAAAAATTGAAACATGGTGGTTAGATCCAAATATGGAGGGAAGAGAATATGGGAAGTAGTGATAGAAGACAAATTCTCAGAAGTAAGAAAGTTATGTGTCCTCAGAATAAAAGCGCTCATCAAATATTGAGCAGGACTGAATGACAAGGGAGAGACTGGAGTAACACCAGGGAATGAGAAATGGATTAACACCAATGCTTTTGCCAGCAATGTTAGACTGCACTTAAAGAAAGAAGGTTTGACCAACTACAAACAGAAGAAATCTCACTAAAGGGTATTCCTAGAAACTTCTACCAAACATCATACTTAATGGTGAAACATTTGAATTGTTCCTTCTATGGTTTGTCAGTTCATAATATATAGTTTGCCTTCATGAGTTCCATGTGTTTCTTCTTTTGATTTTTAGAAACTATACGCAGTAAGGTTAGTAATCTTTTGCTATGTATATCACAAAAATTTTAATGTGCTATATTTTAGCTCCTTACAGTTCTTTATTTTTTTGCAACTCAGAAAAGTTTCATGTTTTTGGTAGATAAAGCCTTCAATGGTTTCCTTTATTTTTCTACCTATTTATCCCAGGATTACAGAAATAATCACTTACATTTTCCTTTAATAATTTTATAATTATTAAGCTTTTAACATATTGAATTCAGATTTATTCACGGGTTAGGCACCTAAGGATCATGCACACCATAAGGAGTGCTGGGATACTGTTTGGAAAGGCAAGAGTGCTTTTCCATATTAAAGTGGATATGTTCACCCTGGCATCCAGCTCTTCCTGTGTCAAAACATGATGTCAACAGACCTACATCGAATCACCTAAATCACAGTGTTCTTGGAAGCAGAGTTGCTGCCTTTAGCATGTGATCTCAGAGTCTTAGCCTGGCTCCTAGATCCTTTCACCACATGTCTCCCCACCCTCTCCCCCAGCAGGCTTCTCTCTTCTTCTGGCCCCTGTCCCCACTTCAAGTGCAGTTCCAGGAACATAGCATGTCTTCTTACAGAGAGCCTTGGACACATGAGGATCGTGGTGAAGAATATAAATACAGGAATGTTCTTCCACTACAAGGTGTTAAGAATATGATGATACATGGGGGAAAGTATAACTAATGTAACAAAAATAAATCAATCAAAGTAAAGATGGACAGAACCAACCAGAACCAAGAGGAAAATATGAGACAAATTCATTTCTAAGAAAACGAAGAGGGCAGGAGAAAACTTGCCTAAATCCGTGTCCTTGGATAAATAAACATTTTGAGCTTGGATTTCTTCATCTTTTAGTTGGCATAATGCCTATGTGACCCAGATCTCAGGGTAACATTTATTGAGCTCTTATTATGTGCCACACTTTAAGTTATTCCATTAACTATTGTGAGGGTTAATGTCATATGTCACTTTGGCTCGGTTATGGTGTCCAGTTGTTTGGCCAAGCACTGGACTGCTTGTTACTATGAGAGTATTTCATAAATGGGATTTGCATCTTTAACCAGGTTATTGCATCTCCTATCAGGTGACTGCATCTAAAATCAACAGATGAGACTGCCTTCAGCAGTGTGGGGAGTCTCCTCATCCAATCAGTTGGAGGTCTTAAGAGCCAGAACAGAGGATCCAGAAGTCAGAAGAGGAATTTGTACTCATCTTGAGGATTGACCCTTGCCAGAATTTCCAGCCAGTCAGCCAGCTTCCCCTGGAGAATTTGGACTAGGGACCTCAGTGTCACCTTTCCTGGAGTTCCCAGCTTGCAGGTTGCCCTATGGAGTTCAGACTTGCCAGTTCTATGGTCACATGCATCAACTCCTTAAAATAAATTTCTCTCTCTGGAGAATCCTGATTAATAAAATCATATTACCTACTTTAATCCTCACACTCTATTCCTAATAGCAGAGATGCCATTATTATCACCACTAATAAGTTGGAGGATCTAAGGAAACTGATCCCAAATGTGGAGAGGGTAAACAAGTTAACTAATTTCACACAACTTGAAAATGACAGAGTGGTGATTCCAAACCAAGACTGCCTGGCACGTGAGCACAATCACCTTATCCCTGTTTAAGGCATAGTGGCCTAGGAACAAAGGAGCTGTAAGTGGATGGGCTTTATAAACTGTCAAGCACTGTGCAAAGGCTGGTGATGAGGAGCAGCCCTTTGGTAGGACAAAGAAGCCAGCAGTGTTGTCTGGGTGTGTGTGTGCCCTCAGAAAGGAACGAATGCCTGGTATTTCAGGTCCAACCTATATCCCATGTGTCTGGCTCAAGGTTATTGTTGATTCCAGGCCACTGTGTCCTGTTTTCCATCAACACTGAACTAAACACCCCTTTGCAATCTGCACCTTTTATTAATGGTGTGACTCACTTAATGAGGGCTTTGCTGTCTCATATCAATCTTCCTCCCAGAAGAGGCCCATCAAGGAACTGTGGGCAGCTATCAGCCTGGATCCACTCTGGGTCAGCATTCAGCAAGTCCAGCCACCCTGTAAGCACCTTCTTTCTCTAGAAGAGGAGAAGGAGTGAAACCTCAAGACTCAAAATCAGCACAAAAGGCACACAAGTTTATAAAGCATTTTATTGGGTTGCTCTGGACATTGTATTTTTGGTGGCGGTGTTACAGGCAAGCCCCACTAGCCAGGGTGGATTATTCTTCAACCTGAATATAAATATTCTCCAAATGGGCAAAGGTACTAAACAAAACTGCGAAAGGAAAAGTTTGACTAAGGAAAGCCTTAAATGAGACATAAGGGATTTTTTCATTACAAAGTTCTCCTAATTTTGTATCCTAGGCTGACTCATAAAGGGAGAAAATATTCTCTCTTGATGGCACTACATGATTTGTTCTAGTCTGTCCTGCAAAATGGCCCCAGCGTCAAGAGTTTTCCCCAGAGCAGACCCTGTAGTTCCATCTATGAGCAATCTTACACCAACCTTTTTTTTTCTTGAGGAATGGCTTTTTGTCTGCTATGTGAACAAAAAGCCCTGGCCCAGTCTACTAACTCTTAGGACTGGTTATTTTTATAGTCCAGAAACAATTTTTGGCATACAGTTCAAGTCCGCACCAAGTTTGGGTGCCATACCTTTTAGAGTCACCTGTGCTTCATGGTACATGTGGTGCCTCTCTTTCCTTGCCTTTCCTATGGGCATTTCGAATGCATCGTGTTTGGGCTGGGAAATTCTAGGTAAGATACCACGTTGAGAAACCAGCATCAGCTCTCCTATATGCTCCCAACTTCTCAATCCTGACTGAACCGAATAAGGAATCCATAAAAACAAGGTAGAAGGCTTCAGAATCATCAGAATAAGGGAAGACACTATTTAAATGCAAGGATATAGACTAGGAACACTATAAAGGTAAAAAATAAGGATATCCTGGGTGGAACTGTAACTCTCCTTCCCAGGAAGACAGTCTTGACTGATAAGGAAGTGTAGAAAAAGCCTTGCTCTCTCCCTTATAACTTCTATTGTTTCTGCAAGTGATGGGAGGCTGGGAGACTTCAAGGAAAGCTTCCTTTCTAGCATAAACTTCCTTGGCTACTACACATGCATGGGTTGCAGGGTTTTTGTGCGGATTGGGTTGGGGGCTTGCACAAAGCAGCCACTTCCCCCTGGTGTGATGGATGGAGTATCTGGGAAAAGGTCTCATGGGATTCACAGATAACCTTGCCAGCTGTGACCTGGTCATGAAGCCATGAGCCAGGAAAGCAAGGGAGGCAGGATAGAGCATGCTGTCCAAAGAATGGTTCCTTATTGCACTCAGTGGTTGTACCACTCAACACAGAGCAGGTTGCCAGATATAGAGGAGAAAATCTGCAGAGCAGAGGTGAATTTACCCTGACAGGATTGCCAATGTCTGAAGCACCACCACAACCCTCCTGGCTAACTAAATTACTTTACTGGTAACTTAAGATCGAAGAGGAAGACTCCCTGGAAAGGAAGGGGACAAATAGGAGACCTTAACATTATTTAAGGATTCAAGCAAGGAAAATAAGAGAAAGAGAATAATGCACCCAAGAGACACAGAAAGAATTAAAGGAAGTGGTGGGAAGGGCGTGGGTTGACTGCTTACTGCCAATTGCAGCAAAAATCCCACAAGAGAGAGATGAACTCCAGCCTACAAGTGGCCAGGTTGCAAGTCAGATGGGAGGGAAGACAATTTTTCTAGGAGAGGCTTTTTCTTCCTCTAGTCTGCAATCTAAATTGACTGAGAGCTTGCAGAACTGACAGACATCAATTTCTCCTATACTCCGAAGTGAAGCAGTTTTAAGTAATTACTCAGAAGCCCTGGACTTTGTAAGAGATAAAACTCTGTCCCTAAATCCCTTTTCGAACGTTTTCCCTTAAGCGTTCTTTACCAGAAAACATGGCCCAGCCTAGTGGGAGCAGTCAGATTACCCAGGATTGTCACCAAAGCCTTTGTTTCAAACAACTCCAAGCTCACCGTCAGTTGAGAGCAGGGCTGGGCAGAGCACTCATTAAAATACCTGGTTGAAAACCTAGATCTAGGCAAGATCTTCGGTGGTATTTACTTACACATGGAACTGATCGGAAGCAAGGTGATAGAAAACCTACTAAATTATTTAGGGAATTGTATTCAAAGAAATCACCAGCTTGGCTAGAAGAGTCAGCAACTGTTCAACCCCAAGTCAAGGATAAGAGCCGAAGAGCTGTGCTTCCCGGAAAAAGGGAGCATTCTCTAAAGCCCATCTCAGATGTGAGTCCAGAGGGCATGGGTGAGGAGCACAGCCTGTGGATGCGAGCTAGATTAACCAAGTAACTTACCCCACGGCCACAGAGGAGGGTCTGCTATTTTTGACCGTTGTTACAGATCCAACTTTTAGAAGAAAGGAAAAAGGGAAAATTGGAAACACCTAGCAGTCATTGTCAGTAACTACTGTGTGTTTCTAATTCTCCTTCTCTCCCTCCCACAAATTTTTTTTTTGATATTGGTCATCATATTTTTACTTCCCCATTGTAGATGAAGTATGGGCAGGAGAGAAAACTTGTCTTTGAGGTTATAAATCCCTCGTCTAAGAGGAGCCATATTAGATCTGATAGAGAGGGTTACACATCCCCTAGATAGAGATCATGGGTTTGAGTTGGATACACTAAGTGGGTGGGACTTGGGACTCTTTCCCTGTGGAAGAGGAATCTCTTCTATGGTAGGGGAAATGGATATTCAGGTGGACAATGGGGGAGGTGCTGGTAGAGACAGCCCCGAGAGTCCAATATGCATTCTCCTCTTCTTTTTAGATGAGCACACGGTTCCTCAGAATGAAGACTACATTTCAGTGTCTCTTACCCTATAAGTAAAATCTTGCCAATGGGTAAATAGTATGTGGAACTTCTGGAAAGTTCCCTTAAAGGAAGAGGCCCTACTTTTATCTGGGCTATTTTCCTTGATGCTGAATGGACTGCAGATGTGATGGCTGGTGCTATAGTAGCCATTTTGTTTCTTAGGAATTGACACAAAATCAAAAGAGATGGAGTGTGGGTTCCTGATGACTCTGTGAAACTAAACCTATTCAGCAGTTATAGACTGCTTACTTTTGGACATGAAAAAAATTAACTTCCAATTTGCAAGAGTCACTGCTGGTTTCTTTCTTTTTTTTTTTTTTTTTTTTGGTCTTTGCATCTAATAAACCTTATAGAATACTTGTATAATATTCCTACTAAAGCTACTCAAAGAACTATTCCAATCAAGTGTAGGCAAATTAAAATGAAGAGCATACACAGAGGAAAACACGGTAAGAGAAGAACTGACTGACATGGTAAGCTCTAAAACCACTAAAGTGGAAAATAAAGTTCAAATAGTAATAAAAAGAAAGTAAAAGTAATTATTAAGTGAAAAGATTCATAATGTAAAGTAATGATAATAATTTGAAATTTTAAAGGGTATGTTAAATCCTGCTTACTATTGTAGGGCTGGTTAGCAATGAGCACTTACCATATATGAACCACTGTTCTAAAGCTTTCTACGCATTACCTCACTTAATTTTCACAACAAACCTAAGAGAGTATTATTATACCTACTTTAGAAATTGGCAACTGAGGCATAAAGAAGGTTAATCCTTTGATCACTGCCATATACTAAGTGCCAAAGGGAACCTAAAAGATGACAGAGCTTATGAGAGTATATGAGTGCTAATTTCTTCATTTCACATAAAGAGGACTTACAGATGTTTTTCTCATTTTACTAACTAGTTTATCAGTGACAATCAAGCAGAAAAGAATGAATTCTTTCTAAATCACTAGAGGAAAATGTATTTATGAAAATTTATTTATAATAAGTAAAAAACTTTTTTTATGAAAAGCTACATTTATGATAGTCTGTACAACAAAATTTTAGAAGTAAAGGAAAAGCAAGAAATCTGAAAAATAGTGTAAGACAAGGTAATAGAAATGATATTAAAATATGGCTTAAAAAATGAGAAAAAAGTTAAAAAAACACAAACCAAAAGAAAAAAAGAAAAATATCATCTTATTATTTTAAGTGTAAATGGTTAAACTTCCTCATTGAAAGAAAATAGTCCTATTAGTTGCAGCAAAATGTAAAATACAAAGGTGAAATCAATAGCCAGCAATGTAAAGAAGAGAAAGTAACTCAAATTCTAAGCATATGCTAAAAGAACATTTAAATCAATAGATACATGGTGTAATTCAACAACTGGTATAGGTACAAGTAGCTTATCACTGCAAAAAGTAAGCTACTCTCTTTCTTTAATACCCTATATCAAAATAAAATATAAATAAATTATAGTGATGAATGAAATTGGGAAAAATTTGTAATTTTACTAGAGAAAAACAGTTGAAATTCCTAATATATAAAGAACTCAAAAAAATCAATAAGAAATAAAAGGCATCCAAATTGGAAGGAAGAAGTAAAATTTTCCCTATTGTAGATGTTACGACCTTATATTCAGAAAACCTTCAAAAATCCACAAAAAAGCTCCTAGAGCTCATAAATGAATTCAACAAAGTGTCAGGGTTCCAGATCAACACCCCAAAATCAGTAATGTTTCTATACAGTAGTAATGAACAATCAGAAGAAAAAATCCATTAACAATAGCAACTGTTGTAGATAACTATTTATCTAGGAATAAATCTAACCAAGGAGATAAGGGACTTGTATATAGAAAACTACAAAAGAAATCAAAGAAGACCTAAATAGACGGAATGACATTCCATATTCACGGATTGTCAAAATGCAAATTGCCAAAGCAATTTACAGATTCAATGCAATTCAACAACCTTCTTTGCAGAAGCAGAAAAGCCAATCATCAAATGTATATGGACGGGTAAGGGGCCCTGAGTAGCCAAAGCTATCTTTAAAAATAAGAATGCAATTGGAGGTTTCACATTCCCTGGTCTTAAAACATATTACAAAGCCACAGTAATAAAAACAGCATGGTACAGGCATAAGGAGAGAGATATAGATGAATGGAATCAAATTGAGAGTTCAGAAATCAACCTTCACTTTTATGGTCATCTGGTTTTTGACAAGGATGTGAAAACCAGTCACATCAGAAAGAATTGTCTCTTTAACAAGTAGTGCTGGGTAAATTGGATCTCCATTTGTAAACGAATGAAGATAAATCCCTACTACTACCATACACAATAGTCAATTCAAAATGGATCAAAGATCTAAACATAAGAGCCAGAAATATAAAACTCCTAGAAGAAAATGTAGGGCAGTATCTTCAAGACCTGTACTAGGGAATGGTTTCTTAGATTTTATATGCAAAGCACAAACAACAAAAGAAAAAAATGATAAATGGGACATCATTAAAATTAAAACCATTTGCGCATCAAAGGAATTTATCATGAAATTAAAATGACAATCTATACAACTGGAAAATATATTTGGAAACTATATATCCAATCACAGTTTAATATCCAGAATATATAAAAAAATCCTTTAACTCAATAACAAAGAGACAAACAACCTAATTAGAAAATGAGCAAAAAACTTGAATAGACATTTCTCCAAAGAAGATATACAAATGGTCAAAAAGCACATGAACAACCTCTTTCATCGTTGGGCTATGGGGGGTGGGAGGTATATAGGAACTTCTTATATTTTTTAATGTAACATTTTGTTGTGATCTGTGTATCCTCAAAGAAAATACAATTTAAAAAAATGACGAGGATGGGAGTGGGGTTTGGGGTATATGAGAACCTCTTATGTTTTTTAATGTAACATTGTATGTGCCCTGTTAACTTTAAAAAAAGATAATTAAAAAATTAAATTAAAATTTTTTAAAAAGCACATAAAAATACACTTAATATCATTAACCATTAGGAGAACCATTAGGAAAGATAATTAAAAAATTAAATTAAAAATTTTTAAAAAGCACATAAAAATACACTTAAATCATTAACCATTAGGAGAAGACCAAAATGAGATACCATTTCATACCCACTGGAATAGTTACTATAAAAAAAAAAAAAGGAAAATTAGAAGTGTTGGAGAGGATGTGGAGAAATAGAAATACTCATTCATTTGCTAGTTGAATGTACAATGGTGCAGCCACTGTAGAAAATAGATTGGCAGTTCCTCAGAAAGTTAAATATAGAATTACCATATTAACTGGCAATCCTACTCATGGGTATAGACCAAAAAGAATTGAAAGCAGGGATTTGAACAGGTATTTGCACACCAGTGTTCATGGCAGCATTATTCACAATTGCCCCAAAGATGGAAGCCACACAAGTGCCCATCAATCAAATACTGGATGAACAAAATGTGGTATATACACATAAGGAAATATTATTCAGCCATTAAAAGCAATGAAATTCCGATACAGAAAACAATATGGATGAACCTTAAAGACATTGTGTTGAGTGAAATAAACCAGACACAAAAGGACAAATATTGTATAATCTCACTGATATGAAATAATTAAAATAAGCAAACTCATAGAGTCAAAATCAAGAATATAGTTTACCAGGGGACAGGACAGGTTAGGGAATAGGGAGTTAAGGCTTAAAATGCAGAGATTTTCTATTTGAAATGATGGAGGTTTTGGTAATGGATGGTAGTGATGATAGCAAAACATTGTGAAACTAATTAACAGCACTGGACTGTATATTTGAAAGTGGTTCCAAGGGGAACCAATATTACTAGAATAATATTTTTTTTAAAAATCCAAGGAACTGTACAATACTTACAGTGAACTCTAAGTTAAACCATGGACTCTAGTTAATAGTACAATTACAAAAATGTGCTTTCATTAATTATAACAAATATACAAAGTGTTAATAATAGGGTGGTATATGGGAACCCTGTATTTTATACATGATTTTTCTGTAAACTCACAACTTCTCTAATAAAAAGAATCAATAAAATACAAGCAACCATATAAAAGAAAAAAAGGAAAAATTGAACAGGCAATTTTCCAAAGAAGAAATACAAATGGCCAATAAATATATATTTTTTCAAGTATGATATTGCTAGAAAGCTAACAAAAATTTCAACTGATAAACTTTAAAAGGGAATACATTTCCCAATGTTGATAAGGATATGGGAAAACAGGTATCTATATAGTATTTCTGAGGGAATAAATTAGTTCAGCTTTTGAAAACCATTTTGGCAATGTGTACCAACTCTTTAAAACAGTTCACTCTTTTTCACCCAGAAATTTTTCTCCCAATAATTTATCTTTTTAAAATAAATGAGCTAAGGCATAAAAATTTAGCTGTAAGGATATTTACACAATATTTTGTTAATATAGAAAACTTGGAAATAATTCAAAATTTAAAAAGGATTAATAAGTAGCCATTAAAAACTATGGTGGCATTAGAAATATTTTTAAATTTTAAAATGAGAAAAAATATAAAAATATACTAGTGTTTCATACAACACACCTCATGACCTGACCATACTTTCTGTAAGGGAGGAAAAAACCCACAAATATATGTATGGAAGTCCCCAAAATTGTAAACAGTGACTTTCTCCGTGTGGTGGAATAAAGGGATAGTTATTTTCCCTTGTGCTTTTCTGTATATTTTAATTTTTATAATAGGAATACATGTTTCTTTAAGAATTAAATTAATAAGGATTTCTTTAAGACCTTATCTAGCTTTTAAAATAAAAATGAAGGTATTCTATATGTTCCAAAATGAATGAATTATCTTAATCACCTAAACCTGGTCCTTTACTCTTGTCTTGGCGCCAACAAGTTAGGAACCTAGGCATCACTTTAGCCTTGCTCTTGCACCTCAGAATCTCACCTTCTGTCCTTATTACCTCCTCTTATATCTGATATTCTTCTTTCCATCCTCTTAATATGCTAAACTTCTTTGTGGTTGGAAATAACCTCTGTGTCTTCTCCCATTCAATCTCAGGTTGTAACTGCTGCATAGCTATTTCACATCGGGCTTCCCACCATCACTGTGGCATTATCTGCAATCAAATCAGAGTCATGGAATTTCAGAATGAAAAGAAACTAAAGATTATCTTGGTCCATCCCTAAATTTTACCGAAAGAAGAAACCGAAGGCCAGAGAATGGAAAATGGCTCCCCAAGGTCACAGAGGTAGGTCAAGGCTAAGCCCTGACTGGGACCTGGGTCTCCCATGTGTGTTCCCACAGCCCTCAATACCTCCAACCACATCATTCCTTAGTATTTGCCAGGCATCCCCTTCTGCCCTCCCGCAGCTCTAACAATGAAGGCGTTTGCAGCAGGAAAGCACTGGTAGGACTTGAGGTCCAACTCTGGCTTTTAGCTGAACTCGCTACGAGGTTGCAGTGGAGCTTTAAAGCAATTTGGTCTTGGCTGCCCCCTGCTTTTAACTCAAATTTGCAAAGTAAAGTAATAAAGTATAACAGAAGCCGCCTTTGATTTAAGGCTGCTGGGGGAGAACCTTGAGTTAGGAACAGAGATCCGAGTTGTTTATTTATATAAATGAATGGAACTTTAACAGAGCAGCTAATAAACAAATCCTCCACGGGGTCACGCCAGGCTCCCTGGGAAGGAGGTGTTGGGTCTGAAATCCAGCCAAAGAGAGCAAGGCATCCCTTTGGCCTCACGGAGGTCTCCAGAGATCTCCACAGTCTGCGGGAGGCCTTGGACTCAGAATCCAAAGAAGCCAGGCCTGGGGAGTTTGGGCAAGAGAAGCTTTGTTTTATCCATTGCAGAAGGAGGGATGGCAAGAGATGCTGCCAGCTGGGAAGCCAGGGCCCCACGACAGCAAGGTACACCCAAGTGGCTTTCCAGAGACTACAGATCTAGCCAACCTGCCATTCAAACACAGGCCCACTGACATTTAAATTCAAATTTTTAAAACCATTAGATTTGATGTATATTTACATCCACATATTGATGTATCATCGACAAGCTGGCCATAGAGTCACTCCCAGACCTATTATTCCTTTTGCTCCCATCTAAGCCGAGTCCTCTTCCTTCTCCTCCCTCCCTTCCATATTTCAAAATCTAGACTGGGGGAGAGTGTAAACTACAATGTAAACTATTATCCATACAGTGCAGCAGTACTCCAAAATGCATTCACCAAATGCAGTGAATGTGCCACAATGACGAAAGAGGTTGTGGATGTGGGAGGAGTCGGGGTGTGGGGTGTGGGGTATATGGGAACCTCATATTTTTTAAAGTAACATTTTTTTGTGATTGATGTATCTTTAAAAAAAAAAGACAATTAAAAAATCTCATACAATAAAAAAATTAAAAATAAAAGCGAAAGAAGTTAAACATTAAAAAAAAGAAAACCCTAATTCAGAAGCTACATCTTCCATGTTCTTTTGCTCAACTACCCAAACAAAATCGAACTTTCTCTCTTCTGCTGCCCTGCAGGACTTCAACGGACCCACAGCTTGCCATTGTGACGTATTTTCTAATATTGTATATATTTGGGCATAATTTCCTTTCCCTTGTGTGCTTGACCCATAATCAATGTTCAAAAAAGTGATGTCAAACAAAGGAGAGCGTAAGCACGATGGCAGAGCGCTGGTCTCATCCTGGGGAAGACGAGGGCAGGCTAGATGCGTTGCCCCTTTATAAGGTGCCATTATGGCAAACCTACACTCACAAAAAGGAGTCCTGGAGGTTGTTTTGTTTTGTTTTTGGCAAGAACAGACGCACCTCAGGGCTTTATTCCACTTCTTTGGCCTTTCAAAGCGAGGTGGGAAGCCCTGGCTGACGTTAACAATTGCTTATTACTTTCCCTTGCGGTATTTTACCAAAGCAGTTTTACTAATAGGCTGTTTACAGTCATTTCCCTTTCACAGCTGGCCCCGGAGTGAAATGAAAACAAAAAATGATACCCAGGGGTTTATCAATTTTTCTCTCTTATAAACTGTTAGTACCTCTCAGCAGGAGAAGTTCACAATCCCCAATTTATAACTCCTTTCGGCAGGATTCGTCTGCCAGATTGACTCAGTACGTGGCAAAACCCCAGATCCCTCTGGCAGAGCTGGGTGCCCCTTGCTGAGCCTGGCAACTTTACTGTGCAGGTCTGAGGCAGGGCTGGAGGGCTGCAGCTCGCAAAGCGTTGGTGCCCTGAAAGGAGGAACAAGGAAACCAACCCAAAGTGACTTGATGGAGATTCCAAAAAGGCAGAGGGGCTTTGTTCTCCTCCAGGTATTTCCTTAAGTTCCTTTTTAATTTTTCCATGGGAGGGGGATGCTATATTTGATATTTAATATGTAGGAAACAGCACAGCCTGCCAGTAGTACCTGAATTCTCCAAGATAGAGGAAAGTGAAGGGGCAAGGGATCAGATACATTGGAGAAGAAAAGGTAGGCAGAAAGTAAAAGCAACAGATCAGATATCTTCATAGAAAAGAAGAAGAAGGTCACAGCCAAAGCCCATTGGAGTGGGAAATGGGGCACACTAGCCTGTTAAACCATTACCTCAAATTATGATAAGTGACAAGAAGGACTTTGTGCAAGGGATGGTTTTGTCCTTCCCATGTGTGCTTCATTAAATAATACAAGACCATACTTGTGACTGGGTTTCATGATACATTTCTTTTATCCATTTAATTTTTCATTCACTTAACCATTCATTCAGATTGAGTATCAGCTACAAAACTGGGTAAACAAGAAAGCAATCTCTGCTCTCATGGAGCTCTCAATCTGGTGGTAGTCATTGATTTAAATAAATTATTCCACTAACTGTATAAAAGGGGAATCAATCCTATCCTCAGTTTACATAGTACAAGTAGGAAAGACATCCTTATGGAGAGGTTACATTGAACCTGAGATCTAAAGAATGAAAAGAATGAGTTAGAAAAAGAGGTAGATAGAGAAATACAGTAGACAGAATTATGTGCCCCAATTTAGATATGTTCTTAATCTTAATCTGCTTTCCTGTGGGTGGGAACCCATTGTGAATAGGGCCTCATGAAGAATTTATATTTAGTTAAGTAGTGGCCCAAATGAATTAGGGTGGGTCCTAATTGAGACTACTGGAGTTCTTTCTAAAGAAAAAAAATTACATATAGTGAGAAGAAAAGAAAAGAAACCCAAAAGTTAGTAGGAACCCAAAGAAGAGAAAGGAGACGACCTTGTCACGTGCATTGTTATGTGACAGGAAAGCCAAGGAACCCAAGGATAGCTGGCAGCCAGCACCAGACTGCCAAAGTCTTTGGGAAAAAAGCATCAACTTGCTGACACTTCAATTTTGGACTTCTTTCTTCAAAACTGCAAGCCATGGTTTAAGTCAACCTATTGTGTGTATTTGCCATAGCAGCCTAGCCAACTAAGACAAGAAACAACTGTCAAGTGGAGGAAAGAAGATGTTCAAAATACTAAGACTGAAAGAAACCTGTTGCATTTGGGAAACAGAGAAAAAGCCAATATGATTAGAGCAAAGGGGAGAATGGCTTAAGATGAGTCTTTAGGAATTGGCAAGGGATAGATCATTTAATGCCCTGTGGTCAATACTGAGGATAATAAAAATTATTCTAAGTGTGGGGGGAAACTGTTGAGAATTGTAAGTGATCGCAATACAGAAACCAGATTTGCATAGTATGGCCTATGCAAATGGTTCAAAGGAAGAAAAGACTAGGAGGAAGTTAGTAGGCTAGTATAGATGAAGGTAAATGATGGTTTATCCTAGGAAGCTACCTTGGGGTAAGATGATGGTAGTGGAGCAGGAGAGAGTGGATACATCCAAACTACACTTTGGAAGTAGAGTTATCAAGAGTTGCCAATGGGTAGGATACACAGGCAGGTTTCTTGAATTATGAAACCAGATAAATAAGGATTTTACTTTTTCCAGTCAATGCCTTACTTTCCACTTCCCCAAACTTAGTGAGAAATAAAGAGGGACATCAAGCTTTTCTCTCCAGTTCCTACCTTCAGGCTATCATCCATCTCTCTATCATCCATCCCTAATCCCTGCCTCTTCACCTATCAGCTGTAAGGCCTTGGAAAGATATTTAGTCCCTGTGCATTTGAGTCCCCTTTCAATAATGTAGGAGTTGAGAGAATCAAATGTGACTACATCTATGATGCTACCAAGATACGTAAGGTCCTCAATAAACACATCTTTATATCCTTCTTCTTTCCCCTTCTTAGCTCTTCCTTCTGAGATTTGGAATTTGGACCATCTTTTTTCCAAATATAACCTTCTTGACCACAACATCTCTCATTTCCCATCCCACATAAACTTGATCTTCCATCTCATCCAGAAAAATATTCACTTATTGCCTTCATCTATCTAGCTGGCCCCATTTTCCAAATTTCAATACCCATTTCTGATCTTGTAGCTATTTACAATCTACATTTACAATGCCTTCCCTGTTTCCCTGGTGGGAGAAGCAGTAAAGTGTCTGGACTTGGGGACAGAGGCTGTGTGCTTGGGAAATAAAGAACTGTTGCAGGTCAAAACCAGGGCAGACAAGGAAGCTGTCTGGTGCTGGAGTTGATTCAGAAGCTAAAAACCAGAGCCAGGCAAGCTGTTAGGTGAGTGGAGGCAGACAATCTGCCAGAGATAAGTGACCTTGAAACTAAAGCAAATGCCTGCCTCAGACAGGAAACCCCCCATTCTCTCCTATGTCACTGTTGTAGCAGGATCCAGGGATGACCTTCCTCTTCAGCTTTACAATCTGCATTCCTAGGATCCTGGGCTACTGTACAGCAACCACTGTCTACGTTAGCAGACAAGACAGCAAGTTTTATGAAGGCATGCAGTCTGACTTCCATAGAAATATCCAACCTGCCACTGCATGCCTCTGAGATTTCCAGTGGCCCCTCTCTGTCCCAAGGTTTGCAAAAATCTTTAAATTAAGCAGGAAGTTTAAGCTAGTTCATTGTTGGGAGAACTTCCAGTTCCAGGAGATTTTGTGTCTAACAGAATGGGCTTTATTTTATTTCATTTTAAATGCATTTGTTGAATAGGTTATAAATGCACATGGTAAAATAAAATCAAACAGCATGAAGGGTATATGCCAAAGTCTTTGCTTCCACTCCTCAGAGGCAATCACGGTAACATGCTTTGTGAGGCTAAAAGTCTGAATTTTTTTCAGAAATAATCTAACCATTTACAAGCATGAAGGGCTGGGCACCTTTTTCCATTGCTCACTTACCTTTCAATCATGAAGCCCCACCCCCAACCTATTTCCATTTATAGAAGCAGTCCCTTCCTCTTTTACATTCTTATTGTGGTAACACACCGTGTCTATAATGTTTCTACCTATTTATGTCTCATTCCCCACATTAAAATACGGTGAACAACAACAACAAAAAAAACAAATCCAAGGTAAAAGGAAGAAACTATAAGGATAGTAGCAAGAATTATGATATAGGAAATAGCTTTTAAAAAAAGGTATAGCTGATTGGTAAAACCTAAGTCTATTCTTTATATTAGATAAATCTTTGGCAGGTCTGACTAAGAGGAGAAAAAAAAAGGAAAACAAAATAAGCAATATTGAAAGCATGTAAAGTTATCCTATGATAGCTGTAGAGGAGACTTTGAAATTAATTACAAGGAATATTTTTGTACTGCCTTATACTAACAAATTTGGAAAATTACACAAAATTAGTGATTTCCTAGGAAAACAGAAATTACTCAAATGAAGTATAAAACCTGAATATCTCAGTTACTGTACAAGAAACTGACAAGATGCTTAAGAATTTACCCCTAAAGTCTCTGGGCCCCAGAGTTTTATAGGCAAATTCTACTAAGCTATCAAGAACAACAGATCATATTTGTGTCATTTAACTTATTCTATAGCATAACAAAATATAGGAAAATGTTTAACTCAATCTGCAAAGATACTACATGAAAAAAAACAGAGGCCAGTCTCATATACCTAGATGTAAAAATCCTAAATAATAAGTCAACATATCAAATCCAACAGGGTAATAATAGAATGCTAAACTAGCTCATTTCCTTTACAACTTGCTAATCTATTAATAAAATTCATTATATTAGCTGATTAAAAGATAAGTAATATATGATCACCTCAAAAGATACCAAAGACAGCATCTGATAAAATTCAACAGACTTCCTCATTTAAAAAAATGACTTTAGCAATATTCTTTTATTAGAATGAACAGTCCTCACTCCAAAACGATATTTATAGAATCCTCCAGTAAACATCCCACTTAATTTTGAATTATTGGAGGGAGTCTACCCAATCAAGAACAAGACAAAGGTATTATCATTTTGCCAAAGAAATATTAGCCAATGAAATAAGACAAGAAAAAGATATGAGCTTCAACTATGAGAAAGGAAGGCACCAAATGGTTAATTTTCACAATTATCTCCTAAGAAAGTCTAAAAGAAACTATTAAAAATTATTATAACTAATATAAAAATAATTATAACTTCAACAAAGTGCCCAAATAGAAAAACAAATATAAAAATCATGTTTTCTTATATAAAGGAAAATATAATAATTCTTAAAGCATAATGTAATACAATTTTTATTAAATAATATAAATATAATAATGATAAAGCAAATATTCACACAACTAAGCTACAGAAAGGTAAAACAATTTGTTCAAGATCATGCAACTCATAAATGGCAGTGAGAAAGGTTACAGATTTCATGCTCTGGAAATGAATTTCAGAGTGAAGATCCTCTTTCTAGGTTTTCTGAAGAATCAACAAGAATTTCTGTCAGGTTGCCAAACGTTTAAAAGTTGATAAAATTAGCTAACAGTGATCACTGAAGGATCAGATTCTTCCATATACTTATTTGAACTATAAATTGATGAAACACTTTTGAAGGCAATTTCTTAGTATTAACACAACTGAGAGTAAACTAGGAGTTTATCTTAAAGAAATCTTTGAGTACAAGGATATCTATTGTGGCATTGCTGGAAATAGCATAAAATAGGCAACTAAATGTCCATCAATAAGGGAGTCTTGTAAAAAGGTATACTACACCTTTACCATAAAATAGTATGCAGTTGTCAAAAATAATATATTGATGTGGAAAAATTAAGACATTTTAGATGAACAAAGCAAACTATAGAATGATATAGATAATATAACCCTAATTATGTTGTGTTAAAGCCCTAACATACACACATATAATATGTATGCATGGAAGAGTGGCTGAAAGAACACACTCCAGCCTGCTGGTAGTAATAACTTCTAGGAAAAGGATTGGAAGTAAGGAAAGGGGACTTCCTGAGTTCTCTCTGTATAATTCAGTATTGTTTGAATTTCATCTAAAAAGAACATATTTAAAATTTTAAACCTCGGTTATTAAAAAGGAGAAACATTTTAAAGTAGAAAGGGGAATACTCTCAAAATAAGAGCAGAAGAAAGAAACAAATCCTTTTGACTAAAAAATGTATTTAAGCACAAATCTAGTATTTATAACTCTTTTGTAAAAGGAATGAGAGTCTTGGGGAGAAGAGAGCTCAGAAATGTCCATTTTTCTGAGCACTTCTACCAATACATAACAAAGTAAAAGCAAAACCAAGTCTATCCCACCTAACTCTCACTAGAACGATGAAAGAGGGCTTGGCAATGAAGCATTTTACTTATCTTATGAGAATGTTAAACAGTGTAGGCATCATCTTGGGAAACAAAATTATTAATATTTTTTAAAAATATGAATCGATTTTGAAAATGACATATTTGTCAATGAAAAGAGCTCTTATCCTCTGTGATAATTAATGTAATGTGTCAACTCGATCGGATTATGGCGTCCAGTCATTCGGCCAAGCGCTGGCGTGCTTGTTCCATAAGGGTATTTCATAAATAGGATTCACATCTATAATCAGTTGGTTGGATCCACAATCAACAAATGAGATTGCCCTCAGCAATATGGGGAGTCTCCTCATCCAATCAGTCTGGAGTCTTAAAATCCAGAACTGAGGATTTCAGAAGTTGAGGAAGAATTTCTGCCTCAACTTCAGAATTGGTTCTGGCTAGAATTTCCAGCCAACCATCTCCCCCCGGGAATCAGGTCCTAGGACTTTGCCACCACCTTTACGGGAGTTTCCAGCTTGTGGTCTGCCGGCTGGAGTTCAGACTCGCCAGCCTTCACAGTCATGTGATCCAATTCTTTACTAAAAATCTCTTAATATGTCAATGTATATATCCTGTTGGTTCCATTTCTCTGGAGAACCCTGATGAATACACCTTCCTCCTCTGGAGAAGGGATCCAGTGTTCTTCCTCAGAAGGCACTGGGAAAGTGCAAGTGTAAGACAATGCTTTTGTGTTGGGGAAGAGATTGGCATTCAAGGAGAGTGGTCATTTTAAACACCACCCTGTCCATGACTGGTAAAAGAGCCACAGAAATGCTCCTCTGAAGGCCCCACTTTAGGAACATCAGCACCCTAGCCGAGCAAGAGACATCTAGTTACTGCTCAGGAGGGGGCAATAGTGGCAGTGACAAAAGCAGCAGACAAGAAAATAACCAATAGGACTTGGTAGTTAGGGGCATAGGCTCTGGGTAGGTATCTCGGCTATGAAACTGAAAAGCTCCATGACCTTGGGCAGATTGTATATTTTTCTTATCCTTAGTTTACTTATCTAGACAATGGTAATAAAATAATGTTAATTTTTTACTCACATTAGTGTGCATAAAAAATGAAATAATTTTATAAAGCACTTAGCACAGCACCTGATTTATAAAAAGTATATATACTACATATTGCCATTCACAATAATATTATTACCATGATAGGACTAAGGAAACAGCACATCTTGAGGAATCTGGTCTGAAAGTATGGTTGTTTTGGCTAATTTGTAGCACCTACTCCAGTGTTTGTGGAGGAGTAAATGGTTGTCAGGATGGCCTGGAAAATGCTCGTCAGCTAGGGCCCAGGCTAGAGCCGTGCTGTCCTAAGTGGCTGCTGTTATTCCCCGTAGCCACTGAGCACCTGAAATGTGGCTAGTAAAAAATGAGATGTGCGGTAATTGTAAAATACACTGGATTTCAAAGACTTCATATGAAAAAAGAATGTACAGTGTCTCAATAATTTTTTTTATATTAATGACATGTTAAAATAGGAATATGTTGAATGTATTGGGTTAAACAAAAATATCATTAATATTAGTTTCATCTTTTTCATTTGCTTTTATTAGGCGGCTACTAGAATATTTTTATTGAACAGTTCTGGGCTAGAACCTATTTGTCCTGTTAAATATATCTTAAGAGTTTTCAAAACATTATCATATATATCTCTTACACATTTCTGGGAGGTAAGTGAGAAGGAATGACTTTCTCCATCACAAAGTCAGAGAACTTGAGAGTTGAAGTTACTAGCTTAAAGATTTTCTCAAAGTAACATATGCCCATGTAGAAAAAAAAAGTAATAGAATCAAAGTCTTCATAATGAAAACAGCAGTCTTCCATCCACCTTCTGTCCTACTCCTTGAGGGCAAACACTTTAAACACTTTTTGTTTTATCTCAATATTGCCCATGTAACCCCTGTCAACTCTGAACTTTTTCAAGAGCCTCTCTTCTCCTTTGGCACCTTCCTTCACAGTAACAATTCAGAGTACATAAAAGAGGTTACAACCTCTGAATAACTCTTATGGCTCCAGCTCATAAGAAGAGCCTGGAGCCATTTTCAGAGGGAAAGAATAATTTTGGAGGAGCTGAGGAGTGTTGACTTTAGTCATTTTCTTCCATTGTTGGATCTTTTGTGGGCACAGTAGTCCCCTGGATTACATTACAAGGTAATCCAAGTATGAATGTCCCTCCTTTGTATTGGGATTCTCCCCTCCTTTTGGAATGAAATCCCTGTTGGAAGAGGATACAGCCTACTTAAAGTCCAGCATCAATATATCTGAGGTAAGGAGAATGGAAGATCCCAACAAGCCAACAATAATAACTATGAGAAAGTTTAAGGCAAGAGTTGTTAAACTTTTCTGTACAGGATCAGATAGTAAGTATTTTAGGCTTTGTGGGCCGTATGGTCTCCATTGCAACAACCCAACTCTGCCAATGTAGTGCAAAAGTAGCCATAGACAATGCCTAAATGATGGGCATAGCTTCATTCCAATATGACTTTATTTATAAAAACAGGTGGGAGCCGACTTTGACCAATGACCATAGTTTGCTAACCCCTGATGAAACCACATCCAAATCACAAAGAGTCTATAAAGGTTTGCAGAAGAAAAGGAAATGCACATTAATGCATATTAGTGTGGCATTGTGCATAAACACCAATGATACAGGACTATCAGAGAAAAAGGAATGCAGGCTAAATCAAGACTGAGAGAAGAAACCTCAATTTTTATGAAGCTACTGTCATTAAAGCCCTGATGAGGGGCATCAGAGTAGGTCTGGCTCGAGACGTTGGTTGGGAAAGGAAAGAAAATGTAGTCAGAAGAGGCTGCCAAGACTTGTGTAACTGTTTTCCTTCCACAATGGAGAAGATGTGCATCTGTAACAGTGAGAAGAATTGGGTGGAGAGACATGAGTAAACCATTAGGGAAGCAAGAGGCATGATACGAAGAGGTGGAAAGGTGTGCCTGGACAACAAAGAGGGCGCATTTCTTATTTTAATGGAAGAAGGAGGCTCAAGTTGGCACAGTTTCCTTGATTACAGTTCGTTTCTCTGTCTTCTGGCACATTTATTTGTGTCATTCGCATATATCATTGCTTACCTGCGCACAGCTTTTCTTTCTTGAGGAAAATGATTCCATGACAATCATCTTCTCATCTTTGCATCTACTCATGGGGTGCCCCAAATAGAAGTTGGTCCATATTTATTTTTACTAGAACTCCAGACTGGAGACAAGGAAACAGGTGTGTCAGAATGTGTCACAGGGCTAGGCTATAGGCTTGCTTTATTCCCAAACCTCAGCTTTGCATTGCACTAAAAGCCATTCTAATTTAAGAGGTCACCTAGCAAAATGCTCATCTACCAGGTGAGGGGATGAACGTGAACTATGGCAGACAACAGTTATCCTTTCTGAGCTTCGGCAGTCAAAGGATAAATGTAGATGACTGATTTTCCTGAATAAAGCTGGGTTGGCGTTCAAGATAAATCTGCAGGCAAGGTGAGGTTTGGTGATGAATGAATTGGGATTAGCATTGCAAGCATGATGCAGAAAGGCTTTCTATTCCCGACACTTAAAATCATTACTCTTGGTTAACATCTGCCACAATTAATCACTGCACTCCTGTATTTGCTGAGTACTTTGTTTGGATCTCAATTTAAGCACTGATGTTAGTCTACCTTCTATAATCTACAGCTGTATAAAAATCTGTCTTTCCACTGGACTGTGATTCCTTTGAGAGCAGAGATTGTTTATCTGGGGTTTTTTTTGTACTTCAAAAGAAACTCCAGAGTTTCTATAGAGTAGTGGTTTAAGTGGTGGCAATCTAAGGCAAGACAGTGTAAGAAATGGATCTTGAGGTTGGGTTTGCTTTACAGACTCATATGGAAAAATATAAAATCTAAGTGAAAATATTTTATATTTTTAGTATAAAATATCTGATAAGCTATCCCTCGGCACCAAAAGAGCCCCTAAGATACCTAGTACATAGCTGATAGAATTGAATATGTTGAAATTTTACATGGATTAAAATGTGAAGGGGAGGATGGGAATGTTGTTCACCTGACCCAGATTTTTTTTGGAGGGGTTGCTGTCTTTAGAAGACAGATTCTGATGAGTTCTGATTACCTCGTCCTCTTGAAGACAGTAGATTCTATTCAAATGAGCCAGCCTTCTGTGTTCCTGAGTATGAACAGATAGTTTAGGACGGGGAGCTCAGCACAAGAGCGGGCAGAGGCATGAAGGGGAGGGTGTGGAAAGCTTTAGGAAAGCAGAGTTGAACCAACCAGGATGGGCAACCCATGGAAGGGCAGAAAGAAAGAACTCTCCACCTCTCCCACGCACACCCATCTCCCTGGTGACACAGTTGAATAATGGATTTTGGAGAGTAGAAATATCGAAAGGATATTTAAATTTATTTCATGCAATGTGTGCAGTGAACCCCCGTGTGGCAGACACAGTGACCTGAACCTCAAAGATTGGTGCTCACCCCACTCCTGCCATAGTGAGAAGTTGCTACCCAGGGATGTCATTTCCCAGCCTCCTTTCATCTCAGAGGGACTGGATGGCAAGTTCTTGCCAGTAGAATGTGGACGAAGGGATGTACGACTTTCTGGGATGAGGTGGTTAAGAGCTGGATGTTCAATCCTCTAGGTCATGGCTGTGTTCCAATAAAACTTGAATTATGAACACTGAAATTTGCATTTCATAAAATTGTCACATGTCACCAACTATTATTCATCTTCTAATTTTTTCCCCAACCTTCTAAAACTGTAAAAACCATCCTTAGCTCATTGGTCACACAGAAATTGGTGGTAGGCTGGATTTGACCCTTGGATCTTACTCTGCCAATGCTTGCTCTAGATACTTTGATTTTCACATTACCTGGAGGGAAACAGAAAGTACACAGGCAGTCTCTGAGTTCCCAGGGAATGGTGGGTGAAAAGATGGAAGAAGAATCACCCAAGATAGCTGCACAAGACAGCTGCCCAAATAGGGAGGTCTTTGAGTAGGCAAGAAATAAACTATTATGTTAAGCCACTAAGATTTGAAGGTTGTTTACAATAGGAACTAGTATTGCGTTCCTTAATACCAACCCCCTCTTCCATCTCTTGCCTCAGTGAAAGATTCAGTAAATTCTAAATTGTTCACTAGGCTTTGTGGAGGTGGGTGACGACTTGAAAAAGCAAATTGGGTAATAGTAGATATCTAGGCTATGTGATACTTTGTTAGTTACTTTCTATGTCAAAGTGCTCTTGATATAACTGAGTCTTGTAGAATGAGAAGACCATACCAAATCTTGTCTGGATAATTTCCAAAGGTTTTTTCTACTGTTTTAAAATAATCTCCAGGAACATACCTTAACACCTCATTTATCCACATAATTTCCCATCTCCTTGACTACCTGTTGCCTTTCTTGCAGTAGTTGTTCAGAACTCAGTCCATTTTCTCAAACCTCTAATCCCATCCTTACTTCCCCCTCCATAGGCTGGCAGGCTATATCACTTTCTAATAATACAGGTTTGTCTTTCATAATCAGTTCCTCTCTTTATCTATCACCAGTCTCCTCATTAATTTTAAATGCCTTTGTATCAGTATCAATTATTTTCTCCTTTAAAAGAAGGTCCCTTTATCCTGGACAAATGGCAGCTTTCTATTTATCTTGTCTTCTGCCTCTCCCACCTCTTCATTTTTCTCTCTCTCTCTCAACTTCACCTTTAATCCCTCTACTTCTAAATTATTCTATCCTTCTGCTTTCAACGGTATCCATTAGAGTGAAGAACTGTTTCCTTGAACCCTACTAACTTCTCAAGCTTTTCTGACTTCTCTTTCAACCGTTAAGATTTTTGAGGAAGTGCTTGAAACACAGCCTCCCTTTCTTATGCACCATTTTAAATTTTTGCAGTTTAGTATCAAAAAATCTTGCACACAGCACTGCAACAGCCATGGAGGTCACCAACGACTTCTAGGCCTGCAAATCAGTAGTCTTTGCTAAATCTTTACTCATCACAGCTCCTGCAATCTTTGACACCTTAGAACATGATGTACCCTAGGTCTCAGGTGATCCAGCTTATAATGTGTAACCTCAGAGCCTGGATGTGATTAGTTATTCATTAGCCATTGGCTCCATGTATTTATAGGCTCAGCAGAAGAATGTAATTTAGACATGAACTTAGTGTTGATTCAGGAAAGAGAGAAGTTTGTGCCAACTGCCAAACAGATCATCCAATGCCCACATGTGTTACTGTGAACATACAATCTGATTGCAACATTTAATCATTACTGACAAAACCAACTTCTCCAGGAAGTAGACAGAAAAATGACTGGAAGCAGGAGAAATGCCACAAAGAGAAGGAAAAGAAGCTGAATTTAAAGAAACTTGTCAATATACTTCTACCACAGCAATTACATATTATTAGATTGACTCATATAAAATCACCAACATTCAATATTTTTGACCTACAAAAATGTCAATGTCATAGGATTTCATCTGCAATGTTGACATTTCTGGATTTTTTCCTAACACTCTAAATTTAAATATCCAAAACTTGTCTTATTCATTTTTATATCCCCAGTGCTTAGCACATAGTGGAATCAGTGTGTAATGAACTGAATTATAATGCAGTTGAAGGTGATTACTGTAAGGAAGTCTGGGTCTAAGACTTAACTCACCCCAACTATCCATGCCAACTTAGGCAAGTCACTCTTTTTAAATTTTTTATTTTTATTTTTTATTTTATTTTTCCTCGTCCCTGCCCCACCCTGTTGTTTCTGCTGTCTGTGTGCATTCACTATGTGATCTTCTGTATCTATTTCCCTTTTTTGTTTTCTTTTTTTTTTAAGATTTATTTATTTATTTAAAAACCCCCCTCCCCCCTAGTTGTGTGTTCTCTGTGTCTATTTGCTGCGTCTTGTTTCTTTGTCCGCTTCTGTTGTCATCAGCGGCACGGGAAGTGTGGGCGGCACCATTCCTGGGCAGGCTGCACTTTCTTTCGCGCTGGGTGGCTTTCCTCAAGGGGGCACTCCTTGCGCGTGGGGCTCCCCTACGCGGGGGACACCCCTGCGTGGCACGGCACTCCTTGCACGCATCAGCACTGCGCATGGGCCAGCTCCACACGGGTCAAGGAGGCCCGGGGTTTGAACCGCAGACCTCCCATGTGGTAGACGGACGCCCTAACCACTGGGCCAAGTCCGTTTCCCCCTTTTTTGTTTTTTCTTCTCCTCTTTCTCCTCTAGGATTCACCGGGATTCAATCCTGGGAACCTCTGATGTGGAAAGAGGTTCCCTGTCAATTGTACCACCTTAGTTCCTGGTCTCTGCTGCACTTCACTTTGACTCTCCCTTGTCTCTCTTTGATCGCATCATCATCTTGCAGCGTGACTCACTTGCGCAGGCACTGGCTCACCACGTGGGCACTCGCGCAGGCACTCGGCTCACTGCGTGGGCAGTAGCTCACCACACAGGCAGGCTTTCTCTTCTTCGTTTTCACCAGGACCCCCCAGGGATTGAACTTGGGTCCTCCCACATGGTAGGCAGAGGTCTCTTCACTTGAGCCACATCTGCTTCCCGGCAAGTCACTCTTGATCTGAGTCACTGTTTCTTCATCTGTAAAAGGAAGATGTTTTCTGCAATCAATGTCTTCTTCTCACAAATCTTGTGAGGATCAAATAACATTGTATAGATGGCAGCATTTTGCCAACTATAAAAAGCTATGGCTATTTACGTAGTTCATAATTAGAATTCACTTAGAGATACTGACAAAATTACCAGTGTGACTTAGTTGTTCCCCTATTTCACAGATGAATAAAATGGGACTTAGAAAGAACCCAGGATGTAGATCTGGTCCTCAGCTTGGATGTTCTGCTTATACTCTGCTTCCTGAATTCCTTAGATCACTAACCTATTCATTCCACACTAATTGTTAGATAGGGCTTTAGTAAACTGCTCTATTTCCTGTTCAACTAAGAACTATTTTAGAAGTAGGAGTTCCAATACTGAAATATTCCATACTCACTTCCCCCACAGCTAAGGATTCTACCAGATACCATTTGGTGTTTTGCTCATGTCTTCAGCCCAAGCCCACCCAAGTACATATCAATTCCAGCCTCCAGCTTGCAAAAGATCTTCCGGAGTCATTCTACTGGCTAGTCAAAAGCTTCTTGACTCAATTCCAAGGAATTCTTTTCACCTTAGTTTTATTAAAATCATTTTATCATATTACAACCTTTCAAGAAGACATGGACTATAACTGGGAAATAAATAGAAGCAATCTATTTCATATCATCAAAGTCCTTAAATGATGAAGATGTGAGACACCCATTTCTCTTTTTCCCTGTTCATCACTGTACAGGATTATTGAGGCTAATTGAAGTCTGTTACATTTTTCTGCTATGGATGTGGGTTTTAGCTGAAGTGGAATGAAACATATCATATATGAAAGGAGATTACTTTTACAAATTAAACCAATGTATCTTACTGAGTTCTATTTCCAGAAATGTGACCTTATTACATTTCATAATTAAAAATGAGAGCAATAAAACCACACTAGCCAACATGCCTTCTAATAATGCCTGCTGGATTTGAATTAAGTTTGGACTTGACCATTAAAATATCACAAGGTACCCCACGGGGACTGTGATGAAAACTCCACATTGTATCAGTTGTTCTTTTCCATTCCAGACAAAATGTCAACCTTTGTGTGTACTTTGTAAATAAAAGGCTCTTGAGTATTCTTATTGATCCTATGCAAGGAGGAAAATAGGACTCTTAATATGGCTGCCTGCAAGATGAGAAGGAAGGAAAGAAGAAGGGGAGAAGGAGAGAAAGGCAGACAGACTTGGAGTCTGGGTGTTTCTGTTGTTTGGTTTTGTTTTCGTGGAGGAGGAGGAACTAGAGGGAAAGGGTTGGTCCACATTTGTTCTCAATAGTCTCTCATGACATGTACGGTTAAAATGCCCTTAGTCCTCCATATCAAGTTGGACTTGATCCAAGCAAGGTAACTTTCAAATGTTCTGAAAAACAAGCATTTGCTTGAAAATCCCGCAGTTGGAAAAAATATCTTCATGCAATGTAACTTGCCTTCTCTACCTTCTTCCGCCCTCCATTATAGTTTATGTTCTAGGAGTTGTGTATTGATCCGAGCTCTACCAAAGAGTCCCTTCTAATTAAATTTGCATTAGGCAACAAAGGATAGTCAATTCCTATTTCCCTTGGTGCCTGAGCCCATTGAACATATAAGGTGCGCAGGGCCACTGTCTGTTGTCTGTCCTGTGGAAACACAGAAATACAGTCCATGGCGGTGGTTCTCAATCTTTAGCAAGCACCAGAATCAGCTGGAGGGCTTGTTACAACCCATGCTGCTGACCCCCACCTCTTGCTTCTGATTTAATAGGTCTGCGGTGGGGCCTAAATACCTACATTTGCATCAAGTTCCCAAGTGATACTGACACTGCTGGTCTGGGTACCACACTTTGAGAACCACTGATCAATAGCAAAAGAAAAGAATAAAGTTAACACATTGAGAAAAAGAAGTATTAGAGTCAAAGATAGAGATAGAGAGAAGGAGGGTGGTAGAAAGGGGGGAAACATTCTGGCTTCTCTAGGGAGATTCATTCCTTTCTGAGGCTCAGGCTTCCATGTTTTTATTTCATAAAATACCCTAGGATCATTTCAATAACATCCCTTTCTTATTCAGGTTTTTTTTTTGGTGTTTTTGCAACCCCAAACATCTCTTACATACACCAGTAAAGAACCTCTGGTGGGCACGGTAGTCTCCTATACTTGAAAAGCCAATCCTTCCTATTTCATCTCGAACTTCCAGACAGTGCATATATTCATACCCCGTATAGATAAGAAGGAGTCTAATCTTCAGAAGAGCTTTCTCCTTAAAGGAAGACATCATGCTTGAACCCAGCTTGGTAATAACGGAGATGGGGCCTGAGCCCTGGTAATTCCTGCACAGCCCGGGCAGAGAATCATAGCTCTAGCCAAACACAAAGCTGAGGTGCTTCCCAGCCAAGGACCCCACTTGCAGTTCTCACTGCAGTCTGGCAACCACGGTACGGGCCTAGACTTCAGCATCAGCAGATGAACTTGAGCCCCAGCTTTGCCAATGCCAGCCGTGGGACCTTGGGTAACTCATTCAGCATTTCTGAGCTCCAGTTACCCCGTCAATTAAAAAAACTTAAATAACGGTACCCAATTTACAGGTCTGTAATCAGCCTGATTGATAACCTTTGGAAAGCACCCAGCATAATTTCTGGACCATTTCTGGAAGCCACACAATAATCACCAGTTTTATTAGGAAGCCATTAGCCATGCCTTATGTTAGGTAGAAGTCGTTACTCAGAAAACAGAACTGCTACGGTTGTGTGTGGGGTGATGAGATCTGAGGGCTGAATGGGGCTATTTCCACACCCACCTCCATCCCATGACTGACTTCAGAATATTATGTTCTCATGATGCCACCAGACACTCAGGTTTTTGTCAGTTTATTTATTTCTATTCAGCGTCTCCAATTCTTGGCAAGAGCACAGGGCAATCCAAACTTTCCCTGCCTGTACACAATCAACTCGCCTTCCGAGAAAGCCCCAGCAGGCTCCGATTCCCTCACGAGGTTCCTGACACAGACCCCTCCAGGAAACCGCCGATTTATAAACCCTGCTCTTTCGTGTCGTAAGCACAGCGGCTGAGGGTTCCAGAGCAGGAGTGCCCCTGCTTCCTCGCACAGGTTCTCCCCTCGCAAGAAGACCTGGAGGGTAATCGACTGAGCTGTGCCAGCTGAGACCTTTTCCAGCTTAACACACAGGTAATTAGGCTGATTTTTAAAGAATAAACATCTGAACTTTAGCATCCAGATGGGTGTTTTTACTCCTTTGAAGCAGGAGCCTGGTGAAGATGCACAGATGCGGTAATGTCATCTTGGTGTAAATGTCTCTGGAATCCCTCCATGCCCCCAAAGCCCACAGCACGTCCCTTGCAATATTGTTATGGATGGCAAACTTTTTACTCAGAGTGGATTTGATTGTGGAAAATGGCTGCAAGCTATTCCAAGCCGACCTGGTGAAAAGGAGGGCATTCAAGCAGAGTAAGAGCACTTTGTGTAATAAACAAGTGTGACTCTGAGATTGATTTTTCTGGGCATGGATCATAAACTGATTCTGAAAGAAATCAGAAATGCAGGCATCGCACACACTTTCCAAAAACTCTTCCCTTCTGGGCGAATGAGGAGTGAGCTAATACGTGCTCGGCACCTACTAGGTGCCACAAGCTTTACATCGTGTTAGAACCTCCCAACAATCCCATGATCAATGTTGGCCAATATGGAAACATTTCCAGAACAATATCTTATTCAGGGGCACAAAGGTAATAAATGATAAAGTCAAAATCAAACCTTTAACAGCCTGACTCCCAAATACTCAGGCTCTAGGGTTCACCCAATAGGCTTTGCACTTAGTTGGAACTTGTAACCAGATTCTGCTCTCACCTACCCATTTTCCCTCTTCACTCTCGAGTGCTCTTTACTGAACCTCAGGTCCCTTCCCCCTCCTCAAACCAATGAGCCATGTCTGTGTCAGAAGTGGCTTTGCACAAGGAAATACCCTCAAACAAGCCCTAACAGAAAGAGGATTTTCCAACATTAAAATGGCAAGAGGTGTCAGTGACATTTACATGTCTCAGAAACTATCCAAAAGCAACAAGAAAGAGAGACACAGACTCCGTCCTTGATATACCTGGGAGGCATTGGTAACCTAACGTTGGAATATGTAAGAAAGGAAAATGAACAGCAAACAGATTTGGAGAAGGGGTAAAGATCTGAGGCGATGGATCTCAGGTAAGGAGAAGCCCAATTCTCCAGTAGAAGGCGAGGGGAGCAAATCAAGAGCCCTTTGCTTGTAACAATAGGCTTAAGCGAGCAGGCTGACAGAAGAAGCTTCTCTCAAACTGACTTGGCACTGAGTAGAAACAAGGAAGGTGTTGTGGAATGAGGAAGTAGCCAGGCAAACCACGTTTAGGGAATGGTCGTTTGGTGAGGAAGGGTGAAGAAACATCTCTGCCTCACAAGCAACTCTGTGACTGCCAGTCTTGGTTGGTTAGGGGGAAGGACATCCACACTTAACATCCATTAGCAAGAGGAGAATTCATGCAAACCTGCAGCAACAACTTTCCTTCCTCATCCCACTACGGAACTACTTGAAATAGCAGGACCAGGAAGAAGTCACCTGTTCAAAGATGGATGATAATCAAAAGAGAACAAGCAGTGGGAAAGCAAACGGCAGAAGAAAAATCACCAATGAACTGTTGCCATGGGCTGAGGAAAATTGACCAAGCATGTTGTTATTCAATATAAACTTAGTAAAGCAATTGTCTTTATTACATAAAAGCACAAAGCGGAGATAGAAGGACTCAGGGAAGATGAGTGAGGCAATAGAAGAGAAAGAAACATGAATTGGAAAGAGGAAAAATGGAGGGAAAAATACATCCATAAAGGAGGCATTAGAAGTAGTACATAGGAGAATAAACACTATTGTAAATATAGTAAGGGAAATGGAGAACAGAAATGGCGAAAGCAAGGAAAATAAATGGAATAATCAGAATTTGAAAGGATGGAAGAGAAAATAGACAAGACAGACATAAAAGATACACAAATAATTGGTAACCCCAAAGAAAAGAACTACTAGAGGATGGATAAATTGCACCTAACTAGAGATAAATGGGAAAAAAATATATATGATAAAAGGACTAATGGAATTGAAGAACTAAGATGAAAAATGGATAATGGTTCAGAAGCGAATATAAAAATTTAAAACCATGAAAATATAGAAGAGAAATATCTAATGAATGTTTGAAAGCAAAGGCAGAAAAAAGTTGGGAGATAGCATCATGGCTTTGGAAGGAGAGGGAAAATAGAAGTTCAAGATGATATATTGAGTAAGTGAGCTATAAGCACACTTAATAATCATAAATCAAACACTGAGAAAATAGTATCAATTAAAATTGGGTGGTAGACTCTAAGGGAAAATATGAAGAAAGTATAATATACCAACTTTTTGTTTTAGTAGATATTTAAATGGTGTACAGAAATGTCTAACAAGTTTCTTTGTTTATAAAGTTAACATCCTAAGCTAAAACACAAATCTTCCAAATTAGCAGAACACACACTACACAAACACACACCTAATGGCAAGACAATCCAACCATAGAGAAGATTTTAAAAAACAAGAAAAAATAAAAACATTTTTTAAAAGATGACAGAACTAAGAATAAACCTATATACCAAAATATAAATGGGCTATACATAACGTTTTAGAAGAAAAAGAGACACAAATTGAATTGCAAAGCAAAATCCACATTTGAATATGTAAAAGAGACAAACCTAAAACAAAATGATCCAAAAATGTTGAAAATATAAGCCTGGTAAATGAAAATCTAAAGAAGGAAATGGTCATGATTTTAATAACAGACGCAATATATTCTAAGCAAAAAGGATTTTGATGAATCAAAGAACATTTTAAAATAATGAAGAGTCCATTCACAATAAAGATCTAACAGTTATTGATGACTATGAACCAAATAACATAGCATTTCATGCTAAAGGAAATGGACAAAAAATACCTGGAGAAATAAACACAATAATAGGAAATTTTATTTTCACCTCTCTCAGTTCAGAAAAAAAGCAAGTAAGCAACACCAAAAATAAATAAATATTAAATAAAACATTAACGAACATAATTAATAAATGGATATAACTGATATATATATTAACTCTCTCTGTTGCATACAAAAAACATGCCCATGAATCATTTGCAAAAAGTCTAACCATTTATTAGTCTAGAAAGTAAACCTCAGTAAGTTCCTAAAAGAGGAAATAGTTCAAAATCTTTGTCTGATCACAATGAAACAAAACTAAAAAGTAATTACAAAACTGGTAGGAAAAGTACCCAGCCATCTGGAAAACTTAAAACCTTTAAATAAATCTTGAGTTAATTGCAAGTAGCTGGAAAGATAATTATAAGAAAAACACTATATTTCAGAACCTCTAGGTACAGCTAAAGCAGAACTCAGAAGAAAACTTTAACATGTATATTAATAAACCAGAATCAAAATGAAAATGTATAATTTAGCCCACTTGACTTTTCTGTAACTCAATAAAATTAAACCAAACAAAATCAACTAACAAAGAAGTCAGAAAAATCTCTACCTCCATTAAAATAAATTTCACATTAACCAAATATGCAAACATTAAAGTTAAATGATATAAAAAATGGTCTGTCTTTGCTGTAATGAAGAGTTTCATAAAATGGAAAACTAAAACATTTTTGACCACTTAATAAAAAAAAACTACATTGAAATAAAGCTATAAACTAAAAACTGAGAAAAACTGGGAGGAAAAACTAATGCTCCCTGTGCCACAAAATGATAAATTTTTTAATATATGAAAACCCTCCAAAATCAAGAGGAAAAAAATGAAGAACCCAAGAGAAAAACCGACAAAGACTATGAAGACATTTCATAGAAGAGGACAGATAAAAGCAAATGCATCTTAAAATCATGAAGATGTTCAACTTCGTTCACTATTAGAGACCTTAAAATTAAATTTCAAAACACAACTTTTCCACCAGCAAATGGGCAAAGGCCAAATGTGGGATAATGCAATGTCTTGGAAAGTTGTAGGGAAAGAGGCACTCTGCTGCATTGCTGGACATAGGGAAAATTGTGCCTCTAATGACAGTAATTTGGCAGTAGCCAAAAATTAAAGAACACTTACCTTTGACTCAGAAATTCTGCTTCTAGGAATATAGCCATGAAATATACTCACAAACTTGTGAAATAGCATACGTACAAGTTTATCCATTACAGCATTGTTTATAATAGCAAAATAATGAAAACAAACTAAATACCCAACAGTACGATGCTGGCTAAATATATTTTGATGTTAAATATATGTGAAGTATCCATGCAGTGGAATATCATAAAGAAATGCAATTTTTTTAGAATGAAAGGGCTATATATACGCTAATAGAGAGTCAACTCAAAAATTTTATAACTGAAAGTAAAAAGCAGTCTAGAAAAGGAAAAATTGGTCTAGTATACTACCACTAGATTCACCAAAATAATATGTGTGTATATAGATATAAATATATATGAATATGCTGGGATGGCGCCTAATGGTTCAGGTGGGAAATGAATAGTGTTTTTGCATCTAAGCAGGGAACTAGGGTGGCTGGGTGAGGGGGTAGGGTAGGGGTGAAGATACACTGTTTACTATATACCCTCTTGCACATTTTGGATTCTGAATCTTGTGAATGTATTACCTAGTCAAACTAAACAGCATTTTTAACTTCAAAGGGTGCCTTTGGGGAGAAGAGGGGTTGGAGTTTAGCGGAAGGACACAGGAATACTAGGCAGGAGAAGTCAAGCAGCGCTTGGCAGGAAGTGGGACATGTCCTCGCCATCCCTCTCTGTGGTTGCTTCTCTCTGGCGTCAGCTCCACTCTCCCCTCTGCACAATGATGTCCCCTTGGCACATGGCCCAATTTTGTTGTCAATTCCAGGGCACACAACCCTCTGTCTTGGGGATTAAATTCTGTAGGGGTTGGAACTGATTGATTTATTCTGGTCTATAAATTGGATTCCTCTAGATTTGGGGTCCACTTCTTTTCCAGGGCTGCCCAGGGGGATGGACTAACACAAATGTGGCCCTGGGGATGAAAGGTAATTTACAAAGGGAGTTGGAGAATGATAGATAGGTCCAACATAAAACAGGTGGAGGAAAGCATGGCCATTGAAATCACACATTTGTGTTTAAATTCCAGCTCTGCCACTTATCATCTATGTGACCTTGGGCTAAAAATATTATCTACTTCTTTCTGCATGACTTTTGAGAAGATTGGAAGTGAGATATTTAAATGGAGGGCATATAGTAGGTGTTTAATAAGCAGCAGGCATTGCTACGGACAAATTTAAAAAGAAGAAGTAGATTCAGCCATGGGAAAGTCAAGCATTGGGAAGCCCTAAAAAGGAGGAAAGTGGGTACTTCCTGAAAGAGTTACTCTCTTAGGTCTCTGATTATCATGTGTACTATACAAGACACCAGGAAAAAAGAGGTCTAGAAGCCAAGTCTCCCAGCCACAGTCCATAACCAAGATTCACTGATTTTTCCCTGAAATTAGTTCTAGAGTCTGGAGGGGCCTGAACAGAATGGTTGGAAGGTCAGCACTGTCTCTGTGAATTCCCCGCCTTCTTCCAAAGGGAGCATTCACTTGGCATCAGCCACGAGCGTCCTTCTGTCTTGAGCATTCCCAGACTTACAAAATGACAAGGGGGGTGTGGGGAGAGGATGTCATTCAGCAAAGCACTCCATGTGCCTTTCACATTTTCTCATTTAATACAATGCTGGCAGACAGATTCTAATGCATCCGTATTATATATAAGGAAGCCAAAGCTTAAATAATTAAGGACAGTGAAGCAGAGAAGGATTCATCTGACTTGAAAGTCGACATTCTTTTCACCACCCCATGCCATGTCTCGCTTGGACAAGGACAAAGACAGTGACCTTTGATCCTCCCTTTCACCTTTTGCTTCTCTGTGAATCACACAAAAAGATTCAACCAACTCTTTGGGTAACATGAAATCCAGACATTTAGGAATCCAGGACTTAGATGCATCTCTTTTGAAGGTCGTGAACAAAACAATGTATGTCTGAACCCAATCATGAAGCCTGCTGGGAACATAATATGGACGTGGAAACGCCAGGAAAAGGAAGACTGTGGGCAACATGATGGTAAAGCAGGGAAGAGATCATGAGGAGGAAGTTCCAAGGAAATCTTTGTAGGCAGAGGAGCGAGAAGAGGATTTGCAACATTTCAAGGCCAGCAGTCCAGGTAGAAGAAGAGCACTAGAAGGGAGGCTTATAATGAAACTGCAAGACAAGCACATAGATCTGTAGGCCCAGCTGCTAAATCAGGTAATGAGGGGATAGGGGCAGGACCTTCAAAAATCATGTTGTTTTCAGAAGTTGAAATAGTGGTTACCAGAGATAAGGGCATAGGAATCAGTACTGAATAAACTCAGAAAAGCAATTAGTAAGCCTCCCTGAGAGTCTGGCATGATATGGGAAGGAACTATTATTAGAGGACAAATGAATGAAGATGCTAACATAAGACTGCAAAGCAACCAACGGTGCATTTACTTGGCATCATTGACGGGAGAAGCTAATGTACAGTGCACATTAGGACAGACGAAATATAAAACCCTGGGCAAACTTGCCGGGAACAGAGTAGCATGAGACATGCTTTTCCAGCCAATGAGAATTTGGAATGAAAGGATAATTGTTTTTAGCCATCTATTGTCCAAGTAAAATTGTCTATCTCTGTGGACATAATGGTGTAAGAGGCTGGTGCAATCTGCAGAAAGGTCTTGAACAAGAAGTTCTGCTCTTCTAAAGAGGCTGGTGTACAATTCGCAGGGTGCCACAGAAACCCAGTGTGGTTCTCCTGACGTGATAGTGATCTAGTGATCATCCCACCCCAGTCCCATCCAAGAACAGGGCCATCAAGGGCCACTGAGTCCCTTCAGACTGGGCTGGCCTAGTTCCTCCAAGGAGATGAATGGAGGGACTAAGATACACATTTAGTAGCAATTCGGCACGGGATGGTAATGTGTAAAGCCCAGCTGGATGAGGCTGCTAAGGGCAGGGTTCCCAGCTCTGAACACACAGAAGAGTCACCTGCAATGCTTTTAAACGTGTCAGAACCAGGGCTCCATACTCAGAGATTCTAATTCAGGGACCATGGATTCTGAAAATGTTCCCAGGTGATACTAATGTGCAGAGTGGAAAACAACTATCTGCGTGAGAGTGTCTAACTAAGGGAGAAAAGAAAAGCCTGGACCAAACTTTAAGGCACTCAACATTAGATGTTGGTTGAGAAGTAGAGGCCAGCAAAGAAAAGGAACACTACAGATGAGAGTATTTGGAGAGGAGGCAAGGTGATTGGTATTATATAATATGGAATGTGTGAATCAGATCGGGTCAGAGAACTGGCTAAAGCATCTCGCAACATGAAGAGTTTGTAACCCTGACAAAAGCAATTTTTGTAGGGTGGTAGGGACAAAAATCAGACTTTAGTGAGTTGAAGTGGAAACAGACATTGTAGGCAACATATTTGAGTTTTGCTCTGAATGGATAAGAATAAATGAGGCAGCAGCTAATGTAGGATGTGGGGAGAATGGAGAGTCGTCGTTTGTTTTTTCCTTACTATGCTAATGGAAATGACCTAATAGAGATAACAGAGAAGTAGAATTTCATGATGAAGGTGAAAAGAGCTATTGCAACTGAGAAAGGCAGGGGAAATGGAGTCCAGCTGGTTAGTGAAATGCTAGGTCTTTGATAAGAGCAAGGATACCTCTTCTTTGGAACCACAATGGATGATGGAGAACATGCTTCCTAATCAAGGTAGGTTTGTAAATTTGGGGGAGGGAAGATGAGGGAGTCTTTATCTGATGGTCTCTATAAATATTTACTTGTATTAATGAGTTGATACCATAAATATTATTTCAATGCCTGTCATGGTCTCCTCACAGAATATGCCATGAACATATTACCAAGTACATATATATTGACACAGATCATCCTTTAAACATAACTCCATAGTATTTCTTTGTATAGTTGGCCATTTCCTATTTATTCAATCAATACTCTTTGGAGTGGGAAATATAGATTATTTCCATTTTTTGACAATAAATACCTTTATACATTTTTTTCCTTATTTTATTAGGATAGAGTTCTAAAGATAGGATTTCTGTAAAAATAATTCTGAATCAACTTGCCCTTCTCCAATATTTTCATTGCTCCTTTGTGCAACTGGAAATCTATTTCATACAGTACCAAGGATATAACCGCTACTTTCTTTGAACGTCTAGGTGAAACTGTTTGCCTTTGATGTTAACTTTATCCTTACAGGCCTCTTTTCACGAATTGTGGTCCCACTTAGAGTGGTAGGTTGAATCAAGTTATAATAACAAGGTTATTATCTTAACCCATTCCTGAGGTTGTGAACCCATTATCATAGGATCATTGGAAGATGTTCTTTTTAGTTAAGGGGTGGCCAAGGGATCAGGATGGGTCTCAATCTTATTCCTGGAGGTCTTATGAAGCAAAAACCATAGGGGCTGGAGGAGTGGGGACAGCTAGAGACAGCAAACTAGCCGTCGGCAGGGCCTGGGCAAGGGGAGAGCATAGCCAGGCAATGGGGAAGCGCAGGAACGCTGAGGATTGCCACCAGCTAGGACACCGCTGACCCTGGCGGGGGGCACCCGCCTTCCGGCCTCTGAAACCCTGAGACAATAAATCCCCACTGTTTAAGCAAACCCACTGTGTGGTATTGGTCACAGCAGCCTGGAAATTAAGACAATTACAGATGGGTTTAACTTCATGTGAAATTGCATAGCAGTTATTTTCATTCTTATTTTTCTGCCAACACAACTGTCAACGAGAGCCGTTTGGGCACACTTGAAGAAAACTGCTTCTCAAAGTGGAAAGGCATCGTGGTTTAAATTTGCAAGGACAATTTGTCCTCTCCTTCCACAACACGCATATATATACATCTTGCTATCTTCTATCCTTCTGTTTATTTTTTAGACTTGCATGTGAAATTCTTACCCTCAAAAACTGACTTTAAGGCCTCTGAAGACAAGACTTGTGCCAGACTTGGTTCAACTACTCCTGACTCCCCGCTCCACCCAAAAGCATTTTTCATTCTTGGCATAACACTGCATCCTTGAGTTCTCTTCCCCCTTACTCTGCAGGACACTATCTGCTATTTCTTTTGAGTCCTTTACATTGTCTAGTATAGAAGCACAATATGATGGACTTCTGTCCTGAAATTCCTAGTAGCTAAACCCACCCTAAGATGCAATCCCTGTTTTCAATGTTGAAGAGGAGTGATCTTCCCAAAGTGCTAATCTTACCAGGTTCCCTTCTTGCTTAAATCCCTGCAGTGATGGCCCATTCCTTTTAGAAAAAAGAGCACGCCTTCTTCACAGGAACTCTCCTGCCCTCTGACCACCTATCTCATCATGCTATGGCTCAATCTCTGGAAGCCATTTGTACTAGTCTTATTTTAACTCCTTGAGTCATGTGCTCTTCTGCCCCAAAGGCCTCCTAAATGCTGTTTGTTCCCTTTGCAGGGTACTGTCTTGACATTCCTCTTTGCCTGGTTAACTCTGCCTCAACCTTCAGAGATTAGCATAATTGTCACCTCTTCAGATAAGGTTTAATTCCTCTATTTTCTGCCCTCATATGTTTCCCCTACCTGAGTACAACTTGCATGAAGACCTGAATAGCATCTTCCCTCTTGCAATTATATATCCAGCTTTCTGCCTTGAAGTTACATATCCAGCATTCAGAAGAATGCCCAAGAAATGTTTGTTGAATGAATTTATAAATGAATGCCTACAACTCAGACTCACTATAAAAGTTAGAGGTGGGTTGTTGAGGAACTGGTCTTGTGGTGTTGGTAGGAGGGGAGAAGGAAGGAGGTCATCTAGTCAAAATTTTTTTAACTTGGGTGCATAAAAAGTCTACAGAGTCAGTGACTGTCCTGCAACGGTATATAGGCATGCTTCATGGCATGACAGGTTTGATTCCAGAACACCACAATAAAGCAAATATCACAATAAAGCAGGTCACACGAAATATTTTGGTTTCCCCATACACATAAAAATTATGCCCATACTATACTGTAGTCTATTAAGTGTGCAATAGCATTATGTCTTTAAAAAACAGTGCCCATTCACAACTATTACTATACACTTATTATTTATGTATGTTTATGTATGAGTGATATACTTCAATAAACTAATTTTTAAAAAACAGTGTCCATACCTTAATTAAAATGTGATGCAGAGACATGACGTGAACACATGCTGTTGGAAAAATGGCGCCAATAGATGTTCTTGACTGAGGGTTGCCACAAACCTTCAATTAGTAACAGATGCAGTGTCTGTGAAGCGCAATAAAGTGAAGCACAATAAAATGAGGTATGCCTGTATAATATGTGTGCATCCATGTATCTTGTGGGAACAGAGTCCATTGCATTCATTAAATGTTCAAATGAACCCTGACCCTTTGAAAAAATGAGAAATCACTGGGTCTAACCTGTTTTCTAAGCAAAAACTAGATATGTGGCCAGAACTAAAATTTGATCTTTTGAATCCCCAGCTAGTGCTCTACCTTTTCCACTTTCTACTAAATAATAGCAATACCAGCAATTATAATAGATTTAAAATATCTTTTTCGGTCAGCTCCTGATTCTTTGGGAATCTTCTAGGCAGAATGAACTCCGTGAAATTCTGGTGGATCCAACAGTTCGAGGGTCAGGGGAAGCAAGAGCTGCCTGGCTGTCCTTTGACATTTGGCCTCACCCCCTTCTCCTTGAATCTTCACCAGCAGATAGCTCTGAAGGCAGCCTGCAGCCTCGGGGTTTTCATCCTTCATTTGCCTCTTGTTTCTAACTAATGAAGCCTCGTGCCCTTGTTGGGCCTTGTTTCTACAAGGCTGGACATCTTCTTTTAGCAGGCCGTACTTGGAAAACAAGATATTTTCCTTTGTACTGGAGACAAATGGTGATTAATGTGCTCATTGTAATTAATCTGTGGTGACAGATTAGTGGCGTAGCAGCCGTGCTCCTACTGCTGAGGGAGCCTTCCCTGATAGGACAGCTGGTGAGAGGGGACACCAAATTCAATTTGTTCCTCATTTGCATACATATGACAACCATCTGTGCTAATAGCACCAGTGTGCAGTCTCTCCCGGGTGCCGGTCGGGCCTGGGAGAGGGGGAGCTCAGAGCATAAATATTTGTAAAGGGAAACGGTGGGCTTGATGGAACACAACCAACCGTGTCCCCCTTCTACCAAAGTCTAAGAAGTAAACACGGGCTGAGAGTTCTCTCACCCGCAGAGGGTCATCTTCTTAGAACTCCTGCTCCTTCCATCTAAAGCCATCACCCTCTCCATCTCAAAAATCCCGTTAAATTGTGCTTGGTCTATTTCTATCACCCAGTCATTCAAACTTGTTTCATTTTGGCAGACACCATTTTTTCTAACTGCTCTAGTCATTCAAAAAAATAATAATTACAGACTGTCTCCTAAGTTGCTATGGAGTGAATCACATCCCCCACAAAGACATGCTCAAGTCCTAACCCCTGGTCCTGTGGTGTGAACCTGTTTGTAAACAGGATCTCTGAAGATGTCATCAGTTAAGGTGAGGTCAGACTGACCCTGGGTGGGTCTTAATCCCATAGGACTGGATCCCTCTAAGCAGAGGAAATGTGGACCCTGCAGGAGGGGACAGACAGAGGGAGGGAGGGGGCCATGTGAAGGAGGCCGAGACTGAGCTATGGATCGCTGGCTAGACACTACCAGAATGCCGGGGACTTCAGAGAGCGCACGCCCCTGCCAAAACCTTGATTTTGGATGTCTAGCCTCCAAAATGGTGATGATAGATCCTGGTTGTTTAAGTTTGCTACAGAAGCCCTGGCAAAATAAGACGTAAGCTCAGGCGCTATTCTAGGTGACACAGCAGTTACAGGAGAGGAAAGGTTCTCCTTCATCTTATGGAGCTTACGTGGTGAACACAGTCAATCAACAAATTAACAAGAATGATAGCATGTGGTGGTATATTCCAAGCAGGGAATCAAAATAGGCCACGTCATAGAGAGATTGTGATGCATACTTTAGACTGGGTGGTCAGAGCAGTCCTCTCCAAGGAGGAAACTCTGCAGCTACCGTCTGAGTGACAAGAAGGAAACAGCCTTGTGAAAGTCAAGGGAACTTCCAGAGAGAGGCAATACCTAACCCAGGGACCTCTGGAGGAGGGGTTCTTAACCAGGAGTCTGTGAACTTGTACTGAAATTTTTTCGAAAAATCATTATTCTTGTGGGGACGTGCTGGTGCAGGAGTGAGGTATTTATTAAATAATACACAGTGTCGTGTGGACTTAGTAAGGGGTCTGTGATTTTCACCTGACTGGCAAAGGGGTCGTAGAACAAAAAGGTTTAAGAAGCCCTGCTCTAGAGGGAGTGAACTTGATGAAGTGTGGAAGATGGTCCAGGCGCTGGCGGGCAATGTGCCAGGACTTGACAGTGGCAAGAGGAGACCAGCTGAAGCACATGTGTGATAATGTCCTCCTAAGCACAGACTGGGGTTTCTTAACCTCAGCACTTAGACATTTTGGGCTAGATATTTCTTTGTCAGAGAGGACTGTCTTTTGGGTGGTAAAACGCACCCCTGGCCTCTATCCACTTGGTGCCAATAGCACCCTCTCAGTTGTGACAAAGGAAAATGCTTCTAGACATTTCCAAATGTCCCCTGGGGGTCAGAATCACTGCCAGTTGAGGACCACTGCATAGGCTCATCACAAGACGTTTCATCACAGAAACGTTCATTAAATATTTGCCGTTGGCGACAGCAATTATATCTTGACACAAAGCTCTCTGCCTTCCTCTATCCACTAAAGGAATTAGATTCTTTTAAAAGCCTTGTAAAATAGTTCCAGAATTCTAATTAGTCTCTGGAAACACCTCCAGTCTCCAGAATCCTTCTTCAGAGTTGAAGACAAATATGTGAGAAGTCAGAATGAGGTGTGAGCAGGAGTTATTCATTCAGCCAGTCAACAAACGGCAAAGTTAGACAACAACTGAATTAAGAGAGTCCTTCCATGACCAGAGCCTGGTTTGATAAGATAGGGGAGGTTATTACTTAAGAAAAATGGCTTCCGCACATCCCAGTGACTTTGCATCCCAAATAAAAAGTCATCTTGAGCACAACAGATGTCCTTTTAAAATTTTATCAACCAGAAAAATAGAGGGGGAGAAGGCAAGCCAGCCTATTAAAATGTAATCTAGATTCCACAAATTAATACAAGGGTAGTATAATCAGGTTGAAATTGCATGAAGTAAAATGAGATGTCGCTGTCCTTATAGTGGGTCATAGCCCCTGAAACCCTAAAGTGTGAGTATGAATAGGAGCACGTATACCCTCCACTTGTCCTGCAGCATGGGGATCAGAGCAGACTTTCCTGGTGACTCTCAATACAGTTTCAGGAACCTTCATTCCTCGAAACCCCTACCAGTTGATCTGAGAGCCATTACAGATGATGTGTATTGCCAAAACAGCCCCCTAGGAAGCATTACTATAGGTTGACAACTAATCATTCTCCCCAAATTGAACCATTTTTGTTGTTGAGCTGAGATACAGAAAATTGAAACCAAGGTCAAAGAAAGCCCTTCCTTCTAGAAGAGAAGACCTGGACCACTGGCTGTCTAGCTCCTTTTCCCTGAACCCCACCCAGGTCCTGGTAGATCCTCCAAGGTGGAGGCAAGAAGGGTGACTAGACTTCTTTCCTTGCAGAGAGGGACTTGGTTTAGCCCTGGTGATTCTGTGACATGAATCTTAAGGGAGGGAAGAAATAGAAATAAAAAGAAAGATATTCCCAACAAGGGAATCACATAAAATAACATTGTATGAGGCAGCAGAAGTATTCTGGTTGTCAATGGCAGCCTAACAAGCCACCCAAAATTGAGTATTTTAAGGCAACAACAGCTTCTTATTTCTAATTCTGTGAGTTAGATGAGCAGTTCAGTTTCTTGTGTGCCGGCTAGATAATTAGAATGAATGGAAAGTTCAAAACGGCCCAGTCACACAGCTGGCAACTTATCGATGCACACTGCCATTTGGGAGCTCAGCAGGAGATGAGGGGGAGGTTCTCAGTTCTCCTCCATGTGGGCTGTCCACATTGCTCCTTAGGCTTCCTCACAACATGGCAGAAGGACAGAGGAATGACTCCCTCCTTATAAAAGCTTTTACCTTTGAACACCAGTTATTCCCCAGGCTGCTGTGACAAAGATATAAATAGAAAATGTTCAAGAGCCATTTCTTTCATCTCAACAAGTTTTTATAATTCCCATGCCATCTACTGACACTCACTTAAGCAGTAAGTAAATGGTTGGCTCTACTTTTAAAAACATCTAATTCATACTGCTAGTACAAAAATTGCATATAGTAAAATGTAAATCTTGCATTTCAAAAATGAAAGATGATAGTTAAAACAGTTAAATACAGTGTCTGATGTAGTATGTGCTTAGTAAATGACATCTACTATCATTGTTCAAGAGAACCTCTTCCAAAGAATGGTGGAAGAATGGGGTTCAATCCATTTGGCTGGGAAGAGAGGAATATAAAGATCAAGAAGCTTGGGGTCAGGAGAATGGTGGTGTTTACTGTGCCTCAAGACACATTTAACAGAGCTATCTTTAATACCAAATTATCAGAGACAGTTTGAGGATTTTCATTAGCACAGAAATGTCTTTCTCCTGAGCCCTGGAATAAATACTTACAAGGTTAAAGGTCAGCTCATTAATCTCCTCCCTTGTGTGTCTGTTTGGACAAATGGATACTCTGGATACTCCATTGTTAAGGCAATTTGGGGCAGGATGATGAAAGAACTTGAAATCAAGAGAAATTGTATATTCTAATCTACTTCACTATTGTCACATGGTGGATGGAGGGGCATGCGATAGAAAGTTTTTTAAAACTGTAATTCAAATTACAAGTTTGTGATTTGGTTCTATTCCTTTCCAGAGTTTGTTTATGTGACTTGCCTTCTTCATGGCATTTGATGAGCTTTTCATTTTCAAGCAAATCTTTATTTTGCTCACTTAGCCAACATCTGTCATAAGCAAGAGCAGTGTAAGTGGTTCCTCCGTCTCTTTGTACCAATGCTACCCTACTGCTTTCCAGGCACTAAGTCAACACCTCTCCAAGCTGCAGTGAGGAGCCCTGGAGAAACCTCATTCTTAGGGACATGGAAACAGAAGCAGAGGAAGCTTTACACTTTTCAATGAAGTAAAATGAGGGAACTTTATGCTTAATAGTTTAGAGTCACCATCATTTTTTAAAATTGTCAAAAAATCCCTCTGTTAGGATCCAGATCATTTATCCTTAATGTGGACAGCTCTCACGGAGACTTTCTGGAATGGATACAAAACCTTGAGAAGAGGTGAAGTGACTTGCTCAAGGTCACTTGTGTAGACCCCAGAAGAGGAAAGACGACAAGCCCTGTATTTCTACAGGGGGGGTTGGCAGGCAGACTCTAGGTGCCCCCTGCCCCATGATCCCTGCATCCTGTTGTCCATGCCTCTGTGGGACCTCTTTCCCTGGAAGGTAGGTGGGACACATGACTAGCTTCTAGCAAAGGTGATGGGGTGTCACGACACGATTATGAAAGGTTACTGAAGGCTCTGCTTGTTAGAAGATTCAGTCTAGGAACGCTCCTGCTGGCCTGATGAAGGGAATGGCCATTTTGGGAAAATCCATAACAAGGAGCCACATGTGGCCTCTAGAAACCACAGGTGGCCTTGAGAAACAAGGTGGTCGCTGGATGCTGAGGGCAGCTTCCAGCCAGAAAGAAAGTAGGGCTGTCAGTCTCCCGGCCACAAGGAAACGAATTCTGACACCAACCTGAGAGAGCTTGGAAGTGGACTCTCCCAGTCAAGCCTCCAGATAAGAACACAGCCTGGCTGACACCTTGATTGTCCTCTTATGAGACACTAAGCAGAGGAACCAAGTGGTTCCTGACTCCGACCCTCAAAAGCTGCCATGATAAACGTGTGCTGCTTTAAGTCATTGGATTTGGGCTAATATGGCACACAGCTATAGAAAACAAATACCGAGGTCCTTTGCAACAGATTCTTAAGCATCTTACTTTTGTCCACCATAAAAGCACCTCTGATTACTTAGAGAGAAGTGAAGGATTTCTCCTGGTACTCTTTTATTTAGGCTTAAAATTTCCCAAATGATGCCTCATATTTCCTACCTAAATAGGATCCTTATTCTCAGTCACAATGCACTGTTAATACCTCATCTTTCTTCTATATATTAATTTACAATTGTTCCTGGTTGTTCATCTCAGTTGTATGCCACCAAAGCACATTTTAGTCAAATTAGCCAATATGTTAGCACCATACCAACATATCCACAGCCTCAAGCCCAGCACAACTGAATCATCTGGAAACAAACTTGAATCACATTTTTCAAATGTAGAGATGGAAAGTATGCCAGGAGCCTTTCCCTCTAACTTCCTCATTTGACAGATGAGAGAAGTGAGCCTCCAAATTCTAATAATGTGTTAATGGTAGACAAAGAGTTTGAGGCAAAATGGTATGACAAAAAAGTAGTGCTCTTCCTCACCCCAGTAAGAATGGAATCTACATTTATAGGGTACCACTGATATCCAAGGCACTGTGATAAAGACTTCACCATGTTCCCAGTGAATCCCTAGCAGATCATAAGGTATGCATTGTTTTCCCTACAGCCGGGTACACTACTTGAAATGAAATTTTTTCCTGTATTTTTCAACAAAAAAGATGTAAAAGGTCCGAAATTAACTGATGACAAACTTCGTTAGAAACTGGGAAAGAGGAGGGGGCAGTGGAGGTTCAGAATGCCCTAGAATCATGGAGGTAATTTCACTTTAAAGGCTGCATACATGGATAATAGTCCTATTTTCTTGGCAAAGGGAGGTAGAGAATAATTCAGTTTAGAAATGTAAACACAGCCTGTAATCAAACCCTGAGTTCAGAGAAAAATCCTGAATGTTCAGGACAAAATATCTTTTAAGGTTTGGGGGTTTAAAAGAAATACTTCCCATCCCCAAGGAAAGACTAGGTAGGGGGTGTAGAACATTGACTCTGTCCATGATGTGGTGCACCACATGAGCCAGTGTGTGGTTTGTATTTGCTATCCATTGCTGCATAACAAACCATCCCAAAACTTAGTGGCTTTGAAAATCAACTGTGTATTTAGCTCATAATTATTGTGGGCACCTGAGTGATTCTTCTAGTCTGGTCCAGCTCAGTTGCACTCTGCTGGACTCACTCAGACATCGGTGGTCAGCTGAAAGGTCATCTGGATGCTCTAGAATGGTGTGGTAGGCAGGCTAATGGCCTCCTCAAGATGTTCATGCCCTAATCTGCAGAACCAGTGAATATGTTCCTTTACAACGCAAAACGGACTTTGCAGATGTGATTAAGGTACAGATCTTGAGATGGGATTATCCTGGATTATCCAAGTGGATCCCATCTAATTTCACAGTCCTTAACAACAGAGAAATTTTTTGTAGCTGAATGCGAGGGATGAGATGGAAGGAGAAGAGGAAGAGATTTGAACTGTGAGAAGGACTCAGGCCACTATTGCTGGCTTTGAAGATGGAGGAAGGGGTTTTCAAACCTCTAGAAGCTGGCGATGACCTTCAGCTCACAGTCAGCAAGAAAATGAAGATCTCGGTTCTATAACCACAAGGAACTGAAATCTGTCAATAATACAAATGAGCAAAGAATTTCCCTAGAGCCTCCAAAAAGAAACACAGCATCACTGACACCTTGAATTTAGCCTGATGAGATCCATACTAGACTTCTGACCTACAGAACTGAAAGATAATCAATTTGTGTTATTTAGGCTGCTAAATTTGTGGTAATTTCTCACGGTTGCTTAGAAAACTAATACAGATGGCCTTCCTCATGTATCTGCTAGTTGGCAGGCTGGTTGATCTGGACTCTACTTGTTTACTCATCCTCCAACTAATGAGCTGCTTCTTTACTTGATGGCCTCAGGGTTCCAAATATCAGAAAGGGAAGACAAGTCTGAATGCACAAGTACTTTTTAAGTCTCTGCTTGAACCATGATTATTACTGTACTCTTAGCCAAAGTAAAAGCAAGTTGTGGCCACTGTCTCCACACCAATGGTATAATTTCTTCCATTGCTAGAGTTACAATAATTCTGTAGTAGAATACCAATAAGTCCATTCTAATTCATATTTTATTCCTCCATCCTGAGGACCCTGGGACGGTGATGTCCACTCCACCTCCAAATCGAGAGGGGGCTTAGAACCCACAAGGCTGATGGATGTGCTTCTCCTGCCTGCAGTTGTAGACTCTCTTGGTTCCCTGGTGTGGTGGATGACCAACCTCACCTCCCTGTTAGTAAGTCCAATGAGCCAGAAAGTAGGTGTTGCAACTCTGCTGAGTCTCAGGGCCCAGCTAGCACATGGACAGTCCCGAGATTCAGGACAGTCCCAGAGATTCAGGACAGTCCTGAGCATACACCAACCCCAGGTTCAGTAAAAGTGACAGAAGAGGCATGTGTAGAGAGGTCACATCTGAGTCCAACTCCATCACACTCAGGAGCACAAATTCCAAAGTAGGGTCCACTGGCAAGGCACTGAGCTCCAGAGCCATCTGTCATGACCATAGGGCCTGGTGTCTCCATAGTCCCATAATCCATGCTGTGTAGCAGTGCTCCAAAATGTACTCATCAGATGCAACGAATGTACCACACTAATGAAAGAAGTTGTCGATGTGGGAGGAGTGGAGGGTGTGGGGAACAGGGTATATGGCAACCTCTTGTATTTTTCAATGTAACATTTTGTGTGATCTCTGTATCTTAAAATAAATGGGAAAAAAAAAAGGCAAGTCATGAGGCCAGCTTAGACTTGGGGGTGGAGAAATAGAGTCCATGTCTTGATGAAAGGATCAGCAGAGTCACGTGGCAAGGGTGTAGAAACAAAAGGGAAGATATATGTGGCCATTTTTGTGATCTACCACATCAGGTAATAGGTAACCCAGTGTGTGAACCAAAAAAAATCTGCTATGAAAGGACACTCCATTCCAGTGCCTGTGACTCTGGTGAGGTGGAGGACGGGTCTCAGCTCTGCATCCTGGGACCCATGCTTCATATCAGCTTTATTCCACAGTCAGTGCCCTGCCCTCATATCAAAACAAGAAACTTCTTTCACCAGTTCTTCTTCCATCCCCCAAATACAGGAAACAAACCTGCGCTACTATCTCCGGGAAACTTGTCTACCCCAAGGAGATTCCCAACTGCATAACAGGGCAGGGGGAGTATCATGGACTTGCTGCAATTATCAGCTGGCGGGAGCGCTTAAGTTTCCTCCCTCTGGTGAAGGACATACAGGGGCATGAGGGTACACCTTGAACTCTAGGGACACCCACATATTCCAATTTTACAGATAAGAAAATTGAAGTTCAGGGAAATAAAACACCTCACTCAAAGCTACACAGAGGCAGAACTGAGACAGACCCAAGAAATGTGGAACGGCAGACAGAGACCTTAGAGGTACACACATTACAACAGATTCTGTTGATCCGCTGCCAGCAGCCCTTCCCCTCCTTTACTGCAGAGCAGAATCTCTAATTCTAGTTTCCGCTCCTCTCCCTTATGGCTCAGGGAAAGGTGGCCCTATCCCCAATTTCAGGAATAAATCCCAGCTGAGCTATGCAAGTGTCAGTAGCCCTGTTTCCCTTGCCTGCCATTGCTGTAGCCACGGGCATGGAAAGCCAGCTTCCAGGGTTTGCAACCATGCGGTTACACAGGGCCCCATGCCCAGAAGTCCCTCATATTTGCTCCTTCAAGCTCTGCTGTCAGTCTGATAATTAATTCTTTTTTTTAAAAGATTTATTTTATATATTTCTCTCCCTTTCCCCCATTGTCGGCTCTCTGTGTCCAATCACTGTGTGTTCTTCTGCATCCGCTTGCATTATCAGGTGGCACTGGGAATCTGCATCTTTTTTGTTGCATCATCTTGCTGCATCAGCTTCCTGTGTGTGCGGTGCCATCCCTGGGTGGGCTGCACTTTTTTCATGCAGGGCGGCTCTCTTTGCCGGGCACACATCTTGCGTGTGGGGTGCCCCTACACAGGGGTGCCCCTGCATGGCACGGCACTCCTCGTGTGCAGCAGCATTTCACATGGGCCAGCTTACTCCATGGATCAGGTGGCCCTGGGGAGCAAACCCTGGACCCTCCATATGATAGACTGACACTCTATCAGTTGAGCCACGTCCGCTTCCCTTATATTTAATTCTTAATAGTTGTCCAGCAAAAGGCCCCACCTTTTCATTTTGCACTGGGCCCTGAAAATTAAGTAACTGGTCCTGTGTATACCATAAAATTCTGATTCATATGACAAGGGGGAAGTTTATTGGATGTTTTGTGGTAACTTTTTGGTCATTGTTGATAGAAAGCACACAAATACACACAGCTACCATGGCAAATATCATATAATGGTTGGCTTAAACAAGCAGAATTTATTGTCCTGTGATTTTAGAAACTAAAAGTATAATATCAAGTATGGGCAGGACCTGTTTTCTCCAAGAATCTGTAGTGCTCTTGCAATCCTACTTTGCATGTTTGTCTTTCTCTCTGTCTACTCTTCTGATTTCTACTGACATCTTGCTTTTAATGACTTCTGCATCCAAATTTTCTCTTTATAAGGCCTTCACTCATATGGATTAGGGCTTATCCTGATTCACCTTGGCGTCATTTAAAGAGGATTTTTAGAGGTCCTCATCACAAATGAACCCACACCTTAACTCATAACAGCATCTGTTAACAAATGGGTATGAACCCACAGGGATGCAGATTAAGACTTGACCGTGTCTTTTGTGGGGGACAGAATTCAATCTCCAAATCCTCTTACCCCCTTCTTCCTCATGCGATTCTTGAAACCACTGTAGCTATCTTGTATCCTTGAGGGAAGCCAAACCGACGAGCTGAGTTTGGCAAAGCAGAAAGGTGGAAAGAACCTTGATCTTGATGGTGTCGTTAGACTGCTGAATTAAGGATCCTTAGGGTTTCTTTCATATGAAATAATAAAACCTCTTTATTGTTTATAACATTTGAATTGTGTTTCTCTTACTTAAATACTGCACAGAATAGATCTAATTGGTATTACCTAGATGACTTTGGGAAAGTTATTTGATTTCTGTGAGCTCCTTCCTTATCTGTAATATAAGGACTATGCCACCTCACACAGAAAATGGTGAAAAATAAATAAGATTTGGCACATAGCAGGGGCTAATTCAATGGTGGCAGCAATGGTAATTGTCACAGGTTTTTTTTTCTGTTGTTACTAGCTCAGTGGTATTATTTGCCATAGCCAAAAAACTACTCTCATTCTCACACCACTTCAAATGTATTTAAATTTTATCATCTAATAACTCCAGTGACATAGAAAACATATCAGTTAAGCAACTTAGATACAGTCCCTGCAAATCTGAATGCCAGACTTTGAATGCTGCTTAGTTCCATGTTTGAATATATGCTACACTAAACCAGATAATTTATCCTATACCTGGACCAGCAACTATCAAAAGTAAATTAGGACCCAGATCTTCACACTAATACATGGACAGTTTTCAGAAAATATAACGATAAATAAGCCAAGTAGTAGATTTACTATGAGTGTAAACAAACCTGATGATTTCTGCTCCTGGGAAGATGGAGTTAATGTACCTTTCCCAATTCCTCCCACTAAGCATGGCTCAGATCCCTGAGCATTGTATATGTATAAAGCAAACATAAGAAGACTTTGAAAAGTAGAATGAAGTATGCAGACCAGCTAGGGGCATGGAGCTGGAGGAATGATGTGATGAGCTCCCTGAGTTCTCTTTTAGCCCATATATCCAAGACACAGAGCAAAGGAAGTTGGCAACTATGAAACACCAATAGGCTCAGACAAAATAAAGGTCCAAAAACCCCCAAACAAACAAAAATCCTTTTTCTTTCTAGCCAAAGGACCAGAAAAGGGGCAGCCTAGAAAGGCAAAAACTTTTAGATGGTAACCACTGTATTCCAGCTCAACTTTACAGAGCAAAGGCTGAGTGGGATCATAGGCTGCCACCCTCCTGAGGCTATAGTGAGGCACCCCAGCACCTCCACTGGATCCCTGCCAGGGTGACGTCAGGAGCCTGGACTTTCAGCCCCATGGGCCAGTAATGAGATACCAACCAGTGCAGTGCCTGTGGAGACCACAGAGAGGGCTGAAACCAGGTGAAGAATCTGGATGTCTAATTCCATGTGGTACAAATAAGTGCCCCTTCTCCTGCCAGGTCAGTGTCAGAAAAGCCCAGTTAAAACAGAAGGTGTAAGAAAATACAAAGTCTCATAACAATATAAACTATGCAGGTTTCAATCGAAAATCATACCAAGAACCAAATAAATCTCTAACAGAATGAACAAAGGCAATGAACAGATGTCAACACCTAGATGTTAGAACTCTTTGACAAAGATTTTAAAGGAGCCATAATTTTAAAAATAATGTTTCAATGAGCAGTTATGGACTTAACTAAAACAAATGAAAAAATGGAAAGCATCGGAAAAGAAAGAGAACCAAATGGAAGTTTTAGAACTAAAAATGCAGTTAATAAAGAAAATACAAAATGAAAAATTTACTGGGTGGGCTCAATAGCAAAATGGAGGGAAGAGAAGAAAGAATCAGTGAACTAGAAAATAGAATAGAAATTATCCAATCTATTCTACAACTGAGAGAAAATAACAGAGCTTCAGGGAGCTATGTGACTGTATCAAAAGATTGCACATTCATGTCACTGGCATTCTGGCAGAGGCCATAAAAAGCACTTGAAGAAATAATAGCTGAAAATTTCCCAAATTTGTCAAGAGACATAAACATACAATTCAAGAAGCTGGGTGAGCCCCAAATAAATGGGATAAATGAAAAGAAATCATTGCCAAGACATACCATAAACTTTTGAAAATAAATGACAAAAATTCTTGAACACAGAGAAACCTATAGAGGAAAAAATTGTAATGATATCAGATATTTCAACAGAAATGGAATCCATAAAATGTGGTACAATATTTTTGAGTGCTGAAAGAAAAGAACTGTGAACCAGAATTCTATACCCAGTGAAAACACACTTCAGGAATGAAGGGGGAAATAACACTTTCTTAGATTAAAAAAAAAAAACTAAGAAAATTTGTCACCAACAGACTTTAAAATAAAAAATGTCTAAAGGAAGTTCTCTAAACAGAACGAAACAATAAGGAATTTTGAAACCCTGGGAAGGAAAAAAGAACATGTAAGCAAAAATATAGGTGAATACAATATGCTTTCCTTCTCTGGTTAAGTTTTTAAAAATATGTTGATGAGTGAAGCAAAGATTACAACACTGTCTGAAGTGGTTCTAAACATATGTAGATAAGATATTTAAAACAATTATAGATCTCTATATGTCATTCAAACTGGCAAAATGACAATATCAGTAGAGTGTGGTAAATTTTTGTATATATATAAAGGAACACCCAAAATAATAACCACTAAAAAATGATGCATAAAGAAATATGCTCAAAAAGACAATAGCTAAATCAAAATGTAATTATAAAAAATATAGACTAGAGGTGGGGCAAGATGGTGGCAGAGTAAAGAGCTCTAAGAGTCAGTTCATCCTACAGGGCAGTTAGCAATCACTGAGAGCTATCTAAAGCACTTATTTGGGGGCCCCAGGAAACCAGAAGAGTATCCCGCAATATCCTTGAAAATGTGGAAGGAGGAGCTTGCCCATCTGCAGAGAAGATTCATGAGTAGAGGCCTCCATGCCACAGAAGCTGGTGCCTGCAGTGCAAGCCACCTCAGGACTTATTCTGTGGCTGGAGTTGGAAGCTTCATTTCCCAAAAATGGGGGAGGAAGACATAGTTGAGCACTGACTTCAGCCACTGATTAGTAAATTCAACTGGCTAAAGTATAATCCTAAGAACAGCTAAAGTTTGAACCAGTCCAAGTTAGAAAAAGATTGATAGACACCATTTTAACTCTGCCCCTGGCATAAGGGAAGTGGGGCAGATGGAAAATCACAGTGCTGGTAGGGACTCGCTTCTTCCATCCACATCTGATTGAAGCTCTAGCCTAAGTCCCATTTCCAGCAGAAAGGCAGCATGAGTGGTCCTTCTCAGCCCTCCTCTTATCTCCTTTAAGAATCCACCCACTACCAGGTCTTGAAGATGTTTACCTACATATTCTTCTAGAAGCTTTATGGTTCTTACTTTTATATTTAGGTATTTGATCCATTTTTAGTTAATTTTTATATAAGGTGTGAGATAGGCACCCTCTTTCTTCCTTTGACTATGGATATCCAGTTCTTCTAGCACCAATTGTTGAATGGACTATTTTGCCTGAGATGGGTGGGTTTGACAAACTTATCAAAAATTACTTGACCATAGATGGAAGGGTCTATTTCTGAACCATTAGTTCAGTTCCACTAGTCTATCTTTGTGCCTGTACCATTCTGTTTTTACCACTGTAGCTAGGTAATATGATTTAAAGTCTGGAGGTGAGAGTCCTCCAACTTTGCTTTTCCTCTTTAGGATGTTTCTGGCTATTTGGGACCCTTTACCCTTCCAAATAAAGTTAAGCAGGGTCTCAGGGAACTAAATGACAGCCAAGAGATGTGAAAACATATGTGTTATGGGTATTCCAGAAGAAGAAAAAGGAAATGGGCCAAAGGAAGATTTGAGAAATAATGGTAGAAAATTTCCCAACCCTATTGAAGGACATAGATATCTGTGTCTAAGAAGCACAACATACTCCCATCCTAATAAATCCAAATAGATCAACTCTGAGACACATACTAATCAAAATGTCAAATGCCAAAGACAAAGAGAGAACTCTGAGAGCAGCAAGAGAAAAGAAATGGGGAAGCGGACTTGGCCCAGTGGATAGGGCATCCGTCTACCACATGGGAGGTCCGCAGTTCAAACCCCGGGCCTCTTTGACCCGTGTGGAGCTGGCCCATGCACAGTGCTGATGTGTGCAAGGAGTGCCGTGCCACGCAGGGGTGTCCCCCAAATAGGGGAGCCCCACACGCAAGGAGTACGCCCCATAGGGAGAGCTGCCCAGCACAGCAAATGGACACAGAGAACAGACAACTGGGTTCAGGGTCGGGGAGGGGAGAGAAATAAAAATAAATCTTAAAAAAAAAAAGAAAAGAAATGCATCACATATAAGGGATACCCAATAAGATTGTCAATTTCTCACTGGAAACCATGGAGGCAAGAAGGCAGTGGTATGATATATTTAAGATACTGCAAAAGAAAACTGCCACCAAGAATCTTACATCCAGCAATACTGTCTTTCAAAACTGAGGATGAGTTCAGAATAATCACAGATAAACAGAAACTGAGAAAGTTTATAACAAAAAACCAACTTTGCAGGAAATACTAAAGGGAGTGTTACAGCCTGAAAAGAAAAGACAGGAAAGAAAGTCTTAGAAGAGAGTCTAGAAATGATGATTATATCAGATACAGTAACTAAAAGTGTCATAAAAGTGGTGAAAATAAAATGACATATAAATCCCAAAGGGAAAAATGGGTGAAATAAGAACTGCCTTTACAGTAATTACATCACATGTTAATGGATTAAATTCCCCAATTGAAAGACACAGAATGGATGAGAAAATATGGGCCATCTATATGCTGTCTGCAAAAGACTCACCTTAGAGCCAAGGATACCAACAGATTGAAAGTGAAAGTTTGGAAAAAGGTAGCATTTTGATATGGTTAAGAATTCCAAAAATAGGTATTGGATTATGTTGGTAATCTGGTCTGCACCTGGGCATGATTAAGTTATGATTAGGGATTTGATTGGGCCATGTCATTGGGGCACTGAGTCCCCACCCCTTGGTGGATGGAGACTCACAGGTAAAAGGCATGGCAAAGGGCAGAGTTGAGGGTTTTTGATTTTGGAGTTTTGATATTGGAGTTTGGTGCTGAAGCCTTAAGATGGAGCCCTGGAAAGTAAGCTCACAGAGGAAAAAGAAGCCAGCCCAGGAAGAGAGGAATGCTGAACCCAGAGAGAAGCAAGACCCTGGAAGGGAGGAACCCAGAAGCCTGAACCCTCACAGATGTTGGCAGCCATCTTGCTCCCACACGTAAAAATAGACTTTGGTGAGGGAAGTAACTTATGCTTTATAGCGTGGTATCTGTAAGTGCCTACCTGAAATAAATACCCTTTACAAAATCAACCAATTTCTTTTTTTTTAAGATTTATTTATTTATTTTTAATTTCTCTCCCCTTCCCTGCTCCCCCCACCCCAGTTGTCTGCTCTCTGTGTCTGCTTGTATTCTTGTCAGCAGCACTGGGAATCTGTGTCTTTTTTTGTTGTGTCGACTTGCTGTGTCAGCTCTCCATGTGTGTGATGCCACTCATGGGCAGGCTGCACTTTTTTGTGCTGGGCAGCTCTCCTTAACAGGGTACTGCTTTCACATGGGGCTCCCCTACATGGGGGACACCCTCGAGTGGTATGGCACTCCTTGCACTCATCAGCACTGCATGTGGGCCAGCTCATCACATGGGTCAGGAGGCCCTGGGTTTGAACCCTGGACCTCCCATGTGGTAGGCAGATGCTCTATCCGTTAAGCCAAATCTGCTTCCCTCAACCAGTTTCTGGTACTTTGCATCAGCATCCCTTTGGCTGGCTAATACAATACAATATTCCACATATGTGGTAACAACAACAACAAAAAAGCTGGGGTAGCTACACTTATATTGGATGGAATAGACTTTAAATGCAAACTGTTATTAGAGACAAGGAGGGATGTTACATATCAATAAAAGGGGCAATTCATCACGAAGAAAAAAATCATAAAGATATATGCACCTAACCAGGATTCCCCAAAATACATGAGGCAAACACTGGCAAAACTGAAGGAAGCAACAGACATCTCTATAGTCATAGTTGGAGACTTCAATATACCATTTTCATCATTGAAAAGAACATCTAGGTAAGGATCAATAAAGAAATAGAGGGCTTGAATAAAATGATAAATGGACTAAACCTAATATACATATACAGAACAGTGACCCCCAAAACAGCAGGATATATATATTCTTTTCAAGTGCTCATGCATCCTTCTCCAGGATAGACTATATGTTGTGTCACAAAGCAGATCTCAATAAATTCAACAAGATTGAAATTAAAGCACTTTCTCTGATTATTATGGAATAAAGTTGGAAATCAACAAGAGGCAAAAAAAAAAAAGGGAAACTTAATGCACATATATAAGAAGATTAAACAACACACTCTTAAATAATCAGTGAGTCAAAGGAGAAATTTGGAGAGAAATCTATAAATATCTTGAGATGATTGAAAGTGAAAACACAACATATCAGAACCTATAGGATGCAGTGAAGGTAGTGCTGAGAGGGAAATTTATGGCCTTCAATGCTTACGTTAAAAAAGAAGAAAAGAGGGAAACGGACTTTGGCCCAGTGGTTAGGGCGTCCGTCTACCACATGGGAGGCCCGTGGTTCAAACCCCGGGCCTCCTTGACCCGTGTGGAGCTGGCCATGCGCAGTGCTGATGCGCGCAAGGAGTGCCGCGCCACGCAGGGTGTCCCCCGCGTAGGGGAGCCCCACGCGCAAGGAGTGCACCCATAAGGAGAGCCGCCCAGCGCGAAGGAGGGAGCAGCCTGCCGAGGAATGGCGCCGCCCACACTTCCCGTGCCGCTGACGACAACAGAAGCGGACCAAGAAACAAGAAACAAGACGCAGCAAAAAGACACAGAAAACAGACAACCGGGGGAGGGGAGGGGAATTAAAGAAATAAAAATAAATCTTTAAAAAAAAAAAAAAAAAAAAAAAGAAGAAAAGAGCTAAAATCAAGGCTCTAACCACACAGCTGGAAGAACTAGAAAAGAACAGCAAACTAATCCCAAAGCAAGTTGAAGGAATGAAATAACCAAGATCAGAGCAGAAATAAATGAAATTGAGCACACACACACACACACAACACAAGAGAGGGAATTAACAAAACCAAAAGTTGGTTCTTCAAGAAGATTAACAAAATCAACAAACCCTTAGCTAAACTGACAAAGGAAAAAAGAGAGAAGATGCAAATAAATGAAGTAAAAAATGAAAATGAGAACATTACTACTGACCCCTTAGAAATACAAGAGATCATAACAAGATACTATGAACAACTGTATGCCACAAAAGTAGACAATGTAAATGAAATGGAAAAATTCCTAGAAACATACAAACAACCTACACTGACCCTTGGAGAAATATAAGACCTCAACAAATCAGTCATGAGTAAAGTGATTGAAACAGTCATCTAACTACTCCCTGAAATGAAAAGCCCGGGACCAGATGGTTTCACAGGTGAGTTCTGCAAAGCATTCAAAGAAGGTTTATTACCAGTCTTACTCAAGTTCTTCCAAAAAATTGAACAAGAAGGAATGCTACTGAATTCATTCTATGAAGCCAATATTACCCTAATACCAAAGCCAGAAAAAGATATGAAAAAGGAAAATTACAGACCCATTTCTCTATTGAATATAGATGCAAAAATCCTAAATAAAATACTTACTAATCGAATCCAATAACACATTAAAAGAATTACTCATCATGATCAAGTGAGTTTTATACCAGGCATGTAAGTGTGGTTCAACACAAGAAAATCAATCAGCATAATACACCACATCAATAAATCAAAGAAGAAAAATCCCATGAGCTTATCTATTGATGCAGAAAAGGCATTTGACAAAATGCAGCATTTTACAAAATGTATTTCTTAATGAAAATACAACAAAAGACCAGAATTGAAGGAAACTTTCTTAACATGATAAAGGTCATATATGAAAAACCCATAGCTAACATTGTACTCTATGGTGCAAGACTGAAAACTTTCCCGCTGAGATCAGGGACAAGACAAGGATGCCCGCTGTCATCACAGTTGTTCATTATAATGCTAGAAGTTCTAGCCAGAGCAATGAGTCAAGAAAAAGAAATAAAAGGCATCCAAATTCAAAAAGAAGGAGTAAAACTTTCACCATTTGCAGAGGATATGACTCTAGATCTAAGAAAGTCCCCAAAAATCTACAACAAAACTGCTAGAGCTAAGAAACGATTTCAGTGGGGTGTTGGGATACAAGATCAATACATAAAAATCAGCGGTGTTTCTATACAATTGTAAAGCACAACCTGAGAAGGAAGTCAGGAAAAAAATTCCAATCACAGTGGCAACTAAAAGAATAAAATATTTAGAAGTAAACTTAACCAAGGATGTAAAGCATTTGTATTCAGAAAACTATAAGCCATTGCTAAAAGAAATTTGAAGAGACCTAAATAATTGGAAGAACATTCCATGCTCATTATTTGGAAGGTTAATATCATTAAGATGTCAATTCTACCCAAATTGATCTGCAGTTTCAATGTAATCCTAATAAAAATTACACCAGCATTTTTAAAAACACATGGGAAACACAATTACCAAATTTATTTGGAAGAGTAAGAGGCCCCAAATAGCCAGAAACATCTTAAAAAGGAAAAGCAAAGTTAGAGGACTCTCACTTCCAGACTTTAAATCATTTTATCTAGCTACAGTGGTAAAAACAGTATAGTATTGGCATAAAGATAGATACACAGACCAATGGAACCAAATTGATGGTTTAGAAACAGACCCCCACATCTATGGTCAAGTGGTTTTTGGTCTGTCAAACCCACCCAGCTGGGGCAGAACAGGCTCTTGAACAAATGGTGCCGGGAGAACTGGATATTCATAGTCAAAAGTAGGAAAGAAGACCCCCATCTCATACCTGGTACAAAAATTAATTCAAAATGTATCAAAGACCTAAATATAAAAGTAAGAACCATAAAGCTTCTAGAAGAAAATGTAAGGAAACATCTTCAAGACCTGGTGGTAGGTGGTGTATTCTGAAACCTTACACCAAAAGCACAAGTAATGAAAGAAAACATACATAAATGTGACCTCCTCCAACTTAAACACTTCTGTGATTGAAAGGACGTTATCAAGAAGGTGAAAAGGCAGCCCACTCAGTGGGAGAAGATATTTGGAAATCACATACCTGATAAGTGATTTCCATTCTATATAAAGAAATCATTCAACTCAACAATAAAAGAGCAAGCAATCCAATTTAAAAATGGGCAAAAGATTTAAATAGATAATTTCTCCAAAGAGGAAATACAAATGGCCAAAAAGCACATGAAAAAATGTTCCATACCACTAGCTATGAGGTTGTAGCAGATTGATATAATTGATGAATTCCAAAAAGAAATATTGGATTATGCTTGCAATCTGATCTGTACCTGGGCATGATTGAGTTATGATTATGGCATTGAATCTCCACCCAGTCCCCACCCCTTGGTGGGTGGGTACTCACAGATAAAAGGCATAGCAAAGAACAGAGTTAAGGGTTTCTGATGTTGAATTTTGATGCTGAAGAGCCGGGAAGTAACCTCACAGAGGAAAGAGAAACCAGCCCCAGGACAAAAGGAATCTTGAACCCAGAAGAAAGCAAGCCCCAGGGATATAGGAACCCAGGAAGTCTGAACCCTCACTGCCGTTGGCAGCCATCTTGCTCCAAATAGACTTTGGTGAGGGAAGTAACTTATGCTTTATGACCTGGTATCTGTAGGCTTCTACCCCAAATAAATACCCCAGCAGATTTCTGGTATTTTGCATCAGCAACCCTTTGGCTGACTAATACAGAGGGAAATGCAAACCAAAATGACAATGAGATATAATCCCCCACTGCATTGAATGGCCATTATTAAAAAAACAGAAAACATTAAGTGCTGAAAACGCTGTGGAGAAATAGGAACACTCCTTCACTGTCGGTGGGATTATAAAATGGTGCAGCCTCTTAGGAAGACAGTTTGGCAATTCCTTGGGAAGCTAAATATAGAACTGCCACATGACCCAGCAATTCCTCTACTAGGAATATATCCAGAAGAACTAAAAACTGTGACACAAACAGACATCTGCACACTGGTGCTCTTAGCTGCATTATTCATCATTGTCAAAAGATGGAAACAACCCAAGTATCCATCAGCCAATGAATGGATAACCAAAATGTGGTATATACTTATGATGGAATACTATGCTGCAGTAAGAAGACATAAAATTGGGACACATATGATAACATGGATGAATCTTGAAGACATTATGCTAAGTGAAGTAGGCCAGACCCAAAGGACAAATATTGCATGTTCTCATTAATATGAATTAAATACAAAGAGTAAACACATGGAGATAAAACCTTGAACAGTGAGAAGAACTACTCATGCTTAATGTATGTACAAGTTTTAATTAACTTGACTGTAAAGTATGAAAATGGATAAAGCTGATGACAGCACATTATAGTGAGTAACAGCTGGTTTATAAATGGGATTGTGGCTGAAGAGGGTAGTCTGCAGATGTAAATGTCAGTTAAAAGAAAGAGAATAATCAAGGGGCTGAATAACACAGTGAACCCAGAGGGGGATGAGAACTGTGGTTAATGGTACAGTTGCAAGAATAAGGATGTCCTTCTGTGAGCTAAAGCAGATGTATGTCACCATTGCAGGGGGGTGGGAATGTAGAAAAGCATGGGAAAAATACAACTGGTATGACCTATGGACCATGGTTAACAGCAATAGTGTAATATTCTTTCATTAATACCAAACATGTACTGTGTTGATAATGGGGGGTTATGGAAAAAGTGTGCCAAATGTACACTATGGATCATGGTTGGTGCTAATAGTCTGATCATTTTAGCTCATAATCTGTAACAAATATTCCACCATGGTGTGGTGTGTTGTTGAAGGGCTGTTGTATGAGAACTCTACACATATGCATGATTGTTTTGTAAGTTCATAACCTCTGTAATAAAAATATATTTTAAAACATAGGGTGGATTGGGAGGAAAATACACTAAATGTAAGATACAGACTACAGTTAGTAATATTTTTACCATGCTCTTGCATAGTTTGTAACAAATGTATATAAGAATACAAGGTATTGGTGGAGGGGTAATGTATGGGACCCTGTATGATGTTATACATTTTTATTTTGTAAGTTCACAACTTTTACTATACACCTATTGTTTATCTATGTTCATGTATGAATGATACACTTCAAGAAAAATATATTTAGGGCGAGCACAGCTGCGCGCAGGTCAGCACCCAGGGAGAGCAGGTATAAATGAAGTGGTGGCTCCCACGGCCACCTCTCTCTGCCCCGGGTTGCTACTGCATCTGCTGCTTTCAGGTCCAGTGGCCTGAAGAAAAGAAGAGAAAAAGATAAAAAAGAAAAAAAAGAAAACACTTTAAAATCTTTTTAAAAAAGAAAAATATGTTTTAAAAATATAGCACACAGAAAGACAGGAAAAAGAAAACAGAAATGAAAAACATAACAAGCAGAAAACAAAAAATTAAGTGGCAGATGTGAGTCCTAACATTAATAATTATATTAAATATGAATTGTCTAAATCCAATGATTAAAAGATAAAGATGGATGAAAAACATGACTGAGATATATGCTGTCTACAAGAAACTCACATCAAATATAATAATATAGGCAGGTTGAAAGTAAAAGCAGAGAAAACTATTTATCATGTAAACAGTAATCAAAAGAAAGTAGGATTGCCTATATTAATATCAGATAAAGTAGGCTTCAGAGCAAAAAGTTACTGAAACAGAGAAGGATATTATGTAATGATAAAAGCTTGCATGTTAAATGTATATGCACCAAACAACAGAGCTTCCAATATCTGAAGGAAAAAACAATAGAAGTGAAAAGAGAAATAGGCAAATCCACAATTGTAACTTAAATTCCACAATCTCCTCTTCTCAACAATTGGTATACCACTAGATAGAAAATCAGCAAGAATATAGAAGAACTCACCAAACCCGTCAGCCAGCAGGGTATAATTGACATATATAGAATACTACTTAAGACAAGAGAAGAATACTCATTCTTTTCAAATGCCCATGGAATGTATAGCAAGATAGAGCATACACTGGGCTATAGAACAAACTACAAATTAAACAGAATTAAATCATATAGAGTTTGCTCTCCAACCACAATGGAATCAAACTAGGAATCAATAACAGAAAGTTAGGAAAAATTTCCAAATACATGGAAATAAAACAACACACATTGTCCCTATTCTCAAGTGGTTAACAAGATGTTGGCCCAAACTCTTGCAGTTTGGATCTAGGTCTTTTGTAAAGATGATAAGGTGACCTTTTCTAGACTGAGACTATTGATCTCAGTAACTATTTATTTAGTAACTATTTGTAGTTGAACTTCATTAGGAGAAAAGCCAACAGTTGATTAGAAGGGACTCAGATGGAGGAGTTATCCCAGTTCCCCTAATTTCCATCCATCACCCCCAAAGACATTCCACATAAACATATACTCTATGCTAAACTCAGCGTCTGACTGCTAATCCTCTACCTCCTTAGTCCTTTGAGTGTGGTCTGAGGACCAGCACTACCTGAGAGCTTTTTAGAGCTACACCACGGACTGAATAGATCTAAGCTTGCATTTACAAGATCACTGTCTTCTTTTTTCTTTTTAAATATACTTTCAATTTTTTAAAAAGATACTTACATTACACAAAATGTTACACAAATGAATATAAGGAATTCCCATATGCCCCACTCCCCACACATCCCACCCTTCCCCACAATAACAACTTCTTTCATTAGTGTGGTACCTTCATTGCAATCGATGAACACATTTGGAGCATTGCCACTAAACATGGATTATAGTTTACATTATCATTTACACTCTCTCCCACTCAGTGGTATAGGTTATGGCAGGATGTATAATAATTCCAATGTTTTTCCCTCTTCCTGCCTTCAGGAAGGCAGTAGTCACTGTCTCCACATCAATGATATAATTTCTTCCATTGCTAGAATACCAATAAATCTATAGTAGAATACCAGTAAGTCACTCTAGTCTGTACTTTATTCCCCAGTCCTGAGGATTCTGGGATGGTGATGCCCACTCCACCTTTAATTGAGAGGCGGCCTCTATTCCATAAGGCTGATGGATAGGACTCTCTTGCTCGCAGTTGTAGACTTTGTCGATTCCTTGATATGGCGGTTGTTCATCCTCACATCCTTGTTAGTTGTCCTGGGTGAGTCCAATGAACTACAGAGTAGGTGTTGCAACTCCACTGAGGCTCAGGGCCCAGTTAGCACATGGACAGCCCAAAGATTCAAGTCTCTTGAATGTATACCTATGAACTCCAGCATCAACTGTACTTTCAAACAGAAGGGACAAAACAGACTCGTGTAGAGAAGTCACATCTGAGTCCAACTCCGCCATACTCAGGAGCACAAACTGTAAAGTAGGGCCCACTGGTGAGGCACCAAACTCCAGAGCTGACTTCTTTTTTGAGTCTGAGAAGCACTTCTCCGGGTATCTTCTACTTTCCTCCAAATTGACACCTCTGTACTTGTCCCCTGCTCCCACCCTGCTTTTCGCTTCCTTAAACTTTACCCGCCTGTTCTTCGTAACCTCTCTGTATTATGGCCCTTCTCGGCAGCAGCTTGTGCTGCTGCCTCCCTCCGCCCCTCCTCCCAGCCACTGTTATCTTCCCCCTCCCAGCCGTTGCTGTTCTCCCCGCCTCATTCCAACCGCCCTCATCCCGCACCCGCCCCGGCACAACCTCTGAAACAACCTCCTCCGCCATCAACTGCTTACGGCCTAAACCGCAGGTCCGCCCTCGCCTCTGCAGCCAATCCTCAGCTGCCCCGCGGACATGCCCCTCCCACAACCTCCCCGCCTCCACGAGGCTATAAAACCCCATGTACTTCCGTAATAAATCAGACCTGCGCATAGACCTCGTCTCCGTGGTTTTCTTCCACCAAACCGCGCGTCCCCACCAAGCCTTGAGCCGCCCGCTGCCGCCCCAGTCCAGCCGTGGGCTCGGCCCGACTCCCGGCAGCGACCCGCCCGCACGGCAGCGACCCGCCCGCGCGGCAGCGACCCGCCCGCGGTACCGCAGCGGTGGCCACATGTACTCATTTCCATTAAAATTCTGCAATTGCCTATGAGAGCTGAATGCTCAAAGCAAACCAGAAGGGTATCAAAATGATAAAGTGGACTAATAGACCTGAGTTGTAAGCTACGTTCTTGAAACTTTACATCTGCAAGTCACAATGTCTCCAGTCATCAGTGTTAGTAGGATCATTGTTTTTTTTAATATTTTTTTGTTTTCCTCATGAATTTAGTGGTAAAGAGGAATATAAAATCAGAGGCCTCTTCCTATTTGAATATCTTATGATCCTATTACATGTGAATCAGATTAGAGATTACTAGGTAGGCATAGCTTCTCTATGGAAAAGGTAATTATAAAATGCATGGCACATAATCATGACAGTAATATTTTTCACTCTAACTATAATTATATTTAGGAATTAAATGACTTGAGCTTTGTGTGATGGTTTATAATCTCACCAGAAACCCTTCATAGAATTGTAACTTTACAATTAAGTTACCTATTGATGTTCAAACATATATGTACATAATGTTAATAGCGGCCATTAAATACAGACTTCTATTATAATGCTATTTCCACTTGGTCATAATTTTATGAAAAATTCCCCTATTGGCTAAAATTTTCCAGGCTCAGTCATACTCTCAAGGTGAACTTTTTCAATTACACTCCACTTAAGCAAATTTTGAGCGCTTTGAGTGAAGGGAAAATATTTATGCCAGACTGTAAAATAAATGTCAAGCAGGTTCCTGCTTTTCCTTTTTCTTCTTCCTTTTTAATGTTTATTTAACACACTAACATCCACATCTCATGGGGGAAATGACCTGCCTTGCATCTTAATTTCCTGAAGAAGGAGGCAGAGGTAGTTTTTTTGCTTAGAAAGGCCCAAAAATTCTCTCAACTATCTCCTCTGTCGTGGAGAATTATAGAGAGTCTAAAAAGCAGGTATTTTGTTTTAAGCTGGTGGGTATCTATGGAGCTGAGTTCAGTGAATATACATTTACTCTCCTCCCTACAACAGGGGCAGAGTTTTCCACTCAGGAACTAATGAGAAAAAAAAAGTCGTTTGGATTATCGATCCAGGGTGAGGCATATAGAATGAGGAAAGAATGGGTAATTACCACCGTATTGAATCACCTCCATTTATTGTTTCTAAACCTTGTTTTGGAACTTACAGCTTTTGTCGATTGTATCCTTTCTACAAGGAAAAACAGCACTTGATTTGTCTCTCAAACAAGTGGAAGGCACTGCCTTCCTGGCTCTTGGTCATGCTTGTGATCCTCTGGTTTTCTCTTTCTAACAAGTACTTTGTATTCACTCTGTACATCTTCATTTGGTTGATCGGGAGCAGGAAGCCATTCTCCATGGCATGGCCAGCCAAGAGCAAGACAAGAATGAATTCTTTGCTCATTCCTCATGGTCAGCCCTTGGTGCCAAGTGACAACAGATAGAGAGTCCTCTCCATTCCCAAGAGCTCATCGTTCAGCCTGATTCTTCCCTGTGTTCCCTCTCAGGCAGTAGAGTTGTACAGAAAGGATGAAACAATCTTAAAAGATAAGCTCCAATTATTCATGTTTTATAGACGAGGAAAACTAAGATCGGAGAGGTTAAGCAACTTGACCAAGGTCACAAGCTGCTTAGTGCCATTGATGGGGACAAACACTCAGGAGCTTTGACCAAAACCCACACACTTGGCTATACAGAGAGAATGAGTGATATGGATATCATGGATTTAACTGCCCCTTCTCCCCAGCTAAAGCTGCCACACGTTGCTTAGGAAGACCCATGCTTGAGGAGCGCCAACCAGGTGGGAAGAGCCCCCTTCAATAGCCGAGATGTTTTTGCCTGCACACTTCTATTTTTCACCTGATTTCAGTTCCACCTCTTTTTCAGGGAAGCTTCCTCTGCCTTCTTTGAGTAGGTCTTTTTTATTTCTGTACTACAGCCATACTACCTACTGCCACAGGACCTTTGTATCTGTAATCTCTGTGTTGCCTCGAGCAACCTAGTCAACCCTCTTTTTCTGGTGAACTTCTATTCATCATTTAGATCTTAGAAGAAATCCTCATTTCTTCAGACAGGTCTCCACTGACTTTCCTAATTAGGTCAAGCCTCCCCCTCCCGACTTCTGCTTTCATACCACCATGTATCTCCCCTGCATGGTACCTATCATGGTACCATGGTACCTAGCTATAATTGTACATTTATTTGCCTGATTTTTCCTTTATCAAGTGATATCACTACTAGCTCCATGGAGGTCCAGACCACATATGCCCCAAGGCCTGACATAGGATTCAGTACATATAGGTGCTTAACAATGATTCATTAGATGAATGAATGAATGAATGAATGAGCTTTACAATTTTCCAGGAGGAAGAGATAGTCACAATAGCTTGATATGCTAGGCCAGCTCTGCCAAATGCCTTGGTATCTGAACAATTTATCTGGTCTGCTTTATGAAGTTGTTTTATCCTCAAAATATATAAGCACAGGGTATCTATGAAATGAGTAAGTACATGGGGAAGAGAGTCCAGAAAAGGACCTGGGCAAAAACCCTACTTGAGGTCTACTTAAAACCTTTCCTGAGCCATAACTTTGTAAGCTTAGAAATGGACCTTGGAAGTGATTCCCATGAATGTGTAAATGAGAAAATGAGACTGACGTTTCCACAGAAGTTACTGGCAAAGCCCACCCCTTCTGACTCCTCATCCCTCCTCTCCTGGTCTACTGCTCCCACAATGAGAGGAAATTAACAGAGATGAGAACACTGAATGGAGAGTAGAAACTAACAGGGCAATTGCCTTTTGTGTGTGTGTGTGTGATCCCTAATGAATGCTTTTAATTCTTAACATTTAAAGGCAAAGGAAGTGAGTGAGGAGAAGCTACTGAAATATCACTCATTCTTTCTGTATAGCCAAATGTGTGGGTTTTAGTCAAAGCTCCTGAGTGATTGTCCCATCAATGTCACTAAGCAGCTGTGTGGCCTTGGTCAAGTTGTTTAAACTCTCTGGTCTCAGTTTTCCTCATCTATAAAACAAGAATAATTGGAGCTCATCTTTTAGGGTTGTTGTAGGATTAAATGTGATATAACTTACAAAAAGAACCTATGCAAGGCACTAAGAAAAATGCTTTCTGTGAGCTAGTATGATTCATAGCTGTATAATGCTTACTATCTGCTAACGTGGGACTAGGACATGGACTTAGGAATAGAATGTACAGTGTAATGGGAGAAGAAAAGCAAATTTAAGAAACAGGAAAATTTCAGATTAGGCTTAAAGCTGAGAAGAATTATTACAGAGAAGCTGTGTGGGGAGCAGGGACTTGACTACTGTGGACAGGATAAATCAGGGAGCCCAGCTCTGAGGACAGGGTATTTACCCCGAAGGAGCCAGCCTTGTAAAGAGCCAAGGAATGTCGGGTCTAGCCGAGGAAAGATTAAAAATAGAACAAAGTGGGAATGTGCTTATTCCCAGCGCAATGGGACGTGTTTGGAAGTTTTTAAGCAGGAACAAGACAAGCTCTTAAAAGATCCTGGTGGCTGCTGTGTGGAAAATGAGTTTTAGTGGAGCAAGAATAAAGGCAGAGAGACCAGTTAGGAAGCTAGTATAGAAAAGAAAGTAAGAGGTCATTTGATGGTGGCTTGGGCAAGAATGGATGGCAGGGAGAGCAGTGGGCACAGTCTGGATGTATAGATGGCTCCCTTATCTGTTCTGCTCATTGTTTTTGCTCATGACCTTTGCTTTGTCTGCTCGTTGTCTGTTTGTTTTTTCTTTAGGAGGCACTGGAAACCGAACCAGGGACCTCCCATGTGGGAGGCAGGTGCTCAACTGCTCGAGCCACCTCCCCTCCCTGCTAGTTTGTTTTTGCTTGTGTTTTGCTCTTTGTCTGCTTGATGTGTTTGCTCTTTGTCTGCTCTTTTTTCTCATTGTCTGCTTGCTGTTTTTGCTCAATATCTGCCTATTGTCTGCTCATTATTTATATTATGTTTCTAAAGATTTATTTATTTATTTCTCCCCCCTCCCTCCATTGTCTGCTCTCTGTGTCCATTAGCTGTGTGTTCTATCTCTCCTCTTTCTCTCTTTTTGTTGTGTCATCTTGCTGTGTCAGCTCTCCGCATTGGCTGGCATGGGGTAGCACCCCTGCACAGGGCAGTGCTCCACATGGACCAGCACTCCATGTGGGCCAGCTCACCATATAGGCCAGCTTGCCTTCACGAGGAGGCTCTGGGCATCGAACCCTGGACCTCCTATATGGTAGATGGGGGCCCAATTGCTTGAGCCACATCCACGTCCCTGCCCATTGTTTATTTGTCTTCTTTAGGAGGTACTGGGAATTGAACCTGGTACCTGGGAATCTAGGATTCTGCATTGTCCAAAAAATATTCATCCTTGATGAAGAATTGTAAGGACAGAGAAGGCATTGATTTGCTTGAAATGGTGAAGTGTAGACCTCTGTAAGGGAAAGAAAATGAATTTGTTCCCCTCTAGTGATGTCCTCCCCCATTCTTTAGGAATTGGGATTATATACAATTTTTCACCTATTCATTTTAAGGTAAATCAAAAATGTTGCCAAGAGGCATGCTTGTTTCCAGGCAACCCCATTTGACTACATTTTCTTTAGTTTTCTTTTCTTCTCTTTTTTATTTTGAAGTTTGAGGCAAGCAGAAAAGTTTCAAAAACAAACTGCACAGAGCCCCTAGCACATGTCTTTGTTCAGGGAATTAAGCAATGTCAGAATTACATTATGTTTAGAGAAAAATGAAAAATTTACCTTTAAAAAGTGGGTTTCAAGGTGTTTAGCAATCTTATTTTATTACAAGAGATGATAATTAAAAATAAGTCTGAATAACTCAATGCCACTTCAATATTAGCTTTTTTAAACACACACACAAATACAATTAAAAGAGCACAAGATTAGCAGTCTTATAAAAGATTTCAATCAACACAACCATTAAGTCTCCTCTTCTCTCTGGGCTTTCGTTAGCTTGAGTAGGAAAAAGGTGGATTTGGGTTCCATTTGGACTCAATGTCCCCAGCTTTAATGGCCCATTAAATATTAGCCAGAGTCAGACAAACTCTTTGTCATTAATCGAGGTGATAAACATTCACTCATTTGCATTTCCTGGACTTTGATTTCACAGATGCTCTACCTTGCTCCCTGCAATGCAGCCTACTGTTTTGAGAGCCTGTCAGCTTGAGTGCTCTTTCCATAAACTCCTCTAAACCGGCAATGGATTTCAGAGAAAAGAAACATTCTTTGTGTTTCAGAAACAACTCTCCGCATAAACTTCATCTGGGGGCCACATGTCTTGGAGGGGAGTAATTTTAAACCCAGAGTGCATCAAGTCACAAGTCATGACGGTTTAGATTCACTTTATGTGGTTGCACACATGCCCAAAGAACAGATGAACCACCGTGCAAGGAATTGTACTGTGTGTAATGCAACGGTAATCAACCTTGTAAACTTACTTTATAACAAGTGCATGGCTTTGATTTGAAACAAATGGAAGAGCCATGACTACAAAGTGGTGGACAGGCATCTCGTTTTTCTACATTGTCCAAAGGACATCAAACTGGACGGCGCAGTCCTCAAACGACCGACTAGGACCAGGGCCCCCAGCCCTTGTCCCACCCTTATCACTAACTAGCTGTGTGTCCTTGGGCAAGTCATTCTCTTGGACTCCATTTCCTTATAGTAAAATGCTGGGGTCAGACCATAATCTTGCAGGTCTCTTTCAGTTTAGAGCTCTCACGAGTAATTGTGGGACCTCATTGATGTCTGCAGGCACCAGAGAAGAGAACAATGTCATCTGGCTCACATACTGAACTTACCACTCCCGCTTGACCCTTGATAAAGAAATCGCAGGCAGGAAGGTGTGAAGGAGCAGAGAGAGCGGGTCTCACTGATGCACTCATGCAGGAGTTCACCTTTCCTTGAGGGTTTTCCCGAAGGCCTTGGAGTTGGAGGCAGGGCAGGTGGCAGCTAGAGGGGAGTGGTGATTAGGAAAGCGTGCCCAGGTGGAACCTGCAGGGTGAGGTACTTATTTTGTCCTTCTCTGTAGTAGGAGAATGAACAGATGGAGCCTTAGACCTCCACAAACATTTTATTAACCTAACCTTGAATGTGCAGAAAGGCAGAAGCCAAAACCCATGTGTCCAACAAAAGCATTTATTATTGATCTTCATTTAAAAAAAAAAAAAAAAAGGTAAATCCCATATTAATTCACTGGGTTGAAAATCTCCAAATAGACTCTTCAAAGATGCAACTAGAACTGGAAAATAGGATTCAGAGAGGGAGTTTTCCTTTGGGGCTCTTAAAAATGGAAACTAATGGCCAGGATTTTCTCTATGAAACATTTCTCATTATGAAGTTCATAATTATTTGATCATTATGATTTCAAACATTCTTAACAGTGTTAGCAACTACCAGTGACCTAGAAATGTTTCAGGTACAAGCAGATGATAGCTCTATCAGGAATTACACGTCCTAAACCATAGAGTGGCCTGGCTATTCCTTCTTGAATCCTACTGTTTTTTCCATTCATTTAATCAACAAATATCTACTGAGTATGAAGCAGGTGCCACACACACACTGCGGATACAGTGATGAACAGGACAAACATGTCTCAGCCCTCTCCTGCCCTTTCTGTCAGTTTCAGTTCCTTTGTTTGTTTTTTAGGTTGTTGCCATAATGTGGCTCCAGTTCTTCAGCTCCGTTATTTCCCACTGTTCATCAATGTTAATGTTCTGACCCACTTTGCTCATTGCCCCCAACAACACATACATACACAACAAACGCACACCCCACCAGTATATACACATAAACGCACACAGCGCCCATTTCTACATCTCTTTTCTTTTTTTCTCATTTTTTCATGTCTCCCTACTCTACCAATAGTATCTACCCCCTTCCATTCACTTGTCTAAACCCCACCCAAATTTCAAGGCTTGACACAACTACCCCTTCTCCAGGAAGCACTTTTGCTACCAAGAAGAGTCCAATCTGGTGGCTACTTTCTCCTAGACCACACTTTCAAGTGATCATTTTATGACCCATTTGTTTTTCCTTCTCGTTTGATGTGGCTGACTTGGTTCCCACATGTAAATTCTAATGTCCCTGGGAAGGTGGACCATATTGTATATCTCTTCAGGTTTGCAGTGTTAGTCTCATAGTAAGTTCAAGGACATGATTGGTTAGTCAGAAATTTTGCCTGCAATCAAGATAAGCCACTAAAGTGATAGAACATCCACACTATGACAGATGTTTAGAAAATTATTCTTTACTATATTTATTTGACTCTTAAACATCTAAGACCTTTCCCTTAAATCTATAACTATTAAAACCACCAAGGGAAGCAGATGTGGCTCAAGTGACTAAGCTCCTGCCTGCCACATGGGAGGTCCCGGGTTCAGTTTCCTGTCTCCTAAAGAAGATGATCAAGACAGTGAGCTGATGCAATGGACTGGCACAGTGAGCTGATGGAACAAGATGATGCAGTGAGACACAGGAGGAAATCATAATGGGAGATACAACAAAGCAGGGAGCAGAGGTGGCTCAAGCAATTAGATGCCTCCCTCCCACATGGGAGGTCCCAGGTTCAGTTCCCGGTGCCACCTAAAAGGAAGACGAACAGAAATAGCAAGTGTAAACAATGAGGTGATGGGGGCAAATAAACAACATATATCTTAAAAAAAACAACAACACTAAACCTCAAAGGGTATATTATTTTTAAATGGCACATATCTAAAACATCTAAATAGAGCATATTACCTTTCTAATTTCAATTATAACACTTAGTTAAAAGTATTTATAAAGACTTCCCTTTCTCCTCTACTCTGCAATGTTGTTTTCACCATATAGACATAACTCTGATAGTGGGTTTGGCTTACCACAATAAAGCAAAATATTGCAATAAAGCAAGTCACACGAATTTTTTGACTTCCTGATGCATAGAAAAGTTATGTTTGCACTACACTGTAGTCTGTTAAGAAGGAACTGCATTATGTCTAAAAAACAATATACATACCTTATGTAAAAAGTACTTTATTGCTAAAAACTACTAACCATCATCTGAGCCTTCCGTGAGTTGAAAGCTTTTCTTTTGGTGGAGGGCCTTGCCTTAATGTTGACATTTGCTGTCTCATCAGGGCAGTGGTTATGGAAGGTTGAGATGGCTGGGGCAATTTCTTAAAATAAGACAGCAATGAAGGTTGCCACATCGACTGACTCGTCCTTTTACAAAAGATTTCTCTATAGCATGCAATGCTTTTGATAGCATTTTACCCCCCAGTAAAATTTCTTTCAAATTTGGAGTCAGTTCTCTCAAATCCTGCTGCTGCTTTATCAGCTAAGTTTATGTAATATTCTAAATCATTTGTTGTCATTTCTAAAGTGTCCATGGCATCTTCCTCAGTAGTAGATTCTATCTCAAGAAACCTTTCTTTGCTCATCCATAAGAAGCAACTCTCATCCACTAAAGCTTCATCATGAGATGGCAGCAATTCAGTTACATCTTCAGGCTCCACTTCCAATTCTAGTTCTCTTGCTATTCCTATCACATCTGCAGTTACTTCCTCCACTGGAGACTTGAATCCCTCAGAATCATCCATGAGGGCTGGAATCAGCTTCTTCCAAATTCCCATTAATTTTAATATGTTGACCTTTCTCCATGAATCAAAAATGGTTGTAATGTCATCTAGAATGGTGAAACCTTTCCAGAAGGTTACCAATTGACTTTGCCCAGATTCCTCAGAGGAATCACTATCTATGGCAGCTATAGCTCTGCAAAATGGATTTCGTAAATAATAAGACTTGAAAGTGGAAATTACTCCTTGATTCATGGGCTCCAGAATGGATGTTGTGTTAGCAGGCATGAAAACAACATTAATCACATTGTACCTCTCCATCAGAGCTCTTGGGTGACCAGGTGCATTGTCAATGAGAAGTAATATTTTGAAAGGAGTCTTTTTTTTTCCCCTCGGGAGTAGACCTCAAGAGTGGACTAAAAATATCAGTGAGCCATGTTGTAAGCAGATGTGCTGCCATCCAGGCTTTGTTGTTCCCCTTATGGAGCACAGGCAGAAGGGATTTAGCATAATTCTCAAGGGCCCCAGGAGTTTTGGAATGATAAATGAGCATTGGCTTCAACTTAAAGTCACCAGCTGCATTAGCCCTTAACAAGAGAGCCACACTATCCTTCCTTTAAAGCTCTGAAGCCATACATTGACCTCTCCTCTCTAGCTACGAAAAAGCCCTAGATGGCATCTTCTTCCAATAGAAAACTGCTTCAGCTACATTGAAAATCTTTATTCAGTGTAGCCACCTTCATTAATTATCTTAGCTAGATCTTCTGGATACTTTGCTACAGCTTCCACATCAGCACTTACTGCTTCACCTTGCGCTTTTATGTTATTGCAATAGATTCTTTTTTTAAACCTCATGAGCTGACTTCTGCTAGCTTCAAGTTTTTCTTCTCAGCCTTCATAGAATTGAAGAGAGTTAAGGCCTTGCTCTAGATTAGGCTTTGGCTTAAGGGAATGTCGTGGCTGGTTTGATCTTCTATCCAGGCCACTAAAACTTTCTCCGTATCAGCCACAAGGCTGTTTCACTTTCTTATCACTGATGGGTTCACTGGAGCAGCACTTTTCATTTCCTTGAAGAACTTTTCCTTTACATTCACAAGCTGGCTAACTTTGGTGCAAGAGGCATAGCTTTCAGCCTATCTTGGCTTTCAACATGCCTTCCTTAGTAAGTTGAATGATTTCTAGCTTTTGATTTAAAGTGAAAGATGGGCAAAGATGTGTGACTTCCTTTCACTGGAACACTTAGAGGCCATTGGTGCATGCCAGGGAATAGGGAGATCCAAGGACAGGAAGAGAAATGGGAGAAAAATTGGTTAGTGGAGTAGTCAGGCATACACATTTATCAATTGAGTTCACCACCTTATACGGGAATAGTTTGTGGTGGCACCAAACAATTACAAAAGTAACATCAAAGATTTCAGTTTTCACTTGGTTAAACCTCAAACTTCCAATCCATGCACAACCTACAGGTGGGCGGAGGCCACCACTTGGCTAATTCAGACTGCTTTGACTTCTGCAGTCTTGCCAGCCATGGGAGGTTTTACACACACCACTGCTCTGGTCTAGTTATTGTCCACTTTCTGTGAAAGCAAATCCCTTTGACGTGCTCTTTTCTCCATCAACCTGCAAAATGGTATTTCCACTTTCTGGTTAAAAATAGAGGGAAAAAAATTGGAAAAGGCTATTTTTTTGGTTTTCACCCATTTAACTACATTAGTTTCTTAATGTTTCTGTCTTCTTAATAGCTCTGTGATGTGATATAAAAAAAACTCAAGATTCCAACTCTCCTCAGCAATTAAAACCAAGTAATTTTCTTCACGACTTTGTTGACTTTCGTTCTTTCTTTGCCCAGATGTACCAGATGTAAAAGTAAAAGAAAACAGACAATTCTTAGGATGTTCTCTAAGATCTGCTATAGCTTCAATCCAGTAGGCCACAGCAGAAAGCTATAGATGAGGTGAGGGTGCCTTTAAGACAAATCCCTTATTACTTCATAATACGAAAAGAACACATTTCTCTTTCCTTTTCAACTTCCATTTTATATATTCCTATTTATTTTGAAGATACTAATATAAAATTTATAACCAAAATCTTTCTCTACCTTCTCCAGTAGCCATGGCTGATACATAGTGTATTGGTCAGCTAAAGGGGTGCTGATGCAAAGTGCCAGAACTCTGTTGGCATTTATAAAGGGTATTTTTGGGTGAAGAGGCTCACAGTCACAAAGCCCTAAAGAGTCCAACTCAAGGTACCGTAAGAGGTCATTTCTCACCCAAAGTCATTGGCCACATGTTGGAACAAGATGGTGGGTGATGTCTGTGAGGTTCAGCCTTCCTCCTTCCTCTTAAGGCTCTGTGATCCCAGCTTCTTCTGATCTCAACTGGAGGCTGGTATAAGGGGTGTCTCTCTCCCCAGGGCTTGTCTCTTTCTGGGCTCAGCTCTTTCCGTACTCAGCTGCTCAGGTCTCTTCATAAGGTCAGCTGTAGACTATTGGGCTCATTTTTCTTCCCAGGGCCTCTGCTGTGTTTATGAGCTGTCTTTCTTCCACTGTGATCTTCTTCTCTGTGTTCTCCTTCTCCATGAATTTACTTCCATGTGAGAGTCTGTTTTATCCCCAAAGGGTCTGGGACTCTACATTGAGTCACACTCTAATGACGTGGTTGGATCAGAGTCCTCATCTTAACATAATTTAATCAGACATTGCAGTTGAATCTAATACAATCAAGGGTTACCACGCCAGAGGAAACAACCAATTTACAAACATAATCTGTATTTCTTTCTCAAATTCATAAATATTATCAAACTGCTAGGCATAGGATGAAATGTTAGCTCTGTTTGATGCATGGGATTTCTGAAAGAGCTCCTTGTCATAGCTTTTAAAAATTTTAACCCAAAATTATAAAGGTGTTAAACAAATTCATGGTAGTTTTAATGCATCTACTAAAAAGTTGGATTTATACTAGCTTAAGTTTCTAAGCAATAATTGGGATGCCTCTTTAACAAGGCAAATTTCTTTCTGTTTTGCTGTTTCTTTTACGTCATTTTACTAAATAAAATACCTTAAATAGAATTAATTGTTAAATGGCATTTTTAACATGCACTAAATTCTTTTTTTTTTTTTTATTCTTAATAAATTATTCTGTCTTGGGCCTTTCTGTTCTTTTGCATTACTTGGTTTGTCCATTCCTAAAACAGCCCTACGCTCTCTTAATTCTTGCAACTTTAAGACAAATTTTTATATCTGGTAAAGCAGATGCCTCTTCCTTCCTCTACTCTACCCTAGGGGGTTGTAGGATTCACACCCAGCTCCCTTGTGGTTGGCTGGGGCCATGTATTGGGTTCTGAACATACCTTGTGAGCACAGTGACATTTGTTATTTCCAGGCCAGGGCAATAATTAATTTGAGGCCTTCCAGAGATCTGATTCATTTGCCACAGTGCATGGCGACATCTGAAATGGAGACTGTTAAATCTGCTTGAATTTTAGAGTGAAGCAGCAAGAAGCTGTCAACCTGCAATGGATATGTAACATAAGACCTTTATTCCTTGAGTAATTGAGATTGGAGAATGGGGATGTTTATTACTGCATCCTAAACTAGTTTATTCTGATTTACAGAGAAATAATTTACTTTTTAAAAAAATTTAACTACCTGCATATTCTTTTCTCCTTGGGATTCTGGTTGGAATTGCATTTAATCAGAAGATTCATTTAGGAAAAATAAACCTCTTTGCAATGTTGAGTCTTATTATTCAAGAACGTAGTATGACTCTTTTACTAACTCGCTAACTCAAGTCATTTCCTAGTTATTTATATTTGCAGCCATAATGTATGGATTTTTAAAAATTATCTTAAAATTGGTCATCCTGGTGAATTTTCTTAATAGTTCTAATTAGCTTTGAATTAAGCCTCTTGCATTTCCTAGGTAAAAAAAATTAAAGGTGTCAGATAATGGTAATTTTCTCTATTTCTCCCTACTAAGTAATATGTCTTATTTCTATTTCATATCTTTTTGCACTGGATGAAATTCCAGGTGAGGTTGGTAGTATTTTTGAACATGAACATTTTTCTTTTGTTCTTTGCCAGGGATCAGCAAGCATTTTTTTGTAAAGGACCAGATAATAAATGTTTTAGTTTCCTAGGCTGTTCAAGGAAACACCATGCCATGGTTTGTCTCAAACAATGAGAATTTATATGCTTACAGTTTTGAGGGTAAGAGAACATACAAATCAAAGCATTATCATGAAGGTGATACTTTCTCCCCAAAGACTGTGCTGGTCTGGGGCTGGCTGCTGGCGATCCTTGGTCCTTGGTTTGTCCCATGGTGGACGCATGGTAGCATCCCCGGTTTTGCCCTTCTCTTCTGAATTCTGTGGATGTTCAGCTTCTGGGTATGCCTTCTGGCTTTCTCTCTTCGTGTCTGAATTTCTTTCTGCTTATAAAGGACTCCAGTAATAGGATTAAGCCCTGTCCTCGATCGGACTTGATCACACCTTAATGGAAGTTCCTCATCATAAAGTCTTACCTGCAACGGGTTCACACCCACAGGAATGGATGAGATTTAAGAATATGTTTTTCTGGGGTACATACAGCTTCAAACCACTGCAGTAAATATTTTCAGCTTTGCAGACCATTTCATCTCTGTCACAAGGACTTAACTCTACTGTTACAGCACAAAAGGAGCCACAGACAATACATCAAAAATAGGCAAATGGCCAGATTTGGGCCATTGTTTGCTGACCCCTGGTCTATTTTTAATATAAGGTTTTTAAAATTTCAACGTTAATATATTTTTGGTTATCAGCTTCTTTGATGATTTAAGGAAAAAGTCCCTCAATTTTTAGATTGCCAAGGATTTTTAAAAATCAGTAAATCTTTTATGACCTCTATCAAGATGATCACATTTTAAACGTCTTCCATTTATAGCTTCTCTAATGCTGAATCATTCTTACATCCCTATAATGAACTTTATTTAGTCATAGCATTTTATTTTAATATTTATTCCTCGATTTTATCAAACTCATATTAATACAAAGCCTGCTATGCTCCAGGTAGTCTCAAAGAAGTGGAGAATGCATTAAGGGGCAAAATAGACAAAGCTCCTGCATTCCTGGAGCTTATGTTTTAGTGGAAGGACACAGATAATAATAAAGACTGATGAAGGATAATAGTGCAGAGCTAGAGAGGAACAGGGTACGGTGCTATCTTAGAATACAGGGTCTTTGTATTTTGTATCAGTTCTTTTTTCCTTGACTTTTCTCAAACTTCTTGAGCTGACTAGTTTATCATCAGTCTTTTTTTATTTTCTAATAAATTTAAGGCTATGAGGTTTTGTCTTGGTATTGTTTTGAACGTATCCTATATAAGTTTTAATGTTTAAAAATTTTTTTAAATAGTTTATCACTGAAGTTCTGATTTTCTCACTTGTTGGCCCAAGAATACTTGAGGGTCTTAAAAATTTTTCCTAAATAGTTAGATTTATTTTGACCACCCTTTTACTGTGTTTTCATTTCTTTTGCTTTGAGTCAGAGAAAGTAGCCTGAAGAGTTTCTCCTCCTTAAAATCCATGTAAGTTTTCTTTGTGTGTGACAAAATCTGATTTAGTACCTCTGCATTGCCCAGATCCTTTGGGCACCAGTCCAGGGATCCCATAAATGGACATGATGGGAATGAAGGCCCCTGTAGCTATAAATGCTGATGGTCCTTCTGATCACTTTGTTTTTAAAATGTACAATGGTTTCCCATTGCCCTCGGGACAGGGTGCCAACTCAGCAAGGTTTTCAAGGACCCCGACAACGCAATACTTTCCCATCTGCCCAGCCCCTTTTCACTGCTTCTCTCCTCATGCCATGCTCCAGCCCTACTGAATGTCTTTCATTTGCTTGAAACTGCCCTTTTCCTCTAATTTTGGTTCCATGAGTCATGTTGTCATGGAACACTCTTCTCTCTCCTCCTCATTTGGCTTTTCTTTCATGTCTCATATTAAATGTTCCTTTCTCCCAGAAGCCTTTGCTTGACTCCTGCCCCACTTCCGAGACGACATGGGGGGCTGTCACCTTTGTCATAGCATTTTGTGCTTTCTGTTTTGTAATGATCTTAGCACTATAAGACCGCCTTTCCAAGTCGAGGGATTTCTTTAACTGGCCTCTCTAAGCTCCTGCTCTATGGAGGACACAGTGAGCCTTCCTAGTAGCTGAGAGTCTGTGTCAGGCAGAAAACCAGCTTTGCCCAAGCTGCTTGCTCTGACTGACTTGTGCTTGCCCCTCCAAGCTCAGATGCTCCTGGAAGCTGTGGATACTGGCAGTCAAAGGAAGCTGAGGAGATCAATATCCACCTCTTCATGGCCTCCAATCTCTGTCCACACCACACACCCTCAGACCCTATTCCCAGTTTAGAGGCTCAGTCCAAGCCACACTTATCCTAACAACTCATAACACTCATTGGTGAAAGGAAACCAGCTGGGGCATTCTTGCAAGAGTCAATTCTGCACATCTCTTCCCTCTGCGTTCAGTGACGTCATTTGGGTAACTTGAAATTGGTCATGGTGGGAATATTTACACCATACAACAAATGCTACAAAGCAGAGTTTTATTTTTCCGGAGAGCTGGCAAACCAGCACACCACTGCCAATAGCTACCTGTTCTAAACAAGGGGAATTGTGAATTTATCCTTGGTCACTTTCTCTGCACGTTGTCAGAATTTCTTTAAACTTTGTAGCATGTTGACGGAACCCTTTCCTCATTTCCAGGGCTGTGCTTGTCTGATTTTCATGGTCATTCAATAATTTTAATTGGGTGTCTAAGTGCAGGGTAGGGAGGTACAGTTCAGCTCAAACTACCACCTATTTCAAAAGACCTTGTGACATGTCTTCATTCCATTATCCATGCAAAACATGGACAGAATTATACAGATCTCTATTTGCTGTTTTAATTATCACTGCTCAGCCAAATAGCACTCACTCTGCCACTAATGATTCTAATCTAAACTGGGAATTAATGTTGACAAAACACAAGCTGTTTAGTTTTTGCAAAGGCTGATCAAATCTCCTATTGAAAACAGAGGCCATACTAAACATCCACAATCAAAGCTCCATTTATCAGAGAAACTTCCACTTGATAGGCAGGGGGCAGATAACCAAAGTCCTTTGGAAAGTGAATGGGAAGTTTCAAGATCATGAAAATGTAACTGCAATTATATCACTGAAGTAAAATCTGAATAGAATTATCAGGTCATCCCTAGTGAAAATGTGACAAAATGATAATTAAATGTAAATTTGCTGGTGATAAACTTGATGGCTCATTGTTAAAATAACAACTCATTTAGGGCAGCTTGTCAAGGGAGTTTAGAAAGGAATATAGTTGGCATGTAAGGCAAAATTAGAGAGATTATGGCAATTTTGTAAATCAAGAAGAATTTATAGTAGGAAATAGGGAGCCATTGAAGGTTTTTAAGCAGGAAAAACAATGCAATAAAAGTTGTAATTAAGGAAGATGAGCCTGGTAGTATTAGGGCAAGATCTATCTTAAGATCCTTAGGTGGAAATGGAGATAGAATTAGTAATAAGTTAAAACAACAACAACAAAAAGCATTAAATCGCTTCTACTTTTAGCAGGCAGTTAAGGTAACGAAGAGGCTGGAAAGTACTCAAGGAGTTTGCAATGCTTTCTCAGTTCATTAAGTTAAATTACCTCTTTGCTCTCATTCAGTATTCATGAATGCCAAAACAAGCCCTCTAACACAGGGGGTCTCCAGGCAGCCCAGGGACCTCTTGAAGATTTCTTTTTCACTCCATTTCATTGTAGGGGGAGATGAGCTCTGTTAGCCAACAGTCCGCATACCAGTTTGAGCATCCCATTGTCCCTTTTATGGGAACAGTTGAAATCTCATCCATTCTTATGGGACTAAAGAAATAAAAGCAGGGTCTGCTTAACTCTCATTCCAGAGCCATTAGGCAGCAGTAAAAACCCAACCAATGATTCCAAGATGACTCGGGGCTCTTGCAGGCTTACAAGATGAAAGAAATGGGCTTTGCCACATGCGACGGTCAGGGTTCTTCCTTGGGAAAGATAAGGCCTGAAAGCCAAACTGTGGTTGGTCAGGAAGCTAATGGTCATGCTTGGAATACCTGTCTCAAAATCCTGTCCAAGATTCAGCTAAATCCTCCCTTCCTTGGTGAATCTTCTCAGACATTCCCAGCTCACTCCCAGCAAACTTTGACCTCCTGAACTGCAATAGATTTTGTCCAGACCACAATATGGCATATTTAAGTTTGTTTCCTGGGTGATTATTTACCTTTTTGCATATGAATTACCTGCCCAACCAGATTATAAATTTCTTCAGATAGGAACTATGCTTTACATGTCATCCATTTTCAGTGGCAGAGGAAGATGCTGAGCTCACACTCAGCTCACAATGATAAGGGAGGCGTTCTGTCTCCCAAGTGACAAACACAGACATTTCCCCCTTAGTCTTAGCAAATGTCCTTGATTCCTCCTTTACTAAAAAGATAGTGGTCTCACAAATTAAGTCCCTGCAGCTTCCTTCCCTTCCACTTCAGGAGTTTTATTTTCCTTCTGTGCTTTTGAAGAGGAAGGATTGCTCCTTCCTGGCAAAGCCAATTACTGACCCTCCTACTTCCTCTTGGAATTTGCTTCAAGAATCACCCTTTTACTCCAACATCTTCAATTTATCCTCCTTCTGCTACAAATATCCCAAGTCTTCCCTGACCTTACTTTTTTCCTATTGTTGGTATTTTCACTCTCTCCCCCACAAAAAAAATTTCTCTCCAAACCACTTTTGGAAAAGAATATATGTTCACTGCTTTTTCTGTCCCAGCCCATATGAACTCCTTGGCTTTTTCTCAGTCTCGCATACTCTTATTACCAATCAATTGAAGCTGTTCTCATAGGATTTCCAGTTCAAGTTCATGACTGGTATCATGTGTTTGACTCCTCTAGGAAGACTTGCTGCTCAGACACAGGGACTGTGGCCTGCAGGCCCCCTCTAGATGTCATCCAGCTCCTTCAGAGCCGGCCTCACTGAGCCACCTTGCCCAAGGCCACACCTTGGTCAGGAAGGTCACATCTAGGGTTGCCAGATAATATACAGGACTCCCAGTTAAATATGACTTTTTAGATAAGCAACAGATAGACATTTTTAATTAAAGTATGTCCCATGCAATAATTGGGACATACTAATACTAAAATAAAAGTTTTCATTGTTTATCTGAAATTCAAATTTAACTGGGTGTTCTGAATTTTTATTTGCTTAATCTAGCAATGACTGACTGTAGCAGTTTGATATATTGATGAATTCCAAAAGAAATACTGGATTATGTTTATAAACTGACCTTTTCCTCTGGGCGTATTAGATTGTATTCGATTCAAGAAAACCTCTTGTGCCAGTAGGGCATTGAGTCCCTGCCCTTGGTGGGTGGGGACTTGCAGATAAAGGACATGGCAATGGACAGAGTTGGAGGGTTTTTAATGTTGGAGTTTGATGCTGAAGCTGGAGCCCCAGGAAGGAAGCACACAGAGGAAAGAGAAGCAAGCCCTGGGAAGAGAGGAACCCAGGAAGCCTGAACCCTCGCAGACATCGGCAGCCATCCTGCTCCAACACGTGGAAATAGACTTCGGTGAGGGAAGTAACTTATGCTTTATGGCCTGGTATCTGTAAGCTCCTACCTCAAATAAATACACTTTATAAAAGCCAACAAGTTTCTAGTATTTTCCATCAGCACCCCTTTGGCTGACTAATGCACTGAGGGAGGTGAGCACAAATGGACTAGGACTTTCTGGCCCAAAGGAGTCAGCTTTGTCAGACAATGTTTGCTCCATATCTCCATGAAGGGTTGGCCAAGGCTTTGTCAGACCAGTATCACCACACACACAGCCCTGCTTCCTCTTTCCATTTACATTGCTAAGCCATTAAGTGTCCTTCACAACATTGTCTCAGCATCTGCTTTTAGAGAACCCACCCTGAGACATCTCTCTATCCTAAATTCCCTTTTAAATTAGTGAAGAAATATAAAAATAGGAACAAAATAATTTCAACCCTGAAAGCAGGGAAGGTGGACTGAAATGAGAAGAGTCAGTCATCCCATTGCTTAACACGTGAAAGAAACCTGTCCTCCTCAACAAGTGGACAGTGTTCCTTGAAGACCAAAGTACATTAAATCAGAAGAATGCAGAGGAGATTAAGAGAATTGCACAAAAGAGGAAAAATAAATGTCCTATATATATGGCAAATATCTTACATAATTAGTAATCCAAGAAAAGCAAATAACAGTGTACTAATTGACTACCATTTTTGCCTAAGATAGTAAAGACACAGAGGGAAAATATCTAGTACTATTGAGCATATGAAAAGTAATTGATTGTATAATTTGCTAATAGAGTTATTCATTAGCACAAGCTTTTTGAAAGGCGAAGATTATACAATGTACATATCTTTGAATTCAATTGTCTAGAAATGGAAAAACTTGTAACATTGATATAAAGACAGAGGTCACCAGAGGTTCTGAGGGGAAGGTGAGGAAAGAATGGATGTAACATGGGGTATTTTTTGGACATTGGAATTGTTCTGTATGATACTGCAAGCCATTGTATATTTTGTCAAAACCTATAAAATTGTGCATTGCCAAGTATAAACCATAATGTAAACTATAGACCATGATTAATAGCAACACTCCAATATTTGTTCATCAATTCTAACAAATGCACCACACTAATGAAATATGTTATTAATGGGGAAAAGTGTGAGAAGAAAAGTATATGGGAATCCCTTATACTTTCAATGTAACTTTTGTGTGATCTAAAACTTCTTTTAAAAATAAAGAAATAAAGAGGAAAAAATATTAAAGATTTGTTGCATGGTCTCTTCTCCAGTTGCTGAGGAAGTGTTTCCTCCATGTCCCTTTACAAGCTTCTGGTTGCGCCAGGTGTTCCTTGATGATCTTTGGCTTGTGGACACATCTCTCCAACCTCTGCCTTGGTCTTTGCATGGTCTCTCCCTGGCATCACTGCGTCTTTCTTTAGGAGGTGGTATCCTTGGGGGTCTCTCTCTTGACCTCCTGTTCCTTGCATGTAAGGATGCCCCAGTATTGCATTAGGCGTCACAATAGTCCATGAAGATATCATCTTGAGGTCCTCAATTCCATCACAGAGTTTGTCAAATAAGAGGATATTCACAGGTTCTGGAAAGACATCAGTTTGGGGTCACCATTTAACACTCTGGACCTCCTTAGCCATTGGGGGCATTGAGGTACTGATCATGCTCCAACATGGATCAACCTTGAAAACATTATACTAAATGAAAGAATCCAGTCACAAAAGTCCACATATGTGATTCCACTCACAAGAAGTGTCAGAATAGGGAAATCTATACAGAGAAAGTATGTAAGTGGCTGTTTGGAACTGAGGGTACCTCTTTCTGAGGTAACATTAAGCTAAATGAAAGAAACCAGACACTAAATACTAGACAATGTATCATTCCATTTATCTAAAATGTAAGTACAAATAAATTTATAATGACAAAATTAAATTAGTGTTTATGTATGTATGGGGAAGGGTTGAGGGATTGAAAGTAATTGCTAAGGTGTATGGTGTTTTTCTTTTTGGAATAATGAAAATGTTCTAAATTTGTGGTGATGAATGCACAACTCTGTGATTAAACTAAGAGCCACTGATTGTACACATTGGATGGAGTGTATGGTATGTAAATATATCTCAATAAAACCATTCTTATTTAAAAAATAAGGAACTAATCAAATAAATTATGGTGTATCTATTACAACCAGAATACCATACAGCCATTTAAAATTGCTATTTAAATATATTAATTGATCTTGTCCATCTATAACTCATATCCCTAGTTATTCTTTCTTTTCCTTTTCCCTTCACATTGGCATTTCCTAAAATTATGCCTTTAACCTTTTTCTCTTCTCCCTTTTCTCTACATCAAATACTTGCATTATTTCTCGTATATAGATAACTCACACCTTTGATATACCTCACAAAACATATAAACCCTATTTTCAAATGCCAGCTGGACTTCCTGATTCAAATGTTTATTTTGCACATGCTATATTCAGGGAACAGTGCCAAGAGATGAGGATACAATGACAAGGAGAGCTCACCTTCAAGGAACATCCAATCTGCATGTGGATTTGCCAATTGCAATATATTTTATAAAAATCATGTCTCCTTGCACCTTCTCAAATCAGCTCTTCCTCCTGACCTTCCATTTTCTGTTACCAGCACAACTATCATTGTAGTAACCTAACTATGCATGCTGCGTTAATTAATTATTTCACTGAACAAGTGAGGGGCCTGCTAAAGTACTAGCACTCACCCTTATCTTCATATTGGAATCACCTAGGAAGCTTTAAAAAACAATTAATGCTTACTTTCCTTCCCTAGAGCTTATGATTTCATTGGTCTGGAATGCCACCAAGGCAATGGGATTTTTAATGCCTCCCCCAGTGATTCCAATGTGCAGCTGGAGTTGAAAGTCACTGTGTTAGAAAGAGAAAGAACAGGATTTCACTAATGGTTGCATGATGAGAGGAGAAAGGTCAAACTGTTTTTTGTTGTTGTTTCTATGTTGATGCTTTATTTTTCACTTCCTAGAAATACCATCTAAGTTCAATATTCTTCCCCCAGATGACAGAAGCTGAATCAGCTTCCCAGTTGCAGTTGCCTCTTTGTCCAACTCTATTTCAGTGTTTATAGTATAAAATTTCCAGGATGTAAGGAGAAAACATAAGTATCCTGTCATTTAGATACCTCCATGTTCTGATCCAGATAGGTCTTTCCAGGGTTATTCCACACACCCCAGATAAATAGGATTCTTGACTGCCACCCAGAAACAGCTTCTATCATGATTTTGCCTTTACCTTATTATTCCTTTCACTTTGTTTATTTTTTTATTTATTTTAATTTTCTTTCCCTCCCCTCCCCCCACCTCCATTGTCTGTTCTCTGTGTCCATTCGCTGTGTGTTCTTCTGTGTCCGCTTGCACCCTCTGCAGCACCAGGAAACTGCATCTCTTTTTCGTTGCATCATCTTGCTGCGTCAGCTCTCCACGTGTGCGGAGCCACTCCTGGGTGGGTTGGGCTTTTTTCACATGGGGCAGCTCTCCTTGCAGGGTACACTCCTTGTGCGTGGGACACCCCCTGTGTGACACGGCACTCCTTGTGCACGGCAGCACTGTGCATGGGTCAGCTCACCACATGAGTCAGGAGGCTCTGAGTTTGAACCCTGGACCCTCCCATATGGTAGGCGGATGCTCTATCACTTGAGCCAAATCCGCTTCCCCCTTTCACTTTAATCATCCTTTTCTGTCACTTCAAGCAATCATAATTCCACCAATACTTCAGCTTTGATCTTTGAGGGAAAAATCACCATTTAAAGCATGCCTCCCCCAGGAGTAATTATTCATGCTCCTTCACTTCAAAGCACCCTTTGTTGCACTTAGCAAATCCTGACTTATGGATAAATTGTGTTTATACATACCACATACCACCAATCTGATTTTAAGCTCCCTGAAGGCAGAAGTTGAAATTCCTTCATCTCTATATAGAGAAATAAATGGTTAAACTCAGAGACATCCTGCCTGTATTCACACCCAAACACTTCCATGTACAGACAGTGTGACATTGAGGCAATAGTTTATCCTTCTAAGCATCAATTTCCTCCTCCATTGAGTGGAGAGAACAATTTGGCCCCTCATGATTATTATGAAGGAAAAAACAAGGAAATGTACGTAAAGCACCTAAAACAAGGTTTGGTTGCAAAATAAGGGCTCCAAATAGCATTGATCATGATGATGATGATGATGATGATGATGATCCATATTTGGGGAACTGGGAAATATCAAGAATGATATTTAGTTTTAAAATTGACACCATCTCTGTATAGTAAATAGACAGGAAACAAAAGCTCTTGGATTTGGAAAATGTTTATTTTTCCTAACACTACTCCCTAGGACAATTCATGTTATTACTGCAGTTTTCAATTATTCCAGACAGCTCATCCTGATATGTATGTATGTAAATTTCCCAGCTTGGTGCCATCTCTGAGATTCTAAATTTCATTTTGCAATGACAGCTTTTTTGAAAACTCTGCCACTCTGAGACCCCTGTGTCCTAAATGTTGTTTCTTTGTGGTGTACAACATTTTTAATCAAGTAAAACAGTGATGGAGAACATGTCAGATTTCCATGTGGGCTACAGTCATTTGTGAAACATGAAATCCTGCTGTTAAGACTCCAATGAACCAAGAGAGCAGCAAGCTATTTCTATCTCGCAGGCTGAGAGCATTACAGCGTCTGGATCTAAAATGAGATCTATTTTAAATTTAATTCATTTTCTGAGGATAAATAACAAAAGCTTCTTCTGTATACAACTGAATCAGAAGACCACATGCTATGCAGAAAGCTGGGTGAGCAAGGAGCAGACCTCAGAGTGCTGCTTTCTCGGGACACCAAGTCTCACAGCTGCCATCTCTCCCAGCAGATTGGTCAAGCTGTTTCTTAAACCCAATGGAAGTACCAGAGATTGAACAAAGTATGAATCAGTGTGGAGAGGCTGCCTACAAACAGATCATCTGAGTTTAAGGTGTATCTGTTATTTCTTTTTCCTTCTTTATCATCAAACTCGCTCTCCTTGGTGGAACCTTTTCATGAGTATGTACATGTGCTCAGGTCTCTTATTTTTAAAAATAAAAATAAAAAAGTAATAATTCCTAAAAACCTCCCTTGATCCCACTTTCTCTTCCTCCTATTGTTCCATTTCCCCTCTTCCTTTTATAGCCTTGAATGTCTTGTCCTTGTTTCCATTCTCCACACCCTCATGTGTTCCTCAAACTATTCCAAGGCTTCCACAAACCTCACCCTCCCACTTCATGGCAACGACGCTCTGGTCACTAATGACTTCCAGGTAGCTAAATCCAATGGACACTTCCATCCTCAGCTTATGTGGTGCAATTAAACTCCTTCTTAAGACCCGCTCTTTTTTCAACTTTTGTGATTCTGTATTCTCTAAGCCTTCCCGTACTTCTCTGGCTTCACTGCTGCAGTCTTTACAGCAGACTTGTGTCCTCTTCCTCTTTTCTCCCTAATGCCTCCTCCCAGGAGGTCTCAACCACATGCACAAACTCACTTTCCAATGACTGTCCTCAGCCTACCCAGGTCTTCCCTCTGAGTAGCACATATCCAAATACCTACCCCACATCTCCTACTTGGATTCTCCAAAGCTCTTCAAAACTAACATATTCCAAACTTAGCTGTCACCTTCACTACTTAAGTGATCATACAAAAAACCCAAGAGACATCCTTGACCCTTCCCTTGCCCTGTTCCACCCCAACGTTTACAGTACACAGAATCTCCTATGCATATGTCTAAATTCACATGTGTATGTAAAGGATCTGTATCATACTTCATGCATTTATGTCTAGACCACAGTAACATGAATTGCTTAGTATAGCAAAATATTCCTCAGCCACCATGGGCAGTAGCTACAAATACCACACTCTTTTATGAGTATTCCAGAACCATGAACTGGAACACAAAGCAAGACAAACAAACTAAATATATGCTGGGTATATTGGAAAATGAGACTTTGGTATGAAGAATTCATCACATGTGTGCTGTAGATTAGATGAAGATTTTGAAAAATTAACTACTTTGTCTTCTCTTTTATTTAGGCATTTCCTCAGCTCAAATCCACCCTGCATTTTTGTTGGCAGCAACAATAGCCAAAACCTTCACAGCATTTACAAACTTTAATTTATAGGACATAGGCAATGAGATGTGGGGAAACATTTTCCTGGGGCTTGAATAGTCTTAGTCTCAAAAGTGGGTGTTTAGGGTAATGGCTCTTGTGCTTTGTCTGGGCAAAAATAAAATTTTTTTTGAGTATTTATGATGTCTGGGGCCTTCTAAAACACTGGTCAGCAAGTTTTTCTTGTCAAGGGACAGATAGTAAATATTTTAGGTTTTGTTACGCCAATCTCTGTTGCAACTACTCAACTCTGCCATTGTTGCCATAGGCAGCCCATAAACAAGTGAGTGTGGCTGTTTTCCAATAAAACTTTATTTACAAAATCAGATGTGCAGCTGGATTTGGCTTTGGGCTATAGCTTGCCAATGCCTCATCTAAAGCATTAGGCCCAGAATAGAGACCATTTTGCTCAAAGCTAAAGGTGGTACTGCCCTTACCCTCTACTTCTAAGAAATTGGCATGACCTAATTTATATCCAAAAATATATTTCAAATCCATCCACTTCTGAACATTTCACCATCACCATCCTAGTCAAGCTGTTTTATTCTACTTGGACTGTGTTTTGCAATATACTCTTAACAGGCATCTCTCATTTCTTTATTGCTCTCGTAGTTCCCACCCTGCCACCTGCAGCTAGAGTGATCTTTGTAAAATGCAAATTTGCTGTTATTTTCCTACTTAAAACTTTTCCATGTCTTCCCATTTCCCTTAAGATAAACGCCACAGTTTTTAACAAGATCTATAAGCCTCCCCAGGACCTAGTCCCTAACCAGCCTCAAAAAAGAATATACTCCTCCTTGCCACCCTATACTCAAACTGCAGTGGCTTGCTTCCATGTCTTCAGAGAGCATGTTTCTTCCTTCACATGCTGTTCCCAATTCTTGCAAGACTATTGCTCTTCTTTAGCTAGTAAATTCTTACGATCCCCAGGTCTTCAAGCTGGAATGGACTTCCTCACCTTCCCACCAAGTCATGATGCTATCCCAATCTCACGTAGAACCCGACACCACTGCTTCCTTCCTAGCATGTTATCAGGGTTGAAAATAAATAATCAAGTGGGCAATTACTTGCTTAAAATGGAAGCTCCATGAGGACTGGGGCAAGGTATTTCTAGTTCAATGCCAAGAGAAACCAAATCATGAAAACTTCGTTATATGAGGAGTTCAAAGAATTAGGAATGGGGAGTGGGGGACTGCACAGTGGAAGATAGGCTCTGAAATAGGGAGCAGAGAGGAAGAAGATAGTGAGAGCTGTGTCTTCCGATGCGTGAAAAAGTTCCAGGCAAAAGTGACCACCTAGAGATATTCTTTGTGGTTTCAGAAAGAAGTCAACACTAGTACTCAGGAAAGGAATTTAAAGGGGGAAGATATGGACTCAGCTTTAAAGAAATATTTCGTATTGATCTAATATCAATAGTAGAATAAGCTAATGTGGGGTATATTGAATGCCTCACTAGAACTATTTTGTGGAAGGGAAATTGCCCCCTATGCCAGAGAAGGCCCTTGGTCTTCCTTAAGAGTGTGATATTCACCCATGTGAATACAGCACTACTAGCACACATCTTCTAACCGCTGTATGGTTCTCCACCTGATGAACATGCTTCAGTGTATTTAGCCATGTCCTGAGGATGGGCCTCTAGGTCAGTTCTGTTTTCCAGGTTTTCATTATTACAAAGAATGCTACAATGAATATTTTCTCAGCTCCAGCATGTAAGTGGCAAATAGAATCAGGGCTGAAGCACAGTTCTCCCTCCCCGCCTCATCACCGTATATCTCTTCCTAAAACATTCTAGTCCAACAGCACTGACTGATGACCCTGTGAGTGTCAGGAAGCTGGAGTTAAATACAGACCAAGAGATGCAGGTTCTGCCATGGAGAGTAATATTTATCCAAAGCAACTACTTACTCAAGAACAACTGTGGGAAAATCACCTTAAGCAAGGCATTGAGGATAAAGGGATGAAGAAGAGAAAGTTCTTGCTCATTGGCTAGGCAACACAGATACCAAAAAAGATCAGCATTCTGGGACAGATTAGGTCTGAAAGTGTCTGAATGGTGTGGGAGCAGGCGTTCTACACACCACACTGGGCTCAAAGATGACCAGACTTAGACCAGCAGAGGGATTTTACTCACAGTGGAGACTGGACAATGCTTGGCGCCAATGCTTGTTGTTGACTGTAGTAGTCAGGGTTCTCTAGGGAAACAGAATCAACAGAAGATATCTGTAAATAGTATGAAATTTTATAGAATTCTCTCATGTGACCACAGGAATGCACAAGTCCTGGTTCTGCAAGCAGGTTGCAAACCAGGGGCTCCGATGAAGTTCCAGTGAAGGTCCTTGATGAGTTTCTAGGAGACATTGGCTGTCCAAAGATGAGCTGGGAAATTCTCTCTGAATGTGAAATCAATTCCTCTTTTAAGGCATTCAACTCTTTGGATCAAACATCACTCATTGCTGATGGCAGTCTTCTTGGTTGATTGTAGATGTAATCAGCCATCTATGCAATAAACTCACTTATGACTAAGGTCCATAAATGTCCTTGTATTACAGTTAGTCCAGGGCTTGCTTGACCAAACAACCTGAGTACGATTACCTGGCCAAGTTGACACATTAGCCTAACCATTACATGGACTTAATAAATCTCTGTAGACTGGCCTGGTCTGTAGTCAAGAGAGTCCATAAAGTTGAGGTGGGAATAGAGAGTTGGAAGAGAAGTGAGGAGCAAATTATGGGTGCCTGGGAGCTTACACTTGATCCTATAAGTAAAAGGGATCTTAGAAGGTTACTGGTGAGGTATAGTGTTCCCACCTCTGAAAGTTCAAGTTAGAGGGCATTTACTACGTATAGGAGATGACAGAGAGCCCATTTCTACAAACAAATGAGATTGGACCACAGTCCCTCTAAGATCATCCCCTCCATTTTTTAAATGAATGTATTAAGAAGAATGAGCAAAAGGCAGCAGAGTATATAGTGTCTAAGCATAAAGACTCAAGACATAGATGGGTTCAACCCCCTTCATCCCCATGGACTAGCTGTGTGCCCTCTCTGTGCCTCAGTTTCCTCTTCTGTAAAACAGTGAGGATTATTGTAAGGACACATGAGGAAGCGTAGGTGGGGTCCCTGGTTCAGTGCCTGGCCTGTGATGGATAGTCAGCAAACGGCCATTTTAAGGTTGAAAGCTCCACTTCGGCAAGGCTGAACTTACAGGATATTAACTAATACTTTCCACGAGCACCCACTTTTGTAGTGCTTTCATTTTGTCAAAGTGTTTTCACTGACGGTTTTTAACATCATGGGAAATGGACACATTCTTTAGAAAAGGAAAGAGCACTATCTGAATTCCTCACAGACAAGACGAGATGGACCTCACCCAATCAGTTAGAAGTCTGAACGGTGAGAACTGAAGACGGGGGATCAGAAGGAATTCTGTCTCAAAACTACACCTTCCACTCTGTCCTGAGTTTCCAGCCTAAAGAATTGAGGCCTAAGGATTCAACATCACTCTCACTAGAATTTCCAGCCTCCAGCCTCCAGCCTCCCCTATGAATTCAGACTTGCCAGATCTCGCAATCATGAGAACCAATTCCCAATATAGATAGCTAGACATGGTAGATATAGATGATAGATAAATAGATAGAGATGATAGAGATGATAGATTAGATAGTTAGATATAGATAGATATAAATGATAGATATATAGATATGATAGATTAGAGATGATGGAGATAGATAGATAAGAGAGATATGATAGATAGAGATGAATAGACCGATGGATATAGATAGTGCACACACACACATTCTGTTGGTTCTGCTCCCTGACTGCTGCACCTATTGAATAAAAGTATCTAGAGATAAGCCTCTTGAATCTGCCTTTTTTTTCTTTTTTTTTTTTAAGATTTATTTATTTATTTTTATTTCTTTCCCCACCCCCACCCCCTCCAGCAGTTGTCTGTTTTCTCGGGCAGGCTGCACTTTCTTTCCCACTGGACAGCTCTCCTTATGGGGCGCACTCCTTGTGCGTGGGGTTCCCCTAGGCGGGGGACACCCCTGCGTGGCACGGCACTCCTTGCAGGCATCAGCACTGCGCATGGTCCCAAGGAATTTTGATGCACACCAGCTGAGCTGGGCTCTGAAGGCCAAACTGCTCGCCATTAAACCATTTCCCTCGACTTTTGCTCACACTCATTGGGAAGGTGGGAGGAGAGAAGCTCCTGCTCAGAGGAGATGACAACAACATTGTTGAGGGATTTAAAAGACAGCATAGGAAAGATGGGCACTGCCGGCGTCCCTGTGCCTCGAGGCTCCTCTGGAGACCTGACCCGGGCTCCCATGATCCCTTGACGCCTGGGTCCAGCAGCACAGAGGACAGAGGAGCCTTCTCCCTAGGAACGTACCATGGATTGTCCATGCACTTCTCTTGGACAAAGCCATGCAGGCGACGCACATTGGTGCTGTTCTCCTTTTCATAAATCTCGGCTAGCCAAGGTTGCCGCGGGGAGCGCAGAGATGCCCTTTTGTCCCTTGGTCTCCATGGTACCCTGTTCTTTATGCTAAAATGCCAGGAAGGATTCCAAAGCAGAAAGAAACAACAATTTTAGATTGGGTTTCCTAAAATGAAAAAAAAATTCTCTGCAAGTTTTTGCCAAAAAAAAAGAAAAAATGATAGCAATGATTATGGGAAAATCTACCTTCAATGGGAGGCTGAGGTTTTAATGCTGCCCCTTTGAATTATGTCCACTTTAAAAGGTTACAGCGCACAGCAGAGAGGTTAATACCATTGTTATTTCTCCTCTGTCTTGGAATAGATAATTGACTACCTCTGAAGCTTCCAAGAAGGCTGTTAGAGCAAGAAATAAATGTTGTGTGAATTTTCCAATACCACTGAACAAAGGTGAATTACTCTGGAAGCAAGTAGAAGGTCGGGACTTAAATCTCTCCAGACGTGTAAGTATTAAGAGTTAGTATCTACAGAGGGTCAATTGGTTTACTCAGAGTTCAGAATAAATGGGGCACGTTCTTAGCGGCTCCTAAATCTGGTCTTGCGAGGCCTTGAAGTTTTTCTATGCAGCTGAAAGAGCAGAGGACAAGGGCACTTGGTGGTTGGGAGGTTAGCAGGTGTTTCCTGGCATTAGAGAGAAGCAAAGGGAGCAGCGTCTTTGAAAGTGACACATTTTCAACAACTTTTAAGACAATGACAGTTATTAACAGGATAGTGACCACACACTGGAGGAAGCATGTAAAACGGAGGTCAGTCTCTTCAATACAAGTTTGACTCATAGGGGTCAGACTAGGAGCTAGAGAGAGATGCCATCGAAGCCGGGGCTTTGGGAATGTGCTCACTGCCCAGCCAACCCCCTGGCCTATACCTCAAGGTCACCCCTACCCTCAGAAGCAACCTCAAGGCTCCTCCTACTCTCAGAAGCTACCTCAAGTTCACGCCTACCCTCAGAAGCTAGGGGCAACACCTCTTTTCAAGCGCTTGGTACTGCTAGTGTTAGAGCCTCTCTGGCTGGGGATTAGAGGAGTGGTCAGTAGGGAAAGAGGAAAAGTTGAAGATCCTCAAAATAATTAAGCTCTCTGCAACTAAAAATTTAAACAGAAAACGAAATACTATGTGAGATGGCTGCAAGAGACAGGGGTTCCTCTCTCAGGTGAGAAATTCAAAAGCGCTTGCCATTGCAAAGACTTAGAACACTCCGTGTGAAACGGTTGAGTGCCCAAAAAGTCCATCCTTCTTTCTTGCATGCTGAATTCTGCTGTGTTCTGGTCTCCACTCTTCTTCCCTGCCATTTAGAGATAATTCCCAAGTGTTCAGATGAGCACGGCAACCCCATTCCTTTTGCCATGGGGGTTGGTGTAGAAGGGGACATGTGAGCCAAGCCTGGCCAATGAGATAGGAGGGTAAGCTTTTGGGGGACTTCTACAAAAGATTTTCTCCATCTTAAATAGAAAATTACAGGGAGAGAGTCTCTTCTTCCCCTAGGCATTGTCTTTCCTTCATTTGATACCTGGAAGTGCTGAAGTCATTATGAGATCATGAGAACTCTAGAGCCAATGCAATGAGAATGAAGAAGAGGAGATATGAAAAACCTGTTCAGCCACTGAATTAACCAATCTTGGAAACACCCATCTCAGGTTTCCTTATTAGATGACATAACAAAATGTCCCTGTTGTTTCAAATAAAGTGAATCTGGGGGGCTTTGTTCCTGGCAGCTGAAAATATACTAACTACACAAACACTAACTTTCGCAAGTTGGTGGCCATACTTTATTATTCAATATATAAAATTCTATATATTGCCAATTTCAATATATAGAATTATATATATTGTTAAGAGAATGCAGGCAAACACTCAACACCAAATGGGAGTTGCATAAGGATAGTAGTGACAATCCTTCCAAAAGACATTTTTGGAACATGTAGCCTTCTCTTTACCCAGTCTTAGCAAATTGAATAAAAATAATAGGAGCAGGCATACTCTTCTTATGTATGTACCAGCCACAGCACTAGATATTTTACATCAATTATCTTTCTCAATCCAAACTTTCTACTTCCTGATGCTGTTGTTTTGAAGACCACAAGTCACCTAAGAAATATTAATAGTTATTCTTACTAATCATGGAGGATGATACTCTTCCTTCAGATGGTTGGCAGAAATCATGTTCACTTCTGTTCTCTCTGACACCCTCATCTTTCCAATATATGGATATTGAGGCTGAGAGCATGCACACTGGGAAACAGCAGAGCCAGTAACAAAATCCTGACATCTCTTACTAGTATTCTCACTCTCCCTTCTGTCTCCCATGCACTGACACCATTAACAGGGTATGGTTATTTTTTCAGGAGTGGAGTAAAATTTGTGTTTGTGTGTGTGTGCGTGTTCTAAAGCCATGGTGCTCAAAGTATGGTCTGTGAACCAGTATCAGTTGAGGGCTTATGAGAAATATGAAATATCAGGCCCCACTCCAGACCTGCTGAATTTAAGATCCCCTGGTGATTCAAATGCACATTGAGGTATGAAAGCACTTGGCTAGAGGACTCAGCACTTGGAGGAAAGGAAAACGGTGATCATTACTAAATGTTAGTCAAGGAGAACTTGAGACAAACCATTGAAGTGATGGCAAGTGTCTATTTGAGGCCTACATTGGATGTCTGGGCAGCATTTATATGAATTTAGTGGTGAGCCTCCTGGCACATAATCCGGATGCTTTGGGTTCCAAATAACAGAAAACTTATATTGGCCGAAACATTAGGACTTACACCGCAAAGCTGAGAGGCACACTTCAAAATATAAACACGAAATAAAATCCAGCACCTGGACCCAACCTGCAGCCTGAGTCAAGCCAGGCCAGTTAACCCCTGGTTGGCCTGCAGACAGGCTTGATGTATAAGCTGGGTGGAGGGCTATTTAAGCTACTGAATCTGGGGTGACAAACTGATTGGCAGACCAACTTATGGCTCTGCAGGAGCTAGCCTATGCAGACCAAAAAATAGAGTAATAATTGCACATATTGAAAAGGAGGAAACAAAATTACTAGAAATAATAGGGGAAGCAGATGTGGCTCAAGCAATCGGGTTCCCGCCCACCATATGGGAGGTCCAGAACTTGATTCCCGGGACCTCCTGGTGAAGGCAAGCTGACCTGCAGCACAGAGAGCTGACAGCCTGCACCACGGAGAGCTGAACTGGCACAGCAAGATGATGCAACAAAGGGAGATACAGAGGAGAGACTGTGAGAGATGCAGCAGACCAGGAAGCTGAGGTGGCTTGAGCGATTGAGCACCTCTTCCCCACATCAGAAGTCCCAGGATCAGTTCCTGGTGCCTCCTAAAGAGAAGCTGAGAAGAGAAGACAAGCAGACACAGAAGAATGATGTGCAGCAAATGAACACAGAGGAGCAGGTGACAAGGGGAGAAATTTTTAAAAAAAAGAACAGAAGGAGGAGACTGCCCATCTGCAGAGATTCATGAGTAGAGAGCTCCATGCCATGCAGGCCAGGGCCCATACTCCACTGGCAGCTCAAGCAGCCTCAGCAGGTATTCTGTGGCTGGAATTGGAAGCTCCATTTCCCAAAAGGGGGGGAAGAAGAGACAGTTGGGCACCAACTTCAGCTACTGATTAGTAAATTCAGCCATCTAAAGTACAACCCTAAGAACAGCTAAAGTTTGAACCTGTCCAAGTCAGAAAGAGACCAGTAGCTGCCATTTTAACTCTGCCCCTGGCATGAGAGGAAGCAGGGCAGATTAGAAAACACAGTAATGGCAGGGGCCTAAGTCCCTGCCCTACTTCCATCAGGGAGGAAGCTGGGGGCACCTGCACCAGCCTCTCTGGGAAACTGTAGGACACACCACAGAGGCCGGGGCTTATACTACTTTGGCAGCTCAAGCTGCCTCAGGAGTTGTTCTGTGACTGGAGTTGGAAGCTCCATTTCCCAAAAACAGGGGAGGAGGAGAATGTTGACCACCAACCTCAGCTACTGATTAGTGAATTCAGCAGGCTAAAGCATAACCCTGAGAACAGTTAAAGTTTTCACAAAACCACCCAAGTCAGAAAGAAGCCAGTAGCTGCCATTTTGACTCTGCCCCCAGCACAAGGGGAAGCTGGGCTGATGGAAAATCAGAGTGATGGTAGGGATTGGCTTCTTCCCATCCAGATCATACTGAACCACTAGCCTAGCCTTCAGCCCCACCTCTGGCTGGGAGGAAGCTAGCAGGACCTGCACCACCCTCTCTGGGTAACTGCAGATCCATTTGCCTGGCACAGACTGAATAGGAGGAAGTCTACCTGGGCAGCTGAGGTCATTTTGAATCTGCTTTGAAGAGATTGAGACCCACACCTACAGCTCCATTCCCACCCCAGGCAGGGGAGGAAGGGGCGTAAAGCTATATCGGTCTCTCTGGGCAAGTACAGACCATCTTGGCCTGGGCAACTTTGATTATTACAAATGGCTGTGGCTCTGTTCCTAACCCCAGCAAAGGAGAGACGTGGAAGAAGCTTCTCTTGTCCCTGGGGCAATGCAGGCAGCTTGAGCCTCTACAGCTTACAGCAACAACTACATCTTCAGTTCCTACTACTCAACCAGCAAGGAAAAAAGCACAAGAAAGCCTAAACTAAAGAGAGAAACAGCACCCAAAACAAATACATCTAGTAAGCCAGATGCTGAGACAACAACAAAAAATCACAATCCACATCAAGAAACAGGAAGATATGGCCCAGCTAAAGGAACAAGATAAGCCTCCAGACAACATAAAGGAGTTGAGACAACTAACCATAGATGTTCAAACAAACATCCTTAATAAATTCAGTGAGATGGCTAAAGAGATTAAGGATATTAAGAAGACACTGGGTGAGCACAAAGAATTTGAAAGCATACATAGAAAAATAGCAGATCTTATGGGAATGAAAGGCACAATAAATGAAATAAAAAATATACTGGAGGCATATAACAGCAGATTTGAGGAGGAAGAAAAAGTATTGGTGAGCTTGAAGACATGGTCTCCAAAAGCAAACATGCAAAAGAAAAGATGAAGGAAAAAATGGAAAAATTGAACAAGGTCTCAGGGAACTAAATGGCAGCAAGATATGTGCAAACATATGTCATGGGTGTCCCAGAAGGAGAAGAGAAGGGAGAAAGGGGAAGAAGGAATATTTGAAGAAATAATCATAGAAAATTTCCCAAACCTATGGAAGGATATAGATATCCGTGTCCTAGAAGCAAAACATACTCCCATCTGAATAAATCTGAGTAGACCAGCTCTGAGGCACATACCAATCAGAATGTCAAATGCCAAAGACAAAGATAAAATTCTGAGAGCAGTAAGAGAAAAGCAATGCATCACATATACAGGATACTCAATAAGATTAAGTGCCAATTTCTCATCAAAAACCAAGGAGGCAAGAAGGCAGTGGTATGATATATTTAGGATACTGCAAGAGAAAAACTTCCAGCCAAGAATCTTACATTTGACAAAATTGTCTTTCAAAAATAAGGGTGAGTTTAGAATATTCACAGATAAACAGAAACCAAGAGAGTCTATAATAAAGAGACTGGCCTTGCAGGAAATACTAAAGGGTGTGCTACAGTCTGAAAAGAAAAGACAGAGAGGTTTGGAAGAGTGTATAGAAATGAAGATTATATCCATAAAAGTAACGAAATTATGACAAATAAAATCTGAAGGTCAAAATGGGTGTAATAAGAACTATCTTTACAGTAATAACATTGAATGTTAATGGATTAAACTCCCCAATCAAAAAGACACAGACTGGCAGAATGGATAAGAAAATATGAGCCATCTATCTATATTCCGTCTGCAAAAGACTCACCTTAGACTCAAGAATACCAATATATTGACAGCCTGGAAAAGATATTTCAGTATGCAGTAACAACAACAATAAAAGCCAGAGTAGCTATGCTTATATCAGATGAAATAGACTTTAAAAGACACTAGTAATGTGCAATCTGAGGAGGAAGTCAGGAAAAAAATTAAATTTACAATGGAGACTAAAAGAATCAGATATTTAGGAATAAATTTAACCAAGGACATAAAGCACTTGTATTCAGAAAACTACAATGCATTGTTAAAAGAAATTTAAAAAGACCTAAATAATTGGAAGAGCATCTAAATTGACGTACAGAGTCAATGCAATCCCGATAAAAATTCCACCAATATTTTTTAAACAAACACAATTAGCAAATTTGTTTGGAAGGATAAGGAGTCCCGAATAGCCAGAAACATGCTAAAAAGAAAAGTGAAATTGGTGGGCCCTCACATCCAGACTTTATTACCGAGCTACAGTGGTAAAAACAGCATGGTCTGGCATTAAGAGAGACATCCAATGGAACCAAATTAATAGTTCAGAAACAGACCCTCACATTTATGGTTCAGTGATTTCTGACAAGACTGTCAAACCCACACAGCTCAGGCAAAACAGTCCATTCAACAAATGATGCTGAGAGAACTGGATATCCATAGTCAAAAGAAAGAAAGAGGACCCCTATCTCATACCTTATACAAAAATTAACTCAAAATGAATCAAAGACCTAAATATAAAAGCAAGAACCACAAAGCTTCTAGAAGAAAATATAGGAAAACTTCTTCAAGACCTGGTGGTAGGTGGTGGATTCTTAAAGGGAATAAGAGGAGGGCTGAGAATGACTACTGATGCTTAATGTATGTAGAAGTTTTAATTAACTTTACTGTAAAAGTGCAGGAATGTATAGAGTTGATGGTAATATATTGTAGTGAGTAACAGCTGGTTTATAAATGGGGATGTGACTGAAAAGGATAGTCTCAGGGATATAAATATCAATTGAGAGAAAACTAGAGAATAATCTAGGGACTGAATAACACCGTGAACCCAGAGGTAGATGAGAATTGTGGTTGGTGATACAGATGCAAGAGTGTCCTTCTGTGACCTAGAGCACTATTGCAGGGTGGTGGAAATGTAGAGAAGCATGAGAAAAAAATAAAACTGGTGTGACCAATGGACTGTGGTTAACAGCAATACTGTCATATTCATGCATCTATGCCAAAGATGTACTATATTGGTAATGTGGGAGTATGGAAAAAATGTGCCAGCTGTACACCATGGATCATGGTTGGTGGTAATAGTCTGATGATATCTCATAATCTGTAGCAAATGTCCCATCACGGTGTGGTATATTAATGGGAGGAATGTTGTATGGGAATTCTGCACATGTGCATGATTGTTTAGTAAGTTCTTCACATGTGCATGATTGTTTTGTAAGTATACCTGTGTAGAATTCCCATACAACACCCCTTCATCAACACTGTGCTAAGGGGTGTGAAGTTTTTCGTTTTGGAGTAATGAAATTGTTCTAAAATATTTGAGATGATGAATGTACACGCTTATAATTTATGTATGTTTATGTATGAGTGATATACTTGAATAAAATTTTAAATTAAAAAAGGCATTAAAAACAAACAATAAATATAAATTCTAATCAAAAGGCAGAGATTGGTAGAAAGAATAATAATAATGAAAAGATTAAACTATATGCTATCTACAAGAGATTCACTTTAGGTCCAAAGACATAAATAGGTTAAAAGTGAAAGGATGGAAAAGGATACTCCATGCAAAGAGTAACCAAGATAGAGTAATGAAATTGTTCTAAAATATTTGAGATGAAATTATTCTAAAATATTTGTATTACAAGACACAAAGAAGGACATTATATATTGCTAAAACTATATAATATTATAACACAAGAGTATTAATAATTATAAATACATAATCAAGACTATATAATAATTATAAATACATAATATATATTATATGCATACCAAAAATTACAGCCCCAAAACATCTGCCAGAACTGAAGGGAGAAAGAGACAGGTCTACAATAATAGTTGGAGACTTCAACAACACACTTTCAATACTGGATAGAACATCTAGACAGAAGATCAGTAAGGAAAAAGAGGTCTTGTACGCTACCAGCCAAGGAGGCCTACAGACACACATAGAACACTTTATCCAACAGCAGAGTAAACATTCTTTTCAAGTGCACATGGGTCATTCTCGAGGATGGATCATGCTTTAGACTACAAAACAAGTTTCAATAAATTTAAAACAACTGAGCTCAAAGTATCTTCTCTGACCACAGTGTAATAAAGCCAGAAATCAGTAAAAGAAAGAAAACTGGAAAATTCACAAATACTGTGGAAATTATTTTTTAAATGCTCAAACCAACAATAGATTAAATAAGACATCATAATGGAAATTATAAAATACTTAGAGATGAATAAAAGGGAAAACACAATGTATGAAAATGTATGGTATGTAGCAAAAGCAATGCTTTGAGAGAAACTTACAGCAGTAAACTCCTACATTAAAAATGAAGAAAGATCTCAAGTCAATAAACAAATTTTATACCTTAAGGCATTATAAAAACAGGGCAAACTAAACCAAAAGCTACTAGAAGGAAGATAAAGGTTAGTAGGTAAATAAAAGAGACAATAGAAAAACAATACAGAGAATCAATGCAACCAAAAGTTGATTCTTTGAAAAAATTTACAAAATTGACAATCCTTTAGACTGATTAAGAAAAGGAGAGAGAAGACACAAATAACTAAAATTGGAAATGTTCTACAGAAATGAAAAGATATAGGTCCATTGATTTAGTTATTATTTATTTAACTTCAAGGATTTAAAAAATAGAATCTTTAGGTGCACAAGAAATAACAGTTCAGTGCAAGAGAAAAAGTCAGGCTGGCATCAGATTTCACCACAATAAAATTCAATGCCAGAAGACCATGGATCAATATCTTGAAAGTTCTAAAAGAAATAAAACAAGAACCAACAATATATCTAGCCAAGTTAATTTTCAAGTATAAAAGCAAGTAGAGAACTCAAGTAATATGTCAATCCATTGTGGTGGGGGGAACATGATTCTACTCTCTTGACATTTTCTAAAATCGTTTTTTTTTTTTTGCCTAGCCTTAAAGGAATTTAAGATTTAATATTCTGTGTGGAGAAAATTTCTTCAGAATCAATTCAGTGTCTTTCTTCAGTTAAATACAAGCTAATATCTTTTATTAAAAAACAAAATTTAGGAAAATGTTTTGCCTCGTAAGAGTTGGAAGGATCACCAATGGACAGAGAAACGCAGAACAAATGTATCACACACACACGCATGTATTTTTGTTGTGTAAGACCTGAGTGTTATGAACACACCAGACTGCAGATACTCAGTCCATAAGGAAATACTCTGTTTGGTAAAGGTAAACAAAGTATGTCTTTGCTAAATTTTTCCATAGGTTGGTGGTTTGCAACCAGGAGTGCATATCAGAAGGCCCTACAGAGATTTTACTTTTTGTAATGCAGATACCTAGGCATATGTTCTATGTGTTTCTAACTACTAGGTGTGTTCACCTAACTACTAGGTTTCTAACTAGGTGTGTTCAAAACTACTGATTTGTAGAAAAGTTTCTTTCTTCCGCAGGAATTTATACTCCCCTCTAGCTCTTGGGACTGCTAGTTCTTGTGAAGTCAAAGCCTGTCCAGAGAAGGACTATCAAAACAGCAGAGCAACTGATCCCTTTTTCATCTCTTCAAAACAAGGAGATGTAGAAAGAAACAGGAAGGGCCCCGATGTACCCTGACTGAACAGCCCAGACCTTGGGAAGTGTGCTTACATCATTTCCTATTCTCCTGATACCTTTGTGGGTGTGAAAGACAAGGTCAGCCGTCTCTAGGTAGAGACAGCTTTTTTCTCAAAGCTGTCAGTCATTTTTAAAACAATGGCTCCCGGGACAGGAGAGGCAGGCTTAGTGGATGGGCAGTAGACTTGCTTAAAGGGGAACTTCTTTCCTTCTTTGGAGGCCTTTCAGCAGTTTCGCCTGAATTTGAAGCAAGGAACTGCGTGGAGCTTCCCAGTGGAGAAGGAAAGAGTGGCAAGTGCAATGCTTAAGGGGCTCTGGAAGCCTCGAGTTGGACCCCACTCTGCATTTGCCAGCTGTGTGCCCTTGAGTGGGTTACTTATTCTGTCTGTACCTTAATTTCTTCATCTATAAATGGGGGTGATAATCATACAATCTCATAGGGTTGAGTTAAAGATTAATGGGATAATACATATAAAATGCTCAGAATAGTGCCTGGCACATAATAAGCGCCCAATAAACATTAGCTGTGTTTTTACTACATGGAGCAATAAACATTGGCTCTTTTATTGCACCGAACAAGCTGGGAGCTAGCAAGAAGATAGCCTGGTTGAGAAAGTCCCCTCAGAACCAGCCTCCCTGGACCTAGAGAGTCCCTATAAGTTATAATGGGTCTTTCAGCAAAGGTTCAAGCAGAATTCCAGGCTGGTCTTTGTCTATTCAGGAGGGCAGGCCTCTCCCTCCCCACCCAGGCACCCCCTGCCCAGGCCACGTGGTAGCAGCGTGGTCACTATCAGGGGCACGTGGGGACCTCAAAACAATCCCTGCAGCAGACCTCTGAGGGTGGCAGCCCAAAGCAGTAACCCGCATCCCACCCGAAACAGCTGGGGCGCGCCTTCGGGAGGTCTAATTTCCTGCCATCGCACAGGTGGAGGCTCCAGTCATCAAAATGTAGGTATTAAAAAGGAAATGAGGTTTTGGTTGTAAAGGGATGAGGTCTCGCCACTTGGATTATTCCAGTACAGGCTTGCCAACGCAAGAGGTACCGCAGACAGGGGCACCTGTGCCTAACAGCAGGTTCATCACGGGACCTCCCTGCACCGCAGTCTTGTGGCTGCAGGGATGATCTGGGATCAGCTCTCCTCCTGCCCTCCCGCCCTGCGTCACAGCTGTGTAGGTGCGAAGGGCTGACATGCCAGATGCCAGCAGCACTTCTATCCCCGAGATGTGTCTCCGAGGACAATCGCCGTTTTAGGACGAATGGTGATGTGAGCAGAAAGGGTGATTATTCACTACCTAAACTTGGGAATGCTCCCCGGCCAGTGCTAAAATGATGAAAAACAACAACAAAAAGAACCTACTCTTGGGTGGACAAGCCCCCCGTAACCTTTGCCACCGAGCTAAAAGCTTTTGAAGGGTGAACAGAAGTGCCGTAAATCTCAGAGGCGACGTTAAATATTTGTCACTGAAACACTTAAGACTTGTTTCAAACCCATTCCTTTCTGAAGGTTTATAACAAATAACTGAGTGCCTTAACCTCTGCATGAGCATCTCCTTTTTCATTACAAATGGAAACAAATGGTCTATAAAGAGCAGGACCCTGCTGATGGGCAATTCTCAGCCACTGTGTGGTCTCTCAGCCCTGCCCAAATGCGCGAGCCGCCCCTTTTGTTTAGATTACACTGACTCTTACTTCCATGACACTAGGGCAGCAAAGGTTTTAACTGGACTTTCTTTAAAACTGCCCATTAATCTTCCCTCCCCTCTCTTCTCTCCACTGAATGAGCAAGTAAAGTAAATTATTTACATTCTGATGTTGCAAGAGCTCTTCCCACATTAAGCTTTCATTTGAGCCTTAAATGTATCTTTCGATGGTGTTTTCCTCACCCACTTTATCATGACTGCATCGCTTCTCCAGAAGGATCACCTGTTGGAATTAAATTTGACACAGCTGCAGATTTCTTCCCACCCATGCATGTGAGCCCTGAACCAAATATCAGAGACACTCTTTTTAACCAAGCTCCGATTCTACCAAGTTCCAAATAAGAATAACTTGAGTTCTTGTTTGAACTCAAGAATATTTTAGAGTTCTTAATTCTATAATAGTCATAACATGCTAAAATTCCTTAAAATGCTGTGACTTCAAATACTTGACCTTCTTAACATTTTATTATTCTTAACCTTCTCTAACTCCATTTAAGAACATTCTGGACTTAGTTTGTCCTTAAATATTCCAAATTTAATGGTCCGTGTCCCTGGAGGAAAACTGAAATTCCGCACTCTTCAAAAGCTATCTATTATGTTTCTTGTCAGAGTGAGGGATGAAGGCCTTTGTTGGAAAAAAAAATAATGCTATATTCTTCCATCAGATCTCCTTGGGCCCAGATGGACAGAGCAGTGGCCTCCATGGGGGGTTTTCAAGACTGGGACAGGGAGATGACCAAGTAGGCCAAACACCTACACCAGCATTCCCATTCAAACCTGAAATTCCACTTCAGACAATGTACTTCTTTAGTATGAGGGAGAAAGATGAGGAAATATATACTATCAGAGGAGAAGGACCTAGGAAAGGAATTAATAAAAGGTCAAAGAAAGAGAAAAGAGAGTCAAAAGAATAGAACATTGCATGCATCAGGGAAATCCTTATGCCTGCAGCCTAAATAACAATTTCCTGTTAAATTAAAATGCATAAAGTAACTTTTAGTTAAAGGAAAATGAACCAAGAAATGTCTATTAGGACAAAGACGAATTGATGAAGCATCTTTGTTTCCCTTCCTTAACATGCTGCCTCACTAATTTCTTCGGGTCTTTGTTTCTTTTGGCCTTATTTACCAGGTTTTCTTTTCACCTAACAAGCAATTGGTATTTAAGTTCGACATCTTTTTAAGTCATATTTTGTTGACTTTCGCCCAAACCTTGACACTATCTGAAGATCATTCTATCCCTTGAAAATCACTCTAATCCTCAGTTATTTCAGGACAGCCTGCAATTACATGAACTACCTGGTGGCCACTGTCTTCTTCCTCTGATCCTTTATCTCCAAATGAGGCATCAGAGGCCCCTCTGAGCTTTGTCATGCGTTTCTGGGAACAGCCATCTTCTACCATGTACAACCAATGCATAATGCCATTGGGAGTCCTTAGTGCACCAAAGCTCCTTAAAAAGTCTCCCCTCCTTTTGGATCTCACTCTGTCCTATGAATAATAAAGAAGTGCTGCTTGTGTTTCAATGTCCTATGCACTTATTAGCCAAATAATTCTTCTAGTTTTTTCCCACAGACCCTTTTCTTGCTGGTTCCCAGACTAGATGCCATGGCCAGTGTTTTTAGTTTGCCAGATTGTTATGACAAATAACACAATGAGTTGACTTAACAAGAGTTCATTGGTTCATGGTGTGGAAGGCTAGAAGATCAAAATCAAGCTATCAGCTTTCTCCCCAAAGTCGGTAGCATTGTGATGCTGGCATGCTGTAGTCCTTGGGGTTCCCTGGCTTGTGTCTCTGCCTCCTGTTACATGGTCCTTGGTCTCCTCCTATGACTTTCCCTGACTTATCTCCATAAAGCCTGCAGATTAAGGCCTACCCTGAGTCAATTTGGCCACACCTAAATAGGATCTTAGGAGATCTTACAAATGAGTTCACACCTTAAATGATAACACATCTTCCAAGGCGCCTATTTACAAGTGGGTTCACACCCACAGAAACACAGATTTACAACATGTGTTTTTTTTGGTGTACATGAGTCAATCAACCAGAGTCAGGAGATAGATGGATGGATGGATGGAGAGATAGAGAGATATTTGGTAGATAGATAGATAGATAGATAGATAGATAGATAGATAGATAGATAGATAGATAGATAGACAGATAGATAGAGAGATAGATATGTATAAAGCACTGCCTGGACCTCCAGCTAATTTCTTCATTCCACAGAATGTGGGTTTCATACTGGGCCAAGCTTCCCTACATGGCTTTTTATGCCAATCAGCTTCTGCAGGACTCTCCCACCAGTTGAATAAACATGTTTAAATTGTAGCAGGAGACTCAGGCTGGGGCCCATCACACACTAGTGGTACTGAGGTCGTACTAAAAGCTATCATATCTCAGCCAGCTCTTTTACAGCCTTCCCCTCTCCTCCCTGCTTTTTTTGTTTCTGGAGAAGTTCTTAAATGTTGATTATAGACCAGTGGCATCCAAAGTACCTGTACCACTTGTTAAAAATACCAACGCCAGCCTGTTGCTTCCAAATCAGCATCTTTTTGTTCAAGACCAACTGTCTTTTTGTAAAAAGTTCTTTCAAGTGATTCTTTTGGCCAACTAAGTTTGCAAAGGGTGGTCTTAGAGCACCGGTCTAATTACAGCCCTGACAGAAAACACCTTCCCCTCATCAAATTTCCCTCTTCTAGAATATCATTCTCTCTTGAGGCTCCTCAGAGTTTTATAATTGAGGCATGTTACGGCCCTTCCCCACATCTGCTGTTTAATTGACTCTAGCTGTGTCTGGGTGAACGCCTCAGTTGATCACTCCTGCACCTGTGGAGCCAAGGGGAGGGCGGGTAGCGTGGGTGATTCAGATATCAGGGACCTAATCCAGATCCACATCAGGGTCAGAAAATCCAGAGGTGGAGTCCAGGAATCTTTGTTTGTTCTGAGAACTCCCCAGGATTGGGAACTAATGACTTGGCAGGATTTAGCAGGCTGATTTTTTAAATTTGATGGTCCAGGATATGTTAGACACAAATACCTCACAATGTGTATATAAAACCAAAAGATTTCTTCAGGATTAATATTCAAATTTTAAAATGTCACTGGCTTTGAAATGCATCAGAAAATAAGGTAGATTGATAAATGGACAGTGGGGTGGACAGATAGATGCATGATACAGGATAAAGGAAACCTAGTAAAATGCTAATTGTTGAATCTAGATAATGGGTGCTCACTGTAACAATTCTTGCACCTTTTCTGTGCATGTGAAATTTTTCATAATAAAATGTTCGGGGAAAAGACACTAGGACTGAATTCTTCCTCAGAACAAATTTTAACTCTATACCCCAACTTAATGTGATGAATGAATGATTAGTTCAGATGAATGCTCAGGATAACTCCAATGTCTCCTTTGTTTCCAATGTGTTCTATATCTGAAATCATTTAATATCTAAGTCTATCAATTAACATATCTTGTTTAAGTGGACATTTTAAAAATAATAAGGTGCCAATGATGATATTTTGATAAAATGTAATATTTCTCTACCTTTTTTCATCTTCTTCCCCTCTTTATTTTCATGTGCATATTCTAGTACTAATGTTTTTGAGTCATAGTAATAGAAAAATGTATATGATTATCAGTCTGAAGAAAAGTGCAATAAGACAAAGAAATTAAACCTATCTAACTTTAAAGGAAAGACATAAAATTGCCTTTATTTTCAGATAACCTGTATTTTCATCTGTGTAGAAAATTTGATGCAATCTACAAAAAAAACTACTGGAACTAATAATATTACAGGATACAAGATCAACATATTTCTTCATGCTAGCAACAGGCAATAAAAAACAGAAATTTAACAAAACAATATAATTTACAATAGCATCAAAAATATGAATACATAGGAATAAATCTGACAACAATTTAAACAACTTGTACACTGAAAATTACAAAACTTCTCTCAGAGAATATAAAGAAAACCTAAATGAATGGAGAGATATTTATTGGTCAGAAGAATCAATTTTGGGGAATGGATGTGGCTCAAGGTTTCCACATGGGAGGTCCAAGGTTGTTCCCAGTGCCTCCTAAAAAATACAAAGAAGCAAACAACAAGCAAACAAATGAAAAAACCAACTCAGGAGAGCCAAGGTGGCTCAGTGCCAGCTTCCACATATGAGGTCCCGGGTTTAATCTCTGGCCCCAGTACCTCAAAAAAAAAAAAAAGAAGAAGAAGAAATTTTATTAAGATGCCAAATCTTGCCCAAATGGTATTCAAATGGTATTCTAATCAAAATCCTGGCAGGCAGCTTTGCAGAAATTGACAAACCAATTCTAAAATGCATGTGGAAATGCAAAGGAACTAGAATAAGCAAAGCTACTTTTTAAAAGAAGAACAAATTTGTAGGCTTTGTTTTCAAACTTGTTATAACCCTAAATGATCAAGACAGTGTGGTATGGTTGTAAAGATAAACAGTAAACCAATGGAACAAACAGTGGGTCCAGAAATAAATCCATATATGTACAGACAACTGATTTTTGAGAAAAGTGCAAAGAAATTCAGTGGAGAAAGAGTCTCTTGAACCAACAGTGCTAAAACAATTAAATATCCATTAGGCAAAAAGAAAATAAATAAAAGAACTTCAATCTCTTTCTTGAACCAAAAAGAAAAATCTAAAGCTATAAAACATCCAGAAGAAAACATATGATGAGACCTTTGTGACCTTGAATTCAGCAAAGATTTCTTAGGCATGATACATATAAGAAGAAATTGATAAATTGGATATCATGAGAATTAAATACATTTTTCAATAGATATTGTTAAGACAATAAAAAGAAAAGTCATAGACTGGGGGAAAATATTTGCAAATCATTTATCTGATAATGAACATGAATTTAGTATATATTTTCAAAAATCTCAAAACTAAATAAAAAGAAATCAAACAAACTAATTTTTACAAATGAGTGAAAGAGTTGCAACTTACTAAAGAAGATGGCGAATAGGTATATGAAAAGGTGCTCAACATCAGTAGTTGTTAGGGAAATGCATATTAATAAAATGCCACTACATACCCAGTAAATGACTAAGGTTAAAAAGACTGATGATACCAAGTGTTAGCAACAATAGAGAGAAACTGGAACTCTGCTGGGAATGTAAAATGGTACAACCACTTTGTAAAAGACTTTGGCAGTTTCTTTAAAAAAATAAACATAGTCCTACCACATGATCCAGCCATTCCATTCCTAGGTATTTGCACAAGAGTAATTAAAGCATATGTCCATACAAAGACAAGTACATGAATGACCATTTTTTAAAAATTCCAAAACCTGGAAACTACCCAAATGTCCATTAACAGGTGAATGAATAAACAATTCTATATATACACTGAAACGCCATTCCACAATAAAAAGGAATGAACTATTGAAACATACCACACCATGGATAAATCTCAGAATAATTGTGCTGAGTAAAGGAAGCCAGACAAAAAGGAGAACATATTATATGATTCTCTCCATATGAAATTCCATAAATATAATATAAAGCAGATTGGTGGTTGCCTGGGGACAGAGAGGTGGAGAGAGGCAAAGGAGCATGAGTAAGCTTTTAGTAGTGATGGACATGTTTGTTACCTTGAATATGAGAAAGATTCCAAGGGTGTACCATGATGTCAAACTTAGCAAAATGAACACTTTAAATATGCACAACCTATTGTATGTCAATTATACCTCAGTAAATCTGATTTTTTTTAAAGGAATGCACTGCTGATCCACCCAACAACATGAATTAATCTTAACTCCAAGTAGCTAAGTGAAAGAAGCCAGAACCCAAAGGCTATGTACTGTATGATTCCATTAATACAACATTCTCAAAGAGGCAAAACTATAGGAATGGAAAAATCCATCAGTGGTGGTTAGAGTTTGAGGAGTGGGGAGAGATTAATTACCAAGGAGCAGCACAGGGGAATTTGGGCCACTGGAACCATCTTCTGTCATTCCATAGTGGTAGATACCACCAACTGTACCAAGTGCATATACTAACTACTCTAAGGTTTAATTATATAGTGAGATTTTCCTTTCCTGCATTGAAGACACACACAAAAGATTTTGTAAGAACTAATTCAAAATGATAGGAATATATATGACATATATATTTGAGTTATCTAGGCAGGAGCCATACCTGAACTGATAGAGAAATAAAGTTGAGAAGCCAAGGACTTAAGGATATCTTTGCAGTTCACAGCTCAGCCCCCACTGCAGCAGTGAGATGCATTTGTTAATAGAAATCCTGTCTCAGAGGTGCCATGTGCCATCCAACCGGCACACGGAGGCTGGCTTTATTGATAGATGAATAAGATTGAACATGACACCTGTGCCCAGGGAGTCCCCTGGAGCCATTTAACTAACACTTAGAGCAGCTGCTTTTGAAAAATTACCTTCAGGCAGGGCCCACCCTAGCAGAACAAAATCATCACCATAAGTACTTTCCCAGTTTCCAATAAATGAGGATTCTTGCCTTGCAAGAGGAGAACTGAGCCATATTTTATTTGAAGTCACATCTGTCGCTTTCTTTGGATTTCCTCTGCTGCCTACCTTAGATCACAATGCCGACATTACAGCAATATCCTTCCAAGGGATCATGGCAATCCCTCTGTTTGAAAACCTTCAATGGTGACCGGTTGCCCACAGCATAAAGTTCATGCCTGATAGTGTTTACAAGGCCTTTCACAGTGTGCTTTCCGAACACAATCCAGCCTGCTCTCACCCACTCCCACGCATCTATACAGAACTACTGGACTTTTCCCAAACACATCAGAGTCCTCTGCATCTTTAAACCATTGCTCATGCTTCTCTCTTCATTACCTTCCTAATGAACCACCTCTAATTTATCAAGACTCAGTTCCAATGTCACCTCTTAGTGAAGTATTCCCCAACCTTACCAGCCCAAATTGATGGATGCCTTCTCCTTGCTTCCAGAGCAAAGAAGCATTTTGTATGTGTCTCCACAGTAATAATTATCACAGAGCCTTACTCTATATTTTGTCAGTCTCTCCTCAATATTTGTGATCTCTGCAAGATGAGAGAATATAACTTATTCAGTTTTATGGCCACATTGCCTATATAACAGAGATTCCAGCATGTGGTAAAACTCCATAATTATATTTTTAATGAATACATGGATTCTCTGTTTACGGTTTCTGCATGTCAACCCTCGCATTCTTCCAAATTCTCTTATTTGTAGCCTCCTGCTTCCAAATGTTGCCTGTGTCTTACCCCACACATGAAAGAAAGCATTTAAGGCTTGTCATACTCAAATTCCCATTGAAATGTCCAGTTTCATTCCTCATCTACAAAAACATTTCACCCTAGTTAAGCTGACCTAAATATGCCTTGAACTTCCCTACCTCAAAACATTTTTCCATGCTGTTCCCCTTGCCCATGTTCACCACCTGTACACATTAAAACCATGATTTGATACCACTACACACCCACCAGAATGGTTAAAACGGAGAAGACGGCTGATAGTAGGTGTTGATAAGGTTGTGGAGCAATTGGAATTCTTATTCGTCGATGATGCAAATGTAATCTGGAATAACTACTTTGAAAATCTGTTTGGCTAAATACAAATTGTCATGACCCAGAGATTCTTCTCCTAGGTATATAGGCAATAGTACGGACAAGGCATATACAAGATGTTCATAACATTATTCAAAACTAAAAGCAACCCAATTGTCCACCAACAGTAGAATGGATAAATTGTGGTATATTCACACAATGGAATACTATGGAGCAATGAGAATAAACCATTATTGTCCAAAACAGCATAGTTCAAACTTAAAGTTGAGTGAAAAAGGCCAGGCACAAAAGATGAAAGAGCCTTTTTAATTTAATGTACCTAAAGTTCAAAATTTTGGTTCAAAATATATAGCGACAGAAGTAAGGATTGCTAGAGGCTTAGCAGCTAGGAAGGGATCTGAGGGTCCTCTGTGGTGCTAGTAATATACTACTTCCTGGTTGCATGCCTTATTTTGTGAAAACTCATCAAACCGTATACACAATGATTTATGTAATACTTGAATAAAATAAAAAATAAAATAACCATAGCACCTACTCCTTCACATAGAAGTCTCTGATCAATGACTTGATGGATTTCTACTACCCTTTAGATGCCTCGATATGTTTGGGGTCAGGCTCAATGGTTTTGAATTATCCTGGGATCATCAATGAGATTAGTTTTCCCTTAACTTCTCTACATTTAAAGAACTGAAGCTAATATCTGTAGTGACCAGACAATTTAATCTGGGTCCCATGGAAAGAAAGGGCAGCACAACTCCCTACTTTCCTCTGCTGTCCTCAGTTATGAAGGAAACTTTTGAGAACAAAATTGACATAGAGTGCATTTTCTGGGATGGCAATGATCCTTTTCTTCTGCTTGTCTCCTTCTTCAGAGAAGTAGTACTTAAAAGTGTGGTCCACAGCAGCAGCAGCATCACCTGTGAGCTTGCTAGACATCCAGACCAAGTGAATCATGGTCTCCATGGTGGGGCCCAGGAATCTATATTTAACAATACACACATTAAATATTTGTATGTATATTAAAGTTTGAGATGCTGTAATTTAGAAATACCTCTCATCTTTTGCAAAAAGAAGTACAGAAGAAACAGTTGCATCCTGAATCCATCTTCCTTCCAAAATAGGGAAGGGATCCTATCAGAGAAGCATCTTTGACCTAAGACTAGGATCCGAGTCTCTTCAATGTGTTGGCAGCAACACCACACACTGCCCCCCTCCACCCCTCCCTACCCAATCTCTAACCCTCCCATGACTGGTCAGGTATGAACAGATTTCTGGATTCAAAGAGAAATAAGTAGAGATAGTAGTCTTCACCCAAAGAATTCCAAGGTGAAAATGGTCCATGGGGCTGCTCCATCTTGGAATGGATTGCTCTGAGTTTTTTCAACTAAATTGGTCATAGCAATGATTATGAAATTGCTACTAGATACCTGAATTTTCTCTACCAGCTCCTAGCAGTTTGATATGGTTATGAATTCCAAAAATAGATATTGGATTATGTTTGTAATCTGGTCTGTACCTATGCACAATTGACTTATGACTGGGGCTTTGATTGGGCCACATCATTAGGGCATTGAGTCCCCACCCCTTGGTGGGTGAAGACTCACAGATAAAAGGCATGGCAAAGGACAGAATTGAGGGCTTTTAATGTTGGAGTTTTGATGTTAGAGTTTGATGCTGAAGTTGGAGCCCCAGGCAGAGAGACAGAGCTGTTTGCCTGATAGTCTACAGCTGACCTTGTGGAGAAAACAGAGGAGCTGAGCCCAGAGGAACCCAGGAAGCCTGAAATCTCGTAGATGTCAGCAGCCATCTTACTCCAACACATGGAAATAGACTTTGGTGAGGAAAATAACTTATGCTTTATGGCCTGGTAACCCCCAATCCTGTGAATGTAAAGTTATTTGGAAATGGGGTCTTTGAAGATGTTATTAGTTAAGATGAAGCCAAACTTATTTGGGAGAGGGCAAATCCAGAATGAGTGGTGTCCTTATAAAAAAGGGAAAAATGGACACAGACAGACAAAAGGGAGAACACCACATGATGACTGAGACAGAGATTGCAGATCAAGGATTGATGACAACCCACCAAAAAGAAGGATTCTTCCCTATGGAATTCAGACTTGTAGCCTCCAGAACAATAAATTTCTGTTGTTTTAAGCTGTCCACTTTGTGGTATTTTGTTATTGCAACTCTAGGGAACAATGTCAATAGTAATTGAGGCTTTCTTTCCTCTTCTACTGGGCTCAAATGGCACCATAAAATTGGCAGAGGTGTATGGTCCTTAGAGTATTCTGCTACTGATGACGCGGAGGTTGAATGTTCCTTCACTATATATGGGGCCCTGTAGCTCCTGACCCTTGTTGTTATCAGTCTTTTTCCAATGTACCTACCAAGCCATCCTCCCATAGCTACAAGTAGGCTGTCACGTCCAAGTTCCTTCAACTGGCAAGATAACTCTCCCTCTTCAACTACACCAGCCTCCAACTCCTTCCCCCAAATCACACTTAATTATGTCAATCCCCATCAACAATTTTAAACAGTGTCTTTTTAAACTTAATCCTAGAGCTTCCTTCTCTTCCACAACATTATAACAAAAACAAACTGAAACAAAATACCTGCTACTGTCTTTGGCCAAGGAAGCCCAGAACTAGGAATAGTGAGAGATCTATTTTCTTATTTTTATTTTTCTGCATGAGAATATAGGGGAGAAATAAGACAAAAATATCATCAATTTTTTAATAGCTCTCATTTTTAAGTGGTCATTAGCTTAAAGTCAAAATATTAGATCTGAAAGTAAGACTGCTCCATTTATAAATTTTGAGATTCTTCCTTTATATATTCCCCAGATTGAAACCTTCTAGAGGTCAGTGAGCAAATTCACAACTCTGTCTTCTTTTCTTTATCTTTCAAGGCCTAGCTCAAATATCACTTCTTCCTTGAAGATTTTCTTGATTATCATTTTGATCAGTATCATTCTTTCCTTTTTTTCTCTCTCTCTCTCTCTACTCACAGCAATTTGCTGAGTCTCTGCCTTGTACTAATTGTGCTCAGCTTTGTATCCAAATTATCTGTTAAGTGACTTAAATACAAATGTTAAAATTACCTGCCACATCTCCTAACTGCACAGAGTCTGGAATTTCTTTTTGTAGGTGCGGATTGGATCAGTACTAATATTCACGGATATGAAGCAGAGACTGAGGGGAAAAACGTTTTGGCTTGATCATCTTAATCATGAATCAAGAAGAGAAAACCATAAATATGCCCAGAGCTTGGCAAATATCTTCCCAAAACTATTGAGTAACATTTGCTGGCTGCAGAGGACTGACAGTAATCCAGGGTAATTTTTTGATACGTTCTCTTACTTAGCAACTTAACTTGGACATCAACCAACCCTAGAATGCCTATACCGTGGCATTCTTATGCTATCAGAGTGCCTCAACCACTCTGAGAGGGGAGTCTGTCCCCAGGAAATGGTGCAGAACAGTCACAAAGAAGGAGGCCAATTGCTCCTCTTGGGTGTTAGACCCTGCAAATCCAACCCTGAGGCTGCAAAGTGCATCCTGGGACACAGTCAGCTTAGAGATGCAAGCTGGTGGGCACAGAGAACACGCGGCCGGGGGTCAGAGGCCTGGGATGCAGTGAGGAATAACTGGGGCTTTAGCCCCCTGCCATTTCCAATGCATGTGTTTACTTTCCACAGGGCCTACTTTGGCTCCTTGCCCCTACACCTTTTTTACCCCAGCTGTGGCCCCTTAACCTCATCTGTAGGCTCAGCCCAGGTTCTGCAGCTATGAAGTCTAAGACCTGAAGGACATAGGAATCAGGTTTGATTTTCTCCCCTGTGAGACATAACTCGACTGCTGCTTTGCTCCTTGAAACTAAATTCCCGGCACCTCACACCCCACTCTATAAACTGGTCTTGATTCACTGTTTCCTTTTCCTAAAGAAAATTCCAGGCCCTTGGAGTTCGATACACTGCTTGCTTTCACTCTTCTGTCCCTGAACTCCATGATAAATAAAATGTGGCATGTCTGTGCAGTGGAATATTATTTAGCAATAAAAAGGGACAAAATCCTGATGCATGCTACAACATGGATGAACTTAAGACATTATGCTAAGTGAAAGAAGACTGTCATAAAAGACTACAATTGTACGATTGCATTTCTATGAAATATACAGGATAGGAAAATCTATGGAGATGGAATGTGGATTGATGGTTGGTTGCCTAAAGCTGGGGAGGCTGGTGGGAAATGGAGAGTGACTGCTAAAGGGTAAAGGTTTCTTTTTGCAGTGATGAAACTGTTCCAGAATTAGTTTGTGGTGATGGTTATATAACTGAATATACTAAAACCCATTGACTTGTGTAGTTTATATGGGTGAAGCAAAAGGTATGTGAATTATATCTCAACACATCTATTAAATGTTTTCTTTAACAAAAAAAAAGTAGACCTACTTAAAGAAGATGATATTACAGGAAATATGCAGACACTTCATAAATTGTAAAGGCCAAAGGGTGAATAAAGTCCAAATCCTTTGCCTGCATTCAAGGCCCTTCACATTTAAGCTCCAGCTTATTTCTCCTCCCTCACCATTGCCAGATGAGGCTAGTTGTCTTGCCTTTATCTTGCTATGTTAATGATAGGAATTTATTATGAGTAGATGCTACTGTCAATATGGGTAACCATTCGGGATCTTCTCTGGTATTATGCAATCTTTACAATAACACTTTATGATAGGTATTATCGTCCGCATTTTGCCGATAAAAATGAAGCTGGAGAGGATTAATAGCATACATCCAACTGCAATGAAACCCACTGCTAATGGGATCCCCTTGAAATAAAAGTCAGATTGTCCTCACCTTTTGGATTGTGTGGGATAAGAAAGGGGTCAAAAGCTCTGCTGTTCCCCTCTCCTGGCACCGAGGGAGGGCAGAGTCCCAGTACCAGGCTCGTGAGCTCCTGGGTCCTTCCTGTGTCTTGGTCAGTCATGTCTTTGGTATTAGAATTTAATTCACTTAACAGAAATCCTGAGGAGACAGATAGTTCCTCCACCTTCATGAGTGATTGGCCTTTCATTAGTCACAGACGTGATTCTGCGGGCGCTCTCTCCTACCCGGACAAAGGCTCCATCCCTGACCTAACTCGGGTTTAATTTGGCCAAGTCAATATGCACGCTGAACACTGACGTGGGCATAGCGGATACTTAGAGTAATCTTTTTTGCAACTCAAATCCTGGATTAGGAAGGTAGAGATTCAAATGGTAAAGCAAAGTTGGCTTGAATACTCAAATTCGATACTCTAGTTCTGCCTCTGCTACTAGTTAATGAGAAAAAAGAAGGAGCTGCCTACTTTTTATATAACTTAGTTTAACCCCGAATTCCAAGAAGTAACATGCCTACCATTTCAGAGCAGAAAAACAATGATTTCCTTGTTGTTGTTTTTTTTATCTATAAGCTTAACTTTGTATAAATATATACGTGTGTGCGATTGTGTGTGTGTGTGTGTGTATATGGGCACATATATATACATATATATGTATTATTCCATGTTTCGTCTCCATAACCCTCAGCAGTCCTTACCTGGGAGGCATGGCCTGTCAACTTCTCAATTGCCTGATTGAGCAGAAGGGCACAGTGAGGCAGACTCTTTGGTTTCCAGCCTACAGTTGGAATGTTGTCCATTCTTCAGTGGGTTGGCACAGAGCAAGCTCTACTCTGCTTTCTTCTCTTTCCCCACCTCCTATATTTGACCTTCTCAGGGACAAGAGTTACAAACACAGGGACTCGATAACCACTGAGTACTGCAAAGAGGTACAGTAATTAGTCCAATGGATTACCAAGCTTTCTAAAACTAGGACTTTTCTCTCTTTCCCTTTCTCTCTCTTTCCATCACTCTTTCCCTCCCTCCCTCCCTTCCTTCCTCCCTCCCGTCCCTCCTTTCCTTTTTTTTTCTTTTTAAAAGTTTTATTTATTTCTCCCCCCATTCCCCCCATTGTCTGCTCTCTGTGTCCATTTGCTGTGTGTTCTTCTGTGTCTGCTTATATTCTCATCAGGTGTCTCTGGGAACCGATCCTGTGACCTTCCAGAGTGGGAGAGAGGTGATTACTCTCTTGTGCCACCACATCTCCCCTGTTCTGCTACATCTTCTTATTTTCCCTCCACTGTGTGTCTTTTTGCGTCATCTTACTGCCCCAGCTCTGCATCAGCCAGCATTCCTGCATGGGGCAGCTTTTCCCACGTGAGGCAGCTTTTCTCATGTAAGGTGGCATTCCCACACAGGGCTGCTCTCCTGCACGGGGCCACATTCCCATGTGGGCAGGCACTCTGCGTGGGCCAGCTCGCCCTCACCAGGAGGCCCTGGGCATCGAACCCAGGACCTCCTATATGATAGATGGGAACCCAATTGGTTGTGCCATATCTGTTTCCCTCCTTTCCTTCTAAAATACAGCCAGTTAACATTGAGGCTGAGCTAGAGTCTTTAACAGGTTGAGATTCTACCTGTCAGTTTTGTCATCCTGCTAATATTCTACCATCTTTCCAAAATTACTTGTCTGTATTCTTTGTAACTTTATATTTATGGCAGTGTTTCTAAACTTGGGCTGACTTTGCACTCCCCTTGCTTTTTTTTTTTTTTTTTTTGCCAAGCCCACATACCACATGTACTATTAGATATTTAATAGCTTTTATTCAGTTGCCTCAAATTTCTTACCTGTGTAAAGATGTTTTTAAAAGAAAACTAATAGGGAAGAAGCTGTGGCTTAGGCAGTTGGGTGCCAGCCAACCACATGGGAGGTCCCAGGTTTGGTCCCCACTTGCCTCCTAAAGAAGATGAGCAAGATGGTGTGCTGATGTGATGGGCTGACGGGCAGGCATGACGGGCTGGTGTGACGAGCTGATGCAACAAGATGACACCATGAGATGATGCAACCAGGAGATGCAATGAGGAAACACAATGAGAGACACAAGAAGCAGGGAGCAAAGGTAGCTCAAGGGATTGGGTGCTTCCCTCCCACATGGGAGGACCTGGATTTGGTTTCTGGTAACTTCTAAAAAGAAGACAAGTAGACACAGAGAGCACACAACCAGCAGACAGTGAGTGCAAACAATGATGGGGGTTGGAATAAATAAAATAAAATAAATCTTAAAAAAAAAAAAGGAAACTAGGGATAAGGCAGGGAAAAAATGCAAAGAGCAGGAGAGGCCATGGCCCCAGAGAAAAGATATTCAATCTAAGTCAAAGGACAGAGCCTGGAACTGACAGAATATGGACAGAGAAGTGGGACTGAGGTTCATGGTCTCAATGGGCTTAGAAAAACAGAACAGGAAGAAAGAGGGAATGGTTGAGGGGGAGTCAGCCTGAAAAAAGGGGAGTATTATATTGGGTCAGCTGGACGTATAAGCTGGGCATAAGGAATCTTAGAATAGTAAGCAGATCAATAGAGCTACAATGTGGATGAAGCGAGCCAAGCAGACTGAGAAAAGGATGGAGACTAGGGGTGGTGGGTTACTGAGCAGTTGGAAAGGCTGAAGGAGAAGAGTTGCAACTATGTGGGGTGGTAGTTTAAAGGAGGAAGAAGACATAGCAGGGGTGGAAGTTCAGGAGGGATTATCCAGAAAGTTAAGAGTAGGCAGGCCAAAGGCAGAGATGAGATGACAGATGGGGGTGAGGGCTGCAAAGAGCCACAGTAGGTAAATTGTGGTACCAGAATGGACCAGAGGAAGAGCAATGGTGGTAAAGAGTGGGCAGAGGGTATGCTTACCTCTGTATAAGGATAAGAAAGTTGTCTTTATGAGCCTTGGTAATGAACACACTATATCAGTGGGCATCCAGTGAGTGACATTAGCAGGCAGCCCATGTGCCACTAAAATCATCCCATATGCCATCAGTGACACACATTCTATGCCCTGGGGGCATGGCCTTCGCATGTACCGACTTGGTAATAATATCCAAAAAGGAAGCAAACTCCATTTGCTTTGACCTCTTCTTAGGGGGAGCTTGTTGATGTCTACTCGTCCTTGAATTCTTTCATTTTTTCAAGGTTCAAACTTGTCCCATAGTCCAATATAGACTTTTGCCAAGGATCAATATCAAACTTATTAATTTGAAATTTCCTGGATCTTTACTGTTCCCCTAACTTGAGGTCACCCAAATTTTGCTGATTATTGTTCTACTTCTCAACATACACACTCATAGTGAGAAAGGAATTCACAAGGAGGAATTCATCCCAGGATGGGACTTCAAAGTAGTAAGGAAGTTCAAAGGAAGTAAGTAAAGTAGAGAGAAGGGAGACAAAGATAAAGAGTCTCCATCATAGATCAGGCTGTGGTCTCAAGTACTGTGTCTGTAACTGACCAGGTTATTCTTATAAATAATGACAGTTACAATTGCTTGAGCTCCTGTTACATGCAAATGTTCTTTCTAGTCCTGACAATCCTGCAAATTATGCATTATCCTCATTTTAAAGATGAGGTTACTGAGGCTCGAAGAAGTTAATTAAGGTTTCACTCTTAGCAAGTGGCAGATTTGTGTTTCAAATGCAAGTGTATGTGACATCAAAGCTCATGATTTTCCATTATACCATACTCTCTCCCCCTTTTCCATTCTCCAATGAACTCTATTAAATCTTACCCTGAAAAAACTCTATTTCTTGAAAACATGCAAAATATTTTTTCCAAAGGCTGCCTCGTTTTTGAAAATCATCTCCCCGAAGAACTGCTTAAAAAGTATAATGGACACGTTGGTCACTACACAGTACCCACTCTCCCTTCTTCCTTCCCAAGAGAATGCCAGTTGCACCTGGGTCTCTATCTTTCACCCTACATAGCATGGGTCTCGGAAGAATCTGACGCCCACCTCAGCTCCAGGGTGTGGGCCTGGCTGGACTAAGGGTAAACCCACCCTTCTTCCCGGGGATTGGCTCAGGGATGAGCGTCTGATCTAATTCTGGACAATGAGACATAATAAGAAACCTTTGAGAAGCTTTTAGAAAAATTATCTTTGTTTTGAAGAGAGCCACAGGAAGTCACTTTCTCTCCCAATCGATGCGAACAAACAACTTGTAAGCTTGATTGCTCTTGGCAACCATCCTGAAACCACAAGGGGCACCAGGCTTAGGATGACACTAAAAGTGTGGCATGCAGAGCAATGAAACAGAAATAAAGCACCTGCTAGTGATAGCATCACCAGGCCACTGGTCAAGCAACACTGAAGTCCTCCCTATACCTGTACTTCTTCTTAAGTGAACTAATAAATTGTGTTTATAATAAATTGTGTTTATTTGGTGCAAATCTATCTGAGAACATCTTAACCACTCTGAAGTTGCCTGCAACCCATAATATCTTAACTGAACACTCATGATAATACAACCATGGTGAAAAAGGGAGGCAGATGTTTGGCAAGAAATAGAGTGGGAAGTCTGGCTATAGGAGAACAGGAGACCCTCCCCATGAGGGTTCCTCAGTGTAAATTACCATCACTAAGTACATGACTTGAAACGTCTTCACTAATGGTAACTTAAATTGCTGGTTCTCAGAGTGGGGTCCCTAGACCAGAAGCATCAGTAACACCTGGGAATGTGCTAGAAATACAAATCTGTGGGCCTCACCTCAGCCCTACTGAACTGGAAACTCTGCATATGGAGCCCAGCAATCTGGGCTTTAATGAGCCCTCTAGGGGATTCTGATGCACACCCAAGTTTGAGAATCACTGCTTTAAATGCACTGGGAAATGTACAGTTGCCTGAGTGGGTCTCATTATTAATGATTAGCACCTGATTTGAAGTGTTACTAGGCAAACTTCAGGATTTAGAACCCGCTCTCATTGTCCCGAGTTTTGAATGGGGAGATCTCAGATCTTCATGTGTTCAGAGTTGAAGACAGGCGGTGGACTTGGCCCAGTGGTTAGGGCACCTGTCTACCACATGGGAAGTCTGCGGTTCAAACCCTGGGCCTCCTTGACCCATGTGGAGCTGGCCCATGCGCAGTGCTGATGCGCACAAGGAGTGCCCTGCCATGCAGGGGTGTCCCCCGTGTAGGGGAGCCCCACGCGCAAGGAGTCCTCCCCATAAGGAGAGCCACCCAGCATGAAAGAAAGCACAGCCTGCCCAGGAATGGTGCCACACACACGGAGAACTGACACACAAGATGACGCAACAAAAAGAAATACAGAATCCCGTGCCACTGACAACAATAGAAGCAGACAAAGAAGACGCAGCAAATAGACACAGAGAACAGACAACTGGGAGGGGGGAAGGGGAGAGAAATAAATAAATAAATATTTGAAAAAAAAAATAGTCTGAAGACACTGAGTGGCTACATCTGGCAAAACTGAATTCTGTGCATATTGCCCTGTAGTCCATTTGGCATTGATTAAAACATCTTTTACTCCTGTTCTGAAACCAAGCTTTGAAAAGCACTGTCCATTCTACAGAGTAAATATGAACGGTTTTATTTGGTACTAGAGGCACATAGAAAATAGTGGTGTTTTCTAACTCTTTAAATGGTCACTTCTGGAGTGTTTGCAGCTGGCTTAGGATAGGTTTTCAATTATTGCATTTTTTTCTTGCTATATACTTTTATCGTTTGAAAATTTTTTCCTTAATATACAACTGGGGGAGTTAATGCTCTGTGCTCTCTATGTAGTTCTGTAGAGCAACCTGCTCAGACACAATTAATCTAGCAGTGTCCTGGGAGTGATGAGCTGATTAACACAGTGTAACCATGTGAAATGGAGAGTCTTTTACCCAGGGAACCTAACGTGTTGTTAGTGACTCAATCATTCACCCACTGCCCTTGGAAAAAGGAGGTAATTAGAAACAAATGCAATTAACTCCTTTCAGGTGATTTCCCTTGCATCTTCACTTCCCTCCTAGGACGAGGATTCCAGAAGGACTTGAAGGAAACAAGCCGATCAAAGCAGTTAGATTGTATCTGGAGTGCTAATGAGGCTGAGGTGCCAGGGAGGGAGATGGCACTGTGCAATGTAGGGAGGTGCTTCCTCTTTCCAGGACTGTGTCCTATCCCTCTGATGCCTCAGACACATGAGGAGCCATGGTTTCCAGCTTAGGGTCTACGACGAGACAGTTGCCTCTGAAATGGTGGTAACGATGCTTCTCCACAGGCTGTTCATGAGATCAACTGTAATAATTGTAAGATTAATGAACGTGTAGTGCTGGACTCATAAAAAATCAAATTATTTTAGTTTCTGGTAATAACAACTTAATGGCCCTCTTTTGGATGAGGGCACCACAACGTGTGTGGTATGTCCCTAGCCTCTGTACAGAAAAGGTAATGATAATATCTGTTTTCTAGATCAGAGCACCTATTATACAGTTCCAGATCTAAATAGAGTCACATTACCTTCCTAAAAATTGCAATTCTAACCCAAGACATTCCAAACAATGGGAGACGTATGCTCAGAGTGCATTTAAATAGTCTCGTCAAGGGGTGTGTAAAGGTGCTGGTGACTGATTTCCAGAGGGCATAAAAGTGAGGTAAGAATTGAGAATTAACCAAAAGAGGCAGGGGGGGGGGGTGGGAAGGGGGTACGGGGGGGAAGGGGGTGGGGGGGGAGACGACACACTTTCCAGCAGAGCAAACAGCATGTACAAAGGAATGGATGCTGGAAAACAGTTCTCTTGGGGAAATCAAAATAGGTCAGTCTGGCTGGAGTATAGAATGCATTGATTGAAGAGCTGGGGTGGAGAGTAGTAGATTGTAAACTTAGAGATAAACAGGAACCTGCTTTGGAATAGACTGGATTGCAACCAAGTTTAAGTGTTGTGATGGTTAATTCCACATGTCAACTTATGGTGTCCAGTTGTTTGGTCAAGCTAGCACTGTCCTGATGGTTAGTGTGAGGTTTCAGATCCATGGTTCGATAATTTTATGCATGACTAGTTGCATCTATAAGCAACAAAGGAGACTACCCTCAGCAATGTCAGAAATAAACAGTTCAAAATGTTGCTCATTATCTAGTTTGACTTGACTTTGTGTTAGATTAAATCTCTTCTAGATGGACACCTTTGGCTCTTGGGGTCATTGTGTCTGTTCTGGACCAGTGTCTGATGACTTAGATACTTCACTCCACCAACTCCTATATCATCCACCCCCACTTTGAAACAATGCATGGTTAGAAATGATTTTGTAAAGAAGGAGCCACTGAAGAATGTGGCTCAGACATGGATATTTCCTTCCCTCTGGAAGCTTGTATGGGAAGGATTGAAGGAGTTCAAGATAAGAGGCAGGGATACAGATTAGGGGAGGATTTCCTTCCTGCAGAGAATAACTCCCATGTTTCCCACTTAAGTAACTGGTGAGTGGTGGTATCGTTTACTGAAATGGGTAATACTGGGATGAGCAAGATATGGGGTGGCAGGTAAATGGAAAAAACTAATTGCTTTAGAAGTATTATATCTGAGGTACTTAGAGGATATCCAAATGGAGATGTCAGTTGAAAGGTTGTGATAGAGAAATTTGGAAATCATCAGTATAGTGGTGAGAATGCTGTAAGTGAAAATGAGGTTGTTCAGGGTCAGTGTATTGCAAGAAATAAAAGAAAGTGGAAGGAAAGATGACAGAGGATAGACTCCTGGGGAACACCAGTATTGAAAGTTTGGGGGAAGAAAAAATGTTACTTGAAACACTGAAAAAGGATAACCAAAATGTAGAAGTAAAACCAGGATTTTGTACTATCTCAGAAGACAAAGGGGTGAGAATTTCAAGAAGTGAACAAAAGACATAAATACTAAAAGGAGATCAGTTAAGATAAGGACTAGGAAATGTCTATGGGAATTAGTTGGAACCAATCATTCAGTCCAATTCATCAATTGGGCAATAATAATTTCAGTAGAGAGGGGAGGCAGAGGACTGAGTACTAAGAAACTGAATAAAAAGAACAGTCTAGAAAATACCATCAATATGTTTTCCTGAGGACATCATCTCTGTATTTTCACTTCTGCATAATAGCCCTTTTTATCCTTGGAGGTCCTTATCTTTACTGAATTTTTTTCTCAGACTTTATGTCTTCCAAAATTTTAAGTATCATTATTATTCTTCCACAATTCCACTAGAGGTGAGGAATATTTTTCTGTGAGAAGCCACAGAAAAATAAGTATTAATATTTGGCCCTGGGAAGCAGACTTGGCCCAGTGGTTAGTGCATCCGTCTACCACATGGGAGGTCCATGGTTCAAATCCCGGGCCTCCTTGACCCGTGTGGAGCTGGCCCATGCGCAGTGCTGATGTATGCAAGGAGTGCCGTGCCACACAGGGGTGTCCTCAACATTGGGGAGCCCCACACGCAAGGAGTGCACCCCATAAGGAGAGCCACCCAGCGTGACAGAAAGTGCAGCCTGTCCAGGAATGGTGCCTCACACATGGAAAACTGATGCAGCAAGATGATGCAACTAAAAGAGACAGAGATTCCCATGCTGCTGACAACAACAGAAGCGGACAAAGATGAACATGCAGCAAATGCACACAGAGAACAGACAACTGGGATGGGGTGGGGTGGGGGGGGAAGGGAAGAGAAATAAATAAAAAAATAAATCTTAAAAAAAAAAAAGGACAATTCTTTAAAAAAAAAAAAATTGGCCCTTATTTTCCTATCTGTAAAATACAGAACAGCATGAATACATTGGGTGTATGAATAAGTAGATATTGGAAGACAGACAAGAAAAGGATAAGCACAATAAAAACCAGGGTTACATCTGGAGGGATCTGAGTCCTGAATGGAATCAGAATGTATACTCTCCAACTTCTCCCAACACAGATATCAACTATATAACAACTTTATGTAGATAAACTATGGTTAAAATGAATATGAAACTTTTCCAAACAATTCACCAAATATCAGAAGACGATGAGTTAATCCCTAAAGAAGCTATTTTATGGCACATGATAATTTGCTATCTTCCTACACCCTAAATGAAACCCCTTAGTATAGGAAGTTGGGAGAAGCTGTCTTCTTTGCCTCTGAAAGTTGTCTTCTCAACTTGGCCTTGGTCCATCCAGTTGTATTAGTGCATTTGATAGTATATTCAGGTAGAATGAGTCTCAGAATTATGCTAGACTGACAGTCACAACTTATGTAAGGAGGGTGCTGCCAGATATCAAAAATCCTGGGATAATTCCAGTTTCAGCTAAGACTGAATAAGCATTCCTACCCTGACTATGTCTAAAGCCTGAGCAAAATTTTTGAAGCAGCTATTCATGGACTATAGAAAGTAAGTAGTAGGAGGCAGACTGAGAAAGATTAGAATTCAAAGTGTCATTGAACTAGAGATAAGTTAACCATTTTTCCTCCTGGTATCCCCCAGCCTTCACGCAAGGAAGCTTGAAACCAGAAAATGTGATAGAGAGTGCTCCAGGGGAAACCCTCTTGTTCTTTTTTAAAAGGAGTAGGAAAGAAACATTAAACTCTCAAAAAGTGTGGGGGAAATCTATTTTTCCTTTTTAAATTTTGCTCTGTTCTTTTGTACCCCAGCCCTCAGGCACTCCTGTGGTGCTTGAAATGACAGCAACAGTGGTGGCAGAGGGAGTTCTGAAGGAGGAGAACATTTCTTTCCGCACAGAGGACTTGTGTTCCCAAGAAAATGGGTCTCTTTCCCCATTGCTTATGTTCCCTCTTTGTTCTCCCACCCTTATCCTAGTATTATCTTAATAGGCACAGTCACAGGAAGTGCATAAATTCCCAGCTTTCTGACCATATGACCAAAAAAATAGAATCACAGAATACTTGAAATTATCAGGGAGATAGCAGAGAGGAAGAAATTCACAAAGTTGTTTATAAACTGAGTTCACCCACAAGCTGTGCATGTATGAATATGGTCCTGAATAGCATTCCAAGAACTCTGAGCATTGCAATAAGGAATGGACCACTATCCAGGTCTCAGAGTGCTCACCATGCAGAGCATATGCATGGGACAGATCCAAATAGTACTGCAAAGGTTTTAAAATTGTAATTGATGTAAAACTACAACCCACAAAAGGTTAGTCAGAACTTTGGCTTGAACTCAACCTATTTGATTTCCTGCTTAAAAAAAAAAAGCATGTCAACATTCTCCACAGGATTAAGTAAGAGTCAAAGTCAATATACAACCCAAATGACTTGGCAAATGAAGAACCAGGAAAATATCAACTCAGAAATATACAATCAAAGAAACCAAGGCTGAAATAATGCAGATGCTGAAATTATCAAAGACTTCATATAAGCTGTTATAAAAAATACTCCAAGAAGTGGGAGTTAACACTCTTTAAATCAATGGAAAGATTGAGGGTCTTGCAAAGCAATAGAAGACACACACAAAAAAAGAACAAAATGGAATACGTTAAACTGAAAAACACAATAAACAAAATAAAATCTCACTGAATGGGATCAATAGCAAAATAGAAATAGTGGAAAGAGTCAGTGAACTTAAAGATAGAACAATAGAAATTTTCCAATCTGAACAACAGTGGGGAAAAAGGTTCAAAAATTAATAGAGACACAAGGAACTGTAAGACATTTGTGTCATCAGAGTTCCAGAAAAAGAAGAGAAGAATACAGATCAGAAAAAAATATTGGAAGAAATAAAGGTCGAAAACTCCCAAAAGATATAACCTGTAAATTTAAAAAGCTCAGAAAAAGTCAAATAGCATAAACCCAAAGAAATCCATGCCAGACACATCATAAACAAACTTAAAAACTAAAGACACAAAAATTACTGATAGCAATAGAGAAAAGTGGAAATGAAGCAGAACATATAGAGTAAAAGTGATTCAAATAACTTCATATTTTTCACCAGAAACCATGGAAACCATATTAAAAGGAAACAATATTAATATTTTTGAAGTTCTGAAAGAAAATAGTTGTCAACCTAGATTTCTGTATTTGGCAAAAAAATACTTCAGGGATGAAGATGGAATAAAGACATATTCAGATGAAGGAAAAATAAGAAAATCTAATGCCAGTATATCTGCTCTAAAAATTGTTACAGTCAGTTCTTCAGGAAGAAAAGAAATGATACCAGAAGAAAACTTAGGATATCAAAAATGAAAGAAGCACAAAAGAAAAGATAAATACATAAATGTAACAGATGATGCTTTCCTTAAGTTCTTTAAAATAAAATTGGTGGTTGAAATTAAAACTTATAACACTGTTTGATGAGTTTTGAATGTATGCCGATGTAATATATGAGGTGCATACAAGATAAAAAGAAAGAGAATCAAGGGATTCATATGATGGATAAGGTTTGTAAATTCTATTTGAAATGGTAAAATATGGATTTTAAATAGACTGTGAAAAAAGTATGTATGTACTATGTATTGTAATTGCTATAGCACTTACTAAAAATAATTTCTCCAAGAGATGTAGTTGAAAATACAGTAGATAAACTGAAATGGAATACTAAGAAAATTCAGACTATTAAAATAAGGCAGGAAAGGGGAACAAAGAAATGAAAAAGAGAGAATAAAAATATAATCAAATGGTAGACTAAAATCTGAAATATTTATATTAAATATAAATAAATTAAACATACCAATTAAAAAACAGAACTTGTCAGAAGAAATTAAGAACATGAGCCAACTTTATTTTGATTACAAGACATTCAATTCAAATATAATGATATAAGCAGACTAAAGAAAACATGGAAAAAGGAATACTACACAACACTAAACAAAAGAAACCTGTAGTGGGTATATTATTATCAGCAAAGCAGACTTTGGAAGAAAGAAAATTACCAGGGTTAAAGAATGATATTATGTGACAAGAGGACCAATTCACCAGCAGACATAATAATCCTAAATGTGTATGCACCTAACAACAAAGCTTCAAAACACGCAAAACAAAAACTGACAGAACTGAAAGGAGACATAGACAAATCCACAATTATAGAGGGGGTCTTCAGCTCTCTTCTCTAAATGTTCAATAGAACTGGTAGATAGAAAGTCAGCAAGGACGTAGAAGAATGGAACGACATCATCAATGAACTATATCTAACGGACATTTACAGAATACTCCACTCAACAGCATAATACACATTCTTTTCAAGTGTATATGGAATATTCTTCAAGACAGACCATATCCTGATTCATAAAACAAACCTTAAGAAAATTTTAAAGCACTGAAATCACATGAAGTATATTCTCTGATCATAGCAGAATTAACCTAGAAATCAATAACAAAGATAGGAATATCTCCACACATTTGGATTTTAACACAATACACTTCTATATAATCAAGGAGGTCAAAGAGGAGGTTACAGAAGGAAATTAGAAAATATTTGAACTAAGCCAAATTGAAAATACAATAAAAATGTATAGTTAAAGGAATGTTTAAGAGGAAAAAGTATAGAAATTAATGTCTATACTAAAAAAGAAGAAAAGGCTCAAATCTGTCATCCAACTTTTCCTACTAAGGAACTAGAAAAAAGAACAAAATAAGCCCAAAGCAAACTGAAAAAAGGAATTAGAAACAGAAAAGAATAGAGAAAAACAATTTTAAAAAGTTGTATTTTAATGCATATTAATTTCTAAAATAAGTTTAAAAGTGTATTCAAGAGCTAGGGATGCTCCTTTCCCTTCTTATGTATCATTCTGAGCCTAAAAATTAAATTACTAGAAATAAGATCAATTCTATCAATCTTAAAATGAATTACTTTCATTTTAATAATTCTGCATAAGAACCTTCTCTATTTTTTTCCCTTTTAATCCCTCAACTGATCCCACTCCTTTCCTCACCAAAGCTTTTCACTGAGTTTATTTTGTAAATACATTCTCCTGTTTTCAGGGTTAGCAAGTCCTAATATGATTAAACTTTCAGGAGACAAAGTTAAACCTTGGTTATTAGAAGTCAGGTAGTTCACAGAAGCAGTAAGAAACCCTGATTTGATATTTTTTGTGTTTAAGGTATTGGAAAAGAAAGTGTATTTTCTCTTCAAATATATTCTCCTTATTTGTATCAAGTTTTGAAAAAGAAGAATGAAGGACAGAAAAGATCCTGAGACATTCTTCTGAAGGCAGTGGGCTAGGAAGACAGGACCTTAGCTCTTGCCCAGGATCTTCCAATGACCACAGAGTCCACAAGTTGTATAAACTGGGACAAAGGACAAAAATCAACTAAACTCTCAGCTGCAGGACCAGATCAAAATGATCAGAATTGACATCTTTAAAGAGTATATACTAAATTGCATAATATTAGTTCAGCTGTAAGAAACATGAAATTGCAAACAAAGGCTTGAGGAAGATGGAAATTGGAGTTACTCTGCCCAGACCCGGCATGGCACCTTGTGATGTCAGAGGCACACAAGCATGATCATCCGTGCTGCTCCACCATTCCTGGTGTTCATTTTCAACATTGCTTCATGATTCTAGATGGCTGCTGGATCACTAAAAACCATTCCTTCCAGCAGGAAGGAGGAAGCTAGAAAGAGAGGTACCCATCCCAGAAGTTGCACATACCACTTCCACCTGTACCCTACAACAATGTAACATGATGACATCTAACATCAAGGGAGGTTGGAAAAATATAATCTTTATCCCAGGTACCCTGGCTTCCAGGGAAAATAATCAAGGAAGAGGTGATAAGGGATATAGGTGACAATTAGCAGTATTTGCTACTTATAAAATTTCCTCAAGTTGCCATCAGAGCAGTTTGTACCTCTTTCAAAACCTCCACTTCCTTCTGCCAAGAAGAGATGGCATGCCCTATGGGGCCAAATGGAAGCAGCCTCTGCTTTCAATTCAAAATCTCATCCTGCACCACAGTCTGGTGTTTTTTCCCTATGAAATGATGCCTTCCCACTCACTCATAGCCATCTCCACCCACTGATCTTAACCCCTGGGACTCATCCTTTCAGATACAACTCTGGTCTAAAAGCAAGGCACTAGCCACCTAGATGGGTTTCAAAATGGGACAGGTCAGGGTCTTTCAAGAGGCTAAGAAGTTTTGGGGCCTGCCCTGCATGTGGCCCTTCCCCTACTTCTGCCTCCTATGCTTTCCTGAGCCTTCTCCTTCTCTCATAATCCTCATCCAGTCCACCAGCAACTCCTTTTAAGTCAACCTTCCAAGGAGGTCCTGAATCCTACCACTTCTCGTTCCTCTATTCTAGACCTTCATCCAAGCTACCCTGGTTTCTTTTTTATTTTTTTGACACATTTTATCAACTTCATGTCTAAAATAAAATCTTAACACTCTCATAGGTCTCGACTGGGGATTGGCAAACTTTTTCTTTAAAGGGCCAGATGGTAACGTTTTTAGGCTCTTGTGAGCCATATGCTTTCTCTTGCAACTACTCAACTCTGTCCCTGTATCACAGAGGCCATCATAGACCATATGTAAACAAGTGGTCATGGCTATGTTCCAATAAAACTTTATTTGCAGAAATAAGCAGTGGGTCAGATTTGACCCATAGACTGTAATTTGCCAATCCCTGATCTTAACTCTTACTATAGAAAGTCTCTGAAGCATGTTTTCTATCTTCATCTTTATTCATTACAAACAAAGCCACTTTCTTTAAGCTCATGATTTTATGTTGTGTAACACACCATTTGTGTTTATGTCATATATTGTATTTCATTTGGTCATAGGTCTGAAAACACAAATTTCAGTGCCTCTTTCCACACTGTACTTCTGTGTAATCATCCTAAACACCTGAAATCAATATTTCTTCATGTCTGACCTTTCTACATGATGATCTATGTGACAGAATTGCTCCATAGATACCCATTTCATCCCTATAGGAAAACTAACACTCTAACTAATGAATGCTCTAATTGAACCTTTTCCTTCACCCTGAACTTTAGCTAAGAATATAAGGACAGCCAGATTGAACGTGAATCAAGCTTCCATTTTATCTTTCTGTAAGGGAGTAGGTCAGGACTCAAAATGCAATTTGTTTCCAGAAGTTTTCCAGGATGGAAAGCAGTTATCCACACTGTTACATAGGAGCTACTGAACACATAATTATGGGGGGGGGAAATGAGGAATAAGCATGAAGTAAGGCAGAGTTACAAACTGATGACCCATGAGCTAAATCCAACCAAGAAATAATGTTATTTGGCCTTCAAAAAGTTTTAAACTATTGAAGCCCCTGGAAAACTCAGATCATTTTACATAAAAATTCATATTTACAGCTTATCTAAAGAAGGAGGAGGAGAAAGAGGAAAGAAATGTATTTCTGGAAACACTGGGACCAAACTCCTAAAAGGGCAATAATCCATTTATAAAGATGGAGGAAATTACCCTAGTTTTCCATACTCTCTATCACTCCGTATTGCGGACCTAATACCAAAGTAAATATCAGCTGCCAATTAATATTGTCGTAGCACTATTACATTTTTTATGGTAAAGAAATATTTTTCTTTACCCTTTCCCCTAACAAAAGAAGGAAAATAAAGGACTAAGAAGTTCATGCAATTTGAGAACAAATGGGAGCAAGAAGCTCATTTATATCACCTGCCTGGCACCTGCAGGGATTTGAGTTTTTCACCTGTAAAAGAGAGACTAGCCAGGAAGCTGGGTTTGAATTCCAGTCTTAGTTCTAATCTAGTGCAAGGGAACTTTTGAGCAAGCCATGTAATCTGTGAGCCTCAATTCCTTACCCTACAAAATAAGGAGGTTTGCATAAGTTAAGGGGTTTTGGTTTTAGGGGGAAAAGTAATTAATGGGAAGGATAGATGTCTGTGAAATCTATTTGAAAGGCGAAGAACCAGTTTAAGAAGGAGCTAGGACACTGTAAGGAGCTTAAAAGGAGCAACTGCAGGAATAGCTCCAGAATAGAAACTATCAAGTAGAGCATGATGTAGGGTAGGTGAGTCCAACCATTCCGTTTGCTTTGCATTCCTTGATCACACTTTGAAGTTTCAGCATTTGATTGGCCAAGCTTAGGTCAGGTGACTTTCTTTCTGACTGTACCTGGTCAGAAGTCAAACAAATCTGGGAGAACGAGTCCCAGAGACCCCTTGCATCTTCCATTGCAAAATAGACCCCTGGATTTGTAGTCCCACCAAGGCTATACATAGTGAAGAAAAGGAAATTCCTCAAAAGAAAGTTAGACTGCTGTTGGGAAAGGATAATTCACGCTTCCTAGACCAAAAACAAAAATCCTATTAGATTAAGCAAAATTTTACATGGAACCTAAATATACAAGATGTAGGCAAGTGCATCAGCTTTGTTTGATGGGAAGCCAGGAGCCCCATCTCCTCTGCAACCCCACCTCCTGAGCATCAGCCTCTGAAGTACTTCTCCCATCCCAAGATCTCCCGGAAACCCAAGGTTGAAAACCACAGGACCCGATAACCTCTAACATCTCTTGAAGCTGTGCTTTTGGGATTTGAATGGCAGGAAAAACTGGTGGCGTTTCCACTGGTTGACTCAGTTCAGAGACTCTAACAAGATGATGTCTGTAAGATAAATCTTGACAGGCAACTGAGCCATGGCAATTGTTCTCCTGGGAACTGCACAGCACCAGTAAATCATTCTTATTTACTACTGATGAGAGGGACTGGCTTCTTGGCTACTCTCATCACAGGCGGAAAGGGAAACAAGGACCTCAGAGTTAACAGCTGGAGAGCTGATCATCCAGCCCTGCACCACTGGCACCTCAAACACACGAGATAGTTTGCTCTTGGATTTCTGAGGACAGCTCTGTGGCCTGCGTCTCCCATGCACATCAACGGACCTTCATCCTTTGTTTAGGAATGAATGGGAGATGGGAAGAAAATCAGGCCACCATGGCCCTTTACCAGGAGCAACCAGCAGGAAAAAATGAGGAATGTGAGATAAAATATCATATTTACCCAAGATTTTTTTTTAAGATTTATTTTTAATTTATTTCTCTCCCCTTCCCCGCCCTCCCTCCCAGTTGTCTGCTCTCTGTGTCCTTTCACTGTGTGTTCTTCTGTGTCCCCTTGTATTCTTGTCAGTGGCACCTGGAATTTGCATCTCTTTTTGTTGCATCATCTTGCTGCATCAGCTCTCCGTGTGTGTTGGGCCACTCCTGGGCAGGCTGTACTTTTTTTGCACTGGGCGGCTCTCCTTACGGAGCATACTCCTTGTGCATGGGGCTCCCCTACGCGGGGACACCCCACGTGGCACGGCACTCCTTGCACGCATCAGCACTGCATGTGGGCCAGCTCATCGCACAGGTCAGGAGGCCCGGGGTTTGAACTGCGGACCTCCCATGTGGTAGGCAATGCTCTATCCATTGAGCCAAATCCGCTTCCCTAAGATTTATTTTTAATAACCAGCCACTCAGGGTAGCAGGCAGCTGGAAGCACATTATGAAACTATTACAATATTTAAACAGAGTTATGCTAATAGCAGGCACAATTGTACCGAAAGCCCTAGTTGAAGAAATCAGTGACTTTGGAAATTTCAGAATAATTTTTTTTCCATTCTGGAAATATCCCAACCTCATGCCACTCTGTTTACTAAACCTTTCATGGGACCAGTGTTTATGCAGAAGAAGACAGGAAGTTCAGTCACAGATGAAAGTTCTCTCATTGCACAATGGGGCTGTTTCTTTTTGCCTCACCTTAATTTGCTCTTCATATATGACTGAGCCTTCACCTCCTGGGTGACTCCTCAATAAGGAATTCCACCACCTCAGAGGGAGCAGAGTCATTGGAGGAGCTCAGATGTGATGCTGTAAGAAATGTTGTGTCTTCCTCACTCAAGGAGTTAAGCCTCCAGGGAGAAATGCTCGCATCTTCTGTCTTTTCACTAAAGAACATTTCTTAAGTACCTTTGGAGGACAGGCCACTGTGATTGGTTCTGAAAGTCACGGTAAACCACAAAACCTTCCTTCATGGGCTTTCCGGGATGATCTGTCTGGCAGGATAGGTACATGATATGGGAGAGCCTAAGAAGAAAAGGAGCTGGGCCGCCTGTCCAGAAGTACAGGCTTCAGGCTCTTGATGCCCCCATCATGAACACTGAGGAGACATGAAGATCTGCACGTGACTCCCAGCTCTGCCATGTCTAAGCTAAGTGACCTTGACAAGAACCAGTTCCTCAATGTTCCCTTTTGTACAGCGGGAATAAAAACGAATTGGTGAGAGGTGAAGAATTTTCTTGTTTGTCTGTCTTTTGGTTATTATTACTGAAATAATGAAAATGTTCTAATAATGATTAAAGTGATGAATGTACAACAATGTGATTATACCAAATACCAATGAGTGTACACTTTGTATGCTTTATTAATATTTATAAATAAAATTGATTTGTTTAAAAAAATTTAATGGGCATATGGAAGATTAAAGATGATGGTGAATGTTATGAAGGACTTCTCACAGTGTTCACACATAACACACGCTCAATAAACGGTAGCTCTGTCATCACCCTTACCCAATACAGATTACTGAATGCTATAAATTAGCCTCATGGTTCTCAAAGCTGAATGTGCATTAGAATCTCTTGGGGAAATAGTTTCACTAACTTACTTGGCCTCTACACCAGAACTACTACACCAAATCACAAGGATGAAGCTAGGAAATATGTGTGTATGCACATTTATTAAGCTTTCCAGATGATTAGGATACAGTTCATCTCTAGACTCGGATTTAGAATTCGTTACATATAATTGGAGACAGCCTACACACATAAATGTAGCTAACGCCAAAGTAGTGTTACTGGATTTTGTCTAAGTTCTTGACTATGCTGCAGAAATGAATTTCAAGAGCACGTCAGGATTTAGGTCAGTAATTTATTTTGGCATGGAGGGACAAAAAAATGGGAGAAAATAACAGATCATGGGTTCCAGATAGAGAGGAAGGGGTTGAAAAGTGATAAAGCAGGCCGATTTTCAGGCTACAATTCCCATTATAGATTATAAATGCCCAGGTTTTACTTGCCTGGTGACTATTTTGGGGATGAAAAATGGTAAGAACTGTGCACAGAGGGCAGGAACAGGGATCCACAGGCAAGAGAGCACGTTTAGGCCTTGCACCTTTTTCAACTGTTCATTATTCCACCCCTTTGCTAATGGCAGGGGAGAAGTCCCAGCTGTTCGCTGTTTTGACTGATTACCCCGCCCATCAATTCCCCATGAGGGCCCAATGATAAAGTCCTTGGGAAATATCTGGGCCTTCTCCTGGCTTCTGGAGGGAATCCTACACTGAATGGCAGAATCTTGGGAAGGATCTTCCAGCAACCATCGTGGGAAATATCGATGTCCACGTGGACTCTCTGCCAGGCTCCAGATCCATCTGTTGATTCCCTCTCTTGCTAGCTGGCTTCAATAGCCACCAAACACATAATCCCACATGATCCAAGAGGATGGAGAGGAGCAGAAAGGAGGAGACACAGAGTCGACACCCAGAAAAACATCTTGGAACCCATTTATCCTCACGTCAATTGACAATGCCATTTACCAAGGCCCTTGAAAACACAATAGATAACTTGCAAGTCTCCCATGAATAAAAGACTTAGCCAACATAGCCCCAACACCTGCAGAAAATAAAAGATGATTTTAGTAAATTTAAACTAAATGACAGCTTAACCATTCTCCCCACATTCTTTGCCCTTTCAGGAAGGATTCTCTATTGGCACTCAATTGTGAAAATTACGCTCAGGCTACATTTACCAGCTCACATTAGAGGAATCATTCTGAGGCTGACTTTTTATCAAATTTATTGATGTGTTCTTTGAACCAGAAACCATCTTGTAGAAAGCAGAGTGGATGACTAGCTACTGGTTGATTTTAGAAAAACTGAGAAAGGTTTTCCAGACAGCTTTATCTCTGTTGTCTAAGGCCAGAAATTACCCTTAAAGAATTAACACTTTTGCACTGTGGTATTCGATCCCGGTCATATACTGATATCCAAAGAGCCTTGAAAAATTCCAGGCCTGGGCCCCAGCACCAGATGTGCTGATTCAGTGCATTTAGGGTGGGCCCCAGTTACCGGCATTTTTAAAGCTCCTTGCAGGCAAGACTGATAACCATTGCTTCAGTTACAGTTTCAAACCTGGTTTGTAAAAAAATTACCTCACAGTGGGAACATTTTAAACTATTTACAGCTTCTCGTACTTTAAGGTTTCTGGTAGTTTCTTCTGAGAGCTTGTAAAGTAGAGCTGCCAGATAAAATACAAGATGCCGAATTAAATTTAAATTTCAGCTAAAAAACCATCATGGAACATACTTGTTAGAGGTTTGCAGTAATTAACAAGCTGTAGCTTGGTTTTCCCTGATATGCACTGGGGAAAGGCTTACCCCATCCCCTATAAGCTTACATGCCTAAGAGCCCAGCATTTCCCCACAGGTTAAATAAAGAAATCACATAGAGACAGAAGTAAAGCGAAATGGAAACCTTCCCTACTTACATATCAGAGGGAGATAAAATTCCTACAGAGCAAAGAAACATCTGCTCCTGCAGCATTCCAAGGAACTGTAACTCCCTAACCCACTATCTTCTAGTCACTATCAGGGAAAATTTTCACCTCTTGGTCTTCCTATTGGTCTCTGCCCCTCACTCGGACCCTCAACCCCCTCCCACTAACTATCATTTCCCTGCCTAGGAAAGTTCTGTATAAATTCAAGTCCCTCCCTTCCAGGAGTGGGCTGAAGTCTGTTCTTCAGACCCCCACCATGCTGGTGGGGAGGCTAAAGTCTGTTCTTCAGACCCCCTCCACTGGGAGAGCTTCTCAATAAATTCTTTGCCTGTAGTCATATCAGTTACCATGTCCCAGTAAGTGATGTTTTTCTCCAACAATGCTTATCCTAAAAAAATTATTAATTGCTTATCTGAAATTCAAATTTAGCTGGACATCCTATATTTTTTGTCACCCTTATCCTAAGGGTCTCAGGAAGAACGGAGGGAAACTTCTAGTAGAATCAGGAAAGAAAGGTACTCTGCACATCTGTTAGTTTTGTCTGCCATCCATCCTTCATTCTTCCCGTAGTCACCTTTTAGTTTTCCTTAAGGAACAGCCCTTCCCCAGGCTCAGTCTATGTGGTTTGTGTGGACACAAGACTGAGACCTGCCAATCAGAGCTGTCCATCTCCGGGGCCACAGTGGTTGGAAAGGCATAGAGGCCTCTTAAACCAGTCCACACTGAAGAGACACCATTCCAGAACTTTTGTGTGACTCTGGGAGAAGAGGTTCTCTTTCTACTAAGGTACTATAAACCTGGACCAGGAAATGGGGTTCTTAACACCATATGTGAAAGACCTTCCTGGGTAAAGTCAACAAGAAAGAATGCAGAGCTGAGAAATGAAGAGAAACCAAATCCTAAAGACCTTCAGCCTGAGATCTACATCATGCACTTTGCATGGTTTCCATCAATTAATTCCCTTTTTGTGCTTATACCAATTTGAGTTAGTTCTCTACAATTAGTCCCCCATGAGTCCTGTAAACCTCTAATGGTACAGAGTTGAATAGCTGGAATGCAAAGATAAGCTTTCATTTGCCATACCATGTTTTTAGCACTGAGAAACAGTTCTTCCAAATGCACTAAGTGTTTAATTCCCCTTGATAGCTTTCACTGATCCCCTTCTGTTCCCAAATCAGTATTCCCTCATCTGTATCCTTCTGATAGCTTGTTCCTTCTATCATGGCACCTTTCATACATCATGGTTATTTATATACATAACTGCCCCAGAGGTTTTATTTAGCTTTGTATTCTCAGCCAGGGTCTGGCACATAATAGGTGCTGAATCAAAGTTTGTCAGGTCAAGTGTGTAGACAGGCTGTACTGATGCTGTACTCAAAAGCTATGCTGAGTTACAGGTTAAGCCTTTTCCGAAAGGGAAAGATTTGGAGGAGAGAGCTAACCCAAATCACATAGAACCATTGCTCCCACCCGCTATCACTGGGTGTGGTGTGAAGATTGGGGATTAGCTTTGGACATTTTATTTAATCTAACCCAGGGTCCTCCACCAAAATCCTCCAATTTTGTTTCACCAAATTAATATGCTCTGCTACACTTTTCAGTTTACCTGTACATTCTACACTTTAGTAACCAATGATCATTTCTTTGGTGTGTGTGGTGGCTTGGAGTTATGTGCCCCAGAAAAACATGTTCTAGATCTTAATCCCTTCCTGTGTGTGTGAACCCATTGTATATAGGAACTTTGGAAGATGTCGAGGTGCAGCCACCTGGATCAGCATGGGTCCTAATCCTATTACTGGAGGCCTTAAGGAGAAGGCCAGAGAGAAAAAGTCACAAGCAGCTAGAAGCTGGAAGTCCATGGAACCTGGAAGAGAAAGGTGAGGACATCGTATTTGAAAGAAAGACCAAGGAACCCCAAGGATCGCTGGCAGTCAGGGTCACAGTCTCCAGAGAGAAAGCATTGCTTTTCTGATGCCTCAGTTTTGAACTTCTCCTAACTTCAAAAACTATGAGCCAATAAATGCCTATTATTTAGCCAACCCACTGTATAGTATTTGTTTTAGGAGCTGGGAAACTAAAACAGTATGATTCCCACAAGTGGCGTAAAAAAAGATAATTGACTTTTCCTCTCATAAAAATAGTCCTTAATTATTGCAATCTGCTATATAAAGAGACATAAACGGATTTTTTACACAGATGATACATGATGGCATGGAATATGAATGGGTTGAAATGCATGGCAATCCTAAAGGAAGCAAGTGCCACTCAGAATATGGAGTTCTACTTCTGTGAAGAAGAATCAAGAAGCCCTGAATCTCCATCACCTAAGTGAAGGATCCTCAGTTAATCTTATGACTTTGTCTGCAAGGACAAGGATAAAAAAAACAAAATTCAGTCATGCTGAAGAGTTTTGAATGAGATGATTCTTTGCTTCTCATTCACATTTGATTCCATGACACCTGTCTTGGTGTCTCAGGGTGCATCTCTGTAGACTGGCACAGAAATTTCTTTTGAACTCTCCTGTGCTTCATTTAATTATGATGAAAATCACCCCCTCATCTCAAATTAATCACACACTCTATAGGAGGCCCCAGCCTTGGCCTCTAAGAATTCCATGCTCTTGTTTCCTATGAAAGTACTCCCAATAACCTAGCTGGCACTTAATCTAGCAAAACAAGCGGGTACTTTTTAAAGCCTTCAGTCAATAATCGCTGAAGTCTTAACCTGGCAGGAGGCTTTCTCCATCAGGCAAAGCAGTACTTTGAAGTGGCACAGGGATGCCATCCTGCTCGGAAAACTCCCTTTGAGTGGGCAGCCTCTCATCTTGGGCAGACATTACAGGCAATATCAATGGCTGTCTGAGGATCTTGACTAGAAGCTGCCTACGTTGCAGACCCAAGATGAAAAATCTCCACGTTCCCCTTTAGAACTGCCCATCATCCATTTTCTCTGGGAGATTTGCCTGCCAGTTAGTAAAACTGTCCTGGACAGCAGTGACAGGGAGTAATTATGGAAGAAAAAAGCTCCTTTCAACAAAGAAGGTGGGGTGGGGGGCAAAGGGAAGAAAGCATGCTTCAAAACATTGACTTCAAATAGCACTAAGGGAGGGAGATTTTAATTCCAAGGATGAGTTTATTTAAGTGTCCATTCCCTGGTCTAAAGGAGAGTTGTCAGGGTGAGATAAATTCTTGAGAGCCAGCTGCATCTGACTGCTGCAATCTCATAGATCCCGGATAGAGTGCAGGGAATCTGAAAACCCAGTGGAGGATGAGAGCATTTGCTTATGAGTTTCCCTTCTCTTCACAGACTCAAAGGATCTTAAGTCCTGGGAACACATTCAAAGGCATACATTGTGATCTTCTACCAATGCAACATCCCTTGTCCCTTGGCCTTGCTTTAACTTGAATATATCCAGAGATGGGAGTTCTTTGCCTTCAAAGATAGCAGCATCCTTTATAAACAGCTCAGTGTGCTGAAAAGTTCTTACTGAGGTGAAAATCTGTTTCCTTTTAACGTTCAGACATTCATCCTAGCTTTAATGTCTGTAATAACATAGAACCATTTTAACCCCTCTTCCAGATAGTCATCCTCCAACCAAAGAATGCTGCCATGACATTCTTTTCTCAAGGAGAAACAGTTTCAATATCTCCATTTGCTCCTTAAATTTGTTTTCCAAATTGCTCTTTATTATGAGAACTCTCCCTTGAATACTCTCCAATGTGTTAAACTACTTGGAACCTGGAAACTCTCTGGTACCATACTGGGCATTGTTAGCTGTTCTTTAGAATTCTGCCATTTCCCCAGAATGATAAAAAAGTAATATGAGCCCTTCCAGTGTATGGGGACTCCCAAGCAGGACAGCCAATTCATAGCCTTCTCTTTTCGTGACCTATAGCACAAATGATGTTTTCACATAAGAAACTCAAAGACCCATTTGTGATTTACTGCTGATGATGTACTTCCTCAGGAGGTACTCTGTGCCCGGGGTTCCATGCTCAACAGGCTCAAACCACTTTAAATGGAATCAACCGCTCCACTAGGTTAAAAATCATTCAAACTGGTATTGACACGGTCTTTGAGTCTCTTCTCTCCAAATACTAATTTGACCAGCTAGACTTCCATTGGTCCCCCTCCCTTTGCCAATATTGACCCTGGAGGACAAACAGTGTCTACGGAATAGATCTGTCCATTTGCCTGGGACCTGGAGCCCCTGGTCAGGCCTGTTAAAGGCAGACACACCAACAGAGGTTAAAAGATAAGCCCCTGGTGTATTGAGCTGTGTTTGTTGTTTTGACAAAGTAGAGAGCTTAAGGACATAGAGGGCAGTTCATTTCCCCTGTCAGTGTCACTGCAGAAGACGGATGTTTTCAGGAACAGGAGCCAGAGAGCCAAGAACCTTGGCATAAGGCCAAACCATCTTGTCCACATCAGCAATTATGGGAATCGACTCCTAGCACTCATGTTGCTGAGCCTGACTTATGAGAGGCTGTGATCAGAAGTGCAGAGCCAGAGGACTACCAGATGCTGGCTTGGTCCATATAAAGCATCAAAGTCATTCCATGATTCATCCAAACAGAGGGCAGGGCAATCTGAGCCTGTGACCCAGCAGAACCAAGGTCTTGGGTGTTACAATGGTGGAATTACCCAGGGTCCTCTCCCTAATTTCCTTCAGCACAAGTGGTGTATTTCACAGCATCCCTGTGAAAAATGGGTTTGGATATAGTATTGTTCTATAAACTAGTACCAGATGAATTATACCAGTGGCTTCATGAAGACATCATACATTTCTTTGCATCAGGTCTCCTTCTGTGCTGCACACTAGTTTTAAACAATTTCATATTTTCCAAGTTAGGAGGAGAATGAATTCATGGCTCCAAGACGGATATTTAATAATACTTAAATATGATAGAGAAAGAGACAGAGATATAGACACATACATATATGTGCCTTATTTCCATAGCACATATATAAAACATCTTATATATTTATATTAATATGTACCAAAGTTTGTTTTGCATTACAGTGATTCATGAATGCCATTCTCTTCCCTATTTACTGTTAGCTTCTCAGGGACAGGGACCATGTCTTGCCCATCTTTGAATGCTCGAGCTGATTCTAAGGATGGCTTCTTATACATTGTAGGTGTTCCATCAGTGTTAGCTGAATGGCCATTTCAGTTCAATGGGTCCATAGCCACCACTGTTTTGTGTGGCCTTTCTTTGTCATAACACCATTTATTACACCCAATTTCCAGCCTATTGTCTGCATTAGTCTATTTGTCTTCTTTCATACCCCTTTCCCAGGAGTGGAGGTCAATTTTATTCTTTCACATATTGCCCACTTACCACAAACAAGGAATCTTGCAGCTACCTCATATTTCAGCATTTACTAAGCTCCATAACTCTCAAGGAAATTACTTAAAATATCAACTGCCAAATACTCCCCTTCGGGGGCTGAAAGTGGTCGTTCAATTTTATGAACAAGAGAGGCAATTTGCTTATTGCTTCCCTCCCTAAAATTTTAAAAAGTAGAGATCAACTGATACAAAACTATAGTTTTAATATAGGTTTGGCAGACTTGAAATTTGGCATGCAAAATGCACATCCCCTTCATTAAAATATTCATCACTGTACTTAGACTCCACTTTTTTCCATTTTGTTTTATTTCTCTCATTTGTCATGACTAATAAAAAAGAAATGTGCTTTTACAGTATCTCCATTTAGTCCTTCTCTAGTTACTACTGATGCCCAGCTGAAGGAATGCAGTAATATCTATGCAGTAAATATTTTCTCTTAGAATAATTCTCTGAAGAAGCATTTCTCCATGAAATTAAGGCTCTTAAAATAGTGATGATTTATACTTTGAGTTTTAGATCATTTTGCCTATTAACATTTTAAAATGTTTAACTGATACATACAGTGCCCTGCACTAGTAGATACTAAATAAATATTTGGTGAATTAATAAGCCCCATCTGATACTCACCAATTTGTTAATGTTTCTTCTTTCTCCTAGAGTAGAAAGTCCCTGTGGGTTTCCTTAAAAAACAACCAACAACAACAACCAAAAAGACACTCTGATTGGGTATTCACTTGTTTTCTAATTTGACAAATATTTCATTCCAATTCTGAGTGGTCCTTAGGAGGCACTCAGTAAGCAATCTGTTGAATGAATGAATGACGGAGTGGTGAGAGATATAAATACCATAGCCTAAAAGGACTATTTGAAGGGATAATGTTTTAGTTTCCTAGGCTGCTTAAAGCAGATGTTATGAAATGGATTGGTTTCTAACATGGGAATGTATTAGCTTACAAGCTTACAGTTTTGAGGCCACAAAAATGCCCAAATCAAGGCATCATCAAGACAATGCTTTCTTCCCGAAGATCAGCTGCCAGTGATCTTGTACTCCTTTGTCACATGGCAAAATACATGGTGACATCTGCTGGTCTCCTTCTCTTCTGAGTTTCACTGATTTCAGCTTCTTGCTTCCATGGCTCCTTTCTCTTTGTCTGAACTTCATTCTCTTATAAAGGACTCCAGTGAAAGGATTAAGATCCATTCTGAATGAGGTGAGTCACACCTTAACTGAAGTAGCCGCATCAAAAGATCCTACTTACAATGGGTTCACACCTATAGGAATGGATTAAATTTAGAAACATACTTTTCTGGGCTACAAACAGTTTCAAACCATCACAGATAGCAAGAGTTTAACCCAGAAAGAGAGGCTTTCCAAAGGTAATGACAACTATCTAAAAATAATCAAAGGATTGCCATGGGTGCAGACTTTAAAATTTTGACATGATGTTTATCAAGGATTTTTTTGCATTTATTTGATTTTTAATATACTGTATTAAACTAATATTTATGTTGATTAGTGACATTTTGGTGCCCCCTTAAATCTTGTGTGTGGCGAGTGCCCAATTCACCTCGTCTTAGTTTTAGCCCTGCATTTAACATTTTCTCTACAAGCTCAGTGATCTTCCACCACCTCCACATATTCAAGTCACAGCATTTTTCAAAGTCCACAATGTGCCTTGGAATGGGGAGAGGGGTCCACAAAAACTATTAGTTGACATTTGGAAAAGGGACCCAGGTACACTCAAATCACTTCATTATCACAGAGGGCTCAGTAGAGAGATATATAAAAGAGACAATGACAGATGGGAGCTCTAAGTACCACTTTATTCTGAGCTTTGTGGCAAGCCAGATTGGAATTCTGGCCTAGATTCAAGCCCTAAATAGGAGTTTTATTTTGCTTTAAGGCCAAAGTTAGATCTTACCATCAGTCAGTCTGAAATTAGGATGTGGTGAGCAGGATGCAAATACCCTTGAGAGAAAGAGTCTGGCAAGCAAGATGGCAGCCTCTGAGGGGCATCATTTATCCACCTATACATCTGTCAGTGTCAGGATTGCTAGAGATGATAAGGCAAAGCAGTGGCCTTCAAGAAGCTCTTAGTTTAGTGGGGGATATAGATTTTAAAAAGGAATATGATTCTGAAATAAAGAAACATTGGAGTTGAAAACCATAACAACTGAAATGAAAAATTCTCTAGAAGGTTTCAAAAGCATGTTGGAGCTGGCATAAAAAAAAGAATCAATGAGCTCAAAGACAAGGTAATGAAAATGATTCAGGCTGAGGAGGAGAAAGGAAAAATGAATTTAAAAAGTGAACAGAGACTAAGAGACTTATGGGATGTAATCATGAATACCATCATAGGCATTATGGAAGCCACTGAAGGAGAAGAAAGAAAGAAAAGGACAAAAAGAATAGCCAAAGAAATAATGGCAGAGAACTTGCCAAATTTAACAAAAGACATGAATATGAATATTCAAGAATCCCAAAGAACCACAAAGAATAAACTCAAAGAGAACCATATCCAAACACATAGTCATTAAACTGTCCAATGCCAGGGACAAAGAAAGAATTCTGAAACTGCAAAAGAAAATCAATGAGTTATGTACGAGGGGATTCCAATAATATCAAGCACAGATTTCTCATCAGAGCCATGGTCCAAGAAGTCAGTAGTATAAAATATTTAAAAGTGCTAAAAGAAAACAGCTCCCAACAAAGAACTTTATATCCAGCAACACTTCCTTTCAAAGATGAGGGAAAGATTAATATAATCCCAAATAAATAAAAGCTGAGAGAATTCATCACTACTAGATCTTCCCTACATACAATACTAAAAGAGTTCTTCAAGCTTAAAGCAAAGGAAACTCGATAGAGGAATGAAGCAGCATAAAGAAATAAAGATCATCAGTAAAGGTAATCATATGGGTAACTGTGAATGCCAGTACTACCTCATTATATTTTTTGGTATGTAACTCCACTTTTTACTCCTTAAAGTTTCTAAATTCCAAATACATAAAAATATGGTTTTGAACATACAATGTGTAAAGGGATAACTTATAACAAGTACAACAAAAAAGTAGAGAGAAGGCAGGATCAAGGAACAATGAATGCATATGCTGTTGAAGACACATTGTTAGCAAATCAAACATGATTGTTATAGATTTAAGATGTTAAATTTAAATACCATATGACCACAAAGAAAATATATGAAAAATATATACAGAAAAATATGAGAAGGGACTCAAAATGGTATACCACAAAAAATCAAGTAATATTAAAGTAGGCATTAAAGGAAGAATTAAGGGACAAAAAAGGTATAAGACTTAAAAAGATCAGATAACAAAATGGCAGAAGAAAGTCCTGCATTATTAGTAGTTACTTTAAATGTGAATGGATTAAACTCTACAGTCAAAAGGCACAGATTGGCAAAATGTGTTTTTAAAAAGCATGCTCAAACTATACACTTTTCTTAAAAAATTTTTTAAATAGCTGCACTTATTATTTTTTTAAGATTTATTTTTTATATTTATTTCTCTCCTCCTCTCCTCCCCCCAGTTGTTTTCTGCGTCCATTCACTGTATGTTCTTCTGTGTCCACTTCTATTCTTGTCAGTGGCACCAGGAATCTGTGTCTCTTTTTGTTGCATCATCCTCCTGCATCAGCTCTCTGTGTGCGCGGTGCCACTCCCAGACAGGCTGGACTTCCTTTTGTTCTGGGTGGTTCTCCTTATGGGGCGCACTCCTTGCACGTGGGACTCGCCTATGCGGGGAACACCCCTGCGTAGCACGCCACTCCTTGTGCACATCAGCACGGCACGTGGGCCAGCTCCACATGGGTCAAGGAGGCCCTGAGTATGAACCGTGGACCTCCCATGTGATAGGCAGACACTGTATCCATTGGGCCAAGTCTGCTTCCCAAACTATATGCTTTTTATAAGAAACTAAATTTAAACTCAAAGACACAAGCAGACTGAAAATGAAAGATGGATAAATATAAACTATGAAAATAGCAACCAAAAGAGAGCTGGGGTAACAATGCTAATATCTAATAAAATAAACTTTAAGTCAAAAACTGTTACAAGGGACAAAGAAGCTCACTGTGTACTAATAAAGAGGTCAATTAAGCCAGAAGCCATAACAGTTATAAATACATAAATACCTAAATGTACAGTCCCAAAATATATAAAGGAAATACAGAAAGATTTGAAGGAAGAACTAGACGGATCTACATTAATAATAGGAGACTTAAATATACCCACTTTCATTAATGGATAGACCATCTAGACAGAAGATCAATAAGGAAATAGAAGATTTCAATGAAATTATAAACTGACTAGACCTAACAGAAATATGTAGAATGCTTCACCCAAGAACAGCAGCATACACATTCTTTTCTAGTGCACATGGATTTTCTCCATGTCACAAAACAAATCTCAAAAATTAAAAAATATTGAAAACATACAATATATTTTCCAACCACAATGAAATGAAGCTAGAAATTAATAACAGAGGGAGAACTGGAAATTTCACAAATACATGGGAATTTAAAATGCACTTTTAAACAACCAATGGGTCAAAGAAGATATCACAAGAGAAATTAGGAACTACCTTGAGGTGAATGAAAATGAAAACTTAATACATCATATTTATGAGATGCAGCAGAGGCAGTGCTGAGAGTGAAATTTATAAATGCTTCCATTAAAAAGAAAGAAGAAAAAACTCATTGGAGATCTAAACTTACAACTGGAGGATATAAAGAAAAGAAAAGCAAAACAAACCCAAAATGAATAGAAGGAAGGAAATAGCAAAGTTCATAGTGGAAATAAATGAAATAGAGAATTTTTTAAAAATAATAGAAAAAAACAATGAAACCAAAAGATGGTTCTTTAAAAATATCAATAAAATCAATAAACATTTAGGTAGACTGACAAAGAAAATAAAGAGAGAACACAAATAAATAAAATCAGAAATGCAATAAGGGTCATTATTCATGACCAACAGAAATAAAAGAATTGTAAAAGAATAATATGAATAACTATAAGCTAACATCAGATAACATAGATGAAATGGACAAATTCCTAGAAACACACAATAACTACATTGACTCAAGGAGAAGTAGAAGATCTCAACAGACTAATAACAAGTTAAAATATTGAATCGGTAATCAAAAACCTTCCAAAAATAAAAGCCCAGAACCAAACGTCTTTACTGTTGAATTTTACCAAGAATTCCAAGGTGAATTAACAACCTCATCAAACTTGTCCAAAAAATTGAAGAGAAGAAAACATTCCACCACTCATTCTATGAGGCTGACATCACCCTAACACCAAAGCCAGATAAAGATACCAAAGAAAAATAAATTACAGACCAATACCAATTTTGAATACAGATGCAAAAATCCTCAACTAGCAAACCAAATCCAACAGAGCATTGAAAGAATTCTACACCATGGTCAGGTGAGAGTTATCCCAGTTATGCAAAGAGAGTTGAACATAAAACCAAAGCATGTAAAACACCATATTAATAGGACAAATGGAAAACACCACATGATCATTTCCATTGACGCAGAAAAGGCATTTGACAAAATCCAGCACCACTTCTTGATTTTAAAAAAACAAAAAACTTAGAAAACTAAGAGTAGAAGGAAATTTCCTCTATATGATAAATGACACACTTGAAAAACCCAGAGGTTGTATCCTCTTCAGTGGTGAAAGAGTGAAAGTTTTCTTTTTAAGAACAGGTACAAGATAAGACTGCCTATTGTCACCACTGTTATTCAACACTCTACTGGAAGTTCTAAACCAGGTAATTAGACAAGGAGAAGAAATAGAAGGCATCCAAATTGAAAGGAAGAAGTAAACCTTTTCCTATTTGTAGATGGCATGCTCTTATATATAGAAAATCTGAAAAATCCACAATGAAGCTACTAGAGCTAACAAACAAATTCAGTCAAGTAGCAGGGTACAAAAACAATACACAACAATCAGTAGTATTTCTATATGCTATAATAATCTGGAGAAGAAATCAATAAAAAAATTCCATCTACAATAATAACTATGAGAATCAAATATCCCATGTACCACCCATGTGGGATAGAAGCCCCCTCTCAATTTAGAGGTGGAGTGGGCATTGCCACCCTCAGGATGGGGGAATAAAATATGGTTAAAGTGGACTTACTGGTATTCTACTATAGAATTATTGTGACTCTAGCAATGGAAGAAATTATATCATTGATGTGGAGACAGGGGCCACTGGAACTGCTGAAGGCAGGGAGAGGGTAAAGGAGGTGTGATTTGGGGGCATTTTCAGGACTTGGAGTTGTCCTGAATGATACTGCAGGGACAGATGCAGGACATTATATATCCTGCCATAATCCACTGAATGGACTGGGAGAGAGTGTAAACTACAATGTAAACTATAATCCATGCTGTGTAGCAGTGCTCCAAAATGTATTCATCAAATGCAATGAATGTAGCACACTAATGAAAGTTGTTGATGTGGGAAAAGTATGGGGTATGGGGAATGGGGCATATGGGAATCTCCTATATTTTTTATGTAACATTTAGTGTGATCTACATATCATTTAAAAATAAATAAAAATATATTTTTAAAGTTCTGGGAATAAATATAACTAAAGATATAAAGGACTTATATACAGAAAACTGAAAAATATTGCTAAAAGCAGAGCAATTTATAGATGAAATGCAATCCCACTCAAAATTCCAATAAGCTTCTGTGCAGAAATGGAAAAGCTAATCATCTAGTTTATAAAGAAGGATAAGTGGCCACGAATAGTCAAAACCATCTTGGAAAAGAAGAACAAAGTTGGCAGATTCACACTGCCTGATTTGAAAACTGATTATAAAGCTACAGTAATCAAAACACCATCGTACTGGTATAAGGATAGACATACAGGTTAGTGGAATCAAATTGAGAGTTCAGAAATAAGCTCTCACCTCTATAATCAACTGATCATCGGCAAGGGTGCCAAGTCTTCTCACTAGTAAAGAATAGTCACTTCAATAAATGGTGCTGGGAAAACTGGATATCCATATGCAAAAGAATGAAGGCGGATTCCTACCCTATACCATATACAAAAATTAACTCAAAATGGATCAAAGACCTAAAGATAAGAGCCAAAACTGTAAAATTCCTGGAAGAAAACATGGGAAAGCAGCTTCAGGATCTTATGTTAGACAATGGTTTCCTAAACTTCATACCAAAGCTCAAACAACAGAAGAAAAAAATACAGATATGGGACTTAACCGAATTAAAAATGCTTGTGCAACATAGGACTTCATCATTAAAGTAAAAAGACAATCTATAGAATGGGAAAAAAATATTTGGAGACCACATATCCCATAAGGATTTAATATCTTGCATATATAAAGGAATCCTACAATTCAACAACAAAAAGAAAAACAGTCATATTAAAAATGAACGTGGGAGAGTGTGGGCTACAATGTGGACCACTGACCATGAGGTGCAGCAGTGCTCAGAGATGTATTCACCAAATGCAGTGAATGTCTCGTGATGATGAAAGAGATTGTTGCTATGGGGGAAGGGATGAGGGTGAGAGGGGTGGGGGATATATGAGGACCTCATTTTTTTTTATGTAATATTAAAAAAATAAAGACAAAAAAAACAATGAGAAAAAAAATGGGTAAAAGACTTTAATAGACATTTCTCCAAAGATAAACAAAAAGACAAAAATCACATGGAAAGTTGCTCATTAGCCATTCCCCTAATTATTAGATCATTATTAGATTCCCCTAATCATTAGCCATTAGGGGAATTTAAATCAAACCTAGAATGAGATACCACTTCACACTCACTAGAATGGTTCTATTAAAAAAGCAAAAACAGAAAAAACAGAAACTTACAAGTGTTAGGAAGGATGTGGAGAGACAGGAACATTCATTCATTGTTGGTGGGAATGCAAAAAAGTGCAGCAACTGTGGAAAACAGTTTGGCTCTTCCTCAGAAAGTTAAGTATAGATTTACCATGTGACCTGTCAACCCCATGCCTAAGTATGTCCCCAAAAGAAATGAAAACAGGGACTGGAGCAGATAGAATGACTATTTATGCAACAATGTTCATAAGGGCATATTCACAAGCCAAAATACAAAGTCACCCAAGTGTCCATGAATAGATGACTGGATAAACAAAATGTAATATATACATGCAATGGAATATTAAGCAGCCATGGAAAGGAATGAAGTTCTGATACATGCAACAACAAGGATGAATCTTGAAGACGTCATGTTGAGGGAAATAAGCCATACACAAAAGTACAAATACTATATGATCTCACTGATATGAAATAATTAGAATAATCAAATTCATAGAGTTTAAATTATAATATAGGTTGCCTGGCTATAATATAAGTTGCCTGGACTGCGGTGAGGGTAGTTAATGCTTAAGTGATATATCATTTCTGTTTGAGGTAGTGAAAAAGTTTAGGTAATGGGTGATTGTGATGGTAGGACAATGTAATTGTAATTAATGCTACTGAATTATGTATTTGAATGTGGTTGGTCTAACAGGAAAGTTTAGGATATATATATATGTTGCTAGAATTTAAAAAAATTTAACAATAGGATGGTACAATGAAAACAGTGAACCCTAAGTAAACTATGCATTATAGTTAGTATAATTATACTAATATTGTTTAGTCAATTGTTACAAAGGTATCACACTAATGGAAACTGTTAATAATGAGGAAAACAGCAAGTGTGAGTGGGATATATGGGGACTCCGTATTTTCTACAATATTTTTCTGTAAACCTACAACTTCTCTAATAAAGCTTTTAAAAATATTATAATAAGACAGTCCAGTGCCAAGAGGATGACACTCCTTCCACACATTTTAGATTCCAGCCCAAGACAGACCAGAGGCTGTTGTCCTCTTGAGTGAGAAGTTGGGCAGATTTGATGGAGGCCTTTGGTTGACTGTATTTGGGAATTCATTCGTTTCTTCGGTTTAGGAAGTGTTTTATAATATTGCTTTACCTCCTCTGCCTGCCTGAGGGCTTGGGAAATCAGTGAAGGGGACCTCCCCTCCTCCCCTAGCCGTCCTTCAAATCCCCAACACATTATATGCAAACCAGCAATGAAATTTGGCCCTTTGAAGCTGCTAGGTTTTTTTTTTGTCATTTCAGTTATTAAAAATTTTGCTTGTAAGCCCAAGATTTAAATCTATCCTTCCACCTAGAAGGGTTCTTCTGGACTCTCAAAATTGTATTTTCAGTATTAAATATCCTACAACTGAAGCATTATAGCACATGTGCATAATTTAGAAAACCCAGGAACTAGTAACGGTAATAACCCTGAAACACCTCTTCTTCTCCCTTTGTTCTGATCACTCTAGAATGGACCAAGAGCAGACTTGGTGCATTTTTTAAAGCACCAATCAGCTAGATTGAGAAGCTATCCATTTAATTCAGGTGTTGAAATAACTATAAATCCATTCTTTAAAGAATATTCTTCCTGATGATCAGTAATGGCCAGAAATTTCAGCTGTTTTTTTTTTTTTAAGTTAACTCGGGCTTTACAGATAAGATTTTTAAAATCTTCAAGCAAGAAACCCAGTTTAAAGATCTATATCAGTCATGTTAGTAAAACTAAATTGGTTTTCCATCTCCTCTCTGGGCCAGTTGCCAGAATTAGTCATTTTATTAAAGAGTGCTTTTCACAGTGCTTCTGGTTGACTCCCCTCTTTTTCCAGGGATAGGAATGCAGTGTTATTATACAGGAGCTAAGACAATGGCTTTGGATTCAGGCTGTCCAAGTTCAAATCCTGGTTTTGCTGTTGACAAGCTTTGTGACTTTAAAAATTGATTGACTTATCCATGCCTCAACTTCTCTTCTGTTAGAAGGGGAGTAAGTACAGCAGCTGCCACATTGACATGGTGAAAGAATTGCACAAGATGACGTGCATATAGAAATCTCTTTCCCTGGTTTTCAGTGTGTGGGTAGATGTTTGTTGCCTCCTGCATGCAAAAGTTACTTGTAAATAACCCTGCACCTCAAGGAAAACTGGGAAACACAAAATAAAAGTTCTGGTAATAGCTCCTTCCTCCTGTAACCATGACCTTGTACCAGGCTTTCTTTTCCTCAGTTTCCCCAATTGGAAAATGAGAATGTCACTAAATTAGATGAGATCTTCTTTATGGGCTCTTCTTCAAAAACATCCTACCAAGCTGCTGCTGTTAAGTGGGATTGAAATCAAACTTTATGTAGTGTTTCTGAGCCTGTATATTAAATAAAACAGCAAGAAGAATCTTTGAGCCAGGAAAAAAAATTAGTCCATGTTTGAAAGAGTTTTCTAAAACAAATGTTATTAATTTAGTCATAAATCAACTTTCCTAAATTTATGTATTTATCAAAAACTATTCTAACTACCAGTCTAGCACAATGTACCAGCTGAGACTGAATAATTCCATTAAAAGCAAAAAAAAAAAAAAAAAAAAAAACCCACAAAAATTTAAAAGGCGACTTTGTCAGTCTGTATGGCATTGTAAAGGAAAATACAAAATATCTTGTTATATCTTTTATGTATAAAAGGTTGTTTGGAGAGCTGATCACCGTTTTGGACCTCTTGAGGTTAGGCAACCTCAACTTGAGAGCCATTTGCTTATAAAACCCTGAGTCAGTGCTGATAAAGCAATAATAGCTGGCCCACAATTGTATAAGTAATAATGATATTACTAATCATTTACAAGAGCCCGCTTGGGATTTCGGAAATAACCTCAAAGCAATTAACTAATGACCTACCTTTGATTATGTCTCCAGCTTTGAAAGCAAAAGGTTAGAGTTCATGTGCCAAACTGATGTTGAGAGAGTGACATAGCCCCATGGCCAGCTCTCTTCCTGAGTAGGGCACATAACTCCTACCTGCTTAATCTCCCTTCTGAGAGCACTTCCCGAAGATGGTAATCTTTATAGCCTTTTAACATTTTTATAACGTCTTTTTTCATCCTAATTAAAAAACCAATACATGCACAACACGGAACACTTGGAAACTATGGAACAGGACAAAGAAAAAAATGTTACCTACAACATTCCCCCACTAAATTAGTTTGAACATTTTTGTTTTGTCTCTCCAATTTTTTCTAGATATAAATGTATAATATTTCATACAAAAATCAACAAAATTTTAATACTATTATTTCCCCTGTATTTTTCAATCACAACATAGTGTGAGCATATTTCCATAACAATAAATGTATCATATATGTGTACAACATTTTATTTAACTAATTATTTTCTGTTGAGCATTTAAGCATGAAAAATGTTTCACTACCATGAATAATAGTAGGAGTATGTTATTCATTCATTTAATGGACATCCTTTCACACCCAAAAAGTCTCTTCCCACATGAGTAATTACATTGATATGGTAAAATTTTAGAAAGGAAAGCAATGTTGACATTGAAACATATACACATTTTGAAGTATATTAGTAGAAATTTCCCCAGAAATATTGTTTTAATTTTTATTGGAGGGAGCCACCCACAACCCAAGGATTACCAATTTTAAAAATTTTTGAAAAATTAATGAGTAAAAATGTATCTCCTAATATTTCCACATGCCTTTCTTTGATTACTAATCAAGTGGAACATTTTTCATACAGTAGTTGGTGATTTGTAGTATCTTTCATTGAATTGCAATATATGCCCTTTGAGCATTTTTCTACCAAGATATTAACCTTTTCCTGATTGATTTCCTGATTGATTTTGTTATTGATATGTTTTATTTTATTGTCATTTTAACATAGCCATCCCTGCAGGTTGGTAGATACCACGGTAACTCATCTTTTGTAAAGATTTGTGTTCACAAAACTTTTTCTGTATATACACAAAGTGAATACTTTTACATAACTTGAATCATATCATGCAGATGAGGTTTATTATTAAGTCCTTTTCCGTTTTGCTTGCCTTCCCTCTCACCACTCCCCATATCCATACACATCTTTACCCACACACACACCATGCCTACTTACATTAAGAAACTACGATGTATCTTTTGTAGTTTTCTCCAATTTTTCATTTATATTTCAACATATACATAGATACACAAACTTACATATACAGGGTTTTGTTGTTTACTGTTTCATAAAACTGACATGATATTAAACATCCTTTTCTGCATCTTGTTTTTCTCACTCCAGAAGAAATTAAAAAAATCTTGCCAAGGTAATTGGTATAATTCTAATTCATTCCTTTTAATAACTGCATAACGTTTAATAACGTTCCCTGGGCTGAATGGACCATGATTCATTCAGCTTTTCCCCTGTTTTGTTTCTAAGTTTCTGAAACTGTGAAAGGGGCTGCAATAAACATCTTTGAACACCCAAGCTTACTTGTGAGTGCTTTCATTTTGATGGGATGAATGCCCACAACAGGTATTGCTGAGTCAAAGAGTACGTTCGATTTATTTTTATTTTAATGGATGCTAACAGATTGCTTTCTAAAAAGGTTTCTAACAATTCATAGTTTCTCTGGCAATGGATGAGAGATTCCTCATATCTGCACTAAGAATAGGTATAAAAGACCTTTTCAATTTTTATGTCTAAGAAGTGGAAACATATCACTGACCATTACTGAGTTCAGATGACATTTTATTGGACATTTGGATTTCACTTCGCTAAATGATAACGCAGTCCCTGGTCCATTTTTCCCCATTTTTTCTTGCCAATTTGTTTAATTCTTTGTATTCTATGGATTTTAATCCTTTGTCAGCTGAATTGCAAATAATTTTTTTTCCCAGAGCACATACTTGTCCATATCCTTATTTATGGCAGTGCTTCTCAAATTCTCTGTGGTGAAGGAACAGTAATTTAAAATTTCCAATCCACGGTAGATCAATACTTTCATAAAATACAAAATCACACACTTGGGAGTCATGGTAATCTTAAATTCCTGTAAAAGTTTTTAAATGCCTGCTTTTAGTTTCTATGCTTATCTAGACATGGTAGGTAGCAAACTCTAAACTGCCTCTGGTCCACCAGCCATACTTTGAGTAGTGCTGGCTTATACCATCTTTTTCTTTTCCCAGTCAAAAATGTTCACTATTTTCTCATCAGACATCTTTTCTTAGTTTCTGGGTTTCCTCGCTTGCCTAAGAACTTTTAAGACTTTTCTAAAAATACTTATTCCATTTAAGTCTCCATATCGTGTAGATTTTTTTTTTCAAATTTTGTTATACCCTTCACCTTTTTTGTCTAGATCTTTTTAATGGCTCGAGACAGGAGTCCGATGCTATTTTTCTTTTGGATGCACTGCCGCATTAACTTTCTCATTGTGGAAGATGTGGCTTGGCTCACTCTGCAGCCATACCCTCTCTCTTCTACCTTGCCTTCTTATAAAATGGATTTTGGAAAGCTACAAGTCCTCTATTTCCTAACGTTTTTGTACTATGGTTCAACACGTCGTGTACACAGCACCAAGCAAACACACTCAAGCAAGTTTTGGAGCAGAGCGGATACCATGGTAAGTAGCTGCACACAGGAAAATTCACTCTCCTGGTGAGCACATCTGGAGTAGACATTTTGCTCTCTCTTAAGCAGTGAGGCATTCTCGAGTTCTTATATCATAAATGTCCAGCAATAAGAATAGCGGCCATGGTGCTTCTGCTTAGAAAGTCTCAGGTTTGCTTGAATCTTCTTGCCATCTGCATAGCATCCAACCATTGCTCTTTCCTCTTTCTAGACAGTTTCTAGGCGCAACCTAACCCATCTTAATAAATCCTTTTCATTTAAACTAACTAGAGTGAATTACATTGTCTGCAACAAAAAAAAACGTTGACAAAGCAGTCATATATTAAATTATTTCATATACTGAAATATTTTACTGCATTCACTCTTTGATTTCTTTGGCCCATTTTAAATTGCTCAATATCAATATACTCCCATCAATAACACACTGATCTTGTATGAATTTGTGGTATGTTCCGAGATATGTTTATCATTTTTTCCTTGCTCTTCTCAGAAATTTATACTTCTATTTGAACTTGAAGATAAGTTAACTACCTCAGGCCAACAAATAGAATAAGAAATATAAACACAATCACCATTGGAGTAAAACTAAGAGACTTCCCTAAGCCCTAAATCACAATATATGAGAATGATGAAGAAAAGGAAAATGGCTTAGAAAATTCAAACCAAGGTGCTCACAGCACCTTGAAGAGGAAGGAAGGAAGGAGGGAAGGGAGGGAGGGAAGGAGGCAGGAAGGAAGGAAGGAAGGAAGGAAGGAAGGAAGGAAGGAAGGAAGGAAGGAAGGAAGGAAGGAAGGAAGGAAGGAACTGGAGGCACCAGGACCTGCTAAAGATTGTGGGGATCCTAAAAATATGAGGCTTGTGTGGAAGCATGCATAAGAAATTAAGCTCCCGAATACCCACCCCTACTCCGCACACTTAGGCAACCATTTCATCTCTTCTCTTTCAGGAAATGGGGCATATAGTCTCTGGAGAGAATTAACTACAGAAGATCTGGACTTCTGGCCACCAGGCATAGAAGACAGTAGAGGTGGTGTTCCAGGGAAGGAGTCAGCAAACTTTTCTCATAACTGTCCAGGTAGCAAGTATTTGGGGCTGGGTGGGTCATATGGTCTCTGCTGCAACTACTCAACTTTGTCTTTGAAACACAAGCACAGCCACAGACAATATGTAAACAAATAGGTGTATCTCTGTTCCAACAAAACTCTAATTATTACAGCAGGCAGTGGGCTGGGTGTGGTCAATGGGCGGTAGTTGGTGGAGCTATGGTCTAGGGTAGTACCAGGGGGAGTAAGTAAAAAGTCTAAACCCTGAACAAAGGTGGAGCAGACATCACTGCCCCAGGGTCCACAGGATGGAGGAATAAAATATGGATTAGAGTGGACTTCCTGGTATTCTACTACAGAACCGTTGTGACTAGTAATGGAAGAAACTGTAGCACTGAAGTGGAAAAAGTGACAAAGGCGGTTGCTGAGGGCAGGGAAAGGAAAGTAGAGATGAGATGTGGGGGCATTTTCAGGACTTGGAGTTGTCCTAAATGGTATTGCAGGGACAGATGCTGGACATTATCCTGCCATACCTCACTGAATGTCCTGGGGGAGAGTGTAAACTGCAATGTAACCTATAATCCACGCGGTGCAGCAGTGCCCCAAGATGCATTCACCAAACACAATGAATGTGCCACAATGATGAAAGAGGTTGTTGATGTGGGGGGGTGGAGGGGTATGTGGGAACCTCTTATATTTTTTAATGTGACATTTTTTGTGATTTATGTATCTTAAAAAAGGCAATTAAAAATAATTTAAAAATAAAGAATATAGTATGTTAAAAAATAAAATAAAATAAACCCTGAACGGGAAGACTCCCAGTGCCTTTCCTCTGGCCGGTATGCAGGGCAGCATTTAATCATCACACCACACTGTCCCCTACCTTTCATCCTCTGCTCGACAAAAAGTAAACTAGTAAATTAGAAGACTCTTCTCTCAAGAAATAAAGAAACCTAATAGAAAGTATCTACAAATACTGAGAGATAGAGTCACAGATTTAAAATCCTACTTGTCCAACAGTGAAGCTTACTACTTACCAAGTCCAGCTGACCCAGTGAGCTGGGGTGAAATGGGGTGAACCCCCAGGGGCTCTCACTTCTGGCACCAAACGCTCAGGCTCATCTTCAAATATGAACAGACAACAAAGGATTCCCAGACATTTAAAGAAATATTCCATCATAACAGATGATGTCAAAACAGTCAAACAGGAAATAGAGACAAAATAGGGAACAAGAGACATCTTCAGAGAAACTCTAATTACTATCACCAGAGAGATCCATTTATTCATTAAGCAAATATTTATTGAGTGCCTATGATGAGTCAAACATTTTTCTACATGCAAGAGATATAATTAACCAAAATAGATAAAAATGTTTGACTTTAGGTAACTTTCTTCTAAAGAAGAGACAAAAGAAAATATCATATCCATAAAACAAGCTTAAGAATGCTATTTTCAAAAAGGAATAATCATAGAACAAAAAAGATTTGTTGATGATTAAAACTTTGACCATTAAAATTATTTAAATTTAGCAAAAGAGTTGGAAAATAAAGTGGAAAACCTCCCTGAAAAGTAGAAGAAAGAAATTAAAAGGTAAAAAGGATAGAATGGAAAATTAGAGGGTTCATCCAAGAGGTCTAACAACCAACAGATAGGAATCTTAAGAAGAGAAAACAGAGAAAGTGAAAAGGAAGGAATTATCACATCAAAAATTCACAAAATTCCCCAGAGCTGAAAGACAGATGTGAGTCTGCAGATTTAAAAGGTCCTCAAATTACTCACACACTAAGCAAAAATTATCCCCTTCAAGGCCCATTTCTGTGAAATTTAAAAATTCCATAGATCCTAAGAATACTCAGAGAAGGGGGGGAAATGTCACATTCAAAGATTTGGAAATAAAAATCATATCAGATTTCTCAAATGCAATAATGGAAGTTAGAAAACAATGGAAAAATACCTTCAATTTTTTTATTGAAAATTATTTTCAACTTAGAATTCCATACTCAGACAAAGTATTAACTGAACATAAAAGAAGATTACAAACATTTTCAGGGGCTAAAATAAGTAGAAAAATAAATAAACTTCATTTTTCTCTTTCTAAGGAAATTTCTCAGGGAACTACTAGAATATATACTGCACCAAAAAGAGGAAGGTATGAGATTTAGGATTGGGGGGGGCGGGGGTTCCAACATTGGAAAGAGATAAACACAAGTCCCAAGATACTGATGAAATGAAGTAGAAGAGCAGTTGGGGCAAATAACTAAAGAATCTCCAATTCATTTTAGTGCATGAGGGTGGATGGCTTCAGGCAGAATGTCCTCAGGAAAAGGAACAAGCAACAGATATATTATTTAACGGATTTTATTTTGCACATGGAGATTTATGAGACATTGGGCAGAACTTCAGAAAATGTAGAAAGACAACCAGAGGTTGCAGGAAAACTTTACAAATAAAAACAGGCAATTATTAATTATATGCAAAACAAAAAATTTGTACAGGAAAAGAAATATAACCACAGTTAAATACTTATCTTAGAAGTCAACAATATTCACGTAGTTACAATAATGAAAACACTGAACATGGGTTTTTATCAACTTTACTGAGGTATAAGTTAATACAATAAGCTGCATCCATTTAAATTGTATGATTTGATGAGTTTTAACAGATGATTACACTAACAACTGATAGAAACTACTCCTATAATTTCTGTCACCACCAACAGACTCCTTATATCCTTTTGCAGTCCATCAACCCGTCACTCCAAGCCTTGGGAACAGCCTATCTGTTTTTTTACACCATACATGAGTTTGCATTTTCTAAAATTTTATACAAACAGAATCATACAGTATGTACTCTTTCAACTCAACCATTCTACTTATGGGTACCTAAGAAAAATGAAAACATATGTACAGAAAAACACTTGTATACAATGCTCATAGTAGCTTTATTTACCATAGGATAAAGCAATCTAAACATCCAATAACAGAAGAAGGGATAATAAAATGTGCTGTGCCCATATAATGGAATACTACTCAGCAAACAAAACAGAACAACACAAAAAGGAACAACCAACTAACCAAGTATTTTTATTTATTTCTTGCTAAATCTTGTGTTTGCTTGTTATATAATCATTTTATCATCAAAAATAATTTTATACCCTTTTCTAACATTTATACCATTATTTCATTCTTTGTTTTATTGAATTCATGAGAACATTCCAAATAGAGTTCAGTAATAATGCCTTCCCCAATGGAACTTCTAATCTCACTTATTGGAAATTGGTTTAGTTAAGGTTTCTACTTCTTGGGTCAAGTTTGGTTAATTATATTAGTAAATCATCCCTATCTATAGATTTCTTAAATGTATGTCAGAGTTGGGTATAGAATTTTTCCTGAAATTTTAAACTCCTATGTATCTGCATTATAGCTGCTTTTTTTCCCTAAAGTTGTGTATTTTTATTTTCACTCTTTTCTGTAACAGGCTCAGAGGGTTGATTTATTTTGTTGGTCTTTTCAATCCAGCTTTTGAATTTGTTTATTCTTCCTGCAATTCATTTCCTAATTCAATATAAATTTGTCAAACAAATGAATAGTGATCATTAGCAGGTAACTTGCTGTTAGAGATTCTTTGGGAGAAAATATGTTGAGTGACAAGAGAGGAAGACTCTGAAGGACACCTGTATTTGAGGGTTAGAGAGAGAAACAATGAAGAAGACTGAGAAGAAGCAACCTGATAAGTAGGAGAAAAACCAGAAGTGTACGGTGTCACAGAAGCCACCTTGTCAACCACGTGGAATGTTGCCCAGAGGGGATTCCTTGCCTAAGCACTTGGGAGTGTCCTTTCACATTAGCTGCTGGTAGGTTGTGGGTGACCTTTTCAAGAGCAGTTTCGTGGACGGATAGGAGGAAAAAAAATAACAAATTTCAGTGCTTAGAAGAGCAAGAGTCAAGTGAGAAAGTAAAGATAGCGATTTCAGATAACTCTTTTTTTTTTTAATTTTTTATTTTTTTTTATTTTATTGACTTTGTAATAATATTACATTAAAAATATATATGTGAGGTCCCATTCAACCCCACCCCCCCACCCCACCTCTCCCCCCCCCCCCCCCCCCCCAGCAACACTCCCTCCCATCATCATGACACAGCCATTGGATTTGGTAAGTACATCTTTGGGCACCTCTGCACCTCATAGTCAATGGTCCACATCATGGCCCATACTCTCCCCCATTCCATCCAGTGGGCCCTCTTAAAAGAACTTTATCTGAAAGGTCAAGAAGGGAGAATGGACAGTAGCTCAAAGAAGGCATGGAATAGAGAGGAGATTTTATAAGGATATGAATGCCTCAAGCAGATATAAATCTTGACATGAAGCTGCCAGGAAAGGGTTGGGAGAAAACCTAGTCCAGAGCACAGATGCAAGTATTAGACTCACATATGAAAAGAGGTGTCTCCTCTCTTATTACAAGACAGGAGGAGAGGATGTCTGCAGGTGAAGGTAGATGAATGCACTGTTGTAGACTTGATGGAAGGAAGTTTTGGAAACTTTACGGCTTCTATTTTTGCTGAGAATCAGGTAAGGGAAGTGGTAAGGTTAGAGAAAGTAGAGAAGCTTTAAAATAGACTTAGTAGATTTTGGAAGAAAGAGGTTATTTGGAAAATGTAGACTTTTCCTGCAGCACTGAGAGCCTAGTTGAGGGTAGAGACTACACAGTCTGGACACCAAATGTAGGAAGCAGGTACATAGATGTATGGACCCAGGGAGGCCTGTTTGGGGGATTGCGGTTCAAGAGGACAGGGGCCAGTGTATTGTAAAAGAGAAGTGAAGTCATAGACCACAGAATCAAAGCTTGAAAAAGGAGACTTAATGGCAAGACTGGACAATCCATGTGGAGGAATTAAAACTTGGGAAGAAGCCAAAGCCTCTTCAGGCAGAGCAGGAGTAATTGAGAAAAGGTGATAAGGAGGTTGTAGGCTGAGTGAAAAATTCAGAGGTGGAACAATCCTGAGTGATACTTTGTGTTTGCAAGGAGATTCCCACAGTTCTTCCAGCTGGGTCCCATCCCTTAACCCATGCAGCCCCAACTCCAAAGCCCCTATTCTACCTTTGCTTTGGGAAGAAAAGAAATAAACCTATATTGGGGCTATTGGGACAAACTCTCTTTCCACATTGGGGCTGGAGGAGTGAAGAAACATAGGGTTTCTTTCCTTTCACCTAGGAGCAAGCCTTCCCAGACAGCATTGGGATAAACAGCCTCTACCAGAACTATGCTAGACACAAAGCAAACTACAGATAAGAAGGACAAGGGACTGAGATGGGGATTTTGACACATGAACCATATTTCCTTTTTGTCTAATGATTTAGAGACTACCCATCTTCACTGTATTCTTTGCTACTTATTATTAAATTGTATAAAAGAGAAAGTCACTGTGGGCCCTGAGGGGTGGGGGAGAGAGAAATAGAAGAGATAGAAAAAGGGGTAAGAGGGGGCAATGGAAGTGTTCTGCAACATCGTGCAATGATGGATACAGGCCATGTTAAATTTCGCCAAAAATTTATAAAGTGTATAGTCTAAAATGTAAACCATAATGTAAGCATGGTTAGTAGCTGTGTTTCAATATTCATACAACAGTTGTAGCAAATGTAGCATCCACATGTAAAAAGATCGTTGCTGGGAAGGGGGAAAAGGGGGAGGATGTTGGGTACGTGGGGGTCCCCTATATTCTATATGTGACTTTACTGTGACCTGAAACTTTTTTGAAGACATAATAATAATAAATTTAAAAAAGATGTAAGACACTGAGGAAGAAATGGAAGAGATTGCCTTGCTACTGTATATAGAGGACAACACCTATTACAGTGATGAGAAGCAAAATGTCAAAAAAAATTTAGGATATTTTTCACTTTTTTAATACCCCAATTTATTATTTTTTTAAAGTTTTCTTTTTTATTTATTTATCTCCCCCTTGCTGCTTGCTTGTGTCTATTCACTGCGTGTTCTTCTGTGTCTGCTTGTCTCCCTTTGTTGTGTCATCTTGCTGTGCCAGCTCTCCACAGACATGGGTCAGCTTGCCTTCACAAGGAGGCACTGGGAAGCGAACCCAGGGCCTCCCATAAGGTAGACTGGAGACCAATCAATTGAGCCACATCCACTCCCCGACACACACACAATTTATTTTTTACTTTATTTTAGTTTTTCTAAATTATTATATATTTTATTTCTAATCTTTAAACTTATTGTTACTATTTCATTTTCCTATTAATAGAATTTGGCAACATATTACATTTCATTTTTGAAGAAGTTTTGGATCAACTATGGCAGGAAAAGAGTACTGATGAGGGGTGTCATTTATGGGGGATGCATGGGTGGGAGGGAGTTCACCAGGGCATGCCTATAGGGTACATAGAAATGTTCAGATGTTCATTGGGTATTGACATTGTGGGAAAAGTTTCACGTAACAACTGAAGGAGTGCTGAGTTCCCATTCTGGGGAGCTCTGTCACATTCCCCAATGGAACAGCAACAATCCCCCAAGTACAAGGGCAAAGAGAATGAAGGATGGTCCAATAATGGGCCCTTGATTCTGATGCCTATGCTTATGAGCCTGTGTGCTTGAAATTCCAACTAGGCCTAGAGCTGCAGGGTGCCTAAGAGTTACCTCCTAAGAGCCTCCGTGTTGCTCAAATGTGGCCACTCTTTAAGCCAAACTCAGCGTATAAATGCATTACCTTCTGCCTAGTGTGGGACATGACTCCCGGGGATGGCCTCCTTGGTGCTGAGGGATTACTACCATCACCAGCTGGTAATGCAACTAGAAAATGACCTTGAATAAAAGGGGGAAATGGTAAAGACAAATGAGTTTATATGGCTAAGAGACTTCAAAATGAGTTGGGAGGTCATCAGAGGGGTCTCAAGCATATGTCTCAGCAGGATCTTAGAGACAGCCAAAGTAGATACAACCCCAGGCAGTGGTGCTCCTGAGGGCTACAGAGACATCTGGGTCCTATGGTCATGGAAGATGGTTCTGGAGTTCAGTGCCTTGCCAATGGGCCCGACTTTGGAATTTGTGCTCCTGAGTATGATGGAGTTGGACTCAGATGTGACTTCTCTACATATGCTTCTTCTGTCACTTTTACAGAACCTGTGGTTGGTGCTGGGGTTGTTGTATGCTCAGAAGACTTGAATCTTTGGACTGTCCATGTGCTGGACCCTGAGCCTCAACGGAGTTGCATTTGAGGAGAGCTTTTCAAATATATCTTCCACATTCCGGATCTGATTTTTTGTAGAATTGATTCTGCATAGAATGGATTTTAAAATTCCATTAGAGAACATATACTTACTTGAAGTTCTTTCCTATCTAATTTCTTTTTAATTTCTACTTGGTCTCAACCTGTTTGTTCTCTGATCTGCTCAAGTATCTTATTATTTCATCTTTCATCTCATTTGCTACATTCCACATTTCCTTGATGTTTGAGAGTACAAAGCACATGCTGTTGAATAGTTTCCTCTCTTTATTGCAGTAATTTTTTAAACCAATATTTTCTTCTGCCATTTTTTTCCTTTATGGCATAGAATCTTTTCATGGGCTCTGTCCTGGTTTGCACTTAATTTCCCCGTCTTTAAATGATGGGAGATACAGTAAGAACAATTTATTCCAAAATAGAGTGTTCACACTGTCTACTTGGATGCTGTTAATATCAGGATCTGGGGTCTAGGGCTATATTCTTGAGCCAGTTCAGTGATCCATCACCATGGTAAGAGTGGGGAAGAAGAGCTTGGGGTCAAAGGAATCTCAGCTCTGCAGGGTGGTGAAATCCCTGTGTTAGCAACCAGACTTAGAATAGCTCAACTTACTTTCATTGCTTTTGTAAGATGTCCTAACCCAATGGTGAGAAAGCTCTCCATTGTCACCATGCTCAACAACTTCTAGCAGCCCTTGACCCCAGGCCTCAAGAAAAAAAATTGCCTCTAATTTCCTCTGGTTACTTTCCTGGTGCTGCTCCCCACCACCTCAGAGAAGAAACCCACTTCAAGAAAAGCATGATTCTCTGCCGCTGTTGAGAGCTTTGCAAGGTGCAGATGCCTGTGCCCCTGAACCAGGGGGCCCTGAGATCTGATCTTCTTCTTGTTCTGGAACTGTCATCCTTGCATCTCTTCTGTTCAGTGACTGTTGCCCATGAGCTCAGTCCACAAAAACATAAAGGATTCTAAAACAGGTCTTGTGTCCTGCTTTCACTTCCACCTTTTTCTCCTCCAAGTAAAGGGCTGTTCATGGAGTTTAGGATCCCTGATTTCTGTCACTCACCAAACCCTTTTGAGCTACTTTAATCTAAACCCATCAGTCCTCTATCTGGGAGACACCACTTCAAGTTTCTAATATTTGAATCACTCTTCTACTTTTAGTAAGGATGCAGGTATGGTGCCTATTTTTACTATTTTTAAATGGTCAGTGCATATAAGGTATTTTCATTAATTGGACTGACATAAATCATAAAGTGGATAAAGTTAAATTCTCTTTTTGAAAAATAAGTTGGTTCCCCTTTCATTTCTTACATTTTCTGAAGGCAGTGGTCTTGTAACTATTACTTTAAGTGTGGGGCACAATAAACCCAGGTCTCAAACTTTTGATCTGATTTTCCACGTCTTTCAGCAAGTAGCTGCTGATACCTTTTAAACCCACAGATTGAATTTGATATAGTCAGAAATGTGGTAGATGCCCTTTTCCATTCAAGTTAGGCTGACAGGTTGTGGTCATGGGGAGCCATGGGCCAAGCACTATTCTCTAATTCATTTTTCATGCATTCATTCCTTTATCTGTTCAGAAGAAATAACATATTGAATTTGACCCATTTGATGCTAGGCATTGTGGTAGACCCTGATAATATCTTCCCTCCTACTGAGGCTTTGAAATTAGGTCAAAATTGTGTTCCTGACCATCTGTGTCCTCAAATGAATATTCTCTCCCAGGAGTCTTCTCAGCCCTTTGTGCACAACAGTTTCAAGAAATAGAGTCAAGACAGTGGACACTCAGAACACTAATTGTTTAATGAGTGACACATTAAGAAAATGTTTATTGCTATCTGTAATTGTCTTAGATTTCCAGGCCTACTATGACAAATACCACACAATGGCTGACTTGAACAATAGGAGTTTATTGTCTCACAGTTTTGAAATTTAGAAGTCCAACATCTTTCTCCCATTTTTCTCAGTCTGAAGTTTTTCCATAAATACTCCTTTACCTGACAATCTTTCTCTCCTTTGCTCCTCTGATTTCTGCTGACTTCTACTGACTTCTAGCATCTTCTGACTTCTGTGTCCAAATTTCCCCTGCCATATAAGGACTCTGGCCATGTGGATTGAGACCCACCTTGATTCAATGTGGCCTCAGCTAAATAGGATCTTCAAAGATACTTTTCACAAATGAATCCACTCCTTAATTAATAAAAACATCCTCAAAGTTTCTATTTACAAATGGGCTCATCACACAGAACTGGGGTTTAGGACCTGAACATGTCTTTGTGGGAGACATGATTCAATTCCCAGCAGTCATCCATCCATCTATCACACAACATCATCTATTAGGCTCCAAGTTCTCTCCGGAATGGGATTATATGTTCATCAAGCAGCTGTCTCTAAAGTATTGTTTCCAAACTGCAACTTTTCAAGGCAATAGGAGAATGTCACTTAAAGTGTGATCTTGGACCTACTGAATTAGATCACCTGAGATTATTTTTTTTAATCCTGAAATATTTAAACCCTGCATTAAAATCATCAGGGATGCTTGAAATGCAAATTTTTGCACTGAACCCTAACCCTTCTAATTCTGAATCTAGGATTATCCTGGGGAATTTTTAAAGAGTTCTTTGTGGATTTCAAGGCATATTGACATCCTAGGGACGCTATGGAATCCCTTAGGATTGCTCTGCTTAGAGAAAGAAAGCTTTTTCCCCATACCACACCACTCCCTCAACAAGCCTGTTGACACATTGGGAATCTACAGAAATTTTATTTTGAATAAGAACTATGTCATTGCTTCAAGGAAAATATCAATAATAACTGCTCTCAAACATCCAGCACTAACACAAGAGCACAGTAAGGGATGAGGGGAGAAAAGGCGAGAAGTCACTAAATCTTAGGAAGGTAAAGCGAAACAGACTTGGGGGCAAGTGAAATAAGGCACATGGGATCCAGAGGAGTGTGTCCAGTTCCCAGTGGGGGAAACCAAGAGTTAATCTGTGCGGCCTTCTAAGGTCAGGATCTGTAGTGGGTTGAATTGTGTTCTCCCAAAAAGATATGTCCAAGTCTTAACCCCTGGAACCTGGGAAGGTGGCCTTACTTGGAAATAGGGTCTTTGCAGATATAAATAAGTTAAGAATCTTGGGATGAGATCATCCTGGATTTGGGGTGAGTCCTAAATCTAATGACAGGTGTTCCTATAAAGGAAAGGAGGGGGAGATTTGAGACATAGAGGGGAAGGCCATGTGAAGATGGAGCGGAGAGGGGAGGGATGTAGCTACAAGCCGAGGAAGATCAAGGATAGCCAATAGCCAGCAGAGGCTTGGAGAAAAGCATGGAATCGATTCTCCCTCAGAGCCTCCAGAAGGAGACAACCCTGCCAACACCTTGATTTTGGATGTCTGGGCTTCCAGAACTGTGAGAGAATAATTTTCTATTACGTTAAACCACCAGGTATGGGATAATTTGTTACAGCAGCCATAGGAGGCTAATACAAGGTCCAAATGCTTTAGCACAGTAGCAAGGTCAGAGTGTTTTGGAAGCCTCTAATGCAGGCAGAACCACAAAAACCACATTAAGGTGCAGCTGGGTCCCTCCTGAAGGGGGCCCCATAACTGTGCCTCTGTAGCCCTTAAAAGCATTGTGCCCCATCCTCACCAAAGCCCCATCTGAGCCGAGAACAGGAACATTAAGGGAAAAGTAAGCCAATGTTTTCCCTCCTCTGGGCCTTACCATCCTCATCCGTAAAGTGAAGGAGATGGACCAGGCATCTCCCAACATCACTGCCAGGGGCCTCATCCTAAATGTATAGAACAGTGGCCAGTCCATCACTGGAACTTGAACATCCATTGTCCCAATGTAAGTTGAGGTACAAAGACTCTTAGGAGTCCATGTAAATTAAAATAATAAATAATAACTGGCCAGTCTCCTTCGTAAAAGTAGCATATTAAAGATGAAGCAGTGCTTGCAGTCCTGCCCCATAAATGATTTTTCTATGAAACAAATGAGAGACTTCAGAGAAATGGTGGGGGCGAAAGACTGCCTTGAATCTCATGCAGAGGCTTCCTGCCTGTAGGGGAAGGGTGGAAAATATGATCATGATCATTGCCAATTTCAGATCATCTTCAAGTTCAACAGGCAGCACACTGCAGGAGCTACCTCCTGTACATTCAAAACCAGGTCAAGGAAGAGCCAGACAGAGATCTGTTTAGTACCACAGCAAGCCCGGAGGAACCATTTTCACTGAAATTTCTTGGAGGCCAATCTGGATTCCAAGGCAACTTTATGAGGTGCCACTAGAAGGTAATGAATGGAGTTTTTACTAAATGTTCCAGGACTTACAGAAGCAAGAATTGAAAATACCCTTCAGAATCTGTCCCCAGAGCCTGCGGCAGGTCTTAATCCTCGGAGTGGAATGTGAGATTTGGAAACAGGCAAGAGACATTCGGAGGCAAGAGAGGTGCATCAGGTTAGTGCCCAAGTCTGGTGTTTGGGGTCAAAAAAGGAGACTTTTCTCCATAATGAGGATATATGCCTTTTAGGATAAATCAAAGTTAATTTTAAGGAAATCAGACTAATTTCCTTGGGTGACTCAAATTGGCCTTGAAAGTAATGTGCCAGGAGAAAATAAAATGGCTTTTAGCAAGGGCAGCACTATTAAAATTCACATGCAGCTGTTCATGGTGGGCCCATTGCAGGCAACAACCCTCACCAGACATGCTGGCTTTTCTAGTAGTTTCTTAGTAGACTCCTGAAAAGAACACACTCTACCACCAGCATCACCACCATGAGGGACCGCCTTTGAAATCTTCAGTGGTTTACTGCTGCCTCAAGTAGCTCAAAACACAGCCCTCCCACCCTCCACAGAGACTCCAGTATAGTCTCCATGCTCGGGAGGGGCAGAAGGACTGCAAGGGGAACCAGGAGTTCCCCTTCCTTGGCTTCCTAAGGTGTGGGAGGAGGAAAGCAAAAATGCATGACCAGAAAAAGGACTAGGCTACGCCAAAGGCCTCCTCCTACGTCCCTGCGTCCCTGCGCTCAAGTCCACATGCTATTAGAGCAAACTCAGCAAGAATCAAACTGTATTCTTGACTAGTGAGTTCAAAGGTTTTACTGGCTTTGTCACCTCTTCAAGATAAAATGTGAATCCACTTACAGTGCCCACAAGACCCTTCACCTGCTGGCGCCTGCCCAGCTGCTGCTCTGTGCATCCTGGTCACCTGCCACCTCCTCAGACTTTTACTACAGCAATACTGAGACTACTACAATTCCATTTTGAATGTCTATCAGTGACCTTGCCCTCAACCCTAGAGATATTCTAGGGAAATTATCTTCTCATTATGGTCCTGTGGGTGGGAGGAGAAGGAAGCTGATGGATTTCTGTGTCAGGGTCAGTTTGGGGGCAGCACCAGAGCCTAGATGTCATTGGATAGCCTGTGTCTTGGTCTCATCTCAGAATGAACTCACTGCTAAAACCTATCACAGAACGGCTGCCATCCTCCCAACTGGCTTTACATGGGGCCTAGGGATTCAGAAGCAAAGTTCTGGCAAAAGGTCTAAGTTCAGGGAAGCAGATTTGGCTCAATGGACAGAGCACCTGCCTACCACACGGGAGGTCCAGGGTTCAAACCCAGGGCCTCCTGACCCGAGTGGTGAGCTGGCCCCCCTCGCAGTGCTGATGTGCACAAGGAGTGCCATGCCATGCAGAAGTGTCCCCTGCATAGGGGAGCCCCACATTCAAGGAGTGAGCCCTGTAAGGAGAGCCGCCCCATGTACAATGAAGTCCAACCTGCCTAGAAGTGGTGCCGCACACACGGAGAGCTGATGCAATGATATGATGCAACAAGATGATGCAACAAAAAGAGACACAGATTCCCAGTGTCGCTGACAAGAATACAAGTGGACACAGAAGAGTACACAGCGAATGGACTCAGAGCAGACAACTGGGTGGGGGGGGAAGGGGAGAGAAATTTTTTAAAAAATGAGCATGACTGTGTTCCAATAAAACTTTAAAAAAAAAGATCTAAGTCTAGGAAGATTCTTATGGACTTACCAGCTGGACACAGTTACCTGGGCAATTCACCAAGGTAATGGTTGGTCCTCCAGGATTTTAACCCCAGTTATATATTCATTTCAGCTAGGGAAATTAAAATAAAATTTAAAGCCAATGAAATTAAAAACTCTGAAGTTTAGTCAGAGCACAAACCACATTTTTTAAAGCTCCCAGGCAATTCAAATGTGTGGCCATATTGAGAACTGCACCATTTCCTCAACTTCCTCCTTCTCACCTTCACTCCGTTTCTCACCTTTTCATTGCCCTGACACTTCCCATCTGCTTTACCCATCCTTCTATGACAGAGCCTACTGCACACATCATAATTGTCCAGTGGAAGTGGAACTAGGAACTCGACCAGGGTTATACCATGTAGGAGTCTAGGCTCTAGAAACACCATTTGGCCATGTTCAGTATGAAGCACTACCAGATAAAGAACCTCCTTGCTTTCTCCTTACCTGTCTGATAATCTTAGAAGGAATTGAGTGTAGCTCAGTGAAATCCCTCTTGATTAGATAGACTAATACCAAGCAGGGCTTCAGATGAGGCTAATGGGGTAATTACTTAGAGAGGCTCAACAGAGCCTAGACTGAGATGAAAAGACCTGTCTAAGGAAGAGTTCTGGAGAGATGGGATGACTGCATCAGATATGAATAGTGGGCGTAAAGGAGAGATAGAAAGAAATCAGAGGTTATAAAAAAAAATTTTTTTTTAAATGAGAAAGCAGATCAGTTGTTGCCCAGTATGGGGTTGGGATGGGGTTGATGATTAACTGGGAAGGAACTCAAGAAAACTTTTTAGGGTGAAGTCAGTGTTCTATGCCTTGTTTGTGGTTTTGGTGATAAGGGTATATACATTTGTCAAAACTTACTGAACTGGGTGCATTGTACCATATGTCAACTACTCACCAATAAACTTAATATTTTTTTTCAATTAGGTACAGAGAAATAAGTGAAGAAGTTTGGAATAGACAAGATGCTAGAACTTGACCAAGAACTGTGCTAAAGTGCCTAGTGCACCATGTCTCTGGGAGCTGGCCATGTGGACAACTGAACGGAATCCAGGCAAAATCCAGAATTCTCATTCCCCCATCTCTCATCAAGTCATAAAAACCACTTCTCAGAGCTGGACCATTTTCCTGCAGTATATTCCATGGAACACAAATTTCATGAATTTCTCTCTGAATATAAAGAATCTGAAGTCTAATAAATTTTGTAAATGCTCATACTCTATCTACCTCTTGGATGATCACAAGATACATTAGTCCAACGCTGTCCAACAGAATTATAATGTGAGATGCATTAGTAATTTTAAATTTTCTAGGAGTCATATTTTTAAAAAATAAAAAAAGTCAAAAGTACTTAAGTTTAATAATATATTTTATTTAATCCAATATATCAAAAATATTAACACTCCAACAAGTAATAAATATAAAAATTATTAATGAGCTATCTTACATTCTTCTTTTTCATGCTAAGCCATCAAAATCAGTGTGCATTTTATACTTACAGCACATCTCAATACAGATTAGCCACATTTCAAGGGATAATAGACACATGTGACTAGTGGCTACCATAAAGAAACCTCTTTAACTCTGTTTAATCCAGCGTTTCCCAGACTTATTTGACCACAGGACTCTTCTTATCTTTTTGCCTGTTAGGCTTATTAGGATCCCATTCTATAAAATACTGATCTAGTTCAAAGATCATAAACTGGTGGTCTGAAAGTTCAGTATAACCTAATGACTGGTTTTGATTGGAAAATACAATGTTTTTGAGTAATTTAAAGCAGCTTATTATAAGAATTGGGAGATTTCACCTAAAAATCTGGGTTTCTAATTTCTTTTAGAAAATGGAAACACAAGTACAGGCATAGCTCGGTGGTTTGAGCACCTACTTCTTGTGTACAAGGTCCCATGTTCAATCCCTGACATCTCCTAAAAAAGCAACAACAGCAAAAAAAAACATAATCCTTGGGGGGGGGGGCAGGTGTAATAGAATGGTTGAACGTCTGCCTCCCATGTATGAGGTCCTGGGTTCAATCCCCCGTACTTCCTTAAAAAAAAGGAAACACCTAATAGCGTTGAATCTGTATTCCTTTGTGGCAACCACAGGCTAAAGCTGTGATTTGGCTACTTCCTTTACAATGGGAGAAAGGGAAAATTGTAAAATGAACATGAGGCATGTACAAGTAACATGCTTTACAGCCCAGAACCATCCATCCCACTCATGCAATGTGCTCACATACTTTCACCTGGGCAGTTCCTCTGTGTGAATTATTTACCTGTCCTGTAGGCATATGAGTATGCAAGTCCTGATCAAGCTTAGTATCTCCCTTTTCAGGTAAAAAAATACTTAGGCTCAGAAAGTACACAGTGATGAGCCTAAAGGTATTCTGAGTCAGGGCAAGAATTGTCTCTAATTTCCCTGACCAGGGCCACATGCTGCCCTGATGCTTCTACTGCTGTTTGTCCATCCATTTCTGCTGCTTCTATCCTGATACCTTGTGGAAATCACAGAACCTGTAAGCCACAGACTAGCTCCATCTTCACGGTGAACTTCTGTTCTTTAAGTCAAAGTGATTCTCTCTGCCTGACACAACTTGGATCTGCACTCATCGCTAATGAGATGCTAACTTGAAACAAATCATGGAATGATGCAACCTTTGTAGAAGTCTAAGTACCCCTGTGTGGTGCCGGAGATAGTCCCAAATTCTTTAGATCATCCTTTGGTCTTCTTGTTTGTACTTAATCAAAACATCATGTCCTCTTTTGAGAAGGCGCATCAAGCATTGCTGAACAGATACCAGCACAAGTATCAGGAGATAGTGCATCTGGGCAAGATGCCAGAGCTGCCAGGGTTTTACTACTCCCAGAGGGGAAATGCGTTCCTCAGAGCATGATTCAAGTCTCCTAGGGCTGATTTTTATCTCAAGGCCAAGGCCAATAACATTTTTTTCCCCCTTATAACAGCAGTTAATTTCCTCAGAGAGTTGCAGCTACTTTTAATAAGGGAAACATTTATCCAAGAATGTGGAAGCGTGCGTGCACACGCGTGTGTATGTGTTTGAGACTATGTGAGCACTCATGTATCTGTTTCAGTGTGAAATTCAATAACTTTCAACAGGAAAGACTTGTATTCTTGGTAACTCATGTGTTAAGTGTAAAGTCAGAAGGTGATCTACAGAATGAATTGGTGAAAGGGCCTGGTGTTTCGGGAAAAAACAACAACGTATACTCACAGCTCTCCTCAACAGCAAAAGAGCAAAGAGAAGAGAACAACTAACCCCCAATGGCTCTTTCTCTAGTCATTTAAAGGTCTTTTTAGTCCACCATGTGGCTGGGAGCGAAGTAGATTAATGAAAGACAACATCCCTGTATTCAGAGTATTTTCAAATGCAGACTTTTGACTTTTCCAAATAAGAACCCTACTTCCTCAACTTCTTCTTTTAATTATTATTTTTTTTAAATAATTGCATTTATTTTTTCCAGATTCCTCCCACATTTATACATGTAGACATCATCAAACCTCCAAGATATGTTTTTCATGTACAATGGTTACTTCAGTTTTTTGCTTAAAACAAAATGGCCTAAAGGTTCAAACATTTTGACCTTGTATAGATGGGGTTAACATTTTTCATTTTTTCCAATTTTTTACCTCCATTCACCTGTAAGTTAAAAAAAGCTCATCTTTAAAGTCTGATATTTACAGTTAAATAACTAACATATTTTAAATTAAATATTTGTTTAACAACTGTATTAGTCAGGATTCTCTAGGCAAACCAACTGGAAGGATATATCTGCACATATTAGAAGATATTTATAAGACTGTCTCAAGGGAATGTGGGGATGGGTAATTCCAAATTTCTGAGGGGAAATCACAACTTCCAACTCAGATGAAGTTTTGCAATGAAAAACTTCCTCAACTCTTTTTGCAATCCACATTGTGAGCAAAACGTGAACTAGTGACCTAGCAGAAGAAATGCACTGGAGAGAAATACAGTGGATGTCCAAAAACTGGTCTAGGCAGGTAATTTCTAATCTATGTGCCTTCTTTCAGCTACAGCTAACCTCCAAAGTGCTTCCAAAGGCAAAACAAGTTTGAGAAGAATTTTGTTTCCTATTTCCTCTTTGTGGTCTCCACAACCTCTAGCAGAATTTTCAGAATTATATTTGCCTGGGTTCCCCAGAAAGAAAAGCCCCAAAGTCAAGGCTTCTGTCCTCTATTTAAACAGAAAGAGCAATACTAGAGAGCACAAATAAGGGGCAGAAAAAGAGCCAATATGAGGATGTGTTACTGGCCATCACTTGGTACCTGAGGCTTGGAACCACATGCTCTTTCTTGCAAAACTACCTTACAGGAGACTGTATAAGCAAGTGCTTCTTAGAAGAGTCTAACAGAGGAGAAAGACAGTTTTCTCATTATCTCAGTTTTAGCAGGGACCCCAAGTTCAAGAAGAATAGGTACCAAGTTCCACTGCCCCCAATTATAATGATGAGGTAGACCATCTGCACAAGAGATAAAAGTGGTGGCCCCGAATTATTACACCTCCATTAGCCCCTTACCCACCTCAGTTATTAATGGGAGGCTTGGAGATCAGTTAAGGAGAAAGATTGGCACATGAAGATTGCTTTAGAGAGGGCAAGGTGGAGAGGAGTAGAGCATTCCTCCCTCCACTTACACTGTGCTGGGAACTTTAGAAGAGTAACGCAAAGATCTGACTGTCCTATGGAGTTGGGGACACAGCAACTGGTATCTGCCTCACCTCTGAAAAGAATTAATAGGAAATGCCCTGGTTAGGGCAGAAGAACAAAGAGATTTGTATTGAAAATGGTCTGCAATTTCAGAGTTTGGGGTAAGGATCTGTACACATGGTTCAATCACTTGCAGACCTTCCAGAAGGGAGCCACCAATAAGTTGTTTTGAAAAAGACATCACCTAAGAATTCTGGATGAACAAGGTGACTCCAATAGAAAGTAGACTGACAATAGTCAGGGGTTGAGGGGATCATAAAAAGCCAGGTAAACGACATATCCCCTAGTCAGTGAGATGGCAGATAGGAGGCCCCAGTGCCAGGAGATCTCTAAAACACACCCAAAAAATACCCAACCAGAGAAAGATGCCAGAATGCTAACTGTGACACAGACAGCATACCAATGCCAGATAAAACACTATTGCCCACATAAGACTGTTGTCTTCTCCTCCAGTCTCACCATGAACACCCCAGCTAGTGATCAGGAGAGGAGTAGCATAAGGAATGGGGAAGAAGCCAGCCACTGCAGACTTCCAAGCCTGAGGCTTAAGCCAACGTAGGCAAGAGCTTTTCAATTGAATAAGAGACCAGAGTTTCGATAATGAACCGTCTTGGGTTTTATTATTATTGTTATTATTATTATTATTATCAAAGAAAGAAAGAAAGAAGGAAGGAAGAGAGGGAGAGAAGAAGGAAGGAAAACTAGAAGATCTCTGGGGACTTTCTGGGACTTCATCCAGAGGGAGGGAAAAATAGGTGAATAAAACAGGATGGAAGGGGTAGGTAAGAAAGATAAAAATTGTCTCCACGTGGACCCAGCAAAACAATAGAACCACTACAGTGTTCCATAAAAAGACTGCATTTGTGGGGCTCTTCAGAAATATCATGTATCTTATTTTGCTAACTAGATGTCAAGACAGAAGTGAGTTATAATGTAATCCCGTAAAGTATTCTTTTCTACAAAAATTAACTTGTTAGAATATCAGATGAAATCAAGTGGACATGTGAATGAACCTCTACTGCAACCCAGTCTCTCTGATGACCTCTCCCCAATCCACTAGGCAAATACACTTTGCCACTAGCAAAGATGGCAAAGTAAACATTCTAGATTAAAGAACACCTATTCTTGGGTGTTAGACTAAACATATTAGAAAATAGATGAAAATCGATTATGCCCAAAAAAGAGGACTTTTATTTGAGAGGAATGTGTTGGGGATTGATTCAGGTATCTGGCAAAAGTCACGTTTGAGTTGTAATCTGTATCCCTGTGGATGTGAACCCATTTGTAAATAGAACCTTTGAAGATTATTATTAAAGTGTAGCCAAACTGAATGAGATCAGGCCTTAATCCAGTATAGCTGAAGATCTTATAAGCAAAGGAAATTGGATTCAGGAGTAGAAGCCAAGAGTCAGAGGAAGCCAGAGTAGGAAGTTGGAGCGAAAGAGAAAGATCATGATGTGATTGCAGCAAGTCAGCACCAGAATGCTACAGACTCCAGGAGAAAGCATGGTCTGTCGAGACCTTGATTCTGGACTTCTAGTCTCTGAAACCTTGAGTCAGTAAATTCTTGTTGGTTAAGCCAACCAATGTGTGGTATTTGTCATAGCAGCCCTGGCAAACTAAGACAGATGGGAAAAACAAGAGGAAAATGGAGAAATAAGCAAGATGTAGCTTGAGCAACATCAGAGGAAGGGAAGAAGAGAGATATCCACAAAGTTTTGGGGTATATGAAGGAAAGGAAGGCTGACACACTGGCTTCTAACTTCTATTTGAAAATGGCAGCCCTTTGGAGATAAAAAGGAGGAGAACGGGGATGGTAAAAAAAGAGAGATTTAGATGGGCCCATGAGTTTCCCTTGGGCCTGCAATTGGTAGGAGATGGAGCTCTAAATTTTCCTTGGACCCAGAATGAGAGGCAGAAGGCAGCTGAAAGTTGCCTTCTGGCCAGTCCCAAGAAGTTGCTAGGTGGAATAAAAAGAAAGACATCAAAGAGAAGTTCTGAACTATTTGCCAGTTGTGAGACAGGAGACAGCTGCCGCTATGGAGGAGCCACCATGCCAAATCTTTACTCGACTTTTGAATGTGCCACCAGTGGGTTCCTCCTCTGCCTAATGAGAAAACACCCACAAGGACAACAACTTACAGAAAGGACACCTCTCCTCCCAGATTCTAACACTCCTTGAGGTCCTTCCTTTGTAATCAGCACCAGCAGAGAGGAGGGAAAGAAACTCAGATAAGGAGCTTCAAAGGGACGGAGTTATAGTAATCAAGAAATTGAAAGGTCAGAATGAGCTACATTATTTGTTGATAGAAAGTGGTGGATCAGAGCAGAGATCAGACTGAGTTACAGAAACAAATCCAATATCTGAAGGTTGAGTCTTACAGACTCTTCTAACTGTGAAAATAACAAAGTTTATCTTTTTCTCAGGAGGGAGTGAGAGTGAGGCAGGGTGGTAGGGCACAGGCTAGTTCTGACTTCTTCCGTGTGATTTCCGTCTTCCTTTTCCTTCCCTGAACAAGATGATTAAGAGACAATTGACAGATTAAGCTACTAAAATATATTTTTTGGTGATACATCTATTCTGTCTTTCTCCATTCAAATTAAAATGTCTCCACCTCATTCTCCTCTTTTACATCACTTTCTAAATACTAAGGGTTTCCATCAATCTATTTAAAGGTTATATATACATAAGCTATCCTTAAATTTCTAGCATTTTAAGAAGACTCTGGCAGAATGCACATTCTACAAGGAACCATGCTTTCCTTTCTCTGAATAGTTAAGTTGAATAAAACCATTTACAAACAAAAATTTACAATGGCAGTCTTCCACCTTTATGAAGTGGAGGCTGCCAGTTCCCAATCCTTCTTACTTAAAGGAATATTTGGAGATACACCAATATAAAAATTAAGTGTATCGACAGGTCCTTGGGATTAATGGTGTAAAACCACCTGTCTTTAGCACTCTGATTTCTGCTCCATTAACACACCTAACACAGTTTTCTTTATTGGCTAGGGAGAAATGGAACAAAAATCAATATCTTACCCAGAGCGTTGAAGAGGTTTTATCCTTTCTTAAATTGGGAAGGAACGTCAGATCACTTTACTACAAGATTTTGCCTTAACAAATTGCAGCTTGCCACCATAGGAAGCAATGCTTTATGAAATCAAGAGTTGAAACTGGTGCCACCTCGTTTTTTTTTTTCTTTCCTGCAACAATGTATTTCATGTTTGCATTAGTGCATTCAGATGCCAAGAAGATAAGTTCTTTAACAATCCTAAGACAGAAGGTTGTGGAGGCACTTGTTAATGGCTTTCAATACATTTCCTTGGGTTGTAAATTTTGCTTTCATAGCTTTCCAAGAAGTTCCTCCTCACTATCTTGGCAATGCATGAACTTACCAGGGGGTCTGCTCTCCCCCACACTCCCAGACTCTGGCCCAGTCTCAAGGAAGCATATGCTGAACAGTGAAACTCCCTTCCTAACTGCAAGTAGACACTGGGAGCCTTGCCAAAAAAAATGGCGGCTTCTGCTCTAGGAATGAAGTGGCGGTTCCTGAGAGGCTAACATGGTTTTGGCTAAGCCTCTGCCTCTTACAGTGGAAAACTTGTTTGCCTGCATCCTTCTAGGCCTCCATGGACATTCTTGCTTTAGCTACCTTCTTTTTTTTTTTTTTTTTTTTTTTTTTTTTTTATTAATTTTTTTATTTTTTATTGACTTTGTAATAATATTACATTAAAAATATATATGTGAGGTCCCATTCAACCCCACCCCCCCACCCCCCCTCTCCCCCCCCCCCAACAACACTCGTTCCCATCATCATGACACATCCATTGGATTTGGTAAGTACATCTTTGGGCACCTCTGCACCTCATATACATTGGTTCACATCATGGCCCATACTCTCCTCTATTCTACCTTCTTGAACGTGATCTTTTATCTACCTGCGATGCATTAGCTGCCTTATTGCCCCTCTCCTGACCCATCCCGTATTTGATTTTTTTGGAGCACAGCCCCTATGGCATTCAGAGTCATATCATTGGGGGCAGGTGTCCTGTGTTTTAAGTGTGCCCTTTATGTGTTAAAGCAGGTGTTTGCAAACTTTTCCTATAAAGGGACAGATAGTAAATATTTTAGGTTTCACGGGCCATGCAGTCTCTGTCACAACAAAAGCAGCCATAGACAATATGTAAATAAGCAAGCATGGCTGTATTCCATCAAAACTATTTATGGACACAGTCATATGAACTTCACCTAAATTTCACATGTCATACAATGTTATTCTTCTTTGGATAGTTTTTAACCATTTAAAAATTTCAAAGCCATTCTTAGCTCATGTGCTATACAAAATCAGGCAGCAGGATGAATTTGGCCCACGAATGGTAGTTGGCCAATCCCCCAGGTTATTGATTTCCAATAAGCTCCTCCCATAGTAGCTGGCATATAGTGGGTATTCGAAAAAACTACTTACTTTGTGAATGAATAAAAAAAGAATGGGGGAATGAATGATGGAATAATGGACCAAATAATAAAACAAAGTGATGAATGAAGAAATGAAATGGCTACAAAATTACCTGACTGCTCCCAAGGAACTCTGAAAACGACTTTGATCATCTTTCTTTTTAATTCCAGTCTGCAGCTCCAGTTCAGGACTTCCCTCTACCAGTCTTCATCCCCATGTCCCTTTCATTCATTCTGCACATGCTTATAAATGCCAACCACTGTACTTCCAGCCCTGGTGCCAGCTAACGAGGATGGAACAATGGCCAAGCCAGGCTCTGCTCCCATGGTGCTCAAATCCTGGAGGGGGCTTTAATAAGTAAACAAGGAATTATATTACTCTGTGGAATGCCTATGAGACAGTATAGGGTGCTCTGGGATCAAGTGTGATATTAGCAGAATCCAGATGGAATCAGGCTTCAAAAAGAGTTGGGGAGGTCGTTGAGGTGGGGCAGGCAGACACTGTGACTTCCATCAAGGCAGGGCCCCCTTGCCTGCTGACTCTACCAAGCTCAGGTTAATCAGCAGGTAAATGCTGGGAACCTGGCCAGGATTGAGCCCAAAGGGCTTTCCAATGGCTCAAAATACTTCTCTGAAATTCTCTTAGAAATCCTCTAGTCATTAATTTACTTGAACGTTGGCTGGTTATAAATCCCCAGCAGAATTTTAGATAAAATTTAATATTAAAACACATGTAAGATATTTTCTTCAAATATCCAAGCCCTGACTGCCATGTGTTTTTATGAAAGATACAGAAACATCCCCCAAATGGCTGTTTCTTGTATGGCCCTTAGATAAAAGCTGGGGAAATAGCATTAAATCTTAACTGAGTAGAAGCATTTCTGAAAGGGACTAAGATAATATGGACCAGACACATTGCTCTCTGAAGAGCTAACTCAATAGTGGACCTGAGCTTACAGAATTTAGATGAATGGATGTTTAACATGAACCCTCGATGGTCTCTTACACACATCAAATGTCTCCAGCCAGCTTCTGGCAAGTGCTGAATTGTAGCAAATTCATGATTGGTTTCTCTGATGAGTTCCTGAAGTGTCAGTGGACCCGGCTTTAATCACTGAAAGGCAAAGCCAACTTTCCTGGGAGGTGGAGAAAGCCGTACACAGTGTGCTTGCAGAGGCAGGAAGGCTCACCATCCAAAAACATCCCAAAACATCTGTATCCATCCAGGTGCCCCAGGCCAGCAAGTCCTCCCATTAGAGCGAATCTGATCACATCACTCCCCCTACCCCCCAGCTTTCTTCACTGACTGCCCATCAACTTCCAAATAAAATCCACACCCCTTGGAGTGATATAAAGGAATCTTCACAGAAAAAAAATTAAGTTAGATCTCTACCTCATGCTTTAAACCAAAATAATTTCCAGATGGGTTGAAGAGTTAAATGTAAGAAATAAAACCGAAAAGGAACCTAGGAGGGAAAGAAAAGTCATAAGTAAGCATCCTCTCAACTGAGGATTGCAGAGGTTTACTAAGCACACTAGCAAAAAGGAAAAGGTGGATAGATGTGACCATATAAAATTTAAGAGGTCTATATATCACAAAATGAAACAAACAAAATCACTAGGCAAGTGTTGAATAGGGGAAAATATTTTACTGCATGATAGCTCATGACTCTAAATTGTAAGCTCTTTGCACAAGAATGAGAAAAAGGATAAGTACAACAGGGGAGGAAATGGGTACAAGGCCAGAACAAAAGAACAAAAACTCATGTATGTATTCAACAGATATTGATGCCTGCTCTGTGCCAGACAGCATGTCTGTAAATGTGAAAATGTGCTGCAGAGGATGCCAAGGTATGGCCCGGCACACATTTCCTAGCTGCTGGGAGTGTGACTCCGAAACTCTGCCTGAGTCCCTCTCTAGAAATTTCCCGTCAGCAAAAGCAGTTGCTTTTCCCAAGGTTGTGTGTCCCCTTCCCCTAATCCACATCCAGTCACTGGTCAAAGGAGGCTTCCAAAGGGTTGGCCACCCCTTGCCTCCACACAGGATATCTTCACAGTCAGATTCCAGGCCACTCTCTCCTCTGCCCAAGTGCCCAAGACCTCTCCCCAGTAAACACGCAGCAACAAATCTACCTCAAATCTGTTGCCAGGGAACTTGATGTGAGACAGGTGTTCAGCTTAACCAGCAATCAAAGAAATACAAACTGAAACAATAAAATGCTCTTTTGCCCATCAATTTTTAAAAAGGTTTTTTTTTTTCAAGGAAACAGGCACTTTCATATCAGCCTGATGGGATAAAATTGGCATAGCTATTTTAGAGGACAATTTAGCCATGCATGCCAAATTCATGTAAATATATATATAATCTCTGACCCTTTGAATTCTAAAGACTTCCTCTCCTGCGAATATTTACAAATAAGATGACTTCCAATTTAGACATGCTGAGTTTGAGGGGAATATGTCTGGTAAGAATCAAAATGTCCACCTAAAAGGGATCTATTTAATAAAATGTGGCACATACCTATTATGCAGCCACTCCAAATCATTTCATAGAAGGCTAATGACATGGAAAAGACTCACAAGACTTTAAGCTTGACAAATGGTTAACAAAATAGCAGGTAAAATATGAGCCCGATTTTTTTCCTTTATATGGAGGGGGGCCCTTAAACCTTAATTGAAAATGGGGTCACAAGCTGGGTCCTGAGAGAATTTGGCTTGCAGGTGCATTGTATTTGTCCAAGACAGAACTTAAAATTGAAATAATTTACTCACTGGGATGCAGCAGTATGAGATTCTCCACAGCACTTCAGTCCCCACTACTCCCTGTTACTGTTCTTTTTCCTTTCCTATTTCCTGAAGACATTTGAATTTGTCACCCTCATCTAAAAATCAAGAGTGAAAGAAGGAAAGTGACTCAGGAGGAAAGTGACTTTTGTTCAGCTAAACACTGTAATGGGCTGATTTAACTGCAGAAAGAGAGCCTGGAAAAGTTGCTCAGTTTTTTAACCTGGGCAATTACCACCTACCACTCACTGAGATGGGAACAGTGAAGGAGAAAAGTGATGTCCTCAGGGGAGGTGGTAACTTCAACGTCAGACCTGCTGTGTTTGAGGTGCTGGTGGGACAGCCAACTGGAGAAATCCATGAGAAGCAGGATGCCTGGGTGTGGGCTGCTGAATAGACGGTTCCTGAGTGAAATCATGGTTTCAGCATGAGTGAAATCATCAACACAAACATAGTTAGCAGAGCGTATAGGGAAAAACCCTGGGAAAATGATGTTTTCCAAGTCTCATCTTACTTGACCCAGAGCAGCCTGCAAAACTATTGACCATTCCCACCTTCTCAAAAGACTTTCCTGGGTCTTCGTAAACACAACCCTATTCTGATCTCCCTCCCCGGGTAGTGGAAGGAGTGTACGTAAAGGAAAGGAAACCCAGGAGAGAGACCGATAAAAGAGAGGGTTCCAAAAATGGAAATAATGATCAACTCTTAGAAATGATACAGAAAAGGAAAATGAAAAGCTAAGGATTTTCAGAAGCATGCCTTGAATTTAGCAATATAATAAAGTTTATTAGGACCTTGGAAAAAGGAGCTTTGGGGGAATGAAAAATGTCAAAGATCTGAGTGGAATTTGCGGAAGAGGAGAAAGCAGGCAGCGGCAGCTCCTTCAAGATCTGTACGTTTCTACACACGTTTGTGCAGAAGCTCTTGTACACATGTGCACTCATTTCTGGGCAGGTTTTCGTGTGGGTAGCAGTGGCGTGTATTGCCTCCTCAACATACAGGCCAAGAGCAGAGGGCGGCACACTTTTTCTGTGAAGGGCCAGACAGTAGATATTTTAGGCTTGGTCAGCCTTTTGATCTATGTCACAACAACTCAACTCTGCCAGGGTAGCCTGAAAGCAGCCATTGAAGATACATAAACAAGTGGACGTGGTTGTGTTCCACCACCGCTTTACCTGTGGGCACCGAAATCTGAATTTCACATCATTCTCATGTGCCACAGAATATTATTCTTCTTTTGATTTTTTTCCAATTATTTAAAAAGCGAAAATCATTTAGGGCTCAGAGAACATACGGTAACTGGAGACAGGCTGTGGGCCGTGATTCACTGACTTTCGCTGACTTCCGGCCTAGAGTTATTCTATGTGGGTCATTTTCTATCTGTGTGACTTTGGGCCATTTGTTTACTTTTCTTCCACAGTCTGCTCAGCTGTGAAATGGGGATGGACAATGTTGGGGATTGAATCCTGTCCCCCACAAAGACATGTTCAGTTCCTAACCCTGTCCTGTGGGCATGAACCCATCAGTAAATAGGACCATTAAATATGTTATTAGTTAAGGTGTGGGCCCATTCGTGAATGGCTCTTCAAAGATCTTATTTAGATGAGGCCAAATTGAATCAGGGTGGACCTGAATCCACATGACAGGAGTCTTTAAAAGCAGAGGAATTTCAGACACAGAAGTAGAAGCCAGAAGTCAACAGAAGCCAGAGGTACAGACACAAGGCGAGAGAAAGTGATCACAATGTGATGGAGGATTGCTGGAATGCAATCCTATTTTCATAAATGCTACAGACTCTGGGAGAAAGCGAGTCCCGCTACTACCTTGATGTTAGACTTCCAGCCTTCAATACCATGAGCTTATAGATTCCTTCTGTTTAAGCCAACCCACTGGGTAGTATTTGTCATCGCAGCCCTGGCAAATTAAGACACACAATATCAATAGATACCGGGGATAGTGGTGAAGATTCAATTGCTTAAAAAGGTGCTTGGGATAGTGCATGGAACAAAGCAAATGGTTGATTATAAGTGTTGGCTATTATAAATCCGATAGTGATAATACTCAACTGTCTCACATGTATGCATATACTGCTTTGTACCCATATTATAGATGCATTTTTGTATGTGTGCATGTGTCGGTATCCCTGTCTGAAAAATTTATGATATATTGTACTGTTGTACTTAAGATATAAAATACAAAAGCCCTTTACTAGTGACATGCTCCAACCTGACCTGACCCAGTGGTATGCTAAAATGGCATCATCGGGGCTCACAAGATAGGATTTTGTACATCTTTTCCCAGTTTTATGCCCAGTAAAGTTACATTGGTAACTTCACTGGGATGGGTAGGTAATATTTACACCATGGAAAATGGCAAACCCTATGAACCAAGGCATTTTCTTTCTTTTTCCTTTCAAAAGCTGGTTGTTAAGCATTTAGCACCATACCACCATACCACCCCATCTGTGCCCCAACTCCTCAGTCTCATCTGGGTCCATCTTATCATACTCCAGCCATACTTAACATCCATCAGATCCTCAAAGTCTGCAGACCTTGTCTTGCCTGAAGTTCTTCACCTATACAACCCCCCTTGCCTGCAATGCTCTTTCTCTGCTTATATTTCCTAGCCATCTCTGTATTCTTCCTTTTGGCCTCGACTTAAATGGTGCTTTCCCTGGGCTGTCTCCCTAAATCATAGTCCTCTGGTTAAGACCTCGTATATCACCCTACATTGAAAAACATATTGAAATTTAAAAGTATTTCTTTCTTTGTCTATTTTTTTTAAAAGATTTATTATTTATTTCTCTCCCCTTCCGCCCCACCCTCCTGCCCTGGTTGTCTGTTCTCTGTGTCTATTTGCTGTGTCTTCTTCGTCCGCTTCTGTTGTTGTCAGCGGCACGGGAATCTGTTTCTTTTTGTTGCATTACCTTGTGTCAGCTCTCCTTGTGTGTGGTGCCATTCCTGGGCAGCCTGCACTTTCTTTCGCGCTGGGCGGCTCTCCTCACGGGGCACACTCCTTGCACATAGGACTCCCCTACGTGGGGGTCACCCCTGAGTGGCACGGCACTCCTTGCGCGCATCAGCACTGCAAATGGGCCAGCTCCACATGGGTCAAGGAGGCCTGGGGTTTGAACCGCGGACCTCCCAAGTGGTGGACGGACGCCCTAACCGCTGGGCCAAGTCCACTCCCCTCTTTGTCTATTTAATGTCCCTATTCTGCCTAGACCTCCATGGGGCAGGGATTTGTATATATATCCTTTTCTTGAACACCATCATGGTGTCTGCATACAGAAGCTTTCCAGAAACACTTAAGCTAAAAGGATGAAAATGAACCATTTTGCTTGCATCTCCAGGTGGTGGGATCAAGGTACTTTCATTTTTCAATTTGGTTATTTTTTCAGTTTGGCATCTTCCCATTTTTTGTAAACATAAATAACTTATGCACTCAAGGGAAAAATGAGTATTCTTAGATAGTTTTAACGAAATATTGAACAATGAGTTAATATAGTTCAGGCTTGCTGCTCTAGAGGTCAGTATTCCTCAAACATGGCAGGAAACAGAATTATCTGTGTACATTTTTAAACCTCTCTGGCATGATTAAGCAAGACTTTGTGGATTCATCTGCCATGTCTTACCTTGGGAGAGAGTCTAAAGTGGCAAAGGAAGCCAAGCTTTCCTGTGAAGCTGGGCAGGTACAAATTTAGAGTTATTGTAATTGAGATGTTAAGGGAAGCCTGGTTTTATTTGGTAGACATGGTCTGGTAAGGTCTGAGGACATATAGTTTACATATATAATTTGTGTTTAATTCCACCATACGCTGATAAATATGTATAATCCTACCTCTGGCCTTTCCAGGTGTCAGCAGACTACAAACTGTGGGCCTAATCTGGTTGCTGCCTATTTTCATAAATAAAGTTTTATTGGAACACAACTGTATTCATTCATTTGTATGTTGTGTATGTCTACTACATACACATGTATGCACATGTATGTGCATCCCTTCTACAACAGCAGAATTGAGTAATTGTTACAAATCTAATGGCTGCACAACCTAAAATATTTACTATCAAGTCCTTTGCAAAAAAAAAAAAATTTGCTGACCCTCCGCCTTTATTATTACAATATGTCATTTTAAAATTAAAGACTATGTAATTTTACAGAAAAATCCTAAATAAAATACAGAATTCTCATGTACCACCCTATTATTAATATCTTGCATTAGTGTGATACATTTGGTACAATTGATGAAAACACATTTTTATAATTGTAATTAACTATAGTCTATGGTTTAACTTAGACTTCACTGTTTGTTTGGTGCAGTTCCATGCTTTAAAAAAAATTTTTTTTATTCTATTACCATGTATACAACCTAAGCTTTCCCCTTATAACCACATTCAGATATACATCAGCACTATTAACTACATTCAGAATATTGTACTATGGTCACCACCATCCATTACCAAAACATTTCCATCATTCTAAATAGGAATCTATAGGTTTTGATCCATAACTTCCCATTCCCTATTTCCACTCCATCCCCTGGTAACCTATACTCTAGATTCAGACTCTGTGAGTTTGCTTATTCTAATCCTTTTACACTCTCTGGTGCATCTTTTCAGAATAATGGTTCTCAAAATTTTGGCCTGCCTCAGAATCACCAGGATGACTTGCTAAAACAGAATGTAGAGCCCGAGCCACAGAGTTTCTGAACCAGTAAGTAGGGATGGGGTCTGAGAATTTGCATTTCTAACAAGTTCCTGAGTGACCGTTAATGCTGCTGGCCTACACTTTGAGAACCACTACTCTTGCTTTCTGCTATGAGCACTTAGATCTCCCCATTAACATTTTGAAGTCGTCCATGGAATAGACCATACTTTCTGTTTCTTTCAAGGTTCCCCCCACCCTCTCAGGCAACTCCCAGGCACTAAACAATGCCACTACCTTCCCAATGTAGCCTGTCAGCAGAGGTCAAGCTAATATAGATATTCCAAGTGGGCTTTTTTCAGCCCACCTGCATGTGAGACTGTCCCAGCTGCCAGGGCAGGACAAGATCATGGGAATGCATCAGTTCAGTGGGGTGCAGGTGAGGGTTTAAAAACAGGCTGGGAGAAAGGAGACGCTGATTTACGACCTTTGCCAATTTCTATTTTGTGAATACTCCCACCATGGTCAATTTCAAGCTGTGGATACCACGTCATGAAAGACAGAGTTGGGGAAAGATGCACACCATGGGCACTTGTCAGCCAGCGCAAGGGGGCTTCAGCCCAGCCCTGTTTCACTCCCCTCATGATTTCCAGGAAGACCATGACTGGCAGGAGGATCACTGTTTCTGGATGCTCCTTGGTTCAGCCCAGCTCACCGCCCTGCCTCTCTGGTTTCCACCATTCTCTTTCCAGAGGGTGTTGAGCCTCTGAAATGAGGAATGTTGAGACTACTCTTCCGCTGGCTTCAGGGAAAACCAGTTTAAGCTGTTCCACCATACCAAACCTATCCTTGGAGCCCTTGGAGCCCTTCTTCCCACCCTCTCCACCTGCTTAACTTCTGAAGTGTTCCAAGTGGCAAGAAGCCCAAGAACGAGCAGCAGTGAGCCCTGGACCTTGTTTTGGTTAGCATGGCAGAAGAAGCCAATTCAGTTCTAATGACCTGAGAGGCAGGACGAGGGCAATATGCTTTTCTGAAATAGTCTCTCCTGGTTATAGCCATTAGGTTTTCTGCAGTTTCAAAGAGATGGAGCAGAGCTCTCAAGCCCAGCTGCTCATTAAAAGCACCGTGTAGTAGTAGACTTATACAGCCCTAGGGCATTGGATCAGGAGGGGGCTCTGGGCTTGAGTAGTGTTTTGTTTTTGTTTTTCTTAAAAATTTTTATTGTGGTAACACGTTTACAACACAAAATTTCCCATTTAACCACTTTCAGATATACAGTTCAATGATGTTCATTACAGTTACAATATTGTGCAACCATCACCACCAGCCATCGCTAAAACTACTTCATCAGCCCACATGGCAATTCTTCACCCATTAATCAATAACTCCCTATAGCCTTCCCCCCTCATGCTAGTCCCTGGTAACCTCTAATTCACTTTCTGTCTCCATGACTCTCATTCTTAATATTTAATATAAGTGAATCATACACTGTTCGTCCTTTTGCATCTGACTTATTTCACTTAGCATAATGTTTTCAAGGTTCACCCGTGTTGTAGCATGTATTAGAACTTCATTCCATTTACGGCTGAATACTAGTCCCTTGTACGGATATGCCACGTTTTGTTTATCCATTCATCTGTTGATGAACACTGCATTGCTTCCATCTTTGGGCTATTGTGAACAACGCTGCTGTGAACTTTGTGTGCATGAATATTTTTATTAGGTGTTCTAATGTGCAGCTAGGATTGAGAAACCCTGAGCTGGGGCAGAGTCATTGACCATTTGTCCAAAACGAAACTAGATCCCAAATTGACCATTTGAAAGATGAGAAAACCAAAATGCAGAAGGGATTAATGATTTGCCTGAGATAATAGGGCTGGTTAATGGCACAACTGGGCTTAGACACCCACTCAGTGCTCTTTCCGATACACATTGATTCTTGTGGTTTGAAATGCGGTGACTTTGAGGATATTTCTTATGACACAGGCTTAGTAAGATGAGTGTAGTTAGTCCAGGGTCCTCTATCCCTACAAGAGAGTCCCAGTGTTTATAAGGAAGGAGGAAGACAAACAAGGTATGGTGCTCCCCTCCCCCATCGCAATAGGTTGCTTAGAAACATCCTTCTCCCCCCATTTAAGAGAAAATGTTTTCTTGACTTGGCATGTTCACAAATACAAAGAAGAATGATTAAATTTGCTTTTAAGTTACCAAATGCACCATGCAGGTCTGTAATTGACCATGAGAGTGTCGGGAAAATATGATCTATCCTCTATAAATCAGGAAACCTTAAACTGGCTCTCTAATCGTAAATGCCGATCCTGGCAATGTCCAAAAAGGCTCATGTTTATAAATTGTTCCCTGATGTTTTAAGTAAGTGCACAAACACAAATCATACTAAGGACTTCAGAAAAGACTTAGCTGTGTGGCAATTTATTATAAGCAGTGTAATTTTCATCAGTCAGGCAGCCATAGACTGTAATTACCTCTCTACCGAAAGAGTTACAATTGCTTTCATTACATTTTCCTAGTCATGTGTTCGTCTGGATTGCCACAGAGACAGTGAATGGAAAATGCATTTATTTACTGTTAGTCCTCCTAATGGCTCTTTACTTGGTTTCTAAAGATGTTATCAAGTCACTGGCTTTCCCTAATCCCTCCATCCCTATTGGTGGCGTTTATAGAAGACAACAACGGACATACTTTCAAACTCTCCGCTCATGTTGAGCATCTGAAAACTTCTCAGCAACTACTGCTAACCAGCTCTGATTGAGAAGTTCCCGTTAGGCTAGTAAAAGTTCAAATGCTGAAGATTAATTAAAACCACACGCCACTGGGCAAAACTATTAGCCTCCAGGACAAAACTGAAAAGAAACCACATTGTGTTCCCTATAGTTAGAGCTTTACAAAAACATTTAAAGGACTCAGAATGTGAGCTCCAGTCCCTTCTCCCTCTTGGGTGGGTGTATTAATTACAGGGTACCTAAGCACCTTGGCCCTTGAGACACACAAGCAGCAAGGATATTTCAACCCTCCCTCTTATCTCCTGATCTGTGAAAGATGGATAAAACTGAAAACCACAGAGCTCTCGAATTTGGAAGGTGGGAGTGGGTGGGTGGAGAGTCAACCCCATACCTGCACAGTGACAGATGTGCTTTCTACAGCTGAACCATTTTGTCATTCGTGGACAAGGGGTTTGCTTCTTGCATAGAGTAAGAGACAACTCTGGCCACATGCCCACAAATCTCACCACTGATCTTTTATGCATTGGCAGCTCTGCCACCAGTAGCTGTGACATTGGGCAAGACATTTAACTTTCATGAACTTCTGCTCCCTGAAGTGAAAGTCCAGTACGAGCTGGCGGTGGGAGTTCAAAATGATGACACTCAACTGTCAGAAAGCAATGGTTAGGGATTTTTAGCAAGTGTCTCCTCATTCTCTTTCAAACTCAAAACTCTTAAGAAAAGGAAGGGGTCATGAGTCAACATCAGAATTCCTTCATTTTTTTCTTTGTCTTTGCTTTTCTTATTAAAATCTATGTCATTACATCCAGAAGTAGTACCTCTGACTCACAGTGTTGAGAATGGAGAGAGAATGTTAAATAGATTAGAATCACAGAATGCTAAAATTTTAAATATGGTAGGAATGTGAGCAATATCATTCACTCTATTGTTCTCATTTTATACGTAAGAAAATGGAGGCCCAGAGATGCTAAATAACCTATCAGAGTCACAGAGCTGTGTAATGACAAGTCTCCCAAACACTGGACAAGCCTTGCCCTACTGCAGCATCCCTCCCTGATATACTTGGATGACTAGCTGGCTATCGTAGAGAAAGCCATTTGCACTGCTTTGCCCTTCATATCACAGAGTACAAGGAATGAAAGTTCTTGAGCAGGTAAGAAATGGCTTAGAACAGAGACCATTAGGTAGTTAAATCTGAATAGTCCATCTCCCTTCTTCGTCTTCCCAAAGAATTAAACTTGAGCATGGGTATAGAAATTTTTTAAAAAATCTTCCCACTGTGGATGAGCCCTAGGAATGCATCAATGTTGCTTGAGCTTATGGTTGCAGGGACCAGACTAGATGACCACTGCATGGCCAGCTGCTGGGGAGTTCAGGAGCAGCCTTCCCTTGCCTTGAACTACTTCGTGGGAGAGTGGGCATCAGGCACAATTTTGGCCCACGTCAGACATGCCACAACCGGTTAAAACAGATTCAAATGCTCTCCAGGGACGACTGGACACAAACTCACACTTTCTAAGCCTGGCTCTTTCAGGGTAAAAATTTCTGCTTTGTTGAAAAGAAGAGCACTTGCTTTTGGATAAGTCTGTCATTTCTGCAGAAATTCTATACCCTCCATTTCCTCCCATTTGCTGGCATTTCACAAATGGCCACATCATTTTGTCAAATTGTGGAGCCACTTGGAAACTGGGCCTAGAGTTTTGCATAATCAGTCATGTCATGCCTGTGACACTCTGTGATTATGTATGATGGTCTCATGGTCTCTGAGGAGTCCTGATGTAGGCAAATGCTACCTGGGTCAGCCACTGAGCCAAGTCGCATTACAACCACTTTATAGAGAGGGACATGGAGGAAAGGTAGCTATGTCTATGCAGTGCCCCACCTGCCAGAGGAAAACTAGAAAGCTCTGCTTTAATCAGCCAGTTAGTGCCAGATAAAATGAAAAAGTGGGCTTGTCTAAAATTAACCTTCAGTTAAATTGATTTCTGTGCCTAGACATGAAGGCCCAAATTCACTGAAACTTAACTAGGAGAAAGAAATTAGCTTTTACCTCATGACACTTTATCTTTACCTGTGACAAGAAGCAAATAACGATAGAGGTTGGGTGATGGATACCTGGGGGTCCATCACTGTTCTCTCTATTCCTCTGTATGTTTGATATTTTCCATATTAATATGTGGTTTTCATAAAAGGTGTAATGTTTCTGTTTTGATGTGAGTATTGTTGACGTGTTTGACCATGAATCCTGATTGTTTAGGAAAATAAATGCAACCCGGGAAATCCCAGACAAAAGCAGTATCTTTGGGAAGGTGGTGAGATAGGGCAGAGGCGTCCTGCACCTCCTCTTCTTGGAAGAGCCTGTCTTAGATTCCCTGGGCGCCATCACAAAGTACCACGAACCAGTTGGAGATGTATTATCTCAAAGTTCTGGAGACCAGCTATCTGAAATCAATGTGTCGGCAGGACCGTGCCCCTCTGACTGTTGGGGAGAATCCTTCTTTGTTTCTTCCAGCCTCTGGTGGCTTGCTGACAATCCTTGGCATTCCCTGGCTTGCAGCTGCAGCACATCGATCCCTACCTCCGTCTTTACATGGGCCTCTCCCCTTGTCTCTTCTAATAAGGACACCAATCACATTGGATTAGGGACTTGCCTACTCCAGAGTGACCATATCTTAATTTAATTCCATCTATAATGAACTTATTTCTAAATAAATGCACATTCTGAAGTGCAAGGGGCTAGGGCCTCAGCATATCTTTTTGGGGAATACAATTCAATTCATAACAAGCCTCATGGAGGTAGTAAGGCTGCAGGGAAGAGAAGGCTGCATGGTATGTTAGGTAAGATGGGTTTATATAGTTCTTGTGGAGTCTTTGAAAACCCGCGTTAGTATAGGAGAAGCAAAATCGGTCACATACACCCATGGCTGTGGGCCCAAGCAAGGGAAAAGAAGAATTTCTCAGCAAATGCCTATATAGCCAGATGATATCAAAGTTATGATTTCAGGCTAGGTATCCTGAAATGACAATGATCACGTATCCAAAATCCAGGCAGTGGGAAATGAAGTAAATTGAGTGACAAAAAAATTGAGTTTCTTTTATCACAGACTTGAATGTGTAAACTGAGATTTGTACCTGAGAGCCATCATCTCTTCCTGTCTAAATACTACTCAGTTCTCAAGTATCTGTCTCAAAATTGGACCCTCCCCTAAGGATTCAAATCTCCCCTCTTGTCATCTGTTCCCTCTGGTTTTAGGGCAAATTTATACATTGTTCTTCTTGCTCTCATCTCATGTGTGTTAGGTTTACCTCACTGTAGACTGCAAATCTTTCTAGTCCTGGGGTTACACTGTATACTTGCAAAGGCTCCCCAAGCTCAGTCAGCTCATGAGCCATCTTATTGTGCAAACTTCTCTAATTATTACAACTATGTCAGCCTTGTGCCTATTTTTCATGTCTGTATTACAGTTAACAGTGAAATGTTCTCAGCACTCATTTTCTGCACTTTCTTGTTGTTTGCTATGACAGTATATAATATTTCTATATTAATGAAACAACAGAGCAATAACAATTGCTGTGAAATGCTGTGGCAAAGAAGGTGGCAGGCACTATCACGTACTTAAAGCCACTCCTGGTCACAGCCCCCTTCATCCCTTCCCACCTTCATTATGGAGGCTAAGAAGCCCTATACTTTACCTTTTCAGTAAAGGGGTGGCCATGAGATACCAAGCTGGTCACCAAGAAGGAAGAAGAAACTTGCTGGAGACTTCTGGAAATACTTTACTTTTTCCTAAAGTAAAGGAAGCTCCCACATGCTTCAACCTTTGTTGATAGGAATTTCTCTTACTTGCCGCCAGAAGCATTCTGACATAGAAGATTTCATAGATTTAATGGACATCCAAAAGGATAGAGTTTTGGGAAACATGGCAGCATGACAAAGAGAATCCAACAGGACTTCTAAGAAAAGAGTTGAAAAGACCAGAAGAATAACAAGTAGCAGGGAATGTCTGCCTGTCCTGGACCTCAGGAAGTATGTCATTATATGTTCACATTGCACAGTTTCCACACACACACACACACACACACACACACAAAGGAATGAATGGGGTCACCACAGGCCAACTCACACCCCTTCTTTCCGAGAAATTGTACAATGGTATAGCAACTAAGAAAAGAATATCGTGATGGACTCACTCCAACATTCTATAATTTTGAGGGATAAGTTAAACTATAAGAAAAATGGGAACTACTTGATTTGAGACAGTTATAAATCTTTTGAAAAGAACTATCAAGAAAGTACATAAAACAGAAGGCAGATAAGATGATAGAGGTAAGAAAATTTAGTTGCAAACCTAAATGGAAAGATTAACACCATTATTCCGAGAATAATCCTCATTAATTTGAAAATATTTTATATTGTGATTGTGGTACAAAGATAATCATATTTTGTTGATAAATAATATAATCCACACTTTATTTTATGCATGATTTTTTCTGTAAACCTATAACTTCTCTAATAAAAATAAATTAATTAAATTAAATAAATAAAAATGTTAAAAAGGAAAAAAACTACAATCCACAATGAAGATATAGTTACAAATCTTTATGTACCAAATAACATAGCACCAAAACCTTGGATTCTAAATAGAAAGTAACTAAAACATCATTATGGGAAAATTAACATACTCTATAAATTAAGGATAGATTAAATAGGTTAAAAACAAACAGTTCTAGAGGAGTTTAATAACATAATAAATAATGCTGAATTAACAGTTATATAAAACTCTTATGAGTTATCAAATCTTCTTTAAGTATGTACAAACATTGATCATGTAATAGAGCATTCATTCAATAAATAAAGTACCAAATTTCTCAAAAATGGGCAGACCTTGTTCTCTATTTACAATATCATAAAACACAGTATTTAATTAAAATACTTTTAAAAGCACCTAGGAAATGTGCAGGAGGTACCCTTTCAAAATAATCTTGGATCGAAGGGTAAAATGAAAGCTACAATTACAAAACTTCAGAACATATCTCTAATATGAACACAGAGTATCAAGCTTTTCTTTGGCTACATACTCTGCTCAGAGAAAAATTCCTAACCCTTAAATCAATTCTTTATAAAACTATACAAAAGGAAAATAAACTCTGCAATCACTTAAGGAAATTAAAGGGGAAAAAAGAGTAACAAAACTAACCAGGAAAATAAGAAAAAAAAAATCATAAAAATAATAAAAGCAAAAACTGTTGAGTTAGAGAACAGAGAGAGAGAGTAAATTTGATAATTAAATCCAGGAGCTGGTTCTTAGAAATAGCAATACAATGTAAGGGTCAGCATACTTTTGGTAAAGGGCCAGATGTAAATATGTCTAGGCTTTGTGGGCTACATTCACAGTCTCTGTCAAGAATTCTTCTTTGTTTATTTGCTTTTTTACAACTCTTATAAAATGTAAAAAAAAAAAAAAAAAACATTCTTAGCTCCTGGACCATCTGAAAACGGGCTGTGGGTTGGAGTCACCCTACTAGCTAGAGTTTGCCAGTTCCTACTGAACCTTGGCTGTCCATTAGAACCCTGGGGCACTTTTTAAAAATGCCTGTGATAAGCCAGATTCTAAGTTTATATTTCCTCTGATCTTATTTCAGGCTCTGTGTAGTCAAATTTTATGTATATAGGAAAGTGTGTCTATGAAATATTATCATTTCACCTATGCAAAAATAGCCATAGTTGACGATTAACTGTAATAGACCAAAGGTCTCACCATAAGATCCCTGTACCAGCAGCTTCAGTATTACCTGAGAACTTACTAGAAAATGCTAATTCTCAGGTCCCTTCTGGACCTACTAAATCAGAAACTCTGGGGGTGAGGCTCAGCCATCTGTTTTAATACATCCTCCAGGAGATTCCTGATGGCCCATTAAAGACTGAGAACCTCTATTATAGGTAGACCTGTGACTGAGGGTAATCAAGAAACATGTCTCCAAGAGACCTTAATTATAAGGATTACCTTTGACAATTTGTAAAATTATTCCTTAAAAATGCCTGGAAGTGCATTTTTAATGAAGGCCTCTAGATAATTATTATAAAATCAAAAAGGTTTAGGAAAGGCTGATAAAGAGAAAAGGACACACACATACATAAATACATAACATTAGAAATTGGAAATGAGATAAACCATAGACTCAGATTGGGTGATTTGGTTTTTAAAGTATTAGAGAAATCTCTGTAAAAGCCAATCAAATAAATGTGAAGATCTCAAACACTTACCACTTACCATACCCAAAATTGCCCAGATTATGTTGTAAGAGATTTCACTGATAACTATGAGGAATCTAAAATGTAAAGCTGGAGATAAAATCTGCTTGATGAGAATGACTTTGTCAAGACTAGAATCTATTCAGTATCAAGGTAAACAGATAACTTAGGACTCAAGGCCAGAGCAAACCCCAAGATGACAACTGTACAGAGGAGGTTGGACAAACATGGTGCCAGAGAAAGACAGCATTTAATAAGAATATTGGCTGTTAGCTTTGAAATGGACCGGATATTTGTAACTGCTTCAAGGAGTTGGTATAAAGTTGGAAGATCTGTGTTTTAATGCCATAGAGGGATGTCTGTTCATCTGAAAGCTTAAAGAAGTGCTGCAATCAGCTCAGAATAGGTTGGCTCGAAGGGAAGGCAGTGCAAAACTTTACAAAATAAGGGGACACAGAGAGAGACACGAGAGAGGAGATAAAGGTGGGACCTGTGGAATCACAGCTTCTGGAACTGAGAACCTCGACCCTAGTTTCCACATCACATTTATTGGGAAACTACCGGGCAGCTGTTTGCTATTAGAACTGCAACATCATCTATAAAAGGGAACAACTGCAACATCTAACAACTGCAACATCTACAACAGAACAGGTGTAACATTTACGATAAGAAGCAGGTAAGCCAGTTTCCCATAACAAAGAAGTACAAGAGAAAAGCCAAATATCCAGGAGTGTGGTGAGATGAAGAAAGTCTGGTCTTAATGCCAATAAAGTAAGAGATTTGTCATCAGTTTAAGGGTTAGGGATTGCAGGATTTAAATAAAAAGGAAAACTTGAAAAAAATTACTATGGAAAGTGATTTTGGGGAAAATAGCAACAAGGCAGCCCTGAAGACATCACATCCAAACTCATGGAAAGGATTACGCTGGGACAGGGGAATTTGTATATGGAGAATTTTTCATTTCTGCTTTGCCAAATGGAAAAGTGGAACAGACAAATTGAAAGGTAGAGATGGTCCAGGGTTGATGGTGGACAGGACAATTTCAAGGGAGGAAGGAGGAAATCCACTGATGGCCACACAGTGAGAAGTCTGAAAAGTAGCTGACTGTGAAGTTTAACATGGGAAGAGAGCCATGCTGTTTCAGGGGTATCTGTGAAGTCAAGGACTTGACAACTGAAAGCCCCAGTTAGAGTATGGAGTTGATTGAAGGTGAAGGGAGGTCAATGGAGGAGAGCTGATTCCAAGCATATTTATTGAGCACTCACCATGTACCAGGCATTTTGCCAGATATTAATGAAGCACGTTCCTTGGCCTAAGGAAGTATATACAGTCTCCCTGACACATGTTCAGGGAGGACAAAGATGTAAGCAACTAACTAATTTACCAGGCAAAATAAAATTAAAATTCAAAGGAGGAATCCAACGAATGTATTGTGGAAGATCTAAGTGTCATAGAGAAGAATTCCAGGGCAGAAACATGCCAAACTAAAGTAGTTTGAATAGCATGTCCAGGAAGGCAGGTCGTGGTCAAAGAGCAGCCACCTGCTTGAAGATAGCTAGCAGATAGTCCAGGCTCGGAGTAGAGGCAGGAAGCTGTGTTTGTTCCACCCAGTGGCTTTTTTTTTTTTTCAAGTTGAATTTGAATGCCTTTAGGTAGGATATCACCTTCTCTAATTCCCCACTGGTCCCACTGATTCCTATCATGCTAAAGTTCACCAGCCTCACACAATGTATGCCATTTGTCTGATCGCTGAAGGCATCTCAGTTTAGAGTCCATGGGGACTTGCAGTATGAAATATTTCCATACCCTTATAGAAAGTTTAGGCTTCATTCAGCATGTGGGGAGTGAGGTTATCTGGCCCATATTTTATGAAGCAGCAGCTATAAAGGAGAGTAAGGAAGTGCTACACAGGCAAGAAAACAATTCAGAAGCTACTACTTTCATTGAGTTGTACCATGAAGAGGGCCAGAAAGGGGTAATAGCAGAGAGGATGAAAATAGGAGGACAGAGATGAGACACCTGGTAGTTGTAGAATTAACAGACCTGGGTAACTAGTTGGATATGGAAAGAGAAAGGAGTGAAATAAAGATTGGTTTCTTCAGATGCTTAGCTGGATGGCATTTTCATGAACCTAAATGGAACATAACACATTTAGGCAGGTCTGGTAGGAAACATAACTGTCTATGTCCTAAAGTCTACCAGGCATTTCCATCAGCTACTCATCCTATAGAACACTTAATTCATCTTTATCTTCCCTCTCTTACCTTCTTTATTTCTGCTGAGAATGTCGTTCTTTCCGTACTCCAGGGTTCAGACTTCAGAATCCTTTTAACACCTTCTTTTCCATATCCATTTACAACATATCAGTTATCAAATTTCCTTAAATTCTCATGTTTCTGTATTTTGAAACTTTCCTTTTTTTCCAACTTTCTCTATTACCTCCTGATTCTAGGCCCTCATTATGTCATCCTCAGCTTATCGTGATATCCTCCCAGCTAGTTGCCCTGCATACAATCTCCTACTCCCTCTGACTTTTCCTGCCAAATTAGGATTTATCCAGCTATCACTCCCAACGTATAAATTTTCTATGACTCCACATCAACTCCACATCATCCAAGGAAATTTTCGACACAAACTCTAGGCTCTGTCCAGTACAGCTCAAACTTAACTTTCCAATCTTATCTCTTAAAGCCCCTTCCACTTGAAACAGATTGATTTCCTAATTTTGTTTTTCTCGGTCTATAACTTTGCTTATGTTCTCTCCTCTCTATGGAAAGTCTCTTCTTCCTGTTGAGTCCATTCAGACCTAGTCAAATTTCTGCTTCATTGAAAAAGATGCCCTTTTGCACAATTGTCTCTTCCATCTTGAATCTCATAGTCTTTTTTGGCACTACCACTTAAAGAGGTACTTACAGATTCCCCACAGTACTTATTACTTCTTACATTGTTGCCTTTCCTTGCAGTAATTCATTAGTCTTGTCTCTCCAACTGGCATCTTAGTTCATTGAGATTATATGGTCTCTTCCTTTGTATCTCTCGGAGAACCCAATGCAATAATAAAATCAATGCTGGACACTAAATACATACTTAATGGACAAACAGATGATGTTATGCTTAGAATGCTATTGAAGGTGGTTGCCTTGCATTATAATGAGAAATTCAAAGGTATAACCTTACCCATTCTAGGCTGATAGAGAATGGATATTGAGTAAAATAGGCAGAGAAATATAATGCTAGGTTGCATGATGAGAGTCAAGGTAAACTAGGTTATGCTGTGGTAACATACAACTCCCAAATTCCAGTGGCTAACCACAACAAGATTATTTTATCATACTCTTGATATGTCCAAAAGGGGTAAAAGGAAAGGAAGGAGAAGGTTTGCTCATCAGAATCACACAGGGACTGGGTTTGGCAGAGACTCTGTCTCACTACATTCATCTATAATCACCACAGCAGGAGGAAGAGAATGAGGTATATCTTGTACAGACTCTTCAAATTTCCACCTGGAAGTGACACTTCCACTCAATTTTCCTTGACCAGAGAAAATCATATGGCCACACCCAACTTCAAAGATCACAGGACAGTGCCCTTCAACCATGCCCAGAAGATGAGGAGATAAAGATTGCTTGTGATTTCCACAGGTGCTAATGTTGGCTCAGAAAAGCATATCAATCAGTATTCTTTTAGCTGCAGCCAACAAAACCCAAGTGGTAACTTAAGCAAAACAATAATACTAATTTACTGGGAGGGTATGAGGAGGCTTACAGAATTAAAGGATATCTACCTCAAAAAGCATCAGAGCAAGTTCAGCCTGGACATATATATAAAGAACAAGGTTGACAGGCTCTCTGAAGTGCCCCTTGTCATATGAATCTGCTCCAACCATATTCTGCCTTTGTGACATTTGTTTAACTTTCACGTTCTTAGATGAAAGCATCTAATTGCCAAACTTGACAGGGATGAGTGGGCACCTGGAACAACAATCTCATTAAGATCGTGGGCACTGGAAGAAAGGATAATAACCCAAAGGAAAGGCAGGACATGATTGGAAGGAGGAATAAGAGTAGACAGGAAAAAGCTGTGGATGCCCATTATGTATAAATAATTGTCTAATCATTTAAAAGGCTGATATGAGGATGACTTGACTATGCAGCAAGAAATAACATAGATTACATTTCTGTATCCCTCGTCTAGAGACCCCTAAAGTTGAACCTTTAGAGGCATTGCATTTCTTTAGGTTTATTTCTTCCAAAAGGAAGTCTAACTCCCACTTTCCTCAAGTGCAAATCCTATTTTACAGCATTAGCAGCATCATGATATGATCACAGGCATAATTAAGGGCTGCAATTTAAAGGCAAAAGTCACCCTTTTAGTGAGTAAAACCATGTCTCAGTGCAGATCCACAGCCAATCTGCTTCTGCTTTCCCTAGAGGAAGCTAATCCTACATTGAGATGTCAAGATGGGCAGCACTTGGAAGGCAAGGAAATGGTTTAACTGGGGCACAGTTTGGCCATCCCTAGAAACTCTTCCCAAATTTCCAAACTATAAAACCAGAGGCAGCAGCTCCAGGGCTGATGGCTTAAGGCTCGTTCACTAGCAACAGGAGTATTCTGGGATATAGTGGAATGGCCAAAGGCTCTCCCCACTACCTCCTTCACCCTCAAGACACTTTACTCAAACAAATGCTTTAATAAAGTGCTGCTCTATGTGAAACCAAACTCGGGGACCCTGAATATTACCCGAGTCCCTTCTTCTTCTGCCTGAAGATTATTTTTAGTGAGCTTTGGCTGCAAGCTATACCACCTACCCTTAAACTACTGACTTAAGACAAACATCATTTATTCAGCTCACAGGTCTGCGAGTCAGCAATTTGAGCAGGGCTCAGTTAGCCAGTTCTTCTGCTGGTCTCTGCTGGGACTATTCCTGTGTCTACCATCACTGCTCAACAGCTAGGTGACTCTGCTAACTAGGTTTGGCTAGCTGAGATGACAGGGGCAACAAGGCTTTTCTTTCTCACCAGCTTGTAGATACGCCGGGGCTTCTTCACATGGTGGTAGAGGCAAGGATTTCCAAGAGCATTAAGTCAACGCACAAATGCTTTCCAAGCCTGTGCTTGTCTCATGATTGCTAACGTCCCTCTGGCCAAGGCAAGTCACACATCCTACCTATATTCTTGATGGAAGAATAGCCAATGTCACATTGTGATGGTCTGAATGCAGGAAAGGGTAGAATTTACAGCTAATTTTGCAAACTTCCATAGAAGGTAAACCATGAAGGGACTCTGTGAACCAAAATTTGGAAGCCATTGGGTTAAGCAAATCTAATTTATCCATCCTCAATCTGGATGGATAACTTCTAGCTCACCTAAGTAATATCTGGGGAACCAGCCATGTCGAACCTTTTTTTATTTTCTGCAGGCTTTCTAGGTGATGGGTTAGCAAAAGTGACTCTTCCACCTAACTAAATATACATTTATCTGGCCTCCCCAGCTTTGGCCTTCTGTTCTGATGCTACATGTCCATTTAAAATGCAACATTAGAAGACAGAGACCACTGTGCAGCCCACAGGCCTTGGAAAGACAGGTCAGGTTTCAGTGTAGCACGTTCTGCTGATAGTCGAAGCAGTTCAAAGTAGAATAATTTAAAGCTCTTATTCAACTCAAAGAATTCATTTGTCTTTTGATCCACCTTCCACTGACAAATGCTCCCTTCCCTATCACATTCAAACACACACACCCCTCAGAAGCTAGTAAACTCATCCCCTGCCAAGGAATGGATTTTTCTCATATTGCTCCATCTGAGTGATAAAAGGGTTTAATGCCCCAAGTTCATTTCTCAGTCCCTAACTCAGATGTATCCATCACAGCAAAGCGCCTAAGCTCTTTCTACAGTTATTAAACTGTTAACCCTAATTCCTTTGGAGACTCGACCTAGCGCCACCAACTCTGAGGGCTCTTCCTATTAAATCTACATTTTGCACAGTGAGATAGAGCAGGCCAGGTCGCCCCTGTTTACAGAGTGACAGGGGGCTCCTGCTTGAGGCCGGCGCCATCAGCAGTTTTACTCTCTCTGGAAGGTTGGGTGAGATTGTCCCTTCCAGTGCAGGGCCCAGGCACATGTGCCAACCTTGCATACTTTTCTGAAAGGTAACCACTTCCCTGGTGGGAGCCCAGAGCCCCTGGCAGTATGGGGAGGGGGGCAGTGTTGCTGCAGGTATAGTGTAAATATGCAATAAGCTAAATAGCAATCTAGAAGAACACAAATAGAAACAGGAACAATATATTAGATTCATTTGTATTTATTTTTGTCTTTACAAAGAAAAATGAGAGTTAAGTTTGTCTAATTTTCAATACAGAGATTTGCACGAGCACTGTCCATCCCTGTGTCAGATGGTGCATGACTCATGTGGTACAGGGGTCCGTAAAGGAAGGGGCAGGGAGCAGGTTGGAGAACCAGCCTACCTCATCTGTTCACTTTCAGCAGAACGTGATGTGTCCCAGTGTACATGAGACCAATAGAATTAATTTAAACCAACCCTTACAAAATGTACAATTGGTGTCACAGGATTCTTGTAGAGATGCTGAGGGCTGAAGAAAATGCCAATAATGTAGATACAAAGCAACAATGGCCACGCAGTCCATTTACCTGTTCCTATCTCTCTGTCAGCAGGATTTTGAGAAAAAGAAAAAAGATGGGGCTAAGTAGTTTTGCCAAAAAGTCTAACACTTCATATTTGAAAGATGAACGTACACCACTATTGTCAATGTCAAACCTTACCCAAAGAACCTTGAAAGATGAGCAAAGTATAGTTTCAGGCCTTGGAGATTAGAAAGACACTTTAAAATACTGCTTTATTTCTTATTTATCTCATGTTTTTACAATTTCTATTTCATGTGTATTTTGCAATACACCAAATTAAAGCTCCTTAATTTTAATTATATATTAGATTTAATTATATATAAAGTTTGATGTATATTGCAGGTGCAGGGTCAAACATTTTTCGCTGATTAGGCATACCATCGAAAACAATTTGAAGTGGTGCATATGTAGCTCCGTGGTTGAGCACCTGCTTCACATATACAAAGTCCTGGGTTCATTCCCCAGTATCTCCTAAAACAATAACAACAAAAACAGTTTGGAAACTCTAGTTAAACAAGAAGATAACAATGGCAACCAACATTTGTATGCCTGTGAGTGACCTACCTAAAAATTCTTCAAACTCCAGACCTTAGGTGTGTTTTCCTCTCACCATCTAGCCTTGAACAAAAATTAAAATAAAATTAACCAAGAAAAGTTACTGGAATTATTCCATTTATTAACTATGGCAGGTAGCTGTTGAAATTGAACCTTGTCGACTCAGGTCCCCTAAAGACGTTAGAAAACTTTTAAGATCAAGTGTCATTGAGGGTTGCACCCTCCTGTTGATAACATCACACCACCCCAACCATCGCCACCAACAGTTACTGGGGCTCCTGAAGGCTTTATGTACCTTAACTCTTTCACTCCTCACGATAACACATCGCGGTGGACAGATTTTGAAGGGGCCCATTACTGCCAACGCTTGGTGCTCATGGCTCCCCTTGATGTGGGCAGGACTTGTGACTTGCTACCAGCCAGTAGACTGCAGCAGAGGCGACTTGATTGCATGCACATGGTGGCGTGGCTTACGTCCCATAGGATGGCAGGACTTCTCTTGCTATGGTCTCTCTCCCTGGCTGGTTTTGAACAGGCGAGTGGCCACATTCGGGTCCCCTGTGGAAAGGAAAGGAGGGTAGCCTCTAAGGCCTGAGGTGGACTCCAGGCAGCAACCAACAAGAACATGAGCCCTCTGTCCTACAGCTGCAAAGAAATATATTCTGTTAAAAATGTGAGCGTGCTTGGAGTGGGTCCTTCCCCAGTCAAGTCTCAGATGAGACACATCCCCAGCAGAGAACTCAATTTCAGCCTTGAAATGGCAGGGGACCCAGCTGGACATGCTGGACTCTAGACTCACAGAAATGGCGAGAAAATGTGTGTTGTTTTGAGCCACTATGTTTGTGCCGATGTTGTCATACAGCAATAGACAGCGAATACAGATGTATATACATTTTCAATTCCCCATCTTATAGGTGAAATGTTACATAAATTGTCCAAGTTCACACAATGAAGCAGGGCTGGGATTAAAGCCCAGGTGGTCTGGTTCTAGACGGTTAACCCTAACCACTATATTTTGCAGCCTCACTTTACCTGCTAGCACAGTAATCATTGCTGTATACCACTCCCCGTCCTAAGGGTGATGTCTTGGTTTGCCAGGGCTGCTATGACAAACACCACACAATGGGTTGGCTTAACAACGAGAATTGACCGGCCCACAGTTTTGGAGCACAGACACCTCAAACCAAGGCATCGGCAGGGCCATGCTTCCTCCATGACGCCTGCAGCGTTTTCGGGATTCCTTGGCTGGCATCTCTGCCTCCTGTCACAAAGCTCGCTTGCTCGCTGTCTCACTCTCTCTCTCTCCCCCCACCCCACGTTGTGTCTGCTCTTCTAGTTTCCACTGATTTCCAGATTCTGACTCCTCTGACGGCGTCGGAGGGTCTCGTAATAAGGTCTCTAGTCCTATGGGTTAAGACCCATCCTCATTGAGTTTGGCCACACCTAAGTAGGTCCTCAGCAGACCCTGTTCACAAATGAGTCCGCAACTTAACTGATAATCCATCTTCAAAGGATCCTATTTACAAATGGGTTCACACCCACAGGAATGTGGATTAAGAACCCACCTTTTGTTTGGGCACATAATCCAATCAAACACTGGTGGGGACCCCTGCCCTCAGGCCATGACCCCCTCTTGGGCACCAGTCACAATCCCTTGCCATCCCAGTGCCAAGGCCTCAGCACGGCATTTGTGTCAGCACGAGAAGAGATGAGGGCTAATGAGTCACGGGCGCTCCGTGCACAGCCCTGGCATCTGGGAAGGAGCAGTGCTGAGGAGCAGACGAGAGGCTCCGGCTGTCTGTGGCTCTGAATAAACTCTGCCAATAACTCAAGTTTCCCCACAAATAAAGAGGAAAATCAGTCTGTGGGTGTCACAGAGAGAGTCTTGGCATGAAAGTCAGGAGGTTTAGGCTCTGACCTTGGCTCTTGGCCGTGGGAACCTGAGTTAGTCATTTAGCTCTTCTTGGCCTCTGTTTTCCCATCCCTAAAAGAAACGGTTTGGATTGAGTGACTTGAAAGTCTCCAAAAACAAATTGGACCATCCTGAAAAACTGTCATACATTGAATTTATTCAACGCTTTCCTCTTCTTTCCCCCTCCCTCCCAGAATTCAAAGAGCCTTCATTTCAGCTGCCTGCTTTTGAAACCCAAGTGACACATGTCTAATGGAGAGTAAGCTGAAAAGCAAGAAGCCTCATGGGGTCAGAGACACGAAGAAGGACGGAACTCCTAGCCAAAAAGAAGAAATTTTCATCCAAAGCTGTACACACCCGGAGCCCCCAGCCCGGGCCTTTTCCGCCCACCGTCAGAGCGCGGCCTCCAGGACTCCCCCTTCCCCTGCTTTCCCTTGCAGATTGAGTCCCAGCCGGCATGACAGTCTCATTTTTCACTGAATGCATGCAGTGAATGCTAAACTGTAATCTCTTTTTGCATGCTTCGGTTCCAAATTCATAAGCGGAGGAGCAGACCCGCTGTCTGCGAGGTAGCGCGGTTAACAGCTCTGCCGAGCAGAGCCGGGCGGTCGCGGACCCAGAGCGCCTTTTCCCTGCTTCACACTTTGTCAAAATGCATCATGAGTGACACAAAGAAAGGGCCCCTGGAAACTCCCCGTTTTCGAATCCTTTTACTCTCTGATTGTTCTTCCTCTTCAAGCTTTGGCCATCCTCAAAATAGGGCTAGGGCCCCTGCCTGGGTTGTTTTCATTTTAAAACGGAATGCACCCCCAAAGAGAGGCCTTCCCACAGCTCTGAGGCTGGCCGTCTCCTGCGCATTGTCTTCAGCTTCTGCTCACTAAGCCCCGTGCCGTCTCCGAGATGCTGCTTTCTCCCTTACGCCAAGTGCCTGGTGTCTTCCCTTGCTGTTAAAACTTGATTTGATGAAGAGATCTGGTTGAGAAAAAAAAAAACACGCAGCGCAGGTCTACCTCTCTAGAATCCTCTGCTGGCTTCCCCTTACGCTCAGAATAACCCAAGCCCTGCTTGTCTCTCCCACTCCACTCCATGTCCAACAGCCCTGGATCATCACCCTCTTGCCCTTCTGACTTTCTCCTTCTTTCTCGGTACCCCAAATGGCCTTTGCTCTTTGCTGGGAGCACCCTTTCCTGAGATCTTTCCCTGGCTGTTGTGCATCTCAGGCCTAATGACCTGTGCCCGGTGATGTCTTCCCTGATCTAGCAAACGCCGCCGGTGCCCTGCCCACACCCGCTCAGCATGAGCCATGCACGTGACCCAGAGGTCCGACACCGGCTTCTGTGACTCTACCGGAGGCTTTCTCTGCTGACCGGAGCCCCCTTGGCCCAGATCCTGGACAAACTGGGCATGCCAGGGAGTCACACAAGCGCAGTCCCAGGTGCACTGCTTAGCCAACACTCTTCTCCTCAGCTAGGAGAACTTGGAGGAATGTGTTCAGCCCTGGCTCCGGGAGCTCCCCACGGGAATTAACTCCAGTTGCCCACACGGTAACGTAAGTGGTAGCCCATCTTTACTGGTTTCTGTCTTCCATCCCTAATGCACCCATATAAGCCGTTTGCACTCAAATCCTTGTCTCGGGGTCTGGTTCTGACATGAGTCTAAGGTATTCTCTCCCTATCGTTCTCTGCCTATTGCCCTTTTCTGTTTTCTTCACAACCCTTCCAGTCTCCAAATACTCTTTCCAGTTTATTAATTAATTGCCTACTTTTTATCGCCTCTCCTTTCAACATGGAGAGTGCAAACTCCATGTGAGGAGACGGTTTTTCAGCTGTCCCCAGCGTCCAAACAGTGGCTGGCCCACCCTAGGTGCTCAGGAAATGTTGACTGAGTAAAGGAACGAACTCCTCACTTAACAGCTTACCGTGCTCTTCTGTCTTTCAGGAGACTTTCCCACTTAAGGCTCAAATACCCTATAAAGCTCCCCTACCCTTCTGCTACCCCCACAAAGGAATAAATAAGCAAATCAAATAAAATAATGTTTAAAAAAAGGAAAAGAAAAAAGCAGTGACAACAATTGCCCTGTTGTCTATGAAAAGATCAAAGTGTCAAAGGACAGGAGACAATGGTGTTTAAAGAGAGACGTGGGAATTGTTACTCAGTGGCTTCCGTGGAGGCAACCGTGGTCTAGCTATAAACAGATGGTCTAATTGCAACGCCAGAGTGGCGTTCTCTGCCAAAGAAGTCTAAATCACTTTTCAAATCATGAGAGGAACGTCTCGGCTCCTTTCTTAAAATGCCACGTGACTAAGGGGTGGGGAGACTGGGGACAACTTGGAAGAGGTGCTTGGCCAGGAGATGGGCACTGCAGAAACTGCCCCCAGGGAAGTAAGTGAGATGATGAATGTGGGGGCATTTTGTAAATAGCAAATCCCTTTCCCCATACTGTGTATTTTTATGAAGATGATACATAAAAATTGCTGCTAATTAATCCCAGGTGATGCTCCTGTTGAAAAAAAAATTGCGTGATCAAAAAGCCAGAGGGCGAGCTTATGTAAATGTCAGATCCAGCCATGTCCCTGCTCAAAACCACCCATGGCTCCCCATCTCACTCAGAGCAAAACCCAAACTGTGTGATTGGCACGGCCTCCCCTCCAGCCCTCGGCCTGCTGTCCTCCCTGCCATCAGTCGCTGCTGCCACGCTGGCCTTCCTGCTGGGTTGTGATCCCTCTTAGAACGTCCTTCACGTAAAACCCACAGGGGTATCTCCCTCACTGCACTGTCTTTGCTCAAATGTCTTCCCCTCCAAAAGGCTGTGCCTGACCACACCGTTTACTCAGCTCCTCCGATCATTCTCCACCTCCCTTACCCTGTTTATTTTTCTTCCTAGTCCTTATCACTCGCTGACATATTACGACTCCAATAAATATTTGATTGTGCCTGTCCTCCACTGCAGGGTAAGTGCCACAAGGGTTTCATTTCAATGTCTTTGTTTGAATCACTGTCATTTCCCCAGCAGCTGTGGCAGCATCTGACACAGGCAGCGTTCAATAACAGAAACATCCATTCGTTTTACAGTACCTGTAAAAAGAATGGATGTGGTATCTTTTCCTAGATGAAGAAAACAAACTTACGAGAGGTTTCATATCCATGCTATGCATTAAGTAAACACCAAAGTCAGAATTTGGACCCAGGTCTTCCAATTCCAAGTCCAGGGCTTTTTCCACTATACCAGGTTGTTGCTGATGACAAATTGATTCAAATGTACCTGGCCTTTTCTTCTCTGGGTGAAATATCCCCAATTCAGAATCAAAATTGCCAGTTGGCTAGGGTGCAGAGAACCAGGAGCCCTCTTGCCTCATTGGTGGAAATGTAAATGGTGCAGATGCTACAGAAAACAATTTGGTGGTGCCTTAGAAAGTTACTCTAGAGTTACCATATGACCATTTGTAGGTATGTCCCCAAAAGAACTGAAAGCAGGGACTTGGACACATATCTGTATAATAATATTCAGAGCAGATATTCACAATAACCAAAAGGTGGGAACAACCCACGAGTCCATCAGTGGATGAATGCATAAACAAAACGTGGTACAGCCATACAATGGAATAATATTCAGCCATAAAAAGGAACGACATTCGATACATGCTAAGTTGGGGTAAACCTCGAAGACACACTGTTGAGTAAAATAAGCCACACAAAAAGGACACTGTTATATGATCTCACTTATGTGAAATAGCTAGAAGATGCTCAAGTTCAAAGAGATAAAAAGTAGATAACACGGTGCCAGGAGTTGGGTCAGGGATAGAGTGTGGGGGGTTCATGCTTACTGGGGTAGAGTTTCTGTTTGAGGTGATGGACAAGTTCTGGCAATGGGTGGTAGTCATGGAAGCACAACATTGTGAAAGTGATTAACACCACGGAATCATATACATGAAAGTGATTAAAATGGGAAATGTGATGGAAATGGGAAATGTTATGCTATATGTAAGTTACCAGGATGAAAATATTTTTTAAAAATCAAACTGCCTGATAACCAAATGAATATGGGTTCCTTTGCTCATTCCATGCAATTTTCCAGGCCCCGTGCTAGGTCCTGGGACACAACTGTGAAGAGCCACAATCCCCGAAGTCTGGGAGCAGAGACTGGTGGGGAGAGGAGAAAACACGGGACAGCAGGATGAAAGCCAGACAAGGACGGGACAAGCACAGCGTAGTGTGATGGTGAAGACAGGGCCAGCCTTGCCTTCCATGAGCTGAGTCCAAAATTTAAGAACTCCCCTGCACACAGAAGTAAAAGGAAGCGGGGAAGTAATTCATTATGAATAAAACTTAAAATGTAATGTGGAGGCCAAGAAATGAGGTTGATGACATCTTACTGGGCTCTTGTCTAAACAGCTAACTTACTTTTCCTCTCTTCCATGCCCTTCCAGTGTCTTGTTTCTCCTTTCAGGCGATTTGGCATAGTATGGTTTCCAGATCAAAGAGAACTGAGTTCAATTCCTGGTTCCAAGTGACCTTAGACAAGTTATTTAAATCTTTCTGGGATTTGGTTTCCTCCACTGTACAATGGGAATATAATGATATTTATCTCATAAGAGTATGAGGATTAAATAGGGAAGTACATGGAGAGCACAATGTATAGTACTTGGTACACAATAAGCTCTTAGTAAATACTGTCTGTTATTATTCTACATAGAACAACACTTCACCCTCACTTTTTCAACCTGTTCCTTAGCACTTCTGATTATTATGGTGGTAATTTTTAAAGAAAAAACTATTCAGAGGTGGACAACTGGATTGAAATAATTGAAAGAAACTGCCAGAAAGCAACTGGTTTGTTCTTTCTGACTGAATTTAAATGGGAAGTGTATATGGCTCAAGTGGATGTGCCAGATGGGAGGTCCCGGGTTCAGTTCCCAGTGTCTCCCAAAGAAGACAAAAAAGACAGGAAGCTGACCCAATGGGCTGGCACGTCAGGCTGGCTTGGCAAGCTGATGCAACAAGATGATACAACAAGGGGACACAAGGAGGAAACACAATGCAAAATACAACAAAGCAGTGAGCAGAGGTGGCTTAAGCAATTGAGCACCTCTCTCCCATATGGGAGATCCTGGGTTTGGTTCCCGGTGCCTCCTAAAGAGAAGATGAGCAGAACACGGAAAGCACACAATGAATGGACACAAAGAGCAGACAGCAAGCACAAACAATGAGGGTGGGGAGAGAAAAAAATAAATCTTTTTAAAAAAAAGACTGGTATAGAACTGCTGGAGTAGTGTTCTGGAGGCAGTCACACTGGCTACTCATCTCTTTCCAACTCACTGTTGAGTGCGGTCACTTTGGTGGCTTGAAATTGGCCATAGTGGGAGTATTGACACCATGGGGATCAGCGAACACCACGGATCAAAGCCTTCTTGGTTTTTTTTTTTCTTTTCTGGAGAGGCAGTTCATCGGCACACCACTGGAATTGTTCCACCAATTTTTCCAAAGTTTCAGAGATCAAGCTGGCCAAAATGATCAGCCAGGTTCAACCTGCTAGTTTGACCTTATGTGGATGTGCTCTGTATGTACACTTGGCAAATTAGATTAAATAGTATAATATGTTGGGAATTCATCTTAGGGACAGAAGGCAGTGAAAGTCCTTCAAGCTCCCTCCTCCCACTGCCCCCGTAGGGAGGATGCAATTGGAACATCTCACTGAGCACAATCACAGAAAGCTTCTCAGAGGAAGCCATATCTAAAAAGTACAAAAAAACAGGGAAATTATCAAAGAAACAAGAAGAGTATTTAGGCAAAAGAAGCCTCTTTGAGGTCTGGAGGTGAGCAAAAGTATAATGTGTTTGGGGAATCAAAAGTAATGTCAGCAGAAAGTAGGAGAATGGAAGAGAAGGAAGATAAATTTGAAAAGGTAAGCAGGGCCAGATCATATGGTAATTTGCTGGAATTTTCTCCTACAGTTAATCAGGAGCCAGAGTTAAAGGAGGCAGGAGGCATGATCAGATTTGCCTTTTGGCTTTGGTGTAATGTTTGTTTGTTTTTCCTTAAAGTTGGGCCGTGGACTGGCCAAGACAGGCTGGAGAGAAACCTGCCGGGAGGAAGCTGAGGCACTGGTCCAGGTGAGACCTGACCCAGTTGAGAGACGATGGGGAAGACAGTGAGGGAAGAAAGAAGTGGGAGGTTGTAAGAGATGTTTTGGTGTGGACCTTGATGACTGAAGTGGGGTCGAAGTTGAAGAATGGGAAAGACCCAAGGACGAGCCCAACCTTCTGGCCTGCAGACAGCCTCAGCGTATTCCTTACTGGCCCCGAGCCTAAGGATGGCTTTGTTGACGTGGTGCCGCTGCTGCAGGCACGTTAACTACTCTGCCCCACTCGGGCAGACGTCCAGTTTTAATGATTCTCTCACCGAACTGTCAGGTTGTTCGACTAAATTAACTCGACTGACAGATTGTTTAGTGGTGTTTAGACAAGGCTAATACTGCTAGAAATAACAAGAGTGGCCTGGTATGTGAGCATCAGGTCATGAATTATCAAAGACAAAGTTCTCTACAGTCTGGTGCCAAAACCACCTCCCATTCTGAGTTTAAAAGGAAGGGATGAGGGATGAATCTCAAAAGCATCATGGTGCCTTGTGAAGCTCTAAAATGGGGAAAACTAAGATAGGGTAAAAAAAAAAAAAAAAAAAAAAACACAACTGGAACAGTGGTTGCCCCGGATGGGGCAATGGGACTTGGGGCTTGGCTTGGGACCAGCCCAGAAAGGCCATGAAGGAAGTTTCAGAGGTTATGGAAATGGTTTATATCTTGCTAAGGGTTTAGGCTAGGTGCTATCAAATGGCCATAACGCTCTAATATTCTGTACAGTCCTGCACTGTTCTAAGGACTGAGTGTTTGCTTTTAATTTTTAACCACAGTTTTGTTCTCCTCAACATTTATATGAACATTTTTAAACATACAGAAAAGTTGAAATAATTGTAGAGTTAGCCTATATACCCAGTCACCTACATTTTTCTCTTTTTGCCTCATCGTATATCCCTCCATCTTATCTTATTGATCCATCTTATTTTTGATTGATTTCAAAGTAACGACAACAGTACATTTCATCCCAAATACTTCAGAATGCACCAATTAAGCAATAACTAGAGCTCAGTCTTTGTTAATAGTTCTCTTTCAGAGATAAACTTTACCTGCAGTAAAATGAACAGACTTAATGCGCAGCTTGATGAGTTTTGAAATGCAATTGTGTAGCCACTAGCGGGGACTTCTTGTCTTTCCTGACAAGAAGACTGAGATGGTGCCGTCTCCTAATAAATGAACGGTTTCCTTTTATGATTGGCATGACTTGACTTCAGGAGGAGAATAACTGCTGTGATCAGGCCAACATTTGTACATCTGGTCTACATGACAATTCAATTTACCATTGTAAAGGAGTAAGTTGGCATTCTGGTATCTAAAAATTAAAAAAATAAAACAAAACAGGGCTCAAAGCCTAAGAGGGGTGCCAAACGTTAAGGCACGTCATTGGCATATACCTTCATCATGCGTCCTCTATTGGTGCTATCGCCTCCAAGAAAAAGACAAAAGTCAGAAGCAGGTTAGCTGGTCAGGTGGCACCCCCCAGTTTTCCCAGACAAATTGCTTTCACATTGTTTTCTTATAAGAATGTGCAAATGGAAAATGAACAGAAAGCAAGTCAGAACAGATGTCTAATATCATTAAAGCTGGCTCCAAAAGAATCCAGATCTCAGTTTGGTATATTAATGCTCTATTTATCTTTAAGCACAGATGGATATTTTTATTGGTATTACTTTGTTTATCTGGTTTCAAGAAAGGTTAGTGCAGGGGGCAGATGCCTCTGTTATGAGGGAGCATTCCTGCTGAGGGAGTCAGAGAAGAGGGTTAGCCTTTTCAGGAGAACTTTAATTAGGAAAGCCAGAGTTATAAAAGCTGGCAGCCCTTGCCTGATCTAATGAGGCCAGTTGCAACAACAAACAGAAAGACAAATAAGACATTGGCAAGCCTGCATTTTCCCACCTCTCCACCTCACCAACCAAAGAGGAAAACAACACAACCACCACTTCCTTTCCAAATGTAAAACAAGCCATGACTGAAACCAAGTTCAATAAAGGATAGTTGACAACCAGCTGGGTATCACCTAAGACAACCAAGAGCAATAAGTCTGTTACTAATGCTCTAGTTATGAGCATGTGGACCTTCCGGAAACTTCTAAGTGAAATAATTTCCACGTGACTTGTGAACTTTATGGCTTTTATTACATGATAGTCTGGAATCTTGGGAAAATGCTGACTTTCTCACCACCATTTTCACCTCTAAGTTTGTTTTCCAATGGAGGTGATCTCATGTCTCTTTTTTTAGAAGAGGTAAATGGGCTTACATATCCCAATCTCCAGGAAATTCCTCATTGGATTGGATTAGGAGAGTTCATTTGCCTGATGGGACTTCCAAGAATAATTACTAACACAAACGCAATGTGTTTATTTTGTCACCAATAGCATAACTCCTTGTTATTAATCGTTTTGTTGATTCTTTTTTCTCATCCTCTCTGTATCTATATAAGCAGGTGTATGAGGAAAAGAGGAAACACAAAAGTCTGGGTTTGAGAGTCAATACTGCCCCTTATTCTGTGACCAAGGGCATACCACTTACCTCTCTCTGTCACAATTGCTCTCCCTCAAAACTGGGGATACCGGTTACCACCCCATCCATGTTACAAAGTTGTTGTGAAGATATGAATTCATCAGGTCCTGCCCCAAATCGCTGTTTCTTACACATGATGCTCTCTCTTCCTAATTGCTCATGTTGTGTTTGCCTCAAGCTCTTATTATAGTCTTCTCTTACTTTCACTCTCAATTCCTGTCTACTCTCTCTTCCCAACCCATCATCTTCCTTCTATTGTGAATTTCTTCTGCTCCCATTTCAGTGCCTGTAGCTTTTGCTATTTCTGTGGTCTCCTCACTGGTCTACCTGCACAGGTTTCTTCCCCTGTTCATCTCACACACACTGATCAGGATAAATCTACCTGATCCGTATCCAGATACAGAAATGCACTCCTGCACCTAAATGTTCTCAACAGCTCCGTTTAGGATACTATCTCCACTTGGTATATTGCTGCTTATGAAGGAAGATTCATCCTCAGCCTAGTTGTCAGGCATCTCCTGTGTGTAGTCCTACTCCCCTTTTCTACCATGTTCCCCACTCCCAAACATCCCTCTTCAAACGACTGATGCTTTAAGCCAATCTGAACACTTATCATACCCCTTACATTCCTAGAAATATCCAGATTTTGCTCCTGCCGCTCCTTCCTGGAACGCCTCTTCTGTTCCCCTCCACTGTGTATACAAGTTCATATTATCTCACGAGGCTCTCCGTTCAAATGCATCCTCCGTGAAGCCATTCCTGCTTCAATTCTGGTGGAAGCAGCTCCTTTCTTTATCCCCACAGCTCATTCTCTGGGTCTCTCCCATTGCACTTATTTTGAGTTCCCCCATCAGGATGTACTATTGCCTATTAGTGTAGTAAAGTCCTTCAGGGAAGGTTCTCTGATTTGTTTTTCCTCCTCAGGGCACCTAGCACAGAATAGGCTTTTAGTAAGTACGCCTCTGTTACAGAGACATCCCACTTTGAGCCTCAACAAGTGCCTTCTACTCAGATGCCAGCCTGTCTGGACATGTCTGAACTTGCATAAGGAATGGAGGTGCCCTCCGGAGAGCAGCCCATCCTAAGGGAAAGAAGGTGAGAGAGAAAAGCTTGGCCCCATAGCAAAGCCCCACTCACGGAGGCAGGGGCTTGGATTTTGAGTAGAGTATAATGTTTGCCTTTTCAGTGTTGTCTCCCCACACCAGAGCTGTTGGCTAAAAAAAATCTAGAAACCATCAGAACACAAACAGTGTTTTTAAAAGTCCCTGTGAAAACACTGGGAGAGGGGAAGAAGCCTTCTCCTCACCGTGCGGGAAGTGTTTCTGAGCCTTTAAGAGCTCCAGAGGACATGGTGCCATTGCTTTAGCACCTTCAGGATGCACTGCATTGTAATCCTGGTAGACAGTGAGAAGGGCCGAAAGGGAGAATCATAATAACAATAATGATGCAGGTACTACATAAGACCTAACAATATTTTAGTGAACACATAAAAGACACCTCTGGAGACCCCCCCAGAAGCAAAATTAGTGGAGAGCAGGAAATGGCCCCTGCCCACCCTGCAGCACCTTTGTGCCCTGTGTTCCCACGCCTTCCTGCGGAGACACCTGCTTTGTTCTGACCCACTCGGTAGCTTTAAGGCTGCATCGTTCAGGAAGGGAAGAGGAGGAGGAAGCGCCCTTTATCTTTATGTCAGTGACAGGAGACGCTTGGCACTCCCAGGCTGTTCCCGATTTCTTGGACTCACCCCCACATGGCTTCGTGGTCAACTAAGCAACTCGCTTTTGCCCTTTCCCCAGCCACGGCCAGGCGACTCGACTCCTCTCCCCCTTCCCTGCTTTCAGCACCTCTGACTGTGTTTATTTAAAGGGATTTGTACATCTCCAGCACCCGGGGCTGAGCCTGGCACACGGCAGCATCAAGCAGTATTTGCTTAATGGAACGCGCGTCCTGGGAGAGGGCGCAGGGGAAGCGAGCCCTGGCGCGCACGCACGGGGCTGCTGCCACCCCGCTGTCGGGTGTGGGGTACGTGGCCTTGAGAAACCGCGCTCCCCTGACGCCCGCCGCCTCTGCCTCGCGTCCGGGGGGATTCCCGGGCGCGCCCCGGTCGAGGGGGCCGGCGGGTGCGAGCGCCCCGCGCCCTGCCGCGCCGTCAGGTGGCACCTCCCTGGGCCTGCGCCGCGCGGGTGGCTTATGGGAGCGGACAGCAGAGGAAGTATAGTTAGCACTCATTCATTGCTTATGTTGTACAGGCTGTCAAAACTAATGAAATTTTATGACAGACGGGCAACGACCGGCTTCCTGGTGTTATTTATCTTTCTCGCTTCTGGCTCGGAGCACTGGGTGATTTTTCATTTACGTTTAAAAATGGGCCATGATGTGAACCAATGTATATGAGGTGCAGAGGTGCCCAAAGATGTACTTACCAAATCCAATGGATGTGTCATGATGATGGGAACGAGTGTTGTTGGGGGGGGGGGAGAGGGGGGGTGGGGGGGTGGGGTTGAATGGGACCTCACATATATATTTTTAATGTAATATTATTACAAATTCAATAAAAAATAAAAAAATTTAAAAAAAAAAAAAAAAAAAAAAAAAAAAAAAAAAAATGCCAAGATGACTAAGCGCAATTCGCCTACTCAGAAAACTAGCAAATTGTATCAATGCACAAATGTAATTAATAATCATCCGGCGTGAGTAATGAGAGGCAGTTAAGCAGGGTTGTCTATCTTCCCAGTTCCCCTCCCTCTCTTCTACCACCCTTTCAGCCAGTTCCCAGACTCAAGGGACATCCATCATGCGTTCATTTTTCCTCTTTGCTCATATCTGATAGCCAATATTTTCAATAACAAACAGAAGGTCCTTGCCGCAGCTGACGTGGGTTCCTGTGGCTCAATGGATCTATTTGTAGCAGGCTTAGAGGGGATGATGCAAGTGGATGTAACACATAGGGGGGGAAGATAGGAAATTTAATGCAAGAAGGGATGGAAATCCTGGGAGACAGGTTAATCCTAGAGTGACAGGACTCAAGATTGTGAGTCTGTGTTTACATAACCAAGAGAAACCCACAGAACAAATTAATCATAACATCCCGAATCTGTAAGCTGGACTTGCTTTGAAAAATTCTTTTGTATACATCAGTTCATTCGCTTATCTGCTCATTCCTGCAAATGTTATCTGTGTTTCTCTTGCAATTTACTCCACCTGCTAGTGCAGGATCTCCTGCCTCTGCTATTTCCTGCTCTCCACTAATTTTGCTTCTGGGGGGTCTCCAGAGGTGTCTTTTATGTGTTCACTAAAATATTGTTAGGTCTTATGTAGTACCTGCATCATTATTGTTATTATGATTCTCCCTTTCGGCCCTTCTCACTGTCTACCAGGATTACGATGCAGTGCATCCTGAAGGTGCTAAAGCAATGGCACCATGTCCTCTGGAGCTCTTAAAGGCTCAGAAACACTTCCCGCACGGTGAGGAGAAGGCTTCTTCCCCTCTCCCAGTGTTTTCACAGGGACTTTTAAAAACACTGTTTGTGTTCTGATGGTTTCTAGATTTTTTTTAGCCAACAGCTCTGGTGTGGGGAGACAACACTGAAAAGGCAAACATTATACTCTACTCAAATCCAAGCCCCTGCCTCCGTGAGTGGGGCTTTGCAATTTAACTTTATGTCCCTTTATTTTGTTCTTTCATCTATCTTTCCACTTTTTTTATCAAAAGATAAAGTAGAGGTATAAATTTAGTTGCAGATGGCTAGATTAATTTAAGCGCAACGCTTTGATTAATGCACTTGAAATACTTCATAGAGCTCTGGGTTCCATCTCTAAAGCAATAAAAGAAAAGAAGATATGAAAATATATGAGATTGGACTGCAAAATAATGGGACTCAAATTTTTTCAATAACATGGTATTACTGGAACTCCTCTTGCATTCTTCAGTGTCAATGGTGCAGTCTTTTAGAGAGCTTTGGTAATATGAATCACTCAGTTTTGAGGGGAAATCTCATTTTTGGAAACAACCAAAAATCAACCAGAGCCAAACCTGATCAAGCAGAAAACTTTTTTTTTTTTTTTTGGTTAAATATGAGGTGCAATTTTAGAGTGATGAAATAGAAGAGATAAATTTTCTCAGAAGCAATTCCAAAGTGGAATTCTTTAAGCATTTCAAGGCACTATTGTAAGGAAAAACCATAGAGCCCCACCAAGAGACTACTTTGAAAGAATACTCATTTATCTTTATCATCCCTTATTCATTTCTCCCACTGAATGGGGATATAAGAGCCACAGACCCCATACATCCTAGGGCCACCACAAATTTCCCCCAAGGGAACCCTATTACTTGTTACAACTGTGTCCTCTCCCATTCTAGAAAATGCTCTTTCTCTCCTTTAAAATTCTCTGTCCTCTCAAGCAATTGAGCCCAATTGTCCACAGGGGTGGACTGGTTCACATTTTCTTTTAATTTTGAGGTGCAGGTCTTATTGAGTCTACACCCCAGGTACTGTTCTCCCATTAGCAATTATTCCAACATTATCCCTTCCCTGAAAGCCTGTCTCAGCAACTAAAGATATACTCATTAGGTGCAGTGATTTCTCCTGTTAAAAAAAATCAACCAAAAGGCTAAGCATAAAGTCTCTGAATTGAGTTAACCTCTTCCTAGGATGGATTTTTGCTCCTGAAGGCATCTTTTTCCTGTATCCTTCTATCTACACTCATCCCCTATGGAGCTGATGCCCGGGGGCCAGGGGGCACAGAGCCAGCTTCCTTCAAGTCAGGAGGTGCCCTCCCCAGTTGGGGTTCTGAGCAGTTTTTTCTATCTCAGTCATCTCTGAGTAACTTTTCCAACAGGATGCTCTGAGGCAGAGATGGGACTGCTCCAGCAAGAGACCCGGCAGCCCTGGCCCCACGGCCTTTCAGACACTCTTGACAAGTAAGGAAAGCAGGTCCCAGGAGTGCGGCTGAGCTGAACAGGGCGAGATCTAGCCAGGTCCCGAGGCTGCAGCTCCTCCATTCAGTCAACTTCTTAAAGCAGAATATCAGGACAATGGCACATTGACACTCAAGAGGTAAAATGCCAGTCTAGGAAGGCAGGCAAGCTTTTAACAGTTAAGTTTCAAAAAAAAACCGAAACAATCAAGCCAGGGATGAGATGTCTGAAGTTGGGAGAGAGACAGTCTGTACCTTTCCTCAGCTGGCCTCGGGATGCACTGCTGAACGAGCTTGGTTCCAGTTTTAGCAAACAGCGTTCATTTCAAAGGCTGCCTTCTCTGTCAAACTAAGTTTGTAAACACAGCTATTTGCTAATAAATGTGACCTTTGAATCATATTACTCTAAGCACAGACTTACTCTGTCTGCAGGCTGGGGCAGGACAGGGTGGGAGAAGAGGAGGGAAACCCAGAAAAAAGACTTGAGGGAAATGTACACAGCTTCTCCTCCACACTCAGGCCTCAAACAAACCTCAGGTGGTCCATTTCTGTTCCAGACGTCACCAGTTCTTCCATTTCTTCAACAAATTTCCTTTTGAATCTTTTGAGTATCTCCAATGCACAAGGAGCTAGGGGAATAAGGTGAAGATGCTACAACTGATGCTACAACGTGAAGAGCACGTTCATGTCTTCAGTGACTTCCCACGTGCAGCCATTAGATCCTTCACTAATATTAATTACGGTAGCCTTTTAGAAGTATGTTTGTTACGTGAGATGTCTAGACAAAGGTGCACTTTGAAGGGGAAGAATTCCATCTCCGCCCTGATGGGATTGTCAGGAAGGCTTTGCAGAAATTAACTTTTGAACTGGTCCTGGAAGGATGTTTATTATTTTAACAATCAGAAAAACTTAGACATCATTCCTATATGAAGCAGCACGAGTGCACATCAGGAGAAAGGGGGAGCCAGTTAACAGCTACTGAGCGCCTAAATTGTATGAGGTATGCTTTGTGTTCTCACACTCAAATGGCTGTGGTATCAAAACTGCACAGAGGGGGAAGCGGCTGTGGCTCAATCAGCTGGGCTCCCGTCTACCATATGGGAGGCCCTGGGTTCGCATCCTGGGGCCTCCTTGTGAAGGCAGGCTCGCCCGCACGCTGCTGAGAGCCACTGGCCCTGGCACCACGGAGTGCTGCCCAGCCGGCAAGTGCCACAGAGAGCCAACTCAGCAAGGTGACGCAACAACAGAAAAAGGGAGACAAGCAAAAGCACAGAAGAGCATGCAGCAAATGGACACAGACAGCATACAGCAAGCAAGCCACAAGGGAGGGGGTGGATAATAAATAAATACAGACACAGAAGAAAGCACAGAGAATGGACACACAGCAAGCAAAAAGCTGCAAGGGGGGGATAAAAATAAAAACTGCATAGAGGGAAGTGAATGTGGCTCAGATGACAGGGCCTCCACCTATCATATGGGAGGACCCCAGTTCTATCCCTGAGGCCTTCTGGTGAAAAAGAAGAGAAGAAAGCGTGCCTGTGCAGTGAGCCAGTGCCCACATGATGAGCCAACTGCTCATGTAGTGAGCCGAGTGCCCACATGAGTGCCTGTGTGGTGAACCAAGTATCTGCGCAGCAAGCCAAGCGCCCACATGGTGAGCCAAGTGCCCAGGTGGCAAGCTGAGCGCCCTGGCAAGTGCCCATGTGGTGATCCAGTGCCCACCCAGTGAGCCACTGCCCACACAAGTGAGTCACGCAGCAAGATGATGATGCAACAAAGGAGAGATGAAGGGGAGAGTCAAGGTGAAGTGCAGCAGAGACCAGGAACTGGGGTGGTATAATTGACAGGGAAGCTCTCTCCACATCAGAGGTCCCCAAGATGGAATCCCAGTGAATCCTAGAGGAGAAAGATGAGAAGAGAGAACCAAAAAAAGAGAAATAGATACAGAAAAGCACACAGCGAGTGGACACAGACATCAAAAACAGCAGGGCAGGGGAGGGGGAGGGGAATGAAATAAAACCTAATGGGGAAGTGGACTTGGCCCAATGGTTAGGGTGTCCGCCTACCACATGGGAGGTTCGTGGTTCAAACCCTGAGCCTCCTTGACCCGTGTGGAGCTGGCCCATGTGCAGTGCTGATGCGCTCAAGGAGTGCCATGCCATGCAGGGGTGTCCCCTGCGTAGGGGAGCCCCACGCACAAGCAGTGTACTCTATAAGGAAAGCCGTCCAGCGCAAAAGAAAGTGCAGCCTGTCCAGGAATGGCGCCACAGAGAGCTGACACAAGATGATGCAACAAAAAGAAACACAGATTCCCAGTGCCACTGATAAGAATAGAAGCGGTCACAGAAGAACACACAGTGAATGGACAGAGAGAGCAGACAACTGGGGGAGGAGGGGGGAAGGGAGAGAAATAAATAAATAAATCTTTAAAAAAAAAAAACCTAAAGGAGCAAGATGTAGTAAGATAATAGATTACACAACAACCAAATGTCATTGAAAAATCTGTTGGACCATTTGAAACCATGATCTTTGGGTTGTGATCTAAAATGTAGGAGTAGAGTGAAAAATGAGGCTGGAAAGGTGATGAGAAGCATCTTGCATGCCCAGATTAGAAATCTATACTTTGAGTAAAAGATACTGGGAGTCATTAAGTATTTGAGGGTGAGCATAAGTCTAAGTTTGTTCTGGAAACCAACATAACAGTAAAATAGCCAAGTGGAAAGACAAAAATGAGGAAAGACTAGAGAAAGGGAAACTAGAAGGTTTTGGACATGGCCTTTTGTTTAATATTCATGCATTATGTTTTGGTTGTTCTCTTTACTGTTTCCAGTTCCATTTAAAATCCTGTTATGGCATTCCTTGTTTCCTTTCATTGCTTCCTTAACACTGTCTGCATGTTTATCTGTCCGTCTGTTTTTTCCATCCACTTTTCTATCTAAAATTTATCTCTGCAGCCCATCAGGATAAAAGTGTTCTCAGCTCTTTACATTTGTGGATTCATTTAATAATGGCCCTTTGATGAAGGCATCTGCTCTTTTCCATTGCCTGGAGCAAAACCCCAGCACATAAAACAGAGCTTGACACCTTGAAGGTGCTCAATAATGATGTGTGGTTAAGTGACTCCCCATTTTACAGATGAGAAAGTGAGGCACTTAGAGGTTAAATGAGTTGCTTGAGGTCACACCACTGCTACAGTCCAGAACTGGGCATCTAACTCAGAGTTCCAGAGCTGGGCATCTAACTCAGAGAGCAGAGTCTTGAATTCTTGATCACAATTCTGCTTCAATGGTTTATCTCTTTCAAGATGTTCTTCTTCTTCTATGCCATATTTCTCATTTTCTTTACTGAATCTCTTCATTGGCATCATAATCATTGATTCAGCATAAGAACATTTCTGTTCAGCTTGACATTTACCAATCCTTATAAGTTTATGAGTCAAATAATTTAAAAATGTCATAAATGGTTATGGTGTTCAGGCATGTGAGGTGTCTTCATTTTCTGGTTGGTGGCATTCAATAAGTCTCTGTACTTCTGTGCACTGAAAACATCTTTGTTTTTCTGGGTCCTTATCTCACTAGTGGTTATTACAGTTATTACACCTGGAATTATATGCACCAGAAAAGCATACACTAAGACACAAATAACAGATGAACTGGGTCACAAAAAGGTGAGTGAGAGGAAATTGGTTAGAATCCCAGATCATGTGTCCAACATACATCAGAACACAAACACAGCAATCTCTGTCTGCTATTAGTAGTCTACCATTGCCTTCACAGTACGCCATCTGCTTCCTTCTCCCTGGCTGTATGCTTAGCACTCTGGAGTCCTTAAGTATCGGGTTAATTAAACTATTACATAAAGTTTTTAATGTGTCTAGGAATTCTGGGCAATTTTATGAGTTCTAGGTATTTGGTATTTATTCTTCCCCAATAGATTGTAGGTTCTTTGAAGATAAAAAGTACGTTTTCTCATAAACCACAACATATACTAGAGCACTTAGGGAATGCTAAATAAATATGTCACGTATTCACACATGCATACACCCATGCACATTTGTACACATGCACACATATGGTAGTAACCTGCTCCCTGTCAGACACAAGTTACCTAGATTTTTCCCTCTGTTGACTGACTTTCTTGTAAAAGTTTCATCCAGAAGAAAGTAAGTGCCTCACTTACTTTTTATCTAATTTCACATTCTGCAATAAGCAGCTTTCTTTATTTCTAGACTTTTTGAATCAATGACCATATTTACTATTATTCTTTCTTAGGCTTTTGAAGATTGAATTAGACAAACAGTCCTATGGCAAGCAATGAAGATTGTCATTTTATATATAAATAATAAATATAGCTATTGTGTATCTACAATATGCTGGATAAGGGTAGGCACTACAAATAAATATAAAATACAATCCCTTAGCCTTAAGAAACTCTTAGACTTGTCTCAGAAAGAAAACATAATAAATGTAAAATAAATTATGAAAAACTGTACATTTAAGTAACAAGTAGTTCGGACAAGAAGGATTGCATGAGATCAAAGGAGCGTATGCATGGGCCAAAATGGTCCAAAAAACTATGTGGAAAGGAGATTGTACCTTAAATGATGGTTATATTTCAGATGGGAAGTAGGTAGAGATCTGCCCTTGCTGCTTCCTCTCCTTGCAGTGGTGTTGTTCAGATATTGTCTGTAGATGACTGGCTCCCTCCTGTTATTAGGATTCTGAGTGCAAGTGGCACATGCTTTCTGTCTTGGTGTGCCAGGGCGGCTGTGAGAAATACCACACGCTGGTTGGCTTGACCAGTAAGAGGGCATTGTCTTATGGTTTGGGAGGCTGGACTAGTAAGAACAAGGCAGGGCAGGGCCTGCTCTCTCCTGGAGTCTGGTGTTCAGGCTTCCTCGTCACATGGCAGTCTCTCTCTCTCTCTTCCTGTGTCTGCTCCTCTGGCTTCTACTGTGTCCAATTTCCTATGTTTCTGACGACGTCAGCCATAGGATTAAATATCACCCTCATCCAATTTGGGCACACCTTCACCAGTGAGAACACCGTTACAGGCCTTATTTGCAAATGGGATCACACCCACAGGAACACGGATTGAATATCTTTGGGGGAGGGGGTTGGGGCATGATTCAATCCCCAGCATCTTTCTTGATGGCTAGATCTAAAGGAGTTACCCTGTTACCCCCTAGTACAGTACTTTGTTTTAAATCTCTCCTTAACATCTGATTTTTTTATTGTTTTGTGCTTATTTATTTTATGTTTCCCTTACTAAAATGTAAGTTCTGTAAGAGGAGTGGTGTTTTCTTGTTCTACCATGTTCACATTTGCTGAAGGATGCAAAGAAAGTTCAATACAAATTAGGTGGATGGATGAACGGATGGGTGGTTAAATGAATCACGAAAAAGACCAACAAGAGCTAAAATGTAAAGGATATACCCGTCTAGGTGACAACTCCAGCTAAACCGGAGAGGTTATATTTGGAATAATGTTGCCCCAAAGTAAAAGTGAGCAAAGGATAGAAATAAGGAATTCACAAATGTAGAACCGAAATGTCTAAAAAGCATATGAAAAATATGCAATCTCATTAGCTAGTAGAGAAATGCTAATTGAAAAATAAGGTAAACTAAATGCATAAAATCGACATTTTTTAAAGATGATAAAGCCCAGATTTAGAAATGTTTCTCAAATTCAGCACTACTTCTGGGGGACGATATCTACCATTCCTTAATATCATCTACGGATTATTTAACCTAGCAATTTTACACTTGAAACAATTAGGCAAAATGGCGCTTCAAGAAGGTGAATCTCAGGATTGTTTATAAACGTAAAAATTGAAGAAAACTACCCAAATGTCTCACAACAGGAAATTACTTTAGTGGATTTTAATCTGTTCATACAAGGGAATATTATGTATCCATTAAATAGAATGTTTTAGGCATGGAAAGATGTTCGTGACATATGGCTTAGTGAAAAGTCATTATAAAAATAACACAATAAAATATTGCGAATATTCACTGAAAATAAACTGGAATTCCAGAACCAAAGTGGTCAAGTAAGAATTATTTGCTATAACTGTTAGATCAACTGAAATTTTTCAGTTCCATTGCAAAGTTGGGGGCTGTAAAAGTGGTAGGTGTAAAGAAAACCAAGCTGTCAAGAATATGAGATAATTATTAATTCTAGGGGAAAACTGTATGGTAAAGGAACAATTATTTTAGTGCAAATAGTTGAGCTACAAATAATATTTGCATGCCCTTAAGAATGCAAACACTGCACAATGATAAAAACAAAAGTATGCTATCACTACACTGCAGGAAAGTGGAAAAAGTGTAAGTGAGGGGGGTGGTGATGAAGGAAAGCTAAATGCTCTTCTCCCGTAGAAAACATTAAAAAGACAACACCTCAAATAAAAGTCAGTAAATAGTAGTATAAGGATACCATGTAGAAATATGGAGGTAAATACCAAAAGAAACAATAAAAGGTTTAAATGCAAGTGGCAGGACTTGGAGATGGGTGTAGCAGTTCTCACTACCAGTTCTATAAAATTTTTCAACAAACATGTGCCTACATTGATTTGATTAAAAATTAAAATTGAAATAAGAATTGGGATTTTCACAGAAAATATTCTGATTATCAACTTTACCTGGATTCAGTAAAGTACCAGGCTCTGCTTTACATGGTTTTAAAAAATAGCTTCCAAATTAATAGCAGCCAGTCAAACAAAGCTTGAAGTTTTTTTCTTATTTATTTACGTATCTATCCATTTTAAAACTGCCGTCCTGTGGCAATGTTTATAAAGGTAAAATACAATAAGAAGGGAAGTGTTTCCCCAATCTAGGGGATCCAAATGAGTCTCCATGAATCAGGCCAGAATCAGTAAGGCACTTCCCTTAGTAGCAGATTTAAGGGTCTGAAGAGTCTCTTAAGGGCCCTAAATCCCAACTTGATGCTCACCAAGGTCTTGGGGGATTCATTAGCTCAGATTCTCTGCCCGGGGACCAAGGGAGAGCAAGCACAGTAGTGCCATAACAAATAAAGAGTAGTAGAAGAAATATTGCATCAGTTCAACAAGCGTTTCTACCAAATAGCAGGCACTGTGTTGGGCCCTGGAGGCACAGAGATGTATGATCTAATTGTGGAAGTGTTAGAAATACTTGCACAAATAATTTCAATACATTGTGGCAAGTGCTGGGATAAGGTTATACACAGGGTATGATGGAAGCCCAAATAAGAGCCATTTAACCAAGATGACTAGCTTGAAGAAGGTAGAAGAATTTTCCTAAGAGAAATTAAGGTAAATTTAGAGCACGGGTCCCAAAGCCAGACAAACCAAGACCCCAATCCTAGCTCTACCATTTACGGAATCAATGGAGAGTTCCCTTAAACTCTCCAAGCTTTATTTTCCCATCTGTCAAATGGGAATGGTAATCGTTTTGTTGCAAAGGGTTCCTGTATACAAATCATGAGTTCATGTATACTAAGCATGAAACACTCAAAAATGCTTTTAATTCTGATCAGTGTTCACATTTGAAGGTTGCTATTACGTGGAAAAGGGTAGAGATTTCTTGCTGAAGAAAGAATAGACATTGGTGGGCTTCAGAGGAAAGGGTCCCTATCCTTCTACCCACACGAGTCCTGGGAAGAGAGCAAAATAATGGAAACAATCTGTAGAATCTTTGATAAGGGGAAAGGTAAGACTTATTGTGTGGATGGAGGTTAAGGATGTAGTAAATGCCGAAGAAAAATTGCAGTGTGATAGGTCTAGGAGGATGAACTGTAGACATTACTACAATTTTCTCATGTGTCGACATGCCATAGAAGCAGCTTGGGAGAATATTAGCCCTGCAAAGGACATGGATATATAAATAAAGAAAATATTTTTGGTTACTAATTCCCTTGTCTGCTGGGTCTTCTCTGCTATTAAACTCATTCAGCAGTTTTGTTTAGTTTTTTATTTCAAGCTTGATATTTTTATTTCTAGAAGTTTTCTTTAATTTTTTTTTCAAATCTGATCAGTCATTTGTACAGTCTCTTGCTCATGAGTTCAATCTCTTCTTTATTTCGTTGTGTATGCCTATTTTATATTCCTTCTTTGACAATTCCAATATCTGACATCTTTTTGTTTTTGATATCAATGTCTTTAATGTCTGCTGCCTCTCACTTATGATGACTTGCTTTGTTGTTATTTTGTCTTTTTTTCCTTCTCCTTTTTGTCTTTTTTTTTTACTATAAATTCTTGTTCTCCCATAGGAATTTTTTGAGGCCTAGTTTAAAGGTGGGTTATTATATTTTAGAGAGCATTTAGAAGAACAATGGGTCAGAGTCTCAAGTATACTATACTGTCAAAAATAGAAGTTGGAAATTACTTATTTTCACAACTGCCATCCCTAATATTGAACTCTTTGTGAACAAGGGGCCATACCTTTTTAATCTATCACATGTCACAGTAAAAGGAGCTCATTAAGTGTCTGGCAATTAAAATTATGAATGAATATTATTTTGATTAAGGTTAAGTACCCATTAAAAGAGATATAATTTTATTTTCTCTGATAACAAGAACTTGAATAAAATATTAATGTACTTATTTTTTTTTCTTTAGCCTAAAACGACTGTCTCCACAACTTGCTCATTCTTTTCCCCAGAAGAGAAGAAAAAAAAAATTAAGGGTAAAGTGGCAATAATTTTAGGAGAAATTTGGAGGAAAGAGGTGTTACAGAAGAATTTCACATGTTTACAGAATCTTAATGTAATTAAAGATTCTTGGAAAAAGAACAGGAATGTCATTTCACCTCAGTCATTAAATATAATCCTATATTAAACCCTGGCTACTATTTAATAAAGAAGTCTTTGCAAACTCACGGTTATGAAATAGACTTGGAATGGTCACATAAACTAAGCGCAAAAAACAGTCAGAGTTTTGTGATCAAATATTTTCTTACATGGTTACAACCCAAAGACTTTTAAGCAAAAGCAAACTATTCACAGGAGTGCTCTCCTCTAACAGATACTGTTCTTTCCAAATCTATGAATGAGGAACGCCTGCCGCCCCCATTTCGTCCAGCCCCACCTGCCATATGCATTCTTTGGAACTTAAGAAAAAGAGAAAGGAGAGCCAAGATATATTACGTATGTGCTGGAACAGACCTGCTTTGCTTAGGCATTCTGGTACGGCTACCCAGAAACTGGAATACTCACAGAGAGCCCTTGAGTAAGAAGGAAGGAGTAACGTGAAAACAACAATCCAAATCGACAAAAGGAAATAGGACTTCCATTTCTGGCAAGTTAGCAGATTAAGGGACCATGAAAAGCCTCCCACTATTAACATGCAGAAATGAAAGATAAGATAATAAAGCCTTTAAAATTTTTATATCTGTGCTCCAGAAAAGAAAGGGAAAGGACCTAGGTCAGAAAGCTAGGAGACAGGTGAGAGCTACTCAGGTAGGTTCTTAAGCGGATGCTGCAGCCATTGAGGGAGTTACCTGAACCAATTACCTGGGCATTTGACACTTAATGGGTTGCAACTTCAAGGAAAGGTGGGAATAATAAACTCGGCACGAAGTCCAAAGAGACAACAAAGAAATTGCCTCAGCCATTATTCTTGGTGGAGAAATAGAAGACTAAATAAGTAAATTCCCCATGAGCACTCAAAACCCCAGGTTGGTGTGTTTTTGGAGTTTGTTTTACACTATATTCATTGTATGGAGAATCCCTGAGCTGAAAAGTAACATAAAATTTGTCTTGGGCTGGTCTTTAAAAGAAGCAGATAACACATTTTAGCTACTCAGGCTTCTGTAGCTTTTCCCCAAAAAATCAAGCCCCTCTGGTAATAGTAAACTATAAAGCACATGATGAAATTATTCATTCTGAATGAAAGTCAGTAGACTTTCAAACTTTTTTATACAAGTGTAAAATCTAGAGGCCCCAAGTAAAAAATAATTGAAAAATAATTTGAAAGCAAATATGTGATATGTTAAAATGACCAAAGGTATTAAAAAGTATAGAAACAATAAGGTAGAAAGAGAATTAATGAAGTGGAGGTAAAGTCTGAGTGCTCTTCCCAGAATACAGTATGAAAAATTTAGAAGCCTGAAAACTTAAAAGAGAAATTAAACCACATAGTACATAGATTGGGAATCTGTTCTCAGTCTCATGGTTAAGAAATAGATTTGGAATGGTCATACAAATTAAAACATTTATCTAATAGGAATTCCAAAAAGAAAAAAGAATAAGATAATGGAGAAGAAACAGTAGTCAAAATGATAATAGTTGAGAATTACTCAAACTTGATTTATTTTTTAAAATTTTTATTTATTAATTAATTTTTACTTACTTTTTTATTTTACTTTATTCTTAATTATCTTTTTTAAAGTTAATAGATCACACAAAACGTTACATTAAAAAACATAAGAGGTTCCCATATACCCCACTCTCAAACTTGATTTAAAAACTTCTTCAGAGGAAAGAAACACAGTAAATCTAAGCAAAATAAATAAAAAATAAATTCACATTGACACTCATTGCAGTGAAACTATGTAAAGCGTAAGGAAACCAAAACATCCCGGAAGAAAAACATAAATTGTCTACACTAGAACAGTAGCCCAAATGGCAGCAGAATTCTAACAGTAACAATGGAGGCTGGAAGATGCTGGACAGCCTCGAAGTACTGAGGGAAAATAACCAGCAACTTAGAATTCTCTTATTAACTAAACTATAACTGAAGATTGAGGATAAAAAAATACATTTTCGGAAAAAGACTATTAGGGTTTGCCACTAATAAGAGGCAGCAAAAATAAAATACCTGCAATTGGGGAAACAATAGTTGGATAAACCTATAGGTAAATAAACAGTGACTCAAATATCACAAATAGAAATGATAATTTAGGGGATATTATTTTAAAGAGGAGAATAACATATACCATGCAGTTATGCCATCATAGATATATTTTAAATAATTAGTAGCTACCACTAAAAAACAGAGAAATAAAATCTGTAAGTTCAAAGAGAAGGTCAAAAAATAAGAGGATTGGGAAACGGACTTGGCCCAGTGGTTAGGGCTTCCGTCTACCACATGGGAGGTCCGCGGTTCAAACCCCGGGCCTCCTTGACCCGTGTGGAGCTGGCCCATGCGCAGTGCTGATGCGGGCAAGGAGTGCCCTGCCACGCACGGGTGTCCCCCGCGTAGGGGAGCCCCACGCGCAAGGAGTACGCCCCTAAGGAGAGCCACCCAGCGCGAAAGAAAGTGCAGCCTGCCCAGGAATGGCGCCACCCACACTTCCCGTGCCGCTGACGACAACAGAAGCGGACAAAGAAACAAGACGCAGCAAATAGACACAGAGAACAGACAACGGGGGGAGGGGGGGAATTAAATAAATAAATCTTTAAAAAAAAAAGAGGATTAAGAGACATTCACACACACCTCAGCATACACACAATATACTGGTTTTGACACAAATATGGTGTTAAAATTTGATAGAGATGGGGAGCAGATGTGGCTCAAGTGATTGAGCTCTCACCTCCTGGGTTCAGTCTTGCCACCTGATAAAGCAAAAATAAACAACAAGAAAACTAAAGGAAAAAACCAACTCAGGAAAGCCACTGTGGCTCAGTGGCTGAGCACTGGCTTCCCACATATGAGGTCCTGGGTTCAATCCCCGGCCTTGGTATTGGGGAAAAAAAAAATTGATAAAGATGATTACTGGGCATATGAATGTTCATTATACCAATGTCTATTCTTATCTACATGTATAGACTGTTTAATAATATAGATAAGCTAACAGCAACAAAAAAAGACTCGGCATCAAACCAGTAGAAGGCAGGAAGTTGAAGTGAGTAAATATAAAGTATAAAGAAAAACCCGATTAACAGAAAAGATTCTGTAATTACAATATATGTAAAGAGAGCATTTCATTATTTAAAAGATGAAAAATCATATCAGGAAAAAAGTTAGCTCTATGCTATTTGTAAGACATATAAAAAATATAATGAACCAAAAAGGTGAAAGAAAAAGGATGGAAAGAAATATGCAAGTGAATATTAAGTGGAAAAAAGCCTTTGTGAATGCATAAATATCAGGCAAAAGAATAACTTGGGCAAAAGGCATTATTACAGATAAAAGGACATTACATGTTAGTAAAAGAAAAAATTCATCAGTAAGATGTAATTATTGTGTGTGGCTGTATATCAAAATTTATAAAGCAAGAAATAATAGAATAATAAAAAGAAGTTTACAAATCAACAGAGTAAAAGATTTTAATATTCTTTTCTCAGAATTTGGTAGACTGGTATCTGATGGCTCAAAAAGACAAAAAATTAGTAGTGATATATACAATTTGGACAATATGATTAAGAAGTTTCATTAAAGAGACATATATAGAAGAATGCTACATGCAGCAATTAAAGGATATGCATGTTTCTCAAGTACATATGGAATTTTTCAAATAAGTTGGCCATGCACTATACTGCCAAGCAAGTCTCAGCAAAGAACTGATATTCCTTCAGACCACATTACAATAAAAATTTTAAAAATCAATAAAAAATGCATTTGGAAATTTTAAAATACAGTTCTAAGCAACCAATGAGTAAAGAAGCGATAATGGAATTTTAGAACCAATTCATGATAAATTATGTATCTGGAAAATAACCAGTGAAGTTCTGGTAAACGTTTTACAACAGGCCCTCCAGGTCAGCATGTGTGTAGGGAACGGTGCTAGTTTGTAATGTTTGGGCCTCTCCACAGTGTAAACTCTCCCTTCACGGTGATTTCAAGCTACCAACAGGAGTCACTGAAGGCAGAATAGGGAAGAAATACACACAATCAGCTCCCACAGGCCAGAATGACCTGACTCCAGCAGTTCAGCACACCACTGGAAATAACTAAAATATCTCTTTAAATGCATATATTAAACAAAGGAAAAGTTTGAAAATGATGGCATTTGGTATCCACATCAAAAGTAAGGAAAAGAAGAGCAGATTAAACCCCATAAATTTAGAAGGAAGGAAATAATAAAGATAGGAACAGAATTTGATAACATTAAAAGCAAAAATGCAGTAAAGAAGATTAACAAAAGAAAAACATTGGTTCTTTTAGAAGACAAATTAAATAGGCCAATTCTAGTTAAGTTGATAAAAGGAAGAGAAAATTCAAATGAAAGAAACTATTATTTTTAAAAAGAGAGCTTAATAGAGACACAGTAGAAAATGAAAGAAAATACTATAAACAAATGCTATTAAATTTAAAAAACATAAAACTAAAAGGGCAATTGTCTGGAAAACTGTAATTCTCCAAAACTGATTCAAGGAGAAATATAAAATGTGAGTATACCTATGATTATCAAAGAAACCAAATCAGTTCACCTCCCCCTGCTGCTGCCCCTAAATACACAAACACACACAAATCCCCAGGCCTAGCTGGTTTTATAGGTAAGCTATGCCTTCAAGATATGCTGAATTTTAACGTAATAAAATTTCAGAAAAGTAGAAAAAGGAACAAAGCTATCCCACTCATTTCATGAGGTCATTAAATCATAATGAGAAATTATAGGCCAATCTCATATATGCACGAAGAGACAAAAACACAAAATAACAGTCCAAAATAATTCTAGCAGTATAGTGTCTTAAATCATTGCTAATTGAGATTTATCCAAGAATGCAAAAATACCTGAGAATATCTATTAATATAAATGATCACATTAACAGATTAAAGAAAATCATTTAATTTTTCAATAAAGGCAGAAAAGACATTTAATACAATTCAACAGCCATTCTCAATTTAACAGATATATTTCCACCCCAACTCCAAGTAAAACCAACAAGTAAATAAGTAAATCCTTTTAAACCAACCAGGAAAAGATGGAAACTCCCTTAACCTAATAAAGTATGTCTTTCAAAAACCTATCGAAAACATCAAACTTGATCATGCTAAAAGCTTGAGAATATGCTCTTATTCTACTTTCAATGTTATGCTATAGGTCCTAGCCAACACAATAAGAAAATTTTAAAATAGTTAAAAGATTGAAATATTTATAGCAGCTTTATTCATAATAGCCCAAAACTCCAAGCCACCCAAATGTTCATGAACAAGAGAATGAGTAAACAAATTGTGTAATGCAATGATATACTACAGTAATAAAAAAAATAGATTACTGATAGAGGAAGCAACAGATGAATCTTAAAGCATGTATGGGAAACAGATGTGGCTCAACCAATTGGGTTCCTGTCTACCATATAGGAGGTCCAGGCTTTGATTCCCAGGGCCTCCTGGTGAGGGCAAGCTGGCCGATGCGGCAAGCTGGCCCACATGGAGTGCCACCCTGTGTGGGAATGCTGCCCTACACAGGAAAGCCACCCATGCAGGAGTGCTGGCCAATGCGGAGAGCTGGCGCAGCAAGATGACACAACAAAAGACACAGGGGAGAGAAAATAAGAAGACATAGCAGAACAGGGAGATGAGGTGGCGCAAGAGAGTAATCACCTCTCTCCCACTCCAGAGGGTCCCAGGATTGGTTCCCAGAGCCTCCTAATGAGAATACAAGCAGACACAGAAGAACACACAGCGAATGGACACAGAGAGCAAACAATAGGGGGAATGGGGTGGGGGAGAAATAAAAATAAATCTTAAAAAAAATGATAAAAAAACTAGAAAAACAACAACACATGCTGTGCAAAAGAACTCAGTCCTCAAATAATACGTACTGTATGATTCTATTTATATAGAAAGAGGAAAAACTAATTGAAAGCAATTAGTGGTTTTCTAGGGTTGGAGGAGAGGAATTGATTACAAAGGGCATAAGGGAATTTCTTGGGGTGATGGAATTGTTCTGTATCTTCATTGAGGTAGTGATTACACGAGTGAATATATTTGTCCAAGCTTATTAAACTCAATAAGATCTGTGCATTTTATGATATGGTAATTTTGATGCAATTTTTAAAAGCACAATAAACACATAAAGTTAAAGGACTGGCAAAAAGGGAAGAACATAGAGAAAAGGATATAATTGTTTACACAAAATTTCAGAGAGACTCTACAAACAAATACTGCTACTATTAAGTAAGTTCAGCAAGGTTGCTAGAAATCAATATACAAAAATCAATAGTAATTTTTAAATGTAATTTTTAAAGGACATTGTAAATCATAGCAATAAAAACTTTAAAGTGCCCAGGAATAAATCTAACAAATGATGTGTAAGACTTTTATGGAAAAAGCAATAAAACTTTATTGGAGGAGAAAATAAAGAAGGGATTTACCATGTTCATGGATGGGAAGGTTTGACATTTTAAATATGGCAATTCAATTTTTTGAATTTATCTATAAATTAAATATAACTTCAATAAAAGTTCCAATAGGAGTTTCAAAAAAACCTTGACAGATCATTCTCAAATTCATGTGAAAGAACAAAAACTCAAGACTAGCCTAAAAAAAAAAAAGGATGAGGAAAAGGAGAAGAAAAAGAGCAGTGGGAAGTATCCTTTTTGCATATTGATATTAAAACTAAAATAATTTAAACAGAGTGATATTGCCACAGTATAGAGAGTCTAGAAATAGAACCACTTAGATATGAAAATTTAGAAAATGACAGAGATGACATCACAAACCACTGGGCAAAAAAATTAGAAATGATGCTAAGGTATCACTATATGGCAAAAGATAGATCCAACTATTCATACGGAAGAAGATAAAATTGGGTAGTTACTTTATTGTATACCTAAAATTTACCTAAACATTAAAAGCAAATTTTAAATGAATACATAGGAGAAAATATACGAGAATATCTTTGTGATATCCACGTACTGACCTATCACTTACGATGATAAAAAATAAACCATATTGAGAATGTATCTATATTAAAATAAGACCTTCTGTATCTCAAAAGACTACAGAAAGGTCAATAGCCATTATGGGAAGGTATTTACAATGCCTATAACTGACTTTATATAATCAGAATATAATGGAATTCTTTAAAAATCAGGAAAGAAAAAGACAAACAATTCAATAAAAAATGAAACACAAATAGATAATAAAAATACAAATAGATGCTCCTGCAGCTCCAATAATCAAAGAACCGCAAATTAAAACAATGAAATATCATCCAATACCTCTCAGTAAGTCCAATAATACCAAAAAAAGGTGGGGCTACTGGAAAGTGGGAAGCCTTATGCAGCACTGGTAGGACTGTAAATTGGTACAACTACTTTGAAGAAGAAATTTGGAATACCCGCCTAAAACCTATTGACCTCAAGCACACACAGAGATATGTACGTGTCTGTTCACTGCAATATTGTCCATAATAGCAAAAAATGGGGGAAAAAACAAATGTTATTAAATTACACACTTTCTAAAAATATACAGATAAATACTAGGTATACTTACTATACATGCACACATCCTTAAGGAAAGTATGTTATGATGCACAGCAATAGCCATATTGTGTCGTGATTAGGGAAAAGGACTAAGGAGCCAGAATTGCGTGGAGTAGGAATCCTGGCTCTCCTGCTTTCCAGCTGTGGGGCCTTGGGCAAGTTACTTACCCAATCTTTCTCCAGCTCCCCCTATGTAAAAGATGGGTAATAATAGTGTTATGGATGGAATCATGTTCCCTATAAAAACAGGCGTCCTCTGGGTGTGAACCCATTTGCAAATAGGATCCTTAAAGGTGTTATCAGTTCAGGTGAGGATCAACTTAATCAAACTGGGCCTTAACCCAGTATGACTGGAGGCGTTATAAGCCCATGAGAAGTATGGATGATCAGGAGGAGGAGACAGGACGTGACAGATGGTTGGCAGAGACTGAGTTATGCCTTATTGTTGCAAGCCACCACCAGAATGCCAAAGACTTCAGAGAAAGCATTGATTCCGGACTTCCAGTCTCCAAAACCATGAGATAATAATTTCCTGTTTTCCAAGTCAACCAGTTTGTGGTATATGTTACAGCAACCCTGGCAAACCCCACGCAAGAGACCCTGTGACCACCCTTTGCTAGGAGGATTAAAGGAGTTATGCATAAAGCACTTAAATGCTTGGCATAGAGTAAGTTACTGTTTTTATTAGTATCATTATCATCATCATCGTCGTCATTGCCATTACCACCAGCAAGACAGTGAAAGAGGGGGGGAAGTGATGAGGATATATCTGTAGTTTCATGTATGAGTAAACAGGGCTACAAGCTGACATATAATAACCCAAGGGTAAGCATATGCTGTTTATGAAATAACTTTCTGGGTTTTGCTGTATGTTTCAAATAGTACATATATTAAAAGTATTTTTTAACCAAAAAGATGAATGGTCTGTGGAATATTATGGAAAAACGCTAAAACCACCTTGTGTATTGAATGCCTTTGAGAGGAAAGTATTATAAGAACATGTTTTTGGACAAATGCTTGACAGCTAACTAGCTGCTGGCAACAGCAAGTTACAAGTTAACAGCTGAAGAGGGAAAAGACTGGGAAGTTAAAAGTAATTCTTTCCAGGAACATTTGAGAACCCAGAGCAGCAGAAAAATGTGCAGAAAGGCAGTTTCTCAGAATGGCTTAAACTCAGATCATCACGAAGTGCCAAGAAGTACTGTTAGCTGATACAAGTATCCAAAAAAAAAAAAAAAGTTTCCTGAAAAAAACAGTCACTAGACTACCCTATAGAGTATTTCTTCATTTAAAAAAGGGATATTTACTGAACTTCAATTATGTATACAAAGATGTTTTCTGTTTGTCTTTTTGCCTTAGTGGATTTCAGCTATTTTTTTTTTAATCTACTTTATGTGCATATACCACAATAAAAAACTTTTTTGGTGCCGCAGCAACTCTAAGCATCATGACTTTACACAGTCAAGCTCAAAAGCATTAAGTAATATATAGGGTAGCAGGCCCCTTGCTCCTCTTCTTTTTTACCAGGTAGAAAAATCTTTCCTGTAAAAGAATTTCTCCTCCTTCTCAGCACCCAGAATTGCGTCATGCGGAAACTCTTAACTGTTCACTGGCGAACAGGATTGGGATTACCGCAACAGTGTCAGACTCGTTGATTCATTTCCTTGTACTGCTACCATCTTCTTCTGGCATATTGCCACTTACGTCTGAACCAAACCTGGGTTACGTTATTGAGGATGAAGAGCCACAAAGATGAACGTAGGCTGGTCTTGGCAAATGGAAAATGCAAAAGCAGAAGACAGGGGAAGCACACAACTCCACAGCAGCTACTCACATTTCCCCAGCAAGATATTTTGCTTGTGGCAGACACTGCTGACTGCACTCACCAGTCATTACCCACGTTTTTTCCTGGCAGGAGTAAATGATTTGTTTATATGTTGGGCAGTCAAGTGTTTTCCAAAAGTTGAACCCTTCCATGACCTCGGGGGTGAATCTTAACTGGCCTCACCCCATTTCTGCAATCCCATTCCCGTTGCCAGGACTGGCTGAGGAATGAGAATGGAAGGGAAAGTCTACCGAGAGCTTCGGGAAAGGCCAGAAGAAAGGCTGTCTCTGCTGGAGCTGCTACAGCCGTCTCGCAAGCCTGCGGGTTGTCAGGGTGTAGCTTCTACTCTGAAAATAGGTCCTGAGTAATGCTGTGAGCCTCTGAATTGATCAACCTTTTAACTACCCTATCCCAAACTTAAAATGGGAGAGAATAAATTTTCCTCTTGGTTTAAGCCATTCAGTTACATCTTCCACTATTTACAGTCCAAATCATCCTGATACCATATCAAACAGAAAATAGAGAGCAAATTTACATTAATATAAAACGATTTAATGAGAGAATTTAAAAACCTAGATAGACAAGAAGCAAACAAGAGCACATCTGACTACTTTAAACTGGTTCAAATCCACATGGACAGAATAATCAGCTTCCACAATACTTAAAGAAAAACTTTTATTAAACACGCACTACATGTAAGGCATTTTCCTGAGCCATACGATGAGGTGGGATTCAAAGAGTGGGTGAGAGACACAAAAGTCATCTAATGTACAATCCTTAAATTCAAGGAAAGTTCAGCCAACAGTGAAAATTCTAAGTGGTACATCAATATTAAAGAAGTGGTTTTTTAAATTATTTTCAAGGACAGTACCTATTATCAACCAAGTAATAAATTGCACCATTCTACCATAATATATCAAATATCAGAATCCTGTACCAGACAAAAATTGCTAGGCTGTAAAGTGTATCAGGGAAATCTGTAATTTCATAAGATCAATCCTTCTTTTGAAAAAGCTACTGAAATCTGAATAATTTACTTTACCCATGAGCAAACCTGAATTTTTCATTTAAAGCATTTTTACCACTTTTGAATAATCATCACAGACTCAATTAGTGGAGTATAGATTAAAGAGTCTTCACTGTATTTGCATTTGAGTTCATTGGTTTCTGATTTGGTAGTCTATCTTTAAATTTTATTGATGAAACTAAAGCTGAAACAGAAGCAAAGGGCAAATTGATCTATTCAACTCTTGATGAAATACATCTGTGGTATTTTGAGGAGAACACATTCAGGGCAGGTAGGATTGTAAGACGTATTAAATTTGCATTTTGCCTCCATGGGGACCTTCAGAGAGATGAAGAAAACCTTGGCAGGAAGGCAGCAACCCAGATATACCATACTCTGAGTCTGAATTTGTCTACTAAAGCATACATTTATTAAAACTCCATTTTAGACCATAGAACAAGTGCTTCCATAAAGCAACAGCCCCTACTAGCTAAGTCAGGTTTATTTTGTGTTTTGTTGCAGGTTTTTTTTTTTTTTTTTAAATAAAAGGAAGAGTTGTTTAGCCACCCTGGCTTTATAAAGACGTATCTGAGGCACCGGTCCCATGGTTGGTGGAGTCAGTGTGCTGCTAAATGAAATATGGGCAATTAAGTAGTGGCTTTCTCCATAAGACAATCTGAAAGACTTTTACTATGGCTGTGTGCTCCGTTTTCCTTTTTAGTAGCCAGAAAGTACAATCTTAGCCTGTAAATGGAAACTGTGAGCTAATGGAGCATTGTCATTTTGGGCTGTGTCCCAACTGGAAGGAGGCTTTAATTGGACTGGAAAGAAAATGGGTGTGGCAGCTTGATATTATTCATAAATTCCAAAAAGAGATGTTGGTTTGTCTTTAAACTAGTCTGTTCCTCTGGGTGTGATACCCTTTGATTGTTTTAGTTTCAACTGAGAAGTCTTTGATTAATTTATTAAGATTACGGCTTTGATTTGAGCACATCATTAGAGCATGCAGGGTTGAGTCCCCGCCCCATTGGTCAACTATATAAATGGATGCTCTGTCAAGAACAAGGAAGTAGATACACAGAGAAGACAGAGGAAGAGAGACAGCTCCATAAACACTGCAAAGGCCCTGGGAAGAGAGATGAACCTGATTTGCATCTGAAGAGAATAGAGCAGTTGAGAAGCCCTAATAGATGAGCCTTAGGCCAGTCTACAACTGAGATAGGAAGAAGCTGGGACCACAGAGCCTTAAGAGAAAGAAGGAAGGCCGTACATTTGTAGACATCACCCGCCATCTTGCTTCAACATGTGGCCAATGACTTTGGGTGAGAAAGTACCTCTTATGCTACCTCGAGCTGGACTCTTTAGGGCCTTGTGTCTGTAAGATTCTACCCCAAATAAATACCCTTTATAAAAGCCAACCGATTTCTGGTACTTTGCATCAACACCCCTTTGACTGATTAATACAATATGAAAGACAGGTAGAGGATAAAGGAAGCTTCTTGGGACAAGAGGTTGCTCTCAGCTTCTAAAACTTCTTCATCAGACTGGTCACCCAATAGTCAGCCAGTAAGGACTATCTGCCTCCCTCTTTGTATGGAATCCAGCAATCTTGAAAAATGTGACTACACTGATTTTTTTTAATGAGCACACTTTTTAGTGTCAAGGTTATGGAAGAAAGACAAGACTAAGAAACTGTCACTGGGGGAGAGTGAGGAGACATGATAATTAAATGCAATAAGGTACCTGGGTTGGATCCTAGAATGAAAAAAAAAAGGGCATCAGTGAGAAAACTGGGGAAATTTGAATAAGACACATAGTTCAGTTAATGGTAATATCTTAGCTTTGACAAATGTACCATTATTATACAAGATATTAACATTAGGGGAAGCTATATGTAGAACATACAGAAATACTGTATACCCTTGCAAATATTAGTACATTTTTATATTTTTACAGACATTAGAATTTACGACATAAGAAATTTACAAGAAATTTTATTCTGTGTGACAGAGAATGCAGTGTGCTTTTACGCCAGTGGAAATGAAGATGGTTACAGAAAGATTATTGGCTGTAGAACCTGATATTTGGTACTTGGAAGGAATCCAGAAGATTCACTTGCTTCATTTCAAGGATATATGGTATGTAGTGCTGGCCCACGTGCTCTCCTGGCACTGCAGTGAGAGCTATGGACGTGAGGAAGAAGTTGAAGTCTATCACTGGCAGTGCCATGACTCACTACCTAATTATCCACCTGCCGTAGGCCAGCTATTTACCAGCTGTGTTCTGAGAGAAAAACTGGAGTTTGGGGAAGCCAAGAGGCAGGGAGAGGAGGTTACTAAGGAGTCAGAGATAGTGGGCCTGGGTCCAAAGTCTTATGTTTATTCAAACAGCTTTATTTCAACATGGACTTTGTAGATTGAGTTTTTGCATAAGGTTTCATTGGAGAAGAAAGTTCTATGGGCAAATATGCATTTGTTCACCTGGGCTTTTCATCCTTATTCTTTAACTTTTGATATGGAGATTTTCAGACATACACAAAAAAATAGAATACTTCAGTGAATTCCCATGCACCCAACAATGATCAACTCATGGTCCATCTTGTTTCATCTACTCCATAATCCTGTCCCACCATCTGCTCCTACAGTATTATTTTGCAGTGAATTCCAGACATGATATCGTTTCATCTGTAAAATCGTTTCATCTGTATGTATCTCTAAAAACTAACAGTTTTGTAAAAAGCATAACCACAGTAGACTTATTGCCTAAAAAAATAATAATAATGCCCCATCAAATATCCAGGCAGTGTTCAAATTTCCTAGATTACTCATAAGTTTTTTTTTTTACAGTTAGTTTGTTTAAATCAGGAGTGAAATAAGGTGTATATCTTGCATTCCTGTCTCTTAGTTATCTTATAAACTATAGACTCCCTTCTTCCTTCTTTCCTTTCCAGTTTTTTATTGAGTTGTTCATCTCAGACTTTTCCACTATTCGCTGGTTACATTCTTGTGGTGTCATTTAACACATTCTCTGTCCATGGACTTTTCTTTTTCTGACTTTCTTTAAATGTTTTTTTCCAAGTTAACTTCTATTCTGAGCCCTACTATTCTTTTTTTTTTTTTTAAGATACTTAGATTGTACAAGTGTCACATAAAAAATATAGGGGACTTTCATATGCCCCACTCCCCACACCTCACACTCATTCCCACATTAACAACATCATTTATTAGTGAGGTACATTCATTGCAATTGATAAACGCATTTTGGAGCATCGCCACTAAGTGTGGATTAAAATTTATGTTGTAGTTTACACTCTCTCCCACTCAATTCTGTAGGTTTATGGTAAGATTTATAATGGCCTATATCTGTTGTTGCAGTGTCATTCAGGACAATTTCCAAGTCCCAAAAATGCCCCCATATTATACCTGTTTTTCCCGCTCCCTGTCCTCAGAACCTCCAGTGGCCACTGCCTCCACATCAATGATATAATTTCCTCCATTGCTAGAGTCGTAATAAATCTATAGTAGAATACCAGTAAGCCTACTTTAGTCCATAGTTCATTCTCCAATCGTGGGGATTCTGGGATAGTGATTCCACTCTACCTCTAACTGAGAGGGGACTGTGATCCCATAGGACTGATGGATGGGACTCTCTAGCTTGCAGCTGTAGAGTCTCTTGGTTCCTTGGTATGGTAGTTGAATATCAGCACCTCCATGTTAGTTGTCCTGGGTGAGACCAAAGAACCGGAGAGTAGGTGTTGCAACTCCGTTGAGATTCAGGGCCCAGCTGTGAGCCCTACTATTCTAAACACCCCGCAGCATTGATTTCATTCATTGCTCAGGATTTATTCCAGCCCACTTGAGGCATATATGTCCAAATGCCTACTGGAAATCTCCATTTGGATATCTCATAGTCACTCGCAATCTCCACAAGTCTTTCCAAAACAGAGTTCACTGTCTTCTCTCCCTTCCTCTACCAACATTTCCTCCCTCCCTAGTCTCCCTTCTCCTCAGTGACTGGAATCACCATCTGCACAAATACCCAAGCCAAAAGCATGGGTGCCATCTTTGACCCCTCCCTCTCCTAAATCTCCCATATTCAATCCATTCCAAGCCCTGTCAATTCTACCTGAACCATCAAACCCTTCCACTTTTCTCCATCTCCAATGCCAACACTTAGTTGATGCTACTCGAATTGCTTATCTGGTTTGCTTTGGCAGCTTTCTGATTAGTTTTCTTGTTACAATTCTTGCCTTATTTAAAATTATTTTTCCATTCTGCCTTCACAATGGTCTTTTTAAAACAAACCTGATCACATTGCTCTCCAATTGGAAGCAGGTCATCGGCTCTATCATAAAATCTGAGGATAAAATCCATACAGGGATTAACAGGGAAAGCCTTTCAAGATTTAGGCCCTGCTCACCTTTCCAGACTCATTTCCCCCTTCTTCTTTATTTCCCAAACTCCCTCTGAATCTGCAGATAATATTCCAGATTTTTATGCCTCTCCCTTGTCCTCACATACTTAAACCTACTTTTCTTGGATTTCCACATTTTTTGTCACTTCCTTTAGTTCCCTTTGCTGTCACCACTCAGTACTGTGTTTACTTGTTCATTCTATTTGCTCTCATCATGCCTGGACCTTAGCTTTATCATGAGAATGCTGTATCCCCCACTACACAATAATCTCCTTAAGAGCAGGGCATATGTCTTGTTCCTTATCTATACATTGGACCTGGCAAATGTCTAATACATAGTAGGCACTTAAAAAATCCACTGACTGAACTGATAAAGGAGTGAATGTATAAGTGAATGGATCAATCAGTCAATGAGCAAAAATGCTCATATAAATACAGCCTAGGTCCAAACAGATCAAATGGAATAAAGACAAGCTGGATAATTCAGATTTTCAAAAACTTCCATCAATGAGAGCTTTCAATCTTTTAATATAAATTACATGGATTCATCCAATACCCAATCCATTATTCACTTCATCTTGCTTGACAGGATTTTTAAAATGTAGGAAAGGAAAACTATCTTCAGTGCATTTCCCAGATAAGTGATGAAACTAGAACACAGGCATAGAATTTTATGATAAAACTTTTGGTTAACATGCTTCAAATATTTGATAACCCTTTTGCAAGCACAAGATTAATATTGAAATTGTGCAGTATCCCTCTCTTTTTACAATATTCCTACTAATATAAAGTTTCCATGGCTGTTCATAATGTGTTTCTCTATGTAAAGTAACACTTGCTACCTCTTTTTAAAACTGGTAGTTAGCGCACATAAAAAAATTTAGTCCCTTAAAAAAAGTCCATGCTTTGAACATCTATATCCTTCTCTTTTCACAGATTGGCTTGGATCCTCATTTTACTTGTCAATGGTGCAATTATGAAATTCTAGTCGCCTTTAGTGACTATTCAAAAGTGAGAATCCTCCTATTGTGGCATCTCTGGGGTCCAAAGTAATATAAACAAGAGACCTGCATGGCACACAGAACCTTTGAAAACAATGTGACCTTATGGTGTCCACTGTCATTTTAGGTGATGATGATGTGATTTTCAAGCCCAATTCCAAGGAATAAGCATTGAAATTTATATAGAGATTATTAAGTCCCACCAAGAAGAAGCATCCTTCACTAGCCCCCTCCTGGTTCACCCTACCTTCCTTACCATCACAATGCATGACTTTATAAAGCTACGACTGAGAGAACAAGTAGAAGCACACCTGCAAATTCCTCTTTAACACCAGTTTGAAATGGTATATCCATAAGGGAACTCATCTAGTGAAGTTAGAGGCCCTTAATGTGCACCGGTCAATCAGCAGATGAAAAGCATTATCTAAGCACATTTCTTAGCTTGAGCAATAAGGAACAGAGCCACAAATACCCAGCAAAGTGGGAAAAGCCTCCAGAGCAACTCAGAAAAGGGAAAGTAGTCCTGCTCTCTTTAGTTCATTATACTCAAACAGCAGAAGCCTGAAAGCATTCTAAAATAGGAGTTTTGTGTTGAGAGCTTAGTTCTCATTGTAGTAAATTTATCTCTGAGAACAGCTTAATCTACATCCCAATAATCGTGGTAAATAATTTTGAGATTATGATTGTTTACTAAATAATCTGAAATTGCTGTTTTGATTTCCTCTTTGCCCCGCATTATTTGGGAAAGATGCAAATTGCCAAAAGCTTTGTTTTGGGGATGTTCATATTTTTGTTAAAAATTGCAAGTTTTATTGCATTTTGTGCATGTACAATTCCTCTGTTTTGGAATTTATTGAAATAACATGATCAGTATTTCTAAATGTTCCATGATATATTATGTAAACTTTCTCACTAATTACTTATCTTGTTTACATTGTTTCTTGACCATAATAAGAAAGGTTATTTCAATGTCAACTTTTTCAATAATTCAATAAGAAAAGTTCTTTCACTATGAATCACATTTCTTTTATGAAATATCCTCTTCTTCTTGAATTCTGTGTTATGACATATTTCTAGTTTGAATAATTTTTTTAGGTAAATTTTTTCAGGGTGGGCATATATGGAGTATATACTCTGAGTCCCCAGATATGTCTAAAAATGTCTCATTGTACTGGCAACATAAAAATATATATATATACTGATGATATAAACTTTTGGGGTCACATTTTTTTTTCCTGCAGAATTTTGCCGAAACTGCTTCATTCTCTTCGGGCATTATTAGTTGTGAGAAAAGTAAATATGCCTGTTGTAGCAATTTGATACAATTGATGAATTCCAAAAAGAATTATTGGATTATGTTTGTAAATTGGTCTTTTCCTCTGGGCATATGAGATTATATCAGATTCATATTGATTACTTAATCAAGTAAACCTCTTGTGTCAGTAGGGCACTGAGTACCCACCCCTTTGTAGGTGGGGACTCACAGATAAGAGGCATGGCAATGGACAGAGTTGAGGGTTTTTCATGTTGGAGTTTTGATGTTGGAGTTTTATACTGAAGACTTAAGCTGGAGCCTTGGGAAGAGAGGAATCCAGGAAGCCTGAACCCTTGCAGACATCAGGAGCCGTCTTGCTCCAACACGTGAAAATAGGCTTTGGTGAGGGAAGTAACTTATGCTTATGGACTGCTATGTTTAAACTCCTACCCCAAATAATTACCCTTTATAAAAACCAACCGATTTCTGGTATTTTGCATCAGCATCCCTTTAGCTGACTAATACACCTGTCTATGTTTCTCATTATATTTAAATTCCTTAGAAATTACAAAAAATAATAACTAGGATATTCTAGGTCTATTTTTATTAAATTTATCTGACATTAATTTTTGCCCTTTTAATTTAAATATCTAAGTCTTTCTTTTGTTAGGAAAAAATTTACAGATGCCACAGAGAAAAGGTGGCATTGGAGTGGAGTGGGAAAAGTGGACATGGTGGCTGATATGGGTATGGGGAATGGCAGGAAGAGATGAGATGTGGAGGCGCCTTTGGGACTTTAGAGTTGCCCTGGATGGTGCTGCAGGAGCAATCACCGGACATTGTAAATCCTCCCAGGGCCCACTGGATGGAATGTGGGAGAGTATGGGCCATGATGTGGACCATTGACCATGAGGTGCAGAGATGCCCAGAGATGTACTTACCAAATGCAATGGATGTATCATGATGATGGGAATGAGTGTTGCTGGGGGGGGAGTGGTGGGGTGGGGGTGGTGGGGTTGAATGGGACCTCATATTTTTTTTAATGTAGTATTTTTACAAAATCAATTAAAAAAATAAAAATTAAAAAATTTTTTTAAAAGTATATATAAAAAAAAATTTACCTATATTTCTTTCTTTCATTATTTCCTGAGCTTTGTCTGTCTTTGCTTTGTCTTTCCTTCTGGAAATCCTTCTGTGTGTATATGAGATTTCTTGACTACCTTTTCATAGTATTTTCTCTCTTCCATGCCTCTTATATTTTTTCAAGTCACATTCTTCAATTTATCCTGTCCTGAGCTCTCCGGAGAATGTGTTCAACTTTCCTCTAAGTCACTGATTTGATTTTCTGCACGAAGCAATCTGCTGTTTTCTGTTTGTACTGACTTTTTATTGGTCTTTTATAATTCACCATTTGCTGTTTATCTGAATGATCCTTTCCTGAACTCAAATTGCTTTTAAGTAGAAAACCAATGACCTCTCCAGCCTTCCTTGAGAATATGAACTGGGGATTTTCTAACTTAAATACTTCTATGTAAATTGGGTGAGCATCTGTGGCAGTTTGATGTTATTTATGAATTCCAAAAAAGAGATATAGATTATGTTTGTAAACTGGTCTGTTCCTCTAGGTATGATAACCCTTCATATTAGATTCAGCTGAGACACCTGATTAAATTATTAAGATGAGGGCTTTGATTCAACCACATCATTAGGGCTGCAGGGTTGAGTGCCCACCCCCTTGGTGGGGATAAAAGAGACTCTTACCCACAAGTAGACATACAGAGAAGAAGAACACAGAGGAAGAGAGACAGCTCATTAACATGGCAGAGGCCCCGGGAAGAGAGATGAGCCGATAGTCTACAGCTGACCTTGTGACGAGAACAGAGCAGCTGAGCCCAGAAAGAAATGAGCCCCAGGGAGAGAGAGCCTCATGCCAGCCTAGCTGAGATCAGAAGAGGTTGGGACCATGGAGCCTTAAGAGGGAAGAGGAAAGCTGAACCCTTGCAGACATCACCCACCATCTTGCGTCAATATAGGGCAGCACACTTTGAGAAAGTACCTCTTACGGTACCTTGAGTTGGACTCTTTAAGGCCTTCTAACTCTCAGCTTCTATCCCAAATAAATACCCTTTATAAAAGCCAAGGGATTTCTGATACTTTGCATCAGCTCCAGGTTTGGCTGACTAATACAGCATCCATCCCGTTGAGAGAGCCTGTTTATACATGTTGTCCTATCATAGGTATTAATAATATACCCCTGCAATGCCCAAAAGTGTCCAAGCTCAGAAAATGAATGATAGGGTGACTCTCCACAGAAAACTCGGTTCCGTTTCCCCAAGGCTGGGCTGGGCGTGGTGCCCACTGTGTGCCCCTTCAGAGTTTTCATGGCTAAAAGAAATTAATAGTCACCATGCACTTTTCACTCCATGCCCCGAACGCAGAGCTCAGCTCTGTACACACACAATATTATTTATCTTTTTGTTTTTCTTTACTGTCTGCATGAGGTTATTTAACCCTCACAACAGTTCTGTAAGTTAAAACAATTATTATCTCCATTTTACCGACAAGGAAACTGATGCCCAGAGTTTGGGATTGGGGACAAAGGCGAATCCTGTGTTTCGGTTAAATGTCTTCACTATGAAAAAGCTTGGAGGTAAGAGAGTTTTCTAGTTTTGCTTGTGTGGATCGGGAGGTAGGGGCAGGTGGGGCGGGAGGTCCTGTTGCTGTTGCTGTCATCCAGTCACCCTGGTCCAGGCCGGTGTCTGGCAGGTGGCTCTTCCCTGAGGCTGGCCCTGCTCCTTTCTCCATTGGTACAATGACAGGGCTGGGGTGAGCCCTGTGCAGCAACCTGGTTGGGAGTGCGGGGAGATGAGGAGTGGGAGCAGAGGCACATGCTCTCTCTTCTAAGAGGCTGAGGATGACTCCTTTTACAGACTCGGTGGCCAGGTGAGAGATTTCTGGGGCTCAAGAAACCCAGCCTGCCTGTCAAGCCAACCTTTGGTCTACACTCCTGGCTTTGAGAGCGGCATGCATGGCCTTGAACTAGGACCATGACCTGGTGCAGGGAAAATACCAAGGTCAAAACCTTGACCAATTCAGATGGACTGACCACTCTGGACACAGTGAGGACCCAGACATTGTATTCAATATTCAGTAGACTTGGAGCATGTATGCAATGGACACCACAGGTCCGTGGACTTACCCGGGAATGTGGTCCAGCCCAGACACGTTTTATACCAAAGGATGGTCGGGAGACTTGGCCTCCCTGGGAAACTTGTTAGAAATGCAGAAACTCAGAACCCAACTCCAGACCTAAGGTCAGAATCTGCATTTAGTAAGCTCCACAGGTGATTCACCTGCACTTTTAAAGACTGAGAAACACCAGCCCAAACACTTAAATATGCTTCTGGAAGTCAGAGCTGGGCATGATTTTTACAGGATCACTCTAGCCAAAGAGCAGGCAAGCATCTGCTGTTCATGCGAAAACATGCTTGTTAACATAATTGTTGAATGGGCAGGTAACATGACTAGTAGGTAAAGATGACTTATAAGGACCATGTGTTTGGAAAGCTTTATTTTATTAATCTTTAAAAAAAAGAATCTTGGATATCAACACATCTGTTTGAACCTATCACAATGCCAAAATTGATTTATAAAAAAAAACACTTGGGAGGTAGTCTCCAGAGACTACCAAGGGTGATGTCATCAACATGGCAATATAAGACATCCCCTGAAAAAAGCCTCCTGGGAGATTCAGTGAATAAAAGTACAAATCCCATTTGCTTAGAACTCTGGAGGATGGTTGAGATTGGAGGACTCTACAAATGCTGGATCGAAGAAAAAGGAAAATATCAGGTATGAAACTTCTGTCCCAGACCCACCTGTCTACTTCCCTCCCCTTCACTGGGTCTCGCGCAGCTTGGGAGTTACTCACAGGCAGAGGCCCGGGTCCCTCCCACTTCGCACTGGGGACAGCAGTGACAGAACCCCACAGATAGCCAGGCATTGGGTTCCAGGTCCACAGAGACCCAGGGCAGAGTACAAGGACTGAGGAGGGCTGAATACAAAAGGGCCCCAGAGAAGGTGTATGCTACTGAAGCTAGGTCAATTATCTTTTCAAGTAAGTAGGTTATAGATGCAGGTTGTGTAATAACAGGGCAACTACAAAAAAAGTATTTAAAAAATATGCAGAGAGAAATGAAGAAGGGATCAGTCAGACACATCACAAAAGGTCAACTAATCAACTATACAGAAAAGGAGGTTGCAATAAAGGGAAAGAAAGACAAAAAAAGATATGATATATAAAAACCAAAGGACAAAATGGCTGAAATAAATACTACCTTTAGAGTAATTGCACTGAATGTTAATGAATTAAACTCCCAGTCAAAAGACACAGAGTGGCAGAATGGATGAAAAAGCATGACACAAACTATGTGTTGTTTACAAAGACACAAATAAGTTGAAAGTGAAAGGTTGGAAAAAGATATTCCATTCAAATAGTAACGAAAAAAAGAGCTAGAGTAGCTATACTAATATCAGACAAAATAGACTTTAAATCAAAGCTGTTATAAGAGACAAAGAAGAATACTATATATTAATAAAAGGGACAATCTACCAAGAAGAAATAACTATCACAAATATTTATTCACCTAAACATAATGCCCCAAAATACATGAAGCAAATATGGCAAAACTGAAGGGAGAAATAGACGCCTCTACACTAATAATTGCAGACTTCAATACACCACTCTCATCAATAGATAGAACATCTAAACAGAAGATCAATAAAGAAACAGACGACTTGAATAATAAGATGAATGAACTAGACCAAATACAGAACACTGCACCTCAAAACAGCAGGATATATATTCTGCTCAAATACACTTGTATCATTCTCTAGGATAGACCACACGTTGGGTTACAAATCAAGTATCAATAAATTTTAAAAGATTGAAATTATACAGAGCATCTTCTCTGACCAAAATGGAATGAAGTTGGAAATCAATGGCAGGCAGAGAACTGGAAAATCCACAAATGTATGGATGATAAATAACATACTCTTAAACAATCAGTGGGTCAAAGAAGAAATTGCAAGGGAAATCACTAAATATCCTGAGATGAATGAAAACAAGAACACAATATATCAGAATTCATGGGATGCTGTGAAGACTGTACTGAGAGGGAAATCCAGCATCCTCTCTTGACTAAAAAACACTTAGAATAATAGCAATTGAAGAAAATTTCCTTAACCTGATAAAGGGCTTGTATGACAAACACACAGCAAACATCTTACTTAGTGGTGAAAGACTGAAAACATTCTCTTTAAGGTACAGAACAAGACAAGAATGCCCACTGTTACCACTGCTATTTGGCATTATACTGGAAGTTCTAGTTAGAGCAGTTAAGAAAGAAAAAAATAAATAAAAGGCATCCAAATTGGAAAAAAAGAAGTAAAACTTTCACTATTTGCAGATGACATGATCCTGTATATAGAAATTTCCCCCAAAACTCTACAACAAAGTAACTGGAGCTAATAAATGAGTTCAGCAAAGTGGCAGGGTACAAGATTAACATGCAAAAATCAATAGTGTTTCCATACAATAGTAATGAGCAAGCTGAGGAGAAAATCAAGAAAGATTTCAATTTACAATAACAATTAAAAGAATTAAATATCTAGGAATAAACTTAACCAATGATGTCAAGAACTTGTTCTCAGAAAACTATAAAACATTGATGAAAGAAATCAAAGAAGATTCAATGTAATCCCAATGAAAATTCCAACAACCTTCTCAGCAAAAATGGAAAAATCAATTAGCCAATGTATTTGGAACAGTAAGGTGCCCCAAATAGCCAAAAACATCTTGAAAAAGAATAAAGTTGGAAGACTCATGCTTCCTGATCTTAAAGAATATTACAAAACTACAATGATCAGAACAGCATGGTTTTGGCACAAGGATGGATACATTTACCAATGGAATTGAATTGAGAGCTCAGAAATATACCTTCATATCTATGGCAAATTGATTTTTTAAATAATTGTACTTCAAATTCAAAAAATAAAATAACAGAAAAAGGCAGCTCAACAAGTTATGAAAGCACTATTCCTAAAAATTTCTGTCCAGGCACTTTTCTCTCATCTAATTCCAACTACTAACTCAATTGTTCTTCTAGTGTTCAGAAAGATGCACCAATGAACACAGATTAGTTAAATGACATAGTCAAGGTTTCCTTACTAATGAAAAAAGAGGAGAAAAAAATGCTTAATCATATTCATCTCTTACCAAACCAAACCCCATATTCTCTTTTTTTATCTTTAGCATTAATATAGTGCCAACTTTGCTTTTGCTACAAAAACATTACAGTGTTGTTGTTAACTAGTCTATAAATTACATCAGTTATATATTTCCCATGTATCACTGCATTCTTTACACCTTGTGGTAGAACATTCCTGTATTTATATTAACCATAATCCTCATCTACTGCCAAAATCATTGTTATACATTCTCTGTATTATCCTCCAGCCATCCTCCACTGACATTAATTTCCCTAGACTACTCGTTTCAGCCACAATCACATTGGCCAGTTGATTTTTGACAAGGCTGCCAAGTCCACTCAATTGGAAAAGAATTGTCTTCAACAAATGGTGCTGGTAGAATTGGATACCCACATACAAGAGAATGATAGAGAACCTCTATCTCACACCATATACAAAAACTAACTCAAAATGCATCAAAGCCCTAAGTATAAGAACCAGGAAACTCCTAAAAGAAATTGTAGGGAAGCATCCTCAGGATTTTATGTTAGGCAATGGTTTCTTATACTTTGCACCCAAAGCACAAGAAATAAAAGAAAAAGTAAATGGGACCTCCTCAAAATTAAATACTTTTGTGTTTCCAAGGGCTTGTCATATGAGTAAAAAGAACCTTCTCATTTGAAGAAAATATTAGGAAACCACATACCTGATAAGGGTTTAATATCCAGAACATATAACTCAGCAATAAAAAGACAAACAACCCAAATTAAAAATGGACAAAAGACTTGAATAGACTTTTTCCAAAGAGATTTTAAAAAGGCTAAAAAGCACATGAAAAGATGTTCAACATCACTAGCTATTAGGGAAATGCAAATCAAACCACAATGAAATATCATTCCATATCCACTACAATGAGTATTACTAAAAAAACAGAAAACTACAAATGTTGGAGAGGATGTGGAAAAACAGGAACACTCATTCATTGCTGGTAGGAATGTAAAAATTCAACTGCTCTGGAAGACAGTTTGGCATTTCCTCAGGAAGCTAAGTATAAAATTACCATATGTTCTGGCAGTCCTGCTACTACGTATATGCCCAGAAGAAATGAAGCAAAGACTCAAACTTGTATTTGCGTATCAATGTTCATAGAGGCATTATTCACAATTGCCAAAAGACAGAAACAACCCAAATGTCCATCAACCAATGAATGGATTTTTAAAATGTGGTATATCCGTACAATGGAATAGCATTCTGCCCTAAAAAAGATTAAAGTCCTGATGCATGCAACAACATGGATGAACCTTGAAGATACTATGCTGAGCGATATAAGCCAGACAAAAAAGGGCAAATACTGTATGATTCCACTGATAAGAAATAATTATAATAAGCAAACTCAGAGTTAGAATCTAGAATATAGGTTATTAGGAGATAGACTGGGGTTAGAGAATGGGGAGTTGAAGCCTAATGTGTAAGGAATTTCTAAGTAGGTTGATTGTGTGATAATAGTACATTATTGTGAGTGTAATTAACAGCACTGAATTATATAGGTGAATGTGGTTAAAAGGGGAAACTTGGGAAACGGACTTTGGCCCAGTGGTTAGGGCGTCCGTCTACCATATGGGAGGTCCGCGGTTCAAACCCCGGCCTCCTTGACCCGTGTGGAGCTGGCCCATGTGCAGTGCTGATGCGCACAAGGAGTGCCGTGCCACGCAAGGGTGTCCCCCGCGTGGGGGAGCCCCACGCGCAAGGAGTGCGCCCCGTAAGGAGCCGCCCAGCGCGAAAGAAAGAGCAGCCTGCCCAGGAATGGCACCGCCCACACTTCCCGTGCCGCTGACGACAACAGAAGCGGACAAAGAAACAAGATGCAGCAAATAGACACCAAGAACAGACAACCAGGGGAGGGGGGGGAATTAAATAAATAAATAAATCTTTAAAAAAAAAAAAAGGGGAAACTTAAGGCCATGTATGTTACTAGATAAACACTTAAAAGATAAAGCATAGGGCCGTAGAACACAGTGAACCCTATTGTAGATGATGGATTATAGTTTATAGAACAAATATATGAGAGTTCTCTCATGAATTATAACAAATGAACAACACCAATGCAAGGTGTTAATAATAGCATGGTATATGGGAAAAATACACCTGATATAAATCTATGGGTGACAGTTGATAGTACTATTTTTATCAATTGTATCAGAGGTAGCTACTGTCAAAAAATAATAGTACAATGACAAAAAAAGTGCCATCAATTATAACAAGTGTGCCCCACACCAATGTAAGGTGGTGGTAGAGTGGTATATGGGAATCCTGTATTTTATGCATGATTGGTCTGTAAACCACAACTTCCCTAATTAAAAAAAAAAAATTAATCCTATGTGCTTCTGAGAATCTTGCCAGAATTTTGGCAGAATCTGCCTATAGCCCTCTCAAACTCTGAATACAAATCACAGTGACGTTCCAATTCCTCTCTCAGTGGCCTCATTACTTATAATTCCTGAGAAGAACAAGATTGTTAATTATGTTTACAATAAAATATATCAGTAAATAAATGAATACATTACGATTTTAGGAACAACTGTCGGGAGCTGTTGGAATGGCTTAGGCTTTCAGATCTATCTAATTTCTTGCCGTTTCCCTCCACCATGAGGAAACTTCGGTGCTGACCACTTAGCCTGGCTCCCTAATGCTGAGCTATTGACTACATGCGCACTGCTTTTCCTGACAGAGGCGCCTCTGTTTGACCTGTGTTGCAAGCTGAGATGGGTTCTGTCAGGATTGTTTGCATTCCCCTTCACGCTTTTCAGTTCCAGATGAACAGAGAAGGGAGAAGTTTATATTTGTGTCCTTTTACTTGAGCGGATTAGAATTCTAGCTGCCTGTAAGGACTACAGCTGTGCAGCACCCAGCACACACACGTACACACACGGATTCAGGCAGTGCCCAGGTGACTCTGGGTTGTTCGCCTCAGCTAAATGCTATATTAATTAAAAAGGAATCTCTTTCTGGAAATTGAGCTGCAAACGCTCATGTTCCAAATACATAGATTTTAGAGAAAAATAGATTAGCAAAGCAAGGAGATCTTAGGCGACCGATGCCAGTTCCGCTGTATCACTGGGAAATGGGGACTTTTTCTTCATGCAAAAGCACTTCTGCTCACCAAGCAGTAAGCCTGCAGAGCTGCAGCCACCCACAGGGCCATCGTTTCCATTTGGACCAACCCGATGGGCTAACTTGCCCAAAGGCACCGTATGTGCTTCCTGAGACCTATGAGAAAGGGCCCTTTCTCCTGCCCTTAACTTAGACCAAAGAAGGTAAGGAGGAGAGTTGATGTGTAGGATGTGGACTGCAATCTCCACATAGATTCCTGAGAAGACACGAAGATTCCAGGGAAGAACCTGTAATGAGACATATCTGGGCAGGGGGGCCTTAGCCTCGTGCAATTACCAGTGCCCAAGCAGGGAGAAGTACAGAGTAGCTCTGCCCCAGACAAGCCTTGGAGAAGGAAAGAGGGACAACAGACAAGAAAATGGCACAAGGAGAGACAATGAACAGAAGAGAATACTAGAAAAAAATCACAACCTAAACTGAAATTGCCAACACACAATGCTCCCTGGCCTTCCACTCCCAGTAAACACACACCTTATTATTATATAAGCTTATCAGATTTTATAAGGGGGTGTAGAAGGGACAATAAAAATGGTAGTGGACCTGCAATTACCTAAATTTATTTTTCTTCCCACATAGTACAATAGAAGCTTGGATTAAATAGATAAACTGTTATAGAAAAAGAGAAAGCAAAAGAGAGATACATTTTCTGCTTCTCTGTATTTGTGGGCTGAGAATCAAAGCTGCTAGGCATTTTTCTGCCCAGGTTATACAACTACTTTTGAGATAGAGATTACTAATATCATCAAAGTTAGTCTTTTATGTTGCATAAAAATGTGCTTTGAGTGCATATTTTTTACCTGGCAAAAGATGTGGCTCATTAGACAAATTTAATGATACCATTCTCAAAAACAATCTTTAAGGAGTTCTTAAACAAATTCAAACTTTGCTGATACTGAAATGAGATATCCTGAAGTCTCACATTCTGGATAGAGAACTGCTTTCTAATAGTACAAATATTTCAGAATTTCTTGATAAAACAATAATCTGCATTATGTGCCAATTATTCGGTGAAGGTTTAAAATACCTTTACCTAAGTTTAGTATGTTTTTTCTTCCCATTTTTCAGAAGCAAGCAAATTAGGTTCAGGTCCAAATGAAAAAGTGTGCTGGAATTATAAGAAAAAAATTTTTAACTATTTTTTTAAATAGTTTAAACAAACTATTTAACTATTTTGACCCTTTATAAAAGCGTCATTCCAGAAAATAAGTACAGGGATACTAATAAAAGTGTCAGACTATCTTCTCTATGAAGCATAAATGAAAAAAGAAATTCAAGACAATGATTTTCCTATTGGGCTGCCTTTCTAAACTCTTCAGTGTGCCAGCATTAGACTGAATATGTTCCAGTGATTAGTCGAAGGAAATGATCACTGAAATGTCCTGGGATGAGTTACAAACTTTGATTCCTAATTAAGATACTCGTTTTCTAAAGTGGACCTTTTCCTGATGGTTCCTACGCTTAGGAGCCTCTGGACACATTTATGGTTTTTATGCAAAAAGAAAAATTAAGCATCCATTTGGTTTGCTGGTAGAAAACAAAGGGTGAAGTACACATTAACTTCATTTTCTCTTTCATACAAATGCTCATCTTCTGTGCAAATTAGATATATACCTAGAAGTCTACAATACATAAAATTATCATCAAACAATAGCCATTAGCACCAATTTATAACCTACTTCAAAACAGAAACTTTTTCCTTTTACTTTCTCTGCCACCCTTTCCCCCATATTCTCGTCATTTCCTACATCCTATCCAACCTTAGCATAACCTTCACCTTCTTGAAATCAGAGTGTAAAGAGACTTCTTCTAGAACACTTTCCCCAGGGGAGTATATATCACCGCACTCACAAAAAAATCAGCATCATTTATTTCTGGTCCTCCTGCATATCACTCTCAGACATTTAATTTCAGTTGCACACTTATATGGAAGCCGTGGTGTGTCTATTGTTCTAGCACCTTCAATTACATGCTCCTTAAGAGCAGAGATGTAATTTGGTCTTCAGGACTCTGTTCCCAAGCCTAAGGCCAGACTTTTTATCCCCAACATCCGTTTCTCCTTTTTCTTTGCAACAGAATGCTGGGAGGTGACCAGCTCAAAATAAATTCCTTTTAGGTCCTCCCTTCTTCCCCATCTCTCTGCTGGGGACATGAAATGATGGCTCTACCTTGTGACCTTGGGGAGATGGAAGCTCTCCCGTAAGGACTGTCGAGCGGAAAGACAGATGGAATCGCCATTGCCAAGTTGGGCGTCCACCTCTGTTCAGGCGGAGAAGCAGAATCACTGAGGGGGATGGGGTGTGGGGTGCTGGTGTTCACGAGGACGGACTGAAGCCCATGTCCGTTCTTACTGCCTCTGACCTCACTACCGTCAGGGTCCTGCCGAAGCCAGGGCCTTTGTCTTGGAGTGAACACACCACCTGACCCAGGAGTCTGAGATGCTGCAGGTAGAAAATAGCAGGGCCGGTTGTTGCCTCACACCTAAGAGATGAGTCTGCAGGTGATCGATGACTTGCGTGAGCCACATACAGCGTGGCTGCTGCTTCACTTGGACCTCCAAACCTCCCGAGAGAACCTCTCTTATAACCCACCCTCACAGGAAATGACAGGAGAGGGAATTCCAGGACAGGTTTAGTTTCGTCAGATTGATACATTACAAAGCCACCACACTCTTGGTTTATTCTTTATAATCCCACTGTATTTGGGACTCTGTTGCTAGCAGGCAAATGTGATGTCCTAACTGATACTGAACCCCTATCAAATATTGCCTAAAGTCTGAACTGGAAAATTAATACGATCTATGGATCCAGTTAATTTCAATACAGAGTCTCTTCTTGTCTTGTGAATATGTAAATGCCCACTTTAAGAAGGAAAAATTAGGGAAACGGACTTGGCCCAGTGGTTAGGGCGTCTGTCTACCACATGGGAGGTCCGCGGTTCGAACCCCGGGCCTCCTTGACCCGTGTGGAGCTGGCCCATGTGCAGTGCTGATGCGCGCAAGGAGTGCCCTGCCATGCAGGGGTGTCCCCCGCGTAGGGGAGCCCCACGTGCAAGGAGTGCGCCCCGTAAGGAGAGCCGCCCAGCGCGAAAGAAAGTGCAGTCTGCCCAGAAATGGCTCCGCTCACACTTCTCGTGCCGCTGAGGACAACAGAGGCGGACAAAGAAACAAGACGCAGCAAATAGACACAGAAAACAGACAAACGGGGGGGGGGGGGGGGAATTAAATAAATAAATCTTTAAAAAAAAAAAAAGAAGGAAAAATTAAAAGATCAAGGAATCGATAGAGAGGAATTAAAGAATCATATTCTTCATTCCAGAAAGAAGGCTGGGTATGGTACAATCGTCTATGAGATCACTAAAAGCATACCTAAGGGGAATATGGAATATGTAAACCAAATTCTGAAATGTTCGTTCCAGAATGAATAATAGTATGATAATGCCAAGTCATTTTTAAATGGATGCATCTGTGCATGTAATACACTTTTGCAATGTAAGCTTCTATAATTCAAGTACTCTACCTTCTTGTCTGTAGTAATTCCCTTACTTTCTGAATTACTGCCATAAGCAGGTATTGATAGCTTATGTCAGTTGGGTCCTCTGGCAGGTGGATCCTGAGACAAAACAAGGGGGTGGGGGGATGAGTTGTTTATTGGAGAGGGATGAGATGTCAGGATTTTCCAGAGAAGCAGACACACGCACACATATGAGAAAGAGTGAGAGAGAGAGGAAGAGCGATTTATTACAAGGAATTTGTTCATGCAACTACAGGGGATGGGAAACTTGGACTCCACAGGATAGGCTGCAAGCTGGAAACTCAGATAAAGGTAATGCCAAAGTCCCTAGTTCGTAATTCCCCAGGGGAAGCGGCTGGCTGGAAGCTCTGGCAAAAGCCAGTGATGAGTTTGAGGCAGAAATTCTTCTTCCCACCCAGATCTGGACTTTAAGACCTTCAACTGGCTGGATGAGGACCTGCCACATCGCTGAGAGCAATCTCCTTTGTTGACTACAGAGGCCATCAATTGATTGTAGAAGCGAATCCCATCTCACAACAACAAGTAGGCGAATGCTTGACCAAAAATTGGACACCATAACCTAACCAAGTTGATACATAGAATTAGCCCTCACTTCTGTGAGCAATAAAAGGGGAAGGAAACAGAGTTGGGCAGGGATCTCTTTCAGACCGTGATGCTGACCTGACATCCATAAAGGAAAGAAGGGAAGGAAGAAGGATTCAGCCGGGGAAACCTCAGCCTGTGAGGAAGCCCTGACAACACTTAGTCCAATCCAGTGAGGAGCCCTAGGGAAAGACTGTCTGTTGGAGGGGTTCACACTGGGCAGAAATGGTCAGGCCCGAGCCATTGCATCATGCTCAGTCAGTGGTTGGGCCTTGGGTTGGGTTGGATGGTGAAGGTGCTGCATGCAGCTGGGCAGCCCTGGCCGACTGCGTCGCTTGCAGGTGAATGGCAGGTTCTTCCTTGAAGGAGATGTGAGCAGCACACCTCTGTGACTGCCACAAGCTCGGTTTCTAATAGACGGACTCTTCCTCGTGGTAGGCAAACCCATTTCTCAAAGCCAAGTTTGAGAAGAAGCATCCTCGTTAGGGCAGAGTGACTTGTCCTAGGTCAGCAATTAATTGAGATGAACTATTAACAAATTAATTGACCTCTTAAAAAAAATGCATCACTCTTTTGTTTTTGAGATGGGAAGTATCCCAGAGTTCCCACAGACCCCTCTCAGAAAAGAATACATGTTGGCATTTACGCACAGTGTTCTTCATTTCCTGGGTCACTGATGCTTCTTCCTATTCAGCACCCACTATCCCAGGTGAATCCTGTGTTCGTATTTTCCTACAGCTGTTCAAACCCCACCTCCCCCCAGCACCCTCAATGACCCCCTTTCACTCTGTAATTCAAAACATCCTGCAAAGAAGTTCCTCAAGCTTCATAGCTTCCCTTAAAACTTACTCCCCTTAAAATTCTACCTGCCCTGTTTTCCACTTCCTTGGTAAATGGATGACAAGTGAGGCTGAAAAGTGAATCGACTGCAGCTATAGAATTTAACCCAAATAAATGGCTGGCTAATTGGGGAATTTTTAAAAATTTGAGTGTGTCAATCATGGGGAAAGTTAAGACAGAAAGATATATATTTGGCATTTTGACTGGGAAGGCAGCAGCCCATAGTAATTAGATAATAACCAGTTGCAGCTTTTACTTTCAAAACAAACTCATTCCTCAGCAAACGGGCAACTAATATTTATCAGCACATTTGGACATTTTAATATTCTGGAGAAACTTCTCTTTGTATACTTTAGATTTGCTATTCTAGATATTCTTAGTAGTTTAAGTATACATGGGCTTAATTTAATTGTTCTAAAAATCACATTCTATAATTCTATTTTGTCAATAAAGTTCTGAAAGATTAACTGGTCTAAAACCAACCAACCAGCAAATGGTAATGGTCAAGCCGTATTCAGACCAGACCTATCTGACTCCCCAATCTTTAACTTTATTCCTTCTCGCCCCACAATTCACTATTACTCATTTCATTCTAAGACTCTCCATTTGAACTTCACAGTTACTATCATTTAAAATGTAAAATAGTTGGGGTGATGGAGTGGTTGGGATTATAAATATTGACCATGAGTTGATCATTTCTGAAGCAATTATACCTACCCATAGAAGTAGGTATATGGCGGGAAGGTGTCATCATACCTCTCTGCTTTCTTTTTATATAGTTGAAGTTTTTTCACAATGAACAGAGGCTGATAAGAATTTTTAAGTTCCAAGAAGATACTTGATCGTTTTAAATGGCTGGGCCACTCTTCACCCCAACCTGCTGCACACACACTCAGTTAGAAACATCTTCTGCCATATGCAAACATTAATTAGCCATAAAGGTGCAAAACAGAAGTCTAGAGATCTTAGTATTTCCACGTTTCCAACACATGTAGCAACATAAGCCAATGCTCCCTTTCCATGTGTGAATCACAGCATTCACTGTCTTACGTTCCTTTTCATTTGCTCAAGCTGGGCCAAACCAAACCAGGGATCACCAGTGGAGAGAACTGCAAATGTTTGCAAACTGAGCAAATTAGGAGAAAGTCCTAGATTTAGAGAGACATGAATTATTGTGTGGAGATATAAATAAACATTGTTCTCAGCTCAGGCTCTGTCAACACCTGAGCACGCCACGCAAATTCATCCAAAGATGAATGAGCTAGTGTTACTCATACCTGATGGGCTCCAAAAACCACCTAGAAGAGGCACACGCTGTACTTTGCTAAGCTTGTTTGCAAACTCAGCCCCTGGACTAGAGAGCTACCGCAGCGTCTGCAGCCAACTCGGAAATATGTGTGCGTTTTCAGTCAGCCACAGGGGCGAAATGTCGACTCCCTTTTGTTGATCCATGCTTCAGCTCTTGACAGTGGGCTTTCCAGAAGCCCTACCCTTCTCTCCTACTCTACCATCTCCATTTTTTACCCAGGTAATACATGCCATTGTATGATGCTTTTAAAAATACTGACAATTGAAAAGAAGTTTTGAAATCTCCTTAATTCTACCCACCCAAGCAGAGTTAATTTTGAACATATACTTGGAGAATTTTTAATGTGTTAATCTCTTCAAAATTAAAATAGGACCACACTGTACATAACTAGCTTTGTTCATTCAGATATATCCTGTGAGCATTTTCATTTCCAAGTACTGTACATACGATAAAAAATCATTTATTAAGTCAAGACATTATTGGGTACTTATCAAGACATATGTTTGGACATTTTGATTTCAATTTTTTGCTCCTAAAAGTGAGCTTTGGTTAACCTTTTTGTAGATAATTAATTATACAAATCTACTATTATTTTCTTAGGACAAATTCTCAGAAATAGAATGCACAGATAGGATTTTTTTTTGAGGCTTTTAATACAAACTGCCTTCCAAAGAGGGTATAAAAATTTACACTCCTCATCATCTTGCACCCTGAACAGCACTGAGTATCATTCTTTTTTTTATTTGCCAGTTCATTAGGTCGAAAACTATATCGTTTTTGTTAGAATTTGTATATCTTTTATTACTAATGATATTGAAGATTTTATTGCTTATTGAATATAAACACACACGCAAGCATATAAAATCTCCCATTTCATTCATGTAATTTTTTGCCTTTCTTATTTATTTCTAAGATAGTTTACATTTAAATAGTAATAATCCTTCATCTGTCATTCCCCAACCCTCCCTCCCCCCGCATTTGTGATAGCCTTTATTGCTTTAGGGACACAGAGAAGTCTTAAATTTTTAAGTTAAAATATGCATGTATCTTTATCTGAATGGCCTGTATGACTTTAGTCATGCTTAGATTGTCCTTCTCAAACCTGTATTCTCTTCTAACTCATTTAAAATTTGTAATCCATCTGAAATAAATTTTTAAGATTTTATTTATTTATTTATTTCTCTCCTCTTCTCCCAGGTTGTCTGTTCTCTATGTCTATTTGCTGCGTCTTCTTTGTCCACTTCTGTTGTTGTCAGCAGCACGGGAATCTGTGTTTCTTTTGGTTGTATCATCTTATTGTGTCATCTCTCTGTGTGTGCGGCGCCATTCCTGGGCAGGTTACACTTTCTTTCGCACTGGGCGGCTCTCCTTACGGGGTGCACTCCTTGCGCATGGGGCTCCCCTACATGGGGGACACCCCTGCATGGCAGGGCACTCCTTGCATGCATCAGCACTGCACATGGGCCAGCTGCACATGGGTCAAGGAGGCCCGGGGTTTGAACCGCAGACCTCCCATGTGGTAGACGGACGCCCTAACCACTGTGCCAAGTCAGCTTCCCCTGAAATAAATTTTAGAATATGGTATGAGGTACAGACATACCATTTTTCTTCCAAATGAAGATTCAGTTGTCCCTACGCTATTTTTCATGTAAGCGCCTTTTTCTGCACTGATTTTTCCAGGTCTCATTTTCATATACTAAACATACATTCTTTGATGTGTTCCTAGATTTTTCATTCTGTTTCAGTGATCTGTTACCTATTCTCTGGCAAACACCATCAGGTTAGTTTAACTATTGCAGCTTTGTGGTACATTTTAATACATTAAGGGAAAGTCCTGCCTTATTCCCTTTTATTTTCTCGCTTTTCTTGGCTACTTTTGCTCATTTGTTCTTCCTGAAAGACTTTAGAATCATTTTATTAGATTCTGTGTCTGGGATTGTGTTACAGCTATGGATTATGTTGGAGAGGATTAACATTGTTACAACATACTCTGTCCTAAAACAGGAGCATGGCATTTTGCTGGCAAAGACAGCAGTGCTTGCCATTTATTCCACTGCTTACCTACATTTCCTGGACATCCTTGCATTCCAGTTACATTGGGGTCATGTGATCAGTTCTGACCAATGGGCAGTGAGTATAAGGGACACTTGCCACTTGTGGTTAGAGGAAATTAAAAGCAAGCATGAGACTTTCACACTCTCTCTTCCCCTGAGGTGGTAAGTACAGAGGCCATATGAGAATGGCGGAAAGCAGCCTGAATCTTTGAGGCACCGCTTGGAGGATGGCAACCTAGAAGAGTCCCCCCACCTGCATCAGGCTTTATGTGATCAAGAGATAAGTGCGTTCTTTGCGTAAGCCATGGAGATTTGAGGACTTATTTATTATCATTGTTTAGTCCTTTAGAAAATGTTGCAAATTTCTTATTCAGCTTATTTTTAAATATTGATATTTCTGTTGTGGTTGTTGAGAGGGAAATTTTTTTGGTATTTTCTATTTAATTATTGCTAGTTTAGGGTAAAGGATTTTTAAATATAGACATTATACAGGCCTGCATTTATTTCCTTCTATAGAAACTCTGTGTCAAATAAAGAATATTTATTCTTATTCCTCAGATTGGCCCCCTTTCTTTAAAGTACTAAATCTTTTTTTTTTTGGTCCATCTTTACCTGGATTGGGGAGAGAGGGAAGGATCTATTTTTATCTAAGTGGGGGTATTGGGATGTGTTCTTCCATAGATTTAGTTTTTCTATTTTTAATAAAGTTCCCCCACCTCCCCTGAAATGGCTCTCTTGTCTGTCCACTCGTTGTGTCCACTTGTCTTCTTTAGGAGGCACACAGAAGTCGAACCCAGGACCTCCCATGTGGGAAGCAGGCACCCAACTACTTGAACCACATTGGCTCCCCCTAGACTATTTGAGTTTTTACTCAAATTGTTTTGGCTTAGACATAGATTTAAATAATGTGGTGGTTTAGAGCATGGGATTTGTGGTAGGCAAAATAAAGATATTTCCCCAAAAAATATATAAAAAAGCAACAAACGTCCACATCGTAATCCCAGGAACCTGTGCATATGCTAGATGAAAAGGCAAAGGGGTATCACAATTGCAGGTGGAATTAAGGTTTCTGACCTTAAGATAGATCATCCTGGATTATCCAAGTAGGCCCAAGGTAATCTAATTACAAGGGGCCTTAAAAGTGGTAGAGGAAAGTAGAAGAATCAGTGTCATAGTGACACAGCGTGAGAAACACTTGACCAGACACTGCTGGCTTTGGAAGCGGAAACCAAGGAATGTGGGCAGCCTCTAGAAACTAGAAAGGCAAGGAAATGGACAGAAGGAATGCAACTGTGCTGGCACCTTGATTTTAGCCAATGAAACCCATTTTGGACTTCTGACCTCCATAACTGTAAGAGAAGAAATGTGTGTTATTTTAAGCCACCAAGCTTGTGGTCATTTGTTGTAGCAGCAATAGGAAACTAATACAGGATTTGAAGTCAAATCTGGATTCAAACTTGAAACCATTCCTGGTTAAATATTTTTCTGTTTGTTTTTTCTTTTTTTTTTTCTGTAAATATTTAAACCAAGCATGTTTTATTTTAACTTTTCTAAACCTGGATTTCATTGCATTTAAAATGGGTATAATAGCTAATTCAGAGTAGGTAGTGGTAATACTGCTAATAATGTCGGTGCTATCATCAATAACAACAGCGGCTACATTTGCTGAGGGCTTTGTTCTGGTAACAGAACTCCCATTAACTCAATCCTCACAACAACCCCTTGATGAAGGTACTGTTATGGTCTCCATTTTACACATAAGATAACTGAGGCACAGAAGCAGTGAAATAATTTGCCTAAAGTTACAGAGCTAGTAAATGGTGGATGTTAGATTTAGATCCGGGCAAAGTTCAGAGGCAGTGCTCTTCGATGAATACTATCAAGTGTTGATTTATCATAGTATTACTGTACCAGACAGCAGATTCATTTGCCTAGTAGGTGGAGGGAACAGAATGAGGTAGGAATTCAGCTGCTGTGCTTAAAAGTTTCCATTCTTGTTTGTAGTTCTCGCCCTCAGAGTTACCACAGGCTCTATAGCATGGCTTCAGAGCAGTCTTCCCCAACTCAAACCCACTCCCCTTGTTTGTTTTAAGCCAGTTTTGCAGCTTCCCTGCTTTACTCAGCCCCAGTGCCCATTCCGACTTTAAACCGGGATTGAGGGCTTCGAGTGGCCTCTGTGTTGATACTTGGTGCACTCACCCAGAATCTAGTTTTCATGGCCCAGCCCCTCTTGCTCTAAGTTTTGGGAGAGACACATTGATTGAATGTTGTTTAGTAGCCCTCTCTCTTTCTTTTTATTTCTTTATTTTTAGAGCAGATAGAGGTTTACAGAAAAATCATGCAGAAAACAGAGTTTGCAGCTACCCTCCTCACACAGTTTTCCCTATTATTAAACTGCATTAGTGTGACACCTTTGCTATAATTGATGAAAGAATATTATTATAATTTTACAATTAACAATAGTCCATAGTTTACATTAGGGTTCATTGTTAGTATTGTATGGTCCTATGGGTTTTTTAAAAATTTTTAGTCTCGTAACATATATAAAATCTAAAATTTCCCCCTTTTAACCACATTCAAACCATAATTCAGTGGTGTTAACTGCATTCACAATTTTGTGCAATGGTCACCACCATCTGTGATCAAAACTTTTCCATCACCCCAAACAGAAATAATGTGTATGATAAGAATTAACTCACTCCCCATTCTCTACCCTCACCCTGGAACCTGATAATATATATTCTAATTTCTGACTCTGTGAATTTGCTTATTCTAATTATTTCATATCAGTAAGATCATATATTATCTGTCCTTTTGTGTCTGGCTAATTTCACTCAACGTGAGGTCTTCAAATTTCATCCTTGTTGTAGCATATATCAGAACATCATTTATTTTTATGGTTGAATAATAGTCTACTGTATGTACATACCACATTTTGTTTATCCATTCATCAGTTGATGGACACGGGTTGCTTCCATCTTTTGGCAATTGTGAATAATGCCACTATGAACATCAGGGTGCATATATCTGTTCAAGTTCCTCTTTCAATTATTTTGGGTCTATACCTAGGTGTGGGATGGCCACATCACATGGTAATTCTATACTTAACTTACTGAGTAACTGCCAAATTGTTTTCCAAAGTGGCTGCACCATTTTACATTCCCATCATTAATGAACAAGTGTTTCTATCTCTCTACACCCTCTCCAACACTAGTTATTTTATGTTATTTAATAGTAGCCATTCTAGTGGGTGTGAAATGGTATCTCATTGTGGTTTTCATTTGTGCTTGCCTACTGGCTAATGATGTTGAGCATCTTTTCATGTGCTTTTTGGCCTTTTGTATATCTCCTTTGGAGAAATATCAATTTAAGTCTTTTTCCATTTTTAAATTTGCTTGTCTTTTTATTGTTGAGTTATAGGATTTCTTTATACATTCTGGGTATTAAAGCCTTATTGGATAAGAGGTCTCCAAATATTTTCTCCCATACTGTAGGTTATCTTTTTACTGTTGTGATGAAGTCCTATGGTGCACAAAAATTTTTAATTTTGATGAAGCCTCATTTCTCTATGTATTCTTTTGTTGTGTGTGCTCTTGGTATAAAGTCTAGGAAATTATTGCCTAATGTAAGATGCTGAAGCTGCTTCCCTATGTTTTCTTCCAGGAGTTTTACAGTTTTGGTTCTTATATTTAGGTCTTTGATCCATTTTGAGTTAATTTTTGTATATGGTGTGAGACTTAGCACTCTTGTTAAAAATCAAATGGCATAGTTGTGAGAGTTTATTTCTAAACTCTCAATTTGATTCCATTGTTCTATATGTCTGTCCTTGTGTCAATGCTTATGTCAGTGCTGTTTTGATTACTGTAGCTTTGCAATAAGTTTTCAAGTTAGGTAGGATGAGGCTTCCAATTTCATTCTTTGTTTTCTATTCCTGCAAAGACTCTTGGAAATTTGATTGAGAGTGCACTAATACATAAATTGCTTTGTGTAGAATTGATATCTTAATGATATTTAGTCTTCTAATCCATGAACACGGAATGTCCTTTCATTTCTTTAAGTCTTGTTTGATTTCCCTTAGCAATGTCTTCTAGTTTTCTCTTTCCCTTTCTTGCTAGATTGGTTTTATCCTTTATATTCATGAATTACAGGTTGGCGGGTGGTCCCTTTTCTCAGTCTGTATCATCTGTTCTCTGAATTTGCAGAGTTTTAGAAATTACAGTCAAATTGACACTATCTGATTTCAAATGCAGACATATTCTTTTCATAGAGAATTTGGGAGGGAGAATTAATTAAATTTCTGAGTTCAAATCAGAATTTTAAGCCAATAGGCCTTCTGAGGATATTTTCATGAAATTTGGAAAAGACTAGCAGTAATGCTGATGTCTGTTGAGGAAACAAGTTCTCTCTTTCTTTCTACCCTCCACCATCCTCTGTATGTGGAAGAAAGTAGTACTGCAAAGATTTATTTTCCCACTAAAACTTTCCTTAAAAAACTGGAGATGATTACAGACAATTTTGAGTAATATTTTTCTCTCAGTTGCATAAATCATTTAGTGCTGGCCAGAACTCATTTTAAGTTGATGTGCTTCCTTGTGTTCTTTGCAGTCTGGGAGAGTGATGGTTTTTCAAAAAGCTATCCATGGATGAGAGCTTATCTGTGGAAAAAGTTCTTTACTCCTCTGGGTCAAATAACATTAAATAAGGATGTTTTTCATAAAGCTAAAGTATTTAATTTAAAGAGCTAAAGAAGTATATCCTTTTAATATCTTTTACATTAAAATGATCTATCTTTTATAAAATAATTGTAACTCTAAATGTTAGTTTGATCTGCTTTAAATGCCCTTATGAAGTTAAATTAAAAGTTGGCAATCCTATGTTGGTTTTCAATTATTTTTGAAATTTTTTCTATTCTCCATAATTCCAAATCCTATGAACCATCAAACTGAAATACATCTTCAAATAGTTTTTCAACTACTGAAACATTTTCAGAACACTTGCATTTGAGAATATCTGCCCATTACTCTGGGGGAAAAAAAATAAAACACAACTGCTGGGTATAAAGTTTTTAGGTCATAACATATTCTTCCTTAAAACCCTGTGGAGGTGACTCGTGGAACTAGTAGGAGCATGCCTACATTCCTGTCTTGAGTGTGTACTTCACTTTATGTTCAATTTTCCAGCTACTATATGAGTAGTCCTTGAATTCTTTCTTGTGACTGTGTCAAGAACCCTCTTATTCTAGGTTGAGGTCTTTCTCCAAGACCTTCCAGGGCCTCTCCAACATCAGATTTTGGCAACCAGCCAAGGGCAGGGAAAGATAAGTCTCAGCCTATCAGCCTTTTCTACCTGCTCCTGGCTTTTCCTACCTACTCCTTCATGCTCTGTCCTTTCAGCCACAGAACATAATCTCGACCCACCCACTTGATCATGGCTCCCCTCTCCAGAGGGTGGTAGAGGACTTGTTCCTCACACTGGGCAGATTCACCCGCCATGTGGGTGATGGCTGACGCCATCCATAGGTTTCTGACTGGGAAATTACCCAATCAAGAAGTTTACCAGCCTCTTTGTTTGTCCCATTGCCATGCAAGAACCTCTCTTTGCCACTTTCTCTTTTTATGACGCATGCCCTTACTTTTTTCGCAGCTTAGATACATCCTTTGGTTTTGAGACAGCAAGCTTCTTCCTCCACATAGCAGATCCCCACTGTCCAATCCACCATTCTGAGGGATTTTGTTGTCTCTGTGGCAATCCACAGCCCACCTATAAACAGCTGAACCTGGGGATCTCTCATTTAATCACGTCCTGCTTTTTTCCTTGCCATGTGCTCCTTTGTCATCATGATCCTCAACCTCACCATTTCACTGGGAAGAGCCAGACATAGTGGTGGTCAAGGCATACATGATCCAACTCCTTCCGAAGCACATTTTCTCCAAACCCTTGTGTAGCACCCTAAAGATTGTTCAGATACCCTCAGAAGCACCCTCCAGGGACACGTCATCTTCTTCATGCTAGAAACCCTTCTGACCCATATTCCATTGGAGGTGACTGAATGGCCATTTTAGTGCCCATCAATTCCGCCTCAGACTTTCCTGTCCTCTCCAACTTTGGAAATGCTCAAGCAGTCATCAGGCCTCGGGATATCTGGAGGCCTCCTGACCAGTAAAGACCTAAGATGCTCGGTCTCTAACTGGAACTCAGGAAGTGAAGGGGGAGCCCTTTTAGGGACCTCACACTCATTCGAGAACGCTTCATGAGAACCCGCTGTATCTCTTCTTTCTTATCTACCTCTTTCATAGGTCAAAACCAGCCCAGCAAAAGACTAGGACATGGGTAATTCTCCCTCTATACCCACAGATTCCTGCCTCAGGTGCCTTTTGAAACATTGGGGTGCTTTCCAGTTGGGTAGCCTAAAGTGGAAAAAATCAAAATCTGTAATACTTCATGGCTCCAATATAAATTGGGGGATGGAGAAATACAACCCAAAAATGGAAAGCATAATTACAACATCATATTCCAGTTAGACTTTTTCTGAAAAATGGACCAAGTTGCCTTATGTTCTGGCCTTCATGGCACTATATCAAAACCCTGACCTCTGAGGGACCTGCCATTTATGGTATGCTCATACCGGTCTGGAAAAGCCAAGCAGGATATAAAGGTCACAGAGGAACTAAAATAGTGCCTATTGGGAGGGGGAGTGAGTTTTTTCCTAGGCTCCTTAACCTACCCTCCCCCACTCCCAGGACCTCCTCTTGGAGAGAGCTATCTGGAAGGGCCAGATGTGACAGGAAATGTAAGTTTAGCTTAGAACTCTATCTACTAGGCTTAAAAATTAAGAATGATAGGGACAGAGGAAATGTTACAGAATAAACCTTAGTTTGCATAGTTGGTCTTGTAATTCCCCAATTTAAACCTTTTCAACAGCCTTGGCATGAGAGTAATTAATAATCCCATTGCTAAATTTTAAGTTAAAAAAATCTATAAATTGATATTGATAACAAAATTAACTTTACAGGAGAAAAACCTGTCAGACGCCACCTCAATCTGCTATGATCTATGCTAACTAAGAGTTTTTTACCAAATGGTGTACTAATGCAAAACTAAAATTTGATTTTCTCTCTCTGTTAGGGTAATACAGTTTTCTTAAACAGTTGGTCTGTTTTGAGTGGAAGGATATAAAAGACCTTTTGAAATTTTATATATATCAAAGAAATCTGTGCTTTATCAGATTGACTTCATTATATCCTTAATGTTTTTTTAAAAAATACAAAGCCACTGTTATTTTGGAAGTTACACCTTTTCTAAATTATTTAACTAACTTGTCTCTGTGATGAATAAAGGCCTGTTTAAATATAACGTTCAGACCTGACAACCTTCATATTTTAATAAAACCATTTAAGACATCTTTAATTGCAAACTGTTACAAAAGAATTTGTTCTTCACCCTGTAAAAAGTGAGGTATTTGGGAAGCGGATATAGCTCAGTTGTTGAATGCCTGCTTCCCTTCAAGTTCCTGGGTTCAGTCCCTAGTACTTCCTAAAAAAAAAAAATAAGGTGCTTAAATATATGTTTATAAAAATTAATATTATAATATATTTATATTTTAATTCACAATGGAAAATATATTCCAAAATTGAAAAATATAATACTTGCTACTTGCATAAGCTGTGGGAAAGTTTAAATGGGATATTATTTTGACAATGTTTTAAATTTTAGTTATATTTTATCCTGATCGGAATTTTTATCAAGGTGCTAAACTTCTGGGGTTTTTTTTTTAAACTGGGTTGTTAAAAAATACTATGTGACTTATGTTTAATACTAAGGGAAATATTTATAAAATGATAATAGGAAGATAATCTTGATTCCATTGGGAATCTTAGGTCCTTATAAAATTGACTAGAAAAATAGTTTTCTTCTGGTACTGCTGACGTTTCTTTGTGATAAATGCTACCTTTCTAAAAGAGAAAACGTAAGGAGAATTCAATGTGTAATTTACTTAAATATTTTGGGATGGTATAAAATCTTAAAGAGTTTTAAAGTTCTCACTATTTGTTCTAATATAATACTGATGTGCATGATGATACTGTTGGTTATAATTTTAGTTACTCTTAGAAAAATGTGATGTTATGAAAATAACCGAGACATCTTTGCAAGTACACTTCTGCTCAGATGCTTTTCTAAAAGGGCATGCAGTCAGCTCGTCTTCAACAAAAAGGGACTTTAAGGGGAAGCAAGGCAAGTATGTAAGTTTTGTTTTACCTGTTGATTTACATAATCTTGATGAAACTGTAAAAGTAAAATGAAACAGAACTTCTACTGTAAGTTGTAGTTAATGATCTCTAGAAACCGTTTTATTTAAGGAAATTAGGACCTAGATTGTAAGCTCTTGCAGCAGCCACATTTATTCCTGGTCTCTGATCTCTAATTGTTATTTTTAAATTCTGAGATGATAAACTGATAGCTCCCTGCAATTTTTTAAGTACCTGTATGACACCCGGAACCCAGATTCAGAGTTAGCCAGATCCAAAAGTGATGAAGACAGTGCCCTACAGCTACACAAAAAGAATGGCCATAGAGGAGCTGCCACGGGGTGGTGCCTGGCTAAGGCACTAGGCAATCCCATTAAATATTCTAACATTTCATATTAAACAAGATGGTGAGGCCTGTTAATGTACCCAACGTACTACCCTTAAGTGACTGGTGCATAGATTGGTGCATTTAGATCAGGCCCCCACTCCCTCACATGGTGTCTCTCCATTTGACTAATTGGCGTGACCAGTTAGTATGGCCTCTAAAACAATAAAGGTATCTGCTACATCACCTGATCATGCTCCCCAAGTGTATGGGAAGCACACTACTGCTAAAACTCCTACGGTGCTGCCAGTGGTGATGGCTCAATCTCTTTAGCCCTTGAGTAGACGCTGTCTCCAGACTGGCTCTGTTTCATAATGCCAGAGGGTGATGGAACACGGGAGCCCACCTTCCTCTTCTCACGAGGGCTGATGATACTACGGTATGTCAACTGCACAAAAGACATGCCAGGAGGGGCAGTACTTGCCAGAATGATGTGAGTAGAACCTGAAGAAACACAATGGGCTTTATGGCCTGCTCCTATAGAGGGTTAACGTGTGTGGTATTGTAAGCCAGGATCTTGTCTACACTAAGCAAATGTTCTAGGGCCTGTGGGAGAAATTTCCACTGTTATTTCACTCATGGGAAAAACCTCCCCCTCTGGGCACTTACTAAACATTTGAGCTTGCCTCCTTAGGCGTCTTTTCCAGATTCACGTAACTCCTGCTAACATCTTTCTTGACTGGGCTGCCATTGTAGCAACAAGACGCGATCAGCTAGATGGCGTATGTTGGATACGCCATACCAACCTCACTGATAATGTCCCTATTGATAACATCTTAACAAACACATCCACGTGGCTGTAAGGGACAGCTACATTGCTGGCATCCTTTCATGCCCCCAATTGGTAAAAACAATTCAGTCCCTGGTGCACCCTATTTCCTTCTGAGTACATGTCCCTCTCTCAATACTTCCTCTAAAGAGGCAACTGCTGAAATCTTGTTTGCTCTCAATGCTACTGGTGACACAGAAATAGTTAGCCAAATTACTAAGAAATTAGGGCTTGATTCCTCATCCATCTGAGAGGCCACAAAATGTATCCTCCCCTCTCTCACTTGGTTCCTTCCCCTCCTTGGACCATTAGTTCTGGTCTTCTACTCTTAATCTTCAGGCCCTGCTTATTCAATCTACTAATTAAATTTGTATTTTCTGGGTGTCAACAGCTCTACTTTACAATGATGATTGTACAAGGATTTTCTCCAGTCCCAACTGAAAACCTCTCAGCTGATCTTCCCTTGAGATCTTAAGATTTAGTAGTCACAGAGAATTCTACTCCCATGATCGGCAGAGACAACATCCCAATGACAGCATGAAGTAGTTACGGAAGACAGGTCATCCTCCTTCACCACCCCTTGAGAATAAGGGATGGAATGCTCCAAGGGGGAAATGAGGTAGGGAAAGGTAGGAGAAGGCAAAGGAGGAGGACCAATAGGAAACTGCCATCAGATAATGCCTAATTAATACCTAAATGCAGTGGAAAAGCACCCACTCAAGGCCTAATGTCATAAGATGCCAGATGACAAAAGGCCCCCAATCCCTGGACCACCACATGCTTCACTGACAGCTCTCCTCCCAGTAAAAAGTTGTGGTTTTCAATCCCTCTTTTGCATAAGGAACACCAAAGAGAACTTTGGGACTTAGAAGTTCTAAAATACATGGAAGGGGAAGAGGGAGACCGATGCCAGCCTCAATAAAGTAGCATCTGTAGGTAGCCCCAGCAGGCGTGACTCGTGCAACTCGTATGAGCACACCCACCCTCCTGCTTGAGGGCGTACTTTTGCTTTACATTTGCTTTACATTAAATCCTCCTGCTTCTAAAAATTAAAACAAAGCAAAACAACAACAATAAAAGAAACCTATGGAGTCGTTTGGCATCTAATTTTTGCCAAGGAAATGTCTGAGACCATCCAAAGTTTTGTTCTCTTGCAGGTTGGTCCCTCTTCTCAGTGTTGCAGCTCCTTTCACCCACGTGGACACTACAGATATAGAATATGTGACAGTTAATAGTGGGGGCGGCAGACTTGGCCCAGTGGTTAGGGCGTCCGCCTACTACATGGGAGGTCCACAGTTCAAACTCCGGGCCTCCTTGACCCGTGTGAAGCTGGCCCATGTGCAGTGCTGATGCGCGCAAGGAGTGCCGTGCCACACAGGGGTGTCCCCCGCGTAGGGGAGCCCCATGCACAAGGAGTGCACCCCGTAAGGAGAGCTGCCCAGCACGAAGGAAAGTGCAGCCTGCCCAGGAATGGTGACACACACATGGAGAGCTGACACAACAAAATGATGCAACAAAAAGAAACAGATTCCTGTGCCGCTGACAACAACAGAAGTGGACATAGAAGAAGACGCAGCAAATAGACACAGAGAACAGACAACCGGGGTGCAGGGCGGGGTGGCGGGAAGGGGAGAGAAATAAAGAAATAAATAAATCTTTAAAAAAAAAATAGTGGGCCAGATTCTAGCATCACATAAGTTCAAATCTAGATTTCACTCTTTACTAGCCATTGTATCATTGGATAGATTTTTTAAACATTTTGGGTCTCAGTTACTTTATCCATAAAATAGGGATAATAATGTATTAGGTAGAATATGGCTGAGAAGATGACATGCAATTAAATAAGAGAAAGGTATGTAAATTCTTGTATGTCAGAAGAATCTAATAAATACAGTGAGTTGCTCTCATCTTCCTCACCACCTCCACCTCCACGATCACCACCACTACCAACAACATCTTCCTTGGATAGCCCTCTCTTTTCGAGAGGCCTTCTTTCCTTTTCTGTATTCTTGATGTATTTATACAGTTTGTATGGGTTTTTTATTTTAGGCCTACCTAAAGATTTTTGATTGGATAAGTCTCTGGAATGAATATTATTAGAAGGTGTCTAGGCATGAACTCTCATTAAGTACTGTAAGTATAACACAGTTTAAGTGCAGAGCTGGTATTAGTATCCCTGTTGTATAAATATGGAAACTGAGGTCAAAGAAAATTGATCCCAAGTCAGAAGACTTAAAATCAAGTAATTTTTGAGGCTGAACTTCAATAACTTCACTGGTCTGATGAAATGTGAAACTCTAGACCAGTATGAGGAAATTCCAGATAATGAGGACTCCATAATACATAAAATATGGGAGACAGTCCAGTATGAGGATTAAGAACACATGCTTTGGAATCAGACTGAAGTTTAAATTCTAGCTGTGCCACTTACTGTCTAGCTATGTGACCATTGGGAAATTATTTAACCTTTTAAGGTCTCAGGTTCTTCATCTGTCAATGAGACCAGTACCTATCTGGTTCTTGAGAAAAGTGAATGACAGATCATGAGGAAAGCATTTAACACACAGTAAATGTTAAATAAATGGTATATTTTTGTGAACATGCATTTTTATTTCAAAAAAGTCAACACCTTCATTTTCTGCTATTGTTTGCCTCATATGTACACATGTAGGGAGAAAGAAAGTCCATAGGTGATGGGAACTAGCTACTAACTTAGAAAAGATAGGTTGTCTATGCTTTCATAGTAACTTATTAATTATTCTTTTCTGAGAATAACTTATCTGGGATTCTTCTTATTGACATTGGCCTTTAGTCAGTCGCTTTGTATCTGGGAATTTTCTAATTTCATAATATTGACAGGTCATTTACAAGTATATTACACATAATAATTTTTAAGAGTTCCTCTTAGCCAATAAAAAAGACGTAGTTTATGAGTTGTGGTTTTCTCAATCAGTATTACCCAATAGGATTTTTTTTCCTGCAGCACTTGAAACATTTTACCACATTCTTCACTAGGCTCCCAGGTGCTGATAAAGAAGAAACACTTTCTTGTAGGAAATGAACAAGGAAGCAGAGCTTTCTGACATCATAGAGGAGTTGAACACAAAGCAAATACCAAGAAATAAGATTGGAAAATCAATTTGCATAAAATTGTTTCTTTCATTTTTTGTATTATAAATAATTGTGTATTTACATTTTAGAAGCAGCCACCATATTCAAATTTGTTTTGTTTTTGTAAAAAAAATATGTTTTTCAGATATCTGATGTGCCCTAAATTGTGTCTACGTGTCATCTGTCCTCAGTAAGTTTTGCTGCCAGTTCACTTGGCTCCCCTGTCCTACCCGTTGAATCAGTCATCCAGGATGCAAGTCACAAAAAACCAAGCAGTAGCTTAAGCATGATATGCTTAGAACAATCAGTCCACAGGTAGAAGTCCCAGATTTGGTGCAGTAGCTCAACAATTTAATGGAACTTTCGGGTTCTATTTTTTCCACTCTACCATCCTCAGCATGTTTTTGTTGTCCTCATGCTTGTCATCTAATAGTTGTAAGAAGGCTGCCTCCAATTCCAGCCCTCCTTTTTGAGAATAAAAGAAAAAGAAAGGGAAAGAAAGCACCTCTTTTCACATGACTGGTTCTTTCAGCAGTAAATAAAAATACTCCCAGAGACCTGACAGCAGGTTACCCCTTATATCTGTCTTAACCAGAACTGGGTAATATGGTTACCTCTGGCTATAAGAAACTTGGAAAATGATTACCAGGCAGGTGCGAATGAGATTACCCTGATTTAAAAACAATCTTTTGGGACTTGGTGTACTGCTTTCCAAAACAAAATCAAGGTTCTGTTTATTAAAAAGGAAGGAGGTCATGGGAGTGAATAGAATTTGCATTTTCCCAGTGCTCTCTTTTCTACATTTTGAACTGCACTGTGTGCTTTTGGTATCCCAAAACTCATGTCTGGAATCAAGCCCTGGTGAGTAAAGATGGAAAAGGGCAGCTGGCCGGTTACACGATTTGTCGGTGTCACCTATGTTATTTAAGAATGAGGGCACCATGAGTTAAGAGTCAACCCCAATTTGTTAGACACAGAATCTGTGATGTGGAGAATGGGAATTACTCAGCTTCATGGAAATATTCCTAAAGAATACCCAACTCCCCCTGCTCTGGTTAGATATTCACCACACTAGTTTATCACTGGTAATGTATACTCCAGAGCAGACTCTACTCAATATTCTCTAGGATGATTGGGGTCTTGGTCTAAAATCCTACCTGGTTTTAATTACCTCAGAGGAACTATTAGGAGATCTGATGAACTGATTTAAGGTAATCACACTTATAGAAGGCTGTTTGATAAATCCCATTCTGTGCACTTACAGTAGGAGTTCTATTCAAGTAAGAACTCACCCCAGTTATCTGCCCTGGCTCCAAATCTATCCTTCTATCCTGTGCTTAGTGGTGCAAGGAGCTGGGACTGTCTCGGCAAATTACTTCCCTTCAGGCTCACTTTTTGTCTCTGCCAATAAGGGTGATGCTGCTGAGTGAGAGGATGAGAAGGGACCTCCTCCTCCTACAGGTTTCTTGTCTGCTCACAGGTCCTGTGGCATCACTTCAATGCCCCTCCACTCCCAGGGCAGCAGCTGAGCCCAGGTTGTAGCTGTTCCAATACTTACAGGACCAGCTTGATCAGGTCCCCCTCAGAGACAACAGTTCTAGAGAAGCAGCAGACAAAAATGTCTAGTCAGAGGTCTGAGTTTCAACTCTTCTGTATCTATCAATTTTAGTAATTCCAACAGCTTCTCTTTATTCTCCCAGCCATGGGGCTGCAGTAGATCCCAGCTTCCTACATACGCTACCTCTGTGACACCTTGGAGTTCTCTTTATACTTTTGTGATTAGCTACTTAACAACTTCATACCCAGTTAATATTTCTTTATGTAAAATTCTCTGTTCAAATGATTGGTATGCTTTCTCCCTCCTGGCTGGACCCTGTCTAATTCAATAGCAGTATGTCTCAAAGAGATAAATAGACAAAGTCAGGGTCCTGAAATACTCTATGTTTCTTTATATCTGCAAAAGCTCCAATGGAGTAGGTGGCCAGACAAAAGCCATTGTTTCTTATGACATTAAGGTTCTGGCCCCACACATTCACTTAGAACCCCTAACTCTGGTGAGAAGAGCCAGACCTCGTGGGAACTGATCTGATGAGGAAGAGCCTGAGCTAACTCCTTTTCCACGGGCCCCTCTCAAGCAAGAGACAGACCCAGGCCTGTCTTGTTACCACCACCCCCAGCATCATGGGCCCAGAGGAAAAACCATTAAAGATAATGGGGAGGGGCTTAGAGTATATTCCAAGAGAGAGAAAAATCCAGAAGCCTAGGACTCTCAAGAGACTGAACCCAAGGAGAGAAATCCAATATTTTAATTCCTTTTGATCGTCTCTCCAAAAGCTTGACTCACCAGCATGTCCAATATTATCCATGTTCTTAACCTACTAAGTAAGCACTTCTTTTTGGGGTGGGGGTTATGGCAGTTTGAGATTATTTGTGAATACCAAAATGAGAGATTATGTTTGTAAACTGGTCTGTTCCTCTGGGCATGATACCCTTCGATTGTCTTCAATTCAAAGGTTTTATGTTAACTTGATTAAATCAAGATTAGGGCTTTGATTCTACCATGTGTAACTCAATTTAAGTCCCTGCCCCCTTGGTGGGCTATATAAATGGACACTCACTCAAGAAGACACACAGAAGGTGGCAGAGGAAGAAAGAGAGTTCCATAAACACAGAAGAGGAGAGAACTTGGTCATTTCAGTCCTGCCGTTTGACAGAAAGGAGAAGGCTCAAACAGCTAAAGGCCTGGGGAGAGTAAAGCCATTCGCCTGATAGTTTGTAGCTAAATAGACCAGAGCCCTGAGCAGCTGAGAAGACCCAGAAAGAAATGAGCTTTCCAGCCTAGAGCTGAGATAGGAAGAAGATGGGCCCACTGAGACTTAGGAGGAAGAGGAAGGATGAACCCTTGCAGAGATTGGCAATAATCTTGCTTCAGCACGTGGCAACAGGCTTTGGTGAGAAAATACCTCTTATGGTACAGAGTTGGACTCTTCAGGGCCTTGTAACTGTAAGCTTTTATCTAAAATAAATACTCTTTATAAAGGCCAATAGACTTTTGGTACTTTGCATCAGCACCCCCTTTGGCTGACTAACATAGTGGGTAACCTCATTCTAGAGAATACTGGGGTATATATTATAAGTGAAAAGCTAGTATGATGAATATCTGATCAGAGGGAATTGGATGGTTTTTCAGAATTTTTCTATGAAGTTGAATAATTCCCATTCTCCACATCACAGATTTTGCATCTAACAAAATGAGGTGTCCTTATTCCTAAATAGCATACAAGGTACATACAAATCTTAGTTTTATTTTATTTTATTTTATTTTTTTTTTTTAAAAGATTTATTTATTTATTTAATTTCCCCCCCTCCCCTGGTTGTCTGTTCTTGGTGTCTATTTGCTGCGTCTTGTTTCTTTGTCCGCTTCTGTTGTCGTCAGCGGCACGGGAAGTGTGGGCAGCGCCATTCCTGGGCAGGCTGCACTTTCTTTTCACGCTGGGCGGCTCTCCTCACGGGCGCACTCCTTGCGCGTGGGGCTCCCCCACGCGGGGAACACCCTTGCGTGGCACGGCACTCCTTGCGCGCATCAGCACTACCCATGGGCCAGCTCCACACAGGTCAAGGAGGCCCGGGGCCCGAACCACGGGCCTCCCATATGGTAGACGGACGCCCCAACCACTGGGCCAAAGTCCATTTCCCTTAGTTTTATTTTAAAGCTTTGCTTTTTATAGATTCTGAGGCCCTTGAGTGTCATAAACTCTCTTTATTACAACAAATTTTTGAAATATTACAACTTCCAAATTCTTCTTCTAAAAAATATTTTTAAAACTCTTCCAACATTTTAGGCTGCTCGTACAGCATATATAGGGTGTTATTTAATAGTTACAGCTATCATTTTGTGAGTCAGACATGTTAACTCATTTGACTTTACATTAATCTATATTTATATTAACGGTATAATGGTTTGGGTTAGGTAGTGCTGCAAGTGACAGAAAACCCAAAGTAACACTCTGCTAAATTAGAAATTTACTTCCCCCTCCTGGAACAAGTCCGGGCTGGTATGACAGTCCCATAACCAGTAGGGACCCAGGTTATCTTGTTACTCTGCTGGATTCAACACATGGCTTGAGCCTCATGGTCCATGATGCTGATCAAGTTCTAGCCGTCTCATCTGCATTCCAACCAGCAGGAGGAAGGACCGTTTCAGAAGGTAACACGTCATTTCTGCTTACACTCCATTGTCTGGAATTAGTCACAGTCATACCAGTCGGCAAGGGAGGCTAGAAAATGTAGTCTTTGTTCTGGATAGCCATGTCTTCTAATCAATATAAGGGAAGAAAAGCTATTGGTAAATGATGAGTGGTCTATGTATAATGGTGACTTACTAACTTTAGTCTCCTTGAGCACCTCTTCCTGACTTTAAAGTTAGATTATTTTTTTTAATAACTTGGTAACAGGTTTAGTGGGATATTAATTCATATAACATATAATTCACCTGCTTAAGCATACAATTTAATGGTTTTTATTGTGCAACCATCAACACAATGAATTTTAGAACATCTTCATCACCCTCCAAAATTAACCCTGTACCCATTAGCAGTCACTCCCCATTCCTGTCCCCAAGCCCTAGGTGTGGTGATTTGAACCTGCATGTACCCCAGAAAAAACATGTTCCTAAATCTAATCCATTCCTGTATGTAAGTAAGGACCTTTAGATAAGGTTACTTAAATTAAGGTGTGGCCCACATCATTAATCTTAATGCTTTCACTGGAGTTCTTTATAAAGGGAATGAATACAGAGAGAGGGAGAAGAAAGCCACAGAAGCAAGAAGCTGAAATCAATGAAACCTGGAAGAGAAGGGAGAGGCCAGGAGATGCTACCATGCCTTGCCATGTGACCAATTACCCAAGGATTACCAGCAGCCGGTCTTTAGGAAGAAAGAGCTGCCTTTATGATGCCTTGATTTGTACATTTTCACAGCCTCAAAACTGTAAGCTAATAAATCCCCATTGTTTAAGCCAACCTGTTTCTTAGTATCTGCTTTGAGTAGCCTAGGAAACTAAAACATTAGGCAACCACTAATCTACCTTTGTCTCTATGGATTTCATATAAATGGGACTCATACAATAAGTGCCCCTTTGTGTCTGGCTTTTTTCATTTAGTAAAATGTTTTTATGGTTTTATGTCAATACTTCATTACTTTTTATGGCCAAATGATATTTCACTGATATGGATATACCAGTTTATATATCTATTCATCAGTTGATGGAGATTTGGGTTGTTTCCACTTTTGAGCAATTATGAATAATGCCGCTATGAATATTCTTCTACAAGTTTTTATGCAGATATATTTTCATTTCTCTTCAGTATATACCTAAGAGTGGAACTGCTGGGTCACATGATGACTATGTTTCATTTGAGAAACCAACGAACTGTTTTCCAAAGTGGCTGCACCATTTTACAATCCCACCAGTAATGTACAAGGGTTCCAGTTCCTCAAAATCCTTATGACAATTTGCAGCAGTTTGATATTATTGATGAATTCCACAAAGAAATATTGGATTATGTTTGTAAACTGATCTTTTCCTCTGGGTATATTAGATTATATTGGATTCACAGGTTTACTTGATTAAGTAATTACATAAACTTCTTGTGCCAGTAGGGCATTGAGTCCCCTCCCTTTGGTGGGTGGGGACTCACAGATAAAAGGCATGGCAAAGGACAGAGTTAAGGGTTTTTGATATTGGAGTTTGATGCTGAAGACTTAAGCTGGATCCTTGGGAGGTAACCTCACAGAGGAAAGAGAAGCAAGCCCCAGGAAGGGAGGAACCCAGGAAGCCTGAACCCTTGCAGATGTTGGCAGCCATCTTGCTCGAACATGTGAAAATAGACTTTGGTGAGGGAAATAATTTATGCTTTATGGCCTGGTATCTGTACTCCAAATAAATACCCTTTATAAAAACCAACCAATTTCTTGTATTTCGCATCAGTACCCCTTTGGCTGACTAATACAGAATTTGGTACTAAGAAGTGGGGAAGTGCTTTTGCAATTACCAAAATGCTGGGATAGTTTTAAAAATGAGTAAGGGGTATTTTTTGGAGGAATTGTGAGATGCTTTATGGAAAAGGCCTAGATTGCTTTGAAGAGACTGTCGATAGTAATATGGATGCTGAGGAGACTTTTTATGATTCCTTAGAAGTTAATGATGAAACTATTATTGAAACTGAAGGAAAAGTGATCTGTGTTTTAAAGTTGCAGAGAACTTAGCAAGATTAACTCCTGGTATTTTATGGAAGGCAGAATTTGAAAATGGCAAGCCTGGGCATTTAGCTGAAGAAATTTCCAAAGTAAACCCAGGGAATGTGGCTTGGCTTCTGCTTGCTTATAACAAAATGCTAGATGAGAGAGAGATGCTGAGGACTGAACTGTTGGGCACAAAGAAAACAGAAACTGATTCTGGAAATTCCAAGCCTCTGGAAATCAAGCTCCCAAATGAAAGTGCCCCATTGGAGAACTGAACTAAACTTGGAACTTGTACATCAGGACTGAAGATGCAGTTATGTTGGAAAGACTTGTGGAAAGTCTTACTGTCTGATGGCTAGGGCGCCTGCTTCCTGCATGCTAAACCAACAGACTTTTTGAGAAAGCTGTAGGAACAAAACCACTGTCATCCTGGAATAAAAGGGACATGGAAAGGAGAGATTGAAGGAGAAATAGCTTTAAGAGGAAAACAATGGAAGGTGAGATATGGAATTAAGACATCACCTTGGAGCAAGAGAGGAACCCCAACCATGTGTACAGAGAGAGTGAGTTTGCCTCAGCAGTTGAAGAGGGTGGATGTTCCTATCCAATGTTCTGGGAGAGTTTTGCTGTCCCAGGGCAGAGAGAGGGTAGAGAACATTCCCCAAAGATTAGGGCAATTAAGGTCAGTACCCCACAGGTCTGAGAGAGGTGGACCTGTCCCCCAAAGGTTAGGGGAGACCAGGTGGTCAACTCATTGCTCTGAGAGGCTTGAGCCTGTATGCCAAAGGTTAGGGGGAATGTTGTCTTCACATCACTGTACTGGGGGGCTAAGACTCTAACCCAAAGATTGGTAAAGTGTGGCAATCACCCCAACACTCTTGGAGGGAGAGGGCTGTAACTTGGTTGACACCCAGATGCTTGATGAGGGTGGAACCAAGAAAATGGATGTTCAGCAAGCCATTGGCCCCCATAGGGTGCCAAGGAGAAGAAACCATCTTCTTAAGAATGACTTTCAGACTTTGAAATTGAACAGAGGATTCCCTGCAGGTCTACTGAACTATAGAGAAACTGATTCATGTTTCCCTCCCAATTTCTCCTTACTGTAATGAAATGTTTATCCTTTGTACATTTGTGTACTGGAAACAGATGAATTGTTTTGTAAGTTTCAGAAGTCTGTAGTAGAAGGGGCTTTCCAGCAAGACAAACTGTATATTTTTTAATTGATTTTTATATGATTTAGTACTTGCATTGTTACTGATTTAAGGTTTTTTTTAAAAAAAAATATTGTAATGTCTTTTTGGAATTCAGAGGGTAGAGTGTAGTAGTTTGATATTATTGGTGAATTCCAAAAAGAAATATTGGATTATGTTTGTAAACTGATTTTTTCCTCTGGGTATATTAGATTATATTGGATTCATAGGTTTATTTGATTAAGTAATTATGTAAACCTCTTGTGCCAGTAGGGCACACACTAAAGGGTGGGGGCTCACCATGCGGGCACTCGCTTGGGCACTCGGTTCACAGTGTGGGCACTGGCTCACCATGCAGGCACTCACGTGGGCACTGGCTCACCATGCGGGCACTCGCTTGGGCACTCGGTTCACTGTGTGGGCACTGGCTCACCATGCAGGCACTCATGTGGGCACTTGGCTCACCACGTGGGCACTCGCTTGGGCACTCGGTTCACTGTGTGGGCACTGGCTCACAATGCAGGCACTCATGTGGGCACTTGGCTCACCATGCGGGCACTCGCTTGGGCACTTGGTTCACTGTGTGGGCACTGGCTCACCATGCAGGCACTCATGTGGGCACTGGCTCACCATGCGGGCACTCGCTTGGGCACTTGGTTCACTGTGTGGGCACTGGCTCACCATGCAGGCACTCATGTGGGCACTTGGCTCACCACGTGAGCACTTGCTTGGGCACTCGGTTCACTGTGTGGGCACTGGCTCACCATGCAGGCACTCACGTGGGCACTGGCTCACCATGTGGGCACTCGCTTGGGCACTTGGTTCACTGTGTGGGCACTGGCTCACCATGCGGGCACTCATGTGGGCACTTGGCTCACCACGTGGGCACTCGCTTGGGCACTCGGTTCACTGTGTGGGCACTGGCTCACCATGCAGGCACTCACGTGGGCACTGGCTCACCATGCGGGCACTCGCTTGGGCACTCGGTTCACTGTGTGGGCACTGGCTCACCATGCAGGCACTCACGTGGGCACTGGCTCACCATGTGGGCACTCGCTTGGGCACTCGGTTCACTGTGTGGGCACTGGCTCACCATGCAGGCACTCACGTGGGCACTGGCTCACCATGCGGGCACTCGCTTGGGCACTCGGTTCACTGTGTGGGCACTGGCTCACCATGCAGGCACTCACGTGGGCACTTGGCTCACCACGCGGGCACTCGCTTGGGCACTCGGTTCACTGTGTGGGCACTGGCTCACCATGCAGGCACTCATGTGGGCACTGGCTCACCACGCGGGCACTCGCTTGGGCACTCGGTTCACTGTGTGGGCACTGGCTCACCATGCAGGCACTCACGTGGGCACTGGCTCACCACGTGGGCACTCGCTTGGGCACTTGGTTCACTGTGTGGGCACTGGCTCACCATGCAGGCACTCACGTGGGCACTGGCTCACCATGCGGGCACTCGCTTGGGCACTCGGTTCACTGTGTGGGCACTGGCTCACCATGCAGGCACTCACGTGGGCACTGGCTCACCATGCGGGCACTCGCTTGGGCACTCGGTTCACTGTGTGGGCACTGGCTCACCATGCAGGCACTCACGTGGGCACTGGCTCACCACGCGGGCACTCGCTTGGGCACTTGGTTCACTGTGTGGGCACTGGCTCACCATGCAGGCACTCACGTGGGCACTGGCTCACCATGCGGGCACTCGCTTGGGCACTCGGTTCACTGTGTGGGCACTGGCTCACCATGCAGGCACTCACGTGGGCACTTGGCTCACCACGCGGGCACTCGCTTGGGCACTCGGTTCACTGTGTGGGCACTGGCTCACCATGCAGGCACTCATGTGGGCACTTGGCTCACCACGCGGGCACTCGCTTGGGCACTTGGTTCACTGTGTGGGCACTCGCTCACCATGCAGGCACACTTTCTCTTCTTCTTTATCACCAGGAGGTCCCAGGGATTGAACCTGGGTCCTCCCATATGGTAGGCAGAGGCCTTATCACTTGAACCACATCCACTTCCCAGGTTCTTTTTATTGTTGGGTATGTATGTTTTCATTTCTCTAGGTTACATTCCTAGGAGTGTAATTAACAGATCATATGACAACTTTATTTTCAACTTTTTGAGGAACTGCCAGACTTTTCCAGGGCTGCCACATGCACCAATTCATGTTCCTACTAGTATTGTACAAGGGTTCCAATATTTCCACATCCTCACCAATATATGTTATCTGTCTTTTTTGACTATAGCCATCTTAGTGTGATACCTTATTGTGGTTTTGACCTGTATTTCCTTGATTGCTACTTGTCTCAGTTTGCCAGGCTGCTATGAGAAATACTTAAAGTATCTATGACAATGCTATTTTAAACATTGGCTTAAAATAATTACTGGCTAAAGGTTTAGGACAGTAGAAGTCCAAATCAAGGCACCAACAGGGCCAGGTTTTTTCCCCAAACTCTGTAGCACTCTGGTGCTAGGTTGCTGCAATCTGTGGGCTTCTTTGGCTTACATTTCTGTTTCCCATCACATCTTTCTCCCTGTCTGCTCTGCCAGTTTCCTGATTTCTGGCTCTTCTCTGTGATGTTCCCTAACATCTCTTTATAAGGCCTCCAGTAATATGGATTAAGGCTCACCCTGATTCTTTTGGGCCCCACCATAACAAAAAATAACACTTTCAAAAGATCCTATTTGCAATGGATTTACACCCACAGGAATGTGGACCGAGATTAAGGACACGTCTTCTGAGGGATTACATAATTCAGTCTACCACACTGATGCTGAGCATGTTTTCATGTGCTTATTTGCTATTTGCATATCTTCTTTGTACAAAGTCCATCTAGATCCTTTGCCTATTCTTAGGTTTTGACAATGATTTTATTTTTAGATACATAGTTTTGTGTATTCGATTACATCTTGCATACTAGGTCAGGATTTTGCCCCTCAATTCCTAGAGAAAGCTAGGTATTTATCTATTGTGGAAAATTCAGCAAGGCTTTGAAAAAGAGCCAGCATTGACTTAGAAGTCATCTTTTATAGTCTAAATTGCATATTTTATTTCATGCAGAAAGGATCTCTAAGGAGAAATTACAGTTGCATGCAAAGGAGCAGGGGACCTAGGAGATAAGGTAGGACTTGAGTACAGCTTAGTTTTCAGCTGAATACAGAAACATTAAGGAAAATAAGAGAAGCCATTATCTAGGCTCTTACATTTTATAAGATTAGTTTTAGAAGATAAGGGACAATGCTTTACTATCGATTGTTTAAAAATACATAGGCAAGTGATAATTGTAGTCAATGATCACATTAACAAAATATTGAAGGATACAACTTAACTTTCAGTAAATATGAGATAAAGTCCTTAGCTAAAAATAATACCTTTAATTCTTTATATTCCTTTCCCTAAGCAATATTGCACCAAAACAAAAAAAGGTAATAAAAAGAAAAACTTACAAAATACCTTTATCTTGCTTGAAACGTAAAATCCAAAGTCAAATAAATGTTATATGTAGTTGTGGCACATTACACTATTTCATCAGTGAAGTTGCTATAGGCAGAGTGAAGGACAAGACAATATAACGAAATAGGAAAAAAATCCTGGTATAGATGTCTGCAGGTGAAGTTTTATCATTTACAGTAAATCATCTCTCTCTGAACCTGTTTCTGAATCTATAGAATGAAAGGGTCAAGCTATATGGATGTTTGAGGCCTATCTCTAAAAGTCTTTTTAATCTACAATGATTAAAGTCATTTGGAAATTTTCAAAGGAAATTTGTCCAGGAAAAGTAAGTCTAATGAAGCTAGAGTCCTGAACTAGAAAGTCTGGTTTGCCTTAAAGTATGTACAAGTTGTCAATACGAATGTATTTCAATCCCCCAAATACAGTATTAAGTTCGTTTTGCACATGCATGTGTGTGCACGTAAAGCTGGCATTTTCAAAGTTTTCATAGTATTTTACAAAGTAAGTTGTGTTCAAAATGTCTGGATAACAACGAGCTAAACAGAGTTCTAGTGCTATCCTTTAGTGGCTTATCCAAAATCCATTCACTACTTTTTCCTTAGTTTAAAATTAATTTGATTTGGGGCAGCCATATGCTTAAGTCCACCATGATGGATTGTGGTTGGCCTGAGCTGATCCTTGCAATCCTGTTCTCTGGTTTCTCAGCCTCCCACTCAGCTACCGGTGACCAAATCACATAGTTCTGGCCAATGAAACCTGAGTGGACATCTGCTTGGGACTGAAGGTAGGGAAAGTCCTGGGATAACCTTAGCCTAACTGATAAAATACCGCAGGCAGTCACATCATCCCTTAACCCTGTCCCTTACCCCAATGCAGTCATTACAGCTGGAGCTGCATGAGAGGCCATGAGGGAAAGGGAAAGAAAATGAGACATCAGCCCTGACAATTTTGTGCCACTGACCCAAGGCCACCCAAGTGGTACTTATGGACTAATTATTATACAAGAAAAATGAGCTGTGTCTGTTTAAGCCACACAATGTGTTTCTTTCTTGCATTCTAATTGACACTAACTGCTTAACCTAAACAAAATTCATCAGAGGGCATTACGGTACTTCAACGGGGAATTATGATCTGTTGTTTTTTCCAATGTATATTGCCATGGAAACCTCTTCTTTGCAGAATTATCTCCAGGGATTACTCTTCAGGTGAGTATGTTTTAGAGTGCCCATAAAGTATTTACTCTGAATAAATAAAAACTTACGCATTTGTTCATGTCATACTCTGCCCCCATTTTGGAAAACTTACGCATTTGTTCATGTCATACTCTGCCCCCATTTTGGAAAGGGTCCAAAACGAAGGAAAAGTAAAGTATGCATCTTTTAAACCCGTTGTCTGTGAAATGTAATGCTCATTTTAATTAAAGTTTTAGACACAATTGTGTTTTCAAGTAGATGGTGGAACCCAGTAATTCTCGATTCTGCTTATCAAAATCACCAGTGGTATTTTAAAAAGAAAATTACAGGTCCCCCTCCATCCAGCCCACTCCACTTCTGATTCAATAGGTCTGGGTGTGGCCCAGACGACTATAATTTTTTACAGCTCTACCAGTGACTCCGATGGCAGCCAAGGTTGAAATAATGTGCTTTATGAATCACAGACGCTAAGACTCTTTAATATGCTGAGGTGAATAGGCCTTATGGCATGGTGGAAATAACACTATAACTGGTATCAGGGGTTTTGCTCCTGGTTCTGGCATTTGCCAGCTAGGTGACTTTGGGCAGATTGCTTAAAATTCTTTGCACCTTAATCTGTTACTCTTAATGTAAATATCCTATCAAATATTTATAAAAGAACTTAGAGAATTATAAGGAGTTTGAAAAATTTAACACATTATTTAGTGCTGTTTTCTCTTTCCAGTATATTCTTTCCCTTCCTTGTCTGCTTGAAAAATGTGTTGCTTTAACTGAGTGCCAAGTGTTAAATGTCCGAATCCATCCAGAACCAACCACACAGAAATGTTACTTCATCCGGTTTTTTTTTTTCCCCATCATCTGAGTTTTATGCAGCAATTTCTGTAGTGCCACTATCATGCTACCTCAGATAAATCTCTCCCCATTGCTATGTCTTAAACTCCTAAGGAGCATCTCCTTGGCGTATTCTTCTCAATATCCCCTGAACCTAGCAGTGTTAGCTGAGGTGAACCAAATGGCCAGCAACTCATCGATGAAAATAGAAATTAGCCTAATAGAATCCAGTCACCTTCCTTTCTTCTCTCTTTTATCAAGTTGAGTCTTGTCTTCAATGTACTTTGGCTGTGGAACCCCAACACGAAAAACAGATAAAGGGAGGGCTGCTGAGCTCTGCCCTAATTATCACAACATTAATGATAGGAATAACTTATTACTGCCTGGCTACCCATTTTAGAGGTATCATTCAATTCTCTCAACCACTTTATAAAATACATTGTTATTATTTCCATTGTACAGCCAGAAAACGGAGGTAATTTGCTCCAGCAAGGTCACGCGAGCAGGAGGTGGAACCAGAACAGGAATACAGATCTCACTCCAGTGCCAAAACTCTTAACCACTACACCCGCTGCACTACGTTCTTCCTGTCAAGAGATTCTGGTGACTCGGCTCCCTCGGTGCGTGGCTCAGGGACGAGCAGCGTCCAGCTCACCCGTCCTCCCGTTGTTGGCGAATACAGTAAAGCTGTAACTGCGCCGCTGATCAGATGGGAATGTGGAGACATCATCACAAGAAGTACCTCCTCTTGGCGCTTCGGTCACGAGGACGTGTCCAAACTAAAACTTTAAATTACCCGCGAGCAGCTCGCAGTCAAACCCTGCCCAGAAAATCGGATTGGTCCAGAGGATGCCAAGAAGTCACGCTGTGGGACTGTCAGCTTCTAGGAGCTGAAGCTGCGGGTTTTTCTTCGGGAGGACGTAGCAAGACCGTGCTTCCCGCGTTTCTCGCCAGTACCTCAGGCTTGCAACTCTGCAGTCCTGCACTCTCCGGCCTTTCTCCCCCCCTCACCACCAGCCACAGTTTTCTCCCACTGTGGCTCGCCGGAAGTGACAAAACGGAAGCACCTCCCCTCCCGCTGGGGGCGGGGAAGGAAGATGGCGGCGCCCAGCAGCCGGTGAGGAGAGAGGACACGGGGAGCCCGGCGAGCGGCCAGACTCGTGCATTATGGCCACATCCCCCCACACTGTCTCCTCACGCCTCCTGACAGGTACTGCACCCGCCTCAGGCACGACCTCGGGAAAATTCTTTTCTTTTTCGCCACGAGCATGGCTGTGGTTCCGGCTCGCTGCAACCTTGGGAGCCCTTGGCGAGGTCGGCTGTGTACGATGTGGTGGGATGTGACCTTTGGAGTACTCTAGAGCGAAGATGCCACGGAGCTAGGACCAGTCTTGCGTTGTGGCCCCAGTGGTCTGTACAGTCTCCTCTGGAACCCGCTTCTGGGGCCGGGGCGGCGCCTGGGGCATGTTTAGCTTTTCGGGGTGTGGAGACTGGAGGAGAGAAGGCAGGGTCCTGCGCCGTACTCCGCAAGCCACTTAGCTTATGAAAACCGCAATTCTTAGCTACCAGCTTGTAATGATATGCGACGCGTTTTGTTCCCATTCTGAAACTTTGTTCCACTATAAAGGGTCACTAGGATAACAATGGTAATGATGATGGCTACTACACACAGCGGGCCATAATGCTTGGTAGCACTGATATAATCCTCCCACTAGAAGAGGCCGGTATCAAAAGTGTGTAAAGTTTGACTGGTCCTACCTGGCTCTTTGTAATGCTAACTTGTCATCTTTCAGGTCTCAACTCACATGTTACCTTTTCAGAGAGGCCTACCATGACCACCCTATCAAAAGTAGGATCCCCCCTGCCTTTTTCGCTCTTATCACCCTATCTCTTTCCTCGTGGTTAGCATAGTCTGTAATTGTCTATTTATATTCTGTTTATTACCTGCTTCCCCCGACTAGATTGTAAACTTTGTGCGAATACAGGGATATTGTCTCTGATTCACCTTTGTATCCCCAGCGTGCAGAACAGTTCCTGGTATATTGTTGACTCTCAATAATTATTTATGAATAAGTGAAACTTGCCCTGATGGAATGGGAAGATATTAAAGAGGAGGTTGGGAGTTGTTGAGCTTCCAAAGTTTTAGGATGATACCTAATGGCAGCAAGTGGCATGTATTGCTGGTGGTCCAGGTTGAAGACCAGATTGGAAAAGCCAGGGCCTTCCTTTAGATAAGTAGTGGGGTTAATAATACTCTTCTACTTTTGTGTGTGTTTGAAATTTTCCAGAATAAAACATTTTTTAGAAGGGTCTGAGATTCTTTGAGAATCACTTCTTTATTATCTTCTCTCCTGCCTGTGAGTGTTCTTTGTTCTTGACCCTGGATCAGTCATTCACAGAGCTCATTCCTTCTTAGTGCTTGAATTATCACCTCTATATGGAGATCTCTCCAGTGTGCATCACTCACACTAGCTTCTCTTCTGCTTCTCAGTTCTTTATTTTCATCTTCCTATAGGACAGTTTCACTTGATGACTCTGAATTCCCCAGTTCCAGTAGGTGGGCTGCATATGACGTAGATGGTTAATTGCCGCATCAGTCTTTGCAGTGGTAGTGTAAAAGGAGTTAATATAAATAGCTCTGTTTCCTGAAACTGTGAACATCATAATTACCAAAAAAACTCCTAATAGTCTGTATGACTTAATATGATTCTCTTGTAAACTTTCTGATGGAGAAACAACATGGTGGAAAGGGGTAGCATAGAGAGGTAAGCTGAGACTATATTAGGTATCTAGTAGTTGTGTCTAGTTTTGCTTCTAAAAGTTCAAAGTATTTTATAGGCATTAAAAAAACAAAAACAGAAACAAAACAGGATCTTTGAGTTGCTTATTTGCTCACCTAATTTTAAAAGCCCTGCAATCATGACTCAGTATTGATGGTGAATAGTGGATATGGTCATGTGTTTCAGGAATTTTAATGTATCTCTTGTAAGCCTTGTGTAGCTTCAAACCTACATCTGTTTACATAGTGTTAAAATGTCTTTCAATTTCTAGGTTTTGATACATAGAAATTTGACGTTTTGATTAAAAATTTCCATCATCTATAAGTGCTGTTTTCTAGCTATTTTTTCTTTTCTTACTACTTTGTGAAATCCCAGATGGACTCAATCTTAAGGAGATTTTTTCCCAAGATGGTTCTTTCCCTCCCAGCCTCATGTATTTCCCATTGAGACCAAATAAACTAAAAAGAGGTTTTGAAGGGAAGGCTCAGAACAGTAAAAGTGTAATGGACTTCTAGACATTATCTTTGAATATCTAAATCCTAATATCTTGAAGTGTATCTTGATGTGTAATGTTAAGGTAAGAAAGGAAATAAACAGTCCATGAAAAAAGTTGAATCTTAGAGGTGACTTGTGACCATTTAGGGTGATTTACATTTCTAAAGTTTCAACAGAAATTTCAAAAAACTGTCACTCACATATAGCCTGTACAAGCAAACACATATTCATGCATATGGAAAATAAGCATTTCAGAATTAACTTGAGGTTTGAGAATATGATTTCATTAAAGAAGTGATCTCCATTCTGAGGTAATTCTCATCTTCTTCAAAGGGCATTGATAGTTCTTCCCACAGGCCAACTAAACTGTGTGCCCTCGGCAGTCAATAAACAGTATTTCATTATTATATGAAAAGCACACTTAGGTATTGTAGCAAAGGTGAGTAAAGGAGAGTTCCCGATACCAAGAAACTTAAAAATATGGTGGTAGAAACAATTTGCATTAAGAAGTTCCATAAAAATGTTATAGTGTTAGAGTAGTAGAAAGGCTTTGAAAATTTAAAAAGCAGAGAGTGGAGCCAAGATTTTGTAAGCAAGGAAGCAACGAGAATAAAGACGAACGGAAGTGTGAAAATGTGTAGTGTGCTTAGTGGAGCATGATGAGCCATCACTACGCCAAGTTACATGTACTTGATTGGGCAAGTAGTGTTATATATTCTGGGCTTCTGGAAGAAAGTTATTGGCTTTGTGGAAGTTGGGTTGGAGAGGAAAGGAAGTTACTGAAGGCAGGATGACTCACTTGAGTGCTACTACTGGTACCATCGTCCAAATGTAAGATGGTAAAGATCTGTATCAGTAGGACTGAAATGAAGTGGACACCTTTGACTATGTCTCAGAGTTGACTGGATCTGGTAGTTGTTAAGTAATGCAAAAAGAGAAGTTAAAGATATTCCTGAAATCTTAAATAGGTAATGGTTTTATCTGCAGTAAAGGTAAGAATAAAGTGTTCCTAAAGACATACTGCAGTCCATCCATGTGGAACTATCAAGAAAGCAGTTGGATATAGGCAGATGACTCTCTAGAAATGGGCTGAAGATTAGAAATAACTCTGTAAACTTATTTGCTCAGGGATTATATGCGGTGTTCAGAACAGTGGGCATACAAATCCCTGAAAGTGGCAAGAGGAGATACCACAAGAAACAGAAGTGATGAGGACAGAAAAAGGAGAACCAGGAAACTTCAGTCTTGAAAGTCATGGGAAGAGAGGATTTAGCAAAGAAAGGGAGCGTCTCTAGTGTCCATGAAAGATTGGATCAGATGAAGTCTGAGATGGAAGCATTGGATTTGTTGATATTTGGAAGATTTATAGAATGAATAAAAGCCAAATTTGGAAATGACAAAATTAAGTTGCTCCTAGCTAGATTGATAGTCATCCTTTGATGAGAACTCTCCTCTGCCTTTTGGTTGTCTTTCTATACATGACCAATGTATTAAGCTGAAATATATCTTTTAACTTACTGTTATTTAATAAGAAAAATTGTGCATTTCATTTCCTATTTTTTAAAAACAATTATTTTATATTATCTTCTTAAAGATCTCTACTACAGTGTGATCATTTCACCATTTAATATAATAAGAGTGTAATGATCCTAAAAAGAACATTTTCCTACTCCTGCTGAAGAATTAAACCAACGTGCTGAAAAATTGCATGTATTCATAAGTCTTAATGATATCATTTAAAAGTTCTGGCCATTCATCCATTGTAGTGCTTAGAGCAGTGGCTGGCTTTGCTTCTTGGTAGCATTCAGTTATCTTTTGGTGAGACACAGTAATTTTAACATTTTTTTCTCCTTCTCTCTCTCTCCTAGGTGGGGTAGGAGCATACATCTGGTATCTAGAAAGAAGAGTTGTGCAGGAATCCCCACACAAGTTTATGCATCTTTTCAGGAACGTCAATAAGCAGTGGATAACATTTCAGCAATTTAACTTCCTCAGGCGCATGGTATGTTTAGAAGACGGTCCTTAACTTTGCCTGCCTCTGGCTGCTTTTACTTCTCTGTATAAAGGAGTCTCAGAAATGCCTCTTAATTAGAAAAGTTTTAAGAAGTACCATTTGAAAAGGCTTTTATCTAGTGTCCTCTTAAATTTACCCAAAACTTTAATCTCTTGTTTTGATTATTCTTAACTGAAACCAGAATAATCCTGGCGTTTGAGGTTAGAAGTATGATCCTGAACTTATTGATTACGTTTGGAGAAAGATTGAAAACTTCTGGCATATTTTGACTAGGCTGAAATCAGGAAAAGCTGAACTGTTAGGATACATCTTTTTAAAATTCTTCAAAGTTATATGAATGCATCAGTAAAACAGAAATCATTGCTTTAACAGTATGATCCTCTTATTTTCTTTTATCAGTGCATTTACAAAGCATTTTGAACACATGCACTTATGATTAGACTCAAACAAATTGGGAATTTTTGTAATTTACTAGGTATATTTTTGTGGGCATTGATAGTACATCTCAGTCCTCTTGTGGGCCCTTATCTAGGTTGGCTCTGTGATAATGTGGGTAACATGGTAGCTTACCCTTAATTATCAGTGAGGGTATTTGTTATCTTCCAAAGAGGGAAGGGTCATAGAATGGAGAAATGGTAGCTAAAAACTCTTATAATTATTGTATAAGCATGAGAGAAGAGTACATTAATAATCTAAAGTCCCATTTAATAATATTTCCCTCTTTTTTTTTTAAATTAAAATGCCCTAGCTTAATAAAACTCAGTATTTTGGTAAAGAATTTAAGTTTCTAGAAATGTTCAGGCTTTTTAAGTTGGGTTAAGGATGATGGATATTTAGAAGAGAAACTAAAATATTTTAATGCCATGTTCTTGTAAACAGGACTCATAATTCTTTCATGAATTTGTAATTCTTATCTAAGGCTGGTTTGCATTATTTGAAGCTTTTGGGATGAAATGGAAAAGGCACTTAACTGTGAGCAGGACAGGTGGGTCCTAGTCCCTGGGCCACCCATAACTGGTTTCTGACTCTTGACTATGCCAGTTAATTTTTGGACTTTGGTTTCCTCATCTGTAAATTAGAGAGAAAGAGATATTAATAGTAATCTATCTTAATAGCTGTTGAGAAGATTAAATGAGACATACATTATGTCAACTATACAGGGCTTTTAAAACTACAAAAGTGACTTATGCATTAGTTGAAATTATTACTTTTGCTAGGAAGTGGTAGAGTTTTAATACCCATGTTCTTTCCACATTGTCACAGGGCTTTAAAGTGGTTTAGTCCTGGGTTGGGCCATACTCTGGAACCCTCTCTACACTGTTTGCCTGGGAGATTGGCAAAGGCAGCAGGCAATAGATGTGGACTTGGGCTCTTGACTATAGAATACTTTTCATTGTATTTGGAGTATTCAACCTTCATTTGCTGATTCTGCATTAGGGAGAATTCTGGAGGAGATGAATAAGAAATTTATCTTCCTTTTAAGGAACTTAAATTCCTAGAGTTTTCTAAAACAGAATTTGAAAACCACTGCTGAAACACTAATTGTATTCTCTGTATCTCTTAGTATAGTAATTTTCATATAACAAACACTCCAAAAGTACTGCTGAACTAACTAATACTAAAGTTATAGCTGAACCTTTCTCAGGTACCCTAAAAGTTAAACTGATGGAAGGGCCTACTAAACAGCCATTTAAGAGCATTTGGGCCCTTGGTTTCAATAGTAACATGTGCTTTTTTGTTTAGTATGTCACACAACTGAACAGAAGCCTCAACCAGCAAGTCAAACCTAAGCCAGAACCTGTCGCATCTCCTTTCTTGGAAAAAGCCTCTTCAAGTCAAGCCAAAGCAGAAATATATGAGATGAGACCTCTTTCATCCCCTGGCCTTTCTTTGCCCAGAAAGCCAAATGAAAAGGAATTACTAGAACTAGAATCTGCATCAATAATTGATGGCCCCATACAAGTGGGAGAAGACGCAAAAGATGAAAAGCAATGGAAAGAGATGAAGCTGCAGGTGGACAATGTGCCAGGAATTTTGGCTCGACTGTCCAAAATCAAGCTCACAGGTACTTTTGTGTGTAATTTTACTGCTTCAAAAGGAATATTTTGAAACTGCAGATCCTCTCTTAATATTTTTCCTCTCTTCAGTTTAATTTGGATTTGAAATTAAATAATCTGAATTCTATTTATACAGAATTGTAAATGGTACTACACTATTAAGTATTGTACTAAGTGTAGTCTTTTATTCGCAATTAAAGTAGAATATTAATCCTGCGTATTTCCTCGTTTTCTGTGCTTTTAGACCTACTGTTCTTTAAAGAGGCAATAAGACAATGAGTTCTGTTTCTGAATTGCTAAAAACTGGAAGGACTGCGCTGCCTTCTGGCTCTGGCCCCTGGTGTGCCCAGCTCACTGCCTGTGCATTGTTGCTGCTTTTAGGGCTTGGGGGTTGTCTCAGGTGTGCAGGCTTATTTAAAGTACTTCTCTGAAAGGAGGCTTGGAAGCAGATTTTTCTCCCCCTAATTCTAGCAAACTGCACTAAATTCTATTGCATGCTGTTTGAGTATTGTCAAAACCACCTGTGAATCAGGCAAGATACTATTATTATCTCATCTCCTAGCTAAACTTAGAAATCACTTACTTTGGGCTATCACTATCTAAAAAGGATGCTGTGGCTCATTCTGCAGACTGAAGAAGAACCTTGTCTCTTTTTTCCTTGGTTGAAAAAAAGAAATATAATGGATTAATGATAAGGTTAACTTTGATACTCTTTGAGAACAGAGTGGTGAATAGTGTTATTGTGTATGGAGCAATGAAGGGGTGAGACCAAAGAGGCTTTTGAGAGTGAAGAAAGATGAGGGAAAGAGTGGTTTTGTTTGTTTATTCGATTGTTTTTAAAGGGAGTTGAGCCTGAAACTAGAGAGCTTTTTGCCTCAGTGACCAAGTTCACTGAAAGAAAATCTTTTCTTCTTAGGGAAAAGAATAGAAGGGAATTTGACAAAACTGCTGAAGAATCTTTGTAAGACTTACGTAGTATAACTCTAAAACTGTGAGACTAATTCCAGATGGAATATTTGATAATAGGTCTTGGTGCTTTATGGCAGCTGAACAAGGAATCATTCCGTTTGTCAAGAAGTTATCTTTTGTCATTTACACAAGTGGTCTGAGTGTCACATTGTTGACATCTTAAGAACAGCTGTTGATAAGATACCATCATAAGGTTGTCACCCAAAAAATGCGGACTCTCAGGGACCTCCGTCAACAGGACCCTCTTTCTTTTTGTACCCCATCATTTAGCACGGCCATGTCAGCATCTCCCTTCTACCCTTTAGATTTGCTCTGCCGTCTTATCATCCCAGTTCTTTCACTAATACCAGCAGTCTTCCATTCCCCCAGATGGAAAACCTTAGAATCATTCTTAACTCTATGCTCTCCCTTCTCCCCTTCCTCTCTATACAACGTCTGTCACCAGCTGAATCTTTTGCAATGCCTATCAAATTTGCTTTCTTTCACCCACATCCAAGGCCACCATCCCAGTTCAGGTCCAAAACATATGGGCCCTTTGGTTATTGTAGCAGCTCCTAACTGTTCTTCTCCCCAGTATAATATATGCTGCCCAGGGCTGCCAGACTAACTTTCCAAAAACATTGCTTTCATAGTTTTCTAATCTACTGAAGAGTCTCGAACACCTCTATGTTGCCCCCGTCTCAACTCTGCCTGATTTCAAAGGAACATTGTAATCCAGAGTGGTCAAATTCTTCCTCAGACACATGACTTCTTCCCTTTTTTCTGTCTCCAACCTTGCCATTTCGGCCAATCCTTCCACCTCACCATACTCATTGCCACCTGCCTCTCTTATTTCCAGTCACATTCTTTCAAGACCTCTCCATTAGCCTTCTCTTGCCCTTACTTTCCCTCCTTGAAACTCAGAATATGGCTTTGAAGTCAAGCAGATTTGCATTCAGATCCTGGCTATGGTGTTTACTAGCCCGTGAGACTTTGGGCAAGTCCCTTAACCTTGTTGAGATAATTTCCTCATCTTTAAGTAGGAATGATACTAAATCCTTTAAGAATGAAATTGTAAAATGCATTCAAAGCACTCATAAGCATGCGGGATACCTGGTTGGACTGCAAATATTAGTTTCCAAATAATTATAAGTAGCTTAACATTTGATTGTCTGTTTAATGTGTGCTTGAGGTCAGAAATCGTGCCATATGTTTGTCAAGTACTTCTACCTGTCTGTACACGATGCTTCTCACTAGGTAGGCATTTGCCTTTAGGAGGGAAATGGATAAGCTCCAGTCTTCAAGAGGAGGGCAGCCACAAGGAAGGAGGGAATACGGAAACCCTATCATCTGGGGAATAGATTGTTTTGCTTGGAAAAGAAGGGCAGAGGGAATGGAGAATAAAGGCATAATAGCCCCCTTCAAATATCTGTAGCCCAGTTGTTTAAAAAGAACAGCACTGCTAATTTGTAGTCCAGAAGGCAGAATTGGGAGATTGCTTGTACTAACACGGTAGCCAAGCCTCTCAAAATGAAGGAGAGTTCTCAGGAGAACTGTCATTATGTGAAATAGGGAGTGGAAGTGAGTCATTGTTCAGGGAAGTTGAAAAGTGGATTTCCTGCATTGTATGGTTGGTAGAACTAGGTGACTACTACTAAATCCTCTTTTATTACTCAGATCCTGCCCTCCTGTCCGCCTCAATATTGGGTGTCTACCATGCACCGCTTTGTGCTGAGTGCTGGCAGTACAGAGAAAACTCACATACAGTTTCTGTCCTGAAGGAATTGATAGTCTAGTGGGGAGGTTTTATACACACACAAATAAAATGGTCAGATCCATCTGCATTTCAAGCCCACAACTCTTTCTTAATATCTGTGTGGTCTTGGGTAGTTTACTTAACCTTGGAGTGCTGTGGTTTCTTAACCTGTAAAATAGCAATGTACATACTTCATAGCTTCATTGTGAGGATTAAATGACATAAACACAAGTAAAACACCTGTGTGCCTGGCATGTAGTAGACATAATATATTTTAGCTATTGTTAATATACTATGATTATTGCTATATTCAGCATTAGGGAAATTAATGTCATAGATGCTGTAACAGATATGTAAGGAAGAGTAGGGACCCAAAAAAGGATTTTGGTTTCTGCCTGCGGAGGGGTTCAGGTGAAAGGAATTGTAGGCAATTAGGGAATTGTAAGCCGAGGCAAAAGCCTTAGCAAAGGTAGAGAAGCTTGGTACATCCTGTCATGTTCAGGAAACTGCAAGCAATGTCATATATCTCGAGTGTTATGTAGGAGAAGTGCTTGCTGAGATTGAAGAGTCAGGCAGTGACCCTGTTGTCGTGTTGGCATGAATATTGTGTACAAAAGTTTGGTCTTCATGTCATAGCAGTGGAAAGTGTGTGAAGATTCTTTGGAGGGACATGATCACTTTTGTGTTTGGTTTTATTTACATGTTTGTGTTTTTTAGTTTCTATGAAATTAGTATAGACTTACTGTTAAAAAAAATTCAAGTAATACATAGGCATATATTTTGAACTGTAAAGGTACCATTTGCTTCCATTCCAGATAAAACCTCTGCTTGAATGTAGCCTTCTAGATATATACAAATATGCTGACAGAGATAAAGATATGTTTATATGTTCTTTAACAGAAATAGGATCATACTATGTTTATAATTCTGCAACGTTCTCCTAATAGTACAACTTTCAATATTTACCTCACTGTGTACTATTCCATTATATAGATCTGCTATCATTTACTTAACTAATCCTTTACTGGTAAACATTTAGGGTATTTTCAGTTTTTTGTTATTAAGAGCAACTCTGTGATTAACTTCTACATACACAAGTCTTCGTACACTTATGTGAGTTATCTGTAGAATAAGTGTTTAGAAATGTAATGGCTAGCTTCAAACATATAAATTTTTTTGGTAGATTTGATCAATTTGTTCCTAAAAAAGATGGTGTAGTTTACTCCCTCCCTAAGCATGTGGGAATCTTACTCTCTCTTTGTAGATTGTGCTCATGTATAAGCAATCTTTACCAGTTAAGCCAATTTGACCATAGAAAAAAAGTTTTGTTTGTACATTAGTTTCAATTTTTTAAGTTTTGGTGAGCTCTTTGTACATAAAGAACTTAAGGAAAATTAGCATTTCATTCATCATATGCTTTACAAATATTTTAAAATGTTTCCTTTATTTATGATTTTTTGTTTTGTTTTGCTCCTCAGAGAGTTTTAATTTTTATACATTCAAGTTTATCCGTCTTTTTAATTTATAACTCCAGGGTTTCATGTCAGGCTTAGAAAGGTTTTCACTTCCCTATGGTTTTAAAAGAATTCGCTCATGTTTTCAACTGGTATTTTATATTTTTGTTATATTCTTTAAGGATTTGGGACCATCTGGAATGTACTGCAGTTTAAAGCACAGGATTGATTAAGAAAAAATCTGTGACAGCACTATCACACAAGGGTCAGCTGTTTTTGTAAATAAAGTTTTATTGAAACAGCCACACCCATTTGTTCAGTGACTCATCTCCTGCTACAGTAGCTTAGTTGAGTAATTGTGACAGAAGTCTTACCATCTGGAAAGCCTGAAATATTTACTGTCTGGCCATTTACAGAAAAACTGCCAGTCGCTGCTCTAGAGCATGGACTAGTTGATGGCAGGCAAATCAGTGGTAGTCAATTGAGAAATGACTTGAAACTGAACTAAGGCTGTGGTGGGGAAAGAGAAAGGGAGGGAGGGAAGAAGGAAAGAGAAAATAGTAAGGAAATAGAATTAACAGAACTTGAGGTAGATGTGGCAGGGTGCTAGGGAGGTGTAAAATAAAAGGTTTAGGACATGGAGTTGCATAGAGTTTGATACCTTTAGTCTCCACTTCTCATTATCCAAGGCACAACCCAGTTCTCTGAGAGAGTGCACAGCATGGCGACCTCTGGAGCCAGACTCCCTGGGTTCAAATCTAGGCTCTTACTAGCTGAGTGACTGAGCAAATTTCACAATCTCTTGGCTCTTGGTGCCTCAGTTTACTCTCCTGTAAACTAGGGATAGTAATAGTACTACTCCATAGGGTTGTTTTGAGTATTAAATGAGTCAACATTTGCAAAGTACATAGTAATGCCTGTTATATATATAAAGAGCTATCCACACATTTCTTAAATTAAAAAAAAAAATTGTTGCCCAATTGTGTTCCCCCAGGCATTTGAGTTTGTTGCCCCTGCTTTTAAAAAAACTCCCAGGCTTCTGTTTGAATGGTGGTGCTGATTCTTCATAATGTGAATAATGAAGGAAGAAACAGATTCCAGGGGGGGAAAGTTAGTTTGATTTTAGACCCATGGAATCTGAGTTGCCACGGGCAGATAGGATAGAGAAGGCCAGTGGGCAGTTGGCTATGAAGGGCTGGCGTTCAGGTAAACCCTGGACTGGGAAAAGAAGGGTGTTCAGTGTGCAGTTGGCAGGAAGCCAGGGGGGTGAGAGGTTGCTGGACATTAGAGTGTCCAGCACTGAGGACCACGGACAGGACTTTGGGATATACTGTATCCCCATTTGAGGTTGGATAAAGCACATAATGGAGCCTACCAAGGAAATAAGAAATAGAGGAAGGAGAATGGGAAAAGGTTTTGTCACCGATGCCAAAAGAGTAGAAGTGGGTCAAAAGGAAGTGTTTGGCACTCTCAAATGCTAAAGATCTACTCATAAGCCTGACTCAGAGTTATTTTATTTGGCAGTTAGGAAGCCAGTATTGAATGATTGCCAATCAATAAATAATCAACAGTGTTTCCTCTTCTTAGAGACTTACCTGCGCTGCTTTAAACAATAAATTTAAAATAATTTTCTATAGTCAATTCTTGTGATGTGTATTACATTATGAAGAAAGGAAAGTATGGTAATTAGGTTAGGATCAAATTCCTTTTTTTTTTTGTGGCTACATCTTCCTTTCCTTCACACTGAATATTGTATTGTTTTTCCTTTTACATAGTTTAGTGTTCTGGATGCAGGGTTTGGCGTTTAAAACATGGTGTCTGAAATCTGGAGCAGTTATTAAATTAATACATTAAGTAATGCTTAGTATGCTGTATCATAAGCACTGGCCCATTGGTTCCCAAATGCCAGTGTTCTAAAGAGCACACATGGCCTTCTTGTTAAAGCAGCTGGCCCCCTCCCCAGGGACTCAGATCTTGTAGGTCTGGGACAGGACCCAGAGATCCTGCAGTTTGGACAAGCATGCCAGATGGTTCTGATGCAGGTGGTCCTGGACCACACTTTGAGAAAGTGAAGTAGCTGGTCCCAGGCCTAGTGGTCTGGCTGGGTATGGAGAGACATGCCTAGAGAGAGCCGTGCAGCCGTTACCGCCAGAGCAGCAGTAGCAAGCCAGCTGGGCAGAATGTGGACCACACAAGAGACGTCTGCAAAAGCAAGATGCACTGAGAAAGAAAGGGGGGCAGCAGCTTTACCTACAGCCATGGATGGAAAAGTCCTGGGGTGGTAAATTTCCTCTAGAATCATTTTATATATTCCATGCCCCAGGTTTTCTGGCCGAGCTAATTGAATTAAAGTCATTTCCTTCTCCTTATTCATTTAAAGAGGGAGCCCCTATTGGGTGACCCCTACCTTCTTCTGTGACCTTTTTCCTCACTCTCTGTTTTATTTCTTGAAGTTACAAATCTTGGAGTCAGAAGGATTTCTTTTTTTCTTTAAGAAAATCCCTGGTATCTGTAAATTTGTTTCTATCTGACATGCTGGGCAATTCATTTATAGCTGATGATAGCTGAGGTGGAAATATCTGGGAGTCAGCAATCTCTTTGATAGAACTAGTCCTTCTTTCTTTGCCCCCTTTTGTTTATAGCTGTAATATACTGAGGCTAATTAACTGTAGAAGAGGTGAAAGAACATACAGTGATCATATTATATTTCTCTTGCAACGTAGTAGAGAGCAGCACCCTGATTGATGTATTGGCATTTAAGCCAGGATCTTGGCCAAATGTTTGCTGGTACTAATGACACTTAGATTTTTTTTTTTTTTCTATGAAGGGAAGTAAGACTGAGTTTATAAAGAAGAATAATATGTCTCCCTTGAGTTTCTCTTGCCAACTGAGTTATTTACAATATGTTTTTGGAGTTTGTTGCAAGGACCACACTGGGGTGAAGAAATTTTATTTGGATTAGGATCATAAGAGGCTTTGGTGACTCAGCTGAGTTTATACTTATATAGGTCAATAAAAAGCAGAACTTTTTTTTCCTGGAAAACATCTGTGCTTTAAAAGCTACAATACATTTTCTGAGACCAGAATGCTTAAATAGATTGTTTATTTGAACCAATAGATTATGCTGTTGATGGAACAAATATAAACTAGTCTATCAATATATAGATTTTTCCCCCTAGACCTGAGAGTGCTGGCTTTTATTAAAAGGAAAAAATAAAAATGAAGAATACCAGGCTTATTTTAGGTTATGTAGATTTTTAAAGTTAACTTAAAAGTAATCTTCAGCTGTTAGATAGCTGTATTAAGGGGTTTTCTAAAATTTCATGAAAATATTGAGTGGAATATAATTTTAATTTATATTTTGAAATAATTGCCTTAATAGTTAAATACTCATTAAATCCTACACTACTGTTTTTTTGTTGTTGTTTTTTAGGAGGTACTGGGTATTGAACCTGGGACCTTGTACATGGCAAGCAGGCACTCAACCACTGAGCTATATCCATTCCCTATAGTACTATTTTTAAATGATGTAAGTACTGTGTTTATTTTTTAGAAAATACAGAGAAGCAAAAAAGAGAAGAATGAAATACCCCTGCAATTCCATCATCTCAAAATAATAGCCATCTTAAAGATTTCAGTTAACTTCTAGAATTTTTTCTATGCATCCACATTCACATTTTTTGCTTTTTAAATAGAAGTAAGATCATAATGTAGATGTTTTTGTAAATTTTTAAAATTTCCATATATATCTTTTTGCATCAGTGTTTCCACCTATATATATATATTTTAATTTTGAAAGTAAATTTTTCCTGAAGACAAAAACATAATAATATAAAAAAAGTCTCTTCCAAGCCATACAGCAACCACTGTTTCATATACCACGCTTTAACCTTTCTCTGTGCACAGTCTGTTTTGTAACATAGCACAGTCTCTAGAGTCAGACTATGGGTTGGTTGGAAGCCCTGTTCTACCATTAATTGACTTTGTAATCAGGAGCACATTATTTCAGGTCTCTAAGCCTCAGTTTCTTCATCTGTAAATGGAATTAATATGGTCTCATACAATTGTTGTGAGGATTGAATGAGATAATTCAGGTAAATAATTTAGTGCCATACCTAGCATACAGTAAATGCTCAATAAAGGCAAATTATTATTATATTGTGTTTTCATAATACATTTATAGTTTTTATTTTTCTTTTATAAAAATGGGGTCATATTATATATACATTGTGTTCAGTTATTTCTTTCCTAGATATTATATCACAGATGTACTTCCTCATCAATACAATTAAATCTACCTCTTTTTAGGTTTTGAGGGTAGGAGGAAGGAAAAATAGGTGTAACTTGAGGGCATTTTCAGGACGTTGTAATTGTCCTGCATGACATTGCAATGACGGATACAGGCCATTATACATTTTGTCAAAACCTATAAAAATCATGCAGGGCAGAGTGTGAACTGTAATGTAAACCATATTCATGGTTTGTAGAAATGCTTCAGTATGTATTCATCAATTGTAACAAATGTACCACACTAATGAAAGATGTTAATGTGGGAAATTGTGAGAGGGGAGCAGTAGGGGAATCCGTTATATTTTTGATGTAGCATTTATGTAATCTAAATCTTCTTTAAAAATGAAAAAACTAACATTAAAAAAAACCACATACACAAAAAATCTACCTCCTTTTTATTTTAAGGTAATATTCCATTGTGCAGATATATTGAATTTATTGAACCTTTTCTTTATAAATGTGTATTTAGTTACTGTCTGTTTTGCTGTTAAAATTGATGATTTCTAACAATAAGAAAAAAGAAGTAATGATTTCTAATATCATCATACATATGTCCTTGTACACTTTTATTTCTGGTAGTTAGATCCTTAGATGTCCACTTTTGTTTTTAATGGATATGTATATGCCATTGCATAGCTGGACCTTAATTTTTTTTACCTCTTTTCTATTTAGGTTGTTTTCAGTTTTTTACTATTATTATTATTAATAGTCCTGTTATGAATATCTTTGAAGTTAAATCTATGCTGATTTTCATAGGATAGGTACACACAAGTTACCCTCCGGTTCAAAGGGTATACATGCTTTTAAAGCTTTTGATTTTTATTGGCAAATTTCCCTTGAATAAGATTTTACCAGTTTATGTTGTTATAGAATGGACAATTCAATATAATTTATTTTTCTAAATTATCAATTTGATGAATAAACAATGGCATTTGGGTTTTTAATTTTGTGTTTAAAATTACTGATGAAGTTTTATATTTTTTGTATATTGATTGGTGATTTGTAGTTCTTTTACGAATGGCCTATTTATTTGTCTTCCAGCTCTTTCTTCTCTTTTGTGTTTGTCTTTTTTTTTTTAAAGATATATTTCTGTTTTAAAGATTTGAACCCATTCCATATACCTGTTTAAATGACATATGCCTTATTTATTATTTGCTTCTTATCTACTTTTATTGTTTTTTTGATGTACAAATGTTACTTTGTTCTTAGGTAATCAAGTAAGTCTTTTAGTCTTTTTCCTTGTGGTTTCTGGTTTTTGTATCATGGTCCACAGTCTTGTAAATATTTGTCAATATATTGAATCCTATGTTTTTATGATTGTACATTTTACATTTAAATTTTCATGTATGTGCAGTGTATTTTGGTGACTGGCATTAAGGTAGAAGTATAACCATTTTTAATGTCATTAACCAGTTTTGAATATCATTATTACAAATTTCAGAATTTATGAAGCCCTGTCGCTAGAAAAACCCAATTCCCCCCAGATTCTATTAATATTTTATTAGGAATTTCAACGTGGTTACATATTAATTTGGGGTTAAATTGAGATTTTTGCCATATTACAGCATCTTCATTTATCCAGATCCCCTCTTTTTGCCCGTTAAGTTTTATAGTTTTCTTTAAATAAATCATACACGTTTACTGATATGTTAATTTCTGTGTATTTTTAAATATTTTTCAGTTGTTCCATTTTTCAGGGAGCCAATCAAATTGTGGTCAGTTTATCTCTTTTTTTCATACTCACACCTGATATTTCATTTTCCCATGAAATTGCCTATGTATTATGGAACTTCCTGTTGCCTTTCCTCTTTGTTTTCCATGTCGTTCTAAAGGATCCTCTGAGATTTGTTTTATACAGGACTGATTTGATTTTATGTAGTTTACTTTTTCTTACATCTTTTAACATTCTGCCATGCCAGTTTTTGTTTCTGTACACCTTTTCTTAACTTACTCTGTCTGTTTCATGGGGTTTGTTTTCTCTAGGGTACAAATTTACTTTTTCTACTTATTCACCTGATATTTATTAAGTCCCTGATACCATCTAAGTGCCATAGCTGGAATGAGGTGAGTTTGGCTGATACAGTCCCTGTTGCTCTTCATCTTTACTCATTGCTGAATAAAAGCAAGATGATTCAGCCTGCATAGTTATACCCCTCAAAATGTAAGCTCCATGAGGTCAGGGCATGTTGTGTGTTTGTTCACTGTTCTGTATTCCATGCCTTGAACAGTGCCTGTCACACAGTAGGCACTCGTTACATGTTGGTTGAATGAATGAATGGTTGGCCTTTTCTGTCACCTAACGGTTTAACCTGGTGTTGGTGGGCTCTTCTTGCATTTTAAGCCATCCCTTTATATTACCTGTATAGCATTCCTGGGGCCTGAAGGAGATGAGGATGGAGCTACAGCAAGAGAGCTTTGTTTCTGAAAGATTTTCTCTCTGTGTTTTTTTGAAACCACAGTGCCAGTGCCTGCTTCCCGACGCTGGTTTTGAGTGTAGTCCTCTGCTCTTGACATATGGTGTGTCTGGGCAGCCTTTTCTCTGGTACACTGCCTGCTGAGTCAGAAGAATCCTCCACTGTGCCAGCGTATGGTGGGGGTGGGCGACTTTCTTCACTGAATTCAGTTACTCAGAGGTTTTCTGTCTTTCTCAGTGGGCATTTATGTCAAGGCAAGGGCCTGCTTTCTTTTTGGTGTGATCACTTTTGCCCTTTCTTTCTCTCTAGCTCTGACGCAGCTGTCTCTAAACACTCCTGTCTGGTTCACCCTGTCCTCTGCTCCTTGCTCCTTATCCCTGCACCTCAGGAAGGGAAGATGGGTGCTTTCGGGTTAGCCTTCATTTCCCACATTTATCCATTTTCTTATTAATGTCTGTTTAGGTAATCTAATTTTTTTGCTTTTCAAATAATGTAAGTAATGAATCATCTCTCAGTAACTGTCTTCTGTTTACTATCATCTGTACTACATTTAATAAAACATTTTTTGACACTTTTAGTATCCTCTTTTTACCTAATTTATTGCAGGTTTTTTTTTCCCGATTTTCATTTAGTCATGTCAGTTGGTTTCTGATATTAGGAGGGCAGTGTTCTGATTTAGACGAAATGCTTTAATCCATGTTCTAATTAGATGACAAATTTATTTAGCAGACTCTACTGTTTTCTGATGTTTCAGTTGTTAAGATGGGATTTAATGGTTTCAAATTCAATTTGATGTTTATTGAACTGATTTTAAGTGTCAGATGCTGTGGTAGATGCTAGGAAAATGTAAAGATAAATTTGTTTTTGAGGGTGATTATCACTCTCTAAATATATTGACAACTTTAAAGAAGAGAGAAAAAAAATTATGAGTTGAGAATGGACTCAGTACACATAGTTAAAACTTGAAAAAATGTAACTCTGAAAGGTTTATTTTTCTCATGTATCAAGGAGCCTGAAGTTAGAACTGTAGAGCGAGGGCTCAAGGATGTTGTCAGCAGATCTGACTCCTCCTTTTTTCTCTGTCATCATTAGCTTGTGGTTTTTGTTCTTAAGGTCACAAGAAGGCAGCCATACTCCTTTCAACATATTGTGTTCCAGGCTGAAAGAGGAAGGGGACAATGTGGAAAGACAGAAACTGCCTTAGAAGACTTTGCCTTTTTCTTTGGGAAGGAAAGGTCTGATAGGACTTACATCTCATTGGTCAGGACTGTGCGATCTCCTGCAATGGAGGTTGGAAAATATGGCATAATTCTTGCAATTATCATTTTAAAAGCCCAAACCTTTCCAAACCAGCCCATTCAATCCCGTCAGTAGCCACCTTCTCTATGTCTTCATAGTCCCCGCAGGGCTGTCTCATTATGCAGTACCACTCCTTCCCTAGAAGAAAACGTGAAACTGTCAATAATAATTAAATAGTTATGCAACAATGTTAGCCATGTCATTATTTTAGGCATTTGAGAGAACTGTCTAGCAAGAAGAATTTTTTAGAAACTTTTTTAGATTACCAATAACTAGAAAAAATCCCCATAATGATTTTGTAGTTCCTCTGCCTGTTCTGTACATTGTCTCTTTCACCGGCCATCCCTGTGTTCCAAGATTTTTAATCTGCTTCCTTATTTTGCACTTAGCATAATTGTGGAGGATTGAAGATGGCCTCACTGTGCTTCTCTCAAAATTCACTGAAATCGTGAAAAAATGTGCCTTTCGAAACTTAGAGTGATCCTCATAGACTTTTCTTTGTTTTCTTCTAAATGATCAAGTTTCTAGCTAAGGGATATATATTTTTTCAGGTAAGTAATGAATTTAAATGTTACCAATGAATCAGATGTTAAGATTATCAAAGGATTATTGATTGTCAGTTTCACTGAAAGGAACAATATCATTATGGGGATTTTTTCTAGTTATTGGTAATCTAAAAAAGTTTCTAAAAAATTCTTCTTGCTAAAGAGTTCTCTCAAATGCCTAGAATAATGACATGGCTAACATTGTTGCACAACTATTTAATTATTATTGAATAATATAAATTCCCAGTGAAAAGTAAATTAATAATATGTTAATATATGTATGCATTTAGGTTCAGATATAAAGAACAAGTGAGTCCATCTTACCTGACCTATTACCTGTGTTGTGTAAAATAATCAAATGTTCTAGATACTTGAAATGAAGGCATAATCCTAACTCTTTATTATTTTAAATGTTTACCTTGAAGAGTAATACATCTGCTCTCTGAAAATGATCATTATAATTTTGAAATGAAACTGAAATAAAGCTTTGTTGTTTTAATGAAAACTGCTCAACTCAGGATTCCTCCTGCCACACTCATTTTTTAGAAGAACTGTTTCCACTTCTTAAAGTCTGATAGACATATCAAGTTTTATGGAAAAGTTTTTTAGTTAATTAAAAAGGTGGTAAACTTTTGGGTATTAAATATATTGAAAAGGAATGTTTCTTTATTGAAAAGAAAAAAAAAATCGGACAACAAAGTAGAAAGCTTAGATAGGACAAGGAAAAAATGCCATTGAAAGAACAATCTTAGGATCTCACTGAGTATCATGTAATTAACTTAGATACAAACAGCTTTTATTTATGTGTTTAACTGGACCTATTAGGTCTTTCATTTCCCTTTTCCAAATGCTAGCTATAAATGCAAACCAAATGTGTTCTGGTGAATTGCCTTGGTGGCTGATCTTAAATGTTTTATTTTCGTAGTAGTGTTGCTCAGTAAATTTGAAGTTATGAGTTTTAATGTGGTCATAGGACTTTTGAACCAGCTTTGGTCATTAAATATATGGAAAAAATACATATAAAGAAAAAGAGGAAAGCAAGAAGCCCTGATAAGTTTTGCAGCTGTGTTATTTCAAAATCTCTATGAAAGTCTTATCTTTTAACCAGAAGTAGGTATGGTTTTTAATCAGTTACCCCTGATTTATATCCTTTAATGTGTTTGAGGAAAAAAACACCTTGTCTCTCGTCAATTGACTTTTCCTCTGAACTTAACAATAAACAGGAGAATTACCACCGTCTTTGATATATGTAAGAGGACTGTGATAGGAGTTCACAAAATGAGGCCAAGCTGTAAAGCCTAAAAAACTCTCTTGAATTAGAAAATTCAACCATTTGATTCTTAAGGTGTTAAGAGAAATGAAGAGAACTGTGGAAATCATAAATAAGGATCTTTATTAAAAAATGCATTCTCATTTGAAAATCAGAAAAGACTTAACTCCTACCTGTAAATTAAGTTTTAGAATTTTGAACTTTGAAATCTATTGATGAAAATAGAAATGAAATTATTACAGAAACTTATCCCATTGCTTAGACACACATGTAAACAAAAGTACATACAAATTTGTTAACTGGCTACTCTGTCAACTTTGTACATAAAAAGAGAATGTATCTCAGGTCTTTGGGATTTGTATTACAATATTGCCTAGTATCTGCTATTACCATAATGAGACATAATAGATCACAAGGATAATTTGAAATCTATAGAGAATCTCAAAATCTCATTTAGCCAGTGGTTTTAATATTTTTTACCAACTCTTTTTATCAGAATTGATAATTACCCAAATTGATTTATTGGAGTTTTGTTTTTTACTTAATTCTTTTGGGACCAGTGCTAAAATATAGAGTGAGGCATTAAGAAACAAAGATAAAAAGAATGCAGGACTTAAACGACCATTTTCCAAATATAACCTTATAGTTTTTTAAAAAAATTTATTTAAATATATCACTCATACATAAACATACATAAACAGTAAGTGAATAATAGTTACGAACTTACAAAACAAATATATATAACATCAAACAAACATATATGACATCTCACCCTACCACCAATATAACTTGCATTGTTTTTAAACTTTTTAAACTAATGATTAAAGAGCAGTGTCAAAAAATTACTCCTGGCCTCGAACTTGGCCCAGTGGTTAGGGCTTCCGTCTACCACATGGGAGGTTCGTGGTTCAAACCCCGGGCCTCCTTGACCCGTGTGGAGCTGGCCCATGCGCAGTGCTGATGCGCGCAAGGAGTGCCCTGCCACGCAGGGGTGTCCCCCGCATAGGGGAACCCCACGCGCAAGGAGTGCACCCTGTAAGGAGAGCCACCCAGCGCGAAAGAAAGTGCAGCCTGCCCGGGAATGGTGCCACACACATGGAGAGCTGACACAACAAGATGACGCAACAAAAAGAAACAGATTCCCATGCCACTGACAACAACAGAAGCGGACAAAGAAAACGCAGGAAATAGACACAGAGAACAGACAACTGGGGTGGGGTGGGGGGAAGGGGAGAGAAATAAATCTTAAAAAAAAAAAAATTACTACTGAACAAAGTAGTTTTCCCCTAACCAACCCGATTGTCATTATCTTTATATCATTTATATATGAACATACATAAACAAGTGTATAGTAAAAGTTGTGAACTTACAAAGCAAACATGCTAACATCATACAGGGGTCCCATACATCAACCCTCCACCAACACCTTGCATTGTCATGAGACGTTTGTTACAAATTATGAAAGAACACTGTCAAAAACTTACTACTTATCATAGTCCTTATCTTACATTTGGTATGTTTTTCCCCCAACCCACCCTATTATTATTTTTTTAAATATATATTTTTTATGACAGAAGTTGTAAACTTATAAACAATCATGCACATGTGCAGAATTCCCAAACAACACCCCTCCATCAACACACCACAATGTGGTGTGTTATTTGCTACAGATAATATCATCTGATTGCTACCATGTCCATAGTGTACCTTTGGCTCACATTTTCCATACTGCCTCATTATCAACACAGTACATCTTTTGCATAGATGCAAGAATATTATATTATTACTAACCACAGTCCATAGGTCACTCCAGCTGTATTTTTCCCATGCTTCTCCACATTCCCATCACCCTGCAGCAGTGATATACATTTGTTCTAGCTAACAAAGGACACTCTTGCATCTGTACCATCAACCACAGTTCTCATCCACCTCTTGGTTTACTGTGCCATTCAGTTCCTAGATTATTCTCAAGCATTCTGTCAATTGGCATTTACATAACTAGACTACCATTTTCAGTCACATCCCCATTTATAAACTAGCTGTTACTCACTGTGTGTTACCATCCACTCTATACATTTCCACACTTTTACATTAAAGCTAATTAAAACTTCTACATACATTAAACATCAGTAGTCCACTCAGTCCTTCTCTTATCTCCTTTAAGAATCTACCACCTACCACCAGGTCTCAAAGGTATTTTCCAAAAATTTCTTCTAGAAGTTTTATGGTTCTTGCTTTTATTTTTAGTTTTTTGATCCATTTTGAGTTAATTTTTGGAAAAGGTGTGAGATCAGGATCCTCTTTCCTTCTTTCAGCTATGGATGTCCCAATTTTTTCAGCATCATTTGTTGAATGGATTGTTCTGTCCAGGCTGTGTGAGTTTGACAGGCTAGTCAAAAACCACTTGACCATACCTGTGAGGGTCTGTTTCTGAACCATCAATTTGGTTCCATCGGTCTATTGTGTCTGTCTTTAGGCCAGTACCATGTAGTTTTTACCACTGTAGGTAGGTATTATGATTTAAAGTCTGGAGATGAGGGTTCGCTTTTCCTTTCTATGATGTTTCTGGCTATTCAGGACTTCTTACCCTTCCAAATAAATTTAATGATCATGTTTTCAAGTTTTTCTTTAATGCTGTTGTTATTTTTATCGGGATTACATTATATCTGTATAATATATCTGAGCAAAATTGACATCTTAATTATATTTAGTCTTCCAATCATTTAGGGAGTTAGAGTTTTTTTATTTAACATTGAGTTGCAGTTTTCTGAGTATAAGTGCTTTACATCATTGGTTAAGTTTATTCCTGACTATTTGAGTTTTAGCTGTCATATTTTATTTTCACCACTCTTTTGACACTTTTAGTTACTTTCATTGATATAATCTTCATTTCTAGACTCTCTTCCAGGCCTCTCTTTCTTGTCTTTTCTTTTCAGGCTCTAGCACAGCCTTTAGTATTTTCTGAAATTCTGGTCTCTTGCTTAGAAATTCTCTCAGTTTCTGTTTATCCATGAATATTCTAATTTCACCCTCATTTTTGAAAGACAGTGTTGCTGGATATAAGATTCTTGACTGGAAGTTTTTCTCTTGTAGTATCTTAAATATATCAGACCACTCTCTTCTTGCCTCCATGGTTTCTGGTGAGAAATCAGCACTTAATCTTATTGGATATCCCTTATATGTTATGCATTGCTTTTTTCTTGCTGCTCTCGGAATTCTCTCTTTGTCTTTGACCTTTGACATTCTGATGAGTATGTGTCTTGGAGTTGGTCTATTTGGATTTTTTCAGATTGGAGTACGTTGTGTTTCTTGGACATGGATATCTATGTCCTTCAAAAGGATTGAGAAATTTTCTACCATTATTTCTTTAAATATTCCTTCTGCCCCTTTTCCCTTTTCTTCTCTCTCTGGGACACCTATGACACATATGCTTCTGCTGCCATTTAGTTCCCTGAGACTTTGTTCAATTTTTCCCATTCTTTTCTTTATCTGTTCTTTTGTATGTTCACTTTCAGAGGCCGTTTCTTCAAGCTCACCAATCCTTTCTTCTGCCTCCTCAAATCTGCTATTATATGATTCCAATGTTTTTTTAATTTCATTGATTGCACCTTTCATTTCCATAAGATCTGCTATTTTTCTATGTATGCTTTTAAATTCTTCTTTGTGCTCATCCAGTGTCGTCTTAGTATCCTTAATCTCTTTAGCCATCTCATTGAATTTATTAAGGAGATTTGTTTGAACATCTATAATTAATTGTCTTGGGAAGTGGATTTGGCCCAACGGATAGGGCGTCTGCCTACCACATGGGAAGTCCAAGGTTCAAACCCAGGGCCTCCTGACCCATGTGATGAGCTGGCCCATGCACAGTGCTGATGCATGCAAGGGGTGCCCAGCCACGCAGGGGTGTTCTCCACATAGGTGAGCCCCATGTGCAAGGAGTGTGCCCCATGAGGAGAACCATGCAGTGCGAAAAAAGTACAGCCTGCCCAGGAATGGCACCACACTCACACAGAGAGCTGGTGCAGCAAGATGACGCAACAAAGAGACAGATTCTGGGTGCTGCTGACAAGAATACAAGTGGACACAGAGGAACACACGGGGAATGGACACAGAGAGCAGACAACTGGGGAGGGCAGGGAAGGGGAGAGAAATAAAAAATAAATCTTAAAAAATATATATATATATGTATATATAATTAGTTGACTCAACTCTTTTATATCATCTGGAGGCTTACCTTGTTCCTTTAACTGGGCCATAGCTTCCTGTTTCTAGGTGTGGATTGTAATTTTTTGTTGGTGTCTTCTCATCTGACTTACTAGAGTATTTTTTCTGGGTGCAGTTTTTCTTTCTAGTTTAGGGCTTCCTATCGTTTCTCCCTTGCTGGTTGCGCAGTAGGAGCCAGGCATGTAGTTGGTGCTGTAAGCTGTGGAGGCTCAAGCTGCCTTCATTTCACCAGGGACCAATGAAACTTCTTCCAACTTTCTTCTTTGCCAGGGGTAGGAACAGAGTCACAGCTGTGTGGAATAATCACGTGCAGGCCTAGACTGTAGTTGCCCAGAGAGACTGATGAAGCTTCACATCCCTTTCTTACCTGCCTGGGGCAGGGATGGAGCTGCAGGTGTGGGCAGCAATCTATGCAGTGCGGGTCCTAAGATGACTGCAGTTGCCCTGGTAGACTTCTAATTTTCAGTCTATGGCAGCCAAAGTTACCTGCAGTTACCTGTATAGGCTGGTGCAGGGCTCCTCAGCCTCCTCCCCACCAGAGGTGGGACTGAAGCCTAGGTGGGCTGCGGGCTGATCTGTGTGAAAGAAACTGGTTCCTGCCCACACTGAGAGTTTCAGTCAGCCCGGCTTCCCCTCAGGTTGGGGGCAGAGTCAAAATGATGGCTACTGGCTTCTTTCTGACGGGCTGGTTCACACACCCCTGTTCCCGGGGTTATCTCTTAGCCAGACAAGTCTAGTCAGGAGCCAAAATCAGGTGCCCACTGTCTCCTCCTCCCCTGGTTCTGGGAAATGGACCTTCCAATTCCCATCACAGAACAGCTCCTGAGGCGGCTCATGCCACCAGAGTAGGATAGTGACCGGTCTCTGTGGCTTGGCCCGTAATATCCTGGAGAGGCTGACATAGGTCCCCGTAGCTTCCTCCCTGCTGGAGGTGGCCCTGGGGCCTAGGCTAGAACTGCAATATGATCTGGATGGGAAGAAGCCGGTCTCCACCAGCACTGGGATTTTCAGTCCACCCCGCTTTCCCTCGTGCTAGGCGCAGAGTTAAGATGGCAACTCCCAGCCTCTTTCTGACTTGGATAATCTCAGGCTTTAGCTGTTTTTAGGATTATACTGTAGCCCACTGAATTTTCTCATCATAGCTGAAATTGGTGCCCAGCTGTCTCTTCCTCCCCCATTTTGGGGAAGTAGAGCTTTCAATTCCATCCACGGAACAGCTCCCGAGGCAGCTCATGCTTCCAGTGGAGGGTGGGCACTGGCCTCTGGGGCCTCTACTTACGAGTCTTCTCTGCAGACAGGCAGTCTCCTCCTTCCACTCCCCCGTGGACATGGCAGAATGTTCTTCTGGCCTCCTGGAGCCTCCAAACAGGTGCTTCAGCTAGCTCAGAGAGCTCTGGGTGTTTGCTAACTGCTCTGTAACAGGAGCTCACTCTAGGAGATCCTTACTCCACCGCCATCTTGCTGGTTGCCTATAGTTATTTTGAACTGATGATCATAGAAAGGAAATAATGTGCATCTATTTTTACTTAACCTCAGATTAAGGTTAAGTGAATGGTTCTCAAAGTATGTCATTTTTAAACAAATCTTGATGCGACCACCTCTCTAAGAAAATCTCTAGCATTTTGGAAAAGGCAGGTTCGTTCAAATAGTTTGTTGCTGCCCTTGAAAGCCTCCTGTGAGGTCAGAACTAGGGAGCCTGGCTAGCTCTTGCCTTCTGAATCTTGCAAAGCCTCAGTTTATGGGTGACAGCTAAAGCCCCCTCTGTTGCAGAAGTCTCAGGATGGACCTCCTTCCCACCCCCAATATTGGGTTCTTTCCTCAGGAACTCATTACAGTTCCGTTTACCACCTGTGGTGTGAGAAACGGTCCCAGGTACTGTATGACACGGATATAGTATTATTAAAGCTTGACTGGCCTGCCTTGTGATTTTGTAAACAACTAAGTGATTGTGTATGTCCATGTGTGCTTGTGTGTATCATCCCTTCATTTAGTTTAATTTTCTTCTGAAAATGAATCTTTGGAGTACTTGTTAAAGACTGCTCTGAAAAGTAGAGAGCTATACGTGGACCATAGGGCTCTCTTTTTTTTTTTTTTAATATTTATTTATTATTATTATTTTTTAATTACATTAAAAAAATATATGAGGTCCCATTCAACCCCACTGCCCCCGCCCCCCACTCCCCCCACAGCAACACTCTCTCCCATCATCGTGATACATCCATTGCACCTGGTAAGTTCATCTCTGAGCATCACTGCACCCCATAGTCAATGGTCCACATCATAGCCCAGACTCTCTCACGTTCCATCCAGTGGGCCCTGGGGGGATCTACAGTGTCCCATAATTGTCCGTGAAGCACTATCCAGGACAATTCCACGTCATAGGGCTCTCTTGATCCCAGACTGAGCTCTCTGTCATTACCACAATTTGCAAATTGTTCTCCATCCATAAAATCAGAGGTTAATACTACCATTGCTTGCGTTGGTAGGGCTTATTTTAGAGCAGATTCTCTAAAGTTTGTTTGTCATATACTTCATCAGAAAAAAAAATTTAAGTGCACATATTTATAATATTTATGCTATTATGTATGAATATATATTATAATTATTTTGTATATAAAATTCATATACTTTTATACTAATGTGTAAAATACACACCAAAATGTGCATTTATTTAAAAGAGGGAATTTAAAATATCAAATAGAGGTGGAAGTTCTCATACTTTTCTTCCAGTACCCCTGAGATATCTACACTGTTCTTTGAAGTACAGTGTTTTTGCTATAAATTTATATATTTATAAATAAATATAAAAAGCCCTTTGGAATTGTAAAGTGCCTTACCAATATTAGTTTTGTTTTTGTCATTATCGTTTTTAGTCTACAATATTGAAAGGACTGCTGTAGAACTGCTGCTATGTGATCACTCCCCTAGAAAAGACAGAGAGAGAACTTTGGTAAAATAGAGGCATATGAACCTTGGTATGAAGCATTTTTTTAATTGTTATTATTAGAGAAGTTGTGAGCTTACAAAACAATCAAGCACAATGTACAGAATTCCCCTACATCACCCCTCCACTAATACCTTGCATTGTTGTGAAACATTTGTTACAGACTACGAAAAAATATGATCAGACTATTACCACTAACTATGGTTCATAGGGTACACTTGGTATATTTTTTCCATATACCCCCTATTATTAACACTATGTATTAGCATTATACATTTGTTATATAGTTCATGAGAGAACACTTTCATATTTGTTTTGCTAATCACAGTCCCTTTTCCACCACAGGATTCGCTGTGTTATTCAGTCCCATGCCTTGTACATTCTATCCAAAGTGCACACTCAGTGGCTCTCACTTTCATCACAGAATTGTGCAGTCATTGGCCTAGTACACCTTTGAACGTTTTCCTTAATCTGAAATTTTAAAAAATCCCATAACCCCCTATTACTGACCCTTAGCGTTGATGTAGTACCTTCTTTGACACTGATACAAGAATGTTACAATATTGCTGTTAACTATAGTCCATAAGTTACATTAATTGTATTTTTCCCATGCATCACTATATTCTTACCACTTTGTAATGGTGATGTGCATTTGTTCTAGTTCATAGAAGAACGTTTTTGTATTTATACTCTTTTGTTGTTTCTCTAATTTCCTTTAGTTACTGCTTTGAGATATAAAGTCAAAGCATAGTGGCCAGAGAGATATTTCATCTAGAGTTCTAGGATTCATATTTCGATAATTACCGCTAATGCCACTTACTTAGGGCTTATTTTCTAGGCCCTGTGTGAGTGCTTTTGATACAGTGACAAACCAGTATGTTTCTAGGAGGCATTGCTCAGAGTAGTCAGAAATCTGGAAGGCAAGAATGGTTACTAGGGATATTTAACTTGGAGAAGCAGAGACTGTGGTGATAGTTGTATTTGCATGGTATAAGGGCTCGTGTGAAGAAACTGTTGCTCCAGAAGACAGAGATTATCACATTGCTAGATAAGTACACAAGGAAATGGATTTTGACTTACCTTAATAGCGAGAGCTATTCTCTAGCAGAAGGGGTTGCCCAAGGAAAATAACTTCCTTTCGCCAGATTCAGAGAAAGCATTCATCTGAAAAGTTGAAGGGATTCTTACATCAGGAGGAAGTTTAGACTAGTTGACCCAAAGTTTCTTTGACCTTTTAACTTTATTATTTTTTGAGTTACTGAATTATGTTTAGCTCCTATACTTTGGCCTCTTATAGTTATTTAATAGCAAAGCTCCATGTTACTGACTTCAAAAAATCTATCTAAATCTCTTTTTATACTGTTGATCCTCTGTTTACACTTCCCATTTACCACATGACAATGACCTTTAAGTGGTTCCTTGGGTAGATTTTCTGCCACTCCAGTCAGTTCTCTGTGTTGCCCATGGACTGATCTTTCTTAAATGCCACCCTCATTGCAGTGTGTATTAGTTTTCTCTTGCTTCCTAACAAATTACCATAAAGTGAGTGGCTTAAAACATATCTCTGCTTATGAAGATCAGAAGTCTGGGTACAATGGCTGGATTCTCTGTTCAGTGTCTCACCGGGTTGTAGTCAGTGTTTCGGCCAGGACTGTGGTTCTCGTCTGGGGCTCGTAGTCTTCAGGCTTACTGGTTGTTGGCAGGATTCATTTCCTTGTGGCTCTAGGACTGAGGCCCCTGGACTCCCTCTAGCTCTCAGTGGGGGGATTCTTAGCACCTGGGGCTGCCCATAGTGCTTTGCTACATGGCTCTCCTAAGCCTTTCCCAGCAAGGATATGTGCCTCCTTTCAGGCCAGTCTGGGCCTATGTCTCTGACTACCTTGGCTCGCTTTTAAAGGGCCCATGTGAGTAGGTCAGGTCCACCTGGAATATCTCCTTATTGTAAGGGCAGCTGATTTGGGACGTCAGTTATGTCTGCAAAATCCCTTTACACTATATTGATCTGCATTTGATTTAATAACTGGAAGAAAGTATGTGCATACCAGGTGCCAGGAATCTTGGGGGCCATCTTAGAATTCTGCATCCCATATAGTACATCACTCAATAATTTCCTTTATGTTTCTGATTCCATACAGAGTGACGTCCAGATTTTATAGCCCAGATATCAAGGCCCTTTGAAATGTGGTTCTAAATTTTATATCCAATATATTCTCTAATAATCTGCACTTTCTTCCTCAGTACCAGTCAGTGCATTTGTAGATGTTTGAAGTTTGATAGTTAACTTATTACCTGAAAAAGTGGCATCAGTTGAACTGGCAGATACCTACAAATGGGGACAGAACCTCTTCAGAGGGATTGATTTGGACTTGGGTTATGAGTGCAGAACATAGAATGGTGACTCACCTAAAACCTGATTAAGAGACAAGCCCTGGCAAGGGAGGTCAGAGCCCCAGCCTGGTGGGGAAGATGTGGGAGCTAGGTGGGGGTATGGGCAGCCCACATGGAGAGTTAGAGCCTGAGGAGGGTGAGGAGGGCTTCCCCTGGAGTGGGTGTCAGCAGGGTGAGAGAGTGTCCACATAGTAGGGGTGGGGGCAGCCTGGCATGGGGAGTCAGGGCCCAAGAGGGATGACGCAGGTGCCTGTGCTTGGAGATGGCCAGAATGGAGAGTCAGAGTGTGAGCAAGGTAAAGAGGGGCCCAGAGTCTGAGTGGGGTGAAGAGGGCAAAGTTTGGTGAGTTGGAGGGGATTGCAGAAGAAATGGAAGCTTGGTTACATTCACGGAACAGAGCAAATGAATAATGCATTAAGAAAACGGGAGCTAGATTTCTCTTCATTGAAGAAGGAAGCAACAGATATGGGAAGAGAGAAACCTGTGATATAAATTTGGAATTTGTAGGTATTGGTTTCCAGTGTATAGAGAAAAATATTGAAATAAATGCAGATAAGAAGCATGCATCCACAGAGAGGATCTGGGATCAGCAACCACCCAGTGCAGTGAGCTCACCCAGTGCCCAGACCTGGTTTCTAAATACAGTAAAAGAAACCAAGGCTCCTTGGGGAAGTGGCTGATTCCAGGACTGGGGCAAATAAGCCGGGAACAGCTCATTGCGCTAAAAAGCAATCAAGAGCTCAAAAAATAATGGAATCTTGTCAAAATGGTTTCAAAATAGCTACCTATAAAATATTGGTTAATAACAAGAATAACTTCACAGCGGGGAAGGCTGGCAGACACCGCCTTAACCAAGTGACCAAAAGAACAGCATCAGGAATGGGTCAAACTGGAGCCGTGTGCCACCCGATAGGATTCAGTGAGAAGAATATGCATCACTTCTGTGACAGTCCTGCCAAAGATGTGTATTGTATGACCTTGTGTGACAATCTTCAAAAGGTCAAGGCAAGACTGAGGTACTGATCCCCACTGAAGGAGACTAAAGAGACATGACAACTAAATGCTACCTTGATTCCAAACTAAATTCTTTTGCTTTTACGGACATTATTGGGACATGTAGCTGAACTTGAATGAAGTCTATCAATTAAATAGTAGTAATGTATCCCTCTTTATTTCTGGATTTCATGGTTGCATGTTGCATTATGATTATGTAGAAGGATGTCTTTGGAGGAAATTCACACCAACATTTTTGGGGGTGAGGGGTTGGCAACATTTTTTCAAATGGTTCTGGAAAAAAACAAAGTTCTTTTTCTTATGCGTGGTTGTTTGAAAAATAAACTTTTTTTAGTTTTTTTTTGGTGTTTTTTTGTTTGTTTTGTTTCTTAAGTTATAGAGAACCTAAGTAAGAACTAGTCCCCGGAGAAAGTAGGCAGAGAAGAGAGCCTGTTTGGTGAAACCTGCCAATGACAGGACCTAGGAGTCTTAGGTCAGGCCTTACGATTCAAAAGAGATGGATGGAGCTGCTTTTGCTAAGGTTGGGCCAAGAAGACAGGATGTCTTTAGTGAAGGCTGCTACTGAATCTCTTTTAAAGGGAAGCTTGGGGTTCTCTGGCCGGTCACTCTCCAGGAATGGGGGAGGGTCCATTCCATTGGGGTGGAAATCGCTCTTCCTGGAGTCCCAGGAGCCTTGGTGGGACTGCGGTGCAGTGCCTCTGGGCCTCTATTACATGAGTCATGCTTCGTCGGCAGCATTGATTTTATGTTTATTTGTGAAGGGACAGAATATGAGATTACCAAATAAAATATAATTTCAAGTGTTATTAATGAAAGAATATATTACATTCACTTTTAATGAGATTCTGGTGTTGCGAAAGGATTCCGTGTAATGAATTCTAGGAAATCAATGAAAAGTTTAATTACAGTTGTGGCAGTGTTGTATGAGAATATTGGTTTGGTCAATTTTACTTGTACAATTTATCAGTTCTCTTTGCCCTTCTCTTTCTTTAAATTAATTGCTTTGATGAAGTAAGTATAAATACATTCTTTGTTAGCTTTTGATCTTCACGAAAAATTTGTTACAGAAATTCAAATTTCCTCTTTTATAATAATAATGAGAGTCCCTATCATATTTATGCCTTAGCATTTATAATTAGTGCATTTTTAAATTAGGCAGTATATCCATTTTGTGGATTCATTGTTATGTTTTACTAAAGTATTGCTCTTTTGATTTTGTCTGTTTTTAGCAAGCCCCAATCTGTCTCTTCTCAACTTCTCAGTAGGTGCATTAGTCAAAAATGTGCTGTACTCATCATCAAGTTAAGCTCCAGGGTAAATAAAAGATATGTCATCCTCTAAAGTAACCAAAACTTTAGTTATTGAAATACGTAACAGTTTTGGGGAGCGGATGTGGCTCAAGCAGTTGAGTGCCCATCTCCCACATGGGAGGTCCTGTATTCGGTTTCCAGTGCCTCCTGAAAATAACAAAAAACAAGCAAAACAAACGATAAAACCAACTGAGGGAAGCTGATTGGCTCAGTGACTGAGTGCGGGCTTCCCATTTAGGAGGTCCTGGGGTCTCCAGCCCCCAGTACCTCAAAAATAAAAAATACTTAACAGTTTTTTTGTGTAAACCTTTTTCAATATTAAGCGAAGTAAATACTCTTTTTCACTCATTTTTATTTTGACAGTTCAGTGATTATGGTACTGTCCTCTATGGTGGCAATAGATTTTTTCAATTTCTTTATAAAACACCATATGAAATGCTGATCTGGATATTTACAGGTATCTAAAGTATAGTTCTTTATTTTGATGAGTCTAGATTTTACTAATTATACATTGAGAAAGTTATAGTAGGTTTTATACGCTCTTCTAACTACTGCAGCTGTTTATAAGTAGTCTTTGGTTTAGTTTTCAGGCCCTTAAAATATAAACAATAATTATTTTGATTGATTGCCACTCTGGATGGCAACAATTTGCGTAATTTCGTTTTGAGAAGGAAAAAACCTATGGTCTCTTTTCCCTTCCAGTTCTTCCATTGATACCATCAGCCTTTCTTCTTGGGGGGTAGAATTCTTTTGGTACTCTTGAGACATAGCCTGGGTGCTAAGGACTTTGCTCCCTGTCCTGGCTTGTCACAGACGCACTGTCTCTGCAGAATGGCCTGTCCCATCTGGGGAGCTGTGGAGTTGTGTGAAACAAGGTGTCTCTCGCTCTCTAAGGCTCACGGGCCTGCCTGTGACGTCTTGTGCCTTTGGGCATGATATCTGTAAGGAATGAAAGAGCCTCGAAAAAGGCTGCTATTTGAATACCACAAAAAGAGCTTTGTGGTTTGCTCTGAGAGCAGTGCTTTTCTTGATGGTCCCTAAATGCGTACAGGTATGTATGGCCAAGAAGACCATGGTGCAAGAGGCTGTCCTTTCCCTGTTACAGCTAAGGAAAATGTCCTTTGATACGTACCTGCAACTGCTGCTCTCAAAGCCTGGAATCCCCATGTCTACTTGTGGCGCCTAAGTCATTGCAGAATAGAAAGCTAAATGTTTCTTTCAGAACATTTCCTTTGAAGTAAGTGTTCTAGCTTTGATTGCCGCCTCTGCCCCATGTGGTCAGTTGCTGCTGCTGTGTGACTTGTGTGAAGTTGTGTTTGGATTTCTAATATGGTATCTGCACCAGGGCGAGCTGTGCCCCTGAAGCAGAGGGAAATGGGAGGAGGGGACGGTGCCTGCTCTCCAGCTAGAAGCACTCCCTGCCTGAGCCAGCCTGCTTTCCTCCTGGACGTGTGTGTTTCCGTGACTTCTGATCAGCCTCCTCTTTGCCTTCAACTCCTAATCTTATGCTAATCTTCTTGTAACTTTCATACAAACCTGCATCCTCATTCTTGAACCTTGCTCTTCTCCTCTCTACTTAAACGTGTACATCTATCTTCTTTTCTGGAGGTAAATCTTCTCCCAGGAGATTCAGATGTATACCAAATTTGGGGAGCCACTGAGTTAAAGGAAGGACCTCTTGCCCCAAATTCTTACTTTGTAGAGACTTATGTTCTAACATGGCAGTCTCAGTACATGTACTTGGGTCGGTCACCTTGCAAATTGCCATTGAACCCAGCCAAAGAAATCTAGAAATATCAAAAAGCTTGTGTCCATCCAGAAATAAGGGAAAGAGCTTGTTCATATGATAGAACGATAAAAAATTTCTATAAGTTGCAGATAAGACTAGATAGAACGTCATACCAGTTTCTTAGCACTTACCTCTAGGTGTCAACAGTGGTGCCCTCCTGGACTGTATCCTGTGGCCCCTCACGTTTATTTGACCTCTGTTAAACCTCATGCTCCTGATTATTGTCTCCAAATATTCTTTCTGTATATATTTCACTATTATTTTTCCCCATCTGCAAAGTTCTTTGATTTACTTCTTGTCTACCACCTGTACTGTCCAATGAGGAACTCTTCCATTCCCTCAAGTACAACCAAGGTCTCCAGGCAGGTAGATGACTCCCAGAGTTTTGTGTCTAGCCCCAGCCTCTCTCCTGAGCTCTAATTTCACATTTCACCTACTTACTATGTGTTTCTACCTGGATGCCTCATGGTTCCTCAAAAGCAGCACATTTTCCTAAAACCAGGTAGCTCAATCACCTCTTTCCCTTCCCCTGAGATCCTTATTTCTGTCAATGTTGTCATTCTTCTCCATGGCACCCAGGTACAACACTTTACCTTTCCTTCTTTGATTTTCTGTTGTTTGTTTTATTTTCCTACCTCTTACAGTTACCAAGGACTAACAATTCTCCAGCCAAAATATCTCTATATCTCCTTGGTTGCCACATTTACTACCCTTATTCACAGCACAAGACTGGGTAGCCTCTTAAATTGTGTCTCTGCAAAACTCTCCCTCTCTGTGAACCATAGTGCACGTTACTGCCAGGCTAAGCTTCCAGTAATATATCACTTCCTTGAATTAATTAGACCTTTAGTACTCTACTGCCTGCCAAACAAAATACAAACTCCTGAGCTTGCTATTCTTCAATCTGGCCACCACCACCCTTACTCTGCTTCCAGTAAGTACCACTCTAGCCTAGCATTGTGATAGCCCAGAAAATAAAACAGAGAGATAAACAGACAGGGGCTGCTGCCTTCATGGTGCTTAATTTCAGGCAGGAGCCAGAGTGTGATACTTTCTGTAATGGAGATAAAACAGGATGATGTGAGCAAAATAGGAACTGGGGAGGACCTTCTTTAGATAAAATAATCAGGGAAGTTCTTAAGAGGTACTATTTAAGGTCAGATCTGAAGGATACAAAGAAACCAGCCATTCAGAAGGAACAGAAGTGCCAAGACCCTGAGGCAGGAAAGCTGGGCATGCTGGAAAAGCAGTATACCCTCATAATAGAGAACAGTGAGTGAGCCATAGAGAGATACAAATGGTACTTATGGGTAGTGGGGGCGGGGAGTTTTACATTTATTGCAGGTTTAAGCAGTGGAGTGATTTGATCTGCTCACATTTTAAAAACATCACTCTGGAGAGGGACAAGGTAGAAGCAAGGAGACCAGTTAGGACTGAGGCTCTTGTTGTCCAGGCAATGTAATGGCTTGGGTTTCTCACATGTAGCACTGTTGACATTTTGGATGGAAAGTCCTTTGTTGTTGGGAACTGTCCTTTGCTCCATAGGATGTTTAGCAGAAATATCCCAGCCTCTACCCACTAGGTGACAGTAGCACTTGCCGCATCTCCAGTTGTGATAACCAAAAATATCTCCAGACGTTACCAAATGTCCCCAGCAGGGCCAAATCATCACTGGTTGAGAACCATTGGACTAGATGGAGACAGTTGAGATGGATTTGAAATACATTATGGAGGTAGAACAGACATTACTTGGCAATGGATTGGATATAGAGGAGAGTGAGAAAGAAGAGAATCAAAAATGTTTCACACGTGTTTGGTTTGAGAATCTGGGTAGATGTTATCACATGTACTTTACTCTTGACATAGTCCTTGTCCCTGTGTCTTTTCTTAGAATCATCTCTCTAGCTGTAATGTTGCCCAACATCATTTCCTTTTCCTACACCACCTCCCGAAGGTCCATCTTCTTGAAGCTTTCCCAGATTAGCCCACCAGTGGATCATCCTTTTCTAGTGGAGTTCTACAGCCTTGCATCAGTACCACTCTTAGACATTTGCTGACCCAGCTTCCATAATCCCACACCAGGAATGATGCACCAGGGCCCATAGAAAAGGAGAGGCTTCACGGGTGCCTGAATGGCATCCCTTGCCTTCTTCACTTGCCTCTTCCCTTCTTCCTTTTGGTGGCTGTAGGATCACCGTCTCCCACTAGTCATCTTCTAATCACTCTCCGGCCTCCAGGCACCATCTTCTCTGGTGGGCGGCTCCCCACTTACATTGTCTGGGGCTTGCCACAGATTTGGGACTCTTATTTGCTACCTTATGTTGTAGTTACTCATGTAGGTCTGCCATCTCCCTGTTAAATAAATGCCCTGAGAGCAGGAATGAAACTTTATGCATCTTTATTCCTTCCTTACAATGCCTGATGTCTAGCACAGCACTGATCCCAAGTTAGGTAGTCAGTTGAATGAATATGCCAATATTAAATCTGGAACACCCACTGTCTTAACTTGCCACTGCTGCTATGACAAATAACCCAGACTTCAACAATAGGAATTTATTGGCTCACAGTTTGGAGGCTTAGGAGTCCACTGTCAAGGTACCAAGGCCATGCTTTCTCCTGGAGCCTTCAGTGTTGTGGTGCTGCTTTGCCAGTAAGCCTTGGGGTTCCTTGGCTTGTTAGGTGCAGTTCTGCCACAGTCACATGGTGCTCACTCTCTCCTCTGGCTGCTGCTTTCTTCTTCAGTTGTCTGAACTTCTTCTGTGTATAAGGACTTCAGTCATATGGACTAAAGCCCTCCCAGATTTAATTTGACCTCATCCACATAGGGTCTTCATAGGTCCTGTTTACAAATGAGTCCACACCCACAGACCTACCTTTTTAAGACTTGAACTTAACTTTGTGGGGAATATAGTTCAATCTCTTACACCTTTTTTTGCTTGTTAATCACAAGTATAATGGAGTTAAAGGGAAAATTAGCATTTTCTGTAATGACTACTTAAAATTTTTATAATCAGAAAAAAAAATTTCTTAAATGAAAGATGACTAACCTATAGTTTGTGTTATTGTAATTGATTGGCTTGCAAGAAAGAAGAACTTATTCTTTGTCTTTTTGGCTTTTACGGTCTGGACCACGTGTTGGTAATGATATACCTGCCCCCTTTCTATGTTGCAGCTCTAGTCGTGAGCACCACATCAGCTGGATTTGCATTGGCTCCAGGACCTTTTGACTTGACCTGTTTCCTGCTTACTTTTGTCGGAACAGGCCTTGCCTCCTGTGCCGCCAACTCCATCAACCAGGTCAGTAGGTTGCCTTTTAGTTAGCTTATGCTATTGCCATTTTTTCCTAGGTTGCGGTATTGTCTCATTTTTAAAAGCCTTCTGGGGAGTGGCTGTAGCCCAAGTGGTTGAGTACCTGCTTTCCATGTACAAGGTTCCAAGCTTGAACCTTGGTTCCTCTTAAAATAAACAAATAAAAAAACTAAATCTCATTGGGGAGCAGATGTAATCAGTGGCTGAGCACCTGCTTCCCATGTATGAGGTCTTGGGTTCAATCCCTGGTACCTCCTTAACAAAAAACCTTCCAAAATCCAAAATCATATATATTGATGAAAAAGCACTAAACTTGTAACAATGTATTTATCTGGTAGAGGCCTGTGGGAATTTTAATTTGGTAATGCCTAAAATCAGTATGTTTCTAGAATGTATTATCAGCTATTTAGAGAAGGATCAATATATTACAAATAAGGTGGGTTTTTTTTGTTATTATTTTTTTTTAAGGGCAAAGTAGTCTTATAGTGAGGTTCAAATAGTGCTACTACTTTACCAAAAGTATTATCCCCTTCTAGAAACCACCAGGCCATCTCTTCTAAGACATAACCAATTTGTCTTTTATTTTGAAAATGAAAAGTGTAGTTTTCAAATATGTTCATGTGAACATGCAGTTGAGTACCTGTTTCAAATAACCAGGAATCCTTGGGGTGAAAAAAGTATTTTAGAACTGTCATAACTTTCTACCCTTAATGATATCTTACCCTATCCATTGCAGGTACATTCCTCTGACTTTGTCATCATTATAGGCTGTTCTTCCCTTGGCTTGTTTTCTTTGCATCTTAAAACCACCACTATACAAAATAGAATATATTTTAAACAAGTATATACAGCTTTAAAAAAAAATAACTCAGTACTCAGTTTCTTTGATATATAGAATCAGAGTGTGGGAAACAGATATGGCTCAACCAGTTGGGCTCCCATCTACCATATAAGAGGTCCAGGGTTTGATGCCCAGGGCCTCCTGGTGAGGGCAAGCTGGCCATGCAGCAAGCTGGCCCACGTGGAGGAATGCAGCCCCCGTGCAGGAGCACCGCCCCTACATGGGGATGCCGCCCTGCACTGGAAAGCTGCCCTGCGCAGGAGTGCTGGCCAACACAGAGAGCTGGTGCAGTAAGATGACGCAACAAGAGATACAGAGGAGAGAAAATAAGAAGACATAGCAGAACAGGGAGCCAAGATGGCGCAAGAGAGTAACTGCCTCTCTCCCACTCTGGAAGGTCCCAGGATCCTTTCCCAGAGCCACCTAATGAGAATACAAGCAGACACAGAAGAACACACAGGGAATGGACACAGAGAGCAGAAATAGGGGGAATGGGGGACAGGGGGGGCGAAATAAATAAAATCTTTAAGGAAAAAAAAGAATCAGAATGTATCAAAAATTAATTAACCTATTATTTTAAGTACATCTTTTTCCTGTTATTTTAAACATCAAAATAATTCCCTAAAAATTTTTTCCCCTGCCTGGTCATTATGGTCTGCTGTAATGTTGTGGCTTTTTCATAAGATACCATAGCAAAAGTCTTGGCTAAAACTTAAGGAAAGTCATTTTCATCACCAGAACACCCAAGAGGAGTTGGCACGGTTTTGAAACAGGAATTCAAGTTACCAGCAGGCAAACAGCTAGGCTGAGTAGATGTGTAAGTTGGTAGTCTGCAAAATCTGGGAATTTTTATTTGATAATGCCTAAAATCAATATGTTTCTAGAGTGTATTACCAGCTATTTAGAGAAGGATCAATATATTGCAAATAAGGTTTATTTTTTTGTTATTTTTTTTAAGGGCAAAGCAGTCTTATAGTGAGGTTCAAATAGTGCTACTTTACCAAAAGTATTATCCCCTTCTAGAAACCACCAGGCCATCTCTTCCAAGTTGCTCCTTCCTTTTGATGCCTCCTCCTGCATATTTCTTGGCTACAAGAAAAATCATGGTTTTACCATGGACATGTTTTTAATGAAAATTTGAATAAAAAGCAATTGAAGCAAAATGAATTTTATGTAGTTATTTTGGCTTATTTTTCAGTCTTTAAAGAAAAAAAAAACAACTATTAATTTAGTTATAGATCTAGGTCATGAGATTAAGCCAGGAACACATTCTAGTTTCAGGCTCTTTCTTTAAATTGAACAACTGCTTTTATCCTGAAGATATAAACTACTGTCTACTGTTTAGGTTATATAGATTCAAAGAAAAGAATTAAAGTAAAAATGTAGGGATTCATGAGAAGAAGGCATGAGTGAAGTAATAAGCCTTAAATGGTTCAGAAATCCCAAAATATTATAAAAGATAATACACTTCTCACCACCCTCCACCAAAAGTGGTTCAAGAATTCGTCATAAAAACAAAAACCATCCTTTGTAACTAGAAAATATCTGGAGAAAAAAAGGAAATGATTTATATTTTGGCAGGAAGAAATATGCAGAAACTGAACTTAAGACCAAGGTTTTAGAAATTTTAAGAGGACTGAGTTTGGAGGGCTTCTTTATTTTGTAGTATGTGGGAAGTATGTTTCCTATAGGATGAAGTTGGGTTCCATAAATTTTGAAACTACTAAAGAAAGCCACAGAATTCACAGTGGGATTGTTTCTAGTCTTCAAAAATTGCAGTGTCTGCTTTTTCTGTTAATATTTTCTGAGGTTGTTTTCCCAGCCCTATTCTGCATCTCACTTATACGAGTCTCCTTCTTTCCTTCCTTTGGAGCACTGACACATGCACATGCCAGTCATCCCATAGACCTCGTCAGGGCTATGCCTGACATCGGCCTTCAGCAGTGCTGATAGGGCAAACGGATACTTCCTTCATCTTCTGTGTTCATCATTTCTATTTTTTCCCTTGTCTTAGGCTCTAATTTCAATGCTTGAAAGATCTTAGTAATTCCCAGTATGGTAAAATTCCAGTGTTGTTATGCTATCAGTCACCTTCCAGAATTATAATATTAATATATTCTGAATAACATGTCGGAAATAGTTTAGTTCCAGTGTTATTAGGCAATCTCATGCATTTAAAATAAAGGAATTTGAGGCCATTTTTATTAGTGCTTTCAGTTAGTGTAAGCAGAACAAAGAGCAGTAGGCAACCAGAGTGGAGCTGTGTTTTTGAATAACAAATGCTAATGGCATAGTCCTTAAAAAAAGGAAGAGCTCACTGCTTCTTATTTTTTAAAAGCGAGCTGGTATTTAAGTTAAAAAATGCATTATATGAAGTTAGAATACTTAAAAGTTCTTCAGCTTTGAATAGAGTTCTGTGGGAGAAAAATTTTTCCTTCTATCCATGTTTATAAAAGGATTCAAATAACATTTTGTATATTTTTTTATTTTTTTAAATAATTTCTTTAAGCTGTTATTAATTTACTTCTGAGTGTTTCTTCTCTGTACCCAATTTCTGTGATCTCTCTGTGAAAATAGAAAAAATACAGCTTTGGAAAGCAGTTCTTAATATTTGTTTTAAGGAGAGAAAATGAGATTCAGCTTCTGATTTATGAAGTAGTGACTAGTGCATGAGATTTGTATAAGACGCCACTAACATGAAGATGTAAAAAATTATCACATACATGTTTTATAAAATATACATGTTTCGCTTAAAACCATAGTGTGGCTTTAAAGTGGGTATGCTTTCTGTGTTATTTTTTATTAAAGTTAATAGATCACAAGGAACGTTATATTAAAAAAAACATTTAAAAAAACAAAAAACGTAAGAGGTTCCTGTATAACCCACTTCCCACCCCCACCTCATCATTTTTGTAAATTGTATTTTTTTGAAGATATATACATCACAAAAAAAAGTTACCTTAAAAAACATAAGAGGTTCCCCACTCCTCCCACCCCAACAACCTCCCCCATCATTGTGGCACACTCATCGCACTCAGTGAACACATTTTGGGGCACTGCTGCACTACATAGATAATAGTTTACCCTGTAGTTCACACTCTCCCCCAGTACACTCAGTGGGTTATGGCAGCATATATATAAAGTCCAGCATCTGACCCTGAAACATCATTTAGAACAACTCAAAATCCCCAAAATGCCCCCACGTCACATCTCTCCTTCCCTCTCCCTGCCCTCAGCAAATACTGTGGCCACTTTTTCCAACTCAATGCTAAAATTTCTTCTATTACTGATAGCAATAGTTTTGTAGTAGAATATCAGTAAGTCCACTCTTGTCCATATTTTATTCCTTCATTCTGTGGACCCTGGGATGGTGATGCCCTCTCCGCCTCTAGATCAAGAGGGGCCTTAGATTCCACATGGATTATGGATGCAGTTCCTCTGCTTACAGTTGTAGGCACTCTTGATTCCCTGGTGCAGTAGTTAACCATCTTCACCTCCCTGTTAGCTGACCTGGGTAAGACCAACAAACCATAGAGTAGGAGTTGCCTCTCTGCTGAGACTCAGGGCCCAGCTGGCACATGGGCAGTCCAGAGATTCAAGTCTCAAAAGCTAAAAGCAATTTATAAAATGTTTAAATTTAGTAACCGGATTATAAAATGTTGTAGATAGCTTTGACTGATTAAATCTTGAAAATCATGTAACCAAAATTGAATAGCTGAATAAATTCCAATAGATTGAATTAAGAAATTGAAAAAGGTTAGAATTATCAGAAATTATACTTGCAATTATTTTGTGTATTTGGCATAGATATTTTTGTAATGATCTGTGATAAGTGGAATTATTTTACTTGTGTTACATATACATGGCATTTTTTAATAGAGGTTAGGAGTGTATGTTAATAAATATATTTCTACAGTATAAATTTTAATGGTGACATTCTATTCCATTTTATGGATGTGACACAACTTAATCAATTCTCTATTTTGGCAACTTTTTGCTTCTTGAAGTATCATTGCACACATCTCTAGTTATTATTATTTTTTAAAGATTTATATTTTGTTTATCCCCCCGCCGCCCGTGCGGCTTGTTTTTTGCTGTCTGTTCTCTGTGTTTATTCACTGAGCATTTTTTCTGTGTCTGCTTGTCTCCCTTTGTTGTGTCATCTTGCTGCATCAGCTTTCTGCGGCACACGGGCCAGCTTGCCTTCACAAGGAGGCCCTGGGATGTGAACCTAGGGCCTCCCATATCGTAGATGGGAGCCCAACTGATTGAGCCACCGTGCTTCCCTCTAATTATTTTTAAAGGATAAATTAAGAGAAGTGAAATTGCTGAAGTGAAGTCTGTCAGTCAAAGCACATATGAAACTGGTATAACTTTGGAGTGTAAGGTCTTAACAAAATAATTCATTTTTTTACATTCATACAGTGCTTTAGGTTTTACAGACTTTATTTGCATAAGTTATCATTTAAACTCTACAACTGTGAGATAGGTGGCGTTATTTTCATTTTCATTTGTTAAACATTTTATTTACTTTGCCATTGAATTCTTTTAAAAAACATTAAAAAAAACTTGTTACTTAATGTTTTTATTGCAAAACATTGAGAAAATACAGATAAGCAAAAAAACAATAACAAAATTTTATTTTACTTTTCTTTTGTGCCAGGTACTTTCTATGTGTTGGATATAGAGCAGAAAGCAGATAAAACTCCCTGGCCTCATGGTACTTATATTCCATCTCCCATATTTATCTACTTGTTGACATTTTGATTTATATTATTGTAGGCTTTTTCCATACACACACACCTTCATATGTATTAATTTCTCACAGAAACTCATGCAACATATACAATTCCTATTTATATTTTTTCATATGATCCTATTTCATGAATGTCCTTCCATGTCAATAAATATTTCCTATAGCATGATTTTTAAGAGTTGTATATGTCCATATCATGATTTATTTCATCAGTTTCTCCTTATTGAACATTTTGCCTACAATCTTTTCTGAGCCGAAATTTTTGCAGCTAAATCTTTACATGTCCTTACTTAATTTCTTTAGATAGATTTCTAATAGCGTATGTTTTTCAAAATAGAATAAGACATGTATTTTTCAAGTCCAGCTAAATTTCTTGCCAGAAGATCTTTTGTTTGTTTTCAATCAACTTAAATACTTCAGTTTAACAGTAGTGAAAGTACCCATTACCAACACTGATACTAGAGAATCTTTGCTGGGCTTAAAGGTAACATTAGATTTGACTTTTTAATTCAAATTGTTTTGGTTACTTATGAGGCACAGTTGTGTTTGGTTTATTTTTAATACTTATCAGCTGTTTGTATTTCATCTTTTGATAATCGTTTGCCAGTGAGTTTTGCCTGTCTTGTTGTATATAGATTGGAATATTAACTCCTTGTCATGTAAGGTGCAAACATTCTCTACAGTTTTTTGTCTTTTAATTCATTTTTGATGTTTTTCATAGTGAAAATGCTTCATATTTTTATGCAGTCACATGTTTTGATTTTTAATACAGGGTTTCTCAGCCTCGGTACTTCTGACACAGGCTGCTACCTGCTGCAGGCGCCTGTCCTCCGTGCCGTAGGGTGTTTAACAGCATCCCTCGCCTCTCCTCACCAGATGCCGGTAGCACCCCCAGTTGTGATGATGAAAAATGTCTTAGACATTGCCAGACGTCTCTCGGGACCAAAATCTCCCCTGATTGAGAACCACTGCTTTAATAATTTCTGCTTTGAGTTTCACTCTGAGCTCTTCTTTACCCAAGATCCTGTCTACAGCTTCTGCTTCAGTCACCTCTCTTGCTCACATTTGTTCTCGTGTTGATAGCTTCTCTTGATGGCTAGGGTGACCATTCATCCTGATTTATGCTTGTATTCCTGGCATTATTGTTAACAATGCTCCTTTTACTCATGCATGTCCCGGTTTAGACTAGAAGTTATATGGTCTCTCTATTTATAGCTCACTTATGTCTACAGTCTTTCACTGTAAATGAAATATGATAAAAAATACTTTTATATCAAAAGACCTGAGTTTGGATTCTGGCTTTTCTATTTGCAACTGTACCGACTGGACAAGTAGAGAGTTCTTGACCCCGGTCCAGTCGCCTGACTTGCCTCACCTCCATCTTGTCTGTTGACTACATCTATACTGTACTGTAATGCCTGTGTTGTGGCACATGCAGAAATAAGACTTTAAAGGATACTTTACATCCAGTGTGACTATCAGTAAATTGTTCTAGAATTTAGTGACTTTAAATCCTGAATCTCTTTATTTTTTCCAGTATCCCTGGCCAAATGGTCTTCTGATTCCTGAGGTTGCCCCTGACTTCTGAGGCAGCCAACTCCACAAGTGGGCAGCCTTGATAATTAGAACTGTCTTCCTCCTAATGAGCCAGAGTCTGCCTCCTTATAACTTCAACCTGTTCATCATAGTTCTCCTTTCTCGAAAAACTCAGTGCTCTCTCTTCTTCCGTGTGACCATACTTCCAATGTCTCGCTTTCTAACTATGGTTAATAGGCACTTGTAGTATTCAATTATAATTATTCATTCGTATCTCTTCCCTACAGAACTCTTAACTCCTTGAAACTAATGAGTATGACTTTTTTTGTGCATCTGTCCCCTCTGCCCACAGGCATATATGAGGCCAGAGTAGTAAGAGTCCAACAGCAGTCATACTGGGGATGAAGGAGTATGTGCGGGGGAGGGAAGAGGTAGGGAAAAGTGTTCATAGAAACAATAATCATAGCTAACACCCATTTCATACTATGTGCCACGTAATGTTCTAAGCATTTTACATACGTTAGCTAATTTAAGTCTAAATTCATAGAATTTCACAAAAATGGCTCTTTGGAGAGATCAAATAAATGATGAATGAATTTATAACTTAGACTTAGCTCTAAGAAAAACCATTGATGTTATCAGAGACTTTATTTTGGAGAAAATTACAAGAAAGGCACAAAAAATTAAGTAGTTTCAGATTTGTTAAGGTTTCTAGGTTACTTAGGTTATAATTAGAAAGCTAAAAGCTGATAAGAGTTTGTTATCTTTAGGATCTAGTGTATCTGGGAATGTTGAAGAAGTTTTATGAAAGGAAAGGAAAGAGATCAAGAGGTGTGACTAAAATAGGATCAAGAAGAGACGTGTTTTTGGTTTGATACTGACAATATTTGAGGACTTTCATGGCTGAAATAAGGTGAAAAGGAAGGGCTTTGGATATGGAGCTTTGAATTACAGGGTGGGTAGGGAAAAAAATGACAGCCTTTTAAATTCTGAAAGGGGAAGCAGGTAAAGATTTTTTTTTTTCTCTTTTCCCAGTGAATGTGAGATAATATCTAAAGCATCTCTCCCTATTTTACCTTTCTCTGATGTTTCTTTTGTTTTGACTATGCAGTCTGCCTAGAGCAATAGGAATTGACTTTCATCTTCCATGTTGAACAAAAGTGACTATTAAACTCCATGTTGTATTCTAGAAGAATAAGAGGTTAGTGAACACCGTGATGTGACTTACTGAAGATCATACATATAAGAAAAATCACTACAAGAAATATCTTTTTCTTCTGAGTGTCATAATTTGTCTGTCTTTGATGTTTTAATTTGATAGGCAACATGCATTCATTCCATGGCCTCTGTGGTTCATAACTTGTGGCTTACTGAGATGATTCAAATAAGCTACTACACTAGATCAGGTTTGCATAGAGTCCTTGAATAGCATATGGGAAAGAGTCTCCAACTAAATATGTTTTTTATATAAGGAAAATGATGAGCGTTGCTGAACGATGTCGAAAAGAAAACACATTTTAAATGCAGAGTCTCTCTTCCTGGATTTATGTAACCCCAAATAGTTCCTAAATTACATTTGACTCCCCTCTCCAGAATGATCCATCTAAGTGGAGTGAGTTTGGCATTGGTATTTATAACCAAAATAACTCCAGGTGGAGTTTTGCCAGCAAATACAGAGATGATGGTAGTTTGAATATAGATTTGTACAGAGCATTTTATAATTTACATGGCACAATAACAATCATTATTTTATTTGCTTCTTACAACAACCCTATGATGTGGCATAATCCTAGTATTGTAGAGGAATAAAATGAAACTTAGTGATGTCATTGATCATACATCTGAAAATGGTCAGATTGTGACCAGAGCCTGTGCTCTTTCACTCCCAGCTCACTGCTTTTTCCTCTCAATCAAAATGTCCTAGAACACTCACCACCTTGGAATAGAGCTGTTCCCATTGATTGGAGTCTTCCTTCTAGCAGATTAACTCCTGGCTTCCTTGCTACTAGATACTACAAGCTGTTACTTTAGTGAGCATGGTATTGTATCTTATCTCTAATGAAATTGGGGGGATTTCAAGTACTCCCTAAACAAAAGTAAGTGCTCAGTTGATGTTAGCTATTAGTATTATCAATATAAAAAATGGTTCTGTTTCGGGCCCATTTCCTTAATACTTTCAGAATCTGATTATCTCCCATTTATCCTGTTATAGCTTTAATAGAGAATGGGAAGGGAAGATATCTTGTTTTACTTTCTTCAGCAGACTGAGGCTTGAATTATACTTGCAAACTATATAATGTATGTGAAAACATACATGTACTTTTATTTCAAGTGTAAGTATATTCGTTAAGTACAGTCTTCACATTTCAGTATGTGGTGATGACTTAGGTTCAGCAGATATTATTGATCCTCTACTATTTGGTATAAAGTGGAATTATGTAGTCCTGGTAAATCAAAGAAATATTGGTGAAAAAAGTTGATTAAGCAGATACTAAATTGAAACATAATAGAAATCATAGAAATTATACCAATATGGTTTTTTGTGATTCTGATTCTTGGTTTATAATCTGGGTAGCATGTTGTGGTTAAAGCTGGCTTGGGTGGCTTGGGGATCTGCTTCTTTCCTTGATGTTGTCTCACTGTCACTCAACCTGGCTGAGGCCAGGCTGTTTCTTTTTAAATTTTCTTTTTCTCTTTTTCTTTTTTTTTAAAGTCTTCAGTTATATTTTCCTTTCCCGCTGAATCCCATTAGCCTGTTTGTTCTCTGCTCTGAACCACAGGTTCCCCTCCCTGTTTTCTGGTTTCGATTGGCTCTTGGTTGACTGATGACTGATGGCATTGGTATAAAAACTGAGTGTGGCTGATCCTGGGGAGACTTTTTCATTGTTTATCTCATACTCACACTCCTTGTTTTAGTGACAAACCGCTTTTAAGGTTTTATACTTGAAAATGTTTGATGCTTTCGTGTATATTTATACATTACAGTTTTGGTCACTTGATGATTCTGCATTCCACTGAGCTTCCCAACACTGAAAGGACTAGGAATTGGGGCAGACTGGGGGGATGGCCCGTGCAGCAGATGTTATTTGTTAATACCCACACTTCTTTAACTCAGACCAACTTTTGAAAATTCTTTGTCTGTCGTTATGTCTAACTCATGAAGTAGCTCCAAACTGCTTTAGGCAAGATATCAGGCCTTTAAAATATGTGTGTAAGTGATTAAATAATCTTAAAATTCTCATTCTCACGACCACCCAGTCCTGTCTTATTGATTTTCTAAGAAGTTTTAGAAAATATTTTTTGGCAGGAAGGGGAAATTACTTACCTGTGTGATTAATCTTAAGGAAAATTTCACCCTTGGCATTTCCTTCAGATCCTATGCCAGATTTCTCCCGGAAGCAATGATCACAGGGGAACAAAGAAATTGTAAGGGATCTGAATGATGGAATGTCAAGATAGGATGAAACAAAAGAGAAAATTTGGTAGTTAATATTTATGTATACTTGTAATCTAGAGTATCCCTGTACCTTAAAATGTACTGTGTAACCTTAAAATACTAAGACAATATGCAGTGTTAGCTTTTATTCTAACCAGAGTTTCTGTAGTATTAGAAGATACTTATCTCCTAGCTTATAAGACAACTTACCACTGAAATAAAAATTTAGTGTAATGGTATAACATTCTCATTAAAAATCTGAATCAAATTATGACTGTTTTCTTACTGCTTTTAGCAAAATGGTGGTTGCAATCTAGAAATATGCCAGTTTGTATTTTGCTGTCATTAGATGAACTAAATGAGAAGGATGAAACAATGCTGTATATAATTTCCTTAAACAGCTGGCTGAAGATATGTGATAAAGATCCTTCCTATACCACGACATCTCCTCATTCAAAATATTGGAAATAGCATAGAACATCTGACCTTAAGAATATAAAACTTATCTTAAAATCAGATTGCCAACTCTTAAAAAACATTTAGGTATTTGTAAATTAGGATATTAAGAAAGTACACTATTTACTGAGCTTTGACTCCCTCTATGATTTTCACTTACTCTAGAGTAAATGACTGACTGGCAAAACAGCTTATTTAAATAAGCATGCAATTAATCTTGAAAATACAGATAGGGACAGCCCCCCAATTCAAAGTCTTATGTATTTTTCCATAAGAGGAAAAATAACAAGCTTTTCAACAGATAGATACCGAGCCATCCCAAATATTTCTGACAAGTAAAGTCAGCTTATATTCCAGGTGGACCTTTTGGGAACTACTCAGTGAACATTCAGGCTTTAAGAGTGTTTTAAGGCCTTGAAAGGCAGGAACATGTGATGGAACTAGTTCTCACTTGCACAGATTTGTTTATTCTGTTAATTCAAGTTAAAATTATTGCGTTGAGGGGAGGCTGTTGAAACCGTCTTAAAGTTCACCTGCCTATTGGAAAGTAATTCTGATTTGACAAAGGCCAGATAGCAAAATTACATTAAGCAGTAGAAAATGACTAATATTCACTAATGCTCTTTTCTGAAAGGGTTGTTTCCTGAAGGGATCCTTAAACATTTATTGATTACTATGCTAGGGTTCAAAACATTGCACCCTCTCTCCCCTGATGAAGCTCACAGTCTGGTAGAGGAAGACAAACATATAAAAAAGTACAATAAAGCAATAAAACATGCTGGCACTGCAGCAGCGCCCTACACATACCCAGGAAGCCGTGTTGGAGTGGTCGTTTCTACCCATGGAGGTCAGCACCACTTCCCAGGGCAGTGACCAGAGTGTTGCAAACTGAGGTGGGTGTTCACAGGAAGATGAGGCGTGGGAGGGGACATCACGATGTGGAATTGTATGCACAAGGAGACTGGGGAACTGCAGATCCTGCACTGCCACTGAAGCAGCAGGTAGAGGTGAGGAGGATGCTGTGAGAGATTTCGCTAAAGAAGTGAGCAGAGGCCCGGTCATCGCCTTGTGTGCCTTGTTAAAGCTTCCAGCCATGCTCTACAGGTGCTGGGCAACTCTGGTAGTTCTTGAAGAAAACCCTAGCCTTGACCTACAGACACTGCATGGTCTGCTTCATTTCAGACATGGGGTCTTTGCCCAGGCTGCTTCCTCGGCCTGGGACCCTTGAGGCCCTGCCTGTTTCACTCCTTCTCATCCTCCATTCATTCAGCACACATTCCCTAAGCACCTGTTACGTGCCAGGCACTGTCTGGGCATACAGACAGGTCACTTCTCTCATGAACTTTGTGCTGGAATAGTGGGGGACAGACAGTTAATACCTTAAGAAAATATCAGGCAATGACTAGTGCTATGATGAAAATAAAACCAGGGGGTACACCAGTGAATCAGTTCCTCAAAGGCACCTTCTCTGACCTCGCAGAGCAGTCAGCTCTTCCTCTGATACCACACCACATGGCTTTCTTTCATAGTGCTTCTCACCATTGGTCAGAATAAATTGGGCGATGACTTGATGGTTCTCCCCTTCAGAGTGTAGGCTTTGGGAGGGCAGGGCCCACGTCTGTTGTCCACATAAGGGGCCTGGCAGCTGGGAGCCACTCAGTGACTGCACTGCCGTCTAGTAGTTAAATGCAGGCTCAGGAGCCAGGGTGCACCTTCCCAATCTGCCACTTGTTAGGGAAGTGATTTGGGGCAGTTTACTTAACTTCTCTGAATCTCAGTTTTCTCATCTGTGAGATGGAATAAATGACAGAATAAAAGCCTTTAGACAAGGGCCTCATGCTTAATAATTATGCAGTTAAAGTTAATCTTATTACTATTTATTAAAACATATTAAGAAAGAGAGGTCAGGATATATGCTTTCTGTTAACTAGTTTAGCCATTCTGAGGAGTAAATCTTGAAGACAGACCAGTTCATGTAGCAAAGTCATTTAGATGATGCAGTCTTGAAGGAGTATCAATAGGAGAGGCGTTGAATGGAAACACTTGGTCATTTAATTAGGTGTAGTAAGTGAGGAGAAGGAATGAGTATAAAAGAAATTGATTTTTGACAAGGTTGAGTGGTTGGACAGAGTGCCATGCACCCAGGTAGAGAATACAGAAGGACGAGCAAGTCTTGGCAAAAAAATAGTCATTTGATTTCAGAAGAGTGTGCTTGTGTGCTTTCAGTATATCCAGGTGGAGATGAATAAGGACCGGTGTTGGAAATCAGAAGATACCCTGGCAGGAGATAGAACAGGAGTAGCAAGCACTCATCTAGGTGGTGGTTGACACACAGATGGGAATGAAGGAGTATGTGTGGGGGGGTGGGGTATAGACTTGAGAAAATGGGAGGTTGCAGTTGGGTTGGGAGTGGTGTTAAAGATTTTAGTGATTTCTGTGATGTGAAAATACATAAAGATACTTGACAAATAAAATTAAAGTTTATACCAGAGGAGCATGGATGGGTCAACTCAGACTAAGACTGCAAGTTCTTACCTCTGAAGTTCCAGGTGATCTGGCCTCCACTGCTTTCCATCTCCCTCTGCCACCCTTGCTTACTTTACTCCTCTCCTGCCTCTCTGGCTTCCTTGCCACTCCCCCAGGACATCAAAAACTCTTCTCCCTGAGAGCCTGGGAGACCCCTGCTCCCCCTGCCTTCTCATGGACACATGGCTTCATTTGTCTCTGCTCAGGTGTCATCTCCTCAGAGATCACTGACACACTTTGCTCCCCTGCTGCTCTCTTCTGGCATGTTTGTTGTCCACTTCCCTACTGGAATGCCAGCTCCGTGAGAGCAGCCACTTGATTTTCACTGCCCTTTCCAGTAGGAGTTGCACGTGTGAGTAAGTCACCAGGAACCCCTCTCACACAGAGTACCTTTTTCTATTTTCAGAAGCGAATGCTCTTGGATCTCTTTTATACGTGTTTTACATACAGTTTTAGGGCCGCATGATGGCCATGGTGGATTGGCACGTGATTGTCCTGGCCAAGGGGCGTGGCCACTGTCACTGGCCTCCATAAATGCAGGCCCAGTGTTGCATCACATGGCTTTTCATGTGAAGTTTCCTGATTTTAAATGTTTTAAATGTTCACTCAATTGTTTGAAACACTGTGCAGGCCAAACGAAACCTGTCAGCGGGTGGAAATTGGTTTGAGCCCTCCCACCTCCACCCCTCATCCCCCAATTTTGGCCTTTGAAATAGAAACTATGATGTTTATGTTGTCATTTACCAAAAAAAAAAAGAAGAGAAGGATCCTTCCTCCTAATGGGGAATTCTTCTCAACTAGATAGGGGAATGTAGTTTTCTGTCCTTGTTTTTGTGCTGAGAAAAGTGATGCACAAAATCTCCATAGCTTAGATAGAATCAAGCCATGGTTACTGAATCTTAGCTTGTAGATTAAGCTGCTAGCCTTCTTGGACATGTGTGTCTTCTCAAACTCTATCATTGGAGAGCTCATTATTTTTGAATTAAAAATAGTGGATGTTACTGCTTTGCATTCAAAAGGTAAAGTCAAGGAGGGTCAACTAAAAATTGCTTCAAGAAACACCTGGATATTACAAAATGTGTTTACAATTATTTCTCTACTGATGGCATTGTGTTTCAGAAAATGCCATTAATTGTGACAGAGTAACACACAGCTCTTTGTGAAATTTAAGTCCATTGAATATCAGCACCTTCAAAGACAATAAAAATTCCAGCCTGCATTTATCTATTCCCGTGAGGAGTTCCTACAGTGAATGTTGTGTCATTCCATGTGAAATTCTTTGGCTTAATCGTCTGTCTTTTAAACACAGTTGTCTGAGGTCAGTTTTCCATTTTGCAGTTGTCAAACAGCTGTCAAATTAAAAGACCAGATCCTGAAGTTAATTTACATTTTGTGCCATTCCATATTAGTATGTTTCTGGACTTAAGTATTCAAAGAGTTATCCACATTTCTCAGTCATCCTTTCCCACATTGTCCCATACTTTTTTCTGACAAAACTAAGGATACTACTCTAATTAACTTCATTGTTTGCCAAGCATAGTTTTAAAAAATTCACATGAACTTTGAGTTAGACAACCAGCCAATAATTCTGCCGGTCATTTTGTGAAATAAGAAAACCAAATCACTTGTAAAATGTCATCCTTATTTTCATTGTTAGGTTTAATTTCATCCTTGTGTTCCTTATCATTTCTATCAAGTTGAAATCTAAACAGTAATTGAGCATAGAATTCTTAATTGCTTTCTAAATGTCTGTGTAGGTTAGCGTGCTTGTAAGGGATTCAGCATTCATTTTTAATAATTCATTGATCAAAGAAATATTTCTGGATATCCCATTGATGTTTTATTACAAAGTATCTCAAGCTGCCGGCAGGTGACACTGACACTATAATCCTCTGTAAGAGAGGTCCAGCCCTTAGGTGTTTAATGAATACTTTATAGAGTTCATTCATTTAGTGAAAGAACTGTACTTGTATATTTATATGTAATTCTTAGTTATGTTAGATAGAAAACACCTAAAATGGGTATTCTTAGAGTGGGTATTCTTAGATTATGATCATTAAGTATTATTATGTGGTAGCACAAAAATATTCCTATATTCTGTATATTTACCTTTTACATTGAGGTCTTTATTTTTTTAATTTATTTTTTGAGGTACTGGGGCCAGGGATTAAACCTGGGACCTTGCGTGTGGGGGGCTGGCACTCAGCCACTGAGCCACATTGGCTCCCCTGAGTTGGTATTTTCGTTTGCTTGCTTGTTGTTTGTTTTTGCTTTTAGGAGACACCAGGAACTGAACCCGGGACCTTCCATGTGGGAAGCAGGCCCTCAACTGCTTGAGCCACATGGTCATTTTAATCAATATTTATTTAGCACTTGCTTTCCATGAACTCTTGTTAGATTGGGCATTAATTTAACCTTTTCTGTATTTGGACACATTCTCCTCTGAGATCTCATAACTCCTTATATATTTCTCTGTTTTACCATTTTTTAAATTGCACTTTAATAATGTTTTTAGCCTATGAGTCCCCCTTTGGCTACAAAGGCATAATTTATTTATCTTCATCTCTAGTACCTGGCAAATAGGGCTAAAAGGAACTCAGCAAATGAGGACTGAATAAATGAATGAGGAAATGATTTGGTAAATGAGAACATCAGTTCATCAGTTAAAAGAGCTTAAATAAATATACAGTGTTTCTTTGCTCCTTTGTTATTGTACCTTTATCAAAGCTGTCATTTAACAATAAAATTAGGTTTTACACAGTAAATTGGAAGATAATCCTGTTGTTTGTACAAATTTCCTTAGTAATTTATTAGTTATGTTTGAAAAGATTCACATTGATATTGAAATAAAACAAGTTGAAATAAAATTGGATATATACTAAAGAAGCAGGTAGAATCAAGCCAAAGTTAATAATTTAAAAGTTATTTATAGCAACAAAGTAGTTTTATTCTAATGATAGTAAATAAAATTGTGTATTAATTTCACCTTCTTTGTCATTTGAAGGTTTTTGAAATTATCCTTCATTAGTTGTTATTCCAAAGTGATTTGGAGGTGACGTTATGATTTATGCATTCTCTCTGCTTACAAGTAGCTGTTAATGGAAATATATTCCAGTGATATATTTCCTCATCAGAAACTTCATTACCAGAGGGAAAAATAATTTAGAAGATATAGAAATCCAGACCCTTCTAATATCCTACTGCCTTCTCAGCTCCCCTTGGATTTCTACAAGACACCAGAAATGTAGCGTGTCTAAAGCCTCAAGCCTGCTCTGACTTATCTCAACTGCTGTCATTCCAATTTGCTGGTCACTCTAGCCCAAAATTTTGGAGTTATTGATGACATCTGGTTTTCTCTCAATCCCCATGCCCAGTCCACCAGCTTACACTGATCGTGTGTATGTATACACACACCTGTACACACACGTGTGCCCATACACATGCATATGTGTTTGCCATGGAGGCTGTGAGAAATGGCTGGAGGGTGGTTGGATTCCCCTGTCATTTCTCACAACCCTCACATTACCGCCACCATTGGCTCTTGCCTGGATTGTTGTAATAACTCCTAACTGAATTCCCTTCTTCTTCCCTTCCCCTTCTACAATCTGTTCTCAACACACCATCCAGAGACATAAATCAGAACTTCACTCCTCTGCTCAAAACCTTGCAGTGACTCTCCAGGGCTCTACGTGATAGATCACTGTACCATCAGCCTCCACTCTTGGTTCTTCACGTCAGCACCGAGAATCAGTGTTTTTTTCGTCCTATTGATCTTAAATTTTAAGAAGAGGAAAGTAGTCATAAGTTTATAGTGCTTTAGTTGAAAATATTTATTAGTCATTTCTTATTTGCTAATTTCCATCATTGTTCAGTCATCTTGTCTCTTGCCCATTTTTACATTCTTATTTCTTATTGCTATATCAAAGCTCTTGGCATATTAAGAACATTAGCTTTTTGTCAGATGGTGCACATATTTTCCCCAACTTGTCCTTTACTTGAACTTTTATTTATGATTATGTTGTTCAGGGATATATGGAGGCTTTACATTTTTAATATTTTCTTTTTTAATCTTTTTTTTTTTTAATATTTTAAACCCATCATTTTATAATGGTTCCTTCCTTGGAAAAGATCATTAGAAAGGCTTGACATCCTAATATGTGAATTTTTTTAAAAGTTATGAGGTAGGAATTTGACTTAATTTCATTGTAAATTGTTAGCTTGTTATCCCAGGGTTATTTTGAAATGCCACTCTTATCTAGGCTATTTTCTGTTCTATTCTGGATTTATTTCTGTTTCACCAGTCTGTCCTGTTTCCAGAGCCACACTCTTTCAAGTTGTGTATGTGCATCATATATTTTATGGCTGAGAGGGCCGATCTTCCTGCAGTACACGTCTTTATCGGAACTTTCTTAGTTCTTCTCATTAATTTATTGTTGCAGATGAAATTGAGAACCAATTTTTTTCAAGTTCTTTAAAAAACAAAACCCGTTAGGATTTTAATTAGAACTACACTATACCTGTAAATTTATTTGGAGAAGATAGATGTCTTTGCAATATTTACTCTTCTTATAGAAGAGCATGTTGTATTCCCTAGATTCTAAGGCCATTTAAAAACACTTGGGGGTAGGTGGGTGGCTAATACAATACCAGAGAACATTAAGTATTCAGACATATCAATATAAAGATGAAAACTAATTTACCAGAAATGGTAAAATGTGGGGGAGGAAAGGACATGTAAGAATCAAATAAATATATTATATCTTCTTGCTTAAGTTTTATATTTCTTAAGTTTCTAAAATTTAGATCTTGTACTTTTTTCAGATGTTCATTACTAGGTTTTCTTAGTTAGCTCTTAGAGTTTTAGTTTTTTAAAACAGTTCCATTTCTCATCTAATTTTCTTTTTATTTCTGCTGTACTCAGGCAGGTTTTTTCCCCCATCCAAGTGTATTGTCCTATCTTACTTTACCTCTTCTTTTATAGTATCGAGAGTAAAAAAGCAAATACTTTCCAAAATTTACTTCTCTTTTTCCCTAGTAGAACTTTTTCAAACATATGTTCCACTGCATCTCAGTGCTGTTTTCCATGTTTCATGTTGGGGAGTTTGACAGTCACTTTGCTGCAATTTCCCCTTATTTTTTCACCATTAAACCAAGAGAATAATATTCATCATATTTGCCTGTATGCAGGGTGTGCCATATTTACTTGAATCTGCCTTGTCTACAGACAGTCTCATGATTTGCAGCAATTGTTATGTGTCTGTCTTCTACCTTACACTGATGTTTATGGAGTGTTCCTCTCTTGTCCTGAAATGCTCTTTCCTGGGCCTATTTCCTGTATTTTGTGAAAGCTTGTAACTTATGTCTTTATGGAAACAATGCATATATTTGTCTCATTTATTGAGTATCTATTGTGTATACCAATCACTAGGCACTGGGGTACAGCAGTAAGCAAAACCGACACGTTCCTTGTTCCATCATCCTCATACTTAGTCGGGAGAGAAGAGGCAGACAATAATTAAATAATCACACGTTTTCTTTAAAAGTTATAAAATTGCTTTCCTGAGTGCTGCAAAAGTGAGATACCTGGTACTATCTGAGGTTGTAAAAGAGCTGGAAGCAGTACTCTAGCTGAGGTCCTAAAGATGAGCAGGAGTTTACTAGGCTGGTAGGAGAGGGCAAAGCGTTCCAAGCAGAGTGAATAGGGAGCATGACTTAGAAACCTGAGAGCACCGTGACTAGACAGACAGTAAAGGGGATTGTTGAGTGAGATGAGTCTGATGGGAGGGCAGAGGTCAGACCATGTATGATCTTATAGGTTTCATTAAGATTTACAGCTGCTTTGTTTTGTTTTGTCTTTAAGAGCATTAGGAAGCTATTGCTGTACTTTAAGCAGAGATGGCTACTCTGATCAAATTTAGTATTTGAAAAGATCATTCGGGCAGCTATGTAGAGATCAAATGGATGAGAGCCAGAATGGATACAGAAAGAATAGCTAAGAGGCTTTTGCCATACTATGGGCAAAAAGTGGTGGTGACCCACACTAGGGTGATGCTGGAGGGGCAGATTTGAGAGATATTCAAGAGATCAAATGAGATTGATTAGAAGTGGAAGAAAAAGGGGAAGAAGTTCTCCAGGATGGCTCCTAGGGTAGCTTGCAAATGGTGATCCCGTATCCTACCCAAAGAGGGCATAGGTTCAGTGGAAGAGTCATGAGTTCAATTTTAAACATGTTGAGTTTGAATTGCCTTCAGTATGGCCAAGAGGAAGTGTCAGGTAGACAGATGGAGACATGGATCTGGAGGTTGGAAGAGAAGAATGTGTTAAAGATAGAAATTTGAGAGTCATCTGCATAGAGACAGTAATTGTAGCTGTGGACATGGATGAGATTAAATGGCTGAGGAGCAGCCTTGAAGAACTGACGACAGGTGGAGGAGGATGCCCTTGCAGAGGATATTAAAGAGTCACAGAGGCAGAAGGGCCTATTTCAAGAAGTAGGGGAGTGGTTAATAGTGTAGAATACTTCTAAGAGGATATGGTTGTTGTAGAATGGGAAAGTCTGTTGGGTATAGTGATGAGGACATCATTGGTGATTTCAGGAAGAGCTGTTTTGATCGTCTATTGGGTGGGGAAGCCACAGGTCCCAGTGGGGCAGAATTCCAGAAGGTATCATTCATGTAGAGTAAAAATGAATGGTATTTCCAGGACTTGTGCAACACAGTAGCCATGGGAAGCCAAACTGGAGAAAGGAATAAAGATGATGAAAAGAAGGGAGTGATACAGGCAACTCTAAATGAAAATGGTGAATAAATCTGCATTCCATAATGTCCCCAGCCTTGTCCAGGCTTGTTCTCTTCCCAACTGGTGGCTTTATGTCATTATATGTTAGACCCCTAGAAACACAGCAATATTATGTGGAGAGGGTATATGTTTGTAATATTTAATCTTCCCATTCAGGCATTGATTGTGTTTTCTTCTCCATTGTTTTCTATGTCATCAATTTCCTTTCTTCACATTTTCATCTCTTTGTGCTTTTCCTCTGTAATCTGGGAGAATGTGTCATTCTCATTCTACCTGTAACTGGCTTACTTTCCTTCAGGGTGATTTTGTTCTTTAATATTTCCAACACTGATTTTACTTTTTGTGTTGTATTTTTTAATTTATTCACACATATTTCTTTTTGTATCTTGTCTGCCTTAGCCAACTGTATTTCATCTCACCTTTAATTTTGAGCTTTATGATTGGAATTTTACTCTGTGTATGAAGTAAATATTGATTTTTGAAATTATGTATTTATCCCCAGGCACGTTCTAAAAGTCATAGCATGGGGAAAAGATAATACTTTGAAAAATTTAAGCCATAAAGCAAGGTCAATGCTTAGAGTTGCATATTATAGTTTTCTATACTGTTGCTAGAGTGGCTGCAACTTAGTCATGCAGGCTTTAAGCACCCAGTGAAAATGTAAATACCATGGTTCCCACAGTTGCAGTGTCCTGATTGAGAAGGGGTTCTTAACAAGAGGTCTAGGAGCTTGAATTGCAATTCAAAAAAACATTATTCTTGTGGAGACCTGTTGGTGTGGGTGTGATATGTTTATTAAATAATACACAGTGTGGCCTTAGTAAAGGGCCTGTCATTTTCACCTGTCTGGCACAGGGGTCCATGGAACAAAAAAGGTTAAGAACCCCTGTGTTAGAGAGACTTTGTAGCATGGTGCTTAAGAACAAAGCTTTGAGGCCTGACATCCACTAGTTGTGTGACATGGACAAGTTACTTAACTTTTGTATGTTTTTCATTTCTTCATCTGTAAAGTGGTGATGATAATAATATCTGCCAGCATCTTGTGCTGTCATTGGAGAGAGAGGTAAATAAGACATCATTTCTACTCTCACAGTCTAGCAGGAAATGTAAGGTATACACAGATAACTGCAGTTCATGGCAGGAAAGAAATAAGAGAAATAAAGTGGCCTGGAGTAACACAGAGGAAAAATTGCCTCTGGCTCAGTTGGCAGAAAGGTTGGGGAGGGTGCTAGAGGGGTGGCACATTTTAGCTGGGCTGTGTAGGGTGTGCAAGATTGGGGATAGGGAGGGGACGATTCCAGTCCAAAGAAACCACTTGAGCTGAAACAGGGAAACTGGAAAGCATTCACACCCATGTATGTGTTTGGTGTCGAGGGTCCTAAAATGTCCAGTTGCACAAAGGAAAGAGATGAAAGCCCTATTGTTTGGGTCATAATCGGTAAGCTATAGAGTTCAAGTTTGATTCAGTAGGAAATAAGAAGTCATTGAAGTAGGAAGAGCTTAGAGACGTGTTGACCAAGTGGGGTGTTATTACCACAGCCACAACTATAGGAAACAGAACCCAGAGAGGATAGTGATCATAAGAAAGAGGAAATGGATTTGAGAACAAGGGCCTGTCTTTCAGGGAAAGGCCATTTAATTTGAGCTGTGACTTTATTAGGGCGCAGATGAATGCGTCTGCCTGGAAGCACCCACCACTCTTCAGTCAGAGTCCTCTTCACCCTTTGCCTAATGAGGCTGCAAAATCTTCAACACACTCTGGAGGTCACTGTCAACCAGGTGAAGGAGTTGGCGTTTACCATCTGTGATCTTACTCAAATCCTTGAAGCCGACTTATAATAGTTTATCATAGTTTATTTAATTAAAATTTTAAAAACAGTGAAAATCAAGAGTAAATTAGTAGAATTATAAATAAGACTCTCATGAGGGGAAGAATATTTTTTTTTGTACTTTTCATTTTAAATAAATGATTGGCATTATTTTTTCATGAAACCAAAAATTATTCATGTTTTTCCCCCCAGGAAATGCTCATCCTTCTGTTTAAATCTTTAGTCCTCACTCCTTTAATTACTAAATTCCTTAACTTTTTCTATATGGAAATGTCAGAAAATGTTACAAAAATTTTGGTTATGTCACAAGTGAAACAGATCTGGCTGACCAAAGAGCCTTTGGTTTAGATTCTTCTTACCATTCAAGCACTTCATTGAATTTTAAGCCAAAAGGCGTGATGGTTATGGGACCTTGAACTTTTTAGGGTCTGATCTGAATCAGTGAGCCATACCGAGGAATAATAAACAACCTGCTGCTATCCTTCCTTTTGGATGTATTCCTTTTTGTAGACATTTTTTATTGACACTTGCTCAGTGTGGTGAGTGAGATGGTAGGTCTGCTCTTATAGGAAGAAATTTGCATCTTTGTGGGTATCCTAGAACTATTATGAAAACTGATCTCCAGGCAGAGACATTGCCATTATCAGAATTGTAAATACATAACTAAAACTTGCCTCCTGGAGGTTGCTGCTTTTTCTCAATCTACCTTATTCTCATCAATAGTGTGTTCACAATAATCTGCTTCTATCTTCTGTCTAATCTGTTGCTAGATGATTCTCTTGGGACTGGTTCCTTCCTCTGCTGAAACCCTATTATTGTCATCTGCCTTAGGCAAGGAGTCACCGTAATTTTGCCTCTGCTCTCTGGTCCCCCAACCTTAATTTCTTGTATCTCCTGGTTCCTGGTTGAACTTCCCATTTTGCTCAGTTTTTGGCAGACAAGTCCTCCTGGCCTAGGCCTTGGTGACTCATTGCTTCTCTTGACTCTGGTTTAGCCATCATAATCATAATGATGATGATGATGATGTCAGTAGCAGCATTTTAGGTCACTAAGCAGTTTACATATATTTCCTGTTTTTTATTAGCATTATTATCATCATTTGACAGATGAGAAAATGGAGGCTGAGAAAAGTTATTTTTCTAAAGTCTTGGCCAAGTGGCGGAGCTGGAAGTCAGCCCAGTTTTCTACTGAGGCTCTGCTCTCTTTATGTCTTGACTCTCACTGACCCACCTGACTTCTAACTTTGCTTTGAATAAACATTATCACCCAGTGCTCCTGTTTCCACATTCTTACCTCCATTTTGCCGGAGTGGATTTCCGGACGTGACCAGTTCCTGTGATGTTGTCTGCTTGATGACTGAAGCCTTGCCGTTAGCCATTTCTGTTCCAGTTCCTCACCTTGTAGTCCGAGATTTTCTTTGTGCATGGCAGACAGAATTCTTGGTAGGTGGCAGTGATTCTTGGGATTCTCTGAGGAAGAAAAATGCCCTTGGCCAATTGAAAGAAGTCCTGCCAGTTAGTGCTATGATCTCTGAGACTTGACCTGTTCCCTATCTGGGAATCCACTGCACTTCCTCTCTCAGCCATTCACAAACGCTGGTTAGTGAACACACCATTGGCCAAAATACCATTGCATCAGTAAACCACTTTAAATCAATGTCTCTAATAACTGAACCCTGCCAGAAACCAAAGAAATGCTTCCTGCTCCCAAAGAAAACAAGATGGTGTCTCTAGTGCTTGCCTTTCGAGGAGTTGCCTCTCCATGGACTCTGCCTGGCCAAGTCCTGTCTGCCTGAGAACCATCAGCACCCCAAGGGATAGGTCAGTTGGATGTGGAAAGAGAGCTGAGAATAAAGCAATAAGATATAATGCCTTCCGTTTTAGAGTACTTTACAGTTTACAGAACTTTTTTGCCTTCCAGGTCATAGATCTTCCCCATGGTTCTTTGAAATATATGGAATAGTCACCTTATGAGTCCAGGTTAGGAAACTAAAGCTCAGAGTTCTAGTGCCTTGCCTTGAGCAGCAAAACCAGAACTCAGAACTCAAGTTTCTTTTGTCGGTAAACCCAATAAGCCCAGTGGTTCTTCTTCCAGATCATGCTGTAAGCTTTTTATTTTGAGAAGTGATTGTTTCAGAATATTTTAAGCTGCAGATTCAAAACCCATCATAATGAATCCAGGTCCCCAAATCATAAATTTCTTATTGGCTGAATTAAACCAGTGACTTTCTTAAGACCATTGAAGAGAATGGACTCACCGAGGCAGTATCATTGATATGTGAGCTGTGAGAATTAAAACATTGTATAAGAGTTCAGGATTTTTTTTCCCACTGTGGATAAAATAGCCTAGAACATGATGGAAACATGTGAAACTAATTTGTCTTATTAAAAAGAAAAATTTCTACAAATCATGAAATTAGTAAGGCAGTTTCTAATGAAAGGCATTAAATAGACAATGTAAATGTTACTTCTGTGGTCTACTTGGTATTGTCTCTTAATGTAAATAATGTATTCCAAAGAAACTGTGAAATTGACTAATAAATCCTCTCTCCTCCAGTGTTAGGCTATATGAGATGGAGTCACCTAGGGTATCAGGTCCTCTGAGAGCTGTTCTCATGCTCACAGGGGCTTGTAGGGGCTACGGCTCTGAGAACAACAGGTGCATGCAATTTACGTGGTTTAAGTATCTTTAATCAGTCTGCTTTAAGTCAAACCATATGATGTTCAGGCCTAGACAGTTTCCCTTTCAGTATCAAGTACTTCTCTCTTTTCTCGGTGCTTGGTATGAGTAGTGCCCAGCTGTAAACCTAGACAGTGCCTTTTGTTACCTACACGCACAGGAACTGTTTACAGCAGTTACAGTTGATTGCATGGTGGTTAGCTTCTCATTTCCCACTCCTGTCAAGGTGACCATGGGTCTCTAATGAATAAATCAGGTACCTGACTCTTGTTTGCTGCTGAGTTCAGCTATAAATAGGTTAGTTGTTGCATCAAAGTATTGCAGGGTGACCACTCTGTTAGACTTGCACTGCTCTCTTGTGACAGAAAGAATTGTTTCGTGTCTTTATATTGGTACAAAATTTGTGAATTGTGAACAAATGTTTTGGAAAGATTTGTATTTAGGGTTTATTATATTTTATTGCCATTTCATCAAAGATAGAGAAATGAGGTAGTTTTTGTGAAGTAGAACCATTTTCCTATGAATATTAGACAGTGAAATAATAGCTTTTTAGTTTTTTCGTAATTTCTACTGTTAACAGGGGTAAAAAAAAAAAAAATTCCATAGGACAACTCAAAGTAGATTACCTTTTTTTATTCTGTTCAACATTTGTAAATTGTCGCCAGTCCTGCTTTCCTTTGTCGGTGTCTGTTTTCTCATAGTTCATGATGCACATGTAATTTGTTAATGGGCCTCTTGATAATTAAGCTGGTATATTCATTTCATAACACTCTGTTGTTAGGTGATTGCTTGTGCGAGTTACATAAAGAGGGAAAAAATGAAATATTGTCTTCTGGGTGCCCCCGGTGGTCCTATGTATGGTTCAGTCTGCAGAGAGCCCACAATGAGTCTTCGCGCAGCCTGGTTTCCTTGCTTTACCTCTCCAGCTTCAGTTTCTTTATTTGCCACCATGTAACTCTTCCTTCCCCTGCACAGAGGGCTCATGAGGGTTGGGTGTCTTAATGCTATAAGAATGTGGCAAATGTTGGGTAGTATTTGTTTAATGTTGAGTCACACCATTTTATGAGGTATACTTGAAACAAATGTTCTCCAGTTTGAGAAATGTTTCCTTTTATATAAAATTATTTAAACCTCATCCTTTTACGATTGCTTTACCACTTTTCTCTGTGGTTCGAAATCCACTAGAAGCTGGCCAGTAAAAGCAGGTGACAAACTGATTTATGAGATGTTGGTTGGGTCCCCCACCCCACCCCCCTGAAATGTGCACAATGCAATGTGAACTTCATCTTTAAATGTATTTACACAGGTTGTCACTGATAAATGCACAGTGATAAAATAACTAAATAACTACGGGAATGTTTTCATCCTGCCTGCTCCAGTTGAAATGTTTCAGGGAGGCTGCAGATTTCAATGTGTGCTGAAATTAGGAGGCTTCGCTTCTACAGCTCATAGGAAGTGACAGCAGGCCAATCTTGCACAACATTGTCATCTTAGTAATAAAAATGTAAGAGGGCCCTACAACAGTCTAGAATTATATTTTGAATGCTATTTGTAATTTTTTGCCATGTGAAATTAATTCCTTGTGAAATTAGCCTGCTACCAAAGGGATTCTTTGCAGTCGAGAGGGGGGAAAAATTGGCCATTGAAAAATAAAAATTGTGCTTTAATGCTGAAAACCACATTGTAAAACTTAAAACATATTCAGAAGCCAGTGTGTAGAGCCAGCTGATGAAATGCAGGTCTTTGAGGAAACAAATAAATTTGGGGAAGGGTTCCAAAGGGAAATGCCTACGAGTTTAAAAAACTCAGCCAGGACTCCTCCAAGTATTAGTAGTTGAGGCATGCATGTATTCGTCTTTATTGTATGTTGTCTGAGAAGACTTCACAGCTAATGTTCTGGGTAGTAGAAGGCATCCAATTCACTTTCAGTCTTTAAAATACATGTCAGTCCTTAAGTAGGGTAGACAGCAGCACTAATCATATTAAGCACAGTGTCTGAACCCACAGTGAATGCATAATTAATGTATTGTTTCAGAGGACCTAATATATTAGTCAAGGGCAGGAGCTTCACGCATAGCTCCTTCTATGAGGAGGAGAACGATTCCACAGGGCGGTTTGTGCCGCTGTGACCGGCTCTGCTCTCTAAATCTACTTTGTTACACCTCTAATAGGAGCCAAAGCCATCAGACAACCTCCATTAAAGTGCTTGCCACGGAGAACTCTCTCTGGGATAGTAAATGCTAATTCAGTGTCAATTAGAAAAATGCTTCTAACAAAACGCAGCGATTAATAAGGGGTACTTGTGTTGATTCATTGCCCGGATTTTTTCCCCCTTATTCCTTATAAGGATGCACCTTTCATTACTTTCTATTTATTATTTTAAATATGTTTAGCTTGAAGGCACTTTACCATTTCATCTTTATTTTAAAATGTACCCAAATGTTTACTTCTCCATCAATATCCATTTAAATGTAAGCCATTTAGGGCTCACTAATTTAAATTCCTTTAGTTAAACCATTGAATAAAAGGTTTAGTATAAACTCTTGAATTACTGCATTCAAACACTCTTTTTAAAGTTTCTGATTTCTATAATCCTCTTCTTAGTTTTGAAGATGTATAATGTATATTTTAAAAATAAATCCAGCTTTAGTAAACATCCTGGTACCACAGTAGATTAACAACTGAAAACTAAAACTCTTTTCTCTTTGCAGCGTTCAGACTTTATATAGCAGATGTGTTTAAATTTTAATATAGTTTTAGGTATATATGTATGTACAGTTTTTAGGTTGGCTAATTGAACCATGTGTGTTTAACGGTGACAGTGGTCAGAATTCTGTTTTTCTTATTATTTTGATGAAAATCAGCTTTTGTTAAGCTGATTGACATGAGTGTGTTTGGGAGGGGTCTGCAGTTTTTGCTTGATGGGGGCTTGTGCTGGGGTATAATGCCTTGGGAAGTACTTGGTAATGTTCCCCTGGTAACTTGGTGTTTTGATTAATTCTTTTACACTCCTGCAGTATAAATGTCTTTGCCTTTGCTTTATGTAGCTTTTTTTTTTTTAGTGTTTAAAAATTATGAGGAGATATTTACTTTTAATATTAATCAGGGTGAGCATTATTGACATATGCTACATTGCATATTAAATTGGTCTCTGACTTTATTTTAACTTTAGAAAAAAATAGATTGTTAATAAATATTTTTCCTTACTCCATTTTTCTGGTGCTACCACTAAGTAAAGTTAAAGCATTGAGACACTCAGTGGGGTCAGTCACAGCTCTCCTATAACAAGCATACCTAGGTTGTTTCTTACTCTTATCTCAGTTTTCTCATATAGGTCCTATAGCGGTAGGGAAAAAGAGGTATGATATGTTCTTATGTACAGTCATTTAATTATAAAATAAAAATGAGCTACAGCTTGTTTTATGTACTTATGGGCAGGTTTAAATCACCTACAAATATTCAAGTGCAGTAAATTCTTATACTCATGTAGAGCAAAACAAAATAATTAATATTGTACCAGCAAATTGTAAAGCTGTGTTTTTTGTTAAATAAAAGTTATACGTGTGTGTGTGAATGTGCTGCATTGAGAATTTATGCATTTTGCCCCATTTAAATTAATTACAAACTCCTGAGAACTTACTACTCTTTTGCCTTCTAGTACCAAAACTCTTTGGTAACACGGCCACATCAAAGTTAGCACCACCTTCAGAAGTGTTTTTAATTTTTTTCAAAAGTTGCATTTTTAATAGTAATTTGAATCTCTAACTCTGTGAGTGTGCGTGTGTGGTTTTTAAATTGCAGCATGGAACCTTGAAGGCCTAGCCAATGCCTCAAATTTGTTGCAGATGCTGTATATAAGTCTGATTTATCTTTTTTATTTTTTACAGTGTAGACATTTTATGTTTAATTTTACTGTCATAATTTAGTCAACAAATTTCACTGAACTGAATTCTTAATAAAAGAAGATATAAAAAGAAAACTACCTTATACTCATATAGGTAGATGTTAAAACACTGAAGAATTACAGAATTATATCACTTTGTCTACACTTTTATGCTACAATTTTGAACATTTGCATTTTCATTTGTAAGCTGTTGTTATTTTAGTTTGTCATGCACTTACAAGATTAAAATGTTACCTATGAACATTAGAACAAAACAACACTCATTTGACAGCTCTCCCTGCAATCATTAATAAAACATACTAAATATCAAATAGGCATTTTATTCAATTATGGCTTGATTTTGATACCTATTTCTTTTTATGCTATTTCTTGTATTTCCAGAGAGAAATTAACTATTTTCAAATATTCATTTGGTTGTAATAAGCCATCAAAATTTAGTGGTTTGTGATGCAAATTATCCAGAATTCTTCTAATAGGATGTACATATAGTAGGGATTCTATAATTTTTTTGCATTTTGCATGCATGAATTCTTGTAAAAATGCTTTCACCTCAAATATTTAGATAATTAAATAAAAGGGATATTGGAGGAGGGGAGAGGGTGCTTTGAGAGGGAAAGTTAAGTACATTATGGATGGATTTATGATTGTACAGCTGGACTGAGTTACAGCAGGACTATAGAACCTAAACAAAAGCGTTTAACTTTAAGAAGAACGTATCTCAAGGTACATTTCTCAAATCTGTATTTCTGTATTTATTTTTTTTTAAAACACCTGTTTTGTATTAGTAAAAAAAAAAAAATCATCCCCTTTAGATTTCAGATCCTGTCAGGTACATTATATTTAAATTTTAGTTCACAGAAATGAAACTTACTCTCTTTGATGAAATAGCACTTTATATTTCTACATCAGTATAAAATAATGAAACCTTTCTTCAGTTGATGAGCCCCTTGCCAGTAAGTACTGTTTACTCACATTCTCATTTTCTCCTACCTGAATTCCATTGTTTGATTTCTAGATATGTACATACTGTCTGAGTCAGCTTAAAACTTCTGTGGTATTTGCATCTTTAGTGATCTTTACCAGCATCTTATTCTTAGTGTTAATGAAGTAGAGCCATTATTATTATTTAGGCTTGTACAGGTAACCAGCTCTTTCAACTTGCTATATTTGTTTGCTCTTATTCCATTTCTTTATGACCTCTTGAGAAAAGTCCTCATAATCACCTCAGTCATTTTCCTTACTGCACTGTAAGCATTGTTAAGCTGTGTGTTCCTTTAACAAAAAATGTGAAGTTGCAGGCTGTTTGTGTTCAACCAAAGCAGACCTCTGCCTTGAAGAGCGTACCTGTAGAAAAGCCCATGTGTGTAGAGCTATCACAGCAAAATGACAGGACTCTGGGTAAAATAGAGCCAAATATGATAGCTGACTTGATTTTTATTTGTGGAGCAATCAAGACTGCAAGCCTATTTCTCCTTTTCCAGCCTGTGTCTGCCTGTCTAGGAAACACTACAATCACAGAGGAAGAAACCCACATGAATTAGCTTGTGATGCTCCTGAATCCCAGGTGTGTATACCTGTGAGCCCCATGCCAGGTGTGTATACCTGTGAGTGCTATGCATCTTCTCACCTCTCCTTGTTCCTGGGAGAATATAGTGGAGGCACCAAAGCTAGCAAGTGCCATCCTGGAGCTGTAGCAAAAATCAAGAGAAGTTAAGAGAACTCCTTTGGATGTAAATGGGGAGATTTCAGGCCCCAATTAAATAATATTAGAGAAATACATATTATCCTATAGATGATTATATTCTTCTGCCATCAGAATAGTAACTCTCTTCCCAGGAAAACACTGCACCCAAATTTTTGAAATATTTTTATAAGTAAAGGCATTAGTTGTATTGTTGGTGGTAGTAATTCTTCCTCTTTAAGATAAAATCTCAGTGTAATATCTATCATTGATTGGAGGATATGAAGCCTAACACTGCCTCTGAAATGTAGTTTCGTAGGCTATTAATTCTCAGGAACTTCTGGTAGAGTTGTTTTAAATAGATAGAAGCCATTGTAATAATGTACTGGTTAAGATCACAAGTTTGAGAGAGGAACAAGCCTAGAATCGAATTCTAGCTCCACTTCATTATGTAGTTATTAATCACATTGTATTTCAGCTTTTTCATTTATTAACTGAGGCCTGTAACATCTACCGAAGAGGAAATTTCTGTAGAATTAGATTAGATCTGGTGATCTTTAGACTTTCTTTGCTGTCATCTTACTTGTTATCTTTGTTTTTTTTGTTTTTGTCTTTGTCATATGCCTCATCTTGGTCTTCTTCCTCATTGCCTTCTTCGTCTTTGTTGTTGCTTCTCTTTTTTTCCTCTCCCTCCTTTGTTGTCTTTCTTTCCTTCTCATTGTCCTGCCTCCCACTTCTGTCCTCCTTTGCTCTTCTTTCTCTCTTAACTAAGCACCTCCATCTTTCCCTTCAGAGACATTTCAAGAACCTTCCTAGAACCTCAGGAGTCTTTCAACCCTGTTTGAAAATTCATGACTGAGGCTCTGTATAAAAAGCACTCACCATCACTGGCAGTTTGGCTGTATATTAATTAAATCGTAGCTCCCCAAGATCAGAAATCTTGTCCACCACTATATCTTCAGAAGCACGTAATAGATGCTTAGTAAAACGAACAAACTCTTAAATAAATGAAGGAATGAGTTTTCACTGTGATATAGTTTGGAAATATTCAAGTTATTTGAAGGGATGGACAAATCGCTATTTGTGTATAGACATCTTAAAAGGGCAATTTAGGGAGCACATGTAGCTCAAGTGATTGAGTATCTGTTCCCATGTATGAGGTCCTGGGTTCCCTTCCTGGTACCTCCTGAAAACAAAACAAATGAAGAAACCAACTCAGGGGAGCCAGTGTGGCTCAGTGGTTGAGTGCCATCTTCCCAAATATGAGGTCCTTGACTCAGTCCTGGGTCCCAGAACCTCAAAAAAAAAAAAAAAGAACGCAGTTTATTGAAAAGGAAATAAGTGCATTTCTAAGCAGAGTTACTGTAATTTAGAAGAGTAATCACAAAGCACCTTAAGAAAAACTAAAATTTGGTAGTAGATACCAAAATCCCTTTTTTCAAAAGATTTATTTTTTTAATTTCTTTCTCTCCCCTTCTCCCCACCGCCCACCGCCCCCACCGTCTGCTCTCTGTGTCCATTTGCTATGTGTTCTTCTGTGTCCGCTTGCATTCTTGTGAGTGGCACCAGGAATGTATGTCTCTTTTTGTTGCTTCACCTTGCGCATCAGCTCTCCATGTGTGCGGCGCCACCCCTGGGCAGGCTGCACTTTTTTCGCATGGAGAGACTCTCCCTACAGGGCACACTCCTTGTGCGTGGGGCTTCCCTACATGGGGGACACCCCTGCATGACATGGCACTCCTCGCGCACATCAACACTGCGTGACACTGTGTGTGGGCCAGTTCACTGCACAAGTCAGGAGGCCCTGGGTTTGAACCCTGGACCTCCCATGTGGTTGGCAGATGCCTTATCAGTTGAGCCAAATCCACTTCCCCCAAAATCCCTTTTTAAAGGACATATTCTTTAACCTAGGGATTCTACTTTTGAAATTTATATGGATTTGAAGAATTGTGTAAATAATGACAAAATAATGGAAACTATCTAAATATCTACCAAAAGAGGATTGATTAAATAAATTTCGATTCTCCCATTGAAGGAAATATGCTGCAACCATTACAAATGATGACATAGATCTATATTATTTTTACACAAATGATGTTCACTATAGTTTTGTAAAACAACATGTTACAACGCAGTGTATAGGAGGATATAGATCAAAATATGAACTTTTACATATGGGTATCAGTACTATCAGTTATCTTTTTTCTTTATTTTTTCTATATTTTCTTATGTTATTCCCAGAAGATAAAAAGTGGAACTGTTTTTTAAAGCCTAATTGAACTGCTTTATATATTAAATGCCATGTAAACAGATTGTTTTACACATAATGAGAGGGGTTTTGGACACACCCATCAAGCTTAAAATGATCATTAAAGACTTCATTATATTTCCTAATTAAACACAACTTTTGGTGACCTATTTCTATAATCATCTCAGTGTTTTGTTTCGTTTTTTTATTTTGAAATATTTCCTTCACTATTGAATAAACCTTCTACCAGCTGAATCCAATAAATAAAAGCTAACATTCTGAGCTTTTGGCACAGGTTGTTCTTGTAAATTTTGTTTCAGTAATGTTGAGTTTCTTCTCTGAGCTTCTGATCACTAGTACAGTTTCATTTTTTTCCATTTCTACTCATTTCATAAATATGGAAGCAGACTCAATAAAACATTGAAATTTCACTAATGCCTTTGTTGAAGACAAATATGGTAATGCTACTGACACTCAGGTATTATGAGACAAAAAACACCTTGAAAAGCCTCAGATTTTTTATTTGTCAGCCGGTGTATAAAGGTTAGAACTTGTTTTACAGAAGACCATTTAGGGATATTTAAAATGTATCATGTACAAGAAGAATCATACATAGGATAACTAAAAAATTTAGAAAACTGTACAACCTAAAGTATGGACCACATAGTAAGCACAAATGTTACCTTGTTTGAAAACTATAGTTTCGGAATCTGTACATCAGTTTCAGGAAATATGATATGAATAAGTTAAAAGATTATTGCTGTGGAAGGGAAAAGGTTTTATGGTGGATCTGGGGAAATACTGTATATTGTATATATGAATTTTGGTGATCTAAGACTTCTGAAACTGACATTATGTTGGGATTCACTTTACGGGAAGTTTTGGATCACAGAGTGGTTCAACAATGGCAGCAGAGGAATACTGATATGGGATGTTATTGACAGGATATATATGGTTGACAGGGAGTTATACAGGGCATATGCCCAGGGTATATGGTAATGTCTATATATACTCATAGTGGAAACAATTAATAACAACAGCTAGGGGGGTACTGGGCTCCTGGCCGGGGGGTCACTGTTGTGGGCCCTGGGAGAGCAGCGGCAATCCTCCAGGTGCAACGGCAAGAACCAGGAAGGAAGGAGGGCCCAACAGTGGGCTCTTGATACTAATGGCTACACTTTTGAGCCTATGCACCTGCAATAAGAACAAGGCCTAGAGTAGCATTGTGCCTGGGGGTTTCCTCCTGACAGCCTTCATGTTACTCAAATGTGGCCACTCTCACAGCCAAACTCAGCTTGTAGATGTGATGCATTCCCCCCAGCGTGGGACACGACACCCGGGGATGAGCCTCCCTGGCACCGAGGGATCACTACCACATACCAGCTGAAGAAGCAACTAGAAAATGACCTTGAATTAAAGATTCAATGCGGAACAGCAGAATATACCTGTCTACATATAATAACATGACTTCGGGAAGCGGTTTGACCTAATGTAAGGGGGAAATGGAAAGGAGAAATGAGATTATAAGGCTGTGAGTCTCTAAAAAAGAGTCTGGAGGTTGTCAGAAGGAATACCCCTATGTACAACTGAACAGAGTCTAAGAGACAGATAAGGTAGATACAACCCCAGGTATTGGTTCTTTTGAGGGATAAAGAGACCCACGGGTTCTATGGTCATGGCAGAAGGGGTTCACTGCCATGACAGATGGCCCTTCTTTGGAGCTGGTGTTTCTGCGTGATGGAAATGGACTCAGAGGGGATCTCTTTTCACAAGACTTGCATGCTACTTTATTGGAATTGTAGTTGGTGCTGGGTTTAAGATATATGTAGGGGATTTGAATCTCTGGACTGATAATATGACACCCAGGCCCAGAGCCTCAACAGACTTCAGCTCCTACACTTTGACTTATTGGACTTACTCCACTCAGCTAACATCGAGTTGAAGAAGGTCAACCACCACAACATGGAGCCTAGAGTGTCTACAACTAGAAGCAGGAAGAGTGCATCCAGTACCCATGTGCAATCTAAGCCATCACTTGACATAGGTGTGCAATGGACACAACCAATCCAATGTCCACAGAGAAAATGTGGAATGGGTGTGGGAACGGTAGCCATGGGGGCTGCTGGGTGTGGGGAACGGGAGGAAGAGATGAGATGTGGAGGCGTTTTCGGGACGTGGAGTCGTCCTGGATAGTGCTTCACGGACAATTACGGGACACTGTAGATCCCCCCAGGGCCCACTGGATGGAACGTGAGAGAGTCTGGGCTATGATGTGGACCATTGACTATGGGGTGCAGTGATGCTCAGAGATTAACTTACCAGGTGCAATGGATGTATCACGATGATGGGAGAGAGTGTTGCTGTGGGGGGAGTGGGGGGCGGGGGCGGTGGGGTTGAATGGGACCTCATATATTTTTTTAATTGTAATTAAAAATAATAATAATAAATAAATATTAAAAAAAATAAAAAAAATAAAAATAAAAAAAAAAGAAGAATCATACAGAAGTTGAAGATTGTCTTGGAAATGAGGATGAGTTCTTAGGTCTCTTCAGTGAAATAAAATAGTCTACTTTAAACACAGAAACTGAAATTAAGTCAAGGCTGCTAGTCAGCAGTTGCTGATGGTTAAAATTTGGGTTGGTAAATAGCTAATGCCTCTAAATCACAGCTAAATCCCTTCGCCAGGACTCCCCTAGACTTTCCACGACAGCAGTGAAAGCATGGAGCCAGCATCCCTTTGGATTAATTGGTCCCATGCCTATGCTGTATTGGTTGATAAATATTTTTAATTGCCCCTGCTTATGTATCAATTACATGCTCTAGTTAATAAGATTGCATCAACAGTCTTTTTAGCAAAAAGGACCTCAGTTTTATGCAATTAACCTTAGCCTAAGAGAAAATCTAAAAGCAACCTGAAACAGGAGTCGATGCATAGAAACCAAAAGTGGCACAAACCCACCCATCACATTTTACCTAAGGTTATATAAACGTATGTCTATGAAAAGTCACTTTCAAGGGAAATGATCTATGTGACATTATGTAAGCTGTGAAATGCTTTTTAAGGGTGACTTATTACTAAGTCTGTGAGGCTGAAAATTTAAAATGCTCTGTGAGAATAGGTTGATTGCAGGATGGCCATGAATAAGAATAGCAATCCTTCTCTGAGTACTTAGTACATGCCAGACACTTAGGTGCTGTACCTGTGTGATTCTTTTATCCTTACAACAACTTTAGGAGGCAGGTATTATTCCCTTACAGCCGTGAGGAAACACAAAAGAGCCCCATGTTAGCCTGTGTTTCCTCTCCATTCCCAGTCTGAATTCTTACACACAAAGGAGCCTCTGCCTTTTTTTACTTTTCTCCTCTCTTGGGAGATTAGGGAGATGGCTACCCCCATGTCTGCCCATTTTAATCCCTTAGCAAAAAATCAAGGGAATAGCAAAGGGAAGGTTCTAATTCTCAACTTATTTTCTCTGCTAAAGTTAAGTACCCTGAGAGGCTCTTTTGTTCTGGGCTTTGCATGGTGAAATAGTTACAGATAACTGAGTGTGATTGGGGTCTCTGCTGCCTGTGCTGGGACAGATTTTACAGATTATATTGCAGAGTGGTTGTTAGGATTATATATCACCACTGAACTTCCAAATGTGAATGGTTAACATGATATTTAAAGTACGAACCTAAAATATTTTTGTATAAATAGCCTGTATAAAATATATCGGATGGAGCAAATAGATCAAAAACAGACAAAACATTCCACTTCAAATGTTCCAATGGCAACAATTTAGAAAGCAGTATCAGAAAATAATTATAAAACAGATTGTTGCCCTTAAAATAAATTATTATATGATAGCCCATATTCTTACGGCGTGGTAACAACAGATTCGTAGACGTATCATTAAACTGACCGACTAGTGAGGAAGAATGTTGGTGTGCTGCATGGAAAGTAATTACATAGAAGATTCTGAAACCTAAATTAGTAACTTTTTACAAAGCTTTTCCATCTATAGAATCTTGTGAATAAAAATTTCAGAACTATAGAATGAGGAACAACTGGGTCATTTATGGATGATTTCCTACCCGTTACTAGTTTCTTTAATAATATGTGCACTTTCACCATTTACGTTTTATTTAAAAAAAAAAACCAAAACTTAAATTTGCTCTCGTTCAGGTATCATTTTCCATAATATTCCTATATCTACCATTAGAATTTAAACTTGAGCAAAATGCCACCTCATTCTTCATCCAAACATCATGAAATCATTGCAGATGAGGTGAGGAGATAAAGTAATTGGATTAGAAATGGGTGGTTTAAGTTTACACCATTTTATTATATCAGGAATTTTTGATATTTGAGATGTAGATTTCCACAGCTGTGCGATCACTTGTGCCTAAGATGCATACATGAAACCAGGTTCAGTAAATTGGCTATTTTGGAGGAGGAGAAATGTAGATGGTCAAATCTATTGCCTAAAAAAATTTCATCTGAGGTAAAACAACTGCCATATCAGTGTGTACAACATGAAGGTATGATTCTTATGTTACTAAATATTTCTTCCCTTCATTCTTTGTTTTCTATCATTTGGGATTTATAAACGATTTAATGAATGGTGGTGGCCCAGTATGTGAGCCTAATAGTTCGTATTTTTACGTTTTCTATCCAGAATTTTCCCTAATCTTACAAATAAAATTCTGTGCTTTTTTCAGTCTTACAAATATCTTGGACTGTTGTGGGTTATTTTTGATAAAGTATTAAGGTTTCTCTAGGATATATACATAGTTTAACTTACAGTATATTAAATTATTTGAAAAGGGAAAAAAAATCCTGTATAGCCTTAGGTATCATATATATCAAAGAATATTCCTGGTTATTTTCTATTTTTTCTATGTTTGTACTGATGCTAAATCATAGCTTGAAGATAAGTAATATTAAAGGAAAATTATGCATTGTTACTGTAGAAATTTAATAATCTCATAATGTTGAAAGAATTGTATAATTAGAACTTTAACAATTCTTATTTTAAGATTAACTCATTTTAGATTTATTTAATTCCTAAAAGAAACAGTGCAATTCAATCTATTTGGTGATTTTGATGATGAAAACTTTGTGATGTGGTTGCACTTGTAGAATATTTAGAGATCTTTCATTGGGCTTGTAAAGTTCTTTAGTAAGCCATTTAGTCAGTAGTTTTTTATGAGAAACTATATAGTAAAACTTTTAAAACTTGGTTTTTAGTAATTAGAATGTACGTTCATTGAGTTAGCTTGGGCTGAAGTTTTATTTTTGGACTTTCTCTGAAAATGAAAAATTAGAATGTAATAACAGTGATTATATTTGTTAAATTTTTTAAAATAATCTAAAGTATTTTACAAGTACAGATTTACATCTGAACAAGAGCTTTGTTAATAAAACATTTTTGTGAGTTATTCATTAAAGAGAACTTTGAGAGAATCTCTAGTTATCCGTTAATCTGTGTTATTGTGGCTATAGTTAAATTACAGTAATTGATACTAAACAGATTTGTAAAAAGTTCAATTATGAAATATTTCTGAAGAAATCTAACACTTTTATTTTAAAATTAAATTAGAATAATAAGGTCCTTGAGTTTCCCATTGATTGTTAAGAGTAATCTTCGAATGTGGGTATTGTGTCTTTTTTTTGTATGCCCTATATTTTATTAATTAATTGAGTTAATTAGCGAAGATGATTTGTAATTGCACTGAATATGTGATGCAAAGAACGAACTTGCTCAAATATACTTGAAGATATTTAAACAGTTGATTATTAAGCATTTTAAATGCCTCCCATTACTACCAATGCTAACTATTTTTAAAACTGTGAAATGTCTAAGTTTGTGGTCAGTTTCATACTAATTCCAGTATGCATGATAAAAAACCGCATAATTAGTAAAGTCTAAATTCATGAGACTTGTATCATAATCAAAATTAAGGAAGCATCCTTTCTTTAAAAATAATCTCTAATTCAGGGTTTTCATTAATTCCAGTGTAATCTTAATTAGTGAAAACTGCGTTGACTTACGTTTGTAGAGTATAAATGAGAATATTTGTTACCTTATAGAAATTATTTATTTTTGAAAAATATGTTTACTAGCGCAGAGGCTGAATGACTTGACTTAACAGAGAGGAGCCCTGGTCTTCATAACAGCTTTCTGACTCAGTGTTTCTTAAAATTCTTTTGATTCTTCCTTGCTTTAGTGTTAAAGAATTCCATTTTATGCCATAAACATAAATAATTACTTTTCAGTTACTTGTAATTAAAAGGCTTCGTGTAGACACCATAATATCTTCAAATTCAACAGTACCTGAGGGAAAAAAGCAATGATTCTTCATAATCTACTACAATTAGATCTTTAAAGAATACAGTTGTTTGAGTTTCACCTTCTTGTCCCTAATATTCTTGACTTGCAGGAATATTATTAATGATATGCTTACATCCTTGTTAAAGTATTGATAAAGAATAGAAAAGATTGAAATACAAAGTTATCTTCTTTAATAATCATCAAGAAATGCAGTAAACAACTTTCATGTAAGAAAATGTTACTTTTCTGGAAAAAATTAACTGGATCTTAGAACTACCTTAATGGTTGTTCACGTGCAAAGATGAAAAGCATCCGCCTTTGTCAGATAGTGTTTCAGAGCACAGAATACCTCTTTAAGATGCCTAATTTTGCCATATATGTGGAGCACAGATGTTTTCACCTCCAAAAAAGGATAGCAAGCACATAAAAAGGAGATTAAACCTGTTCTCAAGGAACATGTGTTGGTGAAAGACACTATTGGAGAGGATTTTTAAATCAACCAACAATGCCGTTTAACTTCAGTAGCAGAAAGTATGTCTCCCAAAGTAGAGTTCTTTATCTAGATATGGGAAAACGAAATGGCTTTTGTCGTTTTTTCACAAAAAATAAACTTTTATTTTGAGATCATTGAAAATTCACATGCAGCTATAAGAAATAATATAGAGAGATTCCATGTACCCTTTACTCAGTTTCCCCCAGTCATGGATAGCTTACAAAACTGTAGTATAATATCACAGTCATTTAAAAAATGCTTTTTAAATCTATCCACATGACCACAGCATTGCACTATTTTTTTCCTGAATAAAGCACAATAGTTCATTACTACACACATAATAATTACTTTTAAAATTAACCCAATAAATATTAAAATTAGATGTTTTGAGATTTCTGTTATTACTCTATGCCTAATGACTTGTTCTATAAAGCTGTTCATTTTTGAAAAGGTACAGTATTCTATGGAGCATCCTTTACTTTCCTGTGCAGTTTAGTTTATTGGTTCTATTGGCAGATTGTATTTTAATCTTTTTTTATCAGATTAATGTACATTTAATATTAAATTGAAATCTTCTAATAATTTTGTTAGTTAGCCAATATTTTAATAATAAAATTTCTTTGGAACTAATGCAGCTATTTTCTTGGGAACTAAAATGTGTTAGTATTAGTTGAACAAGCACATTACTGATTTTAGATATTTGATTAGTGGTTCTCAAATTTTACTGTACATAAAGAATAACCTGAAAACCTAATGGAAAGTCTACTCCTAGATATTCTGCTTTAGAAGGTCTGGGGTGCAACCTGGGGATCTGCTTTAATTACATACTCCAGAGGATTCTGACACACAGAGCCCGGACTATGCTTTTTTCAATGCTTCATTAGACTTTGAGGTTTTCTAGCATTATATTATATAAGCAATAGAATGTTTATGTTTTTTCTCTAGATATGTATAAAGAACATAAATTTTGTTTTCTAGATTTTTTTTTTCAAATACGGAATTAATTTATTTTATAGTCTATTTACCTGTTGGGGTTTTACATATGAACATTGCAATTCAGTAATACTTCTGCTCTCCAGTTGAAATGTTTCCACTCCCCTGGCTGGAGAACTCAGGAGAAGCAGAGGCAGCTGAGTAGTAAAGGGAAAAATAGCTGGGAAGAGAGATTGGGAGCCTCCTTCAGAGCACTACTGCTGATTATTTGGGTATAATCAAGTGGTTTGTTTTTTATCAAGCCTTTTTAATTTTCCTTTTAGATAATGACAAAATGTGAAAAGTAATAAGTTAGGATTAGAGATGAAGATAGAGAGGAAGGAAACACTGTTATAGAAATATAATGGTGATTTCATTTCAGAAGTCAGGAGTTAGAGCAATCTAGGTAAAGGCAAGCATCCTGAGTCATGAAAAGGGGGGCAAAATGAAGTTCCGTAAAGAGTTTGTGAAAGCTTGGGAATGTGAGAAATTTTAGGAACAGTTCCATCAAAAACTGGTTTTAGTTTTATAAATATTTGGCTGTTCAAAGCAGAAAATGACTTCATTATTTGGGAAAATTCATTTATTTAACAGCTTATTTCCCAAAGATAACAGAAGAATGAAATGTGACTTACACATTTGACTATTGAGCAATAGGCATCACTCTAAGGAAAAGTTGGGTATTAATGTGTACTTTTTTGTAGACATTTATTCCTTGCTATTAACAAAAAGCCTAGATATGTTCTTATTTGTTTCCTGTTTTCTTAACCCCTTACATTTGGCTTTGCTGTGACTGGTGTTTTGGGAAATTTCTGGCCATAAAGCACAGTTGAGACTGTGGTTGTTTGGGTACTGTACTTTTTTGTTTTCTTGACATGTAGATTTATCCAGTCAAAACTTATAGTGTATCTCTTATCTCAAAATGCATTTTTATACTAGGTTTTATTTGTTTCTTTAGCATTATCTTATTTATAAGGTTAACAAGACAACTCCTGCTTGCCTTCCAGCATTAGAAATTCATTCAAGTGAAAGGAGACAGAAACGTGTATATAATTTTAATCTTTGTAAAGATATTTGCTTATGCTGATTGCTTTAGTACTTAATTAACATAAAATTTTTTTAATCTAGTAAAGCTGTGCATCCTGTGTTGAAATCTTTTGTTATGTTTGTTTATATTCTTTATTTAAAATTGTTTGAATTTCACGTGTAATTAGATTATCCTAAGAAATTTTATTTTTGCTTTTTTTAAACCATTGAGAAGGCTAGCTGAGGCTGCTTGGAGTGGTGAACGATTAAATGAGTAGAGAAGTTTTTAGGTTTTTATATTTTTTAAGATTGTTTTGCCCATTGTTGGTAAGGATTCTGAAAGGCAGGCTTTCTCTATCCTGGTGAGAATGTAAATTGAGACAATTTTGGGAATATAGTTTAAAATTCTTAAAAACGTCCAATCCCTTCAACCCAACAATTCTGTTTCTAGAGTTTTTTCAAAATACATTATCAGAATAAGTGCACATATTTTATATATTATTAATATATTAGACATAATTTCAGTATGTAAAGACAGTCCTGGTTAAAGTAAATTATGTTTTATCCATATTTTAGAATACTGTAAAATATCATAAAAATCATGTTTCCAAATAATATTTAATGACCTAGGAAGTTTATGAGTGTCAAATGAAAAAAAAAAGATTTGGATTATTTTTATGGTGTTTACAGTATGTATTTTATGTCTGAGTGATGGGATAAAAGAATATTTAAAATTCTAAAAAATGTCCATTCCCTTCAACCCAACAATTCTGAGTGGTGGAATAAAAATTATGTATACCTTTTAACCTAGAAAGTCTCTTTCTGGAAAGTAATTTATCCTAAGTGAAAACAGAGGTGAGGAGTATAAAAATAATTCTCCCTGCTAGAGTTGTTATTATATATTTAAATGTTTCAAATACAGAAAATTTTAAGGATAGTGTTGCTGAAAGAATGTGGTTAGGATTTCCAACTCATACTTATCTCCAGATTTTAAACACTTTCTAAAACAAATCACTTCAAAATAATAAATGAGCAAATGAAGGAAAAATAAATAAGGAGCATTAAAATAGACTAGAAAGGCTACTCTATTGGATTAAAAAAGATGGGAAGATTTGGGTCCAGACATTCTAAGGGAAAAACATTTCTGCAGTTCAGTATTGGGAAATCATTGTTATTTCCAGTTACTGAATGCAGTTTATGTATTTAGCTTCATCTGCACATCCTTAAACAAATTGCACATGCTTCTGGTTTTTTTCCATGCAAATTTAGGTTAGTATTTGGATACATTTAAAAAAAATTATTTTGGAGTGCTTTAGTTCCAAAAAGTTATTGAATGGCAGGGACAATTCAATACATTTCTTTAACATATTTCTACAATTTAGCAGTCTGCTACATTAAAATAAACTAAGTCTCAAAACTCTGATTCTGATTCTTTCAAACATTTCATAAAGTGGTGATCCTTAATACACGTAAATAAAATTTCCTTTACAGAAGAAATAGTATCGCTGAGCCATAATATATTGGTATATAACTCTTGACCTATGTTTTTCATTAGACACATACTAACAGGTATGTTATTACTGTATACATGTCACAATCTGACTTTTTAAATTTAATACCAAATCATGAACTTCCTGGGTCATTAAATAGTTATTTGGAAACTTACTTTTTAAATATTGCTTATCATGTCATTATATGGGTAAAGCAAAATTTACATTAACTAAACTGTTGGATATTGAACTTAAGGTTAATAATTGATAAGTGAGTCAAATGAAGCTAAGCATACCAGTTCTGTTTTGAAAAGAAGAAAACTGTTTTAGACATACTCTCCGTATTATCTTCTTAATGATAAGTACTGCCTTGGTGTTGAGACTCATGTTTTTTTTCCTTAAGTTCACATTTCTAACTTGTGCACTACCAGTTCTTGAATGGTAGCTACAAAAGTAAACAAAGATTTTTTTTTAAACAAGTCAATTTTATTGATTTGTATTAATAAAGCATAAATCTATTCAAAGTATACAGTCACTTTGGATATAATGGTATTCGGTATAATTATATAGTTGTGCGTTCATCACTTCAGTCATTTTTAGAGCATTTTCATTATTCTGATAATAATAATAAAAAACAAACAAAAACTTATCACCTCTCAATCTCTCTAGCTTCCCCTTCCGTATAGAGCTGCTACTCTGTTTCTTTCTCTCTAGTGTACTTGTATGTATATTTTGTAAAAACAGCCTTATATATGCAATATCACCCATATTTATATTTTACAAGAGGTTTCACTATAAGTAAACATAGATTTTTGCTAAAAATTCTCAGGTGTTCTGTAGTCCAATGACTGATGGGACAACTTTTGGACGTACCGGTATTGCAAATCATGATCTGTCTGTCCTGCCTTTAAATTTATTATTGGCAGTTATTATATTGCCTCTTACTATTTCGTAAAGAAGTATCTTATCTTCAAGCTCAGTGGCCTTGGTCAGGTTACTTTACTTGCCTGGGCCTGTTTCCTCTTCTTTAAAAGGAAGATAATAATAATGCTCAGTAAGTATAGCTGATAGGAATAAATAATTCCAGAATGTTTAAAATAAATCATAGCATTGCTATAGCCTTACCAGTATAAGAAGGGCATCGTTTTATATATTGTCTGTTGTACTCATTCAGTTGCTAAACTAACTATAGATTTCTCACTGACTTTGATAAATTTGTGAATGGTCATTATGATAGGCTAATAATTTAATGAACCTTCATAATATAACATACCTGCCAATTATGCATTCATAACAAATTTGCCATTTGGCTTATAGGGGATAACATTTCCTTAATCACTAAACCCATAGAGGAAAATGTATACTATTTTTTTAAGTGGAAAACTGATTAAAATAAAAGGCTTTGTAATTTTAATTTATTACAGAAGTTTTCATTAAAAATTTCTAAATGAAATGATCTACACACATTTTTTTAATGCCTAAGTAAGCAATTGGGATTCCTTGCCAATAAAATAAATAAGACTTGGCTGTTTTGTTCTTCAGTAACATATACATATTTGAAGTCTTATATTTAGGATTCCTGTGTTGCCTCCATTACTTAGTTTCAGAAACTGTTTTGGCATGAAGTGTTTATTGGATTGCCACATATCTTGCTGTACTGAATATCTGTAGGCTCTTGAGGAAATTGGAGTGTTCAATAAGAATAATAAATATAAAACAGAATTCTTTGTAACAGGTATACTGAGCTGTAGCTATGCATTAAAAAAAACTAAGGAAAATGCCTTTTTGAATAGAGTTCTGAAAAGTTAAGTAAGCTTTTCTAAAAATAGCTTCTTTCCCTAACTCCATTTGACTTGCCATCTTTATAAGGTCCTCCTTTTGTCAATCTAACTTCAAAAGAGATTGTGATAAAAATTTTACATTTCTAATGTATTTTGGAAAACCTAAAAGATTTAATGTGGTTTGCAAAATGTAGTGTAACATTTAATTTTTTTTAAATTTCCAAGCCATACATAAATCTTTTTTAAAGCAGTAACCACATCTATTTGTATAATTTATTTTTTGTGTTTGAATTTCTTTTTATTATAATAAAAGAAAAATTGGAAAAAAGGAGGAAAAAAGAAAGAAACCACACCACCCATAGACTTACCACTCTGAAGCAATAAATTATTCTTTACAATATTAGTGTTATTAGATTATTAAGGTCTTCTTGATTAATAACTGTCTGATATTCCATGAAGTAGTTTTACCACATTTTAACCATTCCTTGAGTGTTCCTTCTAATTTTGATCTATTATAGCACTATAGTAGATAACTTAATTTTTGGCATGCAGTTTTCCCTTTTACTTCTGGCTTATTTCCTTAATATGTAGTCTTATAAGTAAAATTTATTGGAAATGAACTAAATTCTTAGTTCCTTTTCTTGTTAAATGACATTAAAATAATATATTCTTATATTCATATTCCTGCTCATGGGAATTTCATTTTATTTTTAATTTTATTTTAAATTTAATAATTTTATATTCTTAAGAGTAATCTCATCTGTTAAGAGGTAATTTCAAAATATAGATTATTAACTACCATGTGAGTGATCAATAATCCTTAGAAAACCTGTTGTTTTCATTTAGTTATAATGCCATATCTGATTTCTTGGTTGTGTAGCTTTCAGAATCTTGACGTACGGTAATTTACTTAAAAAAAAAACTATTAACAATTAAGTTTTAATTCATCTCAGTATGATAAACAGTGAAGAAAATGATGCCTCAAATAGTTTCGGTTAGTAGAGCTATCTTTTAGAAAATTTATATTGGTGTAAACCAGATTCTACTTTATTGCTATTCCTCATATATTCTTTTTGAAATGAAAACATTGATATTGTCTATGATTTAAGTTATAATATTAATTTAATTATATTAGGCCACACTTTTGTATCTGAAGCAGTTACAAATAATTATTATTAAAAATCAGTTGATAAAATTCCAACTCCTTTCTCCCAGTGTGACTTGTCTTATAAATTATTATTAATTATGCCTTTTATAAGAATGGGGAATACTTTAGTCCATTCTCTCATGACAGTAAAAGTCACTATCAATTTGACAGGCTAAATAAAATGTAGTAATTTTCATATAATTCAGCACTGCAGACTGTTTTCTTATAAAACATTATTTAGCATTGGTTTATGTGATTACAGACCTTTTCTTTGGAGGGGTGGGTACCTGAGGCCAGACAATAAACCCGGGACCTCATATGTGGGAAGCTGGCAATCAACCACTGAGCCACATTAGCTCTCCTGAGTTGGTTTTTACCTTTGTTTTTGCTTGTTGTTTGTTTCCCTTTTCTTTAGGAGGCACCAGGAACTGAACCCCGGGCCTTCCGTGTGGGAAGCAGGCGCTCAACCGCTTGAGCCACATCTGCTCCCCTCATTACAGATTTAGTTATATTTAATAGGTATGCGTTTCTTTTCCTTTGTTATAGATTTTGTGGGAGTAATAGTAGTAGTTGTTATTTAATGTTTTATCCTGGCACATATAGTTTAGAATTTCTGCAACTCATATAAGAGAAGTGGTTACATAATCTGAAAGGTTTTTTTTAATGTAGCATTGAAACTAAGAATCATTATCGGCGGCGGACTTGGCCCAGTGGTTAGGGCGTCCGTCTACCACATGGGAGGTCTGCGGTTCAGACCCTGGGCCTCAGTGACCCGTGTGCAGCTGGCCCATGTGCAGCGCTGATGCGTGCAAGGAGTGCCCTGCCATGCAGAGGTGTCCCCCACGTAGGGGAGCCCCACGCGCAATGTGCCCCATAAGGAGAGCCGCCCAGCGTGAAAGAAAGTGCAGCCTGCCCAGGAATGGTGCCGCACACATGGAGAGCTGACACAGCAAGATGACGCAACAAAAAGAGACACAGATTCCCATGCCGCTGACAATGACAGAAGCGGACAAAGAAGAAGATGCAGCAAATAGACACAGAGAACACACAACGGGGCGGCGGGGGGGGGGGGCGGGTAGGGGAGAGAAATAAATGAATAAATAAATATTTAAAAAAAAAAAGAATCATTATCCATTTGACATTTTAAAAACTAGACTATCTGATTAGCAATGCACTCAAGTTTAAAAATATTTTATCAGCACAGTCTGACTTCAGATATTGTTAAGAATTTATCCTGGGATCAGCTTTTCTTTTTTTGTTATTTTAACATACACATTGCTAATAATGAAGCATTTCTTCTACTACTTTTACTGCCTGTTCCTACCAAATATAGAAAGAGGGGAAGGCTATCGGTTAGAAAACCTGTCCTTTTGCTGACCTGAAATCAGTTATTCAAAATTCAAAAGAAATCGAATCAGTAAAATGAAAACCTTTTCTGTGTGGAAGTATTTCAGTAAGACATTAACACTTTTCCATTGACTTATGATATGTCCGAAACTTTAGATTGTTACTTCACAGGAATAGTTGTTCAGAATTAGAGTTCACATATTCCATATATCCTAAGAATTGTATCTGAGACAGAAACCATGCCATGGACAGGCAGCATATCGATATGTAATCTATTATTATAGTTCTTAAAATATTGGGGTTTAATGACTAAATGTCATTTATCTAAGAGGCATACATTTTAATAAAACTATAGTCACATGTGAATTACTGTAATTTATGGGCATTTAAAAATGTTTGCCTGCTTTCTGGTGTTAAATTGGTATTTGGCAAGAAAAGTTGGAAATGTTTGAATTTGCTGTATGCCATTTTTTAAATTAGTTAAATGAAAACTTAAAAAAAGGTACTATTGAAAAACTGAGAATAGAGTCTTTGAGCCCTGTAATGTCTTTTCTAGCAACTCCTAGTAATTTAGAATTTTTATCTACATGTCTTAGAAAAGTAAACATTTCTTTCTGGTTTGCTCTTAACAGGAGGACTAAAAATATTTTGTGCATGTATTGAAAACTTTTCTTCCATGACTTAACCACCGTGTTATTTTTGGATCATTCTGTAAGGTGGTGATGCACAAATTGCTCTCTCAAAACACAGTCACTTTGCTTGTAACACATTACAGGGTTTTGTTTGGCTGCTCAGGAAAGAAGCTCTGTATTTAAACTTTCAAAAGTTCTGGGAAATTACCTAATATCCAATCCATTGTCCATGACAAATATCTTGCCTGACTGTAAAAACTTCAGCCGTTTCACATCATTCAGCAAAGGAACCATGACCCCCTCCCCCCACATGGATGGTCCAACTCTACACAATATATGTTTTAAATATATCAAATGCAGAATTGAGGCATTTCCAATAATCAGATTGGAAAAAGCAGTGGGAATATAGGGCAGAAACTGTTATAAAAAGCTGCAGAAGCATTTGAGATGACTTCATGTTTTGCCTACTTGCCTTCCTAAGACTTCTTTGAAAATCTCCCAGTATATTTTATATGCTACTTTTATCCGACAGTAGTGTAGGTTGTGTGAAAAAAATGGGCAGAAGAGCAATTTACTAACATTTAAATGTGCTACAATTGCTTGTGCCCCCATCATAGAATCTCAAAAATGGAAGGAACAAGGTCATTAAAGAGAGGTTTCAAGTCACCCTGTTAAGGTAACATAGTAGAAAAGTCAGTATCTTCCTTAAAAGCCAAATGTCCAGCTTTTGTTTATCTGCCATTTTCCTTTTCAGTTAAAAAATGTGATGTTAAAAAAAAGTTACTAGAAGAAAAATGTTAATCTTTTAGTATGCTATTGAAAATTTTAGAACATATGTGTAACTTTTTTTTTAAGGAGGTACTGGGGATTGAACCTGGGACCTTGGATACACGAAGCAGGTGCTCAACCACTGAGCCACATGTGCTCCTCTGTAACTATTTTTTTAAGGTATACATTCTCTGGTAGGCAAAATGAGTAAGACATGTATTTCCCCCCACTACCTTTGCCTCCTCCTTTTGTTTCCTGTTCTTCTCTCCTTGAATTGTGTAGAGTAACGCTTCTGCTGCTGATTAAACCAACAGGTGCCAGGAGCGCTAAAGCAAGCTGGCTCTGTGCCCAAAGGCGTATGGGGGAGATAGTGTGTCACTCATTCTATCCAGGTTTTGTGGTGTTGCTGTGTCCTTACAAGGGGAGGGATAGACCAGTTGAAATACATACTGCAACTCCTGTGGGATTACGTGTGTTTCCTTTGCTTTATGGTTCAGATTTTTACAGTTCCTTTGTTTGAGAGTTCTCAGATTGCCTAATGATTTCTCTAGCCCTCCACCACACCCCAACTTGTCCAGATGTATACTATAGTTGTATGAGCCTCTGCACATTTGCCAATTTTATTGTTCAATATGTGGTATAACGTTTTCTTTTTGAGTATCATGTCATTCTTCAGCCGTACAGACCTAAGATAATGATTTTACTTATTTATTTTAAATATTTCATGTTCTATTTTCTTTAATGGTGGCATTTAAACTCCTTACTGTATTTTAGGGAACTGATTCAGAGGTCAAACTGTTGTCATATTATTCCATTGTTAATGTTGTTAGTAAGCAGGCTTATTTGGTTTTATAGTTATAGAGGAGTCTGCAAAGATTTATTGACTGTGATAGCCTTTTGTCCTTATTAGATTATCAGGAAGTAGTATTAGTTGAGGGAAAATTTTCTAATCTTTTAAGCCCTAATTTAAAAAGTGCTTTTTTAAAAAAATTTAAATCTAGATAGTCTGTTCACATTAGTAACTTTTAGTGGATTTTAATGCAATTATTTGTTGTTATTGAAAACTGGTCTTAATTAACTGTTTTAAACATGGTTTTTGCAAAGATAGAATTATAGTCCTTGGCAGCTGTTAGAGTAGAAATTCCTTTGAGCTTATTTGGAGATTTTAGAAGGCTTTTGACCCCACACTGGACAGTCCCTCTTACTGAACACACTGGCTAAGATATGAGTCCCAAACTTCAGCTGTATTAGGAAAGGAGATCCTTTTCTCTTTCCTAAGTGCTAAACTCTGCTAAAGATAGATAATGACGTTGGGGAGGTATGTAGGGTTTGAGGAAAAGGCTGAGATGGGGAAATATTCAGCATGTTCAGAGATAGAAGAGAGCAACCCAGCTAACAGAGAGAGGCTAAATCTGCAGCAGGAAAAAAAAAAAGGAATAAATTAGTGAAGTAAGTTTCCTAGGAGATAGGAGGGGACAAGCTTGCCAGCCTAGGTAGAGGGACCAGCCCTGCCCTAGCTAGGTAAGGACAGGAGGGTGCATTTGTTCGGGGGGGGGGGGGGGGGGTGCTGTGATAGAGGACTTTACTGTCCAATAAAATTGAGGCTCTGTCATGTACCCAAGGTGGAGTGGGTGGAAACAGGAGAGCGGACTAGGTTTGAACTACATGGAGAGAAGGACATCAGGTTGACTAGTAGAGTAAGATGGCCTGGGAATGTTAGAGCCCATATAAAGTTAGTGATCAGGACCTGTAGTGAATCCCCTTATCCTGTAGGGTGGTTTTTTCTAGTACAGCTCAACTACTCAGGTTCACACAAAAAGCAAACCAGTAAATTGCAAGGAAAATACAAATGTGGCATATGATGGGTCAGTACAAGCAGGGGACAGAGTATATGAAGGACCGTGAAGAACTGGGAGTATGTTTTTGGGGAGCTGAAAAGTAGTTGAGAATGCTTAGCATAGGAGAGAAACGGTAAAGAGCAAGGGAGGAGCCCAGGGAGGACAAAAGGAGGCATTTCTGAAAAGCTTTACCAGCTGCATTAAAACATCTAACTTTGTTCCTTGGGCAGTGGGCAGCCATGGGAAAGTTTTATGCTGGGAGGTAACATAATCAAGTTGGCATCTAAAAGATCACTTTGACCTTTTTGTGAAAATTGATGGAGATGGCGTCGGGGCCGGGGGGTGGGGAGCAGTACTGAAGGCAGAAAAAGAAGTCAAGAGGCTGTCGTAATCCAAGCAAAATAAAGTAGTAGTCTGAGCTAAGGAAGTAGCACTGGGGTGGGGGGGAGTGGTCATATTCAAGAAATAGGATCAGCATTTTGCCTTCCTAATGACTTTCTGGGGGAAAAATTGGTTCCAATTTGTTAAGGCTTCATTAGCGTTGGCTTTATCCTAGATCAGTTTGGTAATTCTTTATTAGTTCATCTAAAGAGGATCCATCTACATTTTGTATCATGTAGAAGTTATAGAATTTTTTATTACGTTTATTCCAAAATAGAAAGCAAATGGTCTTTACAGACATTTGAAAAATACGGAAAAGTAAAGAATAATAAATCAGGGAGCGGTTATAGCTCGGTGGTTGATTTCTTTCCCATGTACAATGTGCTGGTTTGATCTCTGGTATCTCCTTAAAAAAAAGAAGAAATCACCCCACATCTCACTACACAGAGACAAAGACTTTAAATATTTTTATATATTCCCTTCCATCTTTTTTCAGAAAACGTTTACAAATTGAGGTCTCTCCAGTAGAAAGAAGGGGTCAATTCCATAGCAGGGATTCTTGAAGCAAATCAGGACCAATGTGACTTTCTGGGTCTTTTTTCCTTCAGATCTCTGGTACTGCGGGCCTCTCTTAGGGTCTAAAAGAGTAGCCTTTTAGACCTTTTTACTTTTTCCTTTCAGCATGAAGCCTTAGAATACAGTTTAATGAGAGATGGTCAGAGTAACCCTCAGAGCAGAGCACTGTCCTAGGTACCACCTGAGGGTTTGAAAGCCACTGACTGTAAGGAGTGCTGGTGCACAATCACAGTCTCTATTTCAAATGTCTCATGGGGGGGAATCAGCAGGAACAATGGGTCTTATTTAATTTGTTTATTCTAGGTATGGCAGTAGAACATTGGTAACAAGGAAGGAGTAATGGCTGACTAGTATCTTAGCTGAATTGTAAGCTGAAATTAATGGTACATGGAGTCCTGCTGGATAAGGTGCCTTTCCCTGTCCTTTATTTTTCTTTACCGTCTCTTTTAACGTCATCTGAGATTGATTGAGACATTATCTTGGACCTTGGAAGCTGTGAGCCATATTGGAATGACAAACACTTGTTGACAGCTTTGAGAAGATGGATGGAAAAACAAACTCTGACAAGGCTCACATGTTTGTTTTTCTATTGAGTCCTTAGAAGAATGTTGCTGTCATTATTTGGTATAGGGGAAGAAAAAGTTACACCTCATTATCAATTCAGTGTTTTCTGAGCCCAACTTACAAACCTTTCTAGAATTGTCTACATTTTGCATTGGGTATAATTAATCAAAGAAGGGATAGGAAGTTCATCACTTGGCCCAAGTGTACATTTCTGTTCATGTTTGGTGTTTTGTGTCATTTTAGCTCACAAAGTTCAGTAGTATCATACGTATTTATTGTCTGTCTAATTAATAAACAGTTTTGCATCTGAGTATCAATTGTTTGTGTAAATAATCTACTAATATAAAAACATGGTATAATAGAAAAGCACAGATCTCATGCTAAGCATTTAGTAGATATTTATCCATTGGTAGAATAGTGTCCTATATCTTCAGTATTTAACTATGAGGAGGAAAAATGATCCACTTATTATTCTGTTAAATTTATCTTTTAAATTGAGTACCAAATTGATTATGAGGCAAGGGTTGGCATATATTATATGATATAAATTTTTTGTTATGTTTATATTTGACTATATATATATATATATATATATATATATATATATACACACACACTAAGACTACCCTTTTCTACCACAGGCAACTAATTATATAGTCATGACATGAGACATGAAATGATTTGGGCTTGTTAGCTTTGTTGTGATTTATAAATAATTTGACTGAATGTCTGCCCAACCTCTCCCCACTTTCTTTCCAATAGAGAAAATACTCTGTGTGGTTTGAGTGGGATACTATGTCATTACATTTCTCCATCAGTTTCCTCCCCTTACTCACAAGAAAGTCGCCTCATCCCCTGCCCATGATGATTCATAGCCCTGCTGGCTCAGGACTTTTGTCTTGGCACTAACAAGAAGTACAGTTTCTGCTGGGGTTGCTAGGAGGCTCAGAGGTTTGGGCTGCCAGTGCCATTTGGCCTGCTTCATGGAGAGACCCTCCATGAGGGAAAATGCCATGTAGGTTCAAGAGATGAAGAGTTCAAATCCTGCTAGTATCATTTGTCTGCTCATTCCTTAAGGCAAGTGCAAGCCTGTTGGGAGAGCTAACAAAGCCCCCTTTCCCTTTTTAGCTGGCTTGAGTTGTGTTTCTACCATTTGCAAATCCAAGATCCTGTAACAGATCACAGAATTGCTGGAGGGCAAGAATTATGAAGAAGTAATGGCGAGGTAATGAACCCGAATAAAAAAGAAAAAAGTTTAAAATGAGAAGAGTTCCAAGAAATTGGTGGATTTTTATGAGGAAAACACACTGAGAAAACGTCCTATGAACATTTAGCCTAGTTTGGAAACAAGTTGTTTGCTGAAGGCTTCTCCCCTACTCCCATTGCATTCCCTTCCACAGCCACAGGCAACCTGAGAAAAAGGCGGACGTGTTCTGGAGCTTTCATTTGTAAATCCCAGGGGAAGACTCAGTTGACCCTGTTTGATTCAAATACCCATTCCTTGACCTACTTACTCTATCTAGGAATGGGGTAAGGTGCTGAGTTATATGGCCTCTGAGACTCAGTGAACGGAGCATTCTACTAAAAGCAGGCAGGTAAAGCTCAAGTATGGCTCCTGGGAGAATCGGTGTGACCTGGGCAGCTGTCCAAATTGTGTTCACAATAACATTTTACTTTTGATATTATTCCAGACAATGAGGACATATGAAAAAGAGGGCAAACTTGTGTATGTGTGTGTTAATCAGAGCAATTGTAGGTTTACAGCAAAATCATACAGAATGTAAGAGTTCTCATATACTGTTCCGCCACTACCAGTTTTCACCATTGTTAACATTTTTTATTAGTGTGATATCTTTGTTACAAATGATGAAACAATATTTTTATAAATATACTATTAACTATACAGTTAATAGTTTATGCTAGAGTTCACTCTTTGTGTGGTAAAGTTGTATGGTGTGTTGTTGTTTTTTTAATTTTTATTCTGGTAACATATACAAACTAAAATTTCCCATTTTATCTACTTTCAATTATACAATTCAGTGGTGTTAATTACATTCCAATAAAACAGTATATTCTAAGGATTAATAATACTGCATTTGTCTTTTTTATTTCAACACAAGTTGCAGAAGTTTACTTTGCTGCTTCTGAAGTAGTTGGAGCCAAGTGAAATGATAACATTGTGAAAAAATTACTAGAAAGCATAGGAAAAAATTGTGAGTAGACTAAAATAGCTGTGGAATTGTGTGAATTTCTCATTTATGAGAAATTCCTAGATGCTTTTTGTTTTGGAAATGTGGTTTAAATATCTAAACCAAAGCGTAAACCTAACTGAAAACCATTATAGAAAATGCATAATAAACAGAATAAAGTAGCATAATGAGCGCTGATCTCTTGATGCCAGGAAGAATTGTCAAGCCCTCACTGAAATGAACCATAAGTCTTGGTTAGCATGGTATTTCTACCCAGATGTTGCTTGTCCTGATAAATTTAAACATTCATGGGAGTCTAAAGCTGCTGCCAAGTTATGGCACCCTGGAGTTCAGTTGCTCCATTTGGTACCTCTGTTCCCATATTTGGATGGCTGACTTGCCAGAAATTTAGAGAGGATAATACCCTTTTTCATCTAGATGAAATGATTCATTAGAATTACTGAATTAAACACACATACACATACACACAGACTTGAGAAGTGCCAAGATAGCTGCTTATACAAGAGTTTCTGTTATAATGTACAAAATTTTACATACATTTAGATAACATGATTTATAATTGAAATCCTCAGTAGCCCTATGAAACTATAAACTAATAGTCCGTAATTCATTCAGGTCATGAAGGAGAGATTATTTTAATTACCTATAGAATGTGTTTGAATATTGGAGACAGAACATTCTAATTACTTGTAACTTCAACTAATTCAGTGAAGAAGTTACTTTGCTTAAAGGCAAAGAAGGTAACACATAAATTAGATATCATGTTTAAATGAGTGTTCAACTTTAAGTGAATTTATACATTCTATGCAAAGTATAAGTCTGCAAATATATGTGTTTATTTTCACTGATGTGTTCATTTAATAAATTATTTAAAGAGAGCAATATTATTGTATTCTGTGTCTCTCTAGCATTACAAATTATAAATTCACCTGTCTCAGGAAACCTGCCATTTAGATCATTAGATAAAGTGTACATATTGAAAATGTTGGCACTGTTGAAAGTAATAGAGAAGCAGCCTTTATCAGTCGGGCTTTGATCAGACTTTTCAGAACCACTGTGAATGACATAAGGTGGGTATTGAGGGATTAGATCTTATGTGATTCTGGGAGTTAAGCAGTCTGTGGAAGTCTCTTGCCCCTGTATCTGGTGCTGGGCCTGAAGTTAGCAGAGCTGTCAGTCTGAAAAGTACAGGAGAGCAAGATCAACCTGGAATCCATGAGGTTGCACTGACACTCTAAGGAACAGACTAGACCACATGCCTGTCTCTTGCCACTTCCTAGTCCCCCTTTGATGATACGGGTGACCTGTGGAAGAGCTGGCATTCCTCACCATCAAGCTGTACACAACTTGGCCCAAGGTTATGAGAAGCTGGAAGAGTTCTGGGAGCTGCTGCAATCCAAGAAGATCTGGCAGGAGGTGGAAAATCTGCAGGCCCAGTGCCACCTCAGGCCAACAAGGCAAGCCAACAGATCCTCTCTTGTGTGTGAGCTGCACAAGTACCTGACCATACACCAGTTTACTAAATGCAAACATGGCTGCTGCTTTAGTTCCATCTTGAGCATCTCATGCAGATTTCTCTTGTGGCTATCCCTAACCTACAACTGTGCAGGAAAGGGAATTCTGGGCATTGTAGTTCCAGCTTAGCTAAATCAACACAACAGAAAGCATCACATTTGGCCTCTTGTCAGCTTGGCACTCAGATACAAATTTCAGGCACCCTTAACTTCCAAATAAGACAATAGCAAAATCATATTTATGCCAAACATGATGGAAACTATCCCTTTTACAACAAAAAATTCACTAACCTTCTCCCCAAAAGAGGATATAATAAGTCCCTCCATTCATCTTTGGGTGATGTTCATTTCTCTTCAAGTTGAGTCACAGTCCCCTTGATATTGTGTAGCTAAAATACTGATATATAAGGTTGAATGTTGTTAACATCTTATGTTAAATGGTAGGAGAGTGAGAGAGGAAAAAAGGTGATTAATATAAATACAAATATATTTATAGCACAATAAGGAAGAAATACCCTTAACTATTACATTCCATGTTTCTGCAGGCCACCACAGGGTGCAGTGTTTATAACAACGTTCTTCCGCTGGGTGGACTGTATTCATTTGTCCTTGGTAAACACCTTGGATAGTTGCAGTTCCTTGCCTCATAAGATGAACCAGTACGATTCTCGAAGGTCTGGAATTGAAACTCTCATACACTGCTGGTGGGAATGTAAAATGGCACAACCATTGGAACATAGTTGGGCAGTTTCTTAAATAGTTAAACATATATTTACTATATGATTTACTCATGTGTATTTACCTTTAAGAAATAAAAGCATATGTCCACAAAAATGCGCATAGCATGTTTTTTTGTAATAGTCCAAAACCGGAAGCAATCCACATGTCCATCAACCAGTGAGTGAATGGATATATGAATTGTGATGTTTCCATATAATGGATTATTACTCAGCAATAAAAATGAAATGAGCAATTAATATACTCAGCAATATGGTAAATCAAAATAATTATGCTGAGTGAAAAAATCTTGACAAAAAGTTTATATACAGTATGATTCCATTTATTTTAAATCTAGAAAATTCAAGTAATCTGTAGGGACAGAAAGTAGTTCAGTGGTTGCCTGGATGCAAAGCAGGGGGAGGTGGTGAGGAGGGATGGGAGAGAGGGATTTCATTGGGACACAACAAAACTTTTGGGAGTGATGGATATGTTCAATATCTTGATTGTAGTGATAGTTTCATGGATATATACCAATGTACATTTTAAGTAAGTGTACAGTTTAAATGTGTAGGGCGTTGCATATCAACTGTACCTCAATGAAATTGTTGAAAGAAAAAAAAAGATTGGCTCTAACAATGGGTAATTTGTATTTTTATTTATCAACTAAAGTGACAGTACCATGCTGTAATGTAATGTATCAAGTGATATATTCTCTTGATTTGTTACCTTTTAAATAATGTAACTCTCGACAAATGTTTTTTAAGAAGATTTGTACTATTTCAGATTCACATAAGGTTCCACTGCACACTTCCAGGAGATTCAGACAGGAGCCTTGGGGACTGAGAAGAAGAAAGGATCATATTAACTAAGGTCTGGCTTCAGTTTGTGTAGGTGAATTTGGACTGAGTCTTGAAGAAAGGGTCAAATTTGTTAGATTATGATTTGGGGAAAGGCGCTGTATTCAGAGGGTGCAAGTATAGGTGAGAGGAGAACAGCTCTTTGCATATTGTGGTACAGTGCATCATTGTACAATATCTTGGGTTTTTGTGTTTTTTTTTAATCTTCATATTAAGTAGAGGAATTATTCTCATTTGCTACTGAGAAAACTAGGGCTCCAGACCAAAAAATATTTTCACCAGCCTCACCGAGTAAGAAACTGTGACTGAGTGTCCAAATCCCATGGGTAGTTTGCTGTTCATAAGACAGTGAGGCATATGATCAGGGTGAAGAAATAGAGTAAGTGATAAAGTTGGAAATAAAGATGAGACTAGATCAGGGGTGAGTCTTGAACAACATAACTTGTGAAGAGTTTTGGATTTTATGAAGTCCAAGGCTGTGAGATCATTAAATGTTTTTCAGCAAGTGGTTTTATTATGACTCCTTATAGTGGCAATAGTAGAGGGAAACAGGAAGGGTAGATTTGAAATAAATAATGAGGTCCAAATTATGAGGGCTTTGTGTTGACTTGAATATATTTAGCTAATGAGTAGAAGGAATCAAAGATGAGTCTAAAGATTTTGCCATAAGTTATAAGAGAAAAATTGCATTCCTGACAAAATAATAAGAACTGGAATAGTTACTGATTTTCATGGAAAGATGTTGAGTCCAGTTTGGGATGCACTGAGTTCACAATTGTGTAAAACCTCCAAAGGAAAATAGCCAGCAATCAAGTGACATTGCATAACTGCAACTCAGGAGGAAGTCAAGGTGGCATACACAGCTGTTATTTAAAGATAGAAGAGCGAACGCAGAGGGTTGGGGTCTAAACCACAGGCAAGGCTCATTGTATTAGGGGCCATGCGAAGATGTTCATTTGACTTATAAATATTTCCTCTTCACTGTGACGACCATAGCCCTTGTCCAGGCCATTGTCATCTCTCCCTGGGGCCATTACAATCTCATCTGTCAAAACCATACCTGACAGTAATGGTGCTGTATCCAAAATATGTTTCATACACAATAGAACCATGGCTTCTTAGCACAGCATGTCCACCTGTCTATGATCAGCTTCTAACTACTTCTAGAACTTCATTGCTAGCCCATCCTGCAACACTAACCCTAATAGCAATTAAATTACAAGTGATGGAGCTCTCTATGCTAAGCATTATGTTAATCAATCCTTACATCAACTTCAAAAGTTATATATTAGTATATTCATTTTACAGATGAGGAAACAGGGATTCAGACAAGGTTGCTCAGCTTGCTAATAAGTGCTAAATTTGACATTTAACCCACATCTCCCACTAACTTACAAAGCCTGGGCTCTGAACTGCTGTGCTAGGCTGAACTTGTAGCTCTCCAAACACATCATGAGATTTCTGCCTCCATGCTTTTCTTCACTTATGCTTGCCTTGTGTCTAGAGTACTCTGCCCTTATCCCCTTATCCAATCTAACTCTTGCTCAGTCTTTAAGCCTCAGCCTAAGAATACTTGAAGGCAGTTTTCCCTCCACTTCCTCTCTGCCTTCCCAGCTGGGTTTGGAGCCCATTCTCCGGGCTCTCATAATCCTTGGCAAGCATCTCTTTCATTGTACGAGACACGTTATTATAAATATCTGGGGTTTTCTGTCTCAGTCTTTCCATTAGCCCCGGGCCAGCAACCTTTTACTCTAACAGGCCAGATAGGAAATATTTTAGGTTCTGCAGCTTATACAGTCTCTGTTGCAACTATACTCTGCCATTGTGATGTGAAAGCAATATGTAAACAAATGAATATGGCTGAAATTCCAATAAAATGTCATTTAATGGATACTGAAATTTGAGTTTCATATAATTTTCATATGGCACAAAATACTGTTCATATTTTGATTGTTTTTCCAAACATTAAATAAAATATATAAAAACCATTATTAGCTTATGAGCCATACAAAAACAGATGGCAGGCTGGCGGGTGTGGTGTTAGGAGACCCACTATTTAGTGTTTTCAAGTCAAGGGAGTATTATATTTTAAGGGAAGGGATTATTCAAGGGATTTAACCTATAGGGATAATCACACATTCAGACACATTTTTAGAGATATTTCTAATAAAGAAAGATGAAAAATAACCTGAACATATACATCTGTATGGAATTGGTTTTGTGGTATATCCATAAGCTGAAATACTCTTTAAAAATAAAAATAATGTAACTCTCTATGACTGATGTGACTTTTTTTTAGAGGACAGTCATAGATAACATGTTTGTTGACTCCCTCTTCTACCTGTTCTAACCATTTTCTCCAGGATCAGCCCACTTTGGTGGCAAGAAGGGCTCGGAGGAACAGTTTAGCCAGGCAATGGCCACCGCTGCTTGCACCAGGAGCCAATTCCTTAAGGCTACCAGGAAAATTATCACTGCCATCCCCTACCCCGGGGGACCTTTCTCATAGTCATGGGATCCGGTAGAGCAGGTTCATCAATGTGTAGTTTCTTATTCTGACTACAGCCACACTGTTGTGTTGCAGTTGCTCCGGAGAAGTTCTGAAAGCCCAGGCTCGGCCTCCACTTCCCTTCACAGTGCATGTAACAAGCTAATTTACTGCATAGGCCATCCTGAATAAAGGTCAGTGGCCATAAGGAGAAGTCTTATTCCCTGAGTTAGTATATAGAATGGAGGCCCTCTTAAAGTGGAGGGAATGGAGGTGGTTATCGTTGGTGTGTTGGCTTTATTTCAGAGCCCTGAGGAGACCAGATCCGTGGCCTTCAGCTAAATGGATAATTGTGTCATCATTAGAGCCTGGCTGTGAGGGGCTATTTGCTGTAAATGGCAGGGAGTCCTCACTCTTGATAACTCTACCCAGAGTGTTGTGAGTAAAGTGAATGCAGTAAGCTGAGAGGAAAGAGAGAAAAAGGGATATCAGAAGATACCATTGTGGTTAGAGTATTAAAATATTGTAAAAAAGTAAGACAGCCTTGTAGAATAGGACATAGGGAAGGAAAGTATACATCAAAGTTTTTTAGAAAATTAAGAGGAACACAGCTTACCAGATGTCTTAGCTTGTAAGAAATCTATTTAAATTTCCCAGATAGTTCAGGATAATATTTTCTTTCATTTTTAATGTTTACTTATTAGGGATTAGTACTAGATTATTATTATTAATTTTTTTTTAGGAGGCACCGGGAATTGAACTGGGGACCTTGTACCATGGGAAGCATGTACTGAGCTACACCTGCTCCCCTAGGTTATTTTTTAAAGTACAATAAAATAAAGAAAATGTTACTTTACGTATTTCTAGGTTGTGTCATTTTTAGCACTAGTGTTTATTTTTCCCCTAACATTTATGGAAGATGACCTACTGAGTGCGAAGCATTGAACAGTGGGCTGTGGTCCATATAGACCTGAGTAGAAACTAATCTCTATCACTTAGACCAGGTATTTCTAAAATTAGTTAAATACATTTTTCTTGGAAAAAGTTTTCACAATCAGATAAATTTGGGAAATACTGGCTAAACAATGTTAATTGAATAAAGAAATCCTTTAAACAATTATGTATATAGTTTTTAATGTGTCTCACCCAGAGAGTTTTCCTTCAGTGAATGCCAAGATTATTAATTCATTCTGTCAAAATTAAAATGAAGTTTGCTGTGGAAAAATGTGCAATGCTAAAGCAGCTTGAAGAGTTGCTGATGTTATAATTAATGTTTTCTGCCTTTTTTCCAACTTTTTACAGTTTTTCGAGGTGCCATTTGATTCAAACATGAATAGGACAAAGAACAGACCTCTGGTTCGCGGACAGATCAGGTAAAATAATGAATATAAATCTCTTCCACATTATAGAACATTCATTTGCTTGCTTGCCCTGAATGCTTTCCCAGTCTCTTACCTTGAGTTCAGACGTTAAAGTAACATACCTCAAAGGGACAAATATGTGTGCACACACAGTACTTTTCACCTCTAACCAGAATGTACTACAAAGCCTTAAGATGGATCTAAGATTTGCAGTTTCAACGTAGGAGTTCCTTATTAAATTCAATTTCAAGGCATAGTCTTGTTTCATTGGTAGTGACTGACGATGAAAGCATTCCATAACACAAATGACTAAGACAAATTCACGTAGGGTCTCGAAAGAAAGATATGTCTGAAAACTTATTTTTTTCAGATAAACTGAAATTGCTGGTACATGCCTCCATTACTCTTCTTTCCACAAAATTCAATTAAGTAGAACTAAAAGGCATATAAATATTTTAACTCATGGTTAATAATTAAGCATTTTACTTCCTGAAGACCTCTAAATCAGCATTTTAAAATATTTTTTTAATCTAATGTCTGTCACAAGTCTGAAAGAATAAAAAAGACCAAATGATTTATACTTATTCTAATCAGTGAATTCCCTGCCATATTTCTAGGCAGTATCCTCATGGAGCTGAAAATTGGTTAGGGATAACACTTGTGGATCAGCTAATCTATATATTAAATTAAGTAAAATGATAAACAAATGGAGATACAATCACATAAGTCTATGCAAAAAGTGATTTTTAATATTGACATTTTAAGCGTTCAATTGGTCATGAATTTAAAATATCATTATATTAAAAAGAATAATTTTTACAGAGCCAAATGAAAATATATAAGGTGAAAACCTCATTTTCTTACCTTTTTTAAAGAATAAACAAAGCTAGGTATCGGGTTTATGTTTAGAAACTGTCAGAACTACTTTTATTTGTGTAAGGTTGTTTATCTTGAGACGTAAGACTATAAACCCTATAACACATCTCGGAAGCAAAATGCTGCTCTTGCCACTAGTCAGATCCCAGATAAGTTCTCAGTTATTTGGAATTTATGCCTGGGCATTTTTCCTCTGTGAAATCCTACATTCCTTTACAACCAGGGCCAGTGTGAAGGAGGTAAGTAGAATCATTCAGGTTGTCCTGGTAATCAGATGAAAGCCCATCATTTTACTCAGAGCTCCTCTTCCTTTGCCTGATGTCGTCCAGTCTGTCCACTCTGGAAGAGCGAAGCCTATGAGGATGCCCAGAAGGGACTGTCCTGGCCTTGGTGCTTGTACTGCCAGTGCCCCTCTTGAAGGAAGTGAGGCTGCAGGACAGTCACTTACTCTTGGTAAACTCCTAACTTCTTCCTTTGTTTGCACGATGCCCCCAGACAGGATCTTATTTATAGGAACAAACCTTAATTGATATTTCAGAGGGCAGATTATAGGCCTGAAGAAAATAGACACAAACTTATTTTTCCAGCTATGATATATTTTACTAAATAGGAGTCAGGGGCACAAATCTTCTCACATTTGAGAGGCATACTTTTTGGACTGAAGATCCTTACATCTTGCCGAGCATATATATTATAATATTATAAAGTAATATTACCTACTGCCCAGATGTTTGATAAGTGGGTGACCATGAGGGTATAGTACAAAGTCTTAAGGCTACCTATTAACATTTATTCCTTAGCTTTGATAATTCTCATACTCACAACAGCTGTTTTTGGCTACATATAAATATAGCCAGTTTATTTTGAAATTTTCTTTTTGGTACTTATGACCATTTTGATTTGGGGTGATATGCCTTGTTGAATCTATGCAATGTACTTAACAATTTGGTATGTAAAGTGTGAGTCCTTGTCTTTGTTATTCTGGAAACAAAGTACCCAAAAGTCTTTTGCCAATGACAGCTATTTCAGCTTTGTGGACAAATTGGTTTCTTTCCATTCTGAAGACATACTATAAACATTTATGGAATCAGTATATTTCATTAACTTTTTCAAGTGATTACTGCAGTTTATCTTGAAAATCACTGTTTAAGTGAACAAAATTATATTCTAAAGAGTAAAAGTTATATTGTGATACTTAAGGAAAGAAACTTGCTTGGATGAGATGTTCTGTGATGTTTTCAGGACCTGGGGAAATATGCTCAAGGAGCCCTTTGCATGTGGGGACCCACAGGTGCAGCTGTGTCTGTTTAGAGGGGCCGTCGTCTGTGTTCTCAGTTCTCCCTTCAAGAGAAGCTTGGTGGGAGAGGTGGGTGCCAAGTGCGTTACAGAGATTACATGGAAAACAGTGCTTTTTTTTCTTGTTTAATTTGTCTTTATTCCAGAAAGGATTTGAGATGTCAGAAGATTCTTGTAATAATATAGGAATGTGTAATGAAAGTCAGGATTATGGAAGATAGAATATGAGATAAACAGTAAGATCACAAGAAAAGTTTATTGAATTCATATAGTTAATAAGTTTGAACTATAAATTTCATTCTGTACGTTTCCTGGTGACATGAGTTACATAACAATGATAAGCATTACATGAATTATTTATATTTAATTTGCACCATGAGGTAGATGCTCTTAAATTCCCCCAGTATTCAGGAAAAGAAACCGGAGGCTCCAAGAGAGATGTAATTTGCCCAGGATGTTATTACAAGTGAGTGGCAAAACCAGAATTTGGCCTTGCTTCTTTTCACTCCAGACCCTCCCTGAGTTCCTTAACAACTCCATATACCTGCATCTCAAATTCTCTTTAACCATAAGAAGACAGCACCTCTTTGGAGAGACCAAACTTCTACCTCTTACTTCTAAAATGAATAGGGAGCACTTAGTGATAATGTTAAAAGAATGTCTCAGCCACCCCTGGAGATAAAATCAAATAACAGGTTTCTAAGGCATCCCTTGGTACAAGCCAAAGACAAAATACCAAAAGAACAGGTCCCATTGAGAGTAATTCAGATTGTATGGCCTGGAAGCTAGTGAGGAGGAGAAAACCCTTGTCCAGACACTGTAGAACAAGAATACATCTCTAGCTTGATCCAGTAAGTAAACTGAGACAGTGACAGGAAAAGGAGAGAAGGTATCCATGTTACATGTGTACTGGATAAAATCAAGATGTAATATAGGGAGGGGAGCAGATGTAGCTCAGTGGTTGAGTATCTGCTTCCCATGATGAGGTCCTGGGTTCAATCCCTGGTCCCACTCACCCCCCCAAAATTTTTTTTTTAAATAAAAGGATATAACATGGGGAAAGTGCTCTGCCACATACTATGACTGCAAAGTACATCCTAGTAAACCAGGACACTCTTGGTTTATTCCCGGTGTCCCAGCAGAATTATTGGTAGTGTCCTCTTTCATTCTCAAAACTGTCCAGTTTGGATGATGCACCCTATATAAGGAGGTAATGAAATGATAAGGTTGTTTGCTGAATTTCCTTATTTTTAAGAATATTTCATACAAATTCCAAATGCCTGGAGATGGGGGGAAAACACATAAATAGGAAGTATGAGGTGTCTGAAATCAATTTGTTGGTAGATATTATAATGTAGATAGACCCCTTTAAATGGCTTTTTGAAAACTGTACCTAATACCTTTATGCTTTCCTATAAATTAGAAAAGATAAATAAGGTCAACTAACTTGTTTGGTTATTTCTTGCAAATATATTATGACTATAAATGATTTTTGTATGGAGGAAATTGGACTGAGAACTTCCCTTTATCCTCCAGCAAAGAGCACACCTTAGAATTCATGTATCACTTATCAGTGAAGGGTGAGTAAACCCACTTTAGAAGTTGAATCTACAAACACAAAGTCATGTAATAAAGGGAAATATCAGAGAAGTTTGTCTTCTTCTTAGAAAATCGATTCAGTATAATCCAGTTTAATTTGGTGACAGGAAAAAATTAATTAGCAATTTTTCCAAATGTTCTATAATAAAAAAAAAATCTCAATCTTCAGATATTCTTCCTATGGTCGTCATGGGCTAGAGGAAAATGTTATCCAACTGCCTCTAAACTTTGGCAGGTGGCTTTACTTAACCTTTCCACACCACCACTTCCTCCTGTGTAAAATGGGGTCATAGTCCCTATCCTGTTCATCTCATAAGGTTATTCTGGGGCTCACAATAAGATCAATAAAGTCATATAAATGAAAGTACATTGTTAGAGCCTTAAAACTAGAAAAATGCAGTTGTTTATAGAACTTTCATCTTTTTCAAAATTTGCTTTAAAATAAAAATGTTTTAGTACTTACTAGGTGACAACCATGAAGAAATTCAAGTTATTTTCAAGTAAGGGGACTCAGAAAGTGAAACTTGCATCTGCTTCCATTGTCTTGATTAAGTTGGTAGGCAGAAGCACTCGTGAAAAGTAGGTAGTGACACTACTAGGTTGTGTGAATCACTCATTCACACTGTCATCATCAGGACACATTTATCAATGGCATCGTGTATGCAGAATAGTCTGCTCATTGCTAAGTTTACAAAGAGGTAAACGGCATAGTCTTTATTCTCCTAGAATCAGTTATACATATGCGTAGAAAAGAAACTAAGCGATGTCAAAGGTAGAGTTCACTCACCAAGTGTGTTTTTTGACTGTGCCTACAAGCCAGGCTCTGTGCTGGACACTGGGGGTATAGAAGTGACCTAGATAGCTCTGTCTCTTATGAGGCTTGGACTAGTTAAACACGCTTCAATTGTAACATGGTTCCTATGCAATAGGGACAGGCTCAGGAAACATGGGAGCACAAAAGAGGAGTAGCTAACCCAGGACGTCAAGATAACGTGTCAGAGGAAATGAGGTCTTCAAGCTGAGAACCCAGGGATGAGTAAGGAAAAAGCCCTCTGGTGCTGCTTTCTTTTTTTTTTTTTTTTTTAGATTTTTTTTTAATTTATTTAATTCCCCCCCCCCCTCCCCTGGTTGTCTGTTCTTGGTGTCTATTTGCTGCATCTTGTTTCTTTGTCCGCTTCTGTTGTCGTCAGCGGCACGGGAAGTGTGGGCGGCGCCATTCCTGGGCAGGCTGCTCTTTCTTTTCACGCTGGGCGGCTTTCCTCACGGGCGCACTCCTTGCGCGTGGGGGACGCGGGGGACACCCTTGCATGGCACGGCACTTCTTGCGCGCATCAGCGCTGCGCATGGCCAGCTCCACACGGGTCAAGGAGGCCCGGGTTTGAACCGCGGACCTCCCATATGGTAGACGGACGCCCTAACCACTGGGCCAAAGTCCGTTTCCCTGGTGCTGCTTTCTGAACTCTTTTTTTCTGTTCCTTCTTTCTCTATCTGCTCCTTGGTTGTTGGTGTCTTTAAGCTCCTTCTTATCTCACTCTATTCCTGCATATACTATGTTCTCCACCTCCATCCCAGCTCCCAGAGCTCTCTGCTGAGTCTAGACTCATATCTAATTACCCTTTGGAAATTCCTTTTGCCCCGTAAACATCTCTCCAATTCCCTATGTATATAGCCCACGTCATTGTTTTCTTTGCCAAACCTGTCTTTATCCTGATATATTTCTTAGTTTATATTCCAAAGCCAAGTACCGGTAAGACATGCCAGACTCTTTTTCTCTTATCCCCTTTATCTGATCATTAAAAAAATTGTGTCTCTTCAATCTCCTAAATAATCCTAGAATCTGTGCCCTACCTACACCATTGCTTTTGTTTCAGACCATTATCAGATTGTCCTGGGTCACTGCAACAGCAGCCTAGCTGGTTTCCTTACTTTACTAACTCTCTTCCCGTTCATCTTCCACTCAGCTGCCAGGTCGTTCTTCCTTAAACGGTTACACTAGTTTCTGGCATAAAACCCTTTATGGTCCAAACATACTTAAGTCAGAATATTTGTTTTTAATTCTTTCCTGTGTCATGCAAGGCCTTTCCGGGTCTGGTCCTTCTGGTCCTTCCAGCCTCACCCCCACTCTGTTCACCCTTTTCATTCATCCTTGATGCTATACATTGATTAACTATGTGCTTTCTCTCATCGCTGCCAGATGTGCAAAATTTAGCCTTTCATGGCCTCATAATTTTCATGCCAAGCATTACTTCCTCTGGAAGTGAAAGATATTTCCATGTGCCAATAAGGTAATGTCAGGTGTTTTATCTTGATGCTTTCACTGACCTTTATGCATATCTGTGACCTAATACTCAGCATATTCTTTACTAAAGTGTGTGTCTTTTTGTACCTCTTCTCTGTTAATTTGTGAGTTCTAACAAGGCAAGGATTGAGTCTTCCATCTCTTTACCCCCTGTGCCTAGGGTCATTTAGTAACAGATATGCTGAGTGCCTCATTTGTGCTGGATACCATTTTAAATATTAAGATATAGTAGGGAACAAAACAGACAAAAATCCCTGCTGTCATGGAGTTTATATGTGAGCCATGACACCTGGAAGATAGCAGATGGTTGATAAATGATAGATGGGTGGACAGGTGGATAATAGAGAAATAGAAATGACCTGCCAGGTGAGGGAAATACAGAAGTAAATACACTAATGCAGGAGTGCGTGATATACACTATCAAGACAATGAGAAGTCTATTCTGACAGGAGGTGAGAATTAGCACCAAGAGGAAGTGAGCATTAAGATTAGAGAGAGAGGTTATAGAGCTTGACAAATGAATAGACTCTGGATAAGTGAAAAATAAATTAGACTGTGCTACATTCAAGAGGAACATGGTAAGCTAAAATACAAAGATTGGGGTACAAAATATATATATATAAATATTTTTTAAATATCCTGGCTGAACTAAGTGTAAAATATTTGTGCAGGAAAAGAGAAAGGAAATAAAGCTGAGAAAAAGGTAAAGGAAAGTGTAGCTGCCAGACTAAGTTGCAAGGGCTATTCTGTAGGAACTGGGTGAGAGTTTATGTTGTTCTGGAGGCCCTAACCATTGCAATAGGCAAGCAAAAGAAATAAAAGCTATATAGGAAAGAAAGAAATAAAAATCTCTTTATTCATAGATGATGTGATAGTCTACATAGAAAATCCAAACAAATCTACAAAGTAGCTATGAGAAGTAATAACTGTGTTTAAGATACAAGATACAAAGTTAATATACAAATATCAATTGTAGGAGTTCCACTTCCAGCTTTACAATGTGAGGCATTCTATGGACCCACTCTCCTGTAATGACACAGGAGTAACTGACAATTACTAAAAAAAAAAAAAAAAAAAAAAATTTGAAGTCTCTAAAAATGGTCAAGCATACATCAAATGAAGAAACATTTTATTCAAGAAAACCTACTAAACATGGAAAGAGGAGTGAAAGTCTGTGGTGCCTCAACTGTGGCCTATTCCCTCCCTCCCTGGTATCAGCTCAGTGTGATGGGAAGCCTACTCCAAGTGAGTGAAGCCAAGATCACAGGGCTCCCTCTCCCAGTTAGAGAGAGGGCTACAGTACCTTTTCAGAATGGGCAGGGCATTGGCATTTTTCACCCTGCTCCCACCTTCCTCCAGGGTGTAATTCTAGGTAAGTATCGCCGAGAGCTCGGAACTCCCTTCTACCCACCCCCCACTAGAGGGGTGGGGGTTCTACCTTGGGGACACCACTGCTGAGAGCACAGCGACCCAATCACCCCCGCCCTGGCTTATTCCTAACACAAAGATAGGGGTTCACGCCAAGAGACGCAGACTGAGACCAAGCACTCTTGGAATGTCTCCAAAGCAAATCTTAATAAATTTAAAGGGATTGAAATAATACAGAGTATGTGTTCTAACTGCAGTAGAATGAAATTGGAAATCAATAGCAGAAAGAAAGAAAAAAAGGCAAACTCACAAATATTTAGAAATTTTAAAACAAGCTCCTAGATAACCAAAGAAATCACAAAGGAAATTAGAAAATACTTGGAGATGAATAAAAATGAAGCCACAGTATACCAGAATTTATGGGATGCAGATAAAGCAGTGCTTAGAGGGAAACGTATGTCTGTATATGTCTCTTAAAAAAGAAGGGCCAAATCAATAACTTAGTCTTTCCCCTTAGGAAATTGGAAACAGAAGAGCAAACTAAATCTGAAGCAAGCAGAAGAATGGAGATTGTAAAGATTAGAGCAGAAACTAATGAAATGGGGAATTGAAAAATAATAGAGAAAATCAACCAAACAAAAGTTGTTCTTCTGGAAAGATCAACAAAATTGACAAACCTTTAGCTAGAGTGGCCATGGGAAAAAATAGAGACAACAAATTACTGTAATGAAAAATGAAAGAGAGGTCATTGCTGCTGACCTTGCAGAACAGAAGGAGGCATAGGAGAATACTATGACTAGTTTATGCCAATAATTTAGGTAACTTAGATGAAATGGACAAATTACTAGAAAGAAATAAACTACCAAAAATGACCCAAGAAGAAAAAGAATATCTGAATAGAGTAAAACAAAGAGATTGAATAAGTCATCAAAACCTACCCATGAAGAAAAACCTAGCCCAAGATGGCTCCACTTCTGAATTCTACTACAATTTAAAGAATTGTTAATCTCGGTTGTTTTCAAACTCTCACAAAAAACAGAAGAGAAATGTTAACTCAGTCTGAGGCCTTTATTTCCCTGATACCAAAACCAGGCAAAGACATCACAAGAAAAGAAAACTACAGACCAGTATCTCTTAAGAATACAGATGCAAAAGTCCTAAACAAACAATTAAAAACTAGCAAACCAAAGCCAGCAACTAAGAATACACCATGACCAAATGTGATTTAATCCCAGGAATGCTTGATTGTCTTAACATCCAAAAATCAACTAATGTAGTATAGCATATGAATAGAATTAAAAAACAAAAAAACACATAATCATTCAATAGACATAGAAAATGCTTTTGACAAAGCTCAATATTCTTTCATGATCAAACATTCACCAAACTAGGAATAAAGGGAACTCCCTCAACCTGATAAAGGCCATATATGAAAAACCCTTAGCTAACATCATACTTAGTGGTGATAGACTGGATGCTTTCCCCTAGAATCAAGAACAAGATAAGGTTGTTTGCTCTTACCACTTCTATTCAGCTTTGTACTGGGGCTTCTAGCCAGGATAAGTAGGCTAGACAAAAATTTCCAGATTAGAAAAGAAGAAATAAAACTGTCTCTCTTTGCAGTTGACGTGTATAGAAAATCCTAAGGAATCCACTAAAATACCATCAGAACTAGTCAATGAGCTCAACAACATTGCAGGATACCAGATCAGTATACAGAAATGTATACTCTTGCAATGAACAACCTGAAAATGAAATTAAGAAAATTCTGTTTACAATAGCATCAAAAGGATTGACACAGAAAGCACAGCATAGTGTTTTTAACTAGCAGTGCTATTATATGGGTATGACAGTAGTTGAAAGGGAAAGTCTAAGGTCATGTATATTATTAAAGGAAAGCTTAAAAAATATAACACGGGACTGTAAAGCATAGTTAAAACCTCATGTGAAATATGAATATGGGTAATATTGCATATATATAAGACTTTTTCTTTGAAACTGAACAAATGTATATTAATGTTACAAGATGTTAATATCAGGGGAAAAAACCTTCTAAGTGAAAGAAACCAGACACAAAGTACTACATATTGTATCATTCAATTTATATAAAATGTAAATATAAATCAATTTATAAAGATGGAATTAGATTAGTCTTTCTGTAGGACTGGGGAAGGATAGAGGAATTGAGAGGTGACTGCAGAGGGGTGTGGGGGGGTTTCTTTTTGGAGTAATGACATTGTTCTAAATTTTTTTTGTGGTGATGAATGCACAACACTGTGATTGTACTAAAAGCAATTGATTATACACTTTGGATCGACTGTATGGTATGTGAATATATCTCAATACAACTGCTTTTATAAAGGAGGGAAGTTGGCTGGTCTCGAGGGACTAAAAGCAGTGTTTTGGAAGCAGGAGAAACAATTGAGGTAATATCTAATAACAGCTTTTGCTGAATATGTAGCACTAACATTGCATGTAATATTCTCACTTTGGAGATGTGAGAGTATTTCTTTCTCTAGTAGGATCTGGACTTAGGCAGCATCTGTTGGGATTGGGCAGAGAGCTCAAGGCTCAGGGTATTTTCTTAAAATTTATTGAAAAATATTTACTTAATAAATACTTACTAAGCACCCACTGTGCCAGGCATACGCTAGGCAGATACAGTGACTCAGTATTCATTCCCTGTCCTTCCAGTACGGTGGGGATTACAGCTGCTGCTCAGGGATTCTGGAAAGCACTGTGCGCCTGAACCCCCAGCACAGGGGCCTGTCGAGCCTGCGCTGTGTGTTTGGCATCGCGGGCACCCACCTCCCACACAGAGATGTGCGCATTCTTTCCTTCCTTTTCGTTGATGTCATTGATGACCGAAATGGGTGTGACTTCTTATTGGCGCTGGAGTGCCAGGGCCACTGTGATGAGAGTAACTTTCACCAGGTGCTGCAGCTGCTGTGCTTCTTCACTCGTCATGACCTGCTGCCCTGTGTCACCCTCAAGAGGAGGTGGGCTCTGTGATCTGATCTTGTGGACAGGTATCTGGAGGAGACATCAGTTTGCTGTGTGACCCCCAGAACCCTCAGGGATCCAGAACCAAGCTCTTCCTGCCCCCCCCCCTGCAACCCCCCAAAGCAGTGCTTCCCGCTTCCCTATGTACAGCAAGCAGCCAGCCAGAGGGAGAGCCACACTTGGGAGCCAGAGAAAACTCTGGAAGTCATTGACACCAGATCCTAAGGATAAGCAGATATGTGACATCAGACTGCAAATTCAGGCTGAATACCGCCAGCATGAGACTGCCCTGCAGGGCAGCGTCTTCTCCAACACGCAGGACCCACTTGAGCGCTTTCACCAGGCCAACTCCGTCCTCGAGTCCTGGGACTTGGGCTCCGTTGCCTGTGACGTCAAGTACTCTGAGCTCACCTCCCTGATGCATTACTAGAAGCACTTAAAGCCGTCTTCATCACAGACTCCCTCAAGCAGGCTTTGGGCCACGAAGCCATCAAGCTGTGGGTGAGCGTGGACAGGTGGACTGTGAGCCTGGCAGACAGAAGCTCCTACAGACTCTGGTGCTGCAGGCAGTGCCCTGACCTTCCCTCCTGCCTGACCTCTCCAGGGACTGCTCCTACCCACTTCTGGAGCTGCCCTACTCTTCCGGGGTTTGTTCTCTACCTACCCTTCCAGTCACACCCCCTGCCTTTTTTTTATTTTTTAAAGTAAAGACAAAGGAAAGTGGAGGTGGTATCCCCACCCCTCGCTGCACCCATGTACCTGGGCTTCCCCTTCATCTCCCTTTTTCAATTACCCCTAATGTGTGTCTACAGCCACCGTACCCCTGAGCTGTAAGACAAGTGTGCGGGTAGGAGCAAAGACGAGAGAACAGATCCTTGTAAGGGCGTGCCATGAACCCTGCTTCCACATGCATTGCGGCGTTATCAGTACTTCTGGCTTTATGAGGGCTCTTAAATATTGTCTGAAAAACTAAGGGGCTGTGGCTAACAGAGCTAGGTGGAAGGTGGTTCTCTCAAGTGTATTTTGGAAATTAATCACCACCTTCTCCCAAATTACAGAAATTTTAAAAAACAAAGAAACTGTGGCGCTTTCCACTCTCTCCTGGCCTCCAGCGCTACTCTTCTCTGCCTCCTCCATTCATGGCTTGAAACCTCTCCCTGGTGTGGCTCCTTTGTCCCCTTTATAAAATCCTTTTCAAGAGACTACTAGGTAAGATAACTGGGTCAGCCTAGTCCCTCCTCCCAAATGGTGTGTGTGTGTGCGCGCACATACACAGGATACATGGAGAAGAGGTTGCTGATTAAAAAAAAAAAAAAAACTCCCCTTAAAAAGGGGAAAGGGAAGTGTGACATTATCCTCCCATGTTCAAGTGAAAATAATGTGCCCTGCAAAAAAAAAAAAAAGTATACTTTCAAAACTATAAACATTGTTAAGGCAGCGGACTTGGCCCAGTGGTTAGGGCGTCCGTCTACCACATGGAAGGTCCGCGGTTCAAACCCTGGGCCTCCTTGACCCGTGTGCAGCTGGCCCATGCACAGTGCTGATGCGCGCAAGGAGTGACCTGCCATGTAGGGATGTCCCCCGCGTAGGGGAGCCCCACGTGCAAGGAGTGCACCCGTAAGGAGAGCTGCCCAGCGCGAAAGAAAGTGCAGCCTGCCCAGGAATGGCGCTGCCCACACGGAGAGCTGACACAACAAGATGACTCAACGAAAAGAAACACAGATTCCTGTGCCACCGACAACAGAAGTGGGCAAAGAAGACTCAGCAAATAGACACAGAGAATAGATAACCGGGATGGAGGGGGGGAAGAGGAGAGAAATAAATAAATAAATAGATCTTAAAAATTGTTAAAAGAAATTAAAGAAGTTCTGAATAAATGAAAAGACATTGCTTCTGAATTGGCAGGCTTAATATTATTAATACTACAGTACTCCCTAAATTATTCTACAGATTTAACACATTCTCTATCAGAATCCTAGCTGGCTTCTTTGTAGAAATTGGCAAGATGATCTAAAATTTAGACAGAATCAGGAGACTCAGAATAGTCTTAGAATCTTGAAAATGGACAAAGTATGAAGACTCATACTTCCCAATCTCAAAACTTACTGCAAAGCACTAACAATCAAGATAGTGTGGTACTGGCATGAAGATAGACATAGATCACTGGCATACAATTGAAAATCGAAAAATAACTCATTTATCTGTAGCCAGTTGATTTTCAACAAAGGTGCCTAGATGGTTCAATGGGGAGAAAATATTTTTTCCTAACAAGTGGTGCTGGGACAACTGGATTGTTATGTGTAAAGTGAAGCTGGACTCTTACCTCATACCGTATATAAAAATTATCTCAAAGCATATCAAAGGCTTAAATGTACATCTGAAAGTATACATGTCTTAGAAGAAAACAAAAGGGTAAATCTTCATGATCTCAAATTTAATCATGGATTCTTAGATATGACACCAAAGCATGAACAGAAGAAAAAATAGATAATTTGGACTTCAGCAAAATTAAAAACTTTGGTGCTTAAAAGTAAACTTTCAGGTAGCATGAATATAGCTCAGTGGTTGAGCACCTGCTTCACATGTACAAGGTCCTGGATTCGTTCTGTGATACCTTCTTAAAAAAAAGGTAAACTATCATCTTGAAAGATGGCCTACAGAATGGAAGAAAATATTTACCATCAGATATCTGATAAGGGACTTGGATCTAGAATGTATAAAACACCTACAACTCAACAATAAAAAAAACAACCCAATTAAAATGTGGGAAAAGGATTTTAATTGACATTTCTCCCCAGAAAGATATGGCCAGTAAGCACTGGGATGACTAGAATCAAAAAGTCAGATGACAAGTGATGGTGAGGAGGTGAAGAAATCAGAACACTCATACACTGCAGGTGGAGATGTTTAATGGTCCAGCTGCTTCCAAAAACAGTCTTGCAGTTTCTCAGACAAGTGAAAATAGAGTTACATTATAGCCCAGCAATTCTACCCCCAGAGATACGTGAAGTCCTAGAGAAAAATGAAAACACACAGTGAAATTTGTACACAAATATTTTCAGCAGCGTTTTCGATATAAGCCCCAAAGTGGAAACAACCCAATGTCCATCAACTGATAAATGGATAAATAAAACATGGTATGTCCACATCATGAAATATTATTCAGCTGTGGAAAGGAATAAAGTACTGGCACATGCCACAACATGGATGAAACCTGAAAAATATATACTTAGTGCAAGAAGCCAGTCACAGAAGACCACATACTATATGATTTCATTCATAAAAGTCTAGACTAGGGAAATCTATAGAGACAGTTGTGGGTTGGGGGTAGCGGGCAGGGAAGAAGGTAATAGTTAAAAAATATGAGGTTTCTTCTTGAAGTGATGAGATGTTCTAAAATTGTGACAATGGTTGCACATATCTGTGAACATGCTAAAAACCATTGAATTATGAATGAACTTTATTGTATGTATCTTAATAAAGCTTTTAAAAATATTGAACCTTAACCCACACCTCTCACTGTATATAAAAATGAACTCAAAATGATCATAGACCTAAATGTAAACCTAAACCTATCAAAATTCTAGAAGAAATTAGGAGAAAATCTTTGTGACCTTGGATGAGACAAAGATTTCTGAGATAAAACACAAAAGCACAAACCATAAAAGAAATATGTAAATTATGGTTCATCAAAATTTAAAACTTCTCTTTAGAAGATGAAAAAACAAGCCAAAGAGTGGGAGAAAATATTTGCAAAGGACTTGAATCCGAATGTATAGAGGATTCTTAAAAACCCAATAAAATGATCAACCAATTTAAACAGACAGTTCACCAAAGAAGAGATAGATAACAAATAAATATATAAAAGGATTTTCAGCCTCATTGGGAAGTACACACTAAAACCACATTGCACTGCAACTACACACCTATTCGAGTAGCTAAAATTTTAAATGACTGACAGTACCAAGTGCTGACAAGGATGTGGAGCAACTAGAACTCATATATTACTTTGGAGAATGCAGACTGATACAGTCACTTTGGAAAACGGTTTGGCAGGTTCCTATGAAGGTAAACAAAATTTACCATACTATCCCTTTCCTCTGTATTTATCCAAGAGAAATGAAAATATACAAAGACCTGTATGTGAATGTTTATAATAGCTTAATTCATTATCACCGATAAACAGCCCAAATGTCCCTTGCCTGGTGAGTTGATACATGAATTACGGGACATCCCCATGGTGAAATACTGCTCAGCAATAAAAAAGGAACAAACCGCTGATAATACAATGGCAGGAATATGTTAAGTGAAAGAAGGTAGATACAAAGGGCTCATTCTGTCCTATTCCATTTATGTGATGTTTGGGAAACCATAACTATAGGACTGCTACAACATGGACGAAGCTTGAAGACATCACATTGATTGAAATAAGCTAGACACAAAAAGACAAACATTGTATGATCTCACTTAGATGAAACATCTGAAAGATGCAGACGTCACAGAGACAGGTAGTGGTTTATAGGATACCAGAGGCCTAGATAGGGCATGGCGTGAGAAGAAAGTTACTGCTTAATGGGTGAAAAGTTTCTGTTTGAGGCGATGGAAAAGTAGGGACAATGGATGTTGGTGGTGTTAGCACAATATGGTGAATGAAGTTAGTACTGCTAAATTGTACACTTGAATGTTGGTTAAAGTGGAAAATTTTGAGTTGTGTATTTGTTACTTCAATAAGAAGTTTAAAAAAACACTTTTTTTAAAAGATTTTTTTAAAAATTTCTCTCCCCTCTTCCCCCCTTGTCTCTCATGATGGTCTGTCAGGAGAAGCAGAGAATAAACCATTAATCAATTAAATTCTGAAAGATCGTTCTAGATTGCCATCAGTTTTACAAAAGAAAGAAACAGAGCAGCTGGGGCGGGGGGGGGGTGGGGGAGGTGGGCAGGTGGCAAGGTGCTGCAGGAACGCTATGCCAAGTAAGCGGCATTTGAGTTGGGACCTGCAGGATGAGGATTCAGAGGTCTGAGGCAGTAGTGAGCGCAAGGCCCAGAACTACAGCACTCCCTGAACACTAACTAGAAAGGAAGCTGGCGAGCGAGGAGCAGTCTGGCCCCAGAAGCAGTCAGAAGTGAGGCCGTGGTAGGGAGTCTGGATTGAATTCCACATCCAGCGGGAAGCCTGAATGGAATTGGCGTGATCAGATTTACGTTTTACAAGAACCTTCATGTGCCCTGAGAGGATGGACTTTAAGGGTGGCAAGAGTGACCAGGGACCAGTGGAGAGGCTGACACAGGTCCAGGTGTGGATTGGCATTCGCTTGGACCAGGCTGGTCCCAGGGAAGTGAAGTCTTATCGCTGCTTGGTGCAAACTCTAGGCTTGCCACCATCACCCAATGCATCGGATTCCTGTGTCTGCTTCTCAGAGCCTTTCTGTGGATCACTGGTCTCTGGGGGATATACCCTGCCCAGTCCTGCGGCCCCTCTTTCTCTCCTGTTCCCCTTTACTTGCCTTCTGTTTTTTTTCTCTCTTATGCAACTTTTATTCTTTAGAGAGTATTACAAGTCTCACCTCTTTTCTGAAATGCTCCCGTCTTCTGCTCTCTCCACCTGTCTTAAATTCTGCAGCTCTTGGTACGGGTACCACATACTTCATTATAAGGTACAGAAGCAAAATACTCATTAAAACCCCAGATAAGGTGTAACTCCACTGTCTGGTCTAATCCTCACAGCCACCAGCACAGCAATTGCACCTTCCTGTTTAATGAGGTTGTCTGTGCTTCAGGTTCTCACAGCAAGGGGCTCAACCCTGCAGGGCAATGGACCTTTGTAGCCCCTCGCCTCTCCACTGCTGACAGCAGAGTGGTGGCCTGCCCAGCCATCTAAATATAGACTTTTCTTTTGTTCCCTCCTCTAATTTAACTCAGTGATTCTCAAGCTTCAGAGAGCAAAACAATTATTTCCTCCAACAGTACATATATAACCTCACCATGTACTTTAATAGATGACTTCAGGGGATTTTGAAGGATAATGTTGAATATAGTATATTTTTACCTTAGGGCTGACCTGAATAAACTGTATAAAGTGCAGTTCCGCTGTGTTTCATTGAAATGTACCCAGTCCTTTTATATCTTTTATTATCAATCTTGTGTTCTTGTCTTTACCTCCCCCCCTTCCATGGTGATATATATATATATATATTTTATATATGTGTATATATACATATATATATAGTAATATATATATAAAACATGGAATCTGCCACTCTAACCATTTTCAAGTATACAGTTCACTGGCATTAACTACATTCACAGTGTTGTGCTCCCATCACCACCATCCATTACCAAGACTTTCATGACCCCAAACAGCAACTCTGTACCCAGTAAGCAATAAGTGCACTCCTCCTCCCACCCTTTCCCTAGTAACCGCTAATCTGCTTTTTGTCGCTGAATTTGCTGCTTCTAGGTATTTCATGTAAATGTAATCATTCAGTATTTGTCCTTTTGTGTCCGACTCCTTTCACGTAGCGTAATGTTCGCAGGTTCTTCCAGGTTGGGGCGTGGATCAGCACTTCATTCCTTTCTGTGGCTGAGTAATACTCCAGCATGTGGCTACACCACATTTTGTTGTTCCATCCATCTGTGGGATACTTGGGTTGTTTCCACCTTTAGGCTGTTGTGAATAATGCTGCTCCGAATATCACCGCATCTGTTTCAGTCCCTGCTTTCAGTTGCCTTTCATTTTACTGAGCTGCCTTTTGTCTATGCTGTTTGAGATGACAGAGAAAGTGACAATGAATATATTCAGCAAACAAGAAATAGGAAGATAATTGACTAGTTTTTTTAAATATTCAATTTTAGTAATAATATGCCCTTTTGCATTTTAAGCAGCCTAGAATTTTTCTGTAATTTCCTTTTTGGTGAATAAAGGGGGATACTTTATGACTAAAATACCATTTAATGAGAGTAAAACCTATGAAATTACATTATTGTTTCTTTTTCCCAAGAAAAACACAGAAGACAGTATCTGACTCTTGATTATCTATTGACTGCTTGTATAAAATGCCAGTTTTCTATGCCAGAGTTATCACTTTTAGTAAAAAAAAATTTTTTTTAAAGACACCGTGATTGTCTACTTTATCCTCTTTGAGAAAAACTGTTGTTGTTGTTTTTAGTATAAAAAAGCATTTTAAAACTAAGATGTTATGTTTATATTCATCCTAGCTCTTCCAGAGACACAAGAGGTTATTAACTATTCGGATCATCTGTTCCAGAGAAAACTGTTGCCTTACAGTAATTGTGGGTGGTTAATAGAAACATCCTTTTACAGTTTCTATTTACTAAATGTAATTTCTGTGCAAACACTTGACCCTGTGGCTTTCTGCTTTTTACTTCAGCTCTGGGGCCTTTAGGGTAGAATTATTTATCAGTGTCTTTAATGGCTTGGGGGCCACTTGATGAATCTGAGCCCATTGTATATCACAACACATGAGAAAAGCATCCCAGATTGCAGATGTACACGTATCATGGTGCATTTGGCTAAAGAGCTCTTCCAACTGCATCTGAGGATGTCTGCAGAGAAGTTCTCCAGAGAGGTCCTAATGGAGCTGTCTTAATCTCTAGTATCAGCTCCTCGCTGTAGGGTTTTTATCCCTATTAACTTGGAGCCAAACCATTGCATCTGTTCCCTTTAAACCCAGTATAGGCATAGCTGCAGAACAGCCTACGGTATCTGTAGCTTCTGGTAACCTGAATGCACATGTGGGAAAGCAGAACTTATAGGCAAAATCAAGAAGTTGTCTGTCTCTGACACCTCTGAGCCTCTTATTTATCTGCCCTTTTTATATCCTCACTTATGAATCCCTCACTTCCCTCCTCAACTTACGTATCATGTAGGTTTCAATGTCCTTGAACTCTTTCCACTTAAAGAAGCTCCATGTCTGCTTGCAACAATGGGTTTAGTAATGTTAGAGTGGGCCTGGGAATGGGTCAGAGGAAAAGGAGTGGGTTAAAGGTGAATGCCCCCACTACTTCTTCCTAAGACCACCTCCCTTGTTCTTACGAGGATAACCAACTATTTTCTAACAGCAAGTTAACAGTTGCCAGAAGTCTAACACCAATTTTTGGAAGTTGTTGGGGACCCATTGGACCCTTGGGACTCCTCTTGTATCTCATGGTCTTCCAGGATCCAGACCTAGAGACTAATTTGCCTGAGAGCAGGTTGTTTGGTGAAACTCTCTCCCAATACCTCTGTGAGCTCCACTGCCCCCCTGGGTCCTTTTATTCTGGCTTAGTATTTGGATAGGTGGTCCTTCTAGCTTAGCCAGAAATCTTTATTAAATCCGTTGCTCCCTCTAGTTATCTTCTTTATCTCTTCCTCCTTGCATTGCCAGTCTTCAGGAAAGTGTGGCCCGCTCATGACTTGCAGGCTGCCCTTGAGTCTCCCCCCTCCCTATTTGTCTCTGCTTTTCTCTGTACTTCAGCTTCATTTTTCTCTGAGTATTGGCTTTTCTGATCCCTCTTTCTCTTAATTTGACTCATCATCAACATGGCACCCTCAGCTTTTACCACAAGATCTTCCAGCTAAGTTCTCTGTTTCAGTTCCCAAGACTTATGAGAGAAAATGTGTTTGCCCAAACTTGGACCAGATATCCAATCCCTCATCCAGTCCCCTGTGGCTAGGGAAAGGAGTATGAGGACAATAAGCAATGGGGGTGGCACCAAGTACATCCAGCTACTCTTCCCACAGGTTCTTTCTGTCCTACCACCCGCTCAGTACTTACGCTTACTTGTAGTTTGTGCTTTCTCCTAACTTTAGCTTGTACTTGTCCCAATGTGTAATTCAAACCCTGATTCTATTTTGTAACTTTTTAACTATAATCCATCTTCTCTACCACCAACACAGGCACATACTTAATGTTAAATTCTTTCCATCTTTCATAATTCAAATCCTAAGGAAGAGATTCTGAAATTTAGTGTTGTCTGATTTGTAGTGTTGCATATTTTACTGCACATCGATAGAAGCACACGTCCTCTCTCAGGGTCTTCCCTTTTTTCACTACTTGACAGCCCTTCTGTAGGAGTGTTCCCTGGTTCCGTCAGAGTTGGAATTTTATGTTCTCCCTAAAAGAAGTTGCTTCCAGAGAAGACAGAGCGACAGAGATGTCTTCTCTCTGCCATCTTTTTCTGGTGTATATTATTCATCTATTTTTTAAGTAATAAACTTTTCCTGATCTATGCTAGTTAAATTTAATCTTTCTTAAGAATGTCAAGATCTAATGTTTCTTCTGCATGTTTTAGAATTAAATACTTTTCTTCTTTTAATTCAGTTCATCCAGGAATTTATTGATGACCTATAATGACCATCATTGTCAGTTTCGTGTTGCTTTATTTCATTTCTTGATGCTCAAAGGACCTATAATCTGAGGAGAAAAATCAGCCAAGTTCAGAAAATGCTTAGCGGACAGACCAAGGGATCCCATAAATACGTGTTGAATGAAATGAATAAATTGGAACAAACACTTTCTATGGAAGTCAGAGAAAGAAGATACAGAGAAGGACCAGAGGGGGTTGTGAAAACTTTGTGCAGGAGGTGGGGCCTGAGCTTTCCTTCGTTGTTATTTTGACAGACATTGTATTTTGATTATGTCTCCTTTGAATTATCCATTTTCCAGCCTGGTAATGTTGACAGGGAAATAATGCATGTCAGCATTAGTTTTTCCAACTTAATGGATCAGATGAGAGTGATCCATAACTTGTAAGCTTTAGGTGTGGGTTGTAAGCAGGAGAGATTGAACGATAAGAGCAAAGTGAAAGGTTATTTAGAGAGGATAAATTAAAACACTTCAAATAGGGGTCAGCCAGTACCTGGTTTTTAAATGAATGACGAGGATTGAGTTTTAGAAATGAAATGAATGGATTGTTTAGTTGGCATTATTAACTTAAGGAACAGGGTTTAGTTTAAGTATTATAGGGATTTACAGGAGACATTTTTCAAATTTACTGAAGGTTTTACCAGTAAGCACTTAAGCAAATGTAAACATTTGGTGGGCTGTAGGGAAGCTGTGAATATTATTCATCACCCACTCACACTGCTCTAATACACAAGTCCCCTACTCTGCTAAAACTCTGCAGAGTTTTTAAGGATTGTTATGATTAGTTCCATGGTGTGTATATATTGCAAATGTAATAAGAACATAAACATTTTATAAGTATAGAAATTTCTTTTTTAGTGTTACCAGTTATGTATAATGGCAGCAAGAACAAATTTGGACCCAATTTTTTAATAGTGGTGCTAATGTAGAGAGCTTTATGTATGAAAAAGCCCACAAAAAGATTTTGTACACATCACTATGCTTCATAGTTTCACTGGTTGAATGAGAGGAACACTGAGGTTTTCCAAAAGTTACATAACTTTCTCTCCTTGTCATACGAAAAAGCTTTATGATTATTTTTGAAGCATCCTGAGTTGTGAATATGGGTTGACAGCAATCCTGGAAAAGTAGGATTCTACTGTTCCCACTTCTCTTTTTTAACCAAAAACCTGTATTTGGGCTTTCATATATTCTGATAGCTATGGAATATGCAGAGTTAACAATCATAATAACAGCCTATCACTTGTAGGCACTTGAGAAACATGTGGTAAGAACTAACACCCTTTACTAATAATGTAGGATCATTTACTCTGATGTCCCATCATTTTGTTTCCTCTCCTTTCAAATAAAATAATATGAAAAGATTTGAGAACCTCAAATGTTATTCCCATTGATTGGCATAATGCAAACAGTGATCTTAAGGTAATATTCTCTCTGTAAAAGTTTATTTCAAATACTCTAAAAGGTTCACTTTAACCAGCATCTTTGGGCACCAATCTTAGGTACCATAGAAAGATGAATAATGTAGAGTTGCTGTACTAAAAAAAACATGGAATGGTGGGGTGGGCAGGTAAGACCGTATGTCCCTTCAGCATAGGGACTAAGAAGTGTTGTGAGAGCCCAGGGGACTAGTATTTGGACCAACCATGGAATCTGGGGGCAGGAAGGAGAGAAGAGTGAGAGAAAATGGAAAATATTCTTGGAGCTATTTTGTTGTCTAGACTGAGTCTAGGGGACGTGTAGGAATTGGAATTGTGAAGAAAATGAGAATGCTATCAAAAGATAGCAGAAGGATTGATGATGGGTGTTGAAACAGGGCGAGGAGGTCAATTCTAGGGCACAGGAGCTATGTGAGCAAAATTAGGGAGACACCTTTTTCACAGAAGAAATCTTTCACCTAGACCAGAGATGGCAAAACAGTGGCCAACACCCCAAATCCTGATGAAGTGTTTTTTATTTGGTTTCTGTGCCTTCCAACAGTTTGCATTAGTTACCAAAATTTAAAAATAGAAAATTAAAAAATAAAACTCCAGGTTTTGGGGCATCCTTTTTACATTCCCAGTGGTATCAGTCAGCCAAACCTAAGTAGCAGTTCCCACAATTGCTGCCACTCTATTTTTTTCAACTTGGCCCACCTGGCTCCTTTGTATTGCCAGCCTGGTCCTCCTATAAGATATATGAGTTTGCAAACACTGTCCTAGGTCAAAGGCTCTGGACTTGAGGGGAGGTACAGGAGATGAAGTCGGAGGAAAACATTTACACCTCTGAGTAACTGCATAAGCTTGCAGCGCCCAAGTGTCCACTAAGCTGAAGGGATGGATAGTTTTATTTCCTAAATTCACACTTTACAAATTATGTTTCATTAAAGCTTTATAGTGCATTGGCCCTAATTGTGTCTAGATAAACAAAGTTGGTTTTTCTAAATAGAGTTCTATAAATTAGAAATAGGGGGTAGAGGGAAGCAGATGTGGCTCAAGTGATAGGGCTCCCACATACCGTATGGGAGGACCTGAGTTCAATCCCTTAATTTAAGCTGAATTGATGTAGTATGACTCATGATTTGTCATTTGCTTCTCCCTAAATTGAATATCAGGTTAACAATGAAGGAAGGTTCATTTTAGCTTTTGTAAATGCTGACTTTTCAAACTATCTTCTTCTTACGTTATTAAGATTCTTTCATTTGATTTTCAAAAACTATTCAACTCAGACCAGCTTTGTTTTCTTCCTTGGGGAAAAAAAAAAGTTTGTTAATTTAAGAAAACCCCCATGTCCTGAAAATGATCGTGCCAAAAATATTGGCTTTTCTTTGCATTTCTGATTAATGCTCTTGAATGTATTTGAAATTTTCTTTATTTTGAAATATGTTTTGTATCCTCATTTTCTTCACAGTTTCTTTATGTTCTCAATTTACCTCAGTCTTCTGCTACCTGACAGTATCTCTAACTTGAAATGTTCAGAAATGGAAACCCTAAATACGATTCTGGAGAGAAATTTTCGTAAATTATCTGTACTGACTTACCCCAGAAACTCAGGTCACAGCTCATCTGTGGGATTTATGCAGGAAATTGAAGTTTAATTGGCTTAGTTTGAATAAGGTTTGGGTTTTCTTGTGTTTTTGAAGAAAGAAAATTTAACTTTTATAATTTAAAAGTCATTCATTCTGCAAGAATGACCAAAAAGTACGGGTTAATTTTGGTGTAAACCAATTACCTGCAGAGCTGTTCAAAATATGAAGCTTTCTTGATTTAATAAAATATTTCATGGACCTCATTGACACATTACTTAGACAAAAAGGCTACATTTCTCCAGTAAGTTATTTTAAAAGGTAAGTAATTTAAATTACATTTATTAAATGCAATAAATAGACATCAAAATAAAGTTTGTATTTTTCTTCTCATTTGTTCCAAATTTCTAGAGAATATTCAATTTTGTTAGAGCTACATAAGCTCTGTGTTGAGTAAACAAAGAAATACTATATTTTAAAGGGGGATAAATAATTCATAGGAATGTGTTGACAAATTTCCTCTCATTCTTAGTCTATTAGTTTCTTTTCTATAATAGCCTTGGGCAGTGTAAAGGCATAGAAAAATCCCATTCCCTGATGCTCAGTAGAAAGATATCTCAATTTAAAAATGTAATTCAGTTGTGTATATAAAAGTTTTGAAAGAAATCATTATGCACCATGTACCTATTTGCATGAGTAAGTGAATGAATAGGAAGAAATAATTTTAGTTCAGGGAACTCTGTTTCTTTTTCTGCCTACCCCCATCAAGTAATGCTATTTTCCTTATTCATACATTTATTGTTCTATTGAAAATTGGAACTTGTGTGTAACATCATTGCACCCCCATATACCTGTTTCTCTGATCTTTTTTATTCATTTCAGCAAGTACCACTCCCAGAAACACTGATTGTTGTTCCTAATAAACTATTGTTGAAGATATGCAAAAGTGACATTTTAGAAAAACATTTTGCATGTGATCAATCCAGTTTTTTCCTCATACTGCCATATTTTTTCCCTCATAATTTCATTTATTGAAATTTTATTCATCATTAAGTTATCATTGAAAGTAAAAATAGTTTGCCCTTTTAACTATTGTTAGAAACAAGGTTCCCGAGCATCATACATTTGTAATTTATAATTAAGAAGTGAAAATTTTGAGTGTACGTGTCTTTTATAAGGTTGAAACATGAATTGAGGAAAAGGCAATTTATTGCAAGTTTATCAGCCCCATTTAAATAGGTCCTCTACATAATTCTATTTCATTACACCTGTTCTTTTCTTTGCAGTGGGTTTTACCATTTGAGATTTCTTTTGTACCTGTGTTTATTTATTTATTTAATGTTTGTCTTTCTTCCTTTGAACACATACTCTTCTGTCTGTTTTGTCTACTGCCATGTACCCACACTTACACAGTGACTAGCGATGAGAAGTTTGAATGACAGCAAGTGAACATTCTGCACTTACTTAGTGAAGACTGCCCAGTGCTTTGTTTACATAATCACATTTCATTCTTTCAACTCTGTGAAGTAAATATCTCCCATTTTACAGATGAAGAAAATGAGGGCAAGTGGTTAAATAATTTGCTCAATATCACACAGCTGAATGGAACACAACCCCTGCCTGCCCTTTGATGTCCATATGGAGCCTTTTTGGCTGAGCTACTTTGACTTGGGTTTCAGTCTTACCCCTGGAAAAGCCTGAATACATCCTTGCTTTTCAGCTGGAGAAGCTACAGACCAGAGAGATTACATAATTTGCTAAATTTACTTTGCTAGTTAACAGACCACTTGTTCTGGATGCTTACCACAAGGAAACCAGAATATAAATATAATAGTAATAAAGAACTTTAAAGCCTTTTTAAAAATATTTTTATTATGAAAATGTTCCAAGAGACAAAAGTAGAGATACACAGTAAGCCACATTATACCCATCACTCAGAATGAGCAGTTATCAGGATTTTGCCACACTTGCTTCATCTCTCCCTGAAAGTACTTTTGATGACCAAAATACTGACTGCATGGCAAAATTAAATCAAGATAGATGGGCCAGTGAGGTTAAGGCATACAGTCAAAGTTCCTCAGTCAAAAAGAACTAGTTCTAGTTCTAAACTAGTTCCAAGACCCTTGTTCTTTCCCCTGGAAACATGAAGAGACATCATCTATGTCAGGACACATAGAAGTGGGCATCTTGGCCTGGCAGAAGTGGGCACTGGGGGTGCAATGAGGACAGTCCTGTTCAGGCTTGGCCAGATGGAACCAGCATCACAACATCGCAGTGGCAAGAAGGCTACCAGGGCACTTCAGGCTTCAGGGGCGCCGGGAGAACCTGCTGGCACCCGAGAATTTGCCCTCTTGACAGGTTCTTAGGTCGTGGTGACACTGCTGGTTCAGGGGCCACACTCAGGTAGAACCACTGGGGTGGAGGATGGACCAGGAAGTTCCAGCAGCTCCAAGCCCCAGGCAGCCTGCTTAACCTTCCTTCTCCTAGTCTTGCCTCTAGAAACCAGACCTCAGACTGGCACTCGAAGTGCTACAGAATTTAAATGATAAAACAAACAAACAAAAAGACCAATAAAAATAAAGGGAAAAAATGTAAAGAACTTATTTTAAATAAAGAATAAATGACAAAGGAGAACTCTGTGTGTGTGTGTCCAAGTTAGGGATACATTCCAAAACTCATCTAGGATAGGACAAAGCAGATCAGTGTTTTTAATCAAGGGCTGGGTGGTATGATTAGGAGAAAGTATATTGAATAATCAACCTAAAATAACAAGTTATTCCTAGACAAAACTGCCCTTCTGGTCTTTCACATTTAGCTCTGACCACATTTTCTGAGCGCTAAAGCAGAGTCAGAATTGTGCTGAACTGAGATGAGAAATAAACACATTTTTCTTATCTTTTTCTGTATCAGAACTGTATCTCTTTATTAAAACAGCTAAATGTAAACAACTTTAATATTACCATGATATTTTTAAATGTCATGGTAAATCATACTTTAAAAACTAAGCCAGATAGCACTTGATAACTTTTCTTTGTCCTAGAGCCATTATCATTGCTAGCCTTCTTCCTACTTGTAGTTTCCAAGAGAGGTCCTTGGCTTCTTTCACTGATGTATTCTTCTTACACTGGGTACGGAGATTCTAAGCAAAAGTTTTGTTGGCACTGTTAACACTGCGTTATTTCAAATAAGAATTAAGCAAGTAAAATGTGACAAAATAGCTCCCACCCCCCCAAAAAAAGAAGAGTGGAAAAAAGAAAACTAGGGAATGATAGAATAATGTAGAGCCAACAATGCAAATGGTGATCACACTCATGTTTTTGTACCAAACAGCCATTCAGGAAAGAGGAGAGTCTGTTCTCTGCTGCTCTCATTTGCTCCACCAATATATATGGAATATCTGGAAGAAACTGAAGATACACGCTAGCTGAATGCTGTTTCCAGCCGAACATTGGATAAAAAAATTGTGCTGTAGTGAGCTTACAATTCTTTTTCCTAGAAGACGCCTTGTGTAAAATTCTCTTTTATGAGGTGAATAATGCTTGTCTCTCTGCTGACATCACCTAGCAGGCCAAGTGTTCCTTGTGAACAACAGATCGTATCATCTTCTTTCCCTCCTTCAACAGGAGAGAGAAAACTTAGTTGACTTTGCATTTTGTCTAGAAGTAATGCTATGATGTCTTAAGGCCGCCTCCAGAATCTCTCTGCTCTCTTGATACCCGATCCCTCATTCTGCATTCCAGAAATGTGAATTTCTTTCCGTCTCTTAACCTGCCATGCTCTTACCTTTGGCCTCCTCACAGGCTGTTCCCACGGCCTGAAACACTCTTCTTTGCCCACTTTGCCCATCTGCCCATCCATTTGATCCCAGTTTAAATATCACTTCTACTTAGAAACCCCTGTCCAACACCATGCCCCCCCACAAGAGTTGGCGCTCCCCAGGTGCCTGGTGTTTGCTCTGTGGTAGCACTCACCACTCTTTACGGTGGTCACCTGTCCAGTTGTCCACCTCTGTGAAAGAGTCCACAGGTCAGGGGCCATGGCTCTCTTCTTGCTGTCTTGTATCCCCAGTGCCTGCCTCCATCTCAGGCATATCCTAAGTGCTCTACTTTTATTTATTTATTTGTTTAATTTAGTGTTTCCTTGTAGTATTCATTTCAGGGAACTCAGGGAATACAATACAAAATGAGGCAGTTTGTACAGTGGATAAACTGAAGACGTTTTTGAGCCGCAGAACGCTGCGCCCAGCTGAAGACGATCAGCTTAAGAACTCCACCCCCCTACCCTGGACTCAGCCAACCAAGTAATGAGAGGATCAGTGTGTTCTAGTACCCAAATATGCCCACATACCAGTTGGGAAGCTCTGAATTAAATTAATGGAGCAACAGATAACCCTGAGCACAGGTCTTCTTTCCAGGTTATTTAACGTGCAGGGAAGCTCAGTTTCTCATCTGTAAAATGGGAGGGTTATACGATCTCAATACACTTGTTTTACTTTGTTAATGTTAAGGCTTTTTGAGAAACCTATTTTTCATCTATCCTGTTGGCAAAGTTTTGTTTTTGTTTTGCTTTGTCTTTAATGCCAACCCCTGTTGGTAGAAGATCACGGGGAGGGCTCTCGTACTGCTGATGGAAGTGTGAGTAGTTATAAACTCTTAGCAGTACATATCAGAATCCCTAAAATAGTGTATGTTGTCTGACTCAGCAATTTCACATCTAGAAATTTACCCTTAAACACTAATCATAACTGTGAACAAAAGATCATCTGTAAGATATTCATCCTAGCATTATTTTCTAGATAATGATGATACAGGAAAATACTGACAAGATTTATTGAAATGAAGCAGGTGACAAAACCATCAGTGTGTTCTTTTTCTTTTTTTAGGAGATACTGGGGATTGAACCCAGGACCTCCTACATGCAAACCAGATACTGGGGATTGAACCGGGGACCTCGTACATGCTCAGCCGCTGAGCTACACCCGCTCCGCCTAGGTTACTTTTTAAAGTAGTATCTGCATTGGAATAAGCCTAGAAAGATATTAACCAGTGTTTCTCCTATAACTAATTTAGAATTTCTTTGTGATTTTCTGTAGTTCCAAGTTTTTCTGAAATGAATGTATATTACTTTTACCATAAAATATTTTAAAAATAAAGCATCACAGAAAACAAACAAAAAAAAATGCACACAGTTTGCAATTAGAGCATCTTTGCCTTTGACTTGAGAAAGCCCTGAGGGCTACTGATTCAGGGCTGCTCCTACAGGAGGGAAATGGATTCTTTCAAACATCTGAAAGGGCTGAGAAGATCTTGGTTACCTGTGTAAATATCCTCATTTTTGTTTACGTAGGCTGTCAACCTACCCAGTTTCGCTCATGCCCCTGAGTACATTGATTTAAACACCAGAATTGAGCCTCATGACTTTCTGCGATTCTGAAGGGTCAGAAGCTAAACTTCCACATAAAATTGCCTATCTCGATAAATTAAATTCATGTGTGCTTTTCTAAAAGGGCTTTTCATAACACTAATACCTTTGAATCCAACTGGCTTCCACAGACCTTGGAGAAGGAGTGAACTTTTTTTTTTTTTAACACAAGGGCCAATTCAGGAAAAATAAAAATGTTTACGAGCCACATTTTTCTCCCACCCAAAATAAAACTAGATTTTAAGAGTCACATAGGATAAAAAAAAAGGTCTGTTCTTAGAAGCTAGAAACCGTATGCTACTTTATTGAAAAAGAATAGCAGCTATATTTGCACTGCTTTTCAGCCATCTAAATTCTCCATTCTGCGCATATTTGAGATGTAGCAAATTCCTAATCTCTAATGTTTGAAATTTACATTGTACACCATATTAAGATGCTAGGTGGCCCCAGGCCACATGATGTGCATGACTCTTAGAGAAGTCTTTTTCTATAGTGGCAAAGGATGGAGTTGAGGCACAAGGAGGAATAGAGGAATTGAAGAAATAGAACGTGTGTAGTCTACTCTGAGGATGTTTGGCTTTGAAGAGTGTTGAAGCAAAGGGAGCAGATCCTTGGGGGAAACATGAACAGGGTGATTGACTTGTGAACACAGGAAGTCAACAGGTAGCAGAAAGACAGAAGACAACAGGCAGATTAGGGAAGAGATGAAGTCAAGTGCAAACATAGAGACTTCATCTTTCCAAAGGAAGAAGGCAGCCTCTTCCCCTGAAATGGGAGAAAGGTGAGGAGTAAGGATGAAGGCATTTGTCACTGTTATGTGAGAGGAAAACACATCCTCGAGGTATTCGGGCTAGAGTAAAGCTGGTGCCTTAAGATAGGAGAGGGGGTAAAACAGTCGCTGTGAGGAATGAGAAAGGAAACTGACTCCTGCCAAATGCTAGTGTTGTGAAGTCAGCCTCTTGAAATGGGGCTGATTGACACATTTGTGAGGCTTTCCCCTACAGGAGCAGTGACAGTAGGTAGATTTGAATGTCTCATCATGATGGAGGAGGTTATTGTTATGGGGGGAGGAGTGAGGGGAGAGGGGTGGGGGATATATGGGGACCTTATATTTTTTGAATGTAACATTAAAAAAATAAAGAAAGAAAAAAATGGGGTTGGCAGGTGGGAATGATGGAAGAATAAGGGAGAATAAAAATGGAGGGTGTTGGCGTGAGGACAGGGGAAGTAATTGGCCACAGGGTTCAAGAGAGGTAGTCAAGAAACAGCAGAGCAGTGTAAATTGATTCACATGAAGAAATGTCTCTGGTGTTTTTAACAGGTCTTCTCACAAGCATCTTGACAACAGCGTATCCCTTGTCTGTTCTTTTTCTCCACCAGTTCCCATTCTCTTGGGTTCTGTCTTGCAGGCACAGTGGTCACGGGCCTGGAAGTAGTCAGTGCTGGCCACCATACCAGTGGGAGCTGAGCTTCTCTGTCAGGTCACGTCCCGCTTTCGTGTCCAGTGGTGCTCGACATCACTTGGTGTTTTCAGCTGGTGGGTGCTCCTGCTCCTCCACCCCACTCCTGACTGAGCTTTAGGTTGTCAGAATTCTACGGTTGGTCCTTTTCCTGAAGAGGCAATCTCCTATACATGGGGCTTCTCTGCTGCCGAATGAGCACTGCAGCCCTGGGAATGGAAGGTGTCTCACTCACCTGTAGGGTGAAGACTCCCTCCCTCAGGGAACTGGCCAGGGCTAAACCCAGCAGTAAGAAGCTGCTCCCCAGGGACGCTTCCCAGCAAGCACGCTGCCGACTCTCATTAAGAGCAGGATCCCGGAACGCTGTGCAAACAGTTTACCCAGAGAAGGCATTGTGGCTTCTAGAAGGAAAAAGCAGGCTAGAATAACCTCCTTAGGTTTCTTAAGAAAGGATAAATAAATGTGTATCAGCAGGAACCAGTAGGTCCAATTTACCAAGACCCTCAAAAAGTCACAAGATTCACACAAAGGCTACTTTAGAAAGTAGGCTTTATTGAGAATCAGGGTTATGATCATTATACACGTGATCATTTTATTTGCAATTTTCATTTAAATATATCGCATGGGTACTCTCTGCCTTTTGAAAAGCTCGTGTCCATAAACCAAGTTACTGAACTGAAAGTATGCTGTTGCTAGTGAGCAGCCACCTAGTGTTTTATTCGTGGTGTGTAACTGGTACCACGCTGAGCCTATAATTCATTAAAGATACTGTAATGATGGCACTCATTGAGGCACATCATTGTTACTCAGTGTGACTAATTAGGTGATGCTTGTAAATAAATTATAAATAAATGGATAGGGCTGCTCCCAGAATTAAGATAGTGTTTTTGCCCAAATCCCCCGGTACTATGTTCTGGGTGCTTTCTTCAGAGCGACCACTATTTAGAACTAACTATAAAATAGAACACTCTGCCCCCTGTCTGGCGGGCATTGCCCTTTTAGGGCATTGCCCTTTTAGTCCTCATGTCAGCTCTTGGACGAAGAGGTCCTCCTCTCTTGTGCACCAGTAGAGTGAAGTCCAGAGTTGGCAGCCAGGCAGGATCAGAACCTGTGTTTGCATCCAGGGCTCTCTACCCCCGACTCTCCACACTACTTCAGTCAAGAAGAGCAGATGGAGTGCCTGCAAGCACAGCTCCCTTATTTTAAGTTCTGTAAAGAAGAGTCTCCACGACAACGAAGGCGCCAAAGGCGTGCTGCCGCCTTCCAGGCTCACTCCCCTCCTTACACACTCAGCCCCGGCATTTGTCACTCTCCAGCAGGGCTTATCGCAGGCGGCGTGATGCACCTGGGCTCAAAATGACAGTTCTGCACCCTCTGCTCTCTTCCAGCCCGCTGCTCGCCGTGTCCTTTGCCGCGTGCTGCGCTGTGCCAGGAGTCGCCCTGCTCACCTGGGGGGTGAATCCACTCACGGGGGCCCTGGGGGCTTTCAACATCTTCCTGTACACCTGCTGCTACACACCCCTGAAGAGGATCAGCATTGCCAACACGTGGGTCGGGGCCGTCGTGGGGGCCATCCCGCCCGCCATGGGCTGGACAGCAGCGACCGGCAGCCTCGACGCTGGTGAGTGTCTCCAGCCCCGCTTCTCCGGGGAGGCACTGGGCGCAGCTGCAGGGATAAGAGCGCCGTGGCTTCGGTGCAGACATTAGCCCCCACCAGTCACAGAGGCATGTCCTCCCCTGGCCTGCGGCACTGGCTGACTCAGGACTCTTTCTCCTGGCACGTGGGCTCACGTGGCCATCTGACGTGTCGGGCGTGCAGAACCAGAGGGAGACCATGTCATGCCTGACTCAGAGGCGAGGCTGGGATTTAGCTTTCCTGGAAAGGAAATCTGTATGGGAAAACAAAAGGCAGCCACGGGGCCACTGCCCGGGACGCCACAGAATTAAAGGAAAGTAGTTGAAAATCAGGGTGAAAATCTGAGTCAGGTCAGGACTGTGCCTCTTCACGGAGCGGGCCCCTGGCACTAGGCCTCAGCTCTCCTGTCCAAGTGGACATCCCCTCATGGGCAGGCCGCTGCCACTGGTGCTTTATTCCCCCAGACGTGGGCTCTCTTCCCCCGCAGGAAAGAACAGATTATTTTCATTAGTTTCTAATTTCTTTTTATATGATTTGTTTAAATTGCTCATGCTGTCTACAGTAAGACCATTGAAACATTTCTACATTTTTCTGGTGGTGTGTCCCACCTAAACTTGTGGGGTTAAAATAGCTCATTTTTGCCATCTGTAAGGGAAGTTTCACAGTCTAATTAGTCAAGTAATTAGTGTTTTTGACCAACACTTAGGAAGGAAGTGGTGAGGTTTCCTGCAATATATGTAAGTACATATTTTTCACATGAGAGATCAAAAGGCACTGACCATAAACTATTACCCCGCAGGCTGTATTTCTGAAACTTTTCATAAAAGCTCTTACACTTGGATTTGGCAAGCATACAAGGGCGATTACACCTTTGCCATTACTGTCTCTTAGAACAGGGTCATGTGTTTGTTGGGGAAAGGCTTTAATATCCTGTGACTGTTGGGTTTGAATGAATCTACAGATAGGACATTCTGAAATTCACGCGCTCCTCTGAGGTGTTTCGTGTTCCGTGATAAGCCTCACCCCAGAGTCTCACCCATATGGGATGCAGTGTTAGTAAAGCAGGAAGAGAAGGGATTCTGGAGCCGGGCTGCCTGGGTTAGGGCCCCAACTCCACCACTTATTAGCTGCGCGACCTTCCGAAAGTTCTTAACCTCTTTGTTCCACGGTCTCCTCATTTCCCACATGGGGCTAATAGTGGTCTTCTCTCATGGGGTTGTTGTAAGGATTAAATGTATTCTACGTAAAGTGCTTAGAATGAGTCTCCTTAGTGAGGGGTGTAATAGGTAATGCTGTTGTTATTACAAAATACTCCTCATTCCTACAGTACATAGATTACCATAGATCAAGAGAGGTCATGAGGTTTTATTGTTTTTGCAAACTCTGAGCAAATGAAGACTGATGTCTGCTGGGTGAGGGAGGAGAGGGTGGAAGACATGGATTTGCCATCCTTGTCAGAGTTTTCCCCTGTGTTCATGACTCTCTGACCCTAGAAGGACACCTGCATGTCACCATTCTCCCCCCACCCAAGTCAGATCCTCCTTTTTACCTCTCTCTGGAGCCCCAATCTTGACTTAACTTGACCCTAACTTCCTTTCTACCTGAACCCAACTACCCCTTTCCCACTTCAAGGTCTTTCTAGAAGGTGAGTGATTGCCCAGATGTTCAAGGTGGAGCCCATGAAAGAGAGTACCTCATTCCCCAGGCCCAGCCTTCTTTAGGACTCTCCTGTCCCAAAGGCCCTGCTCTCCTTTAGCCCTCGGAGCTCCTGTGCCAAGCCTTCTGGAGACATCCCTGTGCCCTGCCTGAACCCTCTTCTGTTTCTTCAAATCCAGCATAAAGGAACAAGGCACCAAAATGGCCTTCTCTGTCTGGGGAGTCCCAGGCAGGGGCAGGAGCCAGGGCCAGCTACTTCTAGCCCCAGAGGCAGGCAGGGGAGGCAGTCCATCTGGCCTTGGAGCACACGGTCTCCACCGTGCAGGGTCCCAGGACCCATGTTCTTGCAATGGGCTACAGGCACTGGTCACTCCCAGTTAGTCTTCCTGTGCAGAGTTTGTGCTTTGGCCTTTGTAGGCTGAGTTGCCATCTCCGGAGGCCAAAGAGAGAAAGGGCTTTGTAGAGGCCCACCCACTCAGGAGCACACATTCAGACAGGAGCACTTATTTTATCCAGGTCAGTCTGAACTTGGCTAACCTGCTCATAGCAGTATTTAAAATATGTTACATATATTTAATTATATATATTAACATATGTAATGTATATTAATATATTTTTTAAATTTGTATATAGCTCTCTGTAATACAAAATCTTATGCAAACTAATTAATAATGGACAATTAAGGACCAGGCCAAACCCTATTTAGGTAGCAGAATGCAAACACATGTTTATCTTGAAAATTGAAACCCATTATCTATCTGAACAGAATCTGGCAGATTTGTGTTACCACAAAGAATAATTTTCTTGGAAAGTTTTTGAAGCTGACTTCTGTTATATCCTTTTTTCTTTAAAGCTTAAAGATGCATTGTAGGTATACAATAATAGAATTCTAATTTACCACAGAGCAAGCCACATGCCAAAAGTCTTGTCAACTTGATACAGACAAAAGAATATTCCTCTATATAGCACTTTAAACTGTTTCAAGAAAGTTTCAGAAACATTACTTTGATATTTAGAACTTGAGATAAGCAGTATCTTAGTTTCCCGACTGCGATCATCACAAAATGGGATGCTTTAAACAGTGGGAAATTATTGGCTCACTGTTTAAAGCTAGGAGACATCCAAAAGTTGAGGTGTCAGCAGGGCGATGCTGTCTCCCAGAAGACGGTGGCGTTCTCGGGCTGACTGCTGGTAATCCTTTGTTCTTGGCTTTTCTGTCATGTGGCAATGAACAACGGTGGCATCTTTTCCTTTCTCTTCCTGGCTTTCTCTCTCTGGGTCTGAAATTCATTCTGCTTATAAAGTGCTTCAGTCATCTGGATTTAAGCTCAACCTGGTTCAGTTGGCCATACCTTAACTAAAAATAACATCTTCAGAAGCTCCTGTTAATCCAAAGGCATGGATAAAGATTAAGAGCATGTTTTTTTCTGGGCTACATAATTTAGCCTACCACAGGAAGTTCAGTACTTGAATGGATGAATAAAGGAATGAATCAGTGAAGAGGTACTTTCTGTTTTACAGATGGAAAAAACTAGGTGTTTGCAAAGTCAATTGTCAACAGTTATTGAGCATCTGCTATGTATGAGGTACTATATAGGAGGAAGAAATACAAAGACATAAGGCAGAAGCTAAGAGAATATATTTTAAAGCTCTTTATTGCTAGGATTTTAGGAATTCATTTGAATATGGTTTAGTATTGTTTAGTTATCCTCTAGAATTATACTGTCCAATATGATAGACACTTACCACATGTGGCTATTCACATTTAAATTAAAATTAAAAGTAAAACTAAAATTCAGTTCCTGCAGTCCACTAGCCGTGTTTCAGATGCTCAAAGTCACACATGGCTGGTGGCCACCTTACTGACAGATGCACATGCTGCAGATGCCGAGTGCTTCTCTCATGGCAGAAAGTTCATTGAGCAGCATTGCCTGAAAGGACAAACTCATATCCTTAGGAATTTGAGTATGGACTTTAAATAATAGGGCTTTGTATGAGACTGTACCTGTAGTGTCACTTAAAGTCTAAAACAGGGTTCTCAAACTTCAGAGTACTACAGAATCACCTGGAAGGCTTGTTAAAATACTGTCCTGGGCCCTTTCCTGGAGTTCATTCTTTAAATCTGGGGGGAGCCCAAGATTTACATTTCAAACAAGGTCCCAGAGAATACAGATGACACCCACAGTACATCTGCTTACCACCCTCTTCCCCCCCCCCCCCCCCCCCCCCGCCAATCCTTGGGTATTTCCAAAGTATTCTCATGGCTACAGCTCCATTTGGTTCCATCTTTTCAGATAAGTGGTTCCTAATGTGTAATATATGTCTGGAAAGTAGAACCAGTTGAGAGCTCTAGCCATGAGAATATCTGGGGAATACCCTGGGATTGGGCAGGGAGGTGGGTGGATGATGTTGTTTGAGGTGTGCTCTGCATGTCCTTAGTAATTATCCACAAAGGTTCTCTCTCTCATCTGGGTTCTTATGGGACATGAGTGCTTGGGAAGGAAGAGCCCCTCTGAGAAAAAAAGACCAAAAAATGTTTTCTTTCTTCTGTAGCATCCCTAAGCCATTTTATCTTTGATCTCACAAAAACTGACCACTATAGAGAAGCTTATGAATAAGGAAGTCTTTGGAATAATGTATTAAACTATATTGATAATAAAGAAGAGAACTAGGTGAAGAGGGGATGCAAGAACAAGAAGCAAGAGAAACTGGGGGGCCATCAACTCAACAGAAAAGCCTGGACTGGAGAGATGCAACTGAACTGGGAGCTGCTGGGGTTGCTTCTTGTCTCGTTCAGGCCCTCCTGAGAAACAGAACCAACAGAAGATATATATATATAAAAAGAGATTTACCCTAAGAATTGGTTTACTCGACCATGGGGGCTAGCAACTCCGAACTCCGTAGGGCAGACCACAAACTGGAAACTGATAAAAGTAATGCCAGACTCCTTAGTCTGAATTCCCCAGGGGAAGCTGGGTGACTAGAAATTCTGGCAGGAGCCATTGTTGAAGTTGGGGCAGAAATTCTCTCTCTGACTTCTGAAACCCTCAGTTCTAGCTTTAGAGACCTCCAACTGATGGAATGAGGAGACTCCCTACATTGCTTAGGGCAGTCTCCTTTGTTTATGTAGATGCAATCAACTGGTTGTAGATGCAAGTCCCATTTACAAAATACCTTGGCAGTAACAAGCAGGCAAATGCTTAGCCAAACAACTGGACACCATAATCAAACCAAGTTGACACATGAAATTAACCATCACACCACCTTTAAAACTTGTCTCCATAATGGCTTCATTCTGCAGATGTCAACTGAGGACCTAAGGGGAAAAAAAAACGATAGCCCATTCTCTGCCCTCATGGGAATCATGTCTCATTCTCTTTAGGGAAAGATAGACAAGTAATCGGATAATACATTGAACTGAGCTTTGGCAGGAAAGGTGACTCCAGAGGCCTTTGGCTCTCCTAACCTCCCCAAATGGGTCCATGAGGACTTTAGAGAAGAATGGCTCTGAACTGAGTCAGGGCCAGTTTCCTTGAGGAGGCAGAGTGCTTTCTAGGAGGATCAGAAGCAGGTACAAAGGTGTGTAGGCATGAAAGCCAGAGCAACATGTGGGGTGGGGAATGACTTAAAATGAGCTGCCTTACTAAGGAGTTCACCATCTGTTCAAAGGTCATCAAGACCCAGTAAAGGTTTAAGCAGGAAAGCAGTATGGTCAGCTTTGTGGGGCTCTCCCATCCTGGAAATCAGTCCTTTGCTGAAGCCTGCTGCATTGTCCGTCTCTCACCTCCTGCCCCTTCTCTGTCCACCTCTGTCCCCTCTCCATTGGGTCCTGCCTGCCCTGGGTCCGCCCTGTGCTCCTTTACCTCCCTAGTCAAAATTGCATCTTCCAAGTAGTTCATGAAGTATCAGTCTGATCTGCAACTTGAGCAACTTAACACCAATCACCTCCACCCTCCTTATAGCTTGGCCAGGATTGGAGAGAAAGCAGCTCAGGAGCCATAGTTGTGATGGAAATCACAGCGCCACATGTACTGAGGACCCTGCCTTGGAGTAGGTAACTGACTAGTTGGGAGGAAGATAGCATCTTTATAAAACCAGGTGCATCGAGGCAGCACGTGGGCAGCATATCAGCAGAGAAGGAAATGCACCTTTCCCCCCTTCTCAGGTCGCTTTGTGGGTCTTCCTCCCCCTCTTCAGGAGAAACAGTCCCCAAACTCACATAAGCAGAAGGATGTGACAGTCCAAGGGGTTTTGATAGTTTCTCCCAAAGCTACTTTGATGTTTTTCTTTATCAAATAATGAAAACAAAAACAAGAAACATTTGCCCTGGTTTTAGATACCCCAGTTTGCATGAGTCCAAAGCCTGTGCTTAGAGCTGCCACCACCAGGTAATCTCAGCCCTGGTGAGCAAGGTAGGAAGGAGGGAGGCAGGTGAAGGAGAATTAAACAGATTTACATATGGAAATCATAAGAGCTAAACAAGTGTTAGTTGTGCTTGGCACTTGCTATCTTACAGCAGCACAAAGGAATTGTAAAAGCTCAGCTTTTCTGTGGCAGTCTGCAGTGTCAGCACCCTCCGGAGAGTTCTTGTTTGGGGAAGAGTCCAGTATTGGCAAACAGGAGCCTCCCTCGCCCAGACCAGACAAGGCTCTCTGAGGCAGTTCTACCAAGGAAGCAAGGTCTCTGCGGCCTGGCTGCGTCTGTGCACAGGAAGTAGTTTTGTTTTACAAAGTCCTGTGTAGAAAGGTAATCATAATGAGATTTTTACCTATGTTCATTTTCTTCTATGCCTTGGAGTTAGGCCTTTTCCTCCCACCTGCCTAATTGCATTTCTTTTTTTTCTTTTTTTTCTTTTTTTTTTTTCAGCTTAGCTGGGGTAAGCAGGAAACATTAACACTGTTCACCAGCTAAAACACAGGAAGGCTGAATAAGAGGGCTGCTTTCTGGTCTCCTGTCTAGCCAGCTCGCTTTCTTAGAGACAGAGCATTTGGTTTGATCCTGCACCCAGCGGACCTCAGGGATCGAAGCGCCTTGCCGGGCCCCGGATGTAGGGATTTGCTTGGAGGAGGTGGGGGGCCCTGGGCTAAGTGCCTGGCAGCAGACATTACAGAGCCAAGGGGGCCTGGAGACACATGCATTAGGCCTCTCCAGAATGTTTATCTCCAGAGACTGTTTAGTTTATCTTAGAGGCTTCAGGTTAAATCCACCCCCCCCTTGCCCTGGCCACCTCTCTTCCCATCACCCCCATTTAAAAAGGCTCAGATTCTTTTCTGACATTTTCCTAAATTCAAATGAATCCCCAAGTCTTGGGAGTTTATGGAATGGGCCTTGGTGTCAGGCTTGTAGACTGGATTTGTGAATTGCCTTTGGTTTGTAATTCAAATGTTGTTGTGCGGTAAACATTAATTATGTCAGCCAACATTCAGTTACAAATGAGGACTTAGAAGTGGGCTCTTATCAGGAAGTGACCTTTGGCAGATGGATGGGTTTAGCCACAAAAAGAGAATGAGTTTTTTTAGCCTCATCTGGTAAACTACAAAATGTTAAATGCTGTTTCACTTTATTTACCTCCTTTATTCCAGAATGAGAAAATAGAAGAGGGAATTTATTCGCCCATTCATTCAACAAATATTTAACGGGAGCTTCCTAAGTACCAGGCACTGTTTAACCCAAGCACGTGCAAAGATCTCCTTTAAAATACTGTCTCGGTTTAAAATAAAACTCAAAAATGAGTGTCTTATGTTCATTTCATATGAGATTTCACCATAATTAGCCCTAGAGCCTCAAATTAATTAAGATAAATGATATTTTTAAAGACAAAAGGAACATTTTCACAGGACTATTACCAAACTAAACAATATTTAGAATTCTATTTTTCTTCAAAGACAGAAACAAAAGGCTGTGAAAGAACACGTTTGAATTATAACTCCCTTACTAACCCTGAAGGGGTAGGGTGACTGGAGGCAAATACCTGGTGCTTGGGGATTGGGGTTACAGGGGTGGGGACAGTGAGGCTCAGGTCCGGTCTTTGCAGCGTGGGTTGACTGCAAGGAGTCACAAGCCTTAGGGCGCTGGCCAGTCCCTTCCAGAATGACATGGCCTTCGATGCCCAGGAGGCAGCCTCCGGCTCACAGTGCCTGGCACAGTGTGTATTTAATACCGCTGCATGGATCAACCAATATCGATAAAGACTGTAAAACAAAGGGGGCATTTGCATCTCTTAGAAAACCCACCAAGGCTTGAAACTTCCTTCTGGAGCCTGGGAAGAAGAGAAAGGGGCGGGGAGCACTCCCTTCAGTCAGCTTCTTGCTTCCTTTCCTCCCATCTTCCCCTTCAAGTGAAATTTCCCAGGACTCTGAGTGGCCGGTGGAGGAAAATATGCAATAGTGGGAGGGAAGGAGAGCAGAGCACCCCAGCTCACCAGTGCCTTCTCATTATTCCCAAGTTACTTCCAAAGAATTCTTCCTGGGCGAGCAGTTATTGCTGACTGTCTTTCCTATTTTCAGAGGACTTTTCATCTTCCCTTTTGTGGCCTATGCAGTTGATAAACTGGCCCACATCCTCTTCCCTTTATCTGCTGCGCCATAGAAGTCTATTGCACCATTGAGACAGATCTGTTTCACAAGCTCCTTTGTGTTAACCCTCAAAAGAAAGGCTTTGAAATCTGTGACCATGAAGCCTTGGGCTTGATTTTGCTTCCCCAGCTAGCCCTCAGTTTACATAACCATACAACCCTGAAAGCACAAATATAACCAGTCCTGGAACGGACAAGCTCCCGAGGCCTACGGGCACACAGGGGCCTATTGATCTGGGGGGGGAGGGGGGAGGCAGGACCTCCCAAACCCTGCACCAAGGTTCACTGAGTGGTTTCTTTGTCCTTTTCAAGGCCATGTGTGGACAGTGAATGACAACGGATGGATTTGGGCGGGGTGGGAAGGAGTTCAGTGTAAGCCCACTCAGCAGTCAAGAGAAGGCAAATCAAACCAGTACACTGTATTACAAAAGAAATTTTTTTCTTGGAAGAGTACATACAGAGTGTCAGAGCCCCAGCTTGAGGATTTTTTTTTTTTTTTTGGTCTCCATTCTACTAGAAAACCCATTTGGCTGGAATTGCTCTGGCTTTGTTGGCCAACAGAATGATGGATGTCTGCTATGGGCAAGAACATATCTGGGCTTGAGCAGCAGTGGTAATGAGTGAGAATCACCCCCAGTCCGTGTGATGAAGAAATGGTTGGCAGATGATTTGAGAGGGTTTAAAAATATTATCTTCAAAGAGTCACTGGGGAGAATCTGGGTTAGCCCTGCCCCACCAAATGAATCCCTTCTAGTAGAGTTGTGATAATAGTGTTGTGAGACAGGGTGCCCTCAAGCTGCTACACGCTCAGAGAGCACACCGTGGAAGTGCTGCTCTGCACTCGCTGTGTGTGGAGGGACCCAGACATCCCGGAGTCACCCCAAGCTGGCACTGTAGCACGAGGGTCTCTGGATCCCCTTCCTCACCGAGATGCCTCCTGGTGCACAGATTGTCGGCATTTTATGTATTCATAGACCTATGTATATCTCACTGAAAGAACAGAAATAGACATTTCTTCCAGATATGATTACACTGGATATGTACAAAAATTCCTCAGGGTAGAGTAGGAAAATAAGAAAATATATCTAAAAGAAGTAGAAAATGTTCGGTTTGTGTCAATAGATTGACACTTGGGGACCGAATCACAGATCACTCAGCTTACAAGTCACTTCTTCCAGGAAGCCTCCTCTGACCTCCCCAAGGCTGAGTTAGGTATTCCTCCTGAGAGCTGGGTACTACGGCAGCATTTACCGTGTGCTGGCATCACCGGCTGGTGGTGTCTTTCTCCTGACCTGACTCCAGGAGAGGTCCTTGAGAACAGAGGTTGCATCTGGCGTGGAGGAGGTGCACAATAAATATGTTGTCCTAGGAGATAGGCCCAGTGAAAACAGGCTGCTTTGGGAAGTCAGGCTGAGGGGATGGGGGAATCTTACCCTGATGGAGGCGAGGCCTCTGAATGAGTAAGCTCTGTGTTTACCTGGCAGAGAAGGTGGAGTCCACCACCCCCACCAGCAGAGACTCATTTAAGTCTTCCTGTTCTAGTTCACCTTATCTTGATGAAGACAGTAATTTGTTTTACATCTTCCATATGAGCAGAGGCCCTCGCAGCATATTGAGTAGAAGGGTGTGTGGGTGGTGGTTTTCTGATTGCAATCCATTAAAAAAACTAAGCTGTGATTCCTAAAGCTCTTTCATTTGTGACATGAACCAAGCCCATAACCAATTTCCTCTCACAGAGAGATCAGCTTGCTACCCTTATGAAAATAAAATTTTTAATTATGTTATTTGAAGCAGAAGCATAATGTGTATTGAGCAAAATAGCATACTGCAGTTGATATATAAAAAGGAGGGCCTTTGAGAAAAGCAGGGAAGAGTCCGCGTTTGCACCTGATATTTTAACCATTTCAAGTTTGGTTTCTGAACTGAGTCTGCTCGTTCTCACCCCCACCCCATTTCAAAGTTGTCACTGATGGTGTTTTTCTTGACCTCCCCCCCACCCCCATGCTGTGGCTGTCATAACTCAGCAAAATAATCAGTTCAAACCCTCTGATATGCGACAGCTCATGAGCCAGAGGTGGGCTGTGTGAAAAGCCTCAGTGTCACTGTAGGCCCTGGGAGCCTCTAGCAACGTTTCCTCTTCACTAGTCACTTTCAACTCCATAGATCATCTCATTTTTCCATCATAATACAAAGGAAAATCTACTTCTGTCACCTTGTATCCAACTTGATTTGTACCTGGATGGTCCAATATTCTGTTCTGTCCCTTCTAATTACTCAGATACTCACTGTCAAGAAAAATTTTGCTTGTTCTTGAAACAAATGGACAAAAAATGTATTAAGGTGTCAGTACCCTTACCTTAACAAACCGGAAAATGCCTCTGCAATTTCTCCTTCCAACAATCTTCCCCCTCCCCAGTTCCAATGGCACTGGAATGACCACCAAACAGTGCGTTTTCATGGGAATGTAACTTCCTCGAGGAGCTCTGTGGCAACAACCCTTCAAACGCAGATGCTGGTCACCTGCAACCTCGGCCAAGTTCTCTGATCTCTTTGTGCCTCGGCTTTCTCATCTGGGAAATGATAGTAGTGATCCCTGTGGGAAGGGTTGTCGTGAGGTTCAGGAAGAAGAGGCGGTTCCTCTGCATGGTACCCGATGTAGGGTGGGCATCTAACTCAGATGTCTGAAAAGCCTGGCAAACGTACAGTGGCCAAAATCGAACTCCCACGTGCCCATCCTGAACACATCACCTGTGCACATCCCCAGGGCCCCCACCTGAGTCAAGAGCCCCAGTGGCTTCCCCACTGTCTCCCCCAGGGCCACCCACCTCTTTGCAAGTTTCCCTGCAGTCTGTTCTCAGCACCTTCCTGTGGCTACCCCAGGCCCCTCCTCTTGGCTCACAGATGCCCAGGGGACCCAGCCCCCTGGTGACACTCCTCCCTCCACTGCCTTCCTGCTGTCCAGAAGCATGCTAAGTAAGCATGCTTGCCTTTGTGCTGCAGGTCCCTTTGCAGGAGTGACCTCTCCTAGCATCTCCTTCCAGTAAGTTGGGCCATAGCTTCATTGTCACCTTGGGAAAGCCTTCCCTGACCAGTCAGTCTCAAGTCACCCCCATGGTGTTACCCTATTTCCGTTCTCGAAGTAGCCCCCATCACTCTCCAGTATTTGTGTTTGTGTCTCCTCTAGAATTGAAGTTTATCTTTGTCTCATTCACCACTGTCTCTCCATCCAGAATTGTGCCTGGCATAGAGTAGACACCCATTCTGTACTCATCAAGTGAATGAATTCAACAGCTAATAGCTTCCATGTTTGCGTGAATACCCCACATATATACACACACTTATGTTATTTATAGATGGGTTAAGAATTAATTTGGGGGATTTAACAGCATCCCTACCAAAACAGGGACCCTAGAATCAATTCATCATTATATTTCCTTCCCATATTGGGGACTGAAAAGGAATTGCCAGACTTAGGGAAGCCACAGGAATCTGCTAATGGATATGAATGTAGGCCCCATCCCTCTTAAATCCTCCCCACCTAATTCAGAAATAAGTAAGTTTCTGTCCGGAATAATATGAATAAAAATCATCATGGTTTCTTTGAGATAACTTGTGCAGCCTGCCCCTTTATCACTTTACTGTCTCCACTGTTGGGGAAAGCAGATAGAAGGTTAAATATAGATAAGAGGTTAAAAGAAGGCTCAGAGCCTCATGGGACTGGAAAGCCCCAGACTGATTTTCTGAATTATTCTGAATTATTTAAACTGCTTTCTCTCCTAGTGAATTCTGCCTTAGCAACTCTTTCTTTTTCTAATCATTCCCACAGACCACGGAATTAAGGGTCTCCTTACTTGAAATTCCCAGCCTCTTCTTACACCTGGGGCTGGTAAACCCTCCCAGTTCTCTGACCCGGACCCTCAGGAAGGAGGCCGTTTGGCAGCAGGGAAGAGGAGAGTGGGTCAGAGCATCAGGTCCCAGGGAGCGGGGAGAGGAGACTGAGCCCTACTAGTCTGCCTTCCTGTTCACAAGCCAGTGTTGGAAAGCACTGGGCGTGAGGACCAATTTCAGTCCATCACTTCTCACACACTGGCTCCCAGATGAGTTTACCTTACTCCATGACCAAGCCCTTTCTGTATTCCAGAGTCTGGAGGTCCAAAGATAAGAAAACGAATGTTCCCTTAAGGAGGAAACACAGAAACCTAAGTAATGAACGATTGGATGACGTGGTTTCCTCAGAGGTAGACAGAGGTTTCAGCAGCTCCCAGATGTATATCCCGTATCTACGCTCTGGTGGCCTGACTAGTTGGCATGGTCACTTCCATGGCTCACACGCACCTCGAACTGAGCAAGCCTAAGCTGGCGCTCGTGACCTGGCCCGCCCAGCTTCCCTCTTTGCCATCTCAGGGAATGGCATCTCCATGGCCTGGAACCCAGGAGCTGCTCTTGATACCACCCTCTCCCTCACCTCCCTCATGTAATCTGTGCACCCACATCCAACCACCGTTGCCTCCTGAATCCCTTTCAAATCCATCTTATTCCCATCTCCACCGTCACTACCCTAGCCTTCACTCCTCGTCTCCTAAGTAGTGAATCCCACCATACCTGTTTTGGGCCTCTCCGCTGTTTGCTTTCACAGATCGGATCAAGTAATGCCAGTGCCCCACCCCACACACGTGCATACACACGCGTATGCCTCAAGATCCTTCAGTGGCTTTCCGTTGCTTTTAGGATAGAAACCAAATCTTAACATGCCCTCCAAGTCCTTAGTGATAGGGCCCTTCTGCAAACCCACCAGCCTTCCATTTGTATGTTAATTTTATTTTTTATCACAAAAAAAGTTTTCACACAGTAAAGCCACCTTTTTTTCTTTCGAGGTCGAGTTCTGTGGATCCTCACACATGTACTAATCTTGGAATATCCTGCCCCAGGGCCTTTGCTGACACTTTCCCCTCTACTGTGCATGTTGCTCCCCACCGTGGGCCCGGCTCCCTCAGGGCTCAGCTCAAACCCCTTCCTCCCAGAAGCCTTCTCTGGTCCCCGAGACTAGCTCCGCCCCACTTGCTCCATGCCCTCCTCGCCTGACGCACTTCTGCATCCCATTTTGAGTGCGCATTTTGAGGTTCATTGCTGTGGCACTTAATGAACCCCCCGCACACGCTGGATGGCAACTCCACGAATCCCTTGTTGCGTGCCCAGCGCAGCGCCCCTGCGGGCCCGGCGCGCTGGGAGGCCGCTGAGCGCGGTACAGCACGCCTGATTTTAACATATCGGACACACTCACTTTGAATCCCTCCTTCAGCCCTTTTTGGACAAATCACATAACATCTGGTCTGTTTTTTTTAAAAAATGAGGATTGTGAGCCCCACCTCAGAGGCCTGTAGTCGGGATTAAATGAGATAAGCTCTGTGAAAGCATCTGTCTAACAGGGCTCCTTCCTAAGTGGTCACCTGCATTTTTCTACCCTTGGCTGCTCCCAGTTCACCCCTGGGGTGGGGGGGGAGGGGGGCATTTCCAGAGAAAGGGGCTGGCATCCTCCGGCCACGGCATTGGAATGTCCTTGGTGAGGATTACAAAGCCAGAGCCAGGTCATCGTTTTGCCCTGGGAGCCCCCTGTGTGCTGAAGGGACACAGTGCACTGCAGTTCCTGAGCCGGCACGGGCGCAGTTTCAGCACCTGCTGCTGGGGGACTGCACGCACCTGCCCCTGGGGCCTGGAGGCCCCGGGGGGGGGGGGGGGGGGGGGGGCACGTAGGTGTTAGCAGAGGTGCCAGGCTCTTTAGCGCTGAGCAGGGGGCATGTCAGCCCTGGGGAGGCGGTGGAAAGTTCTCGGGGGCCCTTGGCGGTGGCAGCAGGGCTCCCGCCAGGGCAGGACTGGCCCAGAGGTGCCAGTGAAGGTGGGGGCCACCCAGGGGGCCCGATATTGGGAAGCGCGAAGAGCCTGCCCTGGTGGACGCCCGGCGCCCCGCACTGCGCGGCCTGGAGCAGTGCGCCTCCCGCCCCCACGCACGCCCTCCTCCCCGGTGGAGAAGGCCCCGCCGCCCCCTCCCGCCGATGGCAGGCTGGGGAGGGCGAGTGGAGGCCGCACGGGCTCGGGGGAGAGCCCTGGCCTGGGGAGCTCCCTGACCACCGCCTGTCTTGTTCCCCCTCTCCCCCAATCCTCCGCACAGGAGCGTTCCTTCTGGGAGGACTCCTCTACTCCTGGCAGTTCCCGCACTTCAACGCCCTGAGCTGGGGCCTGCGAGAGGACTACTCCCGCGGAGGCTACCGCATGATGTCCGTCACGCACCCCGCCCTGTGCCGGCGCGTCGCCCTGCGCCACTGCCTGGCCCTGATCGGGCTCTGCACGGCGGCCCCGGCCCTGGACGTCACCACGTGGACCTTCCCGCTCATCTCCCTCCCCATCAACTTGTACATTTCCTACCTCGGCCTCAGGTTCTACAGGGACGCCGACCGGAAGAGCTCCCGCAAGCTGTTCTTCTGCAGCCTCTGGCACCTGCCCCTGCTCCTGCTGCTCCTGCTGACCTGTAAGCGGCCCCCCGGGGGGAAGGGCGACCAGGGGGCGCCCCCAGGCTGAAAGCCACCTGGCTTGGGGGGAGAAAGACAAAAACAAAACATGCAGGACACACACACATATATATATATTTTTTTTTTCTTTGCTGTTAGGCAAGGATATTTTGGTAATTCTGAAGTGCAAGGAGGGAAATCACTTTTGAAACAAGACTGTAAAATAATCTGGTGCTCAATAATCACTTGACAATTTCTTAATGATATCCAAAATGCTTCCCAGATAAGGGAATGGGTTGGCTCAGTAGGTTAATACCTAAGCGTGTTTTCCCCTGGAGGGCTCTCTCTCTGCTTCCTGCAGATGTGCATGCCCGACCTTTCCTCACTCCTCACCGCGCCCCCACGCCTCCCCTGCCAGGCTAAGCCTTATGTGATGGCCACACGAGGTGAGCACTTGGCATCTGATAGCCTTAGTTCTGTGTCCTCAGGTCCCTGAGCTCCACCAGACTTTGATCAGACTTCCTTCACGGGGCCAAGTTGGAGGACATATACCTGGCATGCCACAGCCCGCTTCCCTGTGAACAAGCCAGGGCGCCCAATCCCAACTGTCTCCGCTCCCCTTCCCCCCAACTCTTCCCCCCACACAGTCCCTCAATCAAGAATGGGCCGCTGCCCAGCGCTGAGGGCGAATTCCAAACGGTTGTCTGGGGAACCTCAGATGGGACTGCCAGCCCCACTCCCCTACCCACTACATGTCAGCATTTCTCAAACTCTGGGGAATCAAAGGCATTTTTATAGCTCACTTTAAAATACAGTAGATGTCTGCAGCATTTCCCTCTGGAAGGGTAGCTCTCGACAATGCCAGAAATCCCCCCACCACCCCGGCTCTGACCCTGTTACTTACCTCTTCAGTTGCTGCTGAAGGTTGTAGCTAGTCTTTTTCCAGCCGTGTGAGATGGGAAGTCGGGAGTTGGAGCCAGCTAAGCAGCCCGCAGAGCTCACGTTTCCATCCTCCTATCCCCTCAATTCAGAAAATTAGCTTCCACACTCCACATGTTCAAACAGCTTTAATAGCCCAGCTGGGCTCCCCCGTGGGGACGGTTTCGGTTCGGGGGCTTTGTGAGTGCTGCGAAGCCAGGTGTGGCCGAGGTGGGGGTTCAGTGGGGTTTCCACACACGGTGCCTCTGGCTCCCTCGCCCTGCACCCCTGTGCACGGCACTGCCCTGCAGTCCCTTTTGCCTGGAGGCCTTGAAACTTGGCGGTATATTTTCATTATTCACTTTCTGGAGGCAAGACTGCTCTGTAGAAATTGTTCCCGGGGCTTTAAGTGCCATTTAAACAACCCTTGCAATCTGCCTGTTTTCTCAGACCTTTCTAAAGCGGGAGCATCTGATTCCTGTTTCAGCTTACCTGAAATATTACCTCCTGGCTATATCCAGGTTATTTACTGTGGGGAACTTGGCATAGGAATGTCTGGAAAGAAAATCTACAACTTGTTGCTGCCCTCAGATTTGTAAAATGCATTGATTTTCTTTTCCTTCCACAATAAAACAGTATATAAGAACAGGAGCGTGTGGTGTGATTTTATTTAAATAGAAATCATTCTATGCTGAGTTTGCACAGTTTTTAGTAGAACTGATAGCTCGACCCATTCTTCCGGGCTAGCAGAGGATCCGAGGGCACATATATCGTAAATGTTTTCCAGGGGGTGAAAATGAGCACTTGGGTGTTTGATACCCATTGACACAAAAGAATGATCAGCAAAGGACAATGGCTCATCCCCTCCCTGACCCCACTGTTCTGCTTGGAATCGTCTAGTCTCTCCCGTCTCCTTCCTTCAAACCACCGAAGACATTTTCCTTGAGGCCTGTCATTCTCCTGCTAAAGAATACCAGTGGCAAGCTGTTCGCCTGCCAGAGAAGTCCGCTTCTTAGCAGGGCGCAGAAGCCCTGCACTCAGACCCCAGCTCCTCCAGTTTTCTTGCCACCGTCTTGCCATGTAAAGCGTGCAGCACCACCCCGCGGACTTCCTGCCAACCCCACACCTCCCTGGCAGGCCGCTTGGCCTGAACTCCTCCCAGTACTCAGGGCGAACCCACCCCTTCCTGTCCTGTGCACCCCAGCTTGGATCCACCCCCACCCACTGCCATCGTCCTCCCCCCGCCAAGAGGCCTGCTCACTCAGCAGACTCCTTCCTGTGACTTCATTCCGACATCCACCCAGTCTCTCACCTTGACTGCCAGAAGGACTCTGCTCCTCGGTGCCTCCCAGTTGTGTGAAAACTTTGTCCTCCAAGCCTTCTTTAATTAAAGACAGTTGGGAAATACTGCATTACTACAGCTCCTTCTTGGAGATTACCACTATATGGATGTGCTAAGTCCTCAGGAGACTCAAGCTTAGGAAAAAAAAAAAGTTTGATTTTATTTAACCTTGTATTTCCTAAACCTTCTACTCCAGAACCTTCCCCCTGTGCAAGGGCTGCCTAGCTCTCCTGTGGAATTAGCGGTGGGGAGGGCAGCCAGGAAAGCTCTCGAGACCTGAGCGCCAGTTTTCCCCTGGGTTCCATCAGGCGGCCCAGGGTTTAAGGGTTGAACTAGACCGTACATAAGGTCTCTGCATAAGGGCCACTTGGGGTAAGAGAAGGCATTTGAGATTTGGAATAGAGGATTTAACTCATGCTTTGTTTATTCCATAATACTGCACACAAAATGGAAAGGAAAGGGACACAGCCAGTCCCTCAAATATCCTTTTTTAAAGATTGAATCTCTGCACATTATTTATTCCTCCCAGTTCGGGAAAATTGTAACAATCCCCTTTTAATTTGCTGAAAACCACTCTATTAGTCTGTGGTTGGGGATGAAACCGACCACCTCTTTGTAAGTCTGTGGCTGGGAGGGAGAATGCCATTGCTTCTTCCACGATCTGTTTCTCTCTTCAAAGATAAAAGTGGAATCTGTCTCACCCTGTAGGAGCACCTTCTTGATGACACTATGCCTTGAGTACCCCACACACCAAGGCTGGGCTTCCTTACACCATGAGAGCGGACGCAGAATCGTTGGAAGCTGAGCTTTGCTCTGAGGGTGGAATTTCCCTCTGATCCTTTATCCTTTCTTCTTCATTCCATCCTCCTGTTGGCTTGGCTTGGCTAAGGAAATAGGACTCAACACTTCTTTGCCCAGAGGCCATGCTGGGGACAGTAGCAGAGCTTTTTGTTCCCCTTCCTTGCTGGTTCTGGTGTGATGGAGACTCACTCTTGTGAGTTAAACTGGAACTGGCATCTCTGTCTCCGGAAGTCCCTCCCCTCCCCTCCCTTGGCGTTGGGACATGGGCCACATGATGGGAGAGCCACAGGAGTGGCGCCCCACACAGCTGACTACAGGAGGAACAAATGCCTGCTGGATCTTCCTAAAAATGACATGTTGAGAGTCAAAAGAGAACCCCTCACTTGGCTTGAATGAAGAACTGGATCGGGAGGCTGGCTTGGTTCCTTCTCTAAAATTACAACCTAGTTAGTTATCACCAACAAAGCTCTTAATCTGCTGATGCCGCATTTTCTCCCTGTCTGGTAGGATCAGTGGTGTCAACCAGGCAGGCAACGAAATAAATGCACGTGAAAAACAAAAAGTGTCCAGCAATCGACTTGGATGTTTGGCACACTACTTTTCGTGTTTTCTCACCAGTCTTCAAACATTTTAAATAAAAAGTTTGCCTAGAGTAGAAGCTAAATGATAGCAATATACCTTCTGCTGCTTTGTTGGAAACCCCAATATAAAGGACCTCATGCTAGTCAGATGACAATGTCCGCCATCTTTTGGCCACAATATTCAAATGAAATGTAAGCAAAGGTCTGGATCAAAGAGCCTCTGGTGTCAACCTCATAATTCCGGTTTTGTCACCTTGAATTACTCAGCCCCACATGCACATCCTATAGCACCTGAGAGGCCAGGCAGGACAGTCACCATCACAGGCAGCTGACAGCCCTGAGCTCATATCCTCCTGGAAAGTAAAGACATCTTCCGGTTCTAGTCCCTGCCCCCCAGACAAGGATGATGCTGATTAGCCCAACTTGGATCCACCACCGATACCACCAGGTTGAGCCCTCTGGAAGTTTGTCCCAAGTCCAACCTCTGCTCACCTCCTCCTCTGCCACCAGCTTGGATTGACCCGCCATCCCTCCCAAGGCAAGTGCCTCAGCCCTCCTCGTTTATCTTCCTCTGCCAACTTGCTCCCCCTCCTCTAACATTTTTCATAGGGTAGCCAGCCTGATCCTTCTAAAATATCAGTCAGAGCCTCTCAGTCTCCTGCTTTCAACCCTCCAAATGCTTCCCTTCACACCTTAACGCTGTGAAAAAGGAAACACGAGTCCTTACAGCGGCCCTCGAAACCCCATGAGATCAGGCCCTGCTCCACTCTCGTCGGAGACCTTCGCCTCCTGCCCCACAGGGGCTGGCTTTTTCCTCGAAGACTAAGCATGCCTGGCTTCTATGGGGCAGCCCTGCTTCCTGCTCCCTCCCTCTGGAGCCCGTCCCCATCTCATGGACCACATCCCAGTGTCCTTGAAATGACACCCCCTTCAAGAAGCCTTCTTCCCTGGCCACCCTACCAAGTAGCCTCCCCCAGCACAGGCAGCCCTGATGACTTCCTTGCCACGCCTGCTATTGTCTTCCTAACGTTTATTGCTGTTGGGCGTTCTGTGCCTAGTCATATTTGTTTTGTGACCTACCTGTGTCACTTGTCTTCCCACTCAGTTATAAGCTCCACGAAGCTAAGGACTGTCTTCTCACTGCTCTATCTCCGACAACTAGAACGATGCTCGGCGCAGAGGAGGTGCTCAGTGAATAGGTGGGTGAAAAGGAGATCCAGCGTGGCCTGGGTTATATGCAGTGTCATGTGACCAGAGAGACAAAGTCTGTGAGCCAGAGGTAAAAGTGAACTGATCGGGAAAGACGCCCACAATAGGGGGTTTGGGACAGCATCCCCACGGATAGAATCCCTGCCCGCAGGACCCGGCCATGGGACTTCACCGGCCAGACGGTAGTCTAAGGCTTCCAGGCCACAGAGCCGCAACAGCCTACTTGTTTGTGGAATTTTCCTTCTCTAACTTCAAACCGTCACTGTCCCACTCTACGACCACCACCCCAAGCTAGTCCCCTTCCTGCTGTATTTGTCTCCCATAGCACCTAGAAATACGTGACAAGGTGACAGGCATATCCATACACACGCCCCCGCCCCCACTGGAATTCAAGCCCTGAAGTAGAAAGGTCTGTTTTCTCCCTGCTTTCTGCACGAGAACGGAAGGCGGTCAGCAAGTGGCCACATGGGGGCGCTCTCCCAATGGCCTCGGCTCCAGGGGAAAGGCTGGAGGCCGAGAAGGCAGGAGTGCAGGAGCCCCCGGGGAGAGGAGACCGCCCGGTTTCCCATGGGCGCACGGCCCGTGTGACTGAGGCAGGGAGAGAGTCGTCGTCCATCTGTTCTGTGAAACAAACGCCCAGATTTCAGCCAAGACGCTAGCCAGTTAGGACCATGTCTTCCTGGTCCCAGGCATTTTGCCGGGCTTGGTTTTCTGAGTTGTGGTAAGTTTTCGTCTCTGCCTGTATCTTCGGGGACATCTCGGCTCAGCCACTCAGTAGCCGAGAGTCCTTGGCCAAGGGAATTCCGCTGACTTCTTGGGTGCCTAATCACCGTTGCTTATTTCCCCCTTCCTCAAATACCATAGCACAGAACCTGGTGTCCATCTTCACCTGCACCCTTGATCGCCTTGCACTAGGCTCATGATCGCAAGTCTTTCCCGCCAGCTACGAGCTCGGCTATCACCTCCTGCGTGGCTGAGAGCCAGCAGGCATCGAGGTCAGCTTCAGTCAAAAACCTGGGGACCTGGAAAGTGGACCCCGAGCGCAGAGAAGGTCGAGAAGGAAGGTGGGCCCCAGCCGGGTGGGTGAAGCGTGCCCTCGGGGTTCCTGGGAAAGCCGGTCTGTCCTCACCAGCAGGCGGCGCTGCAGGCCGGGGCACTTCCAGAAACTGCCTTTGGCTGACAGACAGCTGGGAACACAGCTGGGACTGTCAGGAGCAGGAAGAGAGGAGGAGAAATGGGAGGAGAGCAAAGGAACTCATTTGTTTGAGTAACCCCCACACCACCCCAAACACCTAAAGAAAGGCAAGGCACCCAAGGCAAACAAACAATCTGGGAGAAGATCAGCAGAGCAAACACAAACAGACGCCCCACCCCACCCCTCCCCAGCTTCAACAAACAGACAAACACAAAAACGAGGCCCCGCAAACCAAAACAAAGCATCAAATGAGAGGAGAAGCACCGTGCCCTCACCTCGGGGCTGGGTTAACTCCACAGCCATTTTTTCAATTATTCTCCCAAGTGATTATCAAAGGTCAGCTAAGTGTGTGTGATAAAGAGGAGAGCCAAGCTGCCGCCTGACCCCAGGAGACTGCTCTGGGCAGATGCTCAAACTGGGAGTCCAGAGAGGGCGTGGGGCGGAGAAGGGGGCGCCACGCTCCTCCCCCAGGACCCCTGGGCAGCCCTGACCATCTCCAGACCCCGCTGCCTGACCTTGGGTTGCCTCTGCTCAGGCTTCCTGGCCTCTCCTCAGCCTCTGCTTCTCCGCGGTCCTGGTTCTTGAGTCTCTTGACCTGAATCTTCCAGTCCTCTCTCCAGGGCCCCGTCCAGGGCTCTCTGGCCGCAGGCCCTCGCTTGCTACCAAAAGGAGAGGAGCCCAGGTGATGAGAACCGAGCCTGGCCCGTGGCTCTCCCACGCCCCACGCACATGGTCTTCTGTGTGAGACTGGCTAGTGCCAATGCCTCACTTCACTTGTTTTCTGTGCTCAAGGGAAAGAATTCAGCCTCGTCTGTTGATGAAAACGTGCAGGGCAGGCATGGAGGGGAGGAGGCAGCGGGACGAGGGTGAGCAAAGACCCGTGTGCAGAGCATGATGTGTTCGGGAGATCAGTTCTCCATGGCAGGCGGGGAGATGGAGGAGGAGAGGGGGGAAGGAGACAGAGGGGCAGGTGGGGAGATGGAGGAGGAAAGGGGGGAAGAGACAGAGGGGCAGGCGGGGAGATGGAGGAGGAAAGGGGGGAAGAGACAGAGGGGCAGGCGGGGAGATGGAGGAGGAAAGGGGGGAAGAGACAGAGGGGCAGGCGGGGAGATGGAGGAGGAGAGGAGGGAGAGACAGAGGGGCCGATCGGGCAGATTTTATGTGCCTACCCTGAAGGCAATGGGGGGCCACTGCAGAGTCTTAAGCAGAAACATAGCACAATGGTGTTTGTGCTTTAGCATGAAAACTCAGGCAATCAAGGGGAAGGCAGACTGGAAGAATTGGGGAGACCAGTGTGCATTATGGGTCTGCCCTGGAGCAGGCGTGATGGGGGGGGAGCAGGGAGGGCAGGCGGGCGTCCACGGGCCTGGTGGGTCGAAGACCTAAAACCTTCCCAGGATTCTGCCTTGAATGGCACGGTGGTGCCCTTCACTGAGAGGGGCGTCCCTCGCCCATTTTTCGTGTCCCCTGTGCGTCCTTTGCTGTGGGCACTGAGGTCCCAGGCTGCAGGCATCACCCCCTGTGACAGCGCCAGGCTGCCACAGCCTGCTCCCCACTGCCCGGGCATACCAATCCTCCCCACACCAAGACGCAGCCCGCTGGCCACCGGAGCCCCTGCCTGGAGCCTTCCCACTGCCCCACCCTGGAGAAGGCGCTTCCGGGGCCAGGCCTAGCTGCTGTCGCCCAGGATGGTGCAGTGTGCGCTGCAGAACCAGCATGATTACGGTGACGGACACTGGGAGCTTACAGCGTGACCCCAGGACCACCCTCAGCCCAGGCCTCCGCCCGAACGCGCTTGAAGCAGGAGTTGCTGCCCATCCTCCCATCCTGCCCCGTCCTCCCCTCCTCCTCCCACCCTCCCCCATCCCCCTCCCTCCCATCCCCCTCCTTCCCCCTGCCACCCCCCTCCCCATCCCCCTCCCACCCTCCTCCCCCTCCCCCACCATCCTCCTCCATCCCCCTCCATCCCCCTCCATCCCCCTCCCCATCCTCCTCCCACTCTCCTCCCCATCCTCCACCATCCCCCTCCATACCCCTCCTTCCCCCTCCCCATCCTTCTCCCACCCTCCTCCCATCCTCCCCAATCCCCCTACATCCCTCACCATCCTTCCATCCCCTCCCCATCCCCCTCCATTCTCCTCCATTCTCCTCCATCCCCCTCCATCCCCCTCCATCCCCCACCATCCTCCTCCTCTCTCCATTCTGCTCCCTAAACACTGAGTCTCTTCAATCTGAATGACTCACTAGCCTATTCAGTCAGAGGAACTGAATTAATTTTTCAAATGGGAAGAATGGGACCGGTTACCCTAATGCCTACCCACATTGCGGCCAATATCCAGGCCCCTCAGGCTGCCTTTTGGCACCTGGTCAACTTTGAAATATAGGTCATCTGCCCAGACTGGGAGAAAAATTCCTCCCTGCTAAGTCCTAACTGTATACAGTGAATCGCATAGTCAAGTATATGCTCATTTGCTAATGGTTTACCAGCCTTCCTGTGTCAATTTGAATTTGCAATTATGAGTGACAGGAAACCCATCTTAAACTGGCTTAATCAAGAAAAGAAATACATTGGTTAATGTAACTGAAAGATCCAGAATCAGGCTTCAGGCACGGCTTGATCTAGGGGCAGGTTGATCTCTCATTTCCTTGCTGTTAGCACCACTCTTGGCCAGCTCCCTCCCCTTCAGACACCAAGATCCCTTAAGCAATCATTCATTCCTTTAGTCCAAATATTTATTCACAGCCTACCTTGTGCGAGGTGCCACCCCAGGTGATAGGGGTGCAGCAGCGAACAAAATATGCCCTCATGGAGCTGCCATTCTGGTGTATATGCCTAAAATATCTAGAAGAACATGAAAAACACCAGTGACTGTGGTCACTTCTGGGGTGGAGTCCTGGTTGGCTGAGAAACAGCCAACCTCGTAAGAAATGGGGAGGCTGATAGCTCAGACAAAGCCCCTGGAATCAGACAAAAGTCCTAATTGGCCTGATTTGGAGTTCCCTTCCTGACCCACCGACCCTGCCAGGCTCCCGCCAGTCAGAGCTCATGGCTTGGGAAACTTGACCGAAAGCGGGTAGGGGAAGGGAAAACACCTTCTAATGTGGTCCTTAGAAGACTTTGGGATCAGGAGCTCTGAAGAAGTACGCCCACCGCTGGAGTCCCAGGAAAGGGTCCAAGGCTTTGACAAGGGGGGGGGGGGCTGCAAAGGCAAGGCCCTATTGCTGTGCAGACCCTCAGACTTGCCCACCCCAAAACCAAGTTGCCAGGGAGCAGGTGTAGCTCAGTGGTTGAGCACCTGCTTCCCATGTACAAGGTCCTGGGTTCAATCTCTGGTACCTCCTAAAAAAAAAAAACTAAAATAAAATAAAATTTTTAAAAAATTCTACAAAACCAAGTTGCCAAGCAGAGCGTCCTGCCCACATCAGGGGGGGCCTGACCTTCTCACACCGGTGTCCCCCGCTCCTGGGAAAGATGGACCACATCTGTGTGCAAGCCCGGGTAAAGCTGAGCTCATTCGAAGGCCTTTACCAAGATGGCAGCCCAGGGCATTTGGCTCCCTGTTCATCTCTTTTCACCAACACCAACCATTCCCCTCCCAGTCAGGAAGACAGGGGAGCCTCCTCGGGGCTAGAGCCAAGCACATCAAGAGCACTTGGATCAGCACATTTGAGCATGAGTACCTTCTTCTTTTAAATAAATGGTGGCTCAGAAGACCCTTCCAGAGCTCGACATGGGGCAGCGAAGTCCCGTTCTCACCATTGCCCCCACACCTTGATTTTAACTTGCCACCGTTTCTGCGGGGAGAGAAGGGCAAAGAGGCACCTCCCTGCCGGCCCAGGGCTCATCCCCAGACTCCCGGGAAACAGGAGCACATCCGCCACAGCCACAGGGGTGCCCCTCGCCCTCAGAACTGTCCAGAACTCCCCAGAATTGTTCTCGCTCTCTCATCTAGAAAGGGACACTGGCGCATTCTCTGTGAAGTATTTTAATGCTAATTTGTTTAGTCAAAAAGAGGAGCCCAAACAGATGTGGGCCATTTGGTGGGGATGTAGTTCATTTGTTAGCAAGTGCGAAAGACTCCTTGACAGGATATTAAATATTACCTTGGCTATTCACAAACACTTCATATTTCAAGAAAGGAAGGGAGGCAAAGGCTGCATCCAATAAATTAGCCTTTCAAAGAGGCAGAAAGAGGCAAACATTTGATAAATCTCCGTCACTGTACTGGGAGATCAAAGGCCCAAACATATGTATTTACGCAACTGGCATTCCAGCAGACAACTCTAACAAACCGAGGTCTCTGATGCCTTGAGAAAGAGAGAATTAGGCGATTCTGATCTGTCATTAGCTGGATCTCTCCAGAGAGGCAGGGGGGGAGCGGGCGGCTGAGGGATGGGGCCGGCCGGCCCGCCAGTGGGGGAGGACCAGGCTGGGAAGGGGCCCCTGTCCTGCCCTTGGTCTAGGAGATGGTGCCATCTGGTCCCCAAGACTGCACCGTGATGAAGGCCACTTCCAGACAGGCGTGACTGTGGAGGTGCTCATAGCCCCTGACGTCAAGGTGAAGGGCACTGGCCGCTGGGGAGCCTGGGCTCTCTGTCAGCCCTCTGCATGGGCCTCTCAGCAAGGCCTGATCTTCAGCTTGCTTGAGAATCGACCGAGCCTTCCCTGTGGTCTCTGCATTAGACAGGTCAGAAGTTCTTGTCCCTTGAACCACCTGTGTCATCGGAAAACCCTGCAGTCTCACCACGTAGTTCCTAGCGTCCACCATGAGCGTCAGTGCTTGAGGGTAGGGGGCTCCCCAGGCCCCTCGTTGCAAGGCTGCTTGGCCTGGGCAGAGCCATCCTTTCCAGCTTCAACAGAAGGGCGTGCATGAGCTGATAATGAGTAAAGGAACTGCGCTCGGCTGGAAAGATGGGAAAGACTCGCTGCGAAGACCAAGCAGAACCTGCCTAGGGGTGGGGCAGGCAACGGAAAGGCAGCTGGGCTTCTTTGTTTAAAAGAAAACCAGGACATGGCGTTCCCCCCCATTCCTAGCTTACTGTCCAGCTCAGTCATTCCTTAGAATCATCCCTTGGTAGGTACCGACTCCCCTGCTTGCTGGGCCAAAACCTCAACCCTGGTTGGAGCCACCTTTCTGCCTACTCCCTTTTGCTCCCAACCAGCCGAAGGGTAGCTGGAGAGAAGCCTCCAGCCCGCAGATGGGCCTCTCTCCAATTCGTGACCAAGAATTTCAAGTCAGGTCTTGATGCCACCAGGACCTATCCCAGGTCCCTCATTCTTCTCTTAGGCACACATGTCACACATCCTCCTCTCTCCACACACCCTATACCTCCACCCCAGTCTCCATCTCAGCCAAGGACCTGCTTCCTACTACACTGAGAATTGGAAACACTCCAAACCGAATGTCCGCAGACCCCTTCCACGTCTACCCGCCTTCCAGCATCTGTTCACACATGAACTCTCCCTACCCCTGCCTACATCCAGCCATTCTGCTTGTGCATTTAATCTCCTCTCTTCTCATCTGTTCAAAGACCTTACTCCAGGAATTCTCCTGTCTCTCCCCTACAGCATTAATTTCCTATTTTCTACTGGGTCTTTTCTCTAAATGCACAAAACATGCTATTTCTCCCATTTAAAACAAATAAAACCTCTTGACTCCACTTCCTCTGCTAGCTAACAACCCATTTCCTTGACTCTTGACTCCCTTTTGCAGCAAGATTCTCAAGAGTTTTCTGCACTTGCTATGTTTAATTACCCTCCTCTCATTCTCTTAAACATGCCAACCAAGCTTCTGCTCCCACCACTCCATTAGAACTGTTCTTATCAAGGTCACCAACGACCTCTGCATTGCTAAATCCAATGGGCAATTCCCAGTCCTCATCTTACATGAACCATCAGCAGCCTTTGAACCGAAGGAGCACTTTCTCCTCCTTATTTACTGTTACCCTTGGTTTCTGGTATACCATGCTTGGTGTCCTTGCTTCTTCATTGGTTGCTCTTTTTCAGTAGGCATTGCAGCTCTTCCTTTTCTCCTTTAATCTCTTGATGTTGGAGGGCTCCAGAGTTCAGTCCTTGGTCCTCTCCTACTTTTTGTCTCTACTCATCCCCTTGGTGAAATCAGGGATTGAAATATTATGTGTATCCCTCCAGCCTAACTCCAGACTTGTGTATCCAACTGTGTCTTAAGCGTTCCCATTTTGGTTTCTAGCAGGTATTACAAACTCTACATGCCCCAACTGAACTTCTGATCTTCCCCATTTATCTACTCCATCCACCACCTTTCAATCTTGGGGGATGGCAACTCCATCCTTCCATTTGGTTGACAAAAAAACATGACCCCCCTCTCTTTCTTTCATACCCCATGTTGAATATTTCAGAAAATCCTGCTGACTCTACCTTCAAAATGTATCCAGAAACCAGCCATTTCTCACCATCTGTACAGCATCATGAGGTCCAACCACCATCATCTGTGGCCTGGACTGTGGCAGCAGTTCTCTTTGCTCCTACCCTTCTACACTGTGGTAGATTGAATCATGTACCCCAACAAAAGACATCTTCTTAACCTAAGTCTGCATTCCTGTGGGTGTGAACCTATTGTAAATTGGAACTTTCAAAGATGTTATTAAGGAGTGGCCAATTCGGAAAAGGGTGTGCTTTAATCTGTATTACTGGAAGCCTTCTAAAGAGAGGAAATTTGATAGCAGTTAGAGAACCCAGAACACACAGAAGTCAGAAGTCAAGGAAAACCTCAGGAAGAAGCCAGAAGACATAAAAGCAAGAGAGAAGAGAGAGTGCAATCACCATGTGGGCTGCCATCCCCAGAATGCTACCAATGCCAGGAGAAAGCACGACATTGCCGGCATCTTAATTTTGGATATCTAGCCTCCCAAACCATGACACTATGAATGCTTGTTGCTTATGCTAACCCACGGTGTGGTATTTGTCATAGCAGCTCTGGCAAACTTATATACCCCCTGACAGTCTATTTATTCATAACACAACAGCTGGAGAAATCATTTTACGTCAGAAACCAGTTCCGGCCACTTCTCTGCTCTATACCCTGCAATGGGTGCCCAAGCTTATGCAGTCGATGGCCTACAAAGCCCCACATGCTTTAGTGCCCATTACCCACCTGACCTCATTTCCCCATGCTTCCCCCTGCTGTCTCTACCTCAGCCACTCTGACCTCCTTACTCTTCTTAAAACAAACCAGATTCACTTTAGCCTTAGGGCCCTTGCTAACACCAGTTCCTCTACCTGAAACTCTTTCTCCAGATGTCCATACGACTAACTCTCTCCCTCTTTCAAATCTCACCTCAGGGACCATCCTTTTCCATTCTGCCACCCAACCCTGCCCCTGTACCACACTTAGGATCCCCTTGACTTTGCGCTCTACTTTTTTCCTCCACATAGTACTTAGTACCCTCTAAAATTCTATATAATTTACTTCTTTATAATGTTCAGATTGTCTGTCTCCCTCATCCCTTTCTTTCCTCATTCGATTCTTAGTGCATTAGGACAAGTATCTTCAACTATTTAGAATACTTTTTGGTTCCACATTCCTAGAGCAATACCAGCCCATTGTAGATCCTCAGTAAATAGTTACTGAATGAATAATGTTGACATAGTAGGGAATCTTCTGATGAGAAAATGTTTTCATAAGAGGTATTAGTTTTCTATTACTGCCTTATAAATTACCTTGAGCTTAAAGCAGCCAGTTTATGCTAGTTCACATTTATTATCTCACAGTTTCCATGGGTCAGGAGTCCAGGCACAGCCTAGCCAGGTCCTCTGCTCAAGATGGAGTCATGGTCTCATCAGAGGGTCCATGGGAGAAAGATCCCCCTTCAAGCTCTTTCAGGCTGTTGGCAGAATTCACCGCCTTGTGGTCTTCGGGCTGCACTCCCTGTTTCCTTGCTGGCACCAGTTGGGGCTGCTCTCCACTTCTAGAGGCTGCCCACAGATCCTTACCTCACATGGCCCTTTCCAAAGACCCCCTCTTGACATGAGAGTTTACTCCTCCCTGCATAGCCATGAAGGAAGAAGCTCTCCAGTGCAAGGCTTAACATAATCCTAGGAGCGCATCCCATCACCTTCCATGTTCTATTGTTTAGAAGCAAGTCACAAGGCCCATCCACTCTTTTCAGGGGTAGAAGATTATACAGGGCATGACTGGGGGGCCAGCCTAAACTCCACATTGTCATATAAATTTCTACTTCACCTCTTACCACTACCCCTACAGCCTCTCTTTCTCCCTGATATTGCCTCCTTGGTTTTCAAAAAAAAAAAAAAAAAGATTTTGGAAAGTGCTTCAGTTAGGATGAGCTAGGTTATGCTACAGTAAACAAATACCTCAAATATTATTGATTTAATTAATTTTTTTAAAGATGTGGCTCAAACCACATGTCCATTACAGGAGTGCTCAGGTCTCTTCTTTATGTCCCCAGACTCTGGAAATCAGACTGTGGCATAGCCACCATCTTAAATGGAGTTGTTTACTGTGGCAAAGGGAAAAAGAAGCCGAGAAGTCTCTCACTGGCATTTCAGTGCTCCTGTTGGCAAATGTTGCCCAGCATTTCCATCAGAATTCCCAAGCCAATTCCCCAGGTGCTAATATGTACAACCTGCTATTCTTGGGGACAAAAGCTGAGAGAGTGGGAGAGCAGCCCCCATGATGGCCACAGGAGCCCTCTTTGACAAGTGGCAAAGAAGGAGCTTGTCAATAAAATAAATTCAAATAAGGAAAGATACGTGGAGGACACTTAATGTAAAGCAGATAAGAGTTTCAGAGCCCTTGACTGACGGAGGCTGCACAGTGTCCAACTGCAAGGTAAAATATCCAAGATTATAAATAGACTATTCAGTGATTGATAGTAATGAAAAATTAATAAAGGGTGAGTAACTGTGCCTAAGTGTGCTTGCTTCTTTAGAGTTACCATTTTTCATTTGTGTTCGCATGTTTTTTTTTTATCGTGCCACAAATGTCAAAACTTTTAACTTCCAAAGTGTTTTGCTACCATTGTTAATAAACTCTCATTGCTTGTGAAGAAGGCAATTGGTACCCAGAAAGGAATATTATAAATGACACTTCTTAAAAGGTCTGGGTCAGAGTGAGCTAGGGGCACAGCTGGGACATTGGCATCTTTATTACATGGTAATATAGTGGCTCATTAAATGTTGCCTTTGGTATCTTAGAACTAACTTAGCCTATAGGATTATGGTATTACGGAAACTGAGAGTTTTTCCGAAGACCTGCTGGACAGACAAAAATATACATCTGATACAAAATCTAAAATTTCTTTCAACTCATACTCTTAAATGTTGCACTCATGCCCACCCTTGTGGAAGAGAAATGTCTGTTTACTCCACCCTTGTGAATTACCCTGTTAGATCTTTATTCATAACCAAATATTGCTCCAATTCCATTGTGACTCAAAATTTGAAATTGTCTTGGAAAGATTCAACAACAGTGACAGACCTGGTTGTTGGATGTGATCCTAACTCTGCTATTGACATACCAGGGAAGGCACCTGTGCTTCCTCAAGGGTCATCTTCTGCCTTCTACTAAATGGGTGTGATGGTTGTTAAGGTGGACAAACTACATCCATTCTGCTCCGACTGATTAGACTTCCAGCCCAGTCTTTGCAATCCCACTTGGTTTGCAAGGAATTGGTTAAGGGATGGCCATGTGACTCCATCCTGGCAGGTAAGACCTGGAAAGAGTACGTGAGGTGGCTTCAGGCCATGGTCTTCTCATTTGTGAAAAAAAGTGATTTTAAAAAAAGGAGGGGTGGCCCCTCTTCTTCCTCTGGGGGCATTGTGGTAACTAAACAGGATGCAGGGGAGAGCAGAGCCCGGAGACCTCCAGTGAAAAACAAAACCAGAACCTCTGGGCTTATTATCTGAGATAATAAACTGCTTGAAAAAAGAAAAAGAAAACAATTAGAGTAAGGGCTTTTCAGCTCTTAGCAGCCAAAACCATCCTACTTGATAACATGAAGGGTAATTTATGTACAGGTTCTTTACCTTTCTCCGTATGATGTCCATCATTTCCACAGGGGTACTCTTGTGAGCTCCAAAGAATGTTCCAAAAGCTCTGGTCCTGGTGCCACTTTTACCAGCCCCTGTGGACCAGAGGCCAATGAGTGCAGATGGCCAGGCAGCTTCCTCCAAACACTTGGTGATGGAATATGCTGAGCCATTTGGCCGATCTTTTCTGAGATCACAGGCCAGCACTCACCATCTGTGGCATTAGCTATTGCCCATCATCTTGATTTATAAAATGTCCACTAGGATTTTCCCACCTAATTACTTTGGATCTGAAATGGTCACTTCAATGATTACAGTTCCTGATACACAGATGGATGCAGCTGGAGGGTTAGCACAAGAGTAAAGGGAAGCAAGAATGGATTTGGGGCCTGTCAGCCTGCTTGGTTACTTGGACAGAAATCTTTTTCTTTTTCTTTTTTTATCTGATGGGATAGGTTGCAGTTTTCTTGGCTGCTTTCTAGGTCTTAGAACAGGGTTTCCCAGCCTCAGCACTACTGCTATTTGGACCAAATAGTTCTTTGTTGTGAGAACTGTCTTGTGCACCATGGGATGTTTAGCAGCATCGTTGGCATCTACCCACCAGATGCCAGGAGAAACCCTCCAGGCAAGACAACCAAAGTCGTTTCCGGACATTACCTAATGTTCCCTGGGAGGATAATCACCCCCAGTGAGAACCACTCCCTTAGAAGGACTCTTGAATCTGGAGTAGTGGACACCCTGTTATTTTTTCCACCAAGCCACCCATTGCCTTTCCTCTGTTTGTTACATCCTCACTTTGCCGTGCAGGATGACCCTTCTACCTCAGTCCACAGGGCGTGCATAGGACTGGCTCTAACCCAGACCCAACAGGGGACCTGTTACCTGGGCTTGATCAGTGAGACTAGAGCATCCTTTGACCACAGTGACCTGTTCAGATCACTCATCCAGGCCAATGAGCTTCAGGGCTAGGGCTTAGATTTGAACCATTGGTCTCACACTTATGAGAACAAAAGCCTGGAGTTGCCGGCTGCCATCTTGCCATCTCAAAGATGCGGGCTCTCTTAGAAAGCAGCCAACACAGCAGAGAGTAGAGCAGAGAGACAAGAAGGGACTAGGGAGGTCCCGATGACACATCCGAACCCCTGAATCCAGCAATGCCCGATGCCAAGTCTTACCAATGGGCTTTCGTTCACATGAGCCAATCAACTTCTTTGGGCCCGCAGGCCATTTTGTGCTGGGTTTCTGACACTTGGGTTCAATTCGGGTTGATCTGTCTACAGTCTATGACCTTGCTTCAATTCCGGGTATCCGCAGGTGTGGGCTGGAGATCACCTGGGTGATTACCCTTTTCCCTTGGCTGGTTTCTCTGCCTTCAGGCTATTCTCAAGGAGGCTTCAGGTTGAAAAGGAGGCTGAGGATGAAGAGAGGAGTTCAGTTTAGAGGACGTGGGATCATTTTCCTTAGAGCCTGGAGAGGAGCGTAAAACTATGTGAAGATGGGTTTTGGCAGAGAAGTGTGTAAGTGGGAGTCTGACTCAAGCTGTCTCTCCCTTATCTTTTTTTAAAATATATATATACATATATTTTTTTAAAATTATTTTTATATCCCCCCCCCCTTGCGGCTTGCTTGCTGTCTGCTCTCTGTGTCCATTCGCTGCGTACTCTTCTGTGTTTTCACTTGTCTCCCTTTCCCTTTTTGTTGGGTCACCTTGCTGAGGTGGCTCTCCATGACTCTCGAGCCAGGCGGCACTCCGCATCATGCGGGCGAGTCTACTCTCACAAGGAGGTCCCTTGCGGGCGAGTCTACTCTCACAAGGAGGTCCCGGGACGCGAACCCAGGGCCGCCCGTGTGGTAGACGGGAGCCCAACTGATTGAGCCACAGCCGCTTCCCCTCTCCCTTGTCTTTTTATGTGTCTCCCATGTAAGTGAAGCCACTTGACTGAGAAGGGACGATGGTGGTTTGGAAAGTTTCAGTGGAATGAGTTAGGTACCCAAATGTGAGGATTTTAGTAAAGTATTTATCTAATTAAGAATGACTCAGTAACGTCTGGGTGTGCTTTTGCGGGCACCTTTGATATCTTTATATCATGCCTAAGTGTGACCAGACCTGCCTGGACAGAAATTGCCTCTGCTGGAAAAGAAAACATTTATATGTAAATAGTATAGATCCCCCCGCTCCCTGCCCCCCCCCCCCAAGCACCCTCTTACTTGATGGTGGGCAGCTGGTGTTCCTTCAGACAACCTGGCAAGGCTTCCTATGTCTACAGTAGTAGATTCATCTATTTTGAGAATCTGCTGAAAGATGTGCCACCAGAAAATGACCTATCCCCTCACAATTTCGCAAATAATTTCTGAGCATTTCTGGCTCTCCTGAAGCTTATCCACGGATTCCCTAAAGCAGTCGGGCAGACTGCTTCCAGAGTTTCAAAGAGCGTGTGACTCATCCGCACCAGCCCAGGGGCAGAAAAATGCTTTGGGAGTCGGACAGATCCTACTCTAATTCTGCTTCTGCCCCTTGGCTGGTGTGGCCCTGGGCACGGGTTCCACCCCTCCAAGCTCCTCCCCGCCCCGACTCTGATATGGGAAAAAACAACCCCTGTCCACTCAGAAGACGGCAGGAGAGGCTAGATTAAATAATTCATCTTCTCTCCCCGCTATAGTGCTGCCTCCCTAAACTTATCATTTGACTAATGATTTTGCTCAATTGCCCAATTGTTTTGGCCTAATACTGCACAGCCAGAGGCTATAAAGTAGAACAAGATTAAAAAAAAAAAAAAAAAGCCTGGGTGCTCGGGGCGTGGGCGCTGCCGGGTGGGGCTGGCTTTCGCTGTTGGCGTCAGCACCCATTCCAGGCAGGCGGCCTAGAGTGGGTGCTGAGGCGTGATCCCCGCTCCTCCTACCTCCACAGGTGCCCAAACCTACCCTCGCTCTTTCCCACTAAAAGCATGCCTGCGGCGTTGGCTCCTTGCATTCCTGCTCTGGGATTTCGAGAGTGAGCCTTTGCGTCTCACGGGAATCACAGCGCCGTCCGCGGAACGTGGTCATTGAACTGACTTCTGGACCTCCTGGTCCCAGTCCCTTGCCATCGGCCCACTTTTTGCTTCTTATCCATGGAGTTAGCTGCTGTTTCCTTTTGTACAAAAGCCTGTTAAAGGAGTTGAAGTTGGCTGTTATTCCTTGCACCCAAACCCTTCTCTTTATGGCCCCGGGGGAACCCCCATTCTGTAGAGGTAAACCCTCCTTTACCTTAAACCTCCTCCTTCCTCTTCCAGCCCCCCTAAGGGCATGCGTAGGGAGGCCCCACCCCGCAGTGTTATGGAGATCCAACAGAAGAGGGGAGCAGCAGCCTTCTCCACGTCCAGCCACTCGGTGCCGCTTCCCATTATTATCCCGTGCCGCTCTAGCCAAGCCTCTGTTTATTCTTCCTGCATCATCCCTGCTCCCATGCCCTTCCCACCAGGAGTCGGCTCCTGTCCACCCTGTGTGTATCCTCCTTCTCCTTCATCCCCTGCCGTAATCCGCATTGACAACAGCATCCATTTTTAATGAACCGGCGGCTCCTTTTGATCTCACCCTCTTCAGCCCCCCCTTGTTGGATTTCCACCCCCTTTGCGCGCCTGCCGCGCTCAAGCACGCCTCCGCCCTTAGATTTGCTTCTTCGCTCCAACCAGGTCCAGAGGAAGAGTTCTCCAGGCCGCAAACTGCGTGCGCCTCGACGTGCTCCGCCGCCTCCTTTTCCGCGGTCTCTCGGTGGCCGCCCCTCTGTGCCTCACCACCCTCCTTCAATGCGGGTGACACCCCACACGGCGGGGGGTGGGACTTCGCTTCCTGAGTGGCCAAGGAGGGGACAGATGATGAACCCCGGGAGCATGAGACACGAGAGGAGGAGACCAGGCAGGTGAACCCCCGGCACCCCACTCCCAGGCCCTCCTTCCAGCACTCCCGAGAAGCCCTGCCTGCCCAGTGAGCAGCTGCTCTCCTCAGAGCTCCCACGTGCCACACCACCAGCGCGACACCTCCCAGCGCTCCTTCCCCGCCCCACTTCCTCTCCCCTCATAAACAGCTGGCCCCTTAATCCACGTCTCAGGCATTGTTTTCGGAAGACCTGGGCCAAGACTCCTGCCTGCTGTGCCCCGCGTTTCCATCGAAAGGGAAACGGCGCACAAGCTGCTCCTTGTGTACCACTCACCCAGGCGCCCAGACCACGTCGATGGAAGGGGACGTCTGAAGGGTGCCCCGTACCTGCCAGGGCTCTGGGACCACAGCCCTGCCCGACGGGGGAAGGCGGAACCGGGAGTGACTCACTGAGACAACCGGGGTATCTGTCTGAAGCTGTAGGTAGAGAACCCCCAAATGAGGGAAGCAGCCACGTCAGGAGAAGCCGGAAGGCAGAGAGTGGGGCAGCCGGCGTGTGGCCATGGGTGGATGGCTACCTGGAGAGGTATTTGGGTGACTATAAAAAGTGCTTTGCGTGCCTTCCCCGCCCTGGAATCCCTATAATAAACATCTATGACCTCATTCCTTTCAGCCTAAAAGAGTACAATTCATACAATCTCCTGGAGCCCCCTCTAAACGTGCTCTTAGAATCACTGGGCACTTACTCGTTGCACCATTGTGCCCTTCCCCCAATGAGCCACTCTGGGCTGCAATTGAGTCACTGTCTCCCAAGTCTACCTGATCAAACCCTTCCGCCTACCAGCGTCACCGTCCCTGGCTTCCATGTCCTCTCAGCCTACATCCCAGAAGGATTTTCTAGGTCACTCCGTGGATTCACAGATCCTTCTTCCCTCTAATTTTGCCATGCCTTCCCAGGGAGGAGAGCGCTAGCACACTCTAAGCGTCTCCTACATGCCAGTAGGCACTGGGGATATTACAGCAATAGAGAAAGATGCAGACCCAGCCCCCGTGCTACTTCCCCTCCAGTGGAAGAGACCAGTAAACAAATAATGGAGACGGTTGAGAATTTTAATAAGTGCCATGAACAGTGTGGGGGGCTAATATATCATAGGTGATGGTGGGGACTGGACGAGGCCTGGGGATATTTGAGTGGGGCGTGAAGGCTGGAAAGCAGCAAGTCATGAAAAGAGTGGGGGGAAGGATGCCACGGAAAAGGAGGGCACTGGGAAAGACCGTGATGTAGGAAAGTGCTTCAAGTGCTGAAAGGAGACCGCGGAACCTCCAGGGCCATGAGTAAGGGGAGGAAGACCAAGACGAGGTAGGGGAGCTGGACAGGGGTCAGGTCATGCACGGCCTTGGTGGCCAGTTCAAGTTCAATGGGAAGCCTCTGAGGAGCAAGAGTCAGAGGAGTGACAGGATCCTATTCCCCTCGAGTGTCGCTTTCTGTGTGTGGAGAGCTGATTGAAGGGCGGGATGCGTGAAAGCAGGAAGGCTGGCTAGGAGGCCATTCACTGAAGGCCCAGGAGAAACATCACAAGGTGGTGGTGGTGGAGACGCAGAGATGGACAAGGGAGATGTGGGTACGTTGTGGGGGAGGATGTGACTGACCTTCCTGATGGCCTGGATTGGATGGGCCAGGGAGAAAGGAAAGGAAGGGCTTAAGGACAGTGCCTCGTTTCAGATTTGAATAGATGGGATGCCATTTCCTGGGGAGAGGCACGTTTGAGGGGAGGGAATCAAGCGTTCTCTTGATTTACTCTGAAATATCCATAGGACTCAGAGGTGGCAGTGTTGGGTAGGGACTAGGAGGCGTGAGGCTGTGATTCTGAGGTGTGTTCTAAGACGGGATGCATGCATAAAGAAGAAAATTAACAACCCAAGCAAGGAGTGTGTGTGCAAGCAGGAGCCCGTGCATGTCCTCACAGTATATGCATGAGCTTCATGTCCACGGGAATTGGTGAGATCTCGCCTGGGAAGAGGAAAAGATGAGGGAGCCTCAACCTAATGCTCACAGGCCAAGCAGAAGAGGAGACCTAGCAAAGGAACCGCCAGACATTAGCTGGACACTGAAAAGTGTCCGGGTCAGAACCCCAGAGCCCGGATTCATGGAAACAAACTTTCTCCAGAATTACCTAACGGGATCTAACTGCTTGAATCATGACTTCAGTTAGTATCCGTCTTTATTCTCAGGAGGCACTGAGGCCAAAGGCAAATGGAGGGTCATGAAATGCAAGGTCATCAGATCCTTCCTGGATGGGGCAAACAGATCTTCCAGATCTCTGCTCCTGTAATGCCACCCCACTGGGCAGAGGTTATTCAGGCTTCCTCAGTTGTCTCAGGAAATACCTGTTTGTGACTGCGCTGCAGAAGGAATATGGGAAGGTGAGGGTAGGATATACGGCAGTCTTGATCTTCACCTGAATTCACTTTTTTGTGTTCATGTATTCAATCAGTTTGCCTTTGCCCCTTGTATAGTGAATATATAAAACTTTCTAATATCTGCACTTAATGGTATCTAGATATTACATAGATTGTACATTGTAAACCATATGAGGGCATGAACTTGGTCTTCTGTTTCCAACAGTGTCTGTGTGGGTAGCACAGCCGGTAGCCCACAGGAGGAGCTCACTCAAGGACGAATGGAGGAATAAACAAACAGAAGAAGGCAGCTCTGAGCTAGTGAAGGATCCAGGAATTCAATTTCCTTTAGAATCTGGGGGTGGGGAGAGCTAAAGCAGACAATAGACTGGCATTATCCATGTGAGTGTTTAAATGCCCATTAATTAAGTTATTGCTCTAATACAACAACCAGGATGCTTTAATTATCTTGATTTGAGCAACCACAAATTGCCAGCCACTTGCTGTGGGTCTGGGATTGTGCTATGCCCCAGTTGGCAGGATTGGAGGAGGATTTACAAAGAAGTCAAAGAGGTGGTCCCTGGATGGTAAGATGCATGCATAGAGAAGAAAATCAACAGTCCAAGCGAGGAGTGTGTGTGCAAGAAGCAGTCTGTGCATCTCTCAAAGAGACTTCTGGATGAAGTGAGGGGACCTTCAGCAAGTCACTTCACGTTTTTGAAACCATTTTCTCTTCTGTAAGAGTTGTGCTTTGACTCAGTGCACCCAGAAGTCCTTTGGACTCTGTGTCATTTGCTCTTTGCCTTCAGGAACTATCTAGAAGGAACAGAGGTGTGTGGAGTCAGAGGTTAGAATTTGGAGTTCCACAGATAGAATCTACAGGGCAGACTGGTGTTGGGGCCCCAAATTAATGCCTCCCCCCGGGCTCTTTTAAAATTTTATTTTGAATTGGCAACATTTAAAATCAGCTACTATTTGAAACTCAGGTGGTTTCACATAAACATCCAGATACTCATCTTTGCTGGGAAAATCAGAAGATCCGAGAACCCTGGGCAATGCCAGCCCAGAGGCAAGGTGCCACTTTCTAATGTACCTCAGTCCTCACGGTTTTTCTTACCTGGCCTCTATGTCTGTGGATCAATTTTCAGAATGGGATCACTCACAGGAGGAATTCACAATGTATCCTGAAGTCAAGTGCCTCTCAGGGTGTGTGTCTGTTGGGGGCAGAGAAGCACATGCCCTAGGGGGGTGTATCAGAATATCCGGGTGTGTTTTCCAATCCCAGACATTCTGCACCCTCTCCCTGTGCCTTTAGCTGAGAATCACTGTCCTAAGTGGCAGGACAGGTGAGAGCACGTGGGGCAGGTAAGATGTGAGCAGTGAACAAGGCAGTAATGATAAGAAGAGCTGGATTCCCGGGCTGCCTGTGAGAGGCAGCATTTTACAAGCACTACAACCCTGTTACAGGTTGAATCATGTCCTCCTCAAAGACAAGTTCAAGTCCTAAAACCCCAGTCCTGTGGATAAGAGCCCACTTACAAATAGGGTCCCTGAAGGTGTTATTCAGGTGAAGACAAACTCAAGTAAGAAGGGCCTAAATTCAGTGTGACCGAAGTCCTACTTGGACACAACAGATAGCAGGAGACGGAAGCAGTCGGCCATGTGACGGAGGCAGAGATGGAATTAAGCCAACAAGCCACCACTAGAATGTGGCAGACCTCAGAAGAAACCTGGTCCTACTGACCCCTTGATTTCAGACTTCCAGCCTCCCCATCTGTAAGACAATCAGTTGCTGTTGTTTAAGCAGGTCTGTGGTATTTGTTACAGCAGCCCTGGCAAACCAAGACAAACTGCTTTTGACAGATGGAAACTGAGGCATGGAGAAGTTAATAACATTCCTAGGAGTCCTGGGATGGCAAGTGACGGGGACCAAATTTGAACCCAGATAGTCTCCCATCAGATGAAACCCAGGTTGAGAGCCACAGGCACCAGCACACCACCAAGAAGAACCACTGAAGAGCTTTGAGTGGGAACGTGACTAGGAGAAATTCTCTGTTTTAGCAAGATAATCCTGGCTGGGCAGCACAGCGCCCATTGATGGTAACGGCTGGGAAAAAAAACTGTTTCCAGCAAAGCCCTCTTTCCATTAGAATCCTGGAGACAAATTTGTAAGGAAACTAAATGTCTTATACGCCAGCCTCACTTTCAGTAGAATCACACTGGTGCTTTTGCCACGACCAGCTAGAAATGGGGTTGACAGTCTGGTAAATGCCTCTGGAAGTCAAAAAGCTGGGCAGAGCATGAGCAGAGACAAAGCCCACCACTCAGGAACTGAACTAATTCCACAGACGGCTTATGAAAGAGCATCATTTTATACTCACACAGCTTACCTCACCAAAAGTACCAGACATCCCTAGTTCAAGCTTGTCTCCCCAAAGTTCAAACTTAAGCAATTTGTGAATGTGCTAATGAAGTCAATGGGAAAGTAGTATTCCTGGGATGGCCAATTTTTCCACAATGCACTTAGAAAAGTGAGGGAGACTGGTCGAGCATTTATGACGACAGGAAACGCACTTATCTATTACTTCAGCCTGTTTGCTGACTGCTGGGAATTGAAAATGATGGATAGGTTACGAAGGTGATTTCCAGAGGGAGGAAGAGTGGAAAATGGAAAAGAATGCTCAGAAATGATGGAGGAGAAAGCATCAATAGGAAAATGAATGCTGAGGGATATGAGCTGTGGGAGTAAAGGGACAGCGAAGAATAATACGGAAACCTCTGGAACCAGCAGCACTTTGGGTGAGAAATGGGGCAAGGGATAGAAGGCATTTATTTCCTTTTATTAAAATTGGGTTGGAGAGCCTGGTGGCTATCCACAAAAGCAGTGCAGCCAACACCTGGCTGCAGGGAAAATTCCAGAGTGAACATGTTTCAGGCTTTAGAAAAGATCCCAAATTATATTACAATGGGTTTGGTTTGAGGAAAATTGCCAGGACAGCTAAGAGTTGAATTGTGTCACTTCCCACCCTCCCACCCCCAATATATGTTCCAGTTCTAGTCCCTGGTCCTGTGGATGTGAACTTATTTGTAAATAAGGTCTTTGAAAAAGACCTCATAAGGAAAGGAAATCTGAACACAAAGAGACAAAGGGAAACAGAGACAGCCATGTGACCGAGGCAGAGCTCGAATGATGGTGCCACAATCCAAGGAATGCCACGGGTTGCTGGCCACCCACCAGAAGCCAGGGGAGAGGCATGTATTCTCCCCTTTAAGAGGAAGCATGGCCCGGCCAAGGCCTTGATTTTGAACTTCTGGCCCCCAGAAGTACTTTGTTGCAGTAGCTCTGACAAACTAAGACAATGACTTTAGCAAGTCTGTGGTTGTTGGTCAACAACATACTATGGCCAACGACTTCTTGCCACTTAACAGGAGTCAAATTAAACTATGTGATAAATGTATGCAGACATTGGGGAGATAGCTTATATGAACCACGGATAGCCCCCGATACCTCTGGAGACCTTCTGTTCGATCAAAACAAGAAGATTCCTTTTTAACCAGGAAGTAAGCAGAATTTGGTTCAAAGGCTCTCAGACTGCCACCTGCCACTTGAAATGCTCTTTCAATTCCCTGAGCAATTTACTGTAGGGCATTTGAATCCTGTGTGTGGTTTCTACCATTTTCTAACCACGATCTCTCTCTTGTGAAGGAAGAGATCAGTCTCTAAAGATGACTCTTCAGCACAGACCTGGCTGCATAGGTATTTGTCAGCCTTTATGTCTGTGATGGTGGATGTGGATAAAAGGTTCCATTTTGATGACTGGAGAACACACATAAGTCAAGATCCTAATGGCATTTGCTAGGAAATTTGGATTTTGGTTCAATTTTTTAATTTAAATGTTGAAGTGACTGAAAATTCTTCATCAGTGGTGGTACAGATGAGTCTGCTATCCTATAAACTGGACCCCAGTAAAGTAAAACATTCTCTAAGGCAGTAGTTCTCAAATGAGAGCAGGCATGCGTTCATCTGGAGAGCTGTTATGGCGCTGCCTGCCCTAGAGTGTCTGGCTGTATTTCTAACAAGTTCCCCGGTGATGCTGATACTGCCGGGCGGAGGACCACACTTTAAGAACGGCTGTCCCAAGGGCTCCATAAAATACATGTTTCTTCTTTTAAAAACAATGGGGATTTGCTTGAATTTTCTAGACCAACCCATGGTACCTTTGTAGAAATAGCCACATTCTCAATACAGTGGAGTTTATTTGCTAAACTTGTATAATATGTCTGGCATATTATTAGCCATATGTGCGCTTTTAATTTTATCCTCACAGGTGGCATTCATTCATTCATTTAACAAATACATATTGGCAGCCAATGATATGCAAGCCACTCTGCTAGGTGTTCAATGTTCTTAGTGAGGAAGAAAGATGACACGGTGTGTGAACACCAAAATAACAACATAGTTAAAGCTGCCGAAAGTAATGAAAAGAAAAAAGTGGAGTTGAGGTAGGGAATTCCTGCGTTAGATAAAGTGGTCAGAAAAGGACGAAGGAGTGACATTTAAGCTGAGATCTGAAGATTGAGAAGGAACCAGCCCTGTAAGAGTGAGGGGAAAGCATTACAAGGAGAGGAATTGCCATGTGCCAAGGCTCCGTGGTGAGGGAGTGCTGGGGGTATTAGTAGCTGAGAAAGACCAGCATGGCTGGATGGTAGTGATCAAGTGGAATTTGGAACAAGACAAGTGTGGAAAGGTCAGTTAGGAGCTGGAGCGGGGAAGGGTTTTGTATAGGGTGGTAAAGGGTGAAGATTTTATTTTAAGTATGTTGGGAAGATACCGTTGGTTTCTAAGCAGAAAAAGGAATATGGTCCAGTTTTTGAAAGCATCTTCTGATGGTCACTGGAAGGTGAGATGGATTTGCCAGACTGTTGCCCAAGACCAGGGAAGAGAAGGTGGAGGCTCGGACTGGGATGGTAGCAATAGTGAGGAAGAGAAGAGATTCAAAGCGTGTGTTGTGTGGAGTGGAAAAGAGTTACTGGCAGACTGAATATGAAAAGAAGGAAAAGTCAGGAGCTGTGACCTTAGGGAAGGGAAGCAGCCACCCCTTGACGCCCCAGTCAAGAGGGGGCTTAGGGCATAAATATCTGTAACTCAGCCCCCCCACCCCTCCCATTCCTTGCCCCTTGGCCAAAGGGCAAGGGAACCTCGGGGGGGTCCACAGCAGTTGCAGGATGGAGGATGACACCAGTTACCAATCGGGCCATCACACTTCCCTTTTTATCTGTATAAAGAGGAAGCTCACCCCTCTTGTGTGGTTGGTAGCGATTGTCCCATAAATGGCAGTGCCTTCCGTGGATGAGGCGCTGCACGGAGCCCCAGCAGCGGGGTCCAACTGTGGCGGATCCGTGCCGGCTCCCCAAGGAGCTCAGGGCAGGGCAGCGGCGTTGCTCTCGGTGCAGCTCTCCAGCACGCTGACGATGGATTTCCCAGGCAGCCGCGGAGCTGGGCGCACGCCCACTTCGGGCCAGTAGCTCCGCGCGCGCTGAGTCGCCTGTCGGAGGAGAAGGGAGTGCAGCGGTGGGCAAGACTCCCCGCAGGTTCGGCAGCGGCTTGGATGGAGCCCCTCTCCTGGCGCGCTAGCGAGGTGCGGGGACGCCAGCTCCATTCCCCGCCGCCGGAGCTGCGAGGTCGGCTCGAGAGCGCTCCCGCGCGGGCGGGCAGGGAACCGCCGCTGCGCCGCCCGCCTTTCACCTCCCGCCGCCAGGAGGAGGGCGGGCGCAACTCGCAGCTGTGACCCCCCCCGAGGGTCGCCTCGCTGGCGGGGGTCGCGGGAGGTGGTTACAGGTTCCGGGGGCAGGAACTGGGGCTCCGGGCCACCGGCTCAGCGACCCCAGGAAATGCCTCCTTCGCGGTTCAGCAGAGAGCAGAGGGGGGGCATGGACCGGGAAGGCTGGCAGGGGGCTCGAGCAGCTGCAGTGGCCTCCCCTCGCGAGCCAGGAATCGGAAACGTTTCAGGCGGAAAATGCCGTGGGGGGTATTTTGGCTCAACTCCCCCACTTTACAGATGGGGAAATGGGAGGGCCAGGGACTGACCAGATTGGGGTCGCACAGCGGGTGTTTGGAAGCAGGACTGGGGAGGGGGGAAAGGAAGGAGCTCCCTAAGGCGGCCCTGTGCTCCTCCGCCCCCCAGATTAGGGCCCTCTGGGGCCCTAGGCGCGCACTCCTCGTTCGGTAATCCACCCTAACCAAATGAAGCTAAACCCTACAGGTGTGCTGAAACGGACTGCGTTCCTTCCCAGATTTTCCAAGCGCAGATATTTCGAGCTAGTTTCTCAAAAGTAAACCTTTCTTTAGCTTTTGGTGGCAGTGCTTTGGGGAACCGCACACCCCTGAGCAATGAATGTTTAATAAGGGCAGCGGTGCCAACTGGGCTCCCAATCCGCGTCGCCACCAGCCCGGTCCCGGGGTGAGCCTCGAGTTCTGCATCTCGAGAATGGGCCCGTGGGAGAGATGACGTTTGCCAAGGGCCGAACCCAGAGCGCCGCGGCGCGTGGGGATTGCCGGGCGCGGCCTGAGGCTCCCGAGCGCAACGGGCGGACCAGCCGGGTGGGCGAAAAACGCTGGGCGGAGGCCAGGCCCTGCTCCTGCGTCGCTGTCGCGCCCGCAGCGTCGCCGCCCAGGTCCCAGGGCCGACCGGCAGAGGCTCCGCGTCTCACCGCGAGGAGAAACCGCGCGCATTGTCCTGGCTGCGTGGATTGAAGGAGCGCCCGGGTGGAACCCAGTGGCGACTTGGCTCCCGAGCGCTCAGCTCAGTGGGGCACCCCAGGCAATTTCTGATGCCCTTGTTTTGCTTCTATTCTCTCCCTCCTCTCACCCCCAGAAAAAAAAAATCCCTAATCTCCCGGCCTCGGTTTGCAATCCCTTTTTTTTTTTTTTTTTTCCAATCAGGACCTAGCAAACTCTGTCTCCAGACGGAGAACATTTTCATTAAGATTAGGATGTAGTCACGCCCAAGCCTGAAGTCAGCCACAGAGAAGCTGCAATTGGCCTGATCACACACAAAACGTGAAGCACCACCATTGTTTAAAAATTCCGCAAAAGCCAACAAACCCATAGACAACTAAAGATCGAAGACAGTAACTTCACATCTCCCCTAAATAGCGTGGCTTTTAAGACACACTCTTCGGAGACACTAACATTTCTTCTTCACATTTTCAAAATAAGAAGACGCGGCCAGTGCGCACTAATAGATTTGTTCTCGTTTTAACCATTAAATGAGGTAGAAAATGAAGGGCGAAGAAGTCACCTCCGAAGAATAGACTACACCCCAGCGAAAGAAGGAAAGAGCTGGAAGGAAATCCTCCCTGCGAATAGAAGAGAGGGAGGAAAAGGCAATGCCTAAATTATTTGCCCCTCAACAGTTTTGTAGCTCAAGGTAGTCGCGAACAGACCACGTGGAGGACGGCGGCGGCCCCGCTGAGCGCGTGGTTGCGTGGGTCAAGTCATTCGAACCCTCCCGGGTCCTCGCCGCCCCCTTTCTGGCAGGTGTTGGGGCCGGAGGTGCTAACGGCAGACTGGCTTTCCTGTGGAGCGGGACCGGAGCCGGGGTGAGGCTGCGGGGACGCGCGGACACTTGGGGACATGTATCAGGAAGGAAGTGAGAGTGGTAGGGGACAGCGCGGCCGAGGGGCCAGGGCTCAGGTCGGTTCCGCCGCACGCGCCTGTCCCGACCGGCGAAATCCAGCGTGGGCGGCGGTGCCTGGTGAGTCACGTCGTGGGCGACACTCAGTCCCCCCGGGCTGCGTCGGAATCAGAGTCGGAAGGAAAGTTGTGTGCGGGACCCGCGCGTCTGCGGGCGGTGGAGGCCCGCTGGTCCTGCGGAAGCCGGGTTGCAGGCTCCGGAAACTTTCAGAGCACGACGACGAGGAACGTGAGGGGCCCAAGCCTCCTAATTGCAAACGCCGGGGCCAGGATTCCGCAGGGCGCTGCACCCCCGGCCCGCTCTCCCCCGCCACCGCGTGCAAACCCTGCGCCCCCGCCCCCGCCGGGTCTCTTTGTCGGAGAACTGGGAGAGCGGTTTCGAGTGGACTTTGGCTATTAAATAAGTACAACTCAGCGATCGATTGGCTCCAAGTTGACGTTTGACTTAAAAAAAAAAAAAAAACGGCGGTTGAGGAAAACATCTAATAATCCCCTGTCACAGGTCACTAAACTAAATTGCCACTCAAAGAAAGACCTTTTCTAAACTCAAGGGGAGTGTCGGCTTTAATATTTTTCCAGGGAAAAGGGAATACAGAAAGTTTTCTCAAACCTAATGCCCCCAGCAAACCCGTAGCCGGATAAAACTTTCTACGTGTGAATCTCACACTCACTTTTTGACCAGGAAACTTTTACGAGATTCCGTCTCCCTGTTAATTTCTCCCTTCCCGTGTGTTGACCTTTTCTGGGCAGTTTGGGCGGTTGGGAAGGTTTACTTGGGGACAGTTAAGCCGATCAACTCCTGGCAAAGAATAAGGTGAGACTTTTATTTGTATCTACATGGTAAGGCTGAGAGTTCCCATCGCGCTTTCCACTCTAACTTCCTAAACCGGTCCGAAAGGGCCCCTCCAAGTCCTCGCCTTGGGATGAGCGGGTTTGGGGGTTGAGAGCATCTGCCGCCTGGCTCTCCCTTTTGCAGTCTCCTCCCCATCCCGCAACGCACAGTCGTCACGAGCCCGCCCGCGAAACCTCTGGATGGGGATTTGTGTCCCGACATCTGGGCAGCTACGGCCGAGGCCGGTTTCCGAGGAAGGAGTGCGGAAATGCGCGCTGGTGCCGGGCGCGGCATCCGAGGGGCCGGACCTCTCCCAGAGCCGGGTCTCTCCAGCATCCTTCCACCATCTGCTCCGGTCGCCAGCCGGTTGGCTCCGCCCCTCTGCGCCCGCCCCTTGCCCTGTAACCAATAGCAATACCCCCCAAAGCTCGCCACCTCCCCGAACCCTTTCCACACCCCCCTGTCCCGGGAGTGGGTTGGCTGCCGAGCCCTGCTCGAAGCGCCGGTATTTGCTTGGCGCTCGGGATTCCTGGTAGGTGGAGCTGCCCGTCACTCTGGAAGGCCGAGCCCGCCCACTCCACCTCGGTGCCGGGCTCCCTTCCTGCGCAGTTCCCCTCCACAGCCTCCGCGGGGAAGTGCCGGGGCTGCTCTCGAGGCTCAGTTCCCAGGAGCGCGAGGAGGCAGCCCCGGCGAGCGAGCGTGCGCGCCCTCTGGAGTGGCCAGGGCGCGGGAGCGCAGCGTTCTCCCGGCCCGGAGCGGGGCGTCGCGCCCCAGGAGCCGTCCCTGCGCCAGCGGTGGCCGCCGCCCCGACTTTCCGTTCCAGTTGCGGCTCCTCCCCGGGCAACATGTCAAGAGCCGCCGCCGCCACCTGGGGAAGAACAGCAGCAGCGGCGGCCGCGGGCGCGCGGGGCCAATAAGCCCAGCAGCCCGGGCGTCCGGCTGACCCACTCTGCGCTCGCTGCTCCCGCGGACCCGCGCCATGTGCTGAGCCATGCCTCTCGCCGTGCCCGCGGGCAGCGCATGGGGCAGCGCCTGAGCGGCAGCCGATCCTGCCTCGATGTCCCCGGCCGGCTCCTGCCGCAGCCGCCGCCGCCCGCGCCGCCGGTGAGGAGGAAGCTTGCGCTGCTCTTCGCCATGCTCTGCGTCTGGCTCTACCTGTTCCTCTACTCGTGCGCCGGCTCGTGCGCCGCGGCGCCGGGGCTGCTGCTACTGGGCTCGGGGGCGCGCGGAGCCCACGCCCCACCAGCCCTGGCCACCGTCCCCGACGGGACGCCCCCCAGGCTGCCGTTTCGAACGCCGCCAACCACCCCGCTGGCTGCGGTCAGGGAGGCGGCCGAGGGCGCCGAGAGCCAGGAGGAGCAGAGTCCGGAGGCGCCGGACTCCCCCAGCCCCATCTCTAGCTTCTTCAGTGGGTCCGGGAGCAAGCAGCTGCCGCAGGCCATCATCATCGGCGTGAAGAAGGGCGGCACGCGGGCGCTGCTCGAGTTCCTGCGCGTGCACCCGGACGTGCGCGCCGTGGGCGCCGAGCCTCACTTCTTCGACCGCAGCTACGACAAGGGCCTCGCCTGGTACCGGTGAGTTTCCCCGCGAGGGGCTGGGGTAGATAGCCCGCGGCGATCCCGCAGCGCTCAGCTCTTTCCTCACCCGGGAGGGGAGCGAAACGTGGCATGTGCTGGGGAAGTGGCAGGGGCACCGCTGCGGACCACCGGGGGCAGGGAGAGGCCTGAAACTACCGCACGGTGCGGGCCGGCAGCGCAGTGCCTCCTACCCCTGTTCCCACCCGCGCAGTCCGGGGCTTCGCTCTCCCCGCAACCCACAGAAACTTCTCGCCGAGCGCTGGCAGCTCAGTGGTCTACCGTGCCCGAGAATTGCGATCTCGCGGCAAAGAAGCGCGGCGGCAACTGGGACGGAACACAGGGGGCGCACGACCCTCTAACCGTGGCCGTGCCCCATGCGAATCAATCCAGTGTCGTTCATATTTTCTTTTTCTTCTCGGAGCCTGGCGGGAGTGTTCTGCGCCCTGCTAGTCGCGTTCCTCGCCGTTGATCAACTTGGATAGCAGCTTCTGCTCCCTTGATGGAGATGGGGTCCGGGGGGGGTGGGGTGGGAAGGCGCGACGTTTGGCCGAGGCCGCGGAGAGCCTGTTAACTTTATTGTTAGAGTCTTCCTTCTTGTCGGAACCCGAGGCGGGTCAGGACCCGCTTGGCGGGCGAGCCTCCTGGGCTCTGGAGGGTGAGCGGGGCGCGCCGGCGGGCGCGCGGAGCGTGGAGCGGTGCTGGTCCCTGTCGGGCAAAGGCGCGCACTGCAGCCGCCGGGAGCCGCGCGCGGCTTTGCACGCTTCGCAGCGCCACGAGCAGGGATGCGTGTTTCTGCGGGTCCTTTCGCACGCCGGGGTGTAAAGAATATTTGGCGTCCAGGGGTTACGAAATGCGGGTTGCGTCGATACCGTCGGTCCCGGAAACTTCGTCCTCGGGTTGGGTCGTCAGTCCTGTTTCAGAGGGACAGCGGGCCCGGGTCACGATCACCACCCCGGTACCGCCTACCGCAGCTAGTGGTTTTTGGAGTGAGCTGCTGGGTTGACCCGGGTGGGGCGCAGGTGGTCGCGACTCCGGCCTGTGGCAACCGCGTCTGGGAGCAGAGCCCACCACCGGTCCCCGCCGCTCTCTGCGGTCGTCCCCTCGCCCTCGCGAGCCTGACTGTCTGGGGCCCCAGCACCCTCTCCTGGCCCAGTCAGCCGCAGAGGATATCGAGAATTCGAAAAACAAAAGGGGAGAGGCGAACAAGACCCCACCCTCTGCCCCCACCCCCTTTCGGGAAGGGGAGAGGATGGAGGATAAAAAGGGCCAAAAGTCGAGAATGTGCGGTTGAGCCAGCAGAGAAAACCGCTCCCTTCCCAGCCTCGCCCCTCCCCCCATTGTCTTTAATGATCTTATTATGGTCAGGAGTTGTCCAAGTCTTGAGGTTTAGCCACCCGTGACAGTCACCCTTCCCACCGTTTCCAGGCGGTGAACACGGTGGTGAAGAACGGGGCCCGGGAGCCCGCCGCCTGGACTCCAGTCGCGGCCCGGGTGCGGCCCCTCGAGTCTCCGCGCGCTCGCCTGCGCAGTGGGGGGTAACGCGCGTCCTGGGCGGCGCGGAGGAAACGCGCTGGTGGATTAGGTGCCTGGCACCTGGGGGGCCTCTAATGGTGCGCCAGTGCGATCGCGTGTGTTGGGGTTGGTTTTCCCACCGCCACCGCCGCTCCGCCTCCCGGGAGGGTGCCTCTTCCGGGGACGGCAGGCTGGGACTAGCGCCCTTCCAGGTGGAAGCCGCCAGAGCCCCGAGGCAGCCCGGGACCTTCTGAGATCAGACGCACTTGGGGCCGGGTTGCGAGGAGCTGGCAGGAAACTGAGCGCACCCTGTCAAGCGGCTCTGAGAAGCACCCGGGGCTGGCTGTGGAAATCCCCACGGGAAGATCCGAGCGGCCTCCGAGGCGGCCGCCCTCCACCTGTCACGTGCCTTGTGATCGGTTCCAAAAGGAAGAAGCAGAGCCGAGTCGCGCAGGAGGCCCTCGCCGCGAGCCTGCAGCGGGGAGGGCGGCCCGGGAGCCGCGCGCGGGGCCGGCGCCGGGGGGCCGCGGGAGGCGGCAGCTTTGTCACCCTCCGGGTCACCTCCCCAACCCGTGAGCCGAACTGTCGAGACGAGGAGGCGCAGGGCCCGGGGCGGTGCCCCCCCGCTCGCCCCAAACGCGCCTGCAGGGTCAGTGGATTTCGCTGAGGGCGGGGGTGGAGGTGAGCGTATTTTAAATACCATCTGCATAATTGAAAGTGTTTAATTAAAAATATCCTGGATGTCTGCAAATGGGCGGGCTTCACAGTTATTTTGAAGGCGGCCGTTTTAACTTTGAACAGATCACCCCCGGCGAGGAGACCTGGGACCCCGGGCCCTTTACGTAAAATCCGGTACCCAGGGAGGCCCTCGTTCCGGCGCCTTGGCCTGAATCTGCTGCTCCCCTGAAGTTTGCCGGGTGGTTCTTCGCGCTCGGTGCGTCCCTACAGCAGTCGATTGGAGCGTAAATAATCATCAGCCAGAGAGAGTTGCCGGTCAGAAAGTGGTTAAAACAAGCCCTCAGCACTGGAGAACAGGAGAGCTGGGAGACATTTTGGAGGCATTTAGGCCAAGAAAAAAATTCGGGCCTGGAGGGCCAGCAACGTCGTGTTTGAGAACCAGGCCTGGACCGTGACTGCGCCTGCCCGACCTAATGTGTTTAACTGGTCGATCCGCAGTCTCGAAAGTGGCCTGATCAGTGGCCCAAAAGCTGGGTGGATTTGCAGGGAGCTTGGGAAAATTCAATTGTAGCTCCTTCCACTGGGCAGAAAGAGACAACAGCAGCCACAGCAGGAAAGGTCGTGGTGGGTTGGAGAGCTTTTCTGCTCGGTTAACCCGCTGCAAAAACTCAGGCACTTAATACATGCTGTTCATCTGCCCAGGACCTGTTTGTTTTAGTCTGGGATTAGGACTCTTCTGGTTTACCTTTTCGTTAATTATCCAGCTCTTGCAAGAATCGCCTCCTCCTAGACATAGCAGGTGCTAAGGAGGACCTCACGGATGGCTTATGAGGACTATCTGGTGCCACTGTTTTATTACCTAGGTGTAAGGGTAACTGAGAATTTTGGGGCTATGATGAGGGAGAATTTCACGTCTTCAGTAGTGGAGAAAACACTGATCCCATACATTTAGGCTCAGAATATTGATTTAAACTGGGACTGGTCTCAAATGAAATATATACATCCTATAATAAATTTCTCATTGGGGTTTGGCTTATGTTTAGATAGTGGTATTTCTCAGAAGAACAAGTTTGCATACATTTTAATGACCTCAGTTTGGGAATCAAGTCAGCCAAACAGTTTCTGATTATTTTTTGATACAAAATGTGCATTTGATTTGGGCAAAAAGTTATTCTTCTCCTGTTGACTCTCCTATCCCTTTTTGGTGGTACGAAGTTATCTGACACTGTAAAGCTGTGTCCCCGTTAAACACAGTTGTGGGTGTGTGTGTGTGATGGCAGCTAACACTGAGCGTTTTCCCTGTGTGCCAGTCACTGTTTGAAGTTTTACAGAATTAACAAATTTAATCCTCATTACAACCCTGCGAAGTAGGTACTCGTACAGATGAGGAAACACAGGCATAGAAAGGCTAAGTAGCTTGCCCAAGGTCTTCCAGGTAGAAAGTGGCAGAACAAATATACCAATCCAGGAAACCCTCTTCAGAGCTTCTGCTCACGTGACCAAAGTGTGATGTTAGCCCTCTTTGATGAGTTCAAACCTGGGTTAGCTTCCAAGAGCTTGACTGTTCTCTGCAGTGCCTCCACCGACTTCAGTAGAGATTGCTCACTTTGTCATTCACTTTCAAAGAATATGAACCCCAGAACAGGCAACGTACTAAATCCAAAGTTGGTTTAGAACCAGAGTAAGGATAATTACATCACTGGGGCAACTTCATGTCTCTGCATAGGACAGTTAGAATCAAAAGAGTAGTGAAAATGACAAAAATGTCCCTCAAGTAGAAAGACCTAGAAAAACTAATGTGTGTCTCTGCTGAGGAAAAGAGATTGATTCCCTTCCATATGCCCTTTTCTTTTAGGTCAGGCATTGGAAGAGATAGGGTTAAGTGGCATGTTTCAAAACTTGCTGGAATTTACTCATTTTTAAAAGTACAGTGCTCCCAATAGAGACTGAATACTTAACTCACACTTTTTAACCAGAAGACAATTAAAGCTAACACTTTGGGCAGATGTCTATAGAATAAGATTCTAAAACTGGATAACTCTGGAAATCTCTCCTGAAAGCTATCTGAAAATAGCAACTCTTCCTATATTTTTAATTTAACATCTGATGAGAAAACTAAATTTTTTCTTATTTTCTGAGCCTGTTTCCTAAAACCTAGTGACAAAGATCATTACTGTCTACACTGAGGGCAATTTAAGATAAGATCAGATTGGGGACAATCTCTTTTGAAGTAATTACACTTTCTCAATCCTGGAATTTAGAGCAAATATGCAGTTCACCTACAAGCTACTCTGGTGAAGATCAAAAACTCTACATTTATATGCGACAAGTTGAAATACAAACCATCATGTTAAGAAACTGTCAAGATTTATTAGCGAGACAGTGTAAGCATGTGTTGAACTCTGTTTTTAATTAGGCACCTAAATTAGACCATAAAATGGTTGATTAATCTTTTACAAGTTGAGAGGGAAATATAACATAAATTAACCCAATCATAAGTGTTTTCCCAGATGATCTGAGTTAATAAAATAGTCAATATTTAATACCAAGCTATTTTTTTAGATAAATAAAATGCTGATGTATATGAATTAAATTATACTTAATTGTTTTCAAGATAATACATTATTATTGAACAGGTCTCTAAAAATGAGTTAGCAGCCCATGTCTTAAAAAAATACTTATCAAGAGAAGACTATAATTAGAAATTAAATGTTGGTTAAACTAGATTTTACTTTTTTAATGGAGCTCAATTATTAAAAATTTATAGTTGAATATAGACTAAAATTTATAAGAGAGATTTTTCCCAGCTGAGGTTATATTGTTTGAAATTTTAGTGACATGCCATAGCTTCTGGGGTTTTTTTTTTTTTTTTTGGGTGGGGGGAGTTGTTTGAAGAAAGTGAAAATATTTGATATTTTGAAAAATCATATTACAGACCCTCATTCCAAATATGTACACTAATTTAGCTTTTTGTTTAAAACACATTGAAGTATATAAGGATTCCTGATTACACAACGTGACCCTTTGCATCATTAAAATGTAGAATTAAAAGAGCACCAGGAATTTAAAAACAAACAAAAAACTTACCAGTCAGCTAGTGTCATGAATCAGGGAGGTGGCATTTATTTAAAGCTTCACAACTGAAATACAAGACCAACGCTGCTTGCAGACTACTTTCTATGTCAGTTGATTTTGTTTTTAATACTTTATGCTCTGACTCTATGAACGTGGAAATTGAGTGGATTCACACAGAAACACAAAATATCCACTCTGAAGGCAGAGCATAATGAGCATTTCTTGTGCTGTGAATAGAGTCAGTTTCCAAATAAGGTGCTACTCTCTCATTTATAGTGGGCGATTTCACATAGTTAGTGAGACTTCAGTCCTAAGGCTGTTGACTAGACAGGAATCCCAGCAAAATGAATTCCCCAAGCACGGGGCATATGTTCAGTGCTAAGGAATACAATATGTTGCCCACCTCGAATTAAAACATTTGCCATGTCTGAAAAGAAATGAGATACTGCTGTGTTTGACAACTAATTTTAAATTGAGTATGAAACTTTTTTTTTTTTTAAATTTATAAGACATTACCTTGCTCGGGCTCCCATATTCCTCCCAAACTATAACAAAACCAAATAAAACTAATGTTAGCATATGCTGATTTTTATTTCTGATTTTTTTCATACCAAGAGGTAATGTTTGGGGGAAAAGTTTAGGATCTGAGAAACATTACCATTTTAATAACGGATGGTAAATAATTTCCTTTGCAGCCAAGAGGTTGTGTGTAAAATACTGCTAATGTTAATACAGCCCACTATTAGTTTTCTTGGCACATGGTTAAGATTGATATTAATGTACTTTTTTTGTAGCTGTACTTTAAATTCTTCCTTTAAATACATATTTCTCTGACTTGAAAAATACTAAAAATAGCCAAAGTTTCTGGGCTATTCCAAAGTCTGTTGGATGAAACTTTAAAATAGCAAAGCTATACTTTAGTCTTTGCCTCCCAAAGAGTGCTGTTTTCAAAAGTTATGAATACAGATTTGCAGAGATGGAGTTGGCTAGAGTACTGCCAGGGAGGAGTTATTATTTTCTTCTTACTTTAAAGAAGTATATGTACATAGGCACTTGATAAATTTATTACAGAACAGATAAATTCTGGGAATAAAATATTTTTCTTCAAAATACAGCCAACGTGTATGAATGACTCTGGTTTAACCTCAAGTTATTTTTTACTGCAATGTGAACGATTCCGTGTGTGTTCATGAAGTAACTTGGGGCAGATGATGGTTTCAGAATTCCCTTTTTCTCCTACATCTTTGCCCCACGGCACTTAACATGGTTCCCCTGGCTTAGAAACCTATAAGTGCTGAAAGATTGTTCTGGGCATTCCAGGCTCTGGAGAATGAAAAAACATTGGGAAGAGAATTGAGCAGCAGGAATTTTCACGCCTGTTCTTGATATATAAATGAACTTCAGGTCTGGGGACAGAAGGGTCCAACATGGCTCCAGAGAGGAGCCCAACGATGCCACGTGTCTGCGCCTTTCTAGCAGCCAGAAGAGCGTTTGGAAGAGTGGCCGAGGGCGCTGCCAAGACAGGGAAAATGGCTCCGAGCTCGGGCGGCCTCGGGGATCAGGAAGCCCGACCCTTCGGTCGCGGGGGATCGCTGACTCGAGCTGCGGGGCCGCTGAGCTCTGGAGACAGATGGCGAACTTCCTCACCGAGGGGCCGGGGGCGGGGCCGGGGCGGGGCGGGCACGGCAGGCCACGCCCACGTGGCTGCTGACCAGGCGCTCGGGCCTCACCTGTTGGGCTGAGACTGAAGCCACCCGGCTCGCGGTGGGCGGTGCCGGCGCATCCCGTCCCAGTGCTGATTGGTCCCGCGGGGCTGCCAGGAGACCAATGGGGTCTCCCTCTACACGGAAAGCCCCGCCCAGAGGGGACGGGCGGAGGGAGCGCGCAGGCTGCCGGGCGGGCAGGGAATCGACTAGGTGTGCCTGAGCTTCCCCGGGGCTCCCGGGCTGGTGCACGGTGCTCCCCTCCTTTCTTCCCTCTCTGTCGTTCTCTCTTTTCTAAACCCTTCTGCACACCTTCCTCCGCCCTCTGGAGGGGAAGCCTCTCTGGGGATGTTTCTCTCTGCCGCGTAGAGTCCTCCCCTGTATCTGAATGGTTTGGAGCCCCAGGAAACTTTCTCTTTCAAAGCCCTTACTTTGGGGCGCGAAACTGGGCCCGACTGCTCAGACGAGAGCGTATCAATGGAGCCCGTTTCCAACGAACACGGCCCCCCTCCCTTTTTTTTTTCCTCAGCTCGCCCTCTTCTGTAATGGGCACCTAAAAGAAGATTCGGCGAATTCAGCAGATAACTAAAAAGAGCCTCCTGTCCATCACGCGGCCCTTTAAACACAGGATGGAGAGAAGAGGTGGGGAAGACTTGGCTAGAGAGGAGAGGAGGGCGAGGAAAAGGCAAAGAGCTCTCCTGTATGTCTCAGGCTCCCGCCCCAGCATCTTTCCCGCTGCTCCCCAAATCCCCCTAGCACGCTCTCCTGGTTCACCCTCCCTCCCTCTGCCCCAATGCCCACCATCCTACAGCTGCCCCCCACCCTGAGCAGGGGGAAGGAGTGGCTGCTTTTGGGCAACCTCCCAGCGGCCTCCTCTGCCTCACACATCGCCTTCTAGGGCCGCCCAAGGCTTGGGCTGGCGAATACTTCCACCACCCACTCCTCAGAATGGGCTTTATTCCAGTGTACTGAGAATTCTGCTATGGATTTGGATTAGGTAACTTTTTTTTGGAGTGCAGGGGAAAAGTAGTATTAAAAGGGCAGGAAGCCTAGCACTTGGAATAAAACAAGATTTTAATAAATATAACTAAAAAAAAAAAGGCAGGAAATTTCCACGGGGCATTGCTCATTGCTGCAGGAGCTGCTGAAGAAATGCAGGATTAGGTCCCTACCTCAAGTACAGTCTCCCTGGGACACGGCCCAGAACAAATAATTAGAGAATAACAGCTCACCTCCAGATCCTTGCAGGTACCTTTCCCAAGCTGAAAGGTCTCTCTTTTCCCCCTTCCTGGCCTCCTTGGCTTCCTGGCTGGAAACTCTTCTTGGCTTGTCCTGGCCAGTCCTCTCGATGTGCTATTGAGCTGGTCTCTGGTGCACTCCAGTCTGATTGTTCCAGAGTCTCCAGGCACTCTGCACATGCTAGTGTAGCCAGTTAACACAGATACACAAAGAAGTAAACATCCTGTTTCCACCAAAGAGCGTTTACAGAAGCCCCAAGGGTGGGTGGATGGGAGTGGATGGGGGAAGGAGGCTACAAAGAGAGGAAGGTAAGGAAGCTGATCATTGACCTGAAATAGTTTATGGGGAAGGGAAAAGTGACCATTTGAAGTCCTTTTCTATCATCAATGAATGATACGCTCTTTATATATATATTTTTTTCGTTCATTTTAACAAAGCATGTACATTGAGTACTTATTTTTATCAAGGTCTATGCAAGGCTCTGAAAAGTACAGATTCTCCCTGAGGGGCCTGTTTTAGTCTGTGGACCAAACATCTATGGGCTCCAGAGGGTCTTAAAGCAATTTAAGTTTAAAAGAGGAAAAAACAAAATCAAAACATCAGTCCTGCCAAATTAATGATACATCTAACATCATTTGAAGGAGAAGAAACATGAGATAAAATAGCAAAAATCAAGAAATGTGGTTTTGTATTTTACTTTTCCAAAAACTATTCAAAGAAACCTAAGGAGGTTAGGGAGAAGGGGAAGGCATGTCAGATACTGCACAACACCAAGGAAAAAAGCCAGCCTTCAGGAGCCATTGCCCACTGGGCAGGAGGGTGGCGGGTACTTATTTAACCTGACCAGCACTCCATCTGGTGTGATTTCCCTCATTTTGCAGAGAAAGCCCACAGAGGTGGCCCAGGGTCATACAGCTGTATCTGTAGGTGGCTCAGCCTCTGGAACCCCAAGAAAGGAATGCCTCCCTGAGGTCTATTCAAACTCCACAATGTGCCGGTCCTATTCATGCTGAAATCTGATATGATGTTCCTTCTTGAAGAGTTTAAGCCATTTTTTCCTGTGGTTTCTTCCCCCCAAAGATACAGACGACATTTCCTTGTCAAAGTATCCCCAAGATGATATTTTTCTCTCTGTTTCTTTAGATGGCAGGATTCCCTTTTGTTCCCTCCTCAGCCTTTTCTCTGTTGCTTCTACATCTGCCTTGATGATCTCTGTCCCCCTCCATGCACCAGTGTGTCACTTTAGCATCACCGTTTGGCTCTTGCTCCAGCTACAAGGTCTATACATTTGACTGCCCTTCTCTGCCAGCAGCTGCTTCATATCCAGCCTGCCTTCCACCTGTTCTTTGAGCTGCCCACCAGAACTGCAGCGCTCAGAGCCTTACATCTTGGGATCACAGTGAGATCCCCCCCTTCCCCCCACCACTTACCATGGCCTGCTGCTTCCCTGCTGTGTCACCCCTCACACCCTTGCCCTCATCTGTGGTACACTCTTGTCTGCTGTCCTGAGAAGCTGCACGAGAATGCCTCTTACAGAGCAGTCTCGTCATCTCACAGCCTGCAGGTCTGAGGACTGGCTCTCTAATCTGATTGGAATAGACTCCAGATCTCAATTTAGCTTCCCAACAAGCACGCTTGCTGTTGTGCGGCATTAAAAAAAGAAACAACTTTTTTTATAGAAAAATCAAAAGTTTTGTTTTTAAAAGTTGACACGATAGAGTGGTGTATGTACCGTCCAGTTTCAACAATGATCAAAATAGAAGTCTGCCTGTGCAAAAGTGTACCCATCAGAAGCATGTAGCCTGATGAGTTTTCACAAAGGGAACATATCCATATGACTAGCGCGTTGAGAAACAGCAGCCCAAGAACCCCAGAAGCCACCAGTATGTCCCCACCCACCATCCCCACCCAAAGCATAGCCATGTCCTACCTTTACCCCGCGGATTGATTCTCCTTTTTAAGAAACTTAGCGTAAATGAAACCATAGGGTGAATATTCACAGGCTTTTAAAAACAGGGAAATTCCTTGCCGACATTTGCAATTTGGATGCTTCCACATAAAAATCCAGATTTTCTGCTGCTTTCCTAAAAGATCTGACAGTACTGGCCTTGCCTTACATGGCAACAACTGGCTGGGGCAAGGGGCAGCAGTGCCCCAGGGATGGCAGCCTGTTTCTTTTCTCCTGTTTGCCACAGTCTCCACTCACTTCGGCTCGGTTCTCATACTTGGCCAACTTCCTTCATTTTTACCTGCCTCAACCCAGGTCTGGGCCCGACTGCCAGGCAGTGGGGAAGCTGCAAAGTGTTTCCCACCTTTTTTTCAGGTATGTATTATTTCAGGGTTGGATTTGCTTGGTCCAGTTCATCATGGAGGCTTTTACTCACTTGGCTGTATGACTTGGTTTCCATTTTACTGGGAGAGGCAGTGGGGAGGTCTGCCAGCTGCATGCCATTTAAAGTCAGAATCACCATCAGAAATCATCTCCTGCCGTTCTCGTTCCTTCACTGGCCCTTCTTCCATCTGGCCCCCCAGTTGGCAGCCGTCATGGTCTGCCCTTTCCTCCTGACACTGTGACCTTGAGCAAGTCATTTTATCTCTGCCTGTCAACATCCCCATGTGTACAGTAGAAATTGGACCCATTGTAGATTCCTGAAAGTGCTCTGCCGATTTTGCTTCCAATCCTTTGTGGACAGATATGTGGCCCTACTGCGTGTGACTAGTACACAGCTTACACCATATGCTTCCTGCCATGTAGCTTGCAACACCCGCACTAGCCTTTCCCCTGGCCCATGTATGCCCTGACCTCAACCTGGAGGTGGTGACAAGGCCACACTGTCCTAATAGCATTTATTTTATTTTTTTCCTACCTATCTGTCTGTCTATCTATCTGTCTATCTATCTATCTATCTATCTATCTATCTATCTATCTATCTATCTATCTATCTCTCTATCTATCTATCTATCTATCTATCTATCTATCTATCTATCTATCTATCTATCATCTATCTATTCTTGAGGTACCAGGGGCCAGGGATTGAACCCAGGACCTCGTATGTGGGAAGCCAGCACTCAACCACTAAGCCACACTGGCTCCCCTGAGTTGGTTTTTCATTCGTTTTGCTTGCTTGTTTTTTTTAGGAGGCACTAGGATTCGAACCCAGGACCTCCTGTGGGAGAAGCAGGCACTCAACTGTTTGAGCCACATCCTCTCCCGCTGCTATCTTTAAAATGCTTCCTTTAAGGGTTTTTATTTATCTCCTCGAGGACCTGTAAGAGCACGTGCAGGAAGTCCACAGACCAAACTTAGCGAAGTACTGTCCTAAATTCTTTCAGTGGACCTAAGTGCTGGCAAGATTAATAGGTGATGTGTGGAGGAGATGGTTCCCTCTTGGTATGTTAGTGCTGTAGCCAAAAGACCAAAATGGAATTCCTTTAAATTTTATTTAATCTGGCATTTCCCCTTGAGTGTAGACTCGTCTTTTCATTCAACACCCTCTAATACCGCAAGGAGTGGCATTTGTCCACGTGCCCCTTTGGGGTTAGAGTTGGAATAACAGGCCTCCACAGGTTCTTGCAGTTCTAAGAATTTGAACTCTGATTCTGTGCTTTCTTTCTCTCCTTTTTTACCCCACGGAGTCTCTGCCTACTGTCCCCCTTTCCTCCCCCCAAAGAAGTAAAGAATGAGAAGTGGCATTACAATAAATCAAGGACCCTGAGCAGAAAGCTGCTAAGGCTGCGGACAGGACAAAATCAGCTTCCTGATGAGGTTTCAAGCCAGGTCTTGCTGCAAGCTTCTTTAGTCGCCTTCTACTTGCTGGTATTCCCTCAGCAGGCTAATTGCAGGTTCAGCTTTCCTCCAAAAAACTTATATCTGTTTTCAAAGGCAAAGGCCCTGTCACAGTGGTTTTTATGGAGCACAATGTTTGATGGTGTTGGAAAAGCCGGGGCATTTTTCCCCTCTGCCCGGTACAGTGTACTTGTGGTCTGTGTATATTTTATCACGTAGCACCGAGGTGATCGCTCACTCTGAGCGCAATGCTGAGGTCTTTGCTAAATAACGTGAGTACCACATATAAATATTGGCAGCCTCCAGCTGGAAACAAAGCCAATGACTTTAAAAGAAAAAATGCGGTTTCTCTTTTTGTGTCTGGGGCCGAGGGGGAATACTTAAAATGGTTCTGTAGTCACACAGCACCGGAAACAAAGGAAACTTTCAGATTAGGTGTCCCTGGGAAAGGAGGCGAGTGGAACCTTTTAACAGAGAGAGACAGGGGATTGGTTTACCTGTTTTCACAAAACTTAAGTTACACGAGAGACTGGGTTTCCCCTCCAAGTGCTCTAAACTTGCTACAGTGATCTTATTATCTCCTGATCCACTTACTGTAGACTTCGTATTTGGGGAAATTCTAACACCTGTTTGGACTGCCCTCCTCACCTCTGCTCTCAGCCCTTGCTCAGGGAGGAGGTTTTCGGCCAAGGGCAATTCACAGAGTCTGGAGGTGGACAGTTTCACGCCAGGAGTGGGTTCCTCTGTTGCACCTACTTGACTAGCATTTCATTCTTATCACACTTCCCTTCGTATATAAAGTTACCTACCTTTTAAAGGGCTATTTAACACCCTCCTTCCTCTTTCTCTACCGGGCCTTGTGAAAATCAGGCAGTAACAAGTCAGCCGTATTGCCAGTGCAGGAAAGAAGCATCTAGATGGCACGCGCTTTAGGGTGATGTGGGGTCTAGCATTCGTTCGTGCATTCGTGCATTCGCGACGTCATCTATCCGTTCTTGAACATCTCTAGGGGGTCAGGCAGGGTGCAAGCAGCTTGGAAAAATAAGACGATGGCTAAGCCGCCAGCAGCACCCTCAGGCTTGAGCTCAGTCTCGGTGGAGGAGCAGCGCTGCTAGGCCCGTGGAACCACGTGAGAACTACGGTGGGTGCAGGAAGCCCCCACTGAGCTGGGCTTTGAACACGGACTGGGGTTTGCCAGTTGACTGTCCCAGAACACAGATAGAGGCGTTGAGGGCAGGGACAGCAATGTGTGACAAATGCCGGGAGAGGTAGTTAGGAGAGCTTGGGGGGAGGTGGCAGGGATTGGGAGGGAACAGGGGAGGCAGGCTGGCTCAGAAGTGGAGTGTCACCTTAAGACGGGAGCCTCATCCCAAAGGCCACAGGGGCCTTTTCCGGCCAAGCAGAGCCCACCCTGCTAAAGGCACCCACCGTCTTCTCGTCTTCTCGTGACCTGTGCATTCCAGTGCTCTGCGTGCACGGTTTAAGGCAAATGAAATAATTTGGTATTTTAAGGTGGAGAAAGAGAGAAGCAGAAAAGATTGTTCTAAGATGAACGGACCCCAGCCCTGCGGGGAGATTTGCTGAAAGCTCTCCGAGTCTCCAGGACAAGCACTGGTTCCCCACAGTGCCGGGAATGGGTGAGACTGGACGGCGGCGCGTGTCTGCCTTCTCACTGCCGAATCCCACACTCCCCTCTCCCTGTCGCCTTTCTGGGTAACTTGGGCGACTGCCCCAAAGCGCCTTGGTGCTGTGGTCCGAGGTTTTGGGGGGAAGGGAGCCATCCTCTCGTGCCCGCTCCTAAGGCCAGCTCCTGCAGCCCGAGGTTGTGGCTCCCCCTGCCAGCCCACTCCTGTCCTTCACCAGCTCCACTGCCGGAGCGCCCCCTGTCACCCTGCGGCTTTTGCCTCTGGCCCTGGGAGGGGCTTCTGGGCCATCAGAGGAAGGCTAGGGGCCAAGAGGAGGGGGCAATACAGCCCTTGTTTCTGGCTTTCCGCAGGGAACCCTGCCCGACTAGGCAGAGCTTGGACAGAAACTTCACTCTGGTGGACCACGTCCTGGGGCTCCAGGATGTCCAGTGCCCACAAAGGAATATAGTTCTCTCCCCACCGCCCACTTTGGAGGAACCCAGCTAAGTCTGGGAACCTTCCGTGTTGGCATATAAAAGTGGTGGCCAGGATCCATCACGTCTGTCTTCGCATCGCCTTTCCCCAACCCGAATCTATTTTGGTTTGGAGGAAATAGACACGAGAGGCCAAGAGGTGGGCCCAGGGGAGCGCCCCAGGAGTGCCCTGGGTAGGGGGCTGCCATCATAGCTGGGGGTCCCCTGTGGTCCAGCCCGGTCTCCTTCCCATCAGCCTCCTCTGACGGCATTTTCAGTCATTCCCAGTTATTTTGAGGGTGGTGTTTTCTTCTAGTCCCAGCTGGAAACAGAGGTCCAGAAGAGGCTTATGACCTTGGGGTTTCTGTAAAAGCCCATTTGCCAGGGAGCAGGTGTGTCAGCTCCCGTGAGGCTTGTGCTTTCCTTCACTCTGAGGTCTTCGGTCAAAGTCACCTCGTCTTACCCAGGTGGTGCCTTTTGGGGGGATGGGCAGTACAAACGAGTGCGTCCTCTTGGCCCGAGCCATTTCCGGTTGATCTGCCTGCAGATGTGGCAAATGGATTGTAGGTCCCAGGCACTCGGGGTGGAGGGGGGCTCTAGGAGAGAGCAGCAGCCCCGGGTGCAGGAGACGCCTGGAGAAGCGTGCTCCCCAAGTGGCTGCACGGCTCGAGTGTGCAGTAGGCTTGGGTTCCTCACGCTGGCCCTCTGGGTTTTACCCAGGACCCACATACAGAACGTTCCAGCTGCTGGTTGCCTGTCCATTACATCCTGATTTGGGCTCTGGGCTGTTTCGTCTCAATTTTAAAATCCTTTGGCTTTCCTTCACTCAGTGAAGTGTATTGCGAGGACCGTGCATTCTCGCGACAGAAGCCAGCCTTCGGGGGTCCCTGACATTGTATCCATTTGAAAACCAGCAGTTTAAGTTAACTTTTGATCTCTCAGTATTGAATAGCTGCCGATTTTAGTTTTGCTCCCTTATAGCTGCATATTGATTTTGTTAATTTATTGAGCATCTCCTCGGGGCTGGGCTCTGGGGATTCACAGATTTCTTCATGAATGATTATTACTGGGTGTCTGTTTTCTTAACACTGGTACTGACCTCATGTCACTTACATTCTAGCAGGGAGGAGGTGGATGATAAGCAAAGAAGCAAACGAGCAAAAATATAATGCCGCCTAGCGATAAGAACCACGAAGAAAATCAAAACAGAGGGAGGGACTCAAGAGTTATGGGGAGAGGGTGACAGGAGAAAAAGGCCTGATTAGGTGGGCGGTGGGGAAAGCCTTTTCAGAATAGGTGACCCCGAAGAGAGTGCTGAATGAAGGGACGAGACGGTGGAGCGCTGGTGGTCCAGGGACAGGGTAGAGCGTGTCTCAGTGGAGGAGCTGGGTGCCTGGGGTGAAGAGGAGTGAGAGGAGGCAGAGGCAGGTTTTGTGAGCCGGGGGTGCAGTTTGTTCCAAATGTGTGGGGGCCAGTCTGTGAAGGAGAGGGGCAGGGCTTGACCTACTTTGTGGAGCTTGACTATAGAGGGTGAGAGTGGAAGCTGGAAGCTGAGATGACTAAATGTAGTAGGGCGTGATAATGCAAGAACCGAAGTACATTCAAGGTGTAGAAATGCTGCAGAGGAAAGCGAGTTTCAGTCTGTCTACATGGGGCAGCATCTTTACTTGGAAGGTTTCCAAGAGGAAGTGACACCTGAGGAAGGTTCTGACGTATGCATAGGAGTTTTTCTGGAAACCATGGGGGGAAGGGGATCTTCTTGACAGAAGGAATACATGTGAAAAGACAAGGAGATTTACATTAAAAAGCGTTAATAAATACAGGCAACAACCAACAGATGAGGAGCCTGGCCAAGTGTAGAAGGATGGTAGATGGCATCGGGGAGACTGATGTCTTTTGGGAGGGAGCCTTAACCTAATCACTTCATAAGGGTAACTAGTACAGTCCACTCCCAAGTGTTGTCATTTGGAATTGAGATTTGCAAGTGCCATTGCTTGTGTTTCTTTTGTTTTTATTTATTCTTTTTATTTTACTTATCATCATTAGCGTTATGCTTTTGCAGGTGATCAGAAAAGATGCTGCCCAGGAGGAAAAAAAAAGGGGGGGCGAGTGCTGGAGATCCTCTCAGGACGTGCTCTGGGATCCACATCCTCTCAGCTGGTTGTTTTTTGTTTGTCCGGATGGAGCCTTTCATTAGAGTAAAGCCATGTAATTAGAAACTCCACTAGTCAGCTCCTCGGACCGACAGCGGGAACAGCTCGTGGACACGCGGTTCCAGCCTTCTTAGAAGCTGCGCAGGGCCCGGCTGAGAGTAACGCCAAGCCAGTAATTAAGAGGTGGCCGTGCAGGCACACACCTGCTCTGAATGTGCAATTAGGACCTGCCGCCTTCTCCCTGGAGTTTATTCCTCTGCGGAGACCATCGGCAAGGACAGTGGGGTGGACCTATGTATTTATTCTCTCTCTTCCCCTCATTTCCCTCCATCTCTCTTATCCTCTCCCTTCATCTTCCCACCCCCTTCCCTTTCTTTCTAATCGGAACATTTCTCACTGGGATTTGTCTCTGAAGCCTGGATTGCTGACCATTTCATTGCATGAAGCCATCTCCTCTGTCATTTTACCAGGAGCAGCCCCGGTTTCCTGTGTTTTGATCTGAAAACCCAAATAAGAAAGCCTTGCCTGCTTTGTTGTGGTTGAGAAGAGAAATTGTACAGGAGGGGGCCAGCCTGGAGGACACGAGGCTGGAGGGCGGCACTGGGGCGTGTGTTTGGTGGCGGAGAGGTGTTCCCCAGGACTGCTCATCAGACGCTTTCCACTCTACATCCCTGGTTTATAGCGAGGCTGATTTAATTTCCAGCAGAGAGGCTACTCCCCGTGTGATGGTAATCTCAGATGGTTAATGAGCTAGAAGAGGAGGCAGCCTATTGAATTCCTTCTTGTTCCTCGGCTCGGTGGCTTAGTGGTAACGACGCATTAGGCTGTTTATTTCTTGGTTCCAGAGGCTTGCTCCGCCTGGCCCAGCTTCATGTATCTCCCCCCTTCTAAAGATGGATTGAGCAGTAACTCTAAATGCTTCAGAGCACTTAGAACTAAAGCTCGACCTTTGACACACTGTTTTATTTAAAGGGCAGGAGGAGAGTACAGGCACCAGCCTCAAGTCACCTCGTCCTTCTGTGTTGCCCATAAAGCACATGGTCAAATTCTGTTTCCTCCTTCGCTCCAGCTGAATCTGGATCACATACACAGCCCTCTGAGCCAGCTGTGTTGAGCAATTCTGGTCTAGAGATTTGGGGCAAGTGTCATTTTCCTTTCGTAGAACCCTGACAGTGTTGAAAGATACAGGTTACTGCCTGCAGAGCAGAACAGGATTTATGCCAGAGGAATTAGGACTAGGGTTGGAGCAGCCTCATCTGATTATTTTCAGGTTTGTGATCGGTTTTTTTTTCCTTCCCATAGGGTTGTGTAAAAAATGAACTGCTAAAATCAAGGCATCAGGGCGGAAGTGTAGAACCATTAAGGAAGAGATTTAGCTCCCACTTTCTAGTTCTTATATGGAGTGTTGTATATTTCATTATAACTGATACCCAGATAATTCCAAAAGTGACTTGAGACAGCGTATATTTAGAAAAGCTAACTTAAAGCTAGACCTTTTAAAATTTTTTATTGTCAGAAAGGAGGAAAGGTGACTGTAGAAAGTTTGATGGATATGGTATTGGAGCATTTTGACCCTGGAGGTTCTTAGAGACTTGGAGAATTGAGAAGAGCAGGAGACAAGTAGTTTAGTATACTGGAGCCTGAGTCCCTGCTCTGCTATCGCCTGATGTTTGATCGTGATCCACTTGTTCTAGCCTCTCTCTCTCTCTCTTTTTTAAAGATTTATTTATTTACTTATCCCCCCCCCACCACCACCACCTGCCCCGGTTGTCTGTTCTCTGTGTCTATTTGCTGCATTGTCCGTTGTCAGCGGCATGGGAATCTGTGTTTCTTTTTGTTGCATCATCTTGTTGTGTCAGTTCTCCTTGTGTGCGGCACCATTCCTGGGCAGGCTGCACTTTCTTTCGTGCTGGGTGGCTCTCCTTACGGGGTGCACTCCTTGTACGTGGGGCCCCCCTATGCGGGGACACCCCTCTGTAGCAGGGCACTCCTTGTGCGCATCAGCACTGCGCATGGGTCAGCTCCACACGGGTCAAGGAGGCCCCAGATTTGAACTGCGGACCTCCCATGTGGTAGGCAGATGCCCTAACCACTGGGCCAAGTCCACTTCCCTTGGTCTAACCTCTCTCAACCTCACTCTCCCCATCTGTAAGATGGAAGGAACAACCCCTCTGTGAGAAGATTATCGCAAGGTGCCACTGAGACCATGGATGTATGATCCTTTAGCATGGATAAAGTATACTCTGCAGGTTTTAGAGCTGGCATCATCATGGCCAAGGAGGAGAGAGAACCATCTCCTGGTAAAAGGAAGCCTATATAGACTTCACAAGAGACAAATGTTTTCCTGTTGCATGAACTGTTGCAATGTCTTTGTGACCTTGCAACACTGTGCAGACCCATTATTGTGCCAGCTCATTGTTCGGATGCCTATTAAAATATAAGGGCATATCACATTTCGCGGTAACTCAGGCAAAGCATTTGGATGGCAAGCAGTGCTCATGGGCCCTAAATGTGACTCTCATCTCACACATGGATGGTATCTAGAAAAAGCCCTTGTTCTGGCCTTCTTAAACACAAACCATGTTGTCTGTTATGACAAACTCCGTGGGCTGGTCGGCTTAAACAACAGGAATTTACTGGCTCACAGTTTGGAGGTCAGAAGTCCAATGTCAAGGAATCTGTGAGCTGTGCCTCCTCCGAGAGCCTGTGCCATTCTGGTGCTGGTTGGCAGGGAGGCAATCTTGGGGTTCCTTGGCTTGCAGATGCATCTCCGCATCCATCACGTGACGAGCTCTTTCTCTTCTGGCTTCCACTTCTGGCTTCTATTTCCGTGTCCAGTTTCCTTTGCTTTTACCAACTCCAGGCATGTTGGATTAAGGTCTGTACTCATTCAGGTTGGCCTCACCATAACTAATAACACCTGCCAAGGTCCTATTTACAAATGGGGTCACGCCCACACAACCAGGGCTTGGGACTTGAACTTGTCTTTTATGGGGGACATGATGGCAGTGCCCAACACTTGTCAGCCATACGTTTTGGCCGGTCAAGCAGTTGACTAGTTGCTCTTGGGGCCTTGGGTGGACCTCAGGGGCCTGTGAAGCTGTGAAGTGTGTACCAAGGTCCATGTGTATGTAGCCCCTTGCCTTTTGCTGCATAGACAGTCTATCCCATTTCTCAGATTCCCTGCAAGCTTAAAACCTGAAGACTACTGCTCTCTTGGTATTTCCCTGTGGGATTTACCACGCCCCATTTCTGTCCTGAACAAGGGGATACCTATCCATCTTTGGAGGAAGGAGGCCTCTTCAGAGGAACAGGTACCCTTCCTTGGACAGGCACCATACTGTTCTCATAAAGAAATCTCTCAAATTGCCAGATTCATTGAGCCATCTTCATAGTAAGTGTTGGGGGAGAACACTTAGAAGGAAGAGATTCCACTGTTTCCAGCACCAGCTCCAAGGCATCTTCCCAATCAATTGATGCCATCCCTTTTGGGCCTTGATTTGTTACCTGGCCTTCCTGACTGCCTCCCAGTGACAAATTCATCTATGTGCATTTAGCACATCCAGGAAAGCTCTGTCCTTAGAAAGATAGGAGCTTAATTTTGAAAACGTGCTAATGGGGCAATAGAAAACACCTCTCTTGTTCTCTTCTTTTGGTGTTGTTTGCTTATGGGCTTTCTGCTGTGTGTTCCCAGCTTCAGGATTTGAAAGTTGGGCTTTCATTGGGGGCAAAATAGTATCTGAAAGGCCTTCATTTGGTTTGCCAGTGAGTAAGAATTTTGGAGAGGCACCTCAAACGATGGGTCCCTGGCCAACACATCTGCCCAGAATTGGCCTTTCTGGACTCAGCGATCCTTTCTTACCTAGAATTTGGGGTGGTGCTTGCCTTCTCTCAATTTCTGTTTGTTTTTACATGAGGACACAAAAATCTAAATCCTTTTTTTAAAGACATTACACACCGCCCTATCATCAATTCCTTAATCATCCACGATAAATGGTAAGTTCAGATTTCTAGTTTGACTTCCTCTTGCTCCCAGGAGACATTTGGGGCATTTCAACCCACCATCACTCGGTGGATACCTGGGAATGCAAACTAATTTTTTTTTAGGAGGTACCGGGGATCGAATCCAGAACCTTGTACATGGGAAGCAGATACTCAACCACTGAGCTACATCCACTTCCCAATAAGAATTGTTGTTTTTTCTTTTGTTTGTTTGATTTGTTTTTATTTATTTTTTTATTTATTTTCCTTTCCCAGCCACCCCCTCCCCCCCAGTTGTCTGCTCTCTGTGTCCATTTGCTTTGTGTTCTTCTGTGTCTGCTTGTATTCTTGTCAGCGGCACCCGGGATCTGTGTCTTGTTTTGTTGTGTCGTCTTGCTGCGTCAGCTCTCCATGTGTGTGGCACCATTCCTGGGCAGGCTGCACTTTTTTTGCATGGGGTGGCTCTCCTTACGGGGCGCACTCCTTGCGTGTGGGGCTCCTGTACACAGGGGACTCCCCTGCATGGCACGGCACTCCTTGTGTGCATTAGCGCTGTGCGTGGGCCAGCTCATCACATGGGTCAGGAGGCCCTGGGTTTGAACCTTGGACCTCCCATGTGGTAGGTGGGCGCCCTATCCATTGGGCCAAATCTGCTTCCCTGATTTGTTTTTAGGAGGTACTAGGGATTGAACCCAAGACCATATATGGGAAGCAGGCACTCAACCACTTGATCTGTATCCTCTCCCCCAAACTAATTTTAATAATAACTAAAGCTAAGGAGTAAAAATAATAATTAGTGTCAACCTTCTGATCAGAACCTTTTTTCTTATTGTAATTTACTATAACCACTTATTAATCTGAACAGAGAGGCATAGATTATTCCTGGTAACCAGGGGCAGGGGATCCAAAGTTCAAAAGTGAGATGTGCTCGCAGCTTGCTTGTGTGTCACAGGTGAAATAAGGCCACCGAGCCTGTGCCAAACTTGTTTTTTGCTTTTGCTTAGCATTCAAGTTCAAGACCTTCTTTCTATGTATGGCCTTTGTAATATATGTCACTTAACATAACGGGTGTGGTGGTACAAAAATCTTCCTCTAGAAGTAACATCTTTGTTTGTCGGGACACTGAAATCATCACCCTTCTCAAATGTAGCCCAAATGGTCATTTATTATTCCAGTTTCCCCCCAATTCTCTTTATATATTTGTACCATGACTTCTAGTCATTAGCTTTAAGCATTGCTAGTTCATTCCCTTTCATTCATTCACTTATTCCTTTATTCAACAGTCATTTTTCAGTGTTTCTTGGCTGTGTTTTGCTGTTTTTCTTATATATTTAAAAAAATGTTTTTAAGTACTGGGGCCAAGGATTGAACCTGGGACCTTGTATGTGGGAAGCCAGTGCTCAACACTGAGCTACATCAGTTCCCCTGTTGTATTTCTTTTGAAGATAAAAACGTCTACAATTCCCTATCCAAACAAATACAGAAGAAACATGAAAGGCATAAGATACAAATGAACATTGCTTTGAAATAGTCCTTAGGCTTAAACATAGAGTGGGGAGTTAGTTTTTCCCTGATGCTGGTGCAGGGTAAAAGATATTTCTTAGCAGCTCTCTTACTAACTAACCATTTAGTTATTTGATCTCCTTCAGGATTAGAGTTTTGTCCCTGCCAGAGATGGGGGAAGCTTTGTCTAATGCATAGAAGAGATGCTCGAAATTTTAAGTCTCACCAGTCTCAGGCAACATCACCAACTGAAAAATTGGATGTAACAAATTATGATGTAACAAATTATGAGGGGACCTACTCAAATAATGCAGAATATTTGTGCACAATCTCAGTCTCCAACACTTTCCTCCTCTCCTAACTTTGGATCTGAAACGCTAAGGCAAGCTGGACTCTGAGTTTTCAGACAAAATGGTTGACCTTGAGAATGGGGAAGACAGGGTTTACTTTTCTCCTGCTGAAAATTGACTCTGGGAAGCTTCCACATCTCACAAACTGGGAATTCCAAAAAGGGTGTGGAAGGGAGGACCCTAAGTAATGGATGTTCATGAAAGAGTTTCCAATGGCACTGCCATGTCCTCTCAGTTTCCTAAAATGCCTCTTGGTCAGCTTCAAGCACAAGAACAACCCAGCCCGGAAGTAGACACTGAAGTTGTCAAGGAAGGCAAGATAAGACGCAGCAGCTCTTTCTTGGTCAGCATTTTCTCCAAGTTAATGCACTCCCTTGGATGTTCTCTCTGGTGAGAAAGTACTTTTCTTCTCTAAAATGCCGTGGAACTCTTTTACAGCCTGCGATAAGGAACTTTATTTGCACACCATTTCCCTTCATTTCAGTTTAACTCAATCTTCTGTCTCTAGGTTTTTATTGACCTCATTTACTTTATACTGTTTTCAGCTGATAACCATAGAATGAGGTTCTGTTAGTTGAGCTGAAGGGAAGCTGAGAGCTGGTGGGAGCCATTATCTCAGACTCAAGTCCAGAGTTGATGGGGATTTCTTACTGGTCCCACGGTTGTTTTTAGGGAAAGTAGGTGATTCTATCAAGTCTTCACTGTGTAGTCCTGGTTCTTCAGCTCTTGGCCTGTTTTCACCAGCCTCAGATGGATCCTTGCCCCTAAACCATGTCTGTTTTGCTCCTTGTAAACCTCTTTGTATGTTGTGTTGAAAAAAATGAGGGGGGGGGAGAGAGAGAGAGAAGGAGGGAGGGAGGGGGAGGGAGGGGGGAAGATTGAATTCTTCAAAACTGCTTGTGTTTGTATTAAAAACTGCCTCACTTGCCATTCCTCTTTGGTTTGATCATCATATTCAGTGATTTCAACCCAAGATGGAGAGTTCAGTTTGCCTTTGTCTCCATCATCCTACCTGGGGACCAAGAAGGAGGGTCCAAAAAAAAAAAAAAATCCAAGAAATGGGGCTCTTTCGTGGCATAAGTGAAGAATTACAGGAAATCAAGACTCAGTGTTTCTGAATGTGAATCATTTCACCTCACACTTATATGGGCTTTTCCTACTTTTAGAGTTTATTCACCTGCAGACTGCATTTGGCCCTCCTCCTTTTTTGGTGTGAGTCAGGTAGAACAAATGCTTCTGTTTTACAGATGAGGAGAGAGCATGGAGATATTAGGTAACTTCCTAAGTTTGCATAGCCTGCCCTTGAACTTCAACCCAGTTGTATTTTTGTTTTTTGTTTGTTTTTTTTTCACTCACCAGGCTGCCTAACAAGTGCATTCCTAGTTTCAGGGTGCACTTGACATTGACCTCGATCTGAATTATACCTCCTGGGAAGGGGACTCCTATACCCCTTAAGGAGCATTTGTACATGTTCAAAATATATTTATGGAGGTTCCACTTAAGCCCTGCCAATTTGGACCTTGCCTCTTGCTGCCTGTAGAAAGAGGTGCAGGGCGAATGGGAGATGGAGATTGTAAGGGTCACCCAATAGGATTTTAGAGCTGAAGGACACCTTTTAAACCAGTCCAGTAGGTTTTCCACCCAGAGCAGCTAAGCCACCTGCACTTGTCCAAGGTCTCTGTGTCTAGGTAGGGGCAGGGCAGGACCCAGGGCCAGGGGCCAGTGGCAGACCCTGCCCACTCTGCTTCTATAGAGGGGATCAAGAAGCCCCCTCCCCTTGCCCCTTTTCTCTGTCCTGGCTTGGGGCAGGTAACGATTTCCATCTACTCTTTGTTGGCTGAGTGCTTTGGGGCGAAGAAGGCGTTTATCGACCTGTGCACTTGTTACCAAGGGCACAAGGGAAGGCCAGTTTTCTTGGGTGAAGCCCTGAGCTGGGAAGAGGATCCACCGGAGCATGTGGAAACTCAAAGCAGAGGGACTGCTCCGGTGCCAGGCCCCCTGATGCCAGGGAGATAACCCATTCCCGCAGCCCCAGGTTACAGAAGCACGTTACAGACCTGGAGGCCGGAACGGATCAGACCTCTGCGGAGAAGAATCTGTCAAAATAGGACAGAGCAGAACCGCTTCAAATGTGGTGTTTGCCTAGCTAGATTCTGGCGGCCCCTCCCCTTCTTTCTGGGTACCCGGCTCCGCTTTCCCCCTGCCCAGTGGCAGAGCCGATTTTACTTTCTAAAAAGTCTGCTTCCCAGAAAACTTCTCTTTCTTTCTAATGATCAAAAAAAAAAAAGTTTTGTGTTTTTTTTTTTCCAGGAAACGGGACACAGATTACTCTGATTTCACATGATTTGTCTCAGCACACAGTGAGGTCCCATAACAGGAGCAATACCCCGGAGAGCGCAACACAAAAGGCTATTAGCTTTTAATTGAAACCCTCCCTCCACCTCCCCCCACCCCCCAGCTCCCCCCACCCCCAGCTCCCCCCACCCCCCAGCTCCCCCCACCCCCCAGCTCCCCCCACCCCCAGCTCCAGCCCCTTCCAGGAACAGGAACTTGCCGTCTTTGTGAAGCAGGGTCTATAACAGAGGATTCTGCCAAAATGAAAGGACTCTTGAGTTGACCCAGAGGAGCGAGATGCTCTTTTGCACCCCACCCCCTTATGGCATTCAGAGGCTTTTCGTCTTCTGAGCAGTATTGAAATTCTAGGACAATGGAGGCCAAATCCGTGAGCTGGGGGTTGGGGACTGGGCTGGAGAGAAGAGAGAGGGTTGGAAGAGGAGGAGGGCTGGGGAGGGGGGAGTTGTCCTTTGTTATTTTTCCTTCGTTACTGCCCATTACCTTTAAAAAAAAAAAAGAAGAGAAGAGAAAGAAGAGGACCCGCGTAAACTTCGTAGTGAATACTGACATCACTTCCGGTAGCTCCAGTCATGGCGGCTCCGACCACGGAGACTCTTTTCTATCTTATTTTAAATTATTTGAAGCCCTCCCAAAGGAATTCTTTGATATGCAAACATCTCTCCCCGAAGGAGATAATTATTTATGGAGATGTGGCCTTTTGAAAGGCAGGCACCAAGCTCGGCTCTGAGACTTCCTCAGAGAGGAAGGACGTTCCAGTTTAAGGGTGGCTGAGCTGATAAATATCTTCCTCCTACCCCCAAAACTAAACAACTGGGAAGAAAACGCCGTTAAAGAAGAAACTTGACCGAGTTACAACTTTAGAGTTCAAGTTACAACTCTCAGGAGAAGGCGAGGGGGCGGGGCCATCCTCTCACCGACGTTTCTGGAGAAAGTTCCTTCTCTCTTCCCTGGGTAGCTCATCTTTCTGTAGGAAAAAGAGGAAAGAGAGGGGAGAGGGCGGACTGTAGCTTTTGTCTTTTGTGCCCTGAAGTTCCCGGTCGTTTATAACGTCCTGAGATGGAAAGACGCCTCAGGACAGAAAAAGAGTTGGGAAGTATGGAATGGGGCGATCCTTGACGTTGGTGGTTTGGCTCATACTTGTTATTACAGAAAATGCTGGGTCTGTAATGGATCTGGGGCCTGCTCCTTCTCTTCTCACTCGATTTCCCTTTGAAAGTGCTTCACCGCTTTGGACTCAGAGGATCAAATGCCTACGAGGACGAGATCCCCACCCCCACCCCCAGCCCGCAGGTGTCTTTCACCTCCGGGACTAGCCTGGCACTTTTGAAGCTCGCTTATTGGAAATGTCACCTCCCCCTTTCCCTACCCCCAGTTGAGCGGAAAGGCTGCAGCCTTCCTTCTGTTCCTGAAATGGAGGCAACCGATACAGCTGATGTTCAGCCGCAGAGCCAGCGCCCAGCGTCTGCTGCACCGTTGCCTGGATCCCTCCTCCCCCATCCTTTCTACAGAGTAGACCTGGGGGTTGCCAGGGCTTCAGCGGCTGTCACCGGAGAAGGACTCCTGATTCAGGAAGACAGGGTGGGGATAGCAGAGCAGCCCGAGACCTCAGGGGCCTTTCGTACGATGAGACATTATTTGGATATATTTTCAGGGCAGAACGTTTGGTATTTAGGCCCTTGCCCTGCATGTAGTTAGGTGAAGACGTTTTAATTTTTACAAGTCCCAGTTTGTCCTGAGTGAAGAGAAGGGGTTTTCCACTTTGCTGGACCCTCAGATCGTCGGGGAAGAGTGGTCTTTGAAGAAATGACAGGGATGAGAATGCCCTTTCTTAGGCGGTGGCTGAGGCTAAGGGTCCGGATCTGTCCCTGGGTCTGAAAACAAAAACAGTAGTTCATGGAAAATAAACCAAGAAGGGATGGAATCCCAGGGACTTTTAGTTTAGCTGCTGAATTCTCTGGGTCCATCAGGAACTCAGAAAATGGCCCTCTCTTTGCTTCGCCCTTTGTAAGGGGGCAGCCTCACTTCCTAGACAGATTTGAAGCTCTGTCGATGCTAGGAACAAGTTTCTTTGTTTTTGGAAAGCGAGATGTAACCTTCCTAGAAATCGTCATTCTCCAGTTTGTCAACATTTTTTTCTTTTTGCGCTTTTGCTTTATGAATTCTCAGAGGCTGGATGTGAGCTTTGTGGAAAAGCTAAAGATGACAGGACTTGACTCAGTTTCCCAGTTTCTGCCCTCGGGATTATGGTCAGAGCAGTTTACCTGAGTGGGCCCAACTGTTGCAGCCTTCTGCACTGTGCTCTCTTTATAGATGAGGAAACCGAAGCCCAGGAAGGGTCAGTAGTGGGGCCAGGGGAACAGGCCAGCCAGGAGCAGACTGGAAGTGAGAGATGAAAACAGGCGTCAGAGCAGAAATAACTTTTTTCCTTTGTCTTTTTTTGTATTTTTGAACAGTCATTTTCGTTCTGTCAAGATTTCTAAGTCCCTGCTGACCATTTTCTTCTTTCAATCATTATTCGTCTCAAACAGTATCAAAACAAGAATCTGGGCAGCCTCTAACCATTTGTAAGAGGACTCTGCAAAAATAGCTTTTCTGTTGAAAGAGCTTGCTTGAAAATCTTCTTTGGAAGGGGCAGCACAAGGAAATTTTGGGGGTGGGAAAACTGTTTTGCATCCTGACTGTGGTGGTGATTTTACAGTTCTGTGTACTTGCCAAATTCATAGAACTGGGCATCACGAGTGATTTTTCATATATGTACATTCAAAATAAATTTTTTAAAAAAGAAGTAATCTTTGTTAGGGTTCAGAAGATGTGGGGTATTTCCAAAACCAAGGAAGGAATTCATCCTTCCAATGGAAGAAGAAAAAGGGATGCGCCAATTGTTCCCCTGGCCAATTCCCAGTTTTCCTCATTTTCCTCAACTGGTCCCCAACCCACAATGTGAGTTGCAGCCTTTTCTCTTCTCGGAAGTTCACTGAGTCCCATCATCTGTTTTGTGTAAATATCACAGCATCCGTTTGTGTGTAGGGAGCTGGGTTACACCCATTTCAATAATCTTCATTTTTATTGTGTAATTTACCAGTTCAATAAGTTGAGCTGCCAGAGTATGGGACCTGGGATGTCATTCGAGGAAAGAAAGAAACAGCAAAAGAAAATTTAGGCTACACTGGCTGCTAGAGAACATTAGAATTACAGGGCTTTGGGGAACTCCTCTGGGTCATTCTAATTTCCCACATAGTCTTGGAGATTTGTTTTTAATTGTCGGCGTTCAGCAGTAACACCTAAGAGCGCTGTCAAGACTGTGCTTCGCCAGGGTCCTTCGACAGCCATTGCTGGGTGGGAAGTTGTCCTATCAGATAGCTGGCTCACCTGACTGTCTCAGCAGGCTTCCCCAGAGGAAAGGTGATTGCTGTGGAGATTCTAAGCCCTCAGACGTCAATCAGTAGGGCCATCCTTCTCCACCATGCCTCAGGATTAGAAGAGAAGGCAACGGCCCAGCAGGCAGTTTTTAACATGAATTCCTCTTAGTTTCACAGGGCTGGGGGGTGGGGGGATGCAACCATGGACCAATGTAGATTTATTATTATTGTAGTAACGGAAGAACTTGTAACGATGGTATAAAGATAGTGGTTATCAGAGGTAATGAGGGGAGGGGAAAGGAAGAAGAGCTGGAACATCGGACGTTTTCAGGGCATTGGGATTGTCCTGCGTGATAGTGCAGTGATGGACACAGGTCATTATACATTTTGTCAAAACCTATAAAAGTGTACAGTGCAAAGTATAAACCATAATGTAAACTATAGACCTTGGTTAGCAGTGCTTCAGTGTTTGTTCACCAAATGTACCTCACTAATGTAAGATGCTGATAATAGGGGAAAATGTGAGGGGGACGGGGTGGGGTATATGGGAATCCCCTATACTTTTAATGTAACTTTTCTATAATTTAAAGCTCCTTTAAAAATAAAGTTTATCTCAGGGTTTTTTTTTAAAAGAGAATTTATTTTCATTTTAAGCCACAGATTTGGCAAAAGCATAAATCAGATATTCTCACACTAGTACCAGGGTGATATTATCTAACTCTTGATAATAAAAGAAATAGGTGCATCTGTTTGCCCTTCTTTATGGCTCTAGGAGAAACAGCCTTGTCTGTCGTCTCCATTCCTTAAGCCTGATTTGTATTTGATAACTAAGGTTAGGGACGACAAACATCTTAGCACCCTTGGCACCAAGCCCTAAGCCCAACTGATTTTATTTGTTCTTTTCTCTCTAACTTGTAGACCATGGAGACATCAACCCTCACTCACTCCCGCTCCAGTAATCCTTTCAGCTCCAGCCTTAACTCTGACCCTTCGACGCGAACCCAGAGGTCTTGTCCGACTTTCAGTTCTGTTCAGAATGTTGTTTTGCTTTTCCCTCCCCACAGTGGCTCTCTACAGAAGTGAATATTCAGTGGGACAAATGACGGAAGTTCACAGATACCATCCGAACAGGTGTTCCAACCCCGCTGCTCATTAGAGTCATTGAAAAGATCCCGATGTTGGGGCCCCACTGACTGGACTCCCAATTCCCTGGGTGTGGGGTGGGGCCCAGGCATTTAGGGGCTGTTCAGAGCATCTTAGGCGACTTTGATATGCAGCCAGGGCTGCCACATGACTGCCCTCGGGCAAGTCAAAGCCTGGAATGCCCTCTCTGAGCCCTCCTGGTTTCCCGCTCCTGCTCTGGGACCCAGCTCTTCTCCATCTCTGGTTCTTCTCTAGGCGTTCACGGGATGACGAGCCGCCTCAACCCTTAGTGCTCTTGTGGCTTCCTAGGGCTGCCAGGAATTGTACCACAAACTAGGGACAATTTTGCAACAACAAAATTGTGTTGTCTCATAGTTCTGGGGACCGTACGTCCCACCTCGAGGTGTCAGCAGGGCCACGCTCTCAAGTCAGTAGGGGGGGTTCTTCCTTGCTGCTTCCAGCCTCCGGGGGTGGCCGCAGTCCCTAGCGTTCCTCGGCTTGGAGGGTGCCCCGCTGCAGTCTCTGCCTCCACCCTCACAGGACCTCCCCCTGTGTCTGTCTGTCTGACTCTGTCCAAATTTCCTTTTTCTTTTAAGGACGCCAATCCTATTGGATCAAGGCGCAGCCTATTCCAGTTTGGCCTCATCTTAACCGATCGTCAAATAAGGTCCCATTCGTGGGGCAGGGGCTTAGGACCTGTACAGATTTTTTGGGGGGGACCCAATTCACCCATAAAGGCTCCATTGAAGAAGTGAGGCCTTTTCTGCTAGGTTCTGGTCCAGTCCCTCTGGCTTTCCCTCATGTCACCTGCTTTCTGGGGCTGGTACCTAACTTTGCTTCATTATTTCCTAGGCCTCTGCTATAGATTGACTCATGAGCCCCACAAGGACCGGTTCAAGCCCTCCCCTCTTCTCATGCATATGGTCCTGGTTGGAAACAAGATCTTTTTTTTTTTCCCCCAAAGATTTATTTATTTATTTCTCTCCCCTCCCCCCCACCCCGGTTGTCTGTTCTTTGTTCTCTGTGTACATTTGCTGCATCTTCTTTGTCCACTTCTGTTGTTGTCAGCAGCATGGGAATCAGTGTTTCTTTTTGTTGCGTCATCTTGTTGTGTCATCTCTCCGTGTGTGCGGTGCCATTCCTGGGCAGGCTGCACTTTCTTTCGTGCTAGGCGGCTCTCCTTACAGGGCGCACTCCTTGCATGTGGGGCTCCCCTACGCGGGGATCACCCTTGCGTGGCAGGGCACTCCTTGTGCACATCAGCACGGAAACAGGATCTTTGAAGATGTCATTAAAGATTAGGCCAGCCGGGGTATGGTGGGCCCTTTCTCCCCTCTGACTGCCTCCCTTATAAGAAGAGGAAGTTTGGAGACAGGAAGAGACAGAGAGGCGGCCACATTTCGGTGGTACCACCGGGACCCTGCAGACTTCAGAGGGAACAGGGCCCTGTAGGCACCTTGATTTCAGACGTCAGGTGATAAATTCCTGCTGTTGTAAGCTCCTGGGCTGTGGCACTTTGTTACGGCAGCCCAGGAAGACGAAGACAAGCTCTCCTAAAGGCCACTTCTCCCTGTCTGTGAGTCTGTTAGACCCCAGGTGGTGCCCAGCCCCATCAACTTCATAAGCCTTCATGAGCGCTCTATGCCTGGTGCATGTGCTAGTCCACCTGGTAAGGAGAGGGAGAGGGGACTGGAGGGCTGGAGCTGTGGCAGCTATTGCTCATGTGTGAGCACAGGCAAATTTATAGAGGCAGATAGTAGACTACAGGTTGCCAGGAGCCAGGGAGTGAGGAAGGAGAGTTAACGCTTAAGGGGCACAGGATTTCTGTTCGAAGTGATGAAAAAGTTAGAATAATGGAAGTTGGTGATGGTTGCACAATTCTGGGAATGTAATTAATGCCAGTGAATTGTGCCCTTGAAATGGGAAATTTTAAGTTTTAGCTACATATATTGTATATATTATATATGTGCATATGTATTACATATAATAAAAAGTTAAAAGACAAACAAACCCCAGAAGAGGGACATTATAATTTCCCCCTTGCTCAGATGAAGACTCTGAGGCATGACCAGGCTGTAAGTACTGCGTCATACCTCGTAAATGGTGGTGCTGGGAGTCAAACCTCTGTCACCCCTACTAGGTCAGACAGGCTCTCTCTGAGGATGACCCCTCTCATCCCCCTTCCCCACGAAGCCACATCTCCCGCAGTGGCCACAAAGAACTTGGGAGACTGAATTCCTTCCATTGCAGCAGTGTCCCTTTGCTTGTGAATATTAATCTCTTGTAGATTGGCCAATTGCCGGCAGTTTAACACAGGAAAAAACCTCAGAATTCCTCCAGCTCAGCCTGCTTTGTAGTGAAATGCAAAACAAGTTGACAGCCAGCATTCTCTTTAATCCTCCATCATATTAGCCTGATGGCACAGCTACATTAATCTAAGTGGGCTAATGGGCCAAGTGGGTTAATCCAGTTTTAGCATAAGCCAGGGCTGGCTCCAGCTCTGCTGAGAAATCTTAAAGGAAAACGCATTCTTCCCTCCTCTTCCTGTTGCCAGTGACCTAGGAGGAGCAGCTCTTCTCAAGGAATCGCCCTTTTTGGTTTGTGCAATAAACCGTTTACATCATAGTTTCTATAGATATGTCCAGTAGCAGAGTTGTGGTTTCAGTAGATTTGAAATGGCTTTAATTAGGAAATTTAGAATGTCCTATTGAGTGGTAAACATTTGGTCAAAACTGACATGGGAATTTTTTGTTATCCCTGTTCCCAGATGGGAATAATGAGAAATCCCCTATCCCACAGCTAATGGAAAATCATAGCTCCCAATTAGTTAACACATCTCCTTTTTATGTGTACACACCAACCCATACACACACACTCTAGACCAAAATAGAGTGGGACACATTATGTGCCATAAACTGTGTACCGAGTAAATAATAATAGTAATAGTAATATAGCAGCAGCGAATATTTGTCAAGTACATACTGGATGCCAGTCAAGTTCAAAGCATAATGTGATTACTAGTTGTTTTCACTCTCATTAAACTCCTGAGGCATAACTATCATTCTCTCCATTTTTATAGATGAGGAAAATGAGACTCAGAAAAGCTTGGTTGCCGAAGGTGACACAGCTTAAAAGTGGCACAGCTGGAATTTAAACCCAGGCTGTCTGCTGTCCGAGCCCTTATTCCTTAATTGTTTAGCTGAACTGCTTCAAATTTACTGACCTCATGTGAATTCCATAATAACTGAAGAAGGTAGGTGCAGTCACTCCCATCTTACATATTAGGATACAGAGGCTCAGGGAGGGTAAATAACTCACCTGCTGGTCACACAGCTAACAAGGGGCCTAAACCCAAAGCCCATACTCTTAACCTTACTGTTTCCATTGGGGGCTTGTTGATCAGCTAGACCAGTCACTCCTTCATTCTTGCACATGTATTTGGGATACCTGCTATTATTCTATGCACCACGACAGGCCTATAACAGAAGATAGTCCCAGCCTTGATGGAGCTTGTCAAGACACCTTCCCACATTTGCACGGGAGGACACCTGAACCCCCATCTTCAGTTTTCTATCTCCTGAGGTGTAGCAGAACCTTAAACAAATAGGCCTTTTCTTTGGCTTACGTGCCTGTTTTCATGTCCCACTTCTCCCCTGCAGGTACCTTCCTACCCTAGCATTTCCTCCTTGCTTTTCTCCAGTCCTCCCACTGGACCCCCTGTTCTCGTTTCCTGGGCTGCTCAAGCAAATACCTTGAAATGGGTTGATTTAAACAATGGAAATTTATTTACTTATGGTTTTGATACTGCAAGAAAGTCCAAATCGAGGTGCCATCAAGGCAGTGCTTTCTCCCCAAAGCCCGTGTTGTCCTGGGCTGCCTGCTGGAGCGCCTCGGCTCCTCTGTCACATGGCAAGGCACGTGGCGGCATCTCCCGCTTCCTCTTCTCTGCCAAGTTCTGTTGATTCCACTTCTTTCTTCCTGCGGCTTTCCCTCTCTCTGTCTGAATTTCACTCCCCTTATAAGGGACTCCAGAAATAGGATGAAGACCCATCCTGACTGAGCTAGCTACACTGTAACTGAAGCAGCCTCACCAAAAGGTCCTACCTACAACTGTTTCACATCCACGGGAATGGATTAACTTAAGAACGCGTTTTTCTGGGATACTGTATTAGCCAGGGTTCTCTAGAGAAACATAATCAACAAGAGATATCTGTCAATTGTATGCGATTTTATGAGTCTCTCATGCAGCCTTGGGGAAGCACAAGTCCAGGTTCCGCGGACAGGCCGCAACCAGCGGCTCCCAGGAAAGTCCAGTGACAGTTCTTGACGAGTTCTGGGAGACGTTGGCTGTCCAAAGACGAGCTGGGAAATTCTCACTCAATGCTGGAATCACTTCCCTTTAACCCATTCAACTGATTGGGTTAAGCATCACTCATTGCTGATGGCAACCTCCCTGACTGATGTAATTATAACCAGCTATCTATGATTTACCACTGCAGTAAAGTCAATGGTGACTAAGGTCCACAAATGCCCTTGTATTACAGTTAGCCCAGTGCTTGCTGGACCAAACAACTGGGCACAAGTACCTGGCCGAGTTGACACAATAGCCTGACGATCACAGGTTCAAACCACCATACCCCCTGCTTACCTTTCTTGCTGCTGTTTCTACTTCCTAGAGCATCTTCTTATAGTTGTACTTGAAATTGTTCTCTGGAGTGGACAAGCAGTGTCAACAGTCCCCAAAACTCTGCATTCAGGACTTGCCCCTTCCCCAAATGTCTTACAGCAGCAGTTGCATCATAATATAACAATTTATGTGCAGCCCGTTGTTTATAATATCAGCTCTATTCACATGCCTTTTGACTTAAGGTCTTACCTCAGTGATTTGTGTTATTTTGAGCACTAATCGCCCATAACAAAGCCCTGCCTTTTCGTACAAAGAACATGATCTGTATCAACTGTATAGTGTACCATTTTTGAAGACCACTTCTGTTTGAATGAATGCAGGCCAATTATACAAGTCTCGGTTTTCTCATGGCATCTAAAGTGTTACTTGAAACATCTAGAGTCGTGTTCGTGACTTTCCTCTTGGCATGGTTGCATTCATTTATCCGTCATCTGATTTCCCATGATATTTTTGGCTGCTGTGTGCTTTTTTTTTAAAGATTTATTTATTTATTCGCCCCGCCCCCCCCCCCCCCCCCCGTTGTCTGTTCTCTGTCTCCATTTGCTGCATCTTGTTTCTTTGTCCGCTTCTGTTGTCGTCAGCGGCACGGTAATCTGTGTTTCTTTTTGTTGCGTCGTCTTGTTGTGTCAGCTCTCCATGTGGGTGGCGCCACTCCTAGGCAGGCTGCTCCCTCCTTCGCGCTGGGCGGCTCTCCTTACGGGGCGCACTCCTTGTGCGTGGGGCTCCCCTACGCGGGGGACACCCCTGCGTGGCAGGGCACTCCTTGCGCGCATCAGCCCTATGCATGGGCCAGCTCCACACAGGTCAAGGAGGCCCAGGGTTTGAACCGCGGACCTCCCATGTGGTAGATGCACACCCTGGGCCACTGGGCCAAGTCCGTTTCCCTGCTGTGTGCTTTGTAGTTCTCAGGAGTGCTCCACAGAGTAAGGGCATTTTATCACTGGTCACTGTGATAAAACTGGAACGACCCGGCTGGGCCAGAGGAGCCACCTCCCTCTAGCGCCCAGGCTTGGCGAGTGCCTGAAGACAGGCTGGCGAGAACTTACGGTGGCATCTCCATTATTGAGGAAACACACCCATTGAGAGGCCAGAAGCCTTGGTCTTTTGACATCAGATGTTTGGGCCACCTTAGTCTTGAAAAGGTGGCTACTCTGAAAAAGAGTGACACCGCAAGAAGACGTTAGAGGAAAATGTTTCTTGCTCTTTTTATTACCTGGATGAGGACCCCGTCCTATTTGAGGTTTCCAAACTTCAGATGTGATGTCAGTGGGCTCTTGGGCGCTAAGATTCTGCTGGCCTCTTTACCTGTTTCTGAAACCTGCTTCCCCTAATAAGGAGCCGGGTTAGGAACCTTGACACGGAGGCACGTGGCCCAAGAGGCTTCACCTTCTGACCTGAGTTTGCTTTGTTCGCTTTTCCCCAGGGACCTGATGCCGCGGACCCTGGACGGGCAGGTCACCATGGAGAAGACGCCGAGCTACTTCGTGACGCGCGAAGCGCCCGCGCGCATCTCGGCCATGTCCAAGGACACCAAGCTCATCGTGGTGGTGCGCGACCCCGTGACCAGAGCCATCTCGGACTACACGCAGACGCTGTCCAAGCGGCCCGACATCCCCACCTTCGAGAGCCTGACCTTCAAGAACAGGACCGCGGGCCTGGTGGACACGTCGTGGAGCGCCATCCAGATCGGCATCTACGCCAAGCACCTGGAGCACTGGCTGCGCCACTTCCCGCTGCGCCAGCTGCTCTTCGTCAGCGGCGAGCGGCTCATCAGCGACCCGGCCGGCGAGCTGGGCCGCGTGCAGGACTTCCTGGGCCTCAAGAGGATCATCACGGACAAGCACTTCTACTTCAACAAGACCAAGGGCTTCCCCTGCCTCAAGAAGGCCGAGGGCAGCAGCAAGCCGCACTGCCTGGGCAAGACCAAGGGCCGGCCCCACCCGGCCATCGCCGGCGACGCGGTGCGCAGGCTGCGCGACTTCTACCGGCCCTTCAACCTCAAGTTCTACCAGATGACCGGGCACGACTTCGGCTGGAACTGACCAGGCCCGCCCCCCCCCCCCCACACGGCTGCATTACCTTACCATGTGGCTTATCTATGGAGAGAGAGTATATGTATGTAAAATGTACAGAAATCTATTTTATAATAATTTATTTTTAATTCATAAGCAATTAATTCACTAAGCTGCCTAGCCACACTCCGGAGGAGCGTTAGCTTCGTAATCTGTTAACATTCCAAAGGGTTTGACTCTAATATTTCCTTGTTCTTTTCCTCACGATGGATGGTGCTTCCATGTGTTTTCCCTGCCCATTGTATTTAAGAAGAAAAGCACAACTTTTGAGATTTTCGTTGTTACGGGTATTAAGCCTTCCCCCTCGGCTGGAGTTCTCTCGCCTCCTCCTTGTGACTTGGGTGCTCTCTTTCGGCTTCCGTCTCTCCTCCTGCCTGGGTCCCTGTAGGGGCGCCGCGCTGCTCACTGCCCTGTGCTCTGAAGGTCATACCTCCCGGAGCAGCCCCCTCGTCCATGTGATCTCGTTTCCAGACCGCAGAGCCAGGTGCTCCCCCCAGGCCACTCAGCGGGGGCGGAATCACTGCCTTGGCGGGGACGCCCTCCCTGCCCTCGCAGAGTCCATCGCTAAGGTCCCCTCACTTTAGCCTTTGCTTTTGAAGGATGATCCCTTGTCCTTGCCTGCTCCATCCCCTGGTTCTTTTACCAGCTCGACACCAGTCCCCTCTTTTCCCGGTCACATGTGCAAGGCGCTAGGGCGCTTCTTTAGGAATCAAGGCGGTCTCCTCTAATTTGCATGACAGCCTGTCATGCTCCCTTCTCCAGGGAGACAGGGCTGCTTCGACACACCAAAGAATCCCACAGGCTGGCAGAGCCGCCGGTCCAAGCCGAGGGTGCCGGGCGTCGAGACCCAAAGGGGCCAGTTGCCTCGTGCCCCATGAGGGTTTGCCAACATGCTGCCAGGGGCAGAGCCAGCCCGTGGTGGGCATATCTCAGTGGCCTGATAACCTCAAGGTGGAGAAAAGACAAAGACCCAAAAGTGACAGGCGGCCCGGCAGAGGAAGGCAATCCCTGGCACCCTCGCTTGATGTCTGGAACTCTTTCCTTTGGAATTCCTAGCTCATCTCTGAAAGACAGCGTGGCCTGCCGCCAACAGCTGGACAGCAGGAACCAGGCGTGGCCCTTGTCGAGGCGGGTTGGGAGAGCCGGTCCTATTGCCTGTAAGCACTTGAGCCTGGTGCTTGTACAGCTGTCCCTTGTGTCAACCAGGTCTTGGCAGAAGGGTGGCTAGCTCTGTTCCTGCTGGTGTAAAATGTTCTCCCCATACTGCTCTGTTAACAGAGCAGTTGGGGATCATTTGTGACAGTTGGGTAACTATGTAGCAATATCACATAATGACATGCTCATGTTTCTGCTCGACTTCCTAAACCAGAATCAAGGAATATGTGGGAAGATATACATAGGGTCAAAATGGTGGTGTTGTGACATTGACAAAGGACACTTTTGGACATCGTATGCGATACCTTGACTGCTGTATGCAAAAAGCAAAAATAATTTATCTTTAGAAAGTGGTCAGAGATGGCACTGGTCTTTACATGATGTCTTCTTGTTGATCCAGTTTGTATTTGCACACCAGGTTTAGCCCAGATGCTACTAGTCAGCTTATACTTAGCAGCAAAGCTCTCATACTTTCATTATGTGGGTTCTGTGTAGGAAGATGATCGTCGGGGGTTTTCTGAATTCCCTAGATGCAATATTCACTTCAAAACTCTCTTACTCTCTGTACAAAGTAATATAGGACCTATATTTATGGACACATCACAATCAGTCTGGTTCTCCCCTCTTGCTGGATGGGTGTCAACGACATCTGCCTGAGTGCTAACTGGACATGCATTACTTCCCATTGGGAGGCTCATTCGAAATAAAGCTGAGAACAGCTCTTTCCAGTTACTGCATAACACAGCTTCCAGTAAACATCGGTCTCCAAGCCTGTTTCCAGGTCCTGCGGCATCTGCTTTCAGACCCTTCTCCCAATATGCCATAACTGGTGATGGAGAACTGCAGGAAAATTAAGAGGAAGGTATATTACAAGTGATAGGAAGAACATACATGAGCTTTTTCATCTCCTTCAGGTCCCTCCCCTCTTTCCAAAGCTGGACAATGTTTGATTAAATTGTTTACTCCCTGCCTTAAAATAAAACCGAGACAGGAAATTTTCAGGGAGGAGGAGGGTCATTTAGTCACGAACACTGAAGTGGGTCAAAATTCTATTCTGGGTCAAATCCTTGACTCCAAACAGATGTCAATAATTAGCTCCAATGGAGCGCAGTTTTCCATGTAATACAAACAAATCGAATATCACATGCATCTTCTCCTTGAGCCTGAGAGCTTGCCGTTCCTGAATGGTCAGGACGTGACATTTGCCCCATCAAGGCACCCCATCCTGGATTAGTTAGTACAGAGCATGAGTAGACACATCTTCCTGGAGGTATTTTGCAAAGGTGTAAAAATTAAGCCTTGGGGAATCTTCTTGCTCTTGAAATCTGCAAGGCCACCAAACTTAACTTTTTAGCTGCTAGAAGGCAAACATCATTTCCCGTTTTGGCAATTTGTCCTAGCACATGTTTTGGGTTTCTTCCAGTTTACAGGAAAAGCTCTGGTTTTCATTGCAAGTACTTTATTTCTCTCAGTTTCTTTTCTTTTCTCATTAAGAAGGAGGAAAAAAAGATAAACAAAACAGTGGAGTTTTTTATTTTTCCTGTCTATCACACGCTTCCTTTTGAGTTGTTTGTACAGGAGTCTGTTGACTTGGTAAGTGATAATGCCTGGCAAGGTATTTTAAGTTTAATGACTGCTTAATAAATACTTAATTTGATGATGGCAAAGGAGAAATTGTCCTCTTCATAGGATTCTTCCTGGGGAGTCATTTTGAGTGATAGATCCACTTTAGACCTTTTGGAGAAATTCAGTTTCTGTTCCTACCAGGATATTTTTGTAGGCAAACAGAAGGTACCAATAAACTAGAAACACTTGATATGTATCAAAAGTGCTCACCCAGACGTCAATGTCGTTTTTCTTTACTGTTTATCACGAAGGCTGATCAGTAGAACTTAAAAGTGTGGTTAGATGTTTTTCGCTTTTGTAGCATTAATTTATGACTGAGTTTCATTCAGCCCAGTAATCTGAAATACTGTGCAAATTCTAGCAGCGTGTCTCCTATAACCTGGATGTTAGAATAGACAATATGTACAAAAAATTTAATCAAGTATTTTGTCCTATGTATAACACAAATTAATTTTACACAAAGAAAGATGTTTCTAGGAAAATGAAATTCTGGCAATTCATACTATTTCTTTGTATGAGCAAATAAAATATATTTTACCAACTTGTGGGTACTGTTTTTTTTTTAACTTATTTTTTTTAAAATGTATTATGGTTGCATATATATAGCATACAGTATCCGATTTTAAGCAATTCAGTGTACACTGTTGTGCTACCATCACCACCCTCCACAGACCTTTCTCGTATTTTATTAGGCATGGTGGAGGGACAAGTCAGCATTTTATTCAATAACTAAGAGCCCACATAGTATGCACACCCACAAAAGGCATTGTGAAGGCAGCCTGATCTTTGAGACTTTTAAGGAGTCCAGTGGTATTCCCTCCCCCTCCCTCCGCCTTTCACCAGTAAAATCAATTACTAGGCAGTCACCTCTTAGAATTCTCTCTCCTTTAAGGGACCCCTCGCCCAGTCTAGCTCACAGCATTTCAAAGTGGAGCCACCACTGCCGAGCTTCCTTCACTCTACCGTTATCAGGCTGCCCCCAGCTATCATCTAGAATGTGTCCCTGAAACAAAGTTGAACGATTGACTTAGATGTCATAATAGGGTTTTTTCCTTCCAAAGAGTTCAAATACTTTAAATCCCCAATTTCCCCTTCCCTTCTAGAGTCAATCTTCAGCCATGCATTCCCAGTATTTTTTATTTGCTCAGTTTGTCTCCTAGGGCTGCTGTAGACAAATTGGATGGCTGAAAGCAGCAGAAATTAACTGTCTCACAGTTCTGGAGGCTGGAAGTGTGACACCAAGTTGCCAGGAAGGGCCGGCTCCCTCTGAAGTCGGCAGGAAGAGCTGGCTCCACGCCTCTCTCCTGGCTCCTGGGGGCGATGGGCCATCCTCGCGCTCCTTGGCTTTTGGCGTGACTCAGGTTCTGCCTCTGTCCAGGGATGTCTTCCCTGTGTCTTCTCTCTCCTTTTTACATGGACCCAGTCCTATCACTTTAGGGGATAACCCTACTCAGATATAGCCTCCTTTTTTTTCCTTTTCTTTTCTTATTAAAGAAACTTTAGATTACATAGACATTACATCAAAAATAGAGGGGATCCCCATATACCCCAACCCTCCACACACTTTTCCCCATTAACAACATCCTTCATTAGTGTGCATTTGTTACAATTGATGAACACATATTGAAGCCTTGCAACTTGCCATGGTCTATAGTTGACATTATACTCTTTATACTCTGCCCCGCACAATTTTACAGGTTCTGACAAAGTGTATAATGGCCTGGATCCATCATTGCAATGCTATGCAGAACAATTCCAATGTCCCCCAAATGCCCCATGCTACACCTATTCTTCCCTCTCCTTCCCCTCAGAACCTCTGATGACCACTGCTACAAGTTCTTCCATTACCAGAATCATAATAAGTCTACTTTAGTCCATAGTTGCATTCTCTCTTATGTTTGTTCATTCCTCAATCTTGAGGATTTGGGGAGGGTGATGCCCGCTCTGCTTCCAGTTGAGAGGGGACTTAGAGTCCATGGGTCAGATGGATGGAGCTGTCTTGCTTGCAGTTGTAGATACTGTTTTTTGGGATGGGCCTTTTGTTAGTTGTCCTGGGCGAGTCCAATGAACTGGACAGTAGATCTTGGTTGTAATGACCTCCATTTAACTTGCCTAATTGCATCTATAATGGCCCTAATTCCAAATAAGGTCACATTCTGTGGTACCGGGGATTAGGACTTCAACATATCTTTTTGGGGAACATAACCCATAACACAATTTATAATTATTTCTTCTAATCCTTTGCAAATGAAAGCACGATTAATCACCTCAAGCCCATGGATTGGCCAATCAAGGCTAGAGAGTCAGCCTGGCCATCTGGTTCTCAATTGTATAAGCTCATATAAACCTACAGTTGCTATCACCTGTAACTAGTTTCATTTTATTCATTTTCCATTCTCACTTCTTTTGATTACTATTAAGTGCCAGAGATGCTAAAATAGCCATGTTATTACACAAAATGTGCTGTCATAGCTTATCTGTGGGCTCATAGCAGCATGCACACCTGAGAGCCTGAGATGGTTTTGCACCCACCCAAAGGTCTACTTTTTGTGAACTAAGAGTTTAAGAATCTCAATGCATAATGTTTTCTGAGAAAGGTGAATATAAGGAATTAAAGGGCCTCCCCCTTGGACCTGCTTTTATACCTGTGAGAAGGTATGAGTGGCTCCTTTGTGTGCCCCAGTGCCTCTTTTTTTTTAAAGTCAGGTCAGTAGCTGGTTGAGAAAATGGGAGAAGAGAACAGAAATGGGAGAAAATAACAGATCACACATCCCCAGATATAGGTGTGGGCTCCTCCACTACAGTGCCCCTTCTTAAAAAAGATTTGTATTGTAAAATATATACCACATACCATTTCCCATTTTCAAGTATACAATTCAGTGTGTTCATTACATTCACAGTGTTGTGCTCCCATCAATTAACACTGTGCTTCTTGCTCTGGTGTTTCCCTTGCTGAGGTGAAGCTGTTTATAAATACTCCCAGAAATCCTGGGCTCAAACATCTAGCTCTTGTATGCTTTTGCTTTCAACATTTTCAGCAAGAAAAGAGAGGTAACAGAGGGCATCAGGGCTCCTCTCAGAGCAGTGAACAAGAGGAAGTCTATGGAGCTTCTTTAGAAAGGTAGTCATCAGATGAGACAGGTGTTAAGAGAAATTTATTCTGGATATGATATTCCATTAGAATTGGAACAAAGAAAGGCTAGAGTCAGAGACTGATTTGTTCATTTGATAAATTTTTTTGAGCACCCACTACTGCTAGGGACACAACCGTAAATAAGACATGCTTCCCATTTCAAGGTGTTCACATTCCATGGGAGAGTTGAAGGACAAATGAAGAGGCAACTTGAATACAGTGTGATAGGTGTTGAGGGAAACCAGGACAGGGGTACCTAACCTGATGTGGACAGGGTCAGAGACGGCCAAATCTAGGTAGCCAGGATATTACTGTGGAGGGTTGTAAAGATGCACGTCATGTGCTCAACTATAGATGTGGGGAAATTGCCAGCCATTTAGTCAGGATGTAGCATAGAGTATTCCAGGGAAGCAGTTTGTGTGAGTCTGGAGGGATGAGCCAAAGATTATATTGCAGACAAATTAGCAGCAGTCCAGCTCTCCCTTTTGAACTCCAGACTCCTCTATCCAGATGCCTACCTGACATCTCTGTTTGGATGTCTCCATAATGTAAACATGCCCCAAACGGAATTCTTCGTTCTCTTTCCAAAAATCTCTCCCTCTCTCCCCAAACTTTTCTATTTGGGATGCTCGAACTGGGAAATTTGGAGTGATTCTTGGCATCCCTTTCTCCCATACTCCCCACATCCAATCCATCACTAAGACCTGTCATGACAACTTCCAGAAAACTGTTGAAATCCATTCACTACTTTCTTCTCCTCTGACACCACTATCCAGCACAAGACATCATGCTGTCTCACTGGACTACTGCAGTAGCCATCCAACTGATTTCCCACGCTTTCCCTCCTACTCTCCCCAATGTACTCTGTTCACAAGAGCTTGAGGAATCTTTTAACCATTCAGACTGGCTTGTGTATTCCCCTACTAAAAACCCTTAACCAGCCTCCCATTACATTCCAGATAAATCTCAACTCCTTGATTTTTCTTGGAAGCCCCTATTCAGCCTTATTTTATACCCTCTCCTCCTTGTTCCATGCTCCAGCAGAGTGGTCTTATTTCAGCTCCTGGAAGGAGCCAAGTTCTCTCTCTGGATTCTTTTCTTCCAGGTTTTTGCTTGACTTGTACTCATCTTTCAGATCTTGACTCCCCACCCCTGTGACTTCCTCAGAGAACTTCCCTGACTCCCTGTTTTCATGATCCCAATAAACCATGTCCCCTAGTTTTCACACTCTTGTGTAGCTCACTCCCACACTGCCTCTGCACTGGACCTGTGGCTGCTTTAACCAGTAGAAGACAACAGAAATAACGATGTGGGTTCGGAGTAAAGCTCTTTATTGGGCTGCTCCCTTCTAATTCCTTTCTTTTGGGATGCTTACTCTTGGAACCCAGCTGCTATGGTTTGAGTAGCCCATACCTCATGGAGAGGTAGGCATTTTGGTCAGAAATCTCAGCTGAGCTCCCAGCAGACACTGCTAGCTGCCACCATAGTGGTCACTCTTTGTATGTGTCAGCCCCATTGAGCACTGACTGCAGCTACAGCTGACATCATGTGGAACAGAAGAACCAGTCAGCAGAACCCAGCCAACCAACAAAATCTGGAGAGATGAAAACCACTTTCATTGTAAGCCACTAAGTTTTAGGGTGGTTTGATACTCAGTGATAGAAAATTTGAACATTCCTAATCTAAATTAAATTCTGCTCTTATTTTAGCTCAGACAGTCCAATCCTCTTCCTTGGTAGCACTTGTCACACTTTGTAGGTCTGTATTTATTTGTGTTTACATATTATCTTTCTCCAGCACCAGTTTGCAATCTCCATGACAGCAGAGACTAATGGCTTTTTATTCACCAGCAAGGGATCCTCAGTGACTTATATAATTGCTTAGTTATCTGTTGAATGAATTTTGGATTTTTCCCTGAGGGGAGAAAATAGAATTAGTGTTTTAAACAGATGAGTGGCAAGATGGTTTTACATGGAAGAAAATAAATTGATATTTTAAAAACTAGCTGCTGTTAATAGGGCAGGATTCTTCTTAGGGAGCTTCTCTTATGGTTAAGAAACAATAAGGAGTTTGGGTTTTGAAAAGAGAAGGTTTTGGGCCTCTCTAGCCAGAACCTAGAGAAAAATGACCTAGAGGAAAACTCAGTTCTGACTGTGCCCTCCAGGGACATGAAGATGAGCAGAGATAGCCTGGGCAGACTTCCCATGGCAGAGTGAGGAGCGGGGAGGCCAGACAACCAGTTTAAGGTGTTGGGTAGTGCTCTAGTTCCCTTCAACAGGTACCTCCAAAGTCTGTTAACCACTACAGACTTTCAATGTGACAATTGGGGACCTCAGCTCTGCCCTTGGGGAATGAAGAGAGGATTTGGGAGAAGTGTTACACCGCAATGGTCCCCCAGGACATGTGAGCCTCCAAAGTGAAGTAAGAGATAAGAGCACAGACTTCCTGCAGTGATGTTCTAGCTGTTTTATTTGGCGTGAACCCAGAAAGTTGTGGAACTTGGGAGAACTCAAATTACAGTCAGATTTGCACTTTAAGAAGATCATGCTGGCTGCTGGGCAGAGAGTGGAAGGAATTAGGAAGAGAGGTGAAGGGGTTAGTTAGGGGCTACTGCAGTCCATGATGAGAGATGGTGGTAACCAGGTCGATGGTAATGGGTGGGAACTAGATGGAAGTCAATGGATTTAGGAATCTAGAGAGCAAATTGAAGGGACATGGAGTTGGGGGGCGGGGCAGGGAAGGAGCTGGCAACAAGCATGACAAACAGGCTAATGGCTTAAACACCTGGGTGGTTAGCTATACTAAAGCTGAGATGGGAAAACTAGGAAGGAGCTGGTGGTAGCAATTTAGACATCGAGAAGGAGGGCCTAGATGGGGTGGTGGCTGGAGTAGGGTTCTAGCTTGCCAACTCACCCCTGCATTTCCAGTTGACCTGCTTCCCCAGGTGTCCTAATATGGGTGCCTTCAGATTGCATCAGCCCCTTATTAAGTGTCTGGTAACCTGGAAAGGCAGGTTGAACTATTGGAGATCAGAGAAACTCTTGGCTAAACTGAAGACTCTAGAGAAATTGCACTGTTTTATTGTTTTTAAAAAATCTGGTTTATTCATTATAGGATCTTAACTGACATTGTATCAGTTTAGTTTTTTTCCCTTAATAATCAAAGGATAGAGAGAAACGGATGTGGCTCCTGATGAAGGCAAGCTGGCCCATGTGGCGAGCTGGCCCACACAGCGTGCCGGCTCACTTGGGAATGCGGCCCTGCGCAGGAGTGCTGCCATGCATGGGGAAGTTGACCCACGCAGGAGTGCCAGCTGACACGGAAGAGCTGGCACAGCAAGATGATGCAACAAGAGACCCAGAGGAGAGAAAATAAGAAGATGTAGCACAACAGGGGAGCTCAGGTGGCGCAAGAGAGTAATTGACTCTCACCCACTCCTGAAGGTCCCAGGACTGGTTCCCAGAGCTGCCTAATGAGAATAAGAAGAACACACAGCGAATGGACACAGAGCACACAATGGGGGGAATGGGGGAGGGGGCAGTGAGAAATAAATTAAAAATTTTAAAAAACCTTTAAAAAATAATCAATGGATAGAAATACATATTCATTGCTAACTTGCTCAACAAGGCAAACATCCTCCTTTTAAGAGTTTGTTCTTCAAGACTTCTCAGACCCCTGAGGACAAAGGGTTCCACAGCATTAGAACAATGTATTACGTGGAGTATCAAGAGATGAGTGTTTTGAATTTGGTTCATTGGCATGTTGGTAGACTGCTGTACATTGTTAAAGTAACCCTCATTTAAAGTGGTAATTCCAAAGCATCCAGTTGGTAGTTGTTAATAAAATCTGACAAGCTTGTTCCATGGAATTGACCATTTCTGTATACAAAAGTCAAGAGCAATGAGCTCTATTCTAGGCTTACAAGTACCTTTTAAATGATATATAGTGTGAATGTCCAGTTGGGTCTTTGTTGATATTATATATATTTGATTATATATTATATGAGATAGAACTTGAGTGGGTCCTGAAGGCACAAGTAAGCTATATGCCAATGCTCACCACCCCTGCCATGTTGCCTTCTTTTTCCCAGCTTTGGCCTCTTGGGGCATCCCTTACAATCCATTCACTGAGGATGAGAAAATTTGGGCCTGGTTTACAGATGGTTCTGAACAATATGCAGGTACCACCTGAAAGTGGACAGCTGCAGCACTGCAGCCCCTTTCTGGGACATCCCTGAAGGACAGTGGTGAGGGCAAATCCTCCCAGTGGGCAGAACCTTGAGCAGTGCACCTGGTTGTTCATTTTGCCTGGAAGAAGAAATGGCCAGAGGTACATTTATAAACTGATTCACAATCTGTTGCCAATGGTTTGGCTGGATGGTCAGGGACTTGGACGGAACATGATTGGAAAATTGGTGACAAAGAGGTCTGGGGAAGAGGTATGTGGATAGACCTTTCTGAGTGGGCAAAAAGCATGAAAATATTTATGTTGCATGTGAATGATCACCAGAGGGTGACTTTACCAGAGGAAGATTTTAATAATCCAGTGTATAAGATGACCCACTCTGTGGCTAATGCTCAGCCTCTTTCCCCAGGCACTCCTGTCATTGCCCAGTGGGCTCATGAACAAAGTGGCCATGGAGGTAGGGATGGAGGTTATGCATGGGTTCAGCAACACAGACTTCCCCTTACCAAGGCTGACTTGGCTAGAACCACTGCTGAGTGCCCAGTCTGCCAGCAGCAGAGACCCACACTCAGCCTCCAATATGGCACCATTCCTTAAGGTAACCAGCCTGCTACATGGTGGCAGGTTGACTACATTGGACCACCATGGAAGGGACAGTGATTTGTTTTAACTGGAATAGAAACATACTCCAGATATAGGTTTGCATTTCCTGCATGCAATGCTTCTTCCAAAACTACCATATGTGGACTGAATGAGTGTCTTATCTACCACCATGGCATTCCACACAGCATTGCTTCTGATCAAGGAATCTGAATGATGTGCAGCAAATGATGTGCAGGAATGGGCACATGTCCATGGAATTCACTGGTCTTACCATGTTCCCCATCATCCTGAAGCAGCTGGATTGATAGAACAGTGGAATGGCCTTTTGAAGACCCAATTATGGCACCAACTCAGTGACAATACCTTTATAGGGCTGGAGCAATCTTCTCCAGGAGGCTACATGTGCTATAAATCAGCGTCCACTCTATGGTGCTGTTTCTCCCATAATCAGGATTCATGGGTCCAGGAATCAAGGGGTGGAAATGGGAGTGGCACCACGCACTATTACCCCTAGTGATCCACTGGGAAAATTTTTGCTTCTTGTCCCTACAACCGTAAGCTCTGCTGGTCAATAGGTTTTGGTTCCAAAGAAAGAGTGCTGCAACTAGGGAGCACACCAATGATTTCATTGAACTGTAAGTTAAGACTGCCTCTCAGCCTCTTTGGGCTCCCCTTACCTCTGAATCAATAGACAAACAAGAGAATTACTGTCCTGGCTAGGGTGATTGATCCTGACTATCAAGGGGAAATAGAACTGCATCTACATAATGGGGGTAAAGAAGAGTTTGCCTGGAATACAGGAGATCCTCTAGGATGTCTCCTAGTACTGCCATGCCCTGTGATTAAAGTCTATGGAAAATTGCAACAACGCAGGCCAAGCAGGACTAACAATGGCCCAGAATCTTCGGGAATGAAAGTTTGGGTCACCCCACCAGGCAAAGAACCACAGCCAGCTGAAGTGTTTGCTGAGGGTAATGGAAACCTGGAATGGGTAGTAGAAGAAGGTAGTGATAAATGTGAACTTCAACCACATGACCAGTTACAGAAATGAGGATTGTAATAGTCATGAAACTTTCTTTTTTGTTATGAGTATGATTGTGTATGTACACAAAACAAATTTCTATGTTTTCTTCCTCAACCTTTTCCCCTATCATATGACAAATTGCATTAGTTTCATGTCATAATATTTAAGGATATAAGGTTTAAGGGTGAATATTACCCAAGGACTTGCACCCTATTCTGTAGGGAATTAAGGTGCTTCTTGTTGTATGTAGGAAAGTTGAACATTGTTAGGCAGATATAAATATCTTTATCTATCTATATATATGCATGTCTGTTATTGTTTTTACTTAGAGACTAAGTATAGTTCAAGGTAATGTGTACAGTTGCTGAGTTGACAAGGGGTGGACTGTGATGGTTAGGCTAATGTGTCAACTTGGCCAGGTAATTGTACCCAGTTGTTTGGTCAAGCAAGCACTGGGCTAATTGTAATACAAGGACATTTATGGACTTTAGTCACCAGTAACTTTACTGCATAGATAACTGATTACATCTACATCAATCAAGGCGATTGCCCTCAGCAGTGAGTGACGCTTTATCCAATCAGTTGAATGCCTTAAAAGGGGAAGTGATTTTAGCATTCAGAGAGAATTTCCCAGCTCATCTTTGGGCAGCCAACTTCTCCCGGAAACTCATCAAGGACCCTCACTGGACTTTCATCGGAGCCCTGGTTTGCAGCCTGCCTGTGGAACCTGGACTTGTGCATCCCTATGGTCACATGAGAGTCTCTTATAAAATCGCTTAGTATTGACAGATATTTCCTACTGGTTCTGTTTCCCTAGAGAACCCTGACTAATACATATATTGTAGAGGGATTTGAACACTGGGGTAGCAGAAAAAGGAGAAGTTGGAGGATGGTGAGGATGGGGACCAATGCACAGCATAAAAATATCTTCTTGCTTCAGTTCTCCCAATTTGAGTTTCTCGTGCTTTCTACTAATAGGCTCAGCCCCATTTCCACTCCAGATTTGAATCTCTGCACCACCACTTCACAGCTCTGTTGCCTTGAAAAAATTACTAAACATCTTTGAACCCAAGATTCCTTGATGGTAGACTGGAGTCTATGAGACTGGCCTAACAGGTTTATAAGGATTGGAAGCTAAACACTTATCAAACCATCTGGCGTACAGGTACTATTCCGTAAACATTGTTCTTCTTCACTCATACTTCCTGAGTTCATTCTGATCAGGGTAGGATGAATGTCTAAAATGGCAGGTTCCTTTTTGGTGGTACTGGAAAACAATCCCATTGCCAAAAAGCTGGTATTTGGTGCTCCAGGTAAGTCATTAAGTCCCCAGTAGCTTCAGATTTGTGGGAGTCCCTCTTGCCCTTGCTTCATTAGCCCGGTCAGTATGAATGAGATTCCAACTCAGTTTACCTGCTTTGGGATTTCACTTTTCCTCTGGAATTAGAGATTGCCCTGTTGGTTACTGGTAGCAGGTTGATAACATTGGACCATTTCCATCACAGAAGGGGCAGCATTTTGTTCTTTCTGGAACAGACACATACTCCAGGTATGGTTTTGCCTTCCCTGCATGCAGTGCTTCTGCCAAAGCTACCAGACTTACAGAATGCCTTATCTCCCATCATGGTATTCCACACAGCTTTGCTTCTGATCCAGGAACTCACTTCACAGCAAATGAAGTGAGGGAATGGGCACAAGTCATGTAATTCTCTGGTCTTAACCATGCTCCCCATTGTCCTGAAGCAGCTGGATTGATAGAACAGTAAAATGGCCATTTGAAGACTCAATTAAAGCCCCAAATGGGTGGCAATACCTCGCAAGCCTGGGGCAGCGTTCTCCAGGAGGCTGTACATGCTGTAAATTAGCTCTAGGTGTTGTTTCTCCCATAACCAAGATTCACAAGTCCAGAAATCAAGGGGTGGAAACTAGAATGGCACCACTCACTATTATGCCTCCTGATCCACCAGAATAATTTTTGCTTCCTCTTCCCATGACCTTAAGCTCTGCTGGTCTAGAGGTCTTATTTCCAAAAGGAGGAGTGCTTCCGTCAAGAAACATAACAATGATCCCATTTGAGCTGAAAGTTAAAACTGCTACTGGGTCACTTTGGGCTCCTCCTGACTCTGAATCAACAAAGAAGGGAATTTACTGTACTGGCTTAGGTGATTGATCCTGACTATCAAGGGGACATAGAACTGCTATTACACAATGGAGGTAAAGAAGAGTTTGCCTGAAATACAGGAGATCCCCGAGGGCATCTCTTAGAACTACCATGCCCTGTGATTAAAGTCATGGAAAAATTCAACAACCCTGGCTGTCCCTCCCTTTTCTTCCTGAGTCTTAAGCCTTTACAGTTCAGCTCAATTTCCATGTCTTTTTTTTTTTTTTTTGGAATCTCTTTTGGGAAACCTATGTGCCTATGCTGGCATGCCCATTCTTTGAAACATCTGCATATTTCCCCTCAGGTGCACTCTTTCGTATTTTTAAATATAACTCTACTTGCCTGTCCTCTAATCATATCCAATAGCTTTTTTCCTCCCAGGAAATTTCATCCAAGGGTTCTTGCAGCCTCTCACCTCTTAGTCCAGGAAGATGTGCGTCATCTCGCTTGACTGTGGTAAGTGCCTCTTTCCACCTCTCTCTGTCCCAGTCCAACCTTGTCAAAATGCATCCTCCATGGTGCACCTGGTGGAATATTTCTGATTTGTTGTGTGATATTTCTTCTTCAGTGGTTCCCTTCATTTGCAGGAATCTGTCTGTACTTCTTGTCCTGGCATGTCACAAAGTTTCTCATGCTTTCGTCCATGCCTGCCTCTTCTCCCTCTTTCTTTGTCAACAACCATGCATTTTGTGCTGTAGCTGCATGAGTATCTTTTGCCTCTCAGAACACAGTATGCGGCTTCACAGCTCCTTGCATTTGCACAAATGATTCGATTCCTTCTTTCTGAAATTCTTCCCCCACATACTTTTATACTCTACTCACTTCTACTTTTATTCCACACATTTTAAAAATAGTGAAATACACATGTAGGCAAATCAATAAAACACTGATGGACTGTTTAACAACTGTCTCATATGTCTACTCAGGTGAGGAATTAGTCCTCTGTCAGCACCCCAGAAGCTTCCTCCTGCCCCACTGGGGGTTACCATTAGCCTAACAACTGTGACAATCCCTTCACAAATTTCTTGGGTTTTACACCAAGGATTGTGCACCCCTAAACACTTACAGGGCTGTTGACGGTTTTTGAACTTTATATGAATGGATGCATTTTCTTTGGATCTGCTCCAAAGAAAAATCAACATGGATGATTCTCACAGGCATTCATTTTATGAATTCATTTTATGAATGCCTGTGAGAATCCTCCATGTTGCGAATGTAGCTGTAGTTCTTCCATGCTCTCTCTAGCATAGCATCCCACCCAACGAGTATACCATATTGAATTGCTCCAGTAATGCATGGTGGTGAGGCACTGCAACGTTGTGAATGTGATGAATCCCACTGGATGGTGTGCTTGGGAGTGATTGAGATGGGAAGGTTTTTGTTGTATATATGTTTCCACAAATTAAAAAAAGAAGAAAGAGAGCAATTAAAGAGACAATGACAAGTAAATGCAATGGACATTTGGTTATTTTTTTCCCCTTGATTTACTCTCCTTCATAGTGTTTATGTACCACTAAGCATATATTTAAGGTTCATCTCTCCCCCCTTGAATGTAAGCTGCATGACAGCAGGGACCCTATTTTCTTCAGGGCTGAATACCCAGAATCTAGACGGAGCCTGAAACCTAGTCGGGACTCAAACTATGTGTTGGAGGAGGGATGTCAACTTGAGAAGCTCTCCCAGGTCCTTTCAGTCACCCCTCCCACGCTGCCTCCTCTGTGAGGGCTTCATCAGCTTCTCCAACCAGACTTACAGCAGCAGTGGCAGCAAAAACAGTGATCACACCTCTAGTCGTTGAGGGCTTTCCCTGCTAGGCAGTGTGCTAGATGTGCAGTGTCTCATTCAATCCTCCCAATCTCTCGTGAGGTAGATATTCACACACTATTCTTGTTCTGCACAGGGAGACACCATAGTTTAGAAAAGTTAAGCTTGCCCAAGGTCACACAGTAAGGGGCAACAATCAAACCAAGGTCACTGACTCCAGAAGCCAGGGGCTTATTCCCAACAACGTATTGATTCCCACTGGACTTTTGCCTTCTATATTTGTATTTAGCTTGGTCCACCAGGGCTTTAACATTGAAAAAAAAAAAAAAAAGAGATAATGAATTGCTAACAATTAAAGAAATTGTAGCATTTTCACAGGGCTTGTGGTAGGTTGAATTATGTGCACCAGAAAAACATGGTTTTAATTTAAATCTGTGCCTGTGACTGTGACCCATTGTAAATAAGAGCTTTTGAGGATGTTCATTTTAGGTAGGGTGTGGCCAGCTATATCAGGATGGGTCTTAATCCTGTTACTGGAGGATGTAAAGAGAAGGTCACAGGGAAAAATACACACGGAGGCAAAAAACTCAGTCACCAGAACCCAGAAGAGAAAGAAAAAGCCTGCTGAGAGCCTTCTTCCCTTCCTGCCCCACGTTGGGTGTCAGTTGCTGAGAACCAGCTCAGCAGTAGGTTTGCTCTAAGGGAAGGTGATGCAGAACTTACAGAAATAATGGACAAAGAGGACCACAAGAGAGGAACCAAGGATGGAACCAGGGGTCATGCAGCTCCTGGAACTGAGAGCCTTAACCGTCATTTCCGCATCATATTTATTAGGAACTCCAAAGCAGCTGTTCCTCATCAGCATGGCAACGTTTACAATAACTGGGGACAAGTGCAACCAATAGGGAACAGGTAAGCCAGTTTCCCACAACAATGCCAAGGACCCAAGGGTTGCCGGCTGCCAGCTCCAGAATTCCACAGTCTGCAGGGAGAAAGCTGACGTCCTGCTAAACGTCTCAGTTTTGGATTTCTCCTAGTCTCAAAATCGTGAGCCAATAAGTTCCCTTTGTTTAAGCAACAAGGAAACTAAGACAGGTTGGTTGTAAGAATCCTTATCACTATTTTACAAAGACTGAAGTCTCAGAGAAGTGAAGAAAATACCCAAAGTTACACAACTTGCAGGTAGCCAAGCCAGGACTTAAATCCCACTCTGACTCTGAAATCTGTGTTCTTTCTAGTGCAGTATGCTGTCTAATTTCCCCCCTTCACGTTTTTAAAAATCTTTTTATTCTAGTAACATATATACAAGTCAAAAGTTCCCACTGAAACCACTGTCATGTGTATAATCTCTTCACAATATCATGCTACCATCATAAATATCCAAATTACTCCAATTTTCATTTTCTTTTTAGGTAGGCCAATAAAAAGAATTTATTGGGAAATGGGAAAAGGAATAGAGTTTGCTGAGAAATAGGAGAGAAGGACGGGAATACATACAGAGATTTAGGGCAGGCTCCTCCAGGCAGAGAGCGCAATCTCTGCCTTGTGTGGTGCTTTTTAAACTGTTAATTACTCCTCCTCTCACTAATGCTAAGGGGAAGGGCCCCAGCTGTTACTGGTTACCCCACCAGTGGTGGGGGCTAATGCTGAGGCCTGTTTGGAATATCTGGGGCTAAGGGGAGGTCCCAGAAAGAGAAACTGGGACCTCAAGGTTAAATTCAAGGTCTCAGCAAGGTCTTGCAGCCATGTTGCCGGTTAGCCATGTTGTTTGTCGGCCATTTTGTCTGTCAGCCATGCAAATTACTCCAACTTTTCAACACCTCAAGCAGAAACTCTGCACCCATTAAGCAAAACTCCCTCTTCCCCTCCATGCCCTCTTGACCCCTGGTAACCTGTAATCTACTTTGTCTCTATGAAATTTGCTCCGTCTAGGTATCTCATATAAGGAAGGTCACATCATATTTGTCTTTTTGTGTCTGGCTTATTTCACTCAACGCGATGTCTGCAAGTTTCCTCTATGTTGTAACATGCGTCAGAATTCCATTCCTTTTTATGGCCAAATAATATTCTATTGTATGTATATACCACATTTTGATTATCCATTCATCTGTTACTGAACGCTTGGGTTGCAGCCACCTTTTCTCGGTTGTGAATACTGCTGCTATGAACACTGATGTACAAATACCTGTTCAAATTCCTATTTTCAATTCTTTTGGGTATAATATATACCTACAAGTGGGATTGCTGGATCGTATGATACTTCTACTTTCAACTTTCCGAGGAACCGCCAGACTTATTTCCACAGTGCCAGCACCATCTTACCCCCTTAATTTTGAAGGCAAATATGAACAAGAAGAACAAAGACTCCATGGGCCCAGATATATGGTTCAGGAACTGCTTTCAGCTTAGAAAGCACCTGACTCTCCTCCTGTTCTCCCGCTCTGCTCTCCTCTCTCCCACGGCCTCATGGACTGGGCTGCTAATTTGAAATTATACACAGATTGTGAAATTTGTTCAAACTGTTCATGGGCCATTAACATCTCTTATTTTTTGCATGGTGTTCTGTGAATAAACTGCACTGGTTTAGAGGGTAGAAACATATATAAGTCTCTGAAAAAATAAATTTTGACCTGGAATTCAATTCTTCATCATCTCAATCACCTCTAGTTCCTAAGTTGGTGAAATAACATTTCAAGATGTCATAAAACAAAATTGACCTGGATATGCCATGATTGATCTGGGGTTGCTGACAGTTCTAGTACTTAACTTGGAATTTATGAATCAAAAGCTTTAAAACTTAATTCGAGAAAGTTTTTTTAAGTATTACTATTTCCACCTAATTAAGGACTGTCATACAAATATGATTTACTTACAGCTATCATTCATGTAAGGAGTGGAAATATCTAATTTTTAAATTATGAATGACTTTTATGCATTAATTCAATCAGGGGCTTTCTAAAAATAATATTTATCCCCTTTTGGTTAAAAATTTAATGCCTACTTATTGCATAAAATTTAGGAGCTGTAGAAAAATGTAATGAGAACATGAAATTCATGTGAATCCTACCTTCTATTACAGTAATATTTTCATTTTTCTGAGCATAGTTGTATATAAATTTACATATGTACATTTTAAAAGCTGGATAAGAATATATATAGCTTTATTCCCTGCTTTATTTATTTAGCATTGCTTTGTGAAGCATTCCCCTTTACCAATAAACATTCTTAGAAAATATAATTTTTAATGACTTCAAGGTAATCCTTCTCATAGATTTACTATGATTTATTTAACCTTTTCCCTATTATTGGAAATTCTACTTGTCACCAATTTTACTGCTATAAAACAGTATGATGAATATATTGCACATACATATTTTTCCAGTGCGGATTATTTGATCACTGGCACATCCTAAAAAACAAACAAACAAACAAAACCGACTCTCACTGGGGAGCAGATGTAGCTCAGTGGTTGAGTGCCTGCTTCCCAGGTATGAGGTCCTGGATTCAATCCCTGTTATTACCTCAAAAAAAAAGGAAAAAAAAAAGAACATATAATCTTCAGAAGAGCCACAAGTCTTAAAGTCTATTTTTTCATGCATTAGCTGTGTTTTAATTCAGAATTGTAAGATTTTTCCAGAGCATATACCTACCAGTGCAAGTTAAAAATAACATGTATTATACATGTTAAATATAAATATATGTTTAAAATAATATATAACATATGTAATATATATATTATTTTTAGAACAGTTGTAGGCTTTTTCCAAGACACTTACCAACATATGTTAAAAATAATAAATATTATATATGTGTTAAATATATGTTAAATGCATTTTTATTAATAAATTTCATATAAACATAATATATATTAATTTTAGACTAGTAGGTTTTTTCCAGAACATATATTTATGAATGTGTTTCAATAGAATAGAGTGAAAAAGGAAGTAGGAAATTTGCTACATAATTCTTGTAAAAATTCAAACAATTAAAATCACCCACTATCTGTCATGTGTAAGTTATATTTTCTAGGTATGTATGTTTAACAAGTATGCATATGATTTGGTAAAACAGTGATTACTTAAGCTGTGTTCTATTACATGTTTACTTTTCACTCAATAATATATCATGAGCCAATTTTTCTATACCAATAAAGTAATTATAATGCTTGTTTAGAATTCCATGTTCCACGGTTTATTTAACCTCCCCCATAGGGTAAACTTTTAGGTGGTTTTCAACAACATTTTACTAGTACAAAAACATACTGCCATGAATATGCTTATACACATGTTTAATTTCCAGTTATATTCTTAGGAGAAAGTCATTGCTATGGTATCTCTGAGTCAAGGTGTGTATGTATAGTACTGTTTGGTCTAAATAGTAAGTCTCATCTCCAGAAAGACTTCACCCATTTTTTTCACCACGAGTGTAAAAGAGTACCTGCTTCCTTATATCATCACCAACACTGGGTGTGGCAGTTTGAAATTATTTTATGAACCCCCCAAAAAGAAAGATTTTTTGTGGGCTGGCCCACTCCTGTGGAAGAAAGCGACCTTTTCAATTGGACAATGTCAATGAGAAGTGACTCAGGTTCAGTTTCTGCCCTCTGACTGAGACTGATAAAAAGAGGAGACAGACACTGGAAAAGAGGGCTCTGCCATTTTTGATCCTGCCATGTGACAGGAAGGAGAGGCTCAAACAGCTGAAGTCCCAGGGAGAGATGAGAAGTCAAACCTGAGACAAGAAGCCCGATAAGAGTCCATGTAGAGACTGCCCGCCATCTTGCTTCAAGATGTGGCCGCTGACTTGGGTGAAAAAGCACCTCTTATGGTGCCTTGAGTTGGACTTTTCACAGTCATGGAATTATAAGCTTTTATTCCAAATAAATACCCTTTATAAAAGTCAACACATTTCTGGTATTTTGTATCAGCAGCCCTTTGGCAAACTAAAACACTGGGTTTCACCAAATCTTTTAAGTCTTTACCAACATTATACTTTAAAAATACTGTCTTCCACAGGTTCTATGGTCATGGCAGATGGCTCTGGAGTTCAGTGCCTTGTCACTGGGCCCTACTTTGGAATTTGTGCTCCTGAGTGTGAGGGAGTTGGACTCAAGATGTAACCTCTCTACACATGCCTCTTCTGTCACTTTTACTGAACCTATGGTTGGTGCTGGGGTTGGTGTATGCTCAAGAGATTCTATCTCTGGATTGTCCATGTGTCAGCTGGACCCTGAGCCTCAGCAGAGTTGCAACACCTACTCTCCAATTCATTGGACTTACCAAGGTCCACTAAACAGGGAGGTGAGGATGGCCAACCACCACACCAGGGAACCAAGAGAGTCTACAACTGTAAGCAGGAGAATTCCATCCATCAGCCATGTGGGATCTAAGCCCCCTCTCAATTTAGAGATGTAGAGGACCTTACCATCCCAGGGTCCTCAGGATGGAAGAATAAAATATGGGTTCGAGTAGGCTTACTGGTATTCTACTATAGAACAATTGTGACTCTAGCAATGGAAGAAATTGTATCATTGATGTGGAGACAGTGGCCACAGGAGTTGCTGAGGGCAGGGAGAGGGTAGAAGTGTGATATGGGGACATTTTTGGGACTTGAAGTTGCCCTGAATGATATTTCAGGGACAGATGCTGGACATTAAATGTCCTGCCATAACCCACTGACTAAACTACAATGTAAACTATAATCCATGAGTGTAGCAGTACTTCAAAGTATATTCATCAAATGCAAAGAATGTGCCACACTGATGAAAGAGGTTGTTGATATAGGAGGAGTGGGGGTGGGGTGGGGAATGGGGTATATGGGAACCTCTTATATTTTTTAATGTAACATTTTGTGTGATCGATATGTCTTTTAAAAAAAGACAGTAAAAAATTGCTTAATAAGAAAAAAAACAAAAAAATGCTGTCTTGTGTTTAGTCTATCAATCAGGACATTTGCAAGTAACAGAAATTGGCTTGAATTGTGTTATTGACAAACAGGAATATTTATCGGCTCCTGTATCAAACCCAGGCAATGGTAGAGATTGAGCTGGTCTTGTGGACAACTGGAATCCAATGCCCATGACGCTATTGTCATCCAACGCTGGGTTTCTCAGCACGGCATTGAACTATGTAGGCTTCATTTTTTCCCACTGCTGCCCAGGAGTGAGAAACTTTGGGGAAGGAAGGGATATCACAAGAGGGTCAATAATATATGCATTAGAAATACATGGTTGGGAGGAACATTTTCAGGTAAAAGTAAATTACTATCCTATGTAGGCAAAATGATAGGTGTCTACTATATTTACCCGTCATTGATAAGTAGTGGGGTAGAACATATTTAATGCTTTTATTGGTCTTTTTTTTTTAAAAAGATTTATTTATTTATTTATTTCTCTCCCCTTCCTGCCCCCCCCCACCCTCATTGTCTGTTCTCTGTGTCTATTTGCTGCATCTTCTTTGTCTGCTTCGGTTGTTGTCAGTGGCATGGGAATCTGTGTTTCTTGTTGTTGCGTCGTCTTGTGTCAGCTCTCCGTGTGGGCAGTGCCATTCCTGGGCAGGCTGCACTTTCTTTCGCGCTGGGCGGCTCTCCTTACAGGGCGCACTCCTTGCGCGTGGGGCTCCCCTACATGGGGGACACCCCTGCATGGCAGGGCACTCCTTGCACGCATCAGCACTGCACACTGGCCAGCTCCCCACAGGTCAAGGAGGCCCGGCATTTGAACCTTGGACCTCCCATGTGGTAGTCGGACGCCCTAACCACTGGGCCAAGTCCGCAGCCCTTTATTGGTCATTTATAACTCATCTCTTGTGACTTTTCAATTCAGATCTTTAGTTCTTTTAGAAAATACATATTTTTTATAGATATGGTTTTAAATAGAACCATGCAGTGGCTTCTCCAAGGTCTGACAACACAGCTTTGGCACAGTGACTAGTCTCTCAAGCAACACACTTGAAGAAGGAATCTAGCTGTTTGTCAGTTTCAAGGGAATTTACATATGACCTTCCAAGCGGGTCTCAAGGGGAGCATAATCAAGAACTCATTACCCTCCCTGCTGTTCTTTTCTACCTAAAGGCAGAGGGTGAATCACAATTGTCTAGGTAACTGGGCTTTAAAAGGATGCACTAAACTCTATGCATGTAACCAGCAAGGGACCTCTGCCTTTTCAGAGAAGAAACTTTGGATAGCGTAGTAGGTGGGGATAATGGGGAAATAATTGCCTTCCATGAATCTCAGATAAAATGTGTAGAAGAAAAAGAAAAAAAATGTGTAGAAGGCACCAGGGTTTTATCGTAACGATCAAGAATCCCGATGCTACCAGGTACTGACTATATGGCTTTCAGGAAATTACTCCATGATTCAAAGCCCCAGTTTCCTCATCTGGAAAATGAAGATGATGAAAATAATTGTCTTAGCAGATGTATTAGTCAGCCAAAGGGGTGCTGATGCAAAATACCAGAAATTGGTTGGTTTTTATAAAGGGTGTTTATTTGGGGTAGGACCTTATCAGGCCATAAAGCATAAGTTACTTCCCTCACCAAAGTCTATTTTCACTTGTTGGAACAAGATGGCTGCCGACATCTGAGAGGGTTCAGGCTTCCTGGGTTCCTCCCTTCCAGGGTCTTTCTTCTCTCTGGGTTCAGGTTTCTTTGCTTCCCAGGGCTTGCTTCTTCCTAGACTCAGGGTTCCTCTTTTCCCAGGGCTCAAGCTTCAGTATCTAACTCCAACATCAAAACTCCACCATTAAGAACCCTCCAACTCTGTCCTTTGCCATGCCTTTTATCTGTGAGTCCCCACCCACCAAGGGGCAGGGGCTCAACTCCCTACTGACATTTGATTACTTAATCAAATAAACCCCTGAATCCAATATAATCTCACATGCCGAGAGGAAAAGACCAGTTTACAAAAATAATCCAATATTTCTGTTTGGAATTCATCAATAATATCAAAGTGCTATAGCAGAAATTGCAAAGTACGCATTTATTTAATATTAGATATTATTGCTTCTCTTCCCTGGAGAGGGTTCAAGATTTCAGTTTAGATGCCTGAAGCATTTGTAGCAACAACAACAAAAAAAGTCTTTGGAAATATGGCTGTACTAGGCTGTCTTTCACCTGAAAGGAATCATTAAAACTTCCAAGTGGTCCATGGGAGAAGAGGGGTTCTATAATCAGATTGGTTTGGGAAACAAGAGGTTATCTGTGTTAAATATCTTTTTCAAAGATTCTAAAATAATACGTGTGTAATTGCTGCAAAAACTCCTGCTGGTATTTTTGAAACATAAATAGGATCATGTCACTCTTTTACCTAAAACCTTTCGGTGGCTTCCATGGCACTTAGAATAAAATCCAAACGTTTTGCTCTGAGTGACAAGCCCCCAGGTGATCTGGCCCTCTCCAGCCTCACTTTGTACCACTCTCCCCCTTGCCCACTAATTTCATGCCACATACGTCTGTTCCTTGAGCAGATCAAGTGCTTTCTTGCCTACAGGTTTTTGTATTTCCTCTGTGTTCTGTCTGGTCAGTTTCCACCCAACTCCTTTTATGGCAAGCACATTCTCATTCTTAGGTCTTCAAGAGAACTTCCCTGACCCTCCCATCTAAACGAGGCCCCTCATCACCAAGTTCATTTCCCTGGGGTGAAATCTTGGTTCACAGGGCTCAAATGGGGACTCACGGAGTGCATTAGAGAGTGTAGAATTTTTGTCCCTTTTCCCAGATTTGCCTCAATTCTCTATTGTTAAAGACAATTGTTTTTCATTCATCAAGCTGATAAGACCATTGTGTTTTCAGGTGTAACAATGCACTCTAGTGTTAACTGGCGATGGAATACATCTGATGCCAGCATGAGTATTTAAAGAGCAGAAACAAAACAAGACGTTTTTGTCAAACCAACTAGCTACCTGCTCTCCACTGCATCCAATGACTTGCTTCACTAATTTCCACCAATTTGCTAAGTGGGACCACATGATCAGCTCATGAGATTTATTTGGAATTTAATAAAAACATCAGTGTTTCTCCCTAATGGATGGAACTGACTCATTGCTGGCATTACGGAGACACAATTGAAATGATGTCCTTTCAGGAAGTGAACCTGTAACAATGACTCCATTTAAAAGTCCTTAACTATAATTCCATGGGCTCTAAAAGAAAACTTCAACCCATCTATCAACTAGCTGGTGCTAACCATATTGGAATCTCTGGAGAGTTACCAAAAGGCACATGTTCCCGGTCATCCATTCTGATGCTTATGGACTAGTTGGAAGAACAAGGTGGAATGATGGGAGGGTAGAGCTGGAAGAGCCTTCAAAAAGCCCAGACCCTACCCCTTGATTTTGCAGTTGGGGGACCTGAGGTCAGAGAAATGTGGGCAGCCTGAAATCAGAGCTGTTGAAACTCAGGCCTCTTAATTCTTTGTCCAGAGTACCTTGCTCTACAATGCAGAATCATAATACCATAAATAAATAACACTCCGCACAGTGGGGCAAAGTCACCAGGCATGTGTAATCGGTTGCCAAACAAGAGGCACAAATTACGAAAGCCAAGAAGTGGAGGGATGGGAGCCCTACCAGAGCTGGGAGCAGGGGGGTGGCTTGGAGAGGCTGCGAAGTTTTATGGTCAGAAGGTGGAATCTAAGCTGTGAAAAGGAGCAGTGGTGTGATTTCAGAGAAGGTGTCAAAAAAATCAGAAAAAAGTTTGTGTGCATTCCTAAAGATTGTTCATCTAGAGTTGCTTCCTCTAAGAGCTCTACCTGTTTCTTTCCATCACAGGTCTCTCAAATGACTTGTTGATTCTTGTTTGCGTCTTCTGTCTTAATTGTCTGTACTTTACTCAAGGCATTCGCAACTTCTTTTTTTTTTTAGTATTTTTAAAAAACATTTATCTCCCCTTTCCTGCCTCCCCCATTGTCTGTGTCCATTCACTGTGTGTTCTTCTGTGTCTGCTTGCATTCTTGTCAGCGGCACTGGGAATCTGTCTCTTTTTGTTGCGTCATCTTCCTGCATCAGCTCTCCATGTGTGCAGGGCCATTCCTGGGCAGGCTGTACTTTTTTCTCACAGGGCGGCTCTCCTTAAGGGGTGCACTCCTTGTGTATGGGGCTCCCCTATGCTGGGGTGACACCCCTGCGTGGCACGGCACTCCTTGTGAACATCAGCACTGTGCGTGGGCCAGCTCACCACACAGGTCAGGAGGTCCTGGGTTTGAACCCTGGAGCTCCCATGTGGTAGGCAGATGCTCTATCTGTTGAGCCAAATTTGCTTCCTGACAACTTCTCTTGAATCTTCAGTCTCTAATTCCCTGTTGTCTACCCATCAAGCTTAACTCCTCAGCATGACTTTCAAAGTTCTCTTATCAGAAAAGCGTTCACCATCTCCCCTTTCCCTGTCTGAGGCTTCCCTGATAACTTTTTCTTTTTCAGGAGATACCAGGGATCAAACCCAGGACCTCATACATGGGAAGCAGGAACTCAGTCCCTGAGCTACATCCACTCCCCTTCCCTGATGACTCTTGTTGCTCCATCTTTCCATTTGCCGGATGCTGGTAGCACTTGCTCCAATTGTCAGGTGTTTGCTCTTTGTTAACTCTGATCTCACTCTGGGTTGTAATCAGTGGCCATCTCTGATATTTTGGGCCAGCCTTCTTACACAGTAGTTATTGCTTTGGAGCTGAGACCAGGACCTCCCCTAGACAAGGAAAGTCTCTGCTTTCCACTTGATACTGTGACCTTCCGTTCTGTTTCATCATTTAAGATACCCACCTGGCCCCTGCAGGCATTTGGTTTGTGACCCCTGGTGCAGAAGGAGATACGTCCCTAAATATCTTTTTGTATGGGTTTACACTGGGAATTTTTCTCCTAAAAGGAGAGGCTCACTTACCAGAGATGGAAATTTGCCATTCATGCATCAGTGTGGGCAACTGTCCTGGGTTTACACGGGCTTGGGTGTTTTTCTCCTCCTTGTAGGTACATGTAGCAGGAGGACCTTTTCACCTAAACGGTTCCCAAGGGTGTGCTTTGTTACAATCTACAGGGCAGTAATGGGAACTATGGGCTGAATGTTATGCCTGACCTCTGTCACCTCCCTCCTAAATTGTTGTAAAAATGAGGGAGTGTGTGGGTGAGGGATTATTGTTACCTTAATTACTTTCTAGCCTTGAGAAATTAATCAGTGTCCCAATAACTGTTTATGTTAGACCATACAAAAACTGATCCCAGCATAGACGGCTAGTCCAGCTGTTCACTGATGGTGACAGGAGCCATCAAGAAAATCGAGGAGACGCACGAAGAGCGAGCTCAGGGTATTTTCCTAATGATGTGTAACTAGTCACAAATGAACTATTTGGGTTCCTCCTTCCTCGAATTCCGTTTAATCCATGACCTTTGCTCAGAAATGAGGGGGCTTGAAAATACACGGTGTCTCTAACCCCTTTGAAAATGGAGGCTTTCTTTCTGGATGAAATGAGTGTTTCTATTACCTGATAAATACGGCCTCACTATATAGGGCTGGATTCTTGAGGGACCTGCTTTAATTAGCAACATGAAAAGGATGTAAATTACATCAAATTGTTTTATGAAGATAAGGTGATGCCAGTTTGCTCTCAAATATACATTTTTAATATATTCCTCTCCCAGGCTGGTTTACACTAATTCATTTCATATTATTTATCAGAAAAGGGTCTGATACACACCGTAAACCCCAAGCTAGCCACAATGGGGATTTATTCATTCATTTATCCAAATATTCATTGAAAACCTGCAATGAACCAAGTGTCTCAGTGGCGCTCCCCCAAAAGCAAGGAGGTGGGTGCAGGGAGTTTATTTGTGAGGTGATCCCAGGGTGCACACGGGAAGGCGTGAGATCAGGAAGGAAGGAAAGCCAAAGAAGGGGGTGTCCCCTAGGGGGCTTGCTGCGGGCTGTGGGCCCTTTGAGAAACCATGGGGAGCAGGTCTCAGAATTGCCCCTCATTGATGGAGAGTTACTCTTGGGGATATTATTTGTCTGCTTTCCTCTAGTAAGCTCCTAACTAGAAGGAGGCAGGTACTTGAGATGAGAAGCTGTCAACTTGCAGGAACTTGTGTGCCTCAGCTGCAGGACAACTCAAAGGTGGGCCCAGGTGACATGGTGTGGGACATCCTCAGGTCTGCTGTTGCACACTGTGCTAGAGCTGGGTACATAGTGGTGTGCAAGACAGATTCCACCTCTGCTCTCTTTTATGAATGAAGACTGACCTTCAACAAAGAAAACACAAACGATTGTGTGGTAAATTGAATTATGTGCTCCAATTTATACATGTTCTTTTTTTTAACCATTTATTTTATTTATTTCTCCTCCCACCCCATCACCCCCCCGCCATTGTCTGCTCTCTGGGTCCATTCGCTGTGTGTTCTTCTGTGTCTGCTTGTATTTTCATTAGATGACTCCAGGAACCGATCCTGAGATCTTCCAGAGTGGGAGAGAGGCAATTACCCTCTTGCACCACCTCCTCTCCCCTGTTCTGTTACGTCTTCTCATTTTCTCTCCTCTTTGTCTTTTGTTGCATCATCTTGCTGCACCAGCTCTCTGTGTTGGTGGCATTTCTGCACAGGGCGGCATTCCCATGCAGGGCTGCATTCCTGCATGGGCCAGCACTCTATGTGGGCCAGCACTCTACGTGCACCAACCTGCCCTCATCAGGAGGCCCTGGGCATCGAACCGTGGGCCTCCTATATGGTAGATGGGAGCCCAATCTGTTTCCCCAGACACATTACTTTTCAAACAATTTTTTAAAATTAGACAAGTTATAGGTCTATAGAAAAAAATCATGCAGAAAGTACAGAGTTCCTATATACCTCCACCCCTCGTGCTCTTAATTTTCATTTGCATCCCTGTGAATGTGAGCCCGTTGCAAATAAGACCTTTTAAAGATATTAATTTTAGTTAGAGTGTGACCCAGCTGAAGAAGGGTGGGTCTTAATCTGGGTTATTGGAGCCCTTTAAAGAGAAGAAACCCAGGCAGAGGAAGATAAAGTCACCAGGGGGAGAAGGAAGCTGGCAGGAAGCTGAAAGTTGGCAAGCAGCTGGAAGATTAGGATGTCACAGAAGAGAAATGTGATGGGAAAGGCAAGGAGTCCCAAGGATTGCCAGCAAGCCAGCCCCAAAATGCTACCAACCCTGGGAGAAAGCATGGTTTTGCCAGTATGCCTTGATTGGGACCTCTGAAAGCATGTTTTGCCCGTATGCCTTGATTGGGACCTCTGAAACTTTGAGTCAACAAATTTCTGTTGTTTAAGCCAACCCACAGTGTGGCCCAGCAGCCAGGCAAACTGAGACAGATTGTTCTAAATGTGATAAATGCTATACAGGAGAAGTCCAGGGAGAAGGCATAATTGGGGGACTGACCTGGTCTGGGATTAAGATTATTTCAAATCCCAAATTAATGGAGTCTTAATGAGTATGATTTATTATTTACTTACATGCCATGTGTAGCAGTTTGATATGATTTATGAATTCCAAAAATAGATATTGGATTATGTTTATAAACTCGTCTGTCCCTCTAGGCATATTAGAATGTATTAGATTCAGAGATTTTGCTTTTACTTGATTAAATAGTGATTAAAGCTTTGATTGGGTAATGTCAGTAGGACGTTTAGTCCCTGCCCCCTTGGTGGGCAGGGACTCACAGACAAAACTACATGGCAGAGCAGAGGAATTGGTTGGAGTTTTGATGCTGGAATTTTGAGCTGGAACCTGGGAAGTAAGCACACAGAAGAGCAGAGCAGCTGAGCCTGGAGAGAATCAAGCCCTGGGGGAAGACACAGAGCAAGTTGGCTGATAGTCTACAGCTGGCCTTGTGGAGAGAGGCAAGAGAGGAACCCTGAGCCCAGAGAGAAGCAAGACCTGGGAAGAGAGGAACCCAGGAAGCCTGACCCCTCACAGATGTCGGCAGCCATCTTGCTCCAACACATAGAAATAGGCTTTGGTAAGGGAAGTAACTTATGCTTTATGGCCTGGTAACTGTAAGCTTCTACCCCCAAATAAATACCCTTTATAAAAGCCAACAGATTTCTGGTATTTTGCATCAGCACCCCTTTGGCTGACTAATACACCATGAGAAAAGTTTTAGGTTTGATGTGACTAGTTCCTGTAAACTTCTGTGGCCATCCTAAGAGCCACCAAAATATACAGGATATTAGGTGGCAAATTAATTCTGGGACATCTTGGAGGTGCTGGCAGCCTGGTTTTTGGGATTAGATTGTTCAGATTGGGTTGGTTGAGCAGTTATGATTGGAATGGTTTTCATACGGATGTATTTTTAAAAAAATAACATTTATTTTCTAACTTTAAGAACACTATAGGTTTACTAGAGAAAACAAAGAAACATATAATAAAGAAAAATCACCCCAGAGAGAAATGACTTGTTTAAGGGTAATTTCTTTCCAATCTTTTATTTTCAGTACGTATTTGGTAAATGTTTGATGGTCATCAATTTAATATTTAGTTTTCTTTATCCCTGAATGATCATGAATATCCATTCCATATGATATGTTCTAAAAAGGCCAGGTTATGGATTTGAATCTTATTCTGAATGAGTGAATAAGTCTAATTGACCCATCTGCAAGCCCATTTTATGAAAAAGGTTTCATTCTTTTGGGGGGGGGGTGTAATATGGGAACCTCATATTTTTTAATGTATCATTTTTTGTGATCTACGTATCTTCAAAAAAATACAATAAAAAATAAATGCTCAAAAAAAAAAAGTTGTATTCTCTGGTGGTAGTTGTAAATTTGGGTATATATGAAAATTTCCAACCCTCTTATCCCTTGTGAATATTATAATATTTGCCTGTGAATGACCATATGTATGTGTATGTGTGTGTGTAAACAATTAAATATATATTTCTCATAGTTAAAATTATACTGAGCAGGCAGTTGGGCATCTTATTTTAATTTAGCATATTTTGAGCATTAAACTCTTCATGGTGATAGTTTTGATGGGTGAATGATATTCTATAGCATGAATATACCATAATTTGCTTTTATACCCAATGGTATTATTTGAGTTTATGTTGCTTCCAGTTTTGTGCTATTATAATCAGTGCTGTAGTAGGGTTTTTGAGCATAAATCTGCATTTGAATTTTTTAGCATCTTGGTATCAATTTTTATAATTACATTTTCTGCATCAAAGAAGAGTATTTTTAATGTTGATAACTTACGTTCCAGAAAAAATACAAGATGGATGCAATATAAGTTAAAAAATTACTCACGCTCTTGAATTATACTGATTAATAAATTTTGTCAAAATAATCAAACTGCTTATATACCAGAATAGATATATGTTTTTATTTTCATTGCAAAAGTAATAGGAATTCATTAAATGACACTGGGAAAAAGAATGAAAAACATCACTTTAGTTCTATCCCCTCCATACAATTGCCAGTGTTTTTTTTTAATATAGTTTAACTAAAATAGATTATGATTTTTAAATACGTTCATCTCTTTCTTTTGGAAAGTCACAATTTCTTTTAGTCACAGACATATGAACCTTGCTTCTGAGTCTACATGGAAATACATGTGCGTAAGTGTACACGTTCTTGTGTCCAGCATAATTTTCTGTACTTTTTACCTTCCACTGTTGTTATAAGCAGATTTTTCTTTGATTTTTTTTTTTAAACCAGGCATTTAGGGGTGGCTTAGCCTCGTTCAGGATGACCTATTTATATTCTCATTGAGATCATTTTTAAAGACCTACTGTGTCTCCCCCAAAGTGTGGCTGCCTTAGGGAAGAATTTATTTTTGTTTGCCAAAAGAGGTTTTTAGAATGTTTTCAAAACTCCGAAAGAGGTGAGTTTGGCAGGAGAACTCAAAACCGACCTGCTTTCGGGAAATAAATGCTGCCTATTGACCCTCCCTCGGAAAAGCTCAGAAACATGGTTTCTTTGGTAGTGATTTCACCCACTCTCAGATCAGAAGGATGAGAAAAAGATGGGTGGCCGTGCACCACCCTGCTCTTCCTAGTTTATTTACAGAAGTCCATCAGGTTGACCACTGGAACTGATGAGTCAATTAGGTCGAATGATTGGCTAACGCAGGTTAAACAAGTTGCTTTTTCTTTCTTTCTTTTTCTTAAATAAAAGCATTGTTTTTCTTTGTAACCACTCAGCTGGCCAAGTGAACCCCCCAGCCTCCTCGTGTGTTTGTGCGGTGCTGACGGCGGGTGGAGGGGGCCAGGACAGGGCGGTGAGGAGGACAAAGGAGCCTGATAACACTTGAGGTTTGGGCGGACAGACGGGTCAAAGGCCAGAAAAGCAAACCTAGATCAAGGGACACAGATAACCCGAGCAAAGCCCGTGCAAACACGCGGTCACCAGGAGAGCAGGGGTGCGGGGGCTGACAGAAGCCACACAGGCTGGTGGAGGACACGGTCGCCCACCTGGGGGGGGAGAGGGGGTGGAGGCTCCCTCGCAGGCAGCTGCTTCCCCAGCCCAGCTGCACTTTCTCCCTTTCACCCCGGTGAGAACCAGCTCTCCTTGAGTTCAGCCTGCCCACCGCGTAGGTGCTGAAAACGGAAAGCAGCTGGCAGGTAGAAGCGCAGGGCGGAGGGAATGCACTCCCTGGGGTAAGGCAGTGCCTCGATCCTGCTTTGGGAAAGAACCAGCTCTGTTGCTTCTAGGCCAGGCTACTCAGCGTTTCCCAAACACCTTGATTTCTTCTGTGAGAAGGTGGAAGGTGCTGGGGACAGGGTGCTCAGTATGTGAGAGACCTCTTATTCCTGTTGTACCAATCTGTAGAGGAACCAGAAGAAAGTTCATTAAACTGTGGACATGTGGGTGGGTCTTTAAATCCTGTCCTCCTTTGGGTTTCCCTGAGACAAAGATGTGCAAGTAATTCGTTGGGGAAGGGATCCTAGGAAATGCCGGGAGGGGAGTGGGGAATTAAGATGGAAACCAAGAAAGCATGCATTATTTTATTTTTTTATTTTTTTATTTTTATTTTTTATTTATTTTTTATTGACGTTGTAATAATATTACATTAAAAATATATATGTGAGGTCCCATTCAACCCCACCCCCCCACCCCCCCTCTCCCCCCCCAACAACACTCGTTCCCATCATCATGACACATCCATTGGATTTGGTAAGTACATCTTTGGGCACCTCTGCACCTCATAGACAATGGTCCACATCATGGCCCATACTCTCCTCCATTCCATCCAGTGGGCCCTGTGAGGATCCACGATGTCCGGTGATCACCCCCGAGGCGCCATCCAGGGCAGCTCCACGTCCCAAATACGCCCCCACCTCTCATCTCTTCCTGCCCTTCCCCATACCCATCGTCCACCATGTCCACTTTTCCCAATCCAATGCCACCTCTTCTATGTGGACATTGGATTGGTTGTGTCCATTGCACCTCTATGTCAAGAGGAGGCTCAGATTCCACATGGATGCTGGCTGCCATCCTCCGAAAGCATGCATTATTGAGCGGATCATCTCTGTAGGCAACTGGGCTCGGGGGAACCCCCAAAAGACAGCATAGAGCAAGCCCCAGGGTTATCCCACCCGAGGGGAAAGGGTGTTGGGCTATTTATCCATCCACTCCTGTCAACCTCGGCTTGAGAGGTTTCCCTTGGAAGTCTTAACTCCCCTGGCCCACCCACACTCTAGCTGAGTAGGCTGCAGGGGCGGAGGAAACACTTAACTGTTTGTACCAAGGCAAACACTTAATGGTGCAAGCACTGGAGGCCATTTGGATGAGCGTCGCCCCCAGCTAATGAGCCTTCCATAAGCAACCCAGGCTCCCAGCTTCCGTCTGTTTTGGCGATTACTGTTGTCAACCTCAGGAATGCATCTTGACTAAGGAGTTTTTATTGTATTCATCACCCCTTTATACAAACCCAGGGTTAAAATGCAGTGTGAGACGAGCCACAGTAACGTGTTTTGGACGGCACGAATCTGGCTTAGCAATCGAGGAAGAGAACCCCGTGGACAGCTGTGGAACCATGTATATCGGTTTGCCAAGTTCAGAACTGGAGACCCCTGTCCATTCCGATTTGAGTTTCACACAGTCATCTATCATCTTTAGTTTGTAACATTTCTTTTTAAACTCACCCGAGGGCACGTCCTTTCAGGAGCTCAATTATGTGCTGTTAGTTGTTTGACAACACTTTTTGAAAATGGTTATTTAAGAAGAGGAGCTCTACGTTTGACAGACAGGAGGACCTAGCAAGCCTCCCAATGGCTACCTCAGACGGGACACCTAGGGGGTGAGAGGAGCCCCCTGCAGGCTTTCCCCTGAGATAGAATGTATTGAACAGAATGGAAACTGAGACTTCTCGGCCTTTTATCCCATGGGAAACTCCCAACCCTTTCTGCAGAATGGGGCAGAGGGTGATTGGTTGAAAGACATGGGGATGGAATTTCATTCAGCAAATGTTTCCTGAGCATTTACAACTGGTTAAAGCAGTGATTCTTTTGGTCTCAGGACCCTTTACACTCAAAACTATCGAAAACAAAAGGTTCTTGTTTATTTGATTTATATCTATATATATTGAGCATATTAGATATTAAAACTGAGAAGCCTGGTAAGTATATAAGTCATTCAAAAATTATAATAAAACTGTTATATGTTGACATAAATAGTGTGTTTTGGCAAAATAGTTATTTTTTTCCCCAAACAAAAAATAATACATAGCGGGGAGAGTGACATTGTTTTATATTTTTGCAAACATCTTTTTTATGTCTGTCTTGATAGAAGACAGCTGGGTTTTCATATCTGCTTCTGCATTCAATCTGTTGCAATATGTTGTTTTGGTCAAAGTGTACGAAGAAAACAGCCTCTCTCAGATATGTCACAGGAAAGGGAAGAGTATTTTAATAGCCTTTTCAAATAATTGTGGATATTCTTCTTTGCTGCTATCCCCAAATCTGAGAAGTGACAGTTTCTTAAAGGTTAGTTACCATGAGGAATCTGAATCTACATTAATGACCTTTTTATGATCTGTCACATGAAAATTTTTTGGTCTATTTTGCACTTTGAATAGATCTTTTTACCCAAGCATGATTTTTAAAGGCGTTGTACATTGGTTATTTGGAAAACATTGATTCACTGAGTTGAGCACATCTTTCAAATAATGAATCATTTTTATACAATATAACAAAACCACATTTCTTAATACCATTACTGATCTCTTCAGAAAAGTCTTTAAAATCTTGAGGAGCTGTCAAGTTCATGGTGGCTGATGAAAGTTTTCTAAAATCCTAATTTTCACTTGAAAGCTTGTATTTTATTATTGATAACAAACACTGTCAATTGTTTTCTTTGAAGTGACAGGCATACTTTGTTCATTTTCAAGAAAATGTATCCCAAATACCCAAATCTGAGTAACTATAGTTTGTCACTTTTTTCCAAGTGACAACTGGCATTCTAAGGTGGGGCAGTGGGGAGCTGCCAGCATTCTTAGATACACGGCAGAAGCGTTTTATTTTTACTTCCCAATTTGTTCCACAAAACATTACACAGACATATATTTGAGGATCATCCTAGATTTAATAAAATTAATAATTTCACAGTTTCACGAAGAATTCTTTTATATTAAAATTTTTATTGAATTATATCATTCATACATGAATATACATAAAGAGTAAGCATATGATAAAAGTTTTGAACTTATAAAACAAACATGTATATCATCATACAGGGTTCCCAGGCATCAGCCCATCACCAACACCTTGCACTGTTGTGAAATATTTGTTACAAACTAGGAAAGAGCGTTGTTAAAATGTCACTACTAACTATAGCCAAATCTTACATCTGATGTATTTCCCTCCAACCCACCTAATTATTAGCACCCTGTATTAGTATTACGTATTTGTTATAGTCCATGAGAGAACATTCTCACATTCTGGTAACCACGGTCCATCTTCCAGCACAGGATTGCCTGTGTTACACAGTCCCATGCTTTGTACAGTCCGTTCAAAGTGTGCACTCATGGTTCCCATTTTCATCAGAGGAGTGCTCTCATCACCTCTGTCAATTTTAGAACGTTTTCATTACTCCAAAAGGAAAAATCCCATGCCCCCTTACACCCTCTTATTAGTGTCCCTTAGAATTGATATATCTTCTTTGCCAATGCTGCAAAAATATTACAACATTATTATATATCATCCATAAGTTACATTAGTTGCAGTTTTCCCATGTATCACCAAATTCTTAACATTTGTAAAAGAACATTCTTATATTTACACTGTTAACCATAATCTTCATCTACCACCAAAATCACTATGTTATACACTCCTTAGATTATTCTTTGGCTTCCTTTGGATTGACATTTATGTCCACAGACTACCCTTCCAGCCACAATCTCATTTATCAATAAACAGTGTTAGTTCTACTCACTACAATGTGTTACTATCAATCCTCTTCATTTCTACACTTTTACAATAAACCTTATTAAAAATTCTACATACATTAAACATCAGCTCCTATTCTCAACCCATATTCTATCTCCTAGTAACCTAAACTCCAGAGGGTACTTCTGTGAGTTTACTCATCGTAATCAGTTCTCATCCTCAAGAATGCTCTTAAGTGACACTGCATTGTTTTACTGCTGTGTGTGGCAGTGAAAAATAAAATGTCTACCAGTCAAGTCTGGCAACTCCCTTGATTTGTGCTAAGGCTCCAGCAGTTTTACCCAGTTTTATTTTTGCACTATCAGTGCAAATATCACCACAGTAAAATAGGTAAATAATGTCGGTATTTTTTGCAGATATCCTGAAAGTGTTTGGAGATTCCCAGTGGCCCGTGGGCTGTGTTTTGAGAACCACTGGGCTAAACATGAGACTGGCTGAAAATTTAAGCATATGTCAACTGTAATATGTGCCTTCATTTGTTAAAAACAAATCGTTTTTGCCCTTCAGAAATAACACAAATTTATAATAGCAAATTTAGAAAATTCATAAGGTTTATAATAAAAATATGAATTAGTAAAAATCACTAGTGTGGGAGCAGAGGTGGCTCAAGCAGATGAGCTCCCCCCTCCCACATGGGAGGTCCCAGGTTCAGTTCCGGTGCCTCCTGAAAAAGCAAAAACAAAATGATAAAACCAACTCAGGGAAGCTGATGTGGCTCAGTGGTTGAGCACCAGCTTCCCACTGTACCCAAATTCCCAGGTTCAATCCCAAGCCCCCGGTACCTCAACAGAAAAAAAAGCAACAGTGACCTCATCATCCATAATACAAAATAATTAGTAATTTGGTATTTGTGCTTTCAGATATATATCTATATCTATCTGTTTATCTGCATATAGTCTTTTAAAAAAGTGGATTTGGGAAGCAGACGTGACTCAAGCAGTTGGGTGCCGGCCTCATACATGGGAAGTCCCGGGTTTGGCTCCTGGTGCCTCCTGAAGAAGACAAATGAGACAGTGAGCTGATGCAACAAGATGACACAACAAAGAGACATAATGAGGAAACAAAATGAGAAGCACAACAAATGGAAGTGGAGGTGGCTCAAGCCATTGGGCACCTCCCTCCCACGTGGGAGGCTCTGGGTTTGGTTCCCAGTGAGTCCTAAAAAGAAGGTGAGCATATAACAAGCAGATACACAGAGCAGAAGCAAGTGCAAACCATGAGGGGGAGGGGAGAAATAAATAAAATAAACCTCTTTAAAAAAATGGATTCATATTAAATAAACTATTATATAGCCTGCTTTGTTTGTACAACGACATACATATTTTTCCATGCCATTAAATGTTTTTGTATAGAGATTTTTAAAAAAGATTTATTTATTTATTTAATTTTCTCCCCTTCCCCCCTGTTGTCTGCTCTCTGTCCATTCCCTGCGTGTTCTTCTGAGTCTGCTTGCATTATCTGTTGGCACTGGGAAACTGCGTCTTTTTGTTGGGTCATCTTGCTGTGTCAGCTCTCCATGTGTGCAGCGCCACTCCTGGGTGGTCTGTGCTTTGTTTTTCATGTGGGATGGCTCTCCTTGTGTGTGGGGCACCCCAATGCAGGGGTGCCCCTGCGTGGCACAGCACTCCTTGTGCACGGCAGCTCTGCAAGTGGGCCAGCTCACCACACGGGTCAGGAGGCCCTGGGTATAGAACCCTGTACCCTTCCATATGGTAGGTGGACGCTCTATCAGTTGAGCCATGTCCGCTTCCCTATATAGAGATTTTTAAAACAAATGCTTGACAGTGCATTGCATTGCTGTATCAAAATTTCTTTAGTTTCTTGATTCCTATCGTTTTGCTGTTATAAAAAGTCTGCCCTCATGAAAATAGACAGATAAATAGATATATAGATGGATAGATAGAGAGGTGGAATGATAGATGGAATGATACAGCGAATGTGGCAAAAATGTTAAAATTGGTGGTTCTGGGTGTCTGGGTAGGGGTGAGGGGTAGGTTGGCATTCTCTATATGAGCTTTTGTATTATCTTTGCAACTGTCCTGTAAACTTGAAATTATTTCAGAATAAAAGGTTTAAAGAAAAAAAAATCCGTACTCACCATTCTTATATCAACATCATTAGATTCATATTTATTTATTATTTCTTACTATAAATTCATGGAAGTGGAATTAGATCAAGGAATCCTCCTATGTTAAAATAAAAATGGCGGTTGTCTAAGTGTCCTGCCTAAAGCTGTTGCCATCTAGCCCTCTCTGAGGCTTGCGACACAGTGCTCTGTGGTGGGATACTGCTCTCTGCTCTCTGACCTGCAGTATGTTTTCATTGTCCCCACGTTGGACTGTTTATCTCTGCCTGGTCTCTAAGGAGGTAGCATCTGCGCAGCCTGGGTCTGCCATTGGCCCATCCGCTGTCCAATAACCTAACCCCTTTCCCTTCATCTTCATCTACAGGTGAAGAGGAGCAAAGCTGACCTGCTCTTCGACCACATCTGCTTCCCACAGCTCTTCACTTCTTCTCTCTGTGTGGTGGAAGTGCAGCTTCTCCTACTTCCAAAGTCCGAATTTCGGATACCTCCGTCTGACAAAGGACCCAGAAGACTAACATTTCTAATGGGCGTGCTTCAGGTCCTCTTCCAGTCCCTACTCAGTGAGCACCCCCTGTTTTCAAGGGCTCCCCTTTTCAGTTCATTCTATGGTCTTGGGTCTGACTAACTAGTAACTCAGGGCACAGGAGAACGGAACTCATCCTACTTGAAGAAAACTAAAGCCAAACCTTTTTCTTCTCACGTTTTCAAACTTGAATATGTGGTTGTGTTCCGTATTTGCGGAAGAGAATGGGGTTCATTATGGCCCCTGGTTTCGGAATCCCTGAGATTTTATTGTCTAGCTTTCTTGCACAATGGGAAGACTCCGATTTTGATGGGCTGTTCTCGTTCTGATAGAAATGCTGCAGTGTTGAATTTGTTTTTGTGGAAATTTGGGCTCAGTATAAGCATTTCCACCGCAAAGTTCTGTGTCAGTGGCATTCCAATTCTTTATTGAAATTAATTTAAGCTATCAACAAAATCTAAAGTATCCGAAGGATTGCAGAGCATGCGGTATAAAGGCTGAAGACCGTCCCTTTAGGCGAGGATTTGCTTTCACAGCAGTAAATCTGACTTCTCCGGGAAGCTTGCTCTGTTCCAGGCATGTGTTCTTTGAGTGGATTAGCTCACTGAGTTCTGCAGAAATGCCGTGAGGTGCTATTACGAAAGCCACTTTTAGAAATGAGGAAACAGAGGATGGAAGGGTAAATACTCTCCTAAATTCACACAGCTAGAAAGTGGAGGAGCAAGATTTGAATTGAGTCAGCCCTTCTGGGAACTCTGGGTGTGTAGTCATCCAACCTAGGATTCCGAGCTCCCAACAGATTGGTGAGTTGAAGACAAAGACTTTTAAGGGTGATGTAAAAGTTTTATTAAAAAATTTTAATAAAATATAGAGCTCTGGAAGTGATATCCTTTGCAACTATTTAAACATAGGATGAAAGATTAAAAAAGAAAATACAGGTTGTCTGAAAATATTTTTAGGGGCTATGCAAGCAAAAATGTTCGAAGAGCCAGTTCTGGTTTACAAATGATTTTTGGAAGAGAATAATTATAATAATCTAATGTGATGAGAAATGAAAAATGATTTACAATAACCAAAATCTAATAGGTGAAAAACAAGACTTTGAGTATCACCATAATTACCTGAAATACATCAGTGCAATATTAGTCCAAAACAAAATAAAAGAATGTTTCCATATAGTACATGAAAATTATCTCCTTTATGATCAACAGAATCAGGAATAACTCCCTTCTGAGAGAATGCTAATTAAGTAAAATCAGTATATAAGGTAGGCAAAGTGGTGGAAAGATCTTTTCTGATTATACCCAAATGACAAAACCCAGCAGTTGTAAGTAATAATTTTCAAGGCTTTTCCATATTGTTAATTACTATCCGAGAAACTACACACTACTTCCTAAACAAAACAATCAAACCTATACATTTCACCAGGATTATGATGGAGTTCTTGGCAAGGCCCACAGGGAGGGGACAGCTGGCTGCCAACCACCTATTGAAAATTTAAAGGCATTTTCTGCTTTCAGATCTTTATCACCTTCTCTCTACTTCCCTGAGAGAGGCAGATGATCCCAATCCCCCAGGAGCCAATCAGAGGGGCCTCAGGGCAAAGAGGTTATTTGATTCAATTACAAGAATATTTGATGGGTATCTACAAGGAACACAGAGCTCTGGTGGACGAGGACAGTATTGGGAAACTGAAAAGATGAATAAAACAATGTGCTCCATTTTAAAGAGTGTATAGTCTTTTGAGAGAGAGGTGACCCAAATACAGGAAGCGAAGAGAGAGCAGGCAGTGAGAGGGGAAATTGAAAAGTGAGTGCTGCAGGTAGAATGGGCGATGTAAGTGTCCAGAAGAGAGAGAGAGTGGGTCTGTGGCTGGTGTTGGGAATTAGGAGACAAGAGAGCTTTGCCTAGAAAGTCTCCACAATAATTTAGTAGTGGTCTCCAAAGAAGAAAAGTGAAACCCTGGCACAGAACAAAGAACGATAATTCAAGAGAACTTGCCTGAACATGAAAAGATTGGAAACAACATATTGAAAGGTATCACGTATCTGAGATTATCAACCCAGAGTGACTACCAACAAGACATATTCTAGGAAAAAAGTTTAGATGTAGAAAAAGGAGAAAAAAAAAATCCTTTGAGCAATTCACAAAAACAGCCCATGACTCAGAGAGTGAATTAGATTATCACGATTTAAGCATTCAGCAGCAATGCTATGTGCCAGAAAAAAAGAGAGCAATGTGTTTAAGAGACTCTCTTACTGAGGAATATTCCAGAGGATGAGCTTCAGACAAACTAAATGGCTAGAGGCAGCACCATGAGGGCTGTGTTGAGCTTTTAACATGTAGGTATTGTAGAACTAAGATTAAATGAGGGCTTACCAGGAGACAGGGTAGTGAATGTCCTGATTATATGATCTGACAGTGTAGACATGGAGCAACCCTAAAAAAGGGGGAAGCAGGGGAAAACATATTTAACACAATTTTTAAACATTTCTCAGGGAATTCCGTTGGAGGTTGGAGATGATATCGCTATTCTGAGACTTGTGTGTGCAACTTGGGATAAGCAATCACATTTTCATATTCTCCATCTTCTGGCTCATTGCAGGAGGTCACCGTTGTGGGACACAGAAGCAAACTTTTTTGTCTCTCTTTTACCATGTTCATATTAGTAGCCATTTGGGAGAGTCTTCATTTATACCTTATAACACTGTTTCATCTTGACTTCCCAAATTTCCATTTCTGGGCAGAGGATATCTGCTTGATTCTCCTGTCATTTTCAAGGTATACCTGCTTGTTTTGGACTTAGTATGATTTTAAATCTCAAAAGCAGACTGTTATTTATCTTGGGCTTCTCAGGACTTTTTATTTATTTTATTAATCTTGGGATGTCTCTCTTGGGCCACTGGCAGCCATTGTCCATTTTCCACTAGCTTACCAAGCAAATGAATCCATCATTTCACTAGGATACTCTGTTCTGTTGAAAATCCAGACTTCTTCCTCCATGAGTTGCCCTGTCCTTTGGCTTGGCAGGGTTTGTTTTAGTGTCATTGAATGGTCAGCAGCTCAGCTCCCTTCTCCCTTGTGTAACCTCTATGGCAGAAAGGAGAAAACGTGGGGCTGCCCACAACAGAGAAGAATTTATTTTATTTTTCTTCATAGCACTTGTCACCATGGGACTACTCTTTCTGTGTTTGTTGATTGACACTCTCTCCATGACAACAGGGTTTTTGTTTGCTACTGTTTCCTACCTCGTATCTGGCAGTAAGCCTATCTCAATAAATATTTGTTGAATGAAAGAATGAATGCATGAATGCTTTCAAGTATTATGTATTTATGATAAAGTAAATATCCACATTTTCAAAGAAGGCTTGGTGAGGTTTACTAAGCCTCATCATAGACCTTTGCAATAAGAAAGGGAGAAATTACAGAGAAACAGTCCCAAAGTTAGCTCTGATCCCTGTTATTCTTGAGATTATTATACAGACTGCAGACTTCAGGGGTCATTTTGAAATTTTTTTCCACCAAAGTGTAAGCTGTCCCGTGAAGTTTTGCCTAAACCAATCAATGAAGGAATACAACAAAAATTAAGTTTTCATTGAGATGGGGCTATCATTCAGCAGCAATGCATTCCAGCATAGAATATTCCTTCTTTCAATAAGAAAGGTAATTTATTTTTTCAGCTGAAGGACATGGGCAGGTGGGAGGAGTCCCCAGTCCTATCCCCATTGCTTCCCCAATAAAACCATTTCATATTATCGTCCAGGCCTTTGGGTTTGAGGCCATCTCGGCAGTCAGGAAGACAGAAAAGCCTTTAGCCTGCTCTTTCACGGCTAGAGACATTTAACCCCGCACCGTGAGCCCAGGAGCTCTGGGTCCTCTCCAGGGCCCCAAGGTCCCTGGGCTCCCTCCCCATCCCTGCCAGGCTGGGTCAGGTCCTGGGTGCAGCGGGGGTCTTGACTTCCACGGCTGAGATGGGTGGGGCTCGGGCCAGCACCCCACAGGGGCCTGGGAGAACGGAGGACCCCGCGGAAGAGGGGAGAGACACCAGAGAGGGAGCGGAGCTCCTTCAGACTCACACGGAGGGCAAAGCCTTAGCGCCCGAGTGGGTGCTGGGGCCTGGGAGACCTGCCAAACCACTGGGGAAAAATCACTTTCACACAAATTCTTGAAAATGTAAATATTCATGTGCTTCAAAAAGCAAAAAAAAGGAGAGTATGATAAAATGTCTCCTTTCTGCTCCTGTATCTCTCACCTCCCTCTGGCACCCCAGTTCCTGCCTTGAAGACAAACAGTACTGTGCCTTTTTCCAGAGCTACACTATGCATTTAAAGGCAAATGCATAGACATATTTTTTTTTTAAAATGGAAGCACCCTATAGGTATCGTTCTTACCCTGATTTTAAACAAAAATTCAAATTATTTTATTAATCTGGGAGATTCATCAAATAAATAATCTAGGAGATTGTTCCATATCAATACATATTGTTTCCTCCTTTTTGGTGGTCGCATATTATTCCACTGCACAGCTTTACAGTGGTACATTTTACCTGTCATCTACTGATGGACATTTGGGTAGTTTCCAATCTTCTGCTATCAGAGTCAGTGCTACAATGACCAGCCATGTATTTAGGTTACCTCATAAATCTGAGTGTGTGCGTACCTATGGTATAAATTGTAAGAAGTGGACTTTCTGGACAAAGCGTGTCTATGTTGGTGACTTTGATAGATCTTGCCAAATTGTCCACCGTAGAAGTTGTATCATTTTAACACCTCAGAAGTTTATTAGGGCGGAGGTGGATGCAGCTCAAGCAGTTAAGCACCTGCTTCCCACGTGGGAGGTGCCAGGTTCAGATCCCAGTGCCTCCTAACCACAACAACAAAGAAGCAAGCAAACAGAAAAAAAACCAACAAAACCAGCTCAGGGGAGCCGATGTGGCTCAGTGGTTGAGGCTCCCCACAGCTGAGGTCCTGAGTTTAATCCCTGGCCCCGGGACCAAAAAAAAAAAAATTATTAGGGAGCCCCTAGTCACTTTTTCTGGGCACGGGGGACCTTTTTGATGGTCAGGAGGAGGATGCTGAAGGCATTGCCCCTCTGAATCTCCCTGGACTGAGGCGGCCCTAGTTTGGAATACAAACAACCCCTGCAAGTCACTTTTGGGGAAAACAGGGCCAAGCGATTCTGAGTTGATTTTATTTTATCTGAAGGAAGTGAGGGAGACCACAGATTCGAGAGTGATTTCTGCACCATCGGGGAGTTCAGCAGCGGCACGGGTCCAACGTCCCCCTTAAGGCCTTGTGTATATGATGTGGAAACAACCTGTGAATCCGTAAGTTCAAATAGTTGGTGTGTGCAGTGGGGGAGCGCGTGGGGGATCGGCTAACCTGATGGCTAGCTTTAATTGACTGGCTGCTTGAATTGATGAGACAGTTCCATTAAAACGGCCGAGCCAACGAGGCCACGTCAGATGATTGAAAATGCAGAATCGCTTCTAGGTTCGTGTTTTCATTCAGGTCGTTCTTAGCCTTGGGAATGTACCTTATCATCTTCGTGCCAGGGCTCTCCTCTTAGCCCCTGGGTGGCCTAAAACTGACTTGGGGCTTCTAAAGTCTGCCATTTGATCCCGGGGAAAGCTTAAGCAATGCAAACAATCTGCCTCATTAATAATAGCAGTAAGTGCAGTTTACTATTGTTTTTATTGGTATTTTGATTTACAAAGGGATAGGGGCAGCTGTAATCTTTTTAAAGAGTTTAGGCTTTCTAAAAGTCTTAATCCAGTCCTGTAAAAACAGTGATATATATGTTTGTTGTCATTATTTTATAAGCATGTTCTTGTCAGCTCTTTGCCCAAGAAACTGTTAATTTCCTTAAACTTTAGTCGCAAACTAGTACCAGGTGTAGGATGGAGCGGTGTTATTTGTCAATTGTTAAATATCAAGTGACACAGATCAGGGCTGGTTTTATTATTATTATTGAAAGTATACAAATGAAAATAGAGCCCTTTATCAAAACCGCTGACCTTAGCAGTATGAAATCAAACATGATATATCATAGTAATGCTTTTCCACTGTGGAAGAAACATAACCATGCCAAATTTGGAAAATAAAGAAAAGAAAAAAAGTCACAGGAGTCCATCTCTCCAGCCAATTTGCTGTTATTATCCACTTTAAACTTTCTTTGGGAAGAGGTGGGTAAAATAAATCAGGGAAGCCTGTATTTTGGTTTATTTCCTCCCTGTACGTGTGTGTGTAGTAAGTGGCCATTTAAAAAGCCTGCTCCCAATATTGCATTTAGAGTTAATACATCCCAATGAATGCCAAGAAAACGTTTTCCGAAAGAACCAGACTCTCTTTCTGAACCAATAATTTTAAATGAAAAAAAAAAAATCCAGATAAAAGAAGGAGCCACACAGAAGTGATTTCAGCACAGTCATTTACAGAGTCACGAAGGGGAGGGAATCCCATTTAACTGAACACCCACAGTGAGCCAGACACTTGTACTCACCTCACCGCATTTAATGAAAATCCTGGAATTTCCACTTACATGTAAGTAGAGGGAGAAATGGGATAGGGGTCGGAGGAAATGAGGGAAAAGAGGAGGAAAGAGTCCTAAAGCTCAGGTTCCATTTTTTCCCTTCATTTTCTTTTAAATGTTACATTCAAAAAACATGAGGTCCCCATATATCCCCCACCCCACCCACCCCACCCCTCACCCATCGACAGCCTCTTCCATCATCGCGGCACATCCACTGCACCTGGCGAATACATTCTGGAGCACCGCTGCAGCACATGGACAGTGGTCCACATTGCACCAGGTTCCCTTTTGTACGTCAACGTCTCCCTAGAAAGATGGCTCTGTGTGGCAGAGGTGGGGATGGAAGAGTCAGTATTGGGAAGGTAACGCATCAATGAAGGGTTATTATTTTTGTTTTTCAACTGGAGTCAGATTTTAAGGGGAGGAAAGTTCAGATAAAAGCCAGGACTCCCAGTTTTCACCCCCCCCTTCTCTGTCCTGTTTGTCTTCCCGGCCTGCTCCCCCTCTCCCCATGGGGTACAGCCAGCCCCCTCCCACTCCAAGTATGTGAAGAGTGACTGGACTCCCAGGTTTATAAGCCTGCTCTGCACTAGATGGCTCCTCCAGGACTTTATTAATGCCATTTACGACTCCCATAATAACTAAAGCATGCTGTTCTCCAAACACCAGGCCTTGGAGAAGTCATTACCCTTGTGAACACCGCAAAACTGAAGGCTAACGGGCTGCCTGCTGGTGCAATAGGCTGTGAGTAACTCCCTGTGTTCTGGCAGTAAAAACAAATTAAATTAAAGATCCCTGTTCACCAAAGGCCTCATTCTGATTTTTGCAAAGTTTCCATTAACCGATATTGTCTATAGAAAGTCCACACCAACAGTCTCCCTCTGGGAACTAAATGGAAAGGAAATTCCAACAGGAGAATTATTAAATTTCCCCATTAATTTTGCATCACACCCGTGTGTTAATAATATTAGGAAGATTCAAAGATCTGTCCTCTTTCAATCCTGCGACGCGGTCATGGAAATTAGACTTTGTCGAGGGGAGGTGCATTGCTGAAAATCCGAGATGAACAAAACAATAGATTAAGTGGGAGTTTGCTTTAATAATACAATATGGTCGTGGGGAGATTTCTTCCTTTTTTAATGGCATGGAAAAAGTTCAGGGAATGTTTTAATATTGTTTTCCCCTGGAAGAATTTCGGTCCAAGTACTTTTTTCTTCTGTCATTTAACGATGGTGATTTTCACCTTGCCTTTGAGTTAGTGGTCCTTGAAAACAGTATGTGATGCTTGGGAAAAGCAGGTTTGCCCGCTGCTGGGGGCGTGGATAAAGTGGCGCCTCAGGGAGAGGTGTGTGGGTGGGCTTCCCACACCCATCTGCTGGTTGGTTTATTTATTGTTACTGCAAGACTACAGTGAATGGTTCAATTTCTTCACTTCCACTTTATTTGAACTTGATTCCAGGGTTCTCAGACAGTCTTTGACAAGTACACGTAAGCAGCAGCTGGGCTTCAGCGTGAAGGTGGGAAGTCAGCAGAACAAGAGAGTAACCTTTAATAAGCAGCCATCATCTCCCAGGGACTCTAAGCTGGGTGCTTTTATATCTCTTTAAAATTTTTGATCCTCAAAGCAGACCTTGCAGACAAGTATTTTTTCAGCCTATGTTATGCCCAAGGTCACATAGCTAATGTCGTGCATTGAACTGTGTCCCCAGAAAGATAGGTCCAAGTCCTAGACCCCCATACTTGTGAGTGCGTGCTTTTTTAAAAGATGTAATTAGTGAAGAGGAGGCTGTACTGGGTTAGGGTGGGCCCTCATCCTCTATAATTGGTGTCCTTATAAGAAGAGGGAAACAGAAAATGGACACAGAGACAGAGAGACACAGAGAGAAGATGGTCCTGAGAAGAGAGCGGCAGAGAATGGTGTGAGCCACAAGCCAAGGAACACCGAGGAAGCGTCCTTGGCCACCAGTGGAAGCTAAGAAGAGGCGAAGTAGGATCCTCTCCTAGAGCCCTTGCAGAGAACACAGCCCTGCCGACACCTCGATTTTGGACTTCTGGCCTCCAGAACCTTGAGAGAATAAATTCCCTTGTTTGAAGCTGCGCGGTTTGTTACGGCAACCCTAGGAAATGAATACGGCCAACCAGTGGCAGAACTGGATTCACTCCTTCTTCCACCGAGCCATTTCTTTTTTGAATACCTATTTAGTGCTAGATCTTGAGGTTAAGCAGTAAGGAACAAGACACGTCTCTGTGGTCCAGTGGAGAAGAAAAACGAAAGAAGCAATTACAATAGAGAAGGAGAGCATCTGTCAGGAAAGAATATGGGGGGCCGCCTCCCATCAGAACAGCAGGGAAGGCTTCCCATGGAAGTGACGGTGAAGCTAAGAGCTGAGGTAGACGTTGGAGTAGCCAGGGGAAGAAGGATGAGAGAGTAGTTGAGGCAAGGGACTACTCAAGCACAACGTAGAGGTGAAGAGGATGCAGCAGGCTGAGGGACTCTCAAGGAACATCAGTCTGACTGGAGTGAGATTTAAAATCCAGGAGTGACCAATTCCAGCTCTCATTCTCTTTGTCCTGGATGCTGCTGGGTCTTTGAAGTAAACAGAAGATTTCATCAATCACGTAAGTACTGAGGCCCCAAACCATTCTGACCTGCAGTCCCAAGCACTAAAGCTCAGAACAAACACAGAGACCCTCTGTGCCTAGTTTCCAGGACCACTCCTAAAGTGGCATTCAGCCTTTGGTGTCCACAAAGCTGGAAGCCCCTGGTTTTAGGTGAAGGAGAAGCTTAGAGGTAAGTATGAACTTGAAGCCATCAGAGTTTTAGAGGAAATGGAGGAGACTCCTCTGCAATCTCCTTTGGGAAATTCATACTTCCTGGCAAAGACAGGGATTTTTGTGTCCAGCAGGGCTCTTCCTGAGCCCGGATGAAAAACAAGCAAGCCTGTCATCTATATGCTTCTAGCTCACTAAAGAAAATCCACCAGGACCTTTCAGAATGAACCAGAACTAGGTCTTGGCGATAATAGCAACACAAACAAACAAGGTTCTCCTGTCAGTGAAACTGAAGCCCAGAAAATAATTTCAGTGGTTGGCTACTAAAATAACAGTTTCTAAAAGTGGAAGAAGTAGAGTGGTTTGAGGAGCTGGGAAGAGTGGCTCATTACTATATCAGAAGACTTGATTATGTTCAGATTCGTCTTCCAGGTGGGTGGGAAGATTTGACTGGAGCACTGTAGCTGGATGCTCAGCCCAAATAATACCAGCTTCTCATCTTTCCTTGTAGACCTCTTTCTTCTTCTCTTTTTGTGGGAATCTCTGCCTCCCTCTTTAAGTACCTACATGTGTGCATGTCTTCTTACACTGCTCTGATTTCCTTTGATTCCTTCTGGGGCTTCTTTCCACCTGCTTTTGATTCTTGTCTCTCTCTTATTTAATCATAGTCTATGGTTTAAGTTGGGTTCCTTGAAAGCAAAAACCAACCTGAAGATTGGTGTGTATGTGAAAGTGTTCCCAGGAAAACCTTGTAGGGAACCGAGGAAGGGGAGGGTAATGTTAGCTCAGTTCTTTCAAGGGACAGGGTAGAGCCTATTTCCAAGTTATCTGTAGCAGGTCAAGGAGCGGGAGTATTTACTTAGCTGCATCCACCAGCCTCTGGTTGAGGGCTTAACCAGGGAACATGTAAGCTCGCAGGTCTTTCACCATTTCTAGCTTTCTGGACTCCTATACAAAATGGGCAAAGATATCCAGGTGCTTGATCATTGGGAGTGAAAGCACACAGGAAGATGTGTATGAAAATGGAAAAGGGGCATTGAAGAAGAGCTGGCAGTATCCACTCTAGTATGAAAGGGATGTGCATGCATACTCTATCATTTATTGAGATGGTTTATTGTCTTTTTTTTTTTAAACAAAAGCAGATAGGTGAATGTTTCACATAATTCTTTTTTTTTTCTTTTACGATTTATTTATTTATTTATTTATCTCCCTTTCCCCTCCCCCTCCACCCTGGTTGTCTGTTCTCTGTGTCTATTTGCTGCGTCTTCTTTGTCCGCTTCTGTTGTCGTCAGTGGCACGGGAATCTGTGTTTCTTTTCATTGCATCATCTTGTTGTGTCAGCTCTCCATGTGTGCGGCGCCATTCCTGAGCAGGCTGCACTTTCTTTTGCGCTGGGCGGCTCTTCTTACGGGGCACACTCCTTGCATGTGGGGCTCCCCTGCGCTGGGGACACCCCTGTGTGGCACGGCACTCCTTGCGCGCATCAGCACTGCGCATGGGCCAGCTCCACACGGGGCAAGGAGGCCCGGGGTTTGAACCGTGGACCTCCCATGTGGTAGACAGATGCCCTAACCACTGGGCCAAGGCCGCCGCCCACATAATTCTTAAAAAACAAAATTTGTTGATGTATACTAGTTTCTAACTTCAACTTTTAGTTCTTAAATTTATCTTCTTGTGGTCCTTGGACCAGCAGCATCAGCATCACCTGGGGCCTTGTTAGAAACACATATTTTCAGGTTTCACCCCAGACTATTCTGTCAGAAACTCAGGGGGTGGGAGTTGGCCATCTGGGTTTGAACAAGCTCTCCAGGTGACTCTGATGTTTGTTTAGCATAGAGAACCATTGCTTTATGGATTGGGAATGCATTATGGAGATAGACAAGGAAGGAAGGAAACTCACATCCAGCACCTACTTTATGCTGTATAGTGTGCTGAGTGTGTTATGTTCATGGCTTCATTTATTACGCATGCCTCCCACTCCTTGTGATGTAAATATTCTGTGCCACATCTTTGCTAATGAAGAACTTAGAAAGGTAAATTGATTTGGCTAAGGTATTATAGCAAGAGCCAAGATCAAGATTTAAACTCAGGTCTGACTTGGAAGCCATGCTTCTTCTAACATCTTGAGCTGCCTTAGGAAACTGGATGCCAGTTAAAAGTCTCTGACATATTTACAGTGAAAGGTAGGGAGGAGCACAGACCCATAAGGAGTGCCTGGGAGAGGAAACAGTCTTGCCTGGAAGGCCAGGCTGTGAACATTTTGAAGGGAGCAGAGAGCAACAAGTACCAGGAGCAGTGTGGATCAACACTGCAGTGGAGGTGAGACAAAATCTCATTGCCCCCAATATTCTGAGAGAAGTGAGCCTAAAAGGGAAGGGCAAAGCTAACTAGTTTCTGCTATTATGCAGTTAGGGGCTAGCCAAATGTTAGATATTTGGTTTCATAATAACAATAATAAAGTAATAACCCTGCTAATGCTGGCGGTGAAGGTGGTGGTGGAAGTGGCAGGGATGGTGGAGGTGGTGGTGTTGATGAGATGGAGGTTTTGATTGCGTTGGTGATGACTGTAGAGGTAGTGTAGTGGCGGTAGTGGTGGAGGTGGTAGTGGTGGAGGTGGTGGTAACTGTAGAGGTGTTGATTGCGGTAGTGACAGTTGTGGTGGTGGTGATGATGGTGCTGGTGATGATGGTGGTGGTTTTAATGATTGCGGCAGCTACTGCTTATCAAGCTCTTATTGAAAATACCAGGTACTGTGCTACCATGAACTTCATGGGCGTTATCTCATTTAATCCTTATCATAATCCAGTGGGGAGTGAGAGATGGAGGGGGTCCTTGTTGCCATTTTACAGTTGAAGAAACCGAGGTGTAGGAAAGGTACACACATCCTCCAGTTTAAAGGGCATAAGGTAAAACTGGGGTGATGGTGTATTAATAGTAGGAGCTTACCCTTACTGAACGCTTACCCTGGGCCAGGAATTCTGCTTGGTATTTTTACTTAATCCTCACAAGATTCTTATGAGACAGATACCTTTGCAGATAAAGAAGCAGAGGCACAAATGGTTAAGTATTGTATTCATGCTTATAGCTCAGTAAGCCACAGAGCTGGGAACTGACTCAGAACCCATATGATTGACCACTGCACTATACTGTCTAATCATCTGTTCAGTGGGGAATTGAATCATCAGGAGATACCTGATTCTCTGGAAGTTTTCCTGATGACTTACTGGATTTTTCTAGTGCTTTCCTGGAGAAATTATTGCAGTTCCTGACTTTATTAGCCCCTGGGAAATCCAGTTCCCAAATTTCAGTAGCATCAAAGAGTTGCATGTGTTTGCAGTTTTTTACCTTTCTACATTTGGCACATGAAATTGCACTTATCCAGTCCAAATTCCATACTAATTGACCGATTGAAACGGGATTCTATTTCAAGCATGCTTTGTAACTGAGCACTCTTCTCTAGCTATAGCTTCAGGTCATCCATATAAAAGAAAAGACAAATCTTGAAGTCTTATCTCTTTCCGAGAGTAACCATAATTTGGCTTATTTTGCATCCTGCTAGAGTGGGTTCAAAGCTAAGCTAAATTACAAAGGGCTCCAGCTGTCACTATGGAAGATGCCTTTTTATACATCTGTCTGGAAAGGATTTGTTCCCATGGAGGCTTTTATACCTTACAGATATCAGATGCTGCTTGGGATGGATGGGATGAGACTTGGAGATTCTTTCATCCCTTTACGATTTTCTTTGTAATTGGGGCATACTTTGATAGTGTTGCCTTCTCCTAACACCTCTGGTTAACAGTTCTAGTCTGACAGTAGAAATGTGTGTGCTGAGTCTTATATAAGAAGCAGAATGTCTTATATCAGAGGTAGCTTGAGGGGGAGGATAGCCCAGGGTTTAGTAGTGCTACTCGAGGTGTAGGTCCTGAACTGCCTAACTGGTTCCCAAGGAGATTAGGGGCTTGCACTGGAATGTAAATCATGACACAGGCACACTGTTTTGCCCAGCTGCTGTATTTTCTATAGCAAGACTTTCTCAATGAAGGAAGCATTGCATAGATTCATACTCTGGTATATGAATAAAACAACCAGCAAGGTCTTCAGAACAGTGGGAGATGAGTCTCTTCTTTGAGCTGGGATGGTTGCAGAATTGTTGAGCTGGTTTGTTGAAAAAAAGAAAGGCTAGAGCAGGGGCTGAGCTTTGTACCTGATTCTACCTCAGGTAGATTTGATCTACCTCAGTTAGCTGACTCTCTAAACTGCCATCTCTGCCCTCATCTAGATAGAGGATTCAAAGTTAAGAGGTGGCCAGGGTTGGGGGAGGGAAGGAAATGGCTATGACTTGTTCCAACTGAATTTTTCAGTTGGGTGCAAATGCCTGAGTTGGGAGTTCCATGAAGACTGCACCTGTCATGTAGTGAGCACCCTAAAAGTGTTTGTCATATGAATGAAAGAGTGACTAATAATGTCACAAGAAATGCAAAGCTGTGCGTGTTGTGGATGATCTAAGTAAATTAGCATATTCTAAGGTATATAAAAAAAAGGAAAGTGACATTACTAGGCTTCTACTGCATTGGTCACTCTCTTAATGCTGACTCAATACAACTTTGCCAGGATTATGTCTAGCTCTTTGTCCATTTGTTTAAAAGACCAGGTGAAAGCTTTGCACCAAGCAACTCATTTTTTAGGCACTTTAGGGCACATTCTTATTACATTGTCAATAGCACCTGAAGTCTACTTTAAAGTTTTCTTTGGGTCCTAGACTTAAAACATGGACCCATTCTCTGTGCTATAATGTTGGGAAGCCATTCCCTTCAGAACCCACGGGAGAAAAATTCTAAAGACCCCTAACATGGAGAATTCCAATAATATTGTACTTATTGATGGAGAGCAGAAAGCGAGACAGGCGGGTTGTTTTTATTTCCTTTTCATTGAGGGGTGGCAGGAAATATTGGAATAAAGTAGAGGCTGCGTCCAGAAAGCTTAGGTTACAGAGCGAGGCTACATTTTGAAATGATGACTTTATTGTTTAATTGATTGATTGATTTATGTTGTGAGCTTACAAAATAATCATCCATAATGTGCAGAATTCCCATTCATCACCCCTCCACCAACTCCTTGCCTTGTTGTGGACCATTTTTTACAGATTAGAAAAGAACATCATCAAAATATTACTGCTAACTATTATTCAAACTTTACCTATTTTAAACTGTGTCCTCATGGCTGAAATCTGAGCACCAGCAGCTCATGGTAGTGACCTTTAGGAGTTGCCAGGGTCTTTGTGAGAGGCAAATTCCTCCCTCCTCTCTTCTTCGCATGTGAATATGGGCAGAAAAGACCCAATGCCTTCCACCCTTATACATGTGTGCAATATGTTTACATTCTTTTGAAGAACAATTAGGAGAGCTCGCAAACACAGTTGTGGAGAAGTTGAGTGAATGGAAATAACAGATTGAGCTTTATATTTAAGGTAGGTCTACAATAAAGGCTGATGTCTCCCACACGGATGCCAGGTATGGCTTAAAGAAGGAACCCCTCGAATTAATGGTAATTTTTATAAAACGAACCTAACACCAGATTATACAAATCACCATTTGCGAAGATAAAGTAATCAGTTGTCCAGTCAAAATAGGGAGGAGGACAGATTCTAGTCTCTTCAGTCCCCTTTGCAGAGCTATGGAATTTTAAACTGTAGTTTTGAACTTTAAATTAAGGAGGAGGAAACAGGAAGGGAAGCTGGCAGAAGAAAGCAGAAAAGTGCATTTGCATGCTGGGGCTCTGGGGCTCCCCTTGCTGGCAGGGCTTCAGTTGTGGGGTGATATCTGCAACCTTTGGAATGAAGGTAAGGTAGAGGCAAGGTTGATGGGATCCTGGAAAAAACTTCCAGTCTTCAGGGCTCTGCTTTCTACTCTTCCACTGACAACTTCCATGATCTGGGCAAGGCATGAGTGTCCCCACCTGGTGGGTACGGATGTTGAAATGGAAACGACTGTGTTTACAGTTATGAAAGAGCACAGAGGAAAGAAGACCAAAAGGAAGTTCACTAAAAGGCTCAAAATTTAGCTTGGGCTGGTGATTCTTTTTCTTTTTCCTATTCGAAAACTTTCTTTTTTAATGGAAAACACTTTATATGGTAAATTAGAAAAAGGAAATAAGAAATGTCCATTGGACTTGGTATTCTTCCTGTACTGCCACCACCACTAGTGAGAATTCCATGCCCTGGAACCCTCTTGACCTCTTCTGCTGGTCCTCTGGCAGTCCTCCTTTCTCCTGCCCTGCCTGCTAAGACTTTTGTCATGACTGGGCACCTGACATTCATTCTCTTTTCCTAAACATACCCAAGTTTTCTTTTGGGGAATCACTTCTTCCCTTCTAGCTATTACCTGGGTGCAATGGTAAGTGAGCACCTGCCTTCCATCTCTGGAAGCCAAAGGGGCCTGGGAATCTCGTAGTCTCCCTCTGCCACCTCCTTTGAGAAGGAGCAGATTTGGGACCTAAGTCCAGCCATTCAGACTTGTCTCCTAACATTCTGAGTATTGAGTGGAATGTCACCAGAATGGAGAAGTCTCAGGTGGCACATTCAGTGGCAGCAACCTGGGAATACTACTGAGTAGTATTTGCCTCTGACTTTTTGGAGCCGCCTGATTCTCGTCTGTTCCAAGCCTTCCCTTTGATCTTTTGCACTACTGTTTATATTTCCAATTAATTTTGCTCAAGACCCCTAGCATCAGTTCCTGTTGCTTGCAACCAAAGAATCTGAATTGAAATCCCAAGTACTGCAGTCTGATATGTGGCCCCTTCAAGGGTGCTACCACATTTTAGCGCCTTGCATGCCCTCCCACCCCAGCAAATTCACATGGCAGAGCAGCTTGGAATTCAAGAGGCTTCCCAGCTAGAAGCACAACTCTACTCAAAGGGGTTTCCATGAAGGGAATTCAAACATAGGGACACTTTTCAGAGGTGTAGACGAGTTAAGAACACCAAAGCCATTACCACCTTCAGGGTGGCAAGGGAAGAATGTGACTGGCTCCCAGTGGCAGCTGCAGCCGTGGAGAAGGGCCTCCTAGGCAGGGGTTCCTTTCCTTTGCTTTATTTTTTTTTTTAAAACAGCTTTATATAGACATAATTCCTATACCATACAATTCACCCATTTAAAATATATAATCCAATAACTTTTAATATCCTCAGAGTTGTACAACTACTAGTTTTAAAACACCCCCAAAAGAAACCTCATACCCATTCTGCAATTCCCCCCATCTCCCCCCAACCCCTCCTCCTCTCAGCCCGCGGCAACCACTAAGCTACTTTCCGTCTCTATCAAGTTGCCTATTGTAGACATTTCATGTAATGGAATCATGGAGGAATGGAGTCCTTTGTACCTGACTTCTTTCACTCAGCATAACAGTTTCAAGGTTCATCCACGTAATAGCATGAATCTGTACTTCATTCCTTTTTATTGCTGAACAGTATCCCATTGTATGGATATAGCACATTTCATGCCTTCTTTTATCAGTTGATGGACATTTGGGTTGCTTCCACTTTGGGGTATTATGTACCATGCTGCCACGAATCTCCATATACAGGTTTTACAAGGACATAGCTTTTCATTTCTCTTGGGTACATATCTAGGAGTAGAAATGCTGGGTCATATGGTAACTGTGTGTTTAACCTTTTGAGGGACGGTCAGATTGCTTTCCAAAGTGTCTGCACCATTTGAAATCCTCATAGCAATGTAAAAGAGTTCCAGTTTCTCTGTATCCTAGCTAACACTTATGATCTGTCTTCTTGGTTCTAGCCACCCTAAGTGCATGTGGAATGATAGCTCATGGTGGTTTTGATTTGCCTTTCCTTAATGATTAATGAGGTTAAGCATCTTTTAATGTGCTTATTGGCTATTTACATTTCTTCTTTGGAGCAATGTCTATTCAGATCCATCAGGCAGGGCTTCTTAACCTTTATTGTGCAAACTATCCTTTAGGCAGCCTGGTGAAACCAATGGATCCCGTCTCTGAATATTTTTAAATACATAAAATGAAATTAATAGGATTACAAAGGAAACCAATTATATTGGAATGTCATTAAAATTTTAAGGAAAACAAATTTGTGATATAGTAATATATAAACCTCCCTATTAGCATGATGAAGAACAAAGTTGAGAGGCAGATTTAATTATACCATCATCTGAAGGTAGCAATGAGCATAAACACTATTTTGGAGTCTGCAACAACTGAAATAAACTACCAACATATCTTTAATTTAGATTGATGAGCGAATCAAAGATATCAATATTACAGAAGTCTATTGCCTATGTTCCTAAAGGAAGGGAATGCTAAATTTTAGTTAGGGGTAATGGAAAGACAAAATTATTTTCCCTTCCAAGTTCATATACCCTCTGAATTCTATTTATGGATCCCTTGGTGGGAGGTAAGAAACTGTCATAGAAGGATGTGCCCCTTCCAGAACCATGACACCAAAACAAGAAAGGATCAGGAGAAGAGACATTGCAACCTTTCTCTCCTTTTACCTCTCATCTTCTGCAGTGATTCCCTTGGACTGGGACCGACTGGAAACCAGAGGACGAAGGTGTCTGGGTGGCTCAGCCCATAGGGGTCAGCTCTCCTGTGACACAGCAGGGCAGGACGGTGTGGAGGATGGATCTGGGGTGCCGGTGAGGGGGAGCAGTGGGGCGCCACACTGAGATGTGCCAACACAATGACCAAAAGGCTTGGAACGATTGGCTCTCTGTTGACCTTCCATATCAGGAAAGGGGCATGAGATGATGAACTTGCCTTCCACACAATTTTGGTTGAGAAACATGTTCCCTCAGTGGCCTTCTTGGGAACGTACTGGACAACATTGTGAAAGTAATCTCTCATTTGGGTTTTGGAGCCTTGCAATGCATATGAGCCTATTAAAAGCCTTTCAGAGGACCTGTAGCAATGAGACTTTTTTTTAAACCTCGATTTCCCCTACTAATTGAGCATGATATTTTCTTCACAGCTCCCATACCAATAAGCACGCTGCAGAATACCAGCTTGGGAAACACCAGTTTAAAACACAGTAATTTATCCTTGAAGGCACCTAACTGCCAAAGCATCCCTTACCTCAGCTAACCTTCGTAATAGTCCCATGAGTTACGTTCCTGAGGTTCAGAGACTTTATGTGACTTACCCAAGATCACACAGCAAATTAGAGGCGGAGCAGGAAATAGAAAAGCCAGGTCTGCTCATACCCACCACAGGGTGCTTGGGTCTTGTGTTGGGTTTGGTCTTTTGTGGACCCCAGAAAACTGTGTTCTTAAATTGAACTTATTGTGAACCTTTGATTAGAGTAGATCAGTTCTGGGCCTTTGATTAGTAGGATTGATCCAGGGTATGTCTTCATCCTCTTACTGGAGTCCTGTATAAACTGAAGACTGAAAAGCTGCACAGAGAGTCAGAGAGAAGCCTCCAGAAGTTGAAATCAGTGAACCCGGGAGAGAGAAAAGCCACAGAAAGAGCATCCGGGAGCAGAGCTAGCAGACAAAGCTGGAGGAGAGGGGAGGGCCGAGCTGAGCCCCCACGGCGCCCTGCCAGGTGTCTGGGTGCCCCAGCCGGCCTCAGGGGAGGGGCCTGGAGGAGAAGGGTCCGGCAGAGCTGTGCTTTGCCTTGGCACGAGCGGAGCGCTAGCAGCCACCTTTGGGGAGATGCGTCATCTGATGCCTTGATTTGGACATTTTTCCCAGCCTCAGAACTGTAAGTTTTTAACCTAATAACTTCCCATTATAAAAGCCAACTCATTTCTGATATCCTGCCTCCAGCAGCTTTTAACAAACTAAAACAGCCCTGTAACATAATAAACTTTCTCTTCTCCTTCCCTCCCTCCTTCTTCCTTTCCTTTCTCTCCTTCTCTCCTCTTCCTGCCCTCTCTCCCTCGCTTTCTCTTCATTCTCCAACATAACCCTCACAATACCCAAATGACCCCAGTTGCTTGTGTCAAGAAACCCTCAGTTTTTGGTATGAGCCCAGAAAATGATTTCAAAAAGGAAGGAAAAGAATTATTCTGCAGTTTTACTTATTTGAAACTACATTCTCAAAAAGGGCAGAGGGAGGCGGGAACTCGCGGCGGCTGATGGCCCCAGCCGCTCACCTCCCAGTTCAGCGCATTAGGCAAAGTACGATGTTGCTACTGTACACTGGCAGGATAGCGCAGCGCGGTGGAACCGAGAGGCTTGGCCTGACGTGGAGCGGGCAGTGGGCTCTCAAGGGAGACGGGGACAGAGGGCTCCGCTGTTCACGGCAGGGAGAGGAGCAGCACGTGTCAGCGTCGTTGGCTCCTCCGCGGGGTCTTCCCAAACCTGCCCCCCCGGAACGGGCAGCCCTCTGCCGCGGCGCCCTGCAGCCGCTCCTGCACCCGTGGCTTCCTGCTTGCGCTCAGAGAACTGGTGTCTGCTACGGTGCGTGTGTTTTCAACAGGTTATTGTTTACCTTAAATTACTGTGACTTTAATAAAATATAAATAAGTTGTTTATAAATAAATAAATATATAACTATAAAGAATAAAATAAAAAAATGAAAGAATAAAAATTTTAAAAAACATTAAAAAAAAAGTGGAGGGGAGGGGTTTTGCCCCTCTACCACTGTTGTTTAGGACGTGACTAGTCTAGCAGGAGAAAAATTGATTAATGTAAGCACTCAGATTGGGGAAGCTAAGCAGCTTTTGCCGTCAATCATAATAAGCCTCCTTTAAGAGTCAGTTGTTCAAAACAAAAATTATTTCCTGAAATTTATTGAACATTTTCTCCCGTGCTGGACTCTCCTAACAGTGGGCCATATGCCATGTTCCCCATTTTTCAGAGAAGGAAGCTAAGGCTTTAGGAGGTCATATGGGTTGGCTAAGCTTGCAAGAATGAAAACTAGGACTTGTAATGAGGTTTGGTAACTCAGGCCCAGGGCTCTTTCCACTTGTACTATACTACTTTGAACAATGAACAACTAGGGCATAACAGTGTCATGTGATTTATGTGTATAAATCTATTAAGAATGGCAGGTGGGGAGCTGGGAAGTTTTGAGCTGTGTTTTGAGAAGGAGAGGCACTAATAGAAAGGTGAAGTTAGGCGTGAGTCCTGATGTGTACCTGGTACATCCTGTCGGTGATGGGGGATAAAGACTCTGGACATTTGGCTACCAGTTAAAGAATAAGCAGGCAACCAAAAGTCACATGGTGGAAACAGGAAAATGTAGTGTGAAGAGAAGAAGATTTCCACTTCATGATCTGCCACTAAATAGCTGTAAGAACTTAGGCTGGTTATGTGGGTGGCCCCTTTTTGCCTTCTTTTTCAACTATAAAATGAATAAGGTGATTGGACTAATACGGGGGTATATAATCTAAGATTTCCAGGAGCAGGTACAGAGTCATGAAGACTTCTATCTTCATGGAGTTGAGAGTCTAATGGGAACCACAACCAATTACATAATAGAAAAGAGGGGGGTGGATAAATGTAGGGTGCTCTAGAGACTTCTAACCTAACTCAAAAGGAATTAAGAATTCCCGGGAACAGATATGGCTCAAGCAGTTGAGTGCCAGCCTCCCACATCAGAGGTCCCAGGTTCAGTTCCCAGTGCCTCCTAAAGAAGACAAACAACGAGCAGGTGATGAACAGATATCAAGCAAAAACAATGAGGAGACAATGAGAAAAAGCAGTGAGGAGACAACGAGCAAAAACAACAAGCAAGACAATGAGCAAACAATGAGCAAAAATAGAAAACAAGCAGGGAGCTGAGTGTCCATCTCCCACATTGGAGGTCCTTTGTTTGGTTCCTGGTTCCTCCTAAAGAAAAAACAACAACAGACAATGAGCAGACAACAAGCAAAAACAATGATCAAAAACAATGAGAAAAGAGATGAGGGAGCCATCTCAGGGGGAAGAATAAAAAGAATTCCCAATGAATTTAATGTCTAATCCGAGATCGGTAGGTAAAGATAGGTAGGTAAAGAATGACGGTGGGCAACTTAAACTTTCTGATGAATTGAAAGGAATTGTTCTGAGACTTGGGGGGACAGGACTGGTAGAAAGTTTTGCTTTTTTGCTCTTTACCATTGATTGGCATGCTATTTTATTAAATTGTATAAATAGGTAATATATATATATACAATATCCCAATGATATAAAATAGCACAAAATTAAAAGTATGTCTTTCTTCTCCTTTGCACACCAGCCCTCCTTCCATTTTTGCTTCTGAGAGACAAACTATAGACACTACTGTCCTATTACTGCTTTTCAATAATAGTTTATGAATTTACAAGCATGTAAATATCTGTGTGCTTCCCTACAGATGATAATATTCTATATACCATTATTACTTTTATTACTTAACCATATTTCTTCAAACTCTTTCTTTTTTTAATTTTAATTTAAAAATTTTTTTCCATTGTTTTTAATGACCAATCTGAGAGATGAAAGAAAATTGTATCTTAATTTTAGTTAGCATTTCTCTTAATATAAATAAGGTTGAAATTCTTTTTATGTGTTTTAGAGGATCTCTATTTTGTAGTCTGTAAACAGTCTGTTTATATCGTTGCCATTTAAAAAAATTGATTTGCCAGCACTCTTTATATATTGGGGAAATTAGCCCTTTATGATATGACCTGCAAATACTTTTTTCTTAGTTTATCTTTTGTTTTTCTATGGTGCTTTGTTTTGCTTTTATTTTTGTCATGCAGGCTTAAAAAAACTGTGGTAGTCAACTTTATTGATCATTTTTTTTTAATGGCTGCTGGGTTTTATGTCATATTTAGGAAAACCTTATCCATTCTAAGAAAAAATCTTATTTTATTTTAGTAATTTTATGAATTCATTTTACCTTTTTCAAATTTTTATTCATCTATAATTAACTTTTATTGGAAGGTTTTGAGGAGGGGCTGGGGTGATCCTTGGCTGGGTTCTTTCACTTGGCACAGCAGAATAAACAGACACACCAAATTAGGCTAGAAAGGAAAAGAGGGTTTATTGGCCTGTGGAAGACTAGAGATGGACAATCTCACATCAACCTCTTTGAACTGCAGAAATTCTAATATTTTATACCATCAGAGTGCTAAGAAATAATTGGGGCAGAACAGGACCCAGGTTCCTTTTTCAATAACGCTTAAGTAGCTGAACCAAACCAGGGTGAGTTACAAAGTTAATCATTATCAGAGATGAAGGTTCTGGGACAAGAAAGTAGAGAGGAGTAGAGCTCCATCACAAGGTTTTCCGCATGGATATTGAACAGGAGGGTGGAATGGTTCCCGTCACAACGACAAGTATACACATGGGTGAGCCTAGTTCTGAAATAACCATAAACAAAGGTAAGTTCAGTCTAGAATTACCATCACAATACTAAGTATACACAAGGGAGAGGTGAAGTTTTGAGTAACCATAAAACAGGAGTGAGACATGTTTAGAATGACCATTATAATAGCAGGTCTAAGCTAAATCCAGCCAGTTTCAGGGATTTCAAGATACTACCCTTTTGCTATATATATATTTTAAATAATATAAAGTCATCTATATAACTCTTAACTCTTGGTTACAAAGCTTTAGTACAATGCCTTGATATTTAAGCTATCAGGGTTTTTCTAGTATTTCAGAATGAGTTATAGACCTAAATGCATTTATTTTTTCCAGGTCTATGTATTTTTCCCCACAGCATTTATTTTATAATCCATTTTTCTCCTCTATTGATTTAAAGTGCCACCTTTATCATATACTAAATTCCCAAATGCATTTGGATTTATTTCTGGACTTTCCATTTGATTACATTTATCTATTTCTGTTCTGCATAATTTAAATTTAATTTTTAATTTCTGTAACATATATGTATTTAGTATGTGGAAAACCTAGCCTCTTCTCTTTCAGAGAAGAGCTTTGCTTTGAGGGAAACTTTGGAGAAGACGAGTAACTAGACAGTTTGATTAAACTTTTGCCCCATTCACACATCCTGAACTCTAGCTTTCCCCTTTGGTTCTGTCGATCGCTGGCTACTTTAGGTATTTAATGAATTACTAGTAACCAGCTGTCCTTGAGCACAGTATCCTGCTATTGATCTGTTTTTCCAGTTCCCTTACTAATCCTTCCTGGAAAAAGAATTGGATAACTTGTTAGTGGTGGAGCTATGACTGAAATTGTTGATTTTCTTGACTCCAGTTGAGTAGTTACCATAATTATTATTACTACAACGATGATGCTATTATTACTAGGATTACTGTCAAACCCCTCCCCACAACCACTGCAGTTGATATGCAATGTGCCAGCCACCATGCTTCATTTTTTGTACAGGAGGTACCGGGAATTGAACCTGGGACCTTGTACATGCAAAGCAGGCACCATGGAGTTACATCTGTCCCATGCGTAATATTTTAAATTTATTTTCCATTTAATCTTTATGCAGCACTGGGAGGTGGAATGTGTTTCTCTATCACACCTGACTGCTGGTGGTCTCTCCCTATGCTTTCCACTCTCAAACACATTCTCCTTATTGGCCACTTTCCAACCTCTGACAAGGAGCTCAGACATCCAGACTTTCTAGAGCTATAGCAGACAAATTGCTGTGTGGATGTGTTTTCATTTCGAAGGTTGTAAATTGCACCAAAATAGGTTTTATACAATTTACAATGTGTCTGACAAGAAAACAGGTTGTTGCTGCCAAATCCTGATTTTTTAATTGAACCTCTATTTGAGTGTGGGGGACAATAAAGAACCCTATCCATGGGGGATAAGGCAACAGTACAGCTATTTGAGAATATGTCCTGGGAAAGCCAGAGGACCAAGAGCCTACAGTTTTCTGGGTGCCTTGTTTTCTTTGGTTATTTTTCAAAATGCCTCTTAAAGGGCCATTGCTGGGGAGTTGAAGAATTCATGGCTGCCATTTTTGTTTTTAGTTAATTTTTTATTTTTAAAGAAGCTTTAGATTACATAACTGTTACATCAAAAATATAGCATTACCCCCCTCCCACCCCCTCCCACACTTTCCCCCATTAACAATATCTTTCATTAGCATGGTACATTTGTTACAATTGATAAACACATTTTGAAGCATTGCTACTAACCATGGACTATAGTTTACATTACACCTCACACTGCCCAATTTTATATGTTTTGACACAATGTGTAATGGCCTGTATCCATCATTGCAATGTCATGCAGGACAATTCCAATGCCCTAATGTACCCCATGTTACACCTATTCTTCCCTCTCCCTCCCCTCAGAACCTCTGGTGGCCACTGTCTTTATATCATTGTTACAAGTTTTTCCATTGCTAGAATAATAATAAGTATACTTTGGTCCATAGTTGCATTTCCCCCCTTATGCTTGTTCATTCCTCAGTGTTGAGGATTTTGGGATGGTGATTCCAATTCTGTTTCTGATTGAGAGGGAGCTTAGATCCCATTGGGGCAGATGGATGGAACTGTCTTGCTTGCAGTTGTAGATATTTTCTGTTTTGGGGATGGAGCTGTCCATCATTATCCTTTTTTGTTTTTTAAGTCCCTTGTGGCTTGCTTGCTGTCTACTCTTCTGTGTCCATTCTCTTTGCGTTCTTCTGTGTGTTCTTCTGTGTGTCTGTATTTAGTTATTTTTTTTTAATTTATTTCCCCCCCTTGCGGTTTGCTAGTTGTCTGCTCTCTGTGTCCATTCACCGCACACTCTTCTGTGTTCTTACTTGTCTCCCTTTCAGTTGCATCACCTTGCTGAGCTGGCTCTCTGCAGTGCTTGCGGGCCGGCAGCTCTCCATGGTGTGCGGGCGAGCCTGCCTTCACAAGGACACGAACGCAGGGCCTCCCATGTGGTAGAAGGGAGCCCAACTGATTGAGCCACTGCTACCCAGTCATCATTATCCTTTGGTTAGTTGTCCTGGGTGAGTCCAATGAACTGGAAAATACGTGTTGCAACTCTGTTGAGATTCAGGGCTCAACCACCATATGAACAAACCAAAGTTGTAAATCTCTGGGACACATATTTAATGAGTATAGTGCTAATTATAAGTTCAAATAAAAGAAGCAGAAGAGCTATGTGTAGGGAAATTTTAAATGAGTCTAACTCTGGTACATTGGGGAGCACATATTCCAAAGTAAGGCCCACTAATGGGGTGCTGAATTTCTGAGAGTGTCTGCCCTGCCTCCAGTGTCCAGCTGTCTCTAGAGCCCTCAGGAGCCCTGCCGTTTCAGGTCATGGCTGCCATTTTGATAGCAGCTAAATCTCAAGGCAGCTCTGTGGAGCCTCAGGGGCCCAGCTGGGGCTGGATTAGACATTCGTTGGATTTGATAATTCCTAGATCACTTACCATTGTTCTCCTCCTGCCTGAGAAGTCACTATACACAAAAGGAGGAAATTTCTCCATTTCTTTTTGGGGTCTTTGCTCAGAAATGGTTTGTTGGAGAATGAGCATATTTGGCATTTCAAAAGTTAGGCTGGGGAAGCCAGCATGTGCAAGTGTGGTCTGAGTCTTTGGTCACAACATTTCATGACATGGCATCTGTTGTACAATAAAGAATTTGGTTGGTTTCTCTTCCTGGTTCCTGGGAGAAATTCTCTAAACCTTTTGAATTTCTCACGAGAGGAGGCCACATCTGATAGATTATGCTAATGAGATGGCTCAGGATGGGGCATGGGAAAGATCAAACATGTGATTAACGAGTTGGGACTTAGAGTTTTGTCTTATCAGCCTGACCTCTGCCAAGGCAGGGGAGGCTCCAGATTGAGTTCCACCCCGTGGGCTTTGATTCAGCCAGTCATGCCAACAGACTGAAACTCCATATAAGTAAGCTCTGGACCCTGAAACTCTGAGAGAATGACCTTTTCCAGACCTCTGTTATGGGGTTCTTGGCTTTGGATTTGAATCCTTTTTTTGCTATAATAAAACTGTAATTGTAAATATAGCATTTTCCCAAGGTCTATGAGTCCTTCTAGAAAATGAGGGGGTGGTGGGAATTCCCTTACTTGTAACCACTAGGACAGAAGTGAGGATGGCCTAGGAACCCCTGAACTTGCAGCTAGTCTTGTGGGAACTGCGCCCTTAGCCTGTGGCATCTGACTTAACTCCCTCCCTCAGAATTGCATCGTGGTTGGTCTTAGATGTGATTGCAGTGCCATAAAGAGACGACGATTGCTCCACAGCACTGCAGGGGCTGCCGCGAGTTCCCAGGAGAGATGTGCACATTGGTGGATCAGCGAGGGATTGTGGCTGGTGCATCAGGTCTGTTGAGGAGAGAAGGGAAGCCAGCAGTGACCAGGAGTCAAAGATCTGAGCCTGAAGCCCTGAAGTTCATCACAGCCCCTGAAGTCTGTGTCCACGCAGCTGCTGGGTCAGTGCTGGAGTGGACCAGGAATGGTCATTTCTTACATTTGTTGAGCCTCTACACTGAGCCAAGTGTATTTACGTCCACCGTCACTTTTGAAATTCCAATGACCTGGGTTATTATGATTTATTATTATTCATTATTTATAGATGCAGAAGTGGAGCCCCGAGATATTAACTTGCTCAGAGCTGCATGGACATATGTGGTGGTAGTGGGATTCTACCCAAGGCCAAGTTCGGTGTTGCTTTCTTTATGCTGGAGCCTTTGAGTCCAGCTGCCTCTTTCTCAAACTGTGGACTAACCGAACTGTTTCAAAAGATTTCTCCCTAGAATTATGGCAGTGGTGTTCTGCAGAGGAAGTTGCTGATCTTCAACTTCAGAATTTAATGCCAAGGTAGTTGTCTAAATGATCAATAGAGGAATGGACATTTTTTTTTTTTAAGGCTCTGCTATCTCTATCTGTCCTGTCTCTATAAATTCCATTTATGCCTTCTCAAAGTGCAGTGCTTCTTACGATCACCGGGAGGAAATGTTCCCACCTCTTTTATTTTCCCACAATTATTACAAACACTCCATTTAGCAAACATGTAGTGATTCCTTCCTGGGCTCTGACACTGTTAATTGTAGGAAGTGATGGTACAAAGTGTGACATATTTTGTTGTTGTTGTTGTTGAAGGTCTTGGGTTTTATGTTTTAAAGCAACAGGAAACCAAAGAAAGATGCTGCACAGTAGAAAGAACCAGGATTGGAAATGAGAAACTTCTCTAGACCCACTCTGCTCTTTTTTTTTTTTATATAAGCAAACAATAAATGTGCAATAATTGTGAACTTACAAAACAAGCATATATAACATCAAATAAACATATATAACATCTCACCTACCACCAATAACTTGCATTGTTTTTAAACCTTTTTAACTAATGATTAAAGAGCATTGTCAAAATATTACTACTAAACAAAGTATTTTTCCCCTAACCAATCCAATTATTATTATCTTTATATCATTTATATATGAACATACATAAACAATTAAGTGTAGAGTAAAAGTTGTAGACTTACAAAGCAAACATGCATAACATCATACAGGAGTCCCATACATCAACCCTCCACCAACACCTTGCATTGTCATGAGATGTTTGTTACATACTATGAAAGAACACTGTCAAATTCTTACTACTAATCATAGTTCTTATTTTACATTTGGTGTGTTTTTTCCCCCAACCCATCCTATTATTATTTTTTAAATACTTTTTTATGACAGAAGTTGTAAACTTATAGAACAATCATGCACATGTGCAGAATTCCCAAACTACACCTCTCCTTCAACACTCCATAATGTGTGTTGTCATTTGCTACAGATAAAATAAAATTTGATTATTGCCATGTCCATAGTGTACATTTGGCTCACATTTTCCATACTGCCTCAGTATCAACACCCTTTATCTTTTGCATAGATGCAAGAATATTATATTATTACTACTAACCACAGTCCATAAGTCACTCCAGCTGTATATTTCCCATGCTTCTGCACATTCCCAACACCCTGCAGTAGTGATATACATTTGTTCTAGCTAACAAAGGACATTTTTGCATCTGTACCATCAACCACAATTCTCACCCACCTCTTGGTTTATTGTGCTATCCAGTTCCTAGATTATGCTCAAGCATTCTGTCCATTGGCATTTATATAACTAGACTACCATTTTTATTCATATCCCCATTTATAAGCTAGCTATTACTCACTGTGTGTTACCATCCACTCTATACATTTCCACACGTTTACAGTAAAGCTAATTAAAACTTCTACATACATTAAATGTCAGTAGTCCACTCAGTCCTCCTCTTATCTCCTTTAAGAATCCACCACTTACCACCAGGTCTTGAAGATATTTTCCAATAATTTCTTCTAGAAGTTTTATGGTTCTTGCTTTTATTTTTAGTTTTTTGATCCATTTTGAGTTAGTTTTTGGATAAGGTATGAGATAGGGGTACTCTTGCCTTCTTTTGGCTATGGATATCCAGTTCTTTCAGCACCATTTGTTGAATGGATTGTTCTGCCTGAGCTGTGTGAGTTTGACAGGCTAGTCAAAAATCACTTGACCATACAAGTGAGGATCTGTTTCTGAACCATCAATTTGGTTCCATCGGTCTATTGTGTCTGTCTTTAGGCCAGTACCATGTTGTTTTTACCACTATAGGTAGGTATTATGATTTAAAGTCTGGAGATGAGGGTTCACTTTTCTTCTTTATGATGATTCTGGCTACTCAGGACTCCTTACCCTTCCAAATAAATTTAATGATCATGTTTTCAAGTTTTTCTTTAATGCTGGTGTTATTTTTATCGGGATTGCATTATATCTGTATATCAATTTGAGTAAAATTGACATCTTAATGATATTTAGTCTTCCAATCCATGAGCATGAATGTTCTTCCAGTTATTTAGGGAGTTCGAGTTTTTTTATTTAACATTGAGTTGCAGTTTTCTGAGTACAAGTGCTTTACGTCATTGTTTAAGTTTATTCCTGACTATTTGAGTTTTAGCTGTCATATTTTATTTTCACCACTCTTTTGATACTTTCAGTTACTTTCATTGATATAATCTTCATTTCTAGACTCTCTTCCAGGTCCCTCTCTTCTGTCTTTTATTTTTTCAGGCTCTAGCACACCCTTTAGTATTTCCTGAAATTCTGGTCTCTTGCTTAGAAATTCTCTCAGTTTCTGTTTATCCGTGAATATTCTAATTTTGCCCTCATGTTTGAAAGACGGTCTTGCTGGATATAAGATTCTTGGCTAGAAGTTTTTCTCTTGTAGTATCTTAAATATATCAGATCACTGTATTCTTGCCTCCATGGTTTCTGATGAAAAATCAGTACTTAATCTTATTGGATATCCCTTACATGTTATGCATTGCTTTTCTCTTGCTGTTCTCAGAATTCTCTCTTTGCCTTTGGCCTTTAATATTCTGATGAGTATGTGTTTTAGAGTTTGTCTAATTGGATTTTTTCGGATGGGAGTACATTGTGCTTCTTGGACTATGTCCTTCAATAGGGTTGGGAAACTTTCTACCATTATTTCTTTAAATATTCCTTCTGCCCCTTTTCCCTTCTCTTCTCCTTCTGAGACATGTATGTTTGCATGCCTTTTGCTATCATTTAGTTCCCTGAGACCTTGTTCAATTTTTTCCATTCTTTTCTTCATCTGTTCTTTTGTATGTTCACTTTCAGAGGCCATTTCTTCAAGCTCACCAATCCTTTCTTCTGCTGCCTCAAATCTGCTATTATATGATTCCAATGTTTTTTAAATTTCACTGACTGCACCTTTCATTCCCGTAAGATCTGCTATTTTTCTATGTATGCTTTCAAAGTTTTCTTTGTGCTCATCCAATGTCTTCTTTTTTTTTTTTTTTTAAAGATTTATTTATTTATTTAATTTCCCCCCCTCCCCTGGTTGTCTGTTCTTGGTGTCTATTTGCTGCGTCTTTTTTCTTTGTCCGCTTCTGTTGTCGTCAGCGGCACAGGAAGTGTGGGCGGCGCCATTCCTGGGCAGGCTGCTCTTTCTTTTCACGCTGGGCGGCTCTCCTTACGGGGCGCACTCCTTGCGCGTGGGGCTCCCCCACGCGGGGGACACCCTTGCGTGGCATGGCACTCCTTGCGCGCATCAGCACTGCGCATGGGCCAGCTCCACACGGGTCAAGGAGGCCCGGGGTTTGAACCGCGGACCTCCCATGTGGTAGACGGACGCCCTAACCACTGGGCCAAAGTCCGTTTCCCCCAATGTCTTCTTAATATCCTTAATTTCTTTAGCCATCTCGTTGAATTTATAAGGAGATTTGTTTGACCATCTATAATTAGTTGTCTCAACTCCTTTATATCATCTGGAGGCTTATCTTGTTCCTTTAACTGGGCCGTAGCTTCCTGTTTCTTGGTGTGGGTTGTAATTTTTTGTTGGTGTCTTCGCATCTGGCTTACTAGAGTATTTTTTCTGGGTGCAGTTTTTCTCTCTAGTTTAGGGCTTCCTATCACTTTTCCCTTCCTGGTTATGCAGTCAGAGCCAAGCAAGGGACCAGTGAAGCTTCTTCCAACTGTCTCCTTTGCCAGGGGTAGGGACAGAGTGACAGCTGTGTGGGATAATCCACTTGCAGGCCTAGACTGTAGTTGCCCAGAGAGACTGATAAAGCTTCACATCCCTTTTTCCCCTACCTGTGGCAGGGATGGAGCTATAGGTGTGGGCAGCAATCTATGCAGTTGCCCTGGTAGACTTCTGATTTTCAGTCTATACCAGACAAACTGGGGCAGGGCTTCGCAGCCTCCTCTCCGCCAGAGGCAGAACTGAAGCCCAGGCCAGCTGCAGGCTGATCTGCATGAAAGAAACTGCCAGCCCGGCTTCCCCTCAGGCTGGGGGTGGAGTCAGAATGGTGGCTACTGGCCTCTCTCTGACTTGGGCTGGTTCTCACCCCAGCTGTTCTCAGGGTTATCTCTTAGCCAGCCAAGTCTCCAATCAGTAGCTGAAATCGGTGCCAACCATCTCCTCCTCCCCTCTGGGAAATGGACCTTCCAATTCCCATCCCAGAGCAGCTCCTGGGGTGGCTTGTGCCGCCAGAGTAGGATAGTAACCGGCCTCGGCAGCTTGGCTGGTAATTTCCCGGAGAGGCTGACACAGGTCCCTGCAGCTTCCTCCCTGCTAGAGGTTGTACTGGGGCCTAGGCTAGAGCTGCAATCCAATCTGGATGGGAACAAGCCGGTCCCCCCCAGCACTGGGATCCTTAGTCTGTCCCGCTTCCCCTCATGCCAGGTGTGGGGTTAAGATGGTGGCTCCTGGCCTCTTTCTGACCTGGACAGGCTCAAACCTTAGCTGTTCTCAGGATCATACTGTAGCCCGCTGAATTTCCTCATCATAGCTGAAATTGGTGCCCAACGTCTCTTCCTCCCCATTTTGGGGAAGTGGAGCTTTCAATTCCAGCTGCGGACCAGCTCCCGAGGCGGCTCGTGCCTCCACTGGAGGGTGGGCACTGCCTTCCTGGGCGTGGAGTCTCAAGTCTTCTCTGCAGACGGGCAGTCTCCTCCTTCTGCTCCCCCAAGGACATTGCAGGATGCTCTTCTGGCCTCCTGGAGCCCCCAAACAGGTGCTTCAGCTAGCTCAGAGAGCTCTGGGTGTTTGCTAACTGCCCTGTACCAGGAGCTACTCTAGGAGATCTTTAGTCCGCCGCCATCTTGCTGGTTCTTCAAAGTGTGACATATTTTAAAGATGTTTATCTGTGCAGACTTTTTTAGGAGGTACTGAGGATTGAACCCAGGGCCTTGTACATGGGAAGCAGGTGCTCAACCACATGAACTACGTCTGCTCCCTGAGTGTAGACTTTTTAAAAAAGATTAATTTAATTATTTATTTTTCACCCCCCACTCATTGTTTGCACTCACTGCCTGCTCTGTGTCTGTTCATTTTGTGCTGTGTCTGCTCATATTCTTTTTAGGGGGCACTGGGAACCAAACCTGGGACCTCCCATGTGGGAGGGAGGCACCCAACTACTTGAGCCACAACTTTTCCTTTCTTGTTGTGTCTCTCATTGTGTTCACTCTTTGTGTCTCAGTGTTGTGTCATTTTGTTGCGTCAGCTCCCTGCGCTGGTCCAATGGGTCAGCTTACTGTCTTACTCATCTTTAGGAGGCACCAGGAACTGAGCCTGGGACCTCCCGTGCGTAGGTAGGTGCCCCTGTGGTTGCGCCACATCCACTTCCCTTTGTGCAGACTGTTAAAGCTGATGTACCAAAATATCAGATAGAGCTGTGCTCCATTTATTGTCCACATATTTACAAAAAAATATTTCCCTGCCTAGAATATTACTGAAACTCTGCTTAGTGAATCTGGGAATCTATGGTCCATTCCTCTGAAGAAGGTTTTAAGCTTTTGAGGATGAATTTTAATTTTAATTGTTGGCAACATCATTTAGAGCTAAGTCTGGTAAATGAAGTAGATAATATAATTCTTTAAAAATATGCTGTTATAAAAGAGAAGGGTTTTCTTGTGTGTTTTGTAGGTGTTTCTGGAGGTAAGTACAAATGATTTAGAAATGGAGGGAGACTAGTATGTGGTCTAAACAGTATGAAAGCATTCATTTAGAAAAAGAATTTCTGCAGTGTTTGTAGTAAAAAGTCAGTAGTACATGATAGTAATTTCTCTGCTTCAAATTTCAGAGATACTTCTCAGTCAGCATATTATAATCCATATTTATTGTACAAGATAGAAAATGTTTTTCATTTTCACTTTCTCCCATCTCAACTGTCAACCTGAATTTCTCATAATTCTTCATTTATGACCATGGATTTTGAGTGTCTTACCTGAGAGTCACCTACAGGGTGAATCAACCACAAGGCTCTACTAAGGAATCCAGGGTCTTCATTATTATGAGGAAACCACTAAGTCATACTCATTCTTTTCAAAATATGCTTTAAAGCATTTAAAAAAAAGGGAAAATTATAAAAGTTCTCTTGAATTTAGGGCTAAAATGATTCATAAAACTGCAAAACCAAAAGTAGTTAAAAGCTTTCATTGTAGACCAAGATTCACTCAGCTTCAAGGAGGGATAAGAGGATGAGAGGAGCTGGTGGAGTGAGTGATGGGGAGCATCCTTGTGGTTATGGTAACCATAGTACGTTACCTGTAAGGGATGCTTGAGGTCTCCATCAGGGTATCTTCCCCTCCCCCGCCCCTGAGATGGCTTCCTTGTCTGTTTCCTCATTGTTTTTGCTTGATATTTGTTGGTTTTCTGCTCATAGTTTGTTTTTTTCTTTAGAAGGCACCTAGAACTGAACCCAGGATGTCCCATGTTGGGGGTGGGTGCTCAACTGCTTGAGTCACCTCTGTTCCAGAGTATCTTTTATTTGGGAGGCAGGAAAAGAGAGAAATCACAACCAATCTGATGAGATTCTTGGGGAACTCAACCCTTTGATAGTGATATCTGTAATTCTTTTCTTTATCAAACAATTGTGGGTAGGTAGCCCATGTACATTTTTCTTCTTGAAGTAAACAAAGTTGGGCACATCAAATGATAATCAAGAACCTGCAAAATATCTGAAGAACTTGTTGGCCTTGGGTGACAGTCTCTACTTCACATTTCTCTCTTTCTTTCTTTTTTTTCCCCCACTTGCAAACTCTCAACTGTCAATTATTTCCTTTCTCATTTGGAAATCCTGAAATAAGCATCCTCTTGTTATATCTGGTGCCCAAATGCTTTGGGGTTTGGAAATTTGAAGACCACCATTTAGAGAAGAGATTAAGGAATTTGCAATATCTTAAAACAGGCAAGATAGCTCTTTCCTTTCTTGAAATTTGTGTCCTGAGGTGGTAGAAAGATAGGGAATCAAAAGGAAACCAGTATTGAACAAGACAATTTTAAGTACTGGTAAGCCCCCAAAAGGCAGATAACAAGTGAGTAGCAAGGCAATACCTAATCTGCTATTAATCCCATCCAGTGTCAATTTTCATGCCATACATTAGTTTTCATTTCTGGAAACTTAATTTGTTGTTTTATATGTTCCATATTTGTACTCAACTTTTTCACTTATGGAATACTGTTATAATCATTCTTTTTTTTTTTTTATTTCTCTCCCCTTTCCCCCCCCCAACCCAGTTGTCTGTTCTCTGTGTCTATTTGCTGCGTGTTCTTCTTTGTCCACTTCTGTTGTTGTCAGCAGCACAGGAATCTGTGTTTCTTTTTGTTGCATCATATTGTTGTGTCAGCTCTCCGTGTGTGTGGTGCCATTCTTGGATAGGCCGGACTTTCTTTCACGCTGAGCAGCTCTCCTTACAGGGTGCACTCCTTGTGCGTGGGGCTCCCCTACACAGGGGACACCCCTGTGTGGCACGGCATTCTTTGCGCATCAGCACTGTGCATGGGCCAGCTCCACACGGGTCAAGGAGGCCCAGGGTTTGAACCGCAGACCTCCCATGTGGTAGGCAGATGCCCTATCCATTGGGCCAAGTCTACTTCCCATTATAATCATTCTTTATTTCTATTAATTCTAACATTTGTGTTAGTCTTCAAGTAAATTTTGAATAAAATCAATTTTCAACTAATTTAAAAAGATTCTGGGCATACAAAATCAATAACATAAGAATCTGTGGAGATTTCCAAATATTTGTAAACTAAAATACACACTGTGAAATAATTTATGGGTTAAAGAAGAAATCAAAATGGGAATGAGATAGTATTTTTGACTGAATGGAAGTGAAACACAAATGAAAATTTGTTGGCTGCCATTAGAGCATATTTAGAGGGAAACTTAGAGCATTAAAAGCCTGTATTAGAAAAGAAGAAAGCTCTCAAATCAATGACCTCAGCTTTCCCCTTAACAAACTAGAAAAAGAAAAAAATTAAACCCAAAATAAACAGAAGGAAAAATAAAATAGATTAGAGCATAAACCGCTGAAATTTAAAACAGAAAAACAATTGAAAAAATCAGAGAAACCAAAAGAGATGGTTCTTTGGGAAGAGCAGTAAAATTGATAAACCTCTAAACAGACTTGTTAGGAAATAGACAAGACACAAATTACTGATACCAGGAGTGAGAGAGGTGAGAGCATTACAGATTCTGCAGATACACTGATGTTAAAAGATTAATAAAGGAATATTTTGAACAACCTTATGCTCATACATCTGACAAATAGACCAAATGGACAAATTCTTTGAAAGACACAAACTATTAAAGCTCCCTGTAGAATAAAATAAACTGATTAGCTTCAGGTCTATGAAAAAGTTGAATTTGTAGTTTAAAATCTTGTGAAAACTTGAGGTCCAGATGACTTCATTAATGTATTCTATCAATCATTTGAGGAAGAAATAATATCAGTTCTACACCAGCACTTGCAGAACATTGATGAGGAAAGAATACTTCCCAACTCATTCTATGAGGTCAACTTTCATAAATATAGAAACCAGCAAAAGACATTACTAGAAATGAAAACTAGAGGCAACTAAACTCATGAATGTAGATGTGAAAATTATTTTTAAAAATTTAGCAAAATCGAATGTAGCACTATAAAAAAAGTGTAATACATTATGACTAAGTGGAGTTTATCATAAGAATGCAGGTTATATTTGCAAATCAATCAGTGTGATTCACCATATTTACAAACCGTAAAAGAAAGTATTCAATCATCTCAATAGACATAGAAAATGCATTTGACAAAATGCAACATTTGTTACTGAGAAAAACAACTCATAAACAAGAAATTGAAGGGAACATCCTCAACTTTATCAAACTTATAAAGAGCATATAACAAAAAACTTGCAGATAATATTATGCTTAATGTGTGAAAGACTTTTTCCCTGCTATTGGATGCGAGGAAAGAAAGACTGGTCTATCTGTTCAACATTTTATTACAGTTCCTTGCCAGTGCAATAATAGAGGAAAAATATATAAAAGGCATCCAGATTGGAAGCAAATTTGAAGACAATGTGATTGTCTATGTAGAAAAACTAATGATCTCTCCAAGAGGAAAAGAGGGCTGCCGATCAAATCCTATGGCTCTCTGAAATTTAGAAGTTAGCACTGAGGGAGCCAAGTTAAGGACTCAGAGGAGGAGGAATGGCCAATAAGGAAGGAGGGAAACCAGGAGGGTTTGGTGTCATTGAAACCAAGAGAGAAGAGGGTTTCAAGATCTGGCAATATAGAGATTTTTTTTTTTGAAAGCAGTTTCATTGGATTGTAGAGCTCAGTAGCCAGATCTAAGTAATGTTTTAAGTATAAGTTATTCTTTCAAGGCTAGCTGAAAAGAGAAGGGAGTTAGGAAGGTATATCAAGACAGACTAATTGTCAAGAAAGGGATTTTATAAGCATGAGGGAAAATTGAGCATATATATAGCAAGAAGGGAAGGAAAGTATAGGAAGATGATACAGATAATACAGATAAGGGGATAATTAAGGAGATAAGAAGAAAGAGAGGGACACAATCAGGAGTATATGAGATGGGAGGTGCTTAACTTTGATGAGGAGAAGGTAGATCTCATTCTCTGAATCTGGAGGTAGGAGGTGTAGATTTTATTTATAGGTGGGGACAGATACATGAGGTAGCTTATATTCAAAGATTCCAATTTTCTTGAAGTAGGAGGCAAAGTCTTTCTCAAAATGAAGAGTTAAGTGTTGGTAGAGAGCCTGAGACAGTGTAAAGGTTTTGTACATTGGTAATGGAAGTTGGAGATGAAGCTGACCAAGGACAAGCAAATTGTGTCTTGGGTCGTACTCAGTGTCCACTTGAGCTTGGAGGCCACAAATGTATGGGTTGATGCTCTCATGCAATGCTTGATAGCCTCAAGAGTGGAGCTGAGGAGGCAGATCATAGGATTGCAGTCTTGAATGGGTATTAGTAGAAGAACAGGGGTACAAGAGCCTGTAGATGATGGTGAAAAGACTTTTTAGGTGATCAATAATATTGTGTAGGCAGGATTATGAAGTAAAGGAAATGGAAAGGTACTGTTAGACTGTGAGAAAGTAGAGAGTGAAGGTCTGGGAGTCTAGAAAGCCCTATGTCCTCTTTTGAATAAAGGATGGTAAATAAGAAGTATTTGTATAGAGACAACCTAAAAAATAATAGTTCTCTACCTCCCTAGGATTAGCATAAAGTGTGAGCTAATTCATGCACAGGGCTTTGAACACTGCAGAGCACATAGGAGGAGCTCAGAAAAGGTTAGCTATTGTAGCAGGTACTACTGCTGCTCTGACCACAGTCCCCTGGCCACTGACTTGAGCCTCAGCTCTGGTGGGTGGCTCCTGGGTACATGCCTGCCCTTCTACCTCTAGAGCCTGTGGTGTCCTCAGCGTTTCTGTCTCAGGGCTTTCTCAAAGCAGCAATAGTTTGCTCACCCTATGCCTGGGTGTAGCGGGATTATGGGAGTCCTATGTAAATGGCCCAGCCATATCTTTAGCTGGAGATGCATTCTAGATGGTTCCTCAGATGCTCTCTAGTTATTAGTAGTCATGTTTTCTATTATTATTATTATCATCATCTCTTCTAGACATCTAGAAATTAGTAGCAGAAACTTTCCTGGGCAGAAAAGATCCATATCTAGATAGCAAAAAGGCTCACTCTGAGTATAAAGCAAAATTACTGCGTGAGACCAACACTGAGACATATCCTTGTTAACTTCTGAATAATAAAAAAAATCCAAAAGGCATTTTGACAGAACAGGATGTTGGTGATATAGGAACAAAAACCAAATTGCTTTAAATTGCTTCTGTAGCATCTAATGGCAAAAGAAATAAAATGACTTCAGCAGAGGTTTGAGGGGAAAAGCATTATATCCTAAGAAATTTATATGCAATAAAGTTATTGTTCAAGGTAAAGGGCAACAGAAATAATGTTCTTAGTTGTACAAACCTCCTTTATAACTGTCTAAACAAAGGCATTTGAAGGTCTGATTTAACTGATAGTACAATAAGTACAGATAAATATAAAATACACAACTCAGAATGTGGAAGTCATGACAAGTACAAAGAAAATTGTCTAAATTATTGTTTTATATAAGGTTATAAAACCGAATGGAAGTGTAAAAAGTACCTCTTGAAAGAGGATATAAACAGTATAAAAATAGTGGCCTAATTATAATAATTTGGATCTAACACGTTATCATTCAAAAACAAAAACTAAAAGAATGGTGGGAGACAATACAATTTCCTCATTGTTTCCCACGGTGATATTATTTCATTCTTGATAAAGATATCTTGAGACATACATGTTCCAGGATACAGTGTGATCTCTCAAAGTAAGTACCAGTTGAAATAAAAACAGGATGCATACCTTCCTAATTACTAAAGAAACGGGCAATCAAAACAAATTCCATGCATCAGACAAACTTCCATTGAAGTTTTCAGTCTTTAATCTTCTCTCCACTGGTTCCTTGTCCTCACTGCACATCATCAGTCACCAATGGCCAAGGCCAAATCCTGGATCTTAACATTATTTCCAGTATCGTTAATGGCAGTCTCATTTCTGATCACAACTTCCTTTTCAGTTTGGTGTTTAAATTACAAATCACAGAAATAATTTTTGACCTCACTGCAAACTTTTGTCCCTTTAGCTTCTACTCCTGCCAATTCCCTAAACTCCCTTGCCCCTCTGGGCTTTGGTCATACCTTATCTGGCTGAAATCCAACCTCAAAGCAAGCCATGACATGCTTTCTCTTCCTGCACTTGAGCAACTGTTCTTGAACACACAGCAGGGCAGGATGTACCACTGTAAATTCATGGCCGTCAGTCCTGGGTGGCACAATCCTTTACCCTCTCTGGCTAGCTCAGAGCCCCACACTCCACAATGGCCATTTCAAACTTCCCCAACCTCCCCACCATCTCTCAGTGGATGCCCTTTTTCCACATTTCCCGGAGAAAATAGGCACCATCAGATAAAGACCTCCAACAATCTCACTTCCAAACTCACCAACATAACTGCTATCAGGACCTGTCTGGTCTCCCTTCTTGCCCATTTCATTGGGGAGCTCTTTCTCTACCTGATGGGGATCAATTCCTTAAGCATAGTTTAGACCCCCTCCCCTTTACCTTCTCAGGACCCTTAAACTGTAGATCGTCTTGTCTATCCCCTCAATGTTCACTCTCTTCTTCTAAACCCCATCATTGCTTCAACTTGTAAGGATGTCTCTTCCTTTAAAAGGAAATCCTATCACTCCCCACATTCCCCAAATTCCACTTGCCTTAAAGATCAACTTCCATTAAGAGTTTTATGTACATATTGTCTGGATTTATCCACCTCCCACTCACATGTCAACCCCCTCCAGTCTGGCTTGTGTCCCATCCCTCCATTGTAACAACTCCTGTAGGATGATATCAGAGCTCATGGGTAATTTTTTTATCCCAGTTGAACCTGACTTCTCAGCGGCATTTGCAGTGTCACCTACTTGGCTCTTGTTGACATGCTCTTTTTGGCTTACCTTCTGTGACAATCTCCTGTCTCTCTAGGTGTGTTTTCTCTGACTCCTTTTCAAGATCATCTTGCTCTATTTGCCTCCTCTCCATTTTGGAGTTTAACTTAGGTCCTTTGTGTTTAATCCTGGTTGTAAAAATAGAGCCACCTGGGAGCTTTTAAAAACTGCTAATGCCTTAGCCTCAACCCAGAGTGTTGGGAAAAGAATTCCTGGGGGTGATATCCAGGAATCTGTGTTTAAAAAAATTTACCCAGGCAAAGCAGGTGTTTTGATACATTGCTGGTGATAACACAAAGTGGTACAACTCCTATGGAAGGGAATTTAGCAATATCTAACAAAACTACGTATGAATTTACCCTCCAACCCAGCAATAGCGCTTCTAGGAATTGTTGGGAAATATACTCCCAACAATAGAAAAATGCACAGGTACAAGGTCATTTTTTGTGCTATTATTAACCTGAGGTCATAAAAAAAATTCTCCTATGTTTTCTTCTAGAAATTTTTCAGTTTTAGCTTTTACTTTCAGGTCTGCAGTCTACTTTGAGTTATATTTTGTGTATGGCATATATATGGTTTGAAATTCTTTTCTGTCTCTCTCTTTTTTTTTTTTTGCATATGGCTATCCAATTGTTCCAGCACCATTTGTTGTAAAGACTCCACTGAATTGCCTTTGCACCTTTGTTGAAAATCATTTGTCTATATATATGTGGGTTTATTTCTGGAGCCTTTACTCTGATCTATTATTCTGTTTGTCTATAGAATTGCCAATACCACACTATCTGGACACAATAAGTTTTAAAATAAATCTTGTCACCATGAAGCATTAGTACTTCAAGCATTAGTAATCAAAGCTGTTTTGATTACTTTAGGTCCTTAGTATTTCTATAAGAAGTTTAGGATGAGCATTTCAATTTCTATAAAAACTTCTATTGGGGATTTTGTTTGGGATTGTGTTGAATCTGTAGATCAATCTGGGGAGAATGTGAACAATATTGATTCTTCTGACATGAACACAGTATCTCCATTTATTTATTTCAGTAATGTTTTATAGTTTTCAGTGTACAGGTCTTGCACATATTTTGTTTGATTTATCCCTTTTTCATATTTTTGATATTTTAAATTATGTTGTATTGTTTAATTTCATTTTTGATTGTTCATTGCTAATATATAAAAATATAATTGATTTTTGTACATTTTTCTTATACTCTGCAGCCTTGCTAAACATATGTATTAGTTTTAGTAACTTTTTGTAGATTCTATCAAATTGTCTACATAGATTTTAATGTCATCTGTGAATAAAGACAGGTTGACTTCTTTCATTACAATGTTAATACTTTATTTTTTTTTCCCTATTGGACCAGGTAGAACTTCCAGTACACTAAGGAATAGTTATGGGAGTGGACATCCCTGCCATGCTCCTGATCAAATGGGGAAGCACTTAATTTTTTTTCTTACCAATTAAATATGATGTTACTAAATTATGACATTCACTTTTTCCTTTCCTCCTACCTTCTTTTGGTTAATCGTGTATTCTTTTTTATTCCATTTTATTTTCTGTGTTGGTTTATTAGCAATAACTTTTTGTTTTGTTTTTTTAGTAGGTGCTTTAGGGTTTAGAGTCTACCTCTTAGAGACCTTATATCACTTGATATATATTATAAAAACCTTACAACAGCATACTTTCATTTCTATTCTTTCAGCCTCTGTTAATAATGCCATATATTTTACTTTCATATGTTATAAAACACACACAATAGCATATGCTATTTTTAAAATGGCCAGTTGTATTTTAAATATTGTAAATACTAAGAAAAAATTTTATGTATTTTTCCTGTAGGTACCATTTCTGACATTCATATGCAAAAAGTCTGTCAGCTCCAGAACTATTGATACTTGGGCCCAGTTAATTCTGCTGTGGGGGCTGTCCTGTATGTTTCAGCATGGCTAGCAGCTTCCCTGGCCTCTGCCCAGTACATGCCCCAGTTTCCACAAAACTTCCTGAACTTCTCTTATCCCTGGATGACTTAAAGTCCACTTAAAGGCTTGCTGTCTTAGCACATGACCTTACTGAATACAGCTGTACATGTCTGAAATCTAAGGATAAATCTCGATACTTCCCTCTATCCTCATATTTCACGTCCAATTCATCACCAAATGACATTATTTTGACTTTCTAAATATATCCCAGTTCCATCCACCTTTTTCACTCTCTATTGTCACCTCCATAATCCATACTATTATAAATTCTTACTTGGACTACTGCAATATATTACTAATTTGGTCCTACTTCCCTTTTCCTTCTCTCTACCCTATTCACCCTGTAGCTACTGTAATTTTCAAAATTTAAATTCTGCAAAATCCGCCTACTCCCAATTTGTAATAATGATTTTATACTTCATTGGCAGGTATAATCTTTTTTTTTTCTTTTTTTTGCATTTTTTTTTAAATATTATTTTTTAAAAAATTACATTAAAAAAAATATGAGGTCCCATTCAACCCCACCGCCCCCGCCCCCCACTCCCCCCACAGCAACACTCTCTCCCATCATCATGACACATCCATTGCACCTGGTAAGTTTTTTTTGCATTTTTTAATCTTTTTTTTTTTTTTTTAAGATATATAGATCACACAAAATGTTACATTAAAAAAAAAAAAAAAAGGAATTTAGAAGGCTCCAGCCATTCTGGAAGACAATTTGGTGGTTCCTCAAAAAACTAACTATAGATTTGCCATATGACCCAGCAATTCCCCTGCTAGGTATATACCTAGAAGAACTGAAAGCAAGGACATGAACTGATATACACACACCAATGTTAATAGTGCCCATCAACAGATGAATGGATAAACAAATGTGGTATATATACACAATGGAATGGAATACTACTCAGCTGTAAGGAATAATACAGTATTAACACATGGATGAATCTTGAGGTCCTTATGTTGAGTGATGCAAGCCAGGCATTGAAAGACAAATACTATATGACTTTTCTGATATCAATTAAGCAAATCAGGTTGTCTCAGAGAGCTAGAGACTGGATGATAAGCTTATAGAAAAGAGTGGGGGAGAGGAAGGTTGTGAACCAATGCCCACATGGGCGAAATCTATGATAAAAGTGGAGGTAAGTAGGAGTGCAATGAAGGGATAAGACGGAGGCATAGGGAAACTATTGGGTTGGACTTGCAGGATCAAAGGGCACTAGGGTTGGGAGGATGGCTCAGATGGCCCAAGGAATTGGGGGGCGGGTTGAGGGAAGCAAGTGAAACAGGAGGTTGTCAGGTATGTGGTTCAAACTATAATGTGGAGAAAACTCTTTAGAAAATATAATAAGGAAGGGTTACTGGTTTAGGGGTTTTACAGGGGACATCTGGCATAGGGCGCACTTGGGGCAGGCTTCTAGGGAGCATGTGAGAGCTCATAATGTCATAGTGTGTTATATCAGTGGGTGAAACCCATACAGTGAGTAGGAAGATGTTGTACCCCCATCTTGGGGAGGCCTGATGTTCTCAAACAGAAGGAAGTGTGTCTCTTGAGAACGTGGGTGGCTCCCAATGGAGAAAGACAAACTAGTGTGTCAAGCCCTCAACATTGTTGCAAGTATCTATCAATCTTGTCCTTCAAACAATGAAGCTTGGTTGTCACTGTGGGCCCCAAGGGAGTGGGAGAGAGGAATAGAATAGATGGAAAAGGGGGTAACTGGGGGGCAATGGAAGTGTTCTGCATGATCCAGCAATGATGGATACAGGCCATATTAAATATCACCAATTATTTATAAAGGTGTATAGTCTAAAATGTAAACCATAATGTAAACCATAATGTAACCAAAAATTTATAAAAGTGCACAAACTAAAATGTAAACCATAATGTAAATCATAATGGAACCATGATTAGTAGGTATGTTTCAGAATCTGTACATCAGCTGTAAGCAAATGTAACATCCATGTATAAATTGGGTATTGACATGGGGAGAGTTTCAGACAGCTGAGGGAGTTTCCCATGCTGGGAAACTCTACCACACTTCCCAATGGAGCAGCAACAATTCCCCAAGTGCAAGGACAAAGACCAGTGAAGAAGGATGGTTCAATGATGGGCCCTTGATACTAATGACTCTGCTTATGAGCCCGTGTGCTTGAAATTCCAACTAGGCCTAGAGCTGCAGGGTGCCTAAGATTTACCTCCTGAGAACCTCCATGTTGCTCAAATATGGTCATTCTCTAAGCCAAACTCAGCATGTAAATGCATTACCTTCCCCCCAGCATGGGACATGACTCCAGGGGATGGGCCTCCCTGGTGCCAAGGGATTACTACCAAGCACCAGCTAGTGATGCAACTAGAAAAAGACCTTGAAGAAAAGGGGGAAATAGAGACTTCAAAATAAGTCAAGAGGTCAGCAGGGGGGTTGTGCTTATGCACATCTCAGCAGGATCCCAGAGACAGCTAAAATAGATACAACTCCAGGTAGTGGTGCTCCTGAGGGCTATGGAGACACCCAGGCCCTACAGTCATGACAGAAGGTTCTGGAGTTCAGTGCCTTGACAGTGGGCCCTACTTTGTAATTTGTGCTCCTGAGTGTGATAGAGTTGGACTCAAGATATAATCTCTCTACACATACCTTTTCTGTCACTTTTACTGAACTTGTGGTTGGCACTGGGGTTGGTGTATGCTAAGGAGACTTGAATCTCTGGACTGTCCATGTGCCAGCTGGGCCCTGAGCCTCAGCAGAGTTGCGGCATCTACTCTCCTGCTCGTTGGACTTAACCAGGTCAGCTAACAGGGAGGTGAGGTTGGTCAACCAGTATACTAGGGAACTGAGAGAGTCTACAACTGCAAGCAGGAACATCCCATCCATCAGTCATGTGAGATTTAAGCCCCCTCTCAATTTAAATTTGGACACCATCCCAGGGTCCTCAGGATGAAGGAATAAAATATGGATTAGAGTGGACTTTCTGGTATTCTACTATAGAATTGTTGTGACTCTAGCAATGGAAGAAATTATGTCATTGATGTAGAGACAGTGGCCATGGGAGTTGCTGAGGGCAGGGAGAAGGAAAAAGAGGTGTGATATTTGGGCATTTTCGGGACTTGGAGTTGTCTTCAATGATATTGCAGGGACAGATGCAGGATATTATTTATCCTGCAATAACCCACTAAATGGACTGGGGAAGAGTATAAAGAGTATAAACAACAACATAAATTATAATCCATGCATGCTGTGTAACAATTCTCCAAAATGTATTCATCAAATGCAATGAATGTAGCACACTAATGAAAGAAGTTGTCAATGTGGGAGGAGTTAGGGGTGTGGGGAGTGGGGTATATGGGAACCTCTTATATTTTTTAAATGTAATATTTTGTGTGATCTATGTATCTTTTTTCATTTTTAATATTTTTAAAAGGTACATTCATAATGTCAATATTACCTAAAGCAATCTTCAGAGGCAACACAATCCTTATCAAAATTCCAGCAGCCCTTTTTGCAGAAATGGAGAAATCAATCCTCAAATTCATATGGAATTGCATGGGTCCTGAATAGGAAAAACAAAATTTGAAAAAGAAAAAAACAAACTTAGAGGACTCATAGCTCCCAACTAAAAAATGTTCTACAAAGCTACAGTAATCAGAACAGTGTGGCACTGATATAAGGATAGACAAATGCACTGATGGAACAGACTTGAAAGTCTGGAAATAGATTCATACATATATACCCAACTGATTTTTTAAAATATAATTTTTATTTTTTTAAAAAGATACGTAGATTACATAAATGTTACATAAAAAATAGAGGATAACAAATGTGCCACCAAGATGTGGTGTGTTGATATAAGGATGTTGAATGGGAATTCTGCACATGTGCATGATTGTTTTGTAAGTTTACAACTTCTGTCATAAAAGCATATTTTAAAAGTAATAATAAGGTAGTTTGGGGGAAAAATATACCAAATGTAAGATAAGGACTATAGTTAGTAGCAAGATTTAGACAATATCCTTTCATAATTTGTAACAAATGTCTCATAATAGTGCAAAGTGTTGGTGGTGGGTTGATGTATGGGACCCCTGTATGACATTATGCATGTTTGCTTTGTAAGTTCACAACTTTTATTCTACACTTTTTGTTGATCTTTATTCACATATAAATGATATAAAAATAATAATATGATGGGTTAGAGGAAATACATCAAATGTAAGATACTTTGGTTAGTAGTAATATTTTGAAGATGTTCTTTAATCATTAATTAAAAATATTTCACAACAATGCAAGGTATTGGTAGTATGTTGAGGTATGAGAGCTCTAGATAATATTATGTATGTTTGTTTTGTAAGTTTACAACTATTACTATATACTTAATGTTTATGTATGAGTGATATATTTCAATAATTGAAAAAAATGAAAAAAAAATAGATGGAATTTCAGTTGATTTTTAACAAAGGTGCCAAGTACAGGCACTGGGGAAAGACTAGAACAAATGGTATTGGGAAAACTGGATACCCACATGTAAAAGAATGATATTGGACCCCTACTTCACATCACATACAAAATTTGACTCAACTCTCAGAAAATAGCATAAGACAAGCCTTTAAGAGACATTTTTTGAGCACTTGCTTAAGTATCAAATCAAAATGAGAGAAAACAGAATTTTCAGGAAAGAAAAGTAAGGGAATCATAGTCATGAAAGCTAGTGTTTGCACCACAAAACATCAAGAAATTTGAAATGGGTGCAGGTTAACTTTGTATGAGTTTGCTCTTTTTAAGGGTGTGTATAGTTATAGGAGTAAGTGAGTAAGTGGAGAATTATGAAGGAGAAAGTTTAACAAACTTTTGCTTTCTAATTATGAACTTCAGCAGCCCAGATACCCTGTTCCCAATATGTTGGGGGACAGAAAGCTGAAAGGGACATAGTCCCAAATCTCAAGGGTTGGGATGGCTGCCCCTCTATCTAATTATTTATCTTCCCCCAACTCTTTCCACACCAACCAACCCCAACATTTTCCATTCAGCCCTAACACTTTTGCATATGACTGTGTAGTCAGTTACCCTAAACTAAGGTGAATAAAAAAATTCAACAAGAACTCATTCATATCACATTCATATTAAGGAAAACAGAAGATTTACACCCGTTTCAGAGCAACTTGGAGCCCTTTTTAAAATAATGAACAACAAAACATACTACCTGATTCCAAAGGCAATAATTTCCATTTGAAATTTGTCTCTGAATGGAAAGAACATAGCATGGCAAGTTTATACTCTTGAAGAAAGTAGGCCACCAAAAATGGATAAGAAAAAAAAATGTTGGGCGGAAAACTTGGAAAGATCAAAGAAGGTGCTATCAGGTGGTACAATCAGATAAAAGGATTTCCTTTTAGGTATTCTGCTGGTAATTCTATAAAAGATGGCACTGTTCTTTTTGGTAAACAAGAGTTTGGATTTGGAGAACACTTTCCACTGTCTTTCAAAAGGGAAGGTGACCATTACAATCTGGTAACAAGAATGCCAGGTCAGTATCTGTGACCTTTGATTTACATTCACTTCGAGTTGTGTTGCCAAAAGTAAAATAAAAATTAAAACAAAATTATAGTATAATATATATATATAGTCTTTTTTCTATAAAGCCAACATTACCCTAATACTGAAACCAGATAAAGATAATATGAAAAAAAGAAAATTACAGACCAATACTCTAATGAATATAGATGCAAAAATCCTCAACAAAATAATTGCAAACAGAATCCAAAATCACATTAAAAGAATTATATACCAAGATCAAGTAGGTTTCATTCAGGTATGTAAGAGTGGTTGAACACAGAAAATCAATTAGTATAATAAACCACATTGATAACTTGAATAAGAAAAATCATATGATCCTCTCTATTGATGCAGAAAAAGCACTTGACAAAATACAGTATCCTTTCTTGATAAAAAAACCCTTCAAAAGATAGGAATAGAAGTAAGCTTTCTCAATATGGTAAAATGCATAGATGGAAAACCTACAGCTAGCATAGTACTCAATGGTGGAAGACTGAAAACTTTCCCTCTGAGGTAAGAAACAAGACAAGGAGGCCCACTGTTATCAATATTATTCAATATTTTGCTGGAAGTTCTAGCTAGAGCAATTAGGCTGGACAAAGAAATAAAAGGCACCCAAATAGGAAATGAAAAAGTAAAACTTTCACTATTCACTGATGACACGATCCTATATCTGGAAAATCCTGAGAAATCCACAAGAAAGCTACTAGAATTAATAGATGAGTCTAGCAAAATGACAGGATATAAGATTAATAAGCAAAAATCGGTAGTGTTTCTATGCACTACTGATGTGCAACCTGAGGAGGAAATCAGAAAAAAAATTCTATTTATAATAGTAACTAAAACAATAAAATATTTAGGAATACATTTAACCGAGAACATAAAGGAACTGTATTCTGAAAACTAGAAAACATTGCTAAAAGAAGAAGACTTATGTAAATGGAAGGACATTCCGTGTTCATGGATTGGAAGACTAAATATTGTTAAGATGTCAATTCTACCTAAACTGATTTAAAGATTCAACACAATTCCAATAAAAATCACAACAGCCTTTTTTGCAGAAATTGAAAAGCCAATAATCAAATTTATTTGGAAGGATAAGGACCTCTGAATAGTGAGAAATGTCTTAAAAAAGAAGAATGGAAATTGGAAGACTCTCACTTTCTAACTTTAAAGCATATTACTTAGATACAGGGGTAAAAACAGTATGGTACTGGCATAAAGACAGGCAGATTGACCAATGGAACTGAATCGAGAACTGAGAAATCAACCCTCACTTCTATAGTCAAGTGTTTTCAAGATTGTTAAGCCCACCCAACTGAGCCAGAAAAATCTATTCAACAAATGGTGCTGGAAGAATGGGATAGCTACATCCCAGTGAAAGAAAGAAGACCTGTATTTCACACCTTATACAAAACAACAACCATAAAGCTTCTAGAAGAAAATGTAGGAAAACATCTTCAAGATCTCGTGGTAGGTGGTAGTTTCTTAAACCTTACATTCAAAGCCCAAGCAACAAAAGAAAAAATAGATAAATGGGATCTTTTCAAAGTTCAACACTTTTGCACCTCAAAGGACTTTGTTAAAAGGGTAAAAAGAGTAAAAAACAGCCAACTCAATGGGAGAAAATATTTGGCAATTGCATATCTGATATGGGTTTAATATCCATGATATATAAGGAGATCATATAACTCAACAACGAAAAGACTAACAATCAGATTAAAAAACAGTAAAAGATTTGAAAAGACAACTGTCCAAAGAAGAAACACAAATGTGAAGAAACACATGAAAAAATGTTCAACATCACTAGCGATTAGGGAATGTAAATCAAGACTACAGTGAGATATCATTTCATACCTATTAGACTGGCCACTATTAAAAAGTCAGAAAACTGTGAATGTTGGAGAGGATGTGGAGAAATAGGAATGCTTATTCACTGTTGGTGGGAATGAAGAATGGTACAGCCACTGTGGAGGACTATTTGGCAGTTCCTAAGAAAGTTGAATATAGACTTGCCATGGACCTCAGCAATACCATTGCTAGGTATGTATCTAGAAGAAATGAGAGCAGTGTAACAAATAGACATTTGCACACCAATGTTCATAGCATCATTATTCGTATTAGCCAAAAGTTGGAAACAACTCAGGTGTCCATCAACTGATGAATGGATAAACAAATTGTGGTGTATACACACAATGGAATATTATGCAGCAGTAAGAAGAAATGAAGTTGTGAAACAAATGACAACATGGATGAAACTGGAAGACATTATGTTGAGTGAATCAAGCAGACATGAAAGGACAAATACTGTATTATTGCCCTATTATGAACTAAATATATTATGTGAAATAAAAATATATTATATGAGCTATGAATATGGGTAAATTACATATGTGAGATCATTTTTCTTTGAAGCTGAACAAATGCAGGTTAATACAAAATGTTAGTATAAGACCAAAAAAATTATACTAAGTGAAGGAGACCAGGCACGAATACTACATATTGTGTGATTCTATTTATATAAAATGTAAATATAACTCAATTTATAAAGATGAAATTAGAGGAATGCTAAGGGGTGTGGAGTCTTTCCTCTGGGAGCAATGAAATTGTTCTAAAATTTTTGAGGTGATGAATGTACAACATTGTGATTATATTAAAAGCCTTTTAATATAATATACACTTTGGATAGATTCTATGGTACATGAATATATGTCAATAAAAATGCTTAATAAATAAATAGTTGTGCAAGAATAGCCAGAAATAGCAGCTATGCATGGCAGGGGAAGCAGAGAGATTGAGATGTGAGGAATTTTCTTGTTTGTTTTTTGTTTATTATTATTATTGAAATAATGAAAATGCTCTAATAATGACTGAAGAGATGAACGCACACCTATGTGATTATACCAAATACCACTGATGGTACACTTTGGATAAATTGTATGCTTTATTAATATGTATCAATAAAATGGACTTGTTTGAAAAAAAGAGAGAGGAGAAATCTCTACCATGGTGACTTGCACAAAATAAGCCCTTAATAAATAAATGCTGCATGAGTTGAGGAATGCATGAAGAAATGAATATTCTTGGGGAAAAAAAAAAGGGGAGGCAGCCATTATAATCTGGGAACAAGAATGCCAGGCCAGTACCTGTAAGCTTTGATTCACTTCAAGTTATTTTGAAAAAAAATTTTTTTAAAATTTTACTTAATAAAATAAAATCTTATTTGTGGCCACCATACACATATATGTCTTTTGTGAAGGTTGAGATATCAGAAAGGCAGGGAGTTTTCAGATGGAAGAGTCCTTAGGGAATATTGCATCCAGAGGTTTGTTTGACTTTTTAAATCAGTGGAACCTTTTCTTCAGTTGAAATCTTATATGAAAAGTCAGTATTTAAACGACGATAGCAGGGGAGGCGGGGCAAAATGGCATCTGAGTGAGTGTGCCTCACGGTCTCTCCTGTGAAGAGGCAGCTGAGTGGGGTTGGAGTCTTGCCGCAGCGGGCTGTCTCGGGGGTTTGCAGGGCGGAGGGTGTGTGGACATCAATTTGGAGAGAGAGTGGCAGAGGTGGTGCTTGTTAAAGGTAGAATTGTGGCTTACAAGTACAGAGGTTGGAAGCTGTGGACTGGCAGGACCCTTCCCCCTGGGGCTGGCGGTTGCGGTGTTTCCTGAGATTTGTCGGTTGTGTGGTGGCGTTCCTGGGCCCTTGGTCCCCAGATGTGTGGTCCCCAGGTCCGTGTCCCCTGAGTCCCCATAGCCCGTCTTCCATGGACCCACGTGCCCTGGGTCTGCAGAGTCCTAGACTTCCCTTTCCCAAGCCCAGTGCTCCCGGATGTCTGGGATTGCCTTAGCCCTCCAGTTTTGGACTGACTCTGTGGGTGGGAGGGATTCGGTGGGGGATACAGTAGGGGGGTCTGGCTAGTGTGGGTTCGATTTTCTGTGTTTCCCGCTCCCTTTTTTCTTTTCTTTTTTTTGCACTTGGAGGAGCATACCAGCTGGCTTGGGGAGAGTCTGGGAAGAGAGAAGTGGCGAATCTGCTGAGAAAGCCCGATTCACCTAAATACCCTGCGATAGGAAACTTGACCCCGGAGAAGGTGGAGTCAGAAAATCAACTAGACCTGTCATAGCATACCTAAAGGAGAGGATTGAGGAAGGTGATTTCCAAGCCTCCAATAGCATACTCAGGGTTCCTGGTGAGGTGTGGGTGCTCTCTCTCTGGAAATTAAGAGTCATTGTTTTCTGTGTGGAGCTGATTCAACAAGACCCACTTGAATCTCCTACTGGACATCTCAGGCAGCTTTCCTGCTGCTTGGGAGAGAGGGAAGTGAGTAAGGGAGGAAAGGGGAACGTCAGATTCCTAAGCGTTTTATTTAACTAAGAACAGGATTCCTTGCTTGAAACTTTCCCTAGTATTTGGTTGGTTTTTCCTTGTTTTTCCTTCCTTTTTATCTCCCCAAGGCCCTTTTTTTTCTTTTCTTTCTTTCTCTTTTTCTTTTTCCTGTTTACTTCCCCACTCTCTTTTATCCCTTTTATTTTTTCTCTCTTTCTTTCTCTGCTTTCTTATTCTTTTTACATTAGGTGCTGCAGGGAGAGCTTCACATTTGCTGTTATTTCCTCATCCTCCATTTACTCTTTTCTGTGTGTATTGATTTTGGCTGCCAACACTATTCCCTTTCCTCTACATCTTTCTATCCCCCATCATTGATTGTTTCTCTTACATTACACCTCACTTTGTTTGCCTCCCTATTTTTTTTGACTTTTTATTACTAATACCTTTGTTCTGTTTTCTACCTTATATTCACTCTATATTATTGCCCTCTCTTTTCTCTTTCCCTCTCTCCTGAACACACAGGCCTTTTAATTCACACTGTATTCCTCCCCATATTCAGATTTTTACATACTCTACTTTTCTTACTGTTATAACTCTACATACCTTACATGAGTCTAATATCCATTCTCCTATATCTCACATGGTTCCTCTGTTAATATTTACTATCAATACTACTATTATTCATTTTCTTTCCTTACTCCTTTTGCTTTCTCTGGCCTAATATTTTCCTTCAAGTGAACTTAGCCAACAACAAGGAAATAGAATAAGAAGAACAAAATGACAAAGAGAAGACTTAACATGCATGCAAAAACAACAATTAATTAAACTCCAACTAGACAAAGAAGCTAAGCAATTGACTAAGCCCATCCAGATAAAATGATGACCAGACAGCAACAAAAAACTACAAACCAAACCAATAATCAGGAAGACATGCCCCAATCCAATGAACAAACTAAAAACCAGGAAGAGGAGCAGAACATCAAACAAATAATTAAAGATCTCAAAACATATATTAGGGACCAATTTGATGAGGTGAAGGAAGAGATTAAGAATATGAAGAAAACAATTTGAGAGAATACAGAAGAAATTGCAATCATACGCAGAAATATAATGGAAATGATAGTGATGAACAGCACAATTCAAGAAATCAAAAATACACTCTCAGCAAATAATAGCAGACTTGAAGAGGCAGAGGAGAGATTAAGTGATGTGGAAGACAGTATATCTGAAATCAAACAGATAGTAGAACTGGTCGATAAAAATATAGAGAAAATCCAGCAGGGGCTTAGGGACCTGAATGACAATGCAAAACACGCAAATATATGTATTATAGGCATCCCGGAAGGAGAAGAGAAGGGAAAGGGGACAGAAGGGGTGCTCGAGGAAATAATGGCTGAAAACTTCCCAAACTTATTGAGGGAGATGGATGTATATGTCCAGGAAGCACAATGCACCCCAAACAGCATAAATCCCAACAGGCCTTCCCCAAGACATATATTTGTCAAGTTATCCAACGCTCAAGACCCAAGACATATACCTGTCAAGTTATCCAATGCTCAAGATAAAGAGAAAATACTAAAAGCAGCAAGAGAAAGGAACCATCACATACAAAGGAGACTCCATAAGATAAAGTGCTGATTTCCCATCTGAAACCATCAGTGGTATGACATAGTCAAGATACTAAAAGAAAAAAAATTTCCAACTGAGAATACTCTATCCAGCAAAGTTAGCATTAAAAAATGATGGAGAGTTCAAAATATTCACAGATAAACAGAAATTGAGAGTATGCCAATAAGAATCCTGCCCTTCAAGAAATACTAAAGGGAGTTCTGCAGGAAGAAAGAAAAAAGCAAGAGAGACAGAGTTAGAGGAGAGTGTCAGAGCAACTAAAAAGACAAAAACAAAAAGAAAATCAAACAGAATATGACAAACACAAATCCAAAGAAAATATGGCTAATATAAGTAATTCATTGAAAGTAATTAACACTGAATGTCAATGGATTAAATTCACCTGTCAAGAGACTCAGACTGGAAGATTGGATAAGGAAATATGACCCATCTATATGCTGTCTGCAAAAAACACATCTTAGACCCAGGGATTCAAGGAGGTTGAAAGTAAATGGCTGGAAAACAATCTACAAGCAAATAATAACCAAAAAAGGGCAGGAGTAGCTGTATTAATATCAGACAAAATAGACTTTAAATGCAAATCAATTGTGAGAGACAAAGATGGATACTATATATTAGTGAAAGGGATAATCTTTCAAGAAGAAAGAGCAATCATAAACATTTATGCCCCTAACAAGGGTGCCTCCAAATATGTGAGGCAAACACTGGAAAAACTAAGTGAAGGAATAGATGCTTCAACAATTATAGTGGGGGACTTTAATACACCACTATCAACTTTGGACAGAACATCTCAATAGAGAATCAATAAAGAAACAAAGACTTTGAACAATATATTAGAGGCGCTGGGCCTAATAGACATATACAGAACATTACACACAAATACAGCAGGATATACATTCTTCTCAAGTGCACACGGATCATTCTCCAAGATAGACCACATGCTAGGCCACAGAAAAAGACTCAATGAATTCAGAAAGATTGAAATAATACAAAATAATTTCTCTGACTACAGTGGAATGAAGCTGGAAATCTGCAAGGGCCAGAGACCCAGATTTGGCATCAAGATTTGGAAGTTAACACACACTTAGAAAAACAGTGGATCAAGGAGGAACTCTCAAAAGAAATTAATAACTACCTTGAAACTAATGAAAATGATAACACAACATATCCAAACTTATGGGATGCAGCAAAAGCAGTACTGAGAGGGACATTTATAGCCATAAATTCATACATCAAAAAAGAAGAAAGAGCTAAAGTTGAAGAACTAAATGCACATTTGGAGGAAAGAGTTAAAAAACAACAAATTGACCCCAAAGGAAGAAGAAAGAAAGAAATAACAAAGATCAGCACAGAACTAAATGAAATAGAAAATAAGAAAGCATTTGAAAAAATAAACAAAACCAAGAGCTGGTTCTTTGAGAAAATCAAAATTGACAAACCCTTAGCTATATTAACAAAGAAAAAAGAGAGAAGATGCAAATACACAAAATAAGAAATGAGAAAGGAGATATCACCACTGACCCCACAGAAATAAAGAGGATATTTTGAAACACTATATTCCAACAAAAACAATTTAGAGGAAATGGACAAATTCCTAGAAATGCATAAGCAGCCTACATTGATAAAAGAAGAAGTTGATTATCTCAAAACACCAATCACAAGTAAAGAGATAGAACCAGTCATTAAAAACCTCCCAACTAAAAAGAGCCCTGGGCCAGATGGCTTCATAGGTGAATTCTACAAAACAATCCAGAAAGGACTAACACCAATCTTGCTTAAACTCTTCAAAAAAACTGAAACAGAAGGAACATTGCCTAACTCATTCTATGATGCCAACATTACTCTAGTACCAAAGCCAAACAAAGACACCACAAGAAAGGAAAATTACAGACCAATCTCTCTAATGAATCTTGGCATGAAAATCCTCAACCAAATACTTGCTAATCATATTCAACAACACATTAAACAAATTATACACCATGAACAAGTGGGGTTCATTGCTGTTATGCAAGGATGGTTCAACATAAGAAAATCAATTAATGTAATACACCACATAAACAGACTGAAGGAAAAAAATCCCATGATCATATCTATAGATGCAGAAAAAGCATTTGACAAAATACAGCACATGTTCTTGATAAAAACACTGCAGAAGATTGGAATAGAAGGAAACTTTCTGAACATGATAAAGAGTATATGTGAAAAACTGACAGGTAACATCATTTACAATGGTGAAATCCTAAAATCTTTCCCTCTAAGATCAGGAACAAGACAAGGATGCCCACTACCACCCCTCCTATTCAACATAGTCTTAGAAGTACTTGCTCAAGCACTGAGGCAAGAACCAGACATAAAAGGCATCCAAATTGAAAAGGAAGAAGTCAAAACTTCACTATTTGCAGATGATATAATCCTATACATAGAAAACCCAGAGAAGTCTACAACAAAGCTTCCAGAACTTATAAATGAGTTCAGTAAAGTCTCAGGTTACAAGATAAATACACAAAAATCAGTATCATTTCTATACACCAATAACGAGCAATCTGAGGAGGAAATCAGGAATCAAATACCATTCACAATAGTAAATAAAAATATCAAATACCTTGGAATAAATTTAACTAAAGACATAAAAGACTTATACACAGAAAATTACACAACACTTTTCAAGGAAATCAAAGAAGACCTAAATAAATATAAGAATATTCCCTGTTCATGGATAGGAAGAATAAATATTATTAAGATGTCTATCCTACCAAAACTGATCTACAGATTCAATGCAATCCCAATAAAAATCAACACATCATTCTTTAATGAACTAGAGAAACTAACTATGAAATTTATTTGGAAAGGAAAGAGGCCCCGAAAAGCCAAAGACATATTGAAAAAGAAAAATGAAATTGGAGGAATCACACTACCTGACTTCAAAATATACTACAAAGCTACAATAGTGAAAACAGCATGGAATTGGTGCAAGGATAGACACATTGATCAATGGAATTGAATTGAGAGTTCTGATATAGATCCTCATACATACAGCCATATGGTATTTGACCAGGCCACCAACCCTCTCAACTGGGAAAGAATGGCCTCTTCAACAAATGGTGCCTGGAGAACTGGATATCCATATGTAAAAGAATGAAAGAAGATTACTATCTCATACCTTATACAAAAATCAACTCAAGATGGATCAAAGACCTAAATATAAGACCCAAGATCATAAAGACCTTGGAAAACAAAGTAGGGAAGCATCTACAGGACCTTGTAATAGGAAACAGCTTCATGAACTTCACACCAAAAGCACGAGCAGAAAAAGAAAAAATAGATAAATGGGACTTCCTCAAAATTAAAGCCTTCTGCACCTCAAAGGAATTTGTCAGGAAAGTGAAAAGAGAGCCTACAAAATGGGAGAAAATATTTGGTAACCACATATCTGATAGGAGACTTATATCTTGCATATATAAAGAACTCCTATATCTTGAAAATAAAAAGACAGTCCATTTAAAAAATGGGAAAAAGATTTGAACAGACACTTCTCCAAAGATGATATACAAATGGCTAAAAATCACATGAAAAAATGCTCCAAATCTCTAGCTATTAGGGAAATGCAAATCCAAACAACAATGAGATACCATCTTATTCCCATAAGACTGGCAGCTATCAAAAAATCAGAAGACTACAATTGTTGGAGAGGATGTGGAGGAATAGGAACACTCATCCACTGCTGGTGGGAATGCAGAAGGATCCAGCCATTCTGGAGGACAGTTTGGTGGTTTCTCAAAAATCTAGCTATTGATTTGCCATATGACCCAGCAATTCCACTGCTGGGTATATACCCAGAAGATCTGAAAACAAGGGCACAAACTGATATATGCACACCAATGTTCATAGCAGCACTATTCACTATTGCCAAAAGTTGGAATCAACTCAAATGCCCATCAACAGTTGAATGGATAAATAAAATGTGGTATATACATACAATGAAATACTATTCAGCTATAAGAACAAATACAGTACAAACACACATGATAATATGGATGACTCTTGAGAACCTTATGTTGAGTGAAGCAACTCAGGCATTGAAGGACAAATACTACATGACCTCTCTGATATGAAATAAGTAAACCAAGCTGTCTCAGAGAGCTAGAGACTGGATGATAAACTTTGAGGTAATTGGAGGGTAGAGGAAGGATGTGAGCTGACAGCTACTTGGGTGAAATCTATGATAAGCTGGAGGTAAGCATTTGTACAGGGAAGGGATAAAATGGGGGCATAGGGATAACTTAGGGAGGAGCTGCATGGGCTTTAGGGGCTCTAGGGATGGGAGGATGAGTCAGATTGCCCAAGAAATTGGGGAGAGGGTGAGGGGAACATTTGATCATGGGAGATTGTCAGGTATGTGGTTGAAATTGTGGTGCAGAGAAAACTCTTTAGAGAATGTAATATGGAACGTTGCCTGTTTGGGATGCTTAAGGGGGGCATCTGACACAGGGCAAGCTTCTGGTGAGTGTGTGAGTGCTCATTTTGTCAGTGGATTATATCATTGGGTGGAGACCCATACAATGAGAGTGAAGGTAAACCCATATCCTGGGGAGGACTGATGTTTTCAAACAGAGGGAATTGTAACTCTCGAGAGAATCAGTGGCTCCCAATAGGTTAGGGCAGTCAAGTATGTCAAGCCCTCAACATTGTTGGAAGTATCTCTGAATACGGTCCCTCAAGCAATGAAGATTGACTGTCATGGTGGGCCCTGAGGGGAGGGGGAAATAGGTGTTGAATACATGGAATCAGGGTAACTGTGGGGCAATGGAAGTGTTCCACAAGATCATGCCATGATGGATATAGGCCATGTTAAATTACACCAAAAATGTATAAAAGTCTATAGGCTAAAATGTAACCATAATGTAAAACATAAGATAACCAAAAATTTAGAAAATTGTATAGTCTAAAATATAAAACATGATGTAAACCCAAATGGAACCATGTTTGAAAGCTATCGTTTCAATATCTATTCATTAGCTGCAGCAAATATAATATGAACATGTAAAAAGATCACTGTTGGGGAAGGGACAAAGGGTTTGATGTTGGATATGTGGGAGTACCATATATTGTATATGTGAATTACTGTGACCTAAAACTTATGTCAAGAGAAACTTAATAATCAGGAAAAAAAAAGAAAGAAAGGAAGTAGATACTGAGGAAGAAATGGAAGAAATTGCCTTGCTACTGTACATACAGGGCAACACCTGTAGCAATGATGAAAGGCAAAATGTCAAAAACAAGCCTTTTCATTTTTTCATTTCTTTGATACCCCAATTCATTTTTCCTTTATTAATTTTTCTAAATTTCTATGTATTCTATATCTAACCTTTAAACCCATCACTATATTCCATTTTTCTATTAATGGAACTTGGCAATATTTGGGCTTCTTTTTGAAGACGTTTTGGACTACAGAGAGGTTCAACTATGGTAGGGGAGGAGCACTTATGTGGGGTGTCATTAGTGGGGGGCACATGGTTGGGAGGGAGTTCTCCAGGGCATGTATACACGGTACATAGAAAGGTTTGGATATTTTCATAGTGGTTTCAGTTGGAAATGACATATGAGAGAGTGCTGAATTCCTGACCAGGTGAGCTCTGTCATACTCCCCAATGGAACAACAACAATCCCCCAAGTACAATGGCAAAGACCGATAAAGATGGAAGGTCCAATGATGAGCCCTTGATACTGATGGCTCTGATTATGAGCCTGTGTGTCTGAACTATGAACTAGGCCTATAACTGTGGGGTGCCTAAGAGTTACCTCCTGAGAGCCTCCATGTTGCTCAGATGTGGCCACTCTCTAAGCCAAACTCAGGATGTAGATGCATTGCCCTTCCCCAATGTGATACATGACTCTCGGGAATGAGCCTTCCTGGCACCAAAGGATTACTACCAAGCACCAGCTGATGATGTAACTACAGAAAGACCATGAACAAAGAGGTCAACTCAGACTGGCAGAATATCTCAGCCTACGTGTAATATCAGGTGTTAAAAACTGCTTTCTGACTTTGGATAAAAAGGGGGAAATGGAAAAGACAAGTGAGTTTATATGGCTAAGAGTCTCCAAAAAAGAGTCAGGAGGTCATCAAGGGGTGATGCTTATGCATGTCTCACCGGAGACAGCCAAGGTAGATGGAAACCCAGATGTTGGATCTCCTGAGGGCTGCAGTGACCCACAGGTTCTGTGGTCAAGGCAGATGGCTCTGGAGTTCAGGGCCATGTCAGTTAGTCCTACTTTGGAGTTTGTGTTCCTGAGTGATGGAGTTGGACTCAAATATAACCTTTCTACACATGCCTCTTCTGTTACTTTTACTAGACCTGTGGTTGGCATTTGGGTTGGTATATACTCAGGAAACCTGAATCTCTGAACTCTCCATGTGACGGCCAGGCCCTGGGCCTCAGCAGACTTGTGGCTCCTACCCTCTGGTTTATTGGACTTACTCTGGCCAGCTGACAGGGAGGTGAAGAGGGTCAACCACCACACCAGGGAGACAAGAGTGCCTACAACTGCAAGCAGGAGAATTGCATCCATCATCCATGTGGAATCTAAACCCCCTCTTGATGTAGAGGGGGACTGGACATAGCCATCCAGGTCCACAAGATGGAGGAATAGAGTATAGATTAGAGTGGACTTACTGGTGTTCTTTTGGGAAAATATTGTGATTAGTAAGGGAAGAAATTGTCGTAGTGATATGGAGAGCGTGGCCATGGTAGCTGCTGATGGTCGGGAGAGGGAAGAAGAGATATGGTGTGGGGCATTTTCAGGATTTGGAGTTGTCCTAGGTGGTGCTGCAGGGATGGATGCTGGACTTTGTGTGTCCTGTCATGGCCCACTGGGTGGACTGGGGGAGAGTGTGGACTACAATGTGGACCACTGTCCATGTGCAGCAGCAGTTCTCTAGAATGTATTCACCACGTGCAGTGGATGTGCCACAATGATGGAAGAGTTTGTTGATGTGGGAGGGGTGGGCTGGGTGGGGAGGGGGTGTATATGGGGACCTCATATTTTTTGAATGTAAGGTTTAAAAGAAAATAAAGAAGGAAAGAAAGAAAAAAAAAGGCAATAGCAAGGGAAGCAGATGTGGTTCAAGTGATAAGGCCTCTGCCTACCATATGAGAGGACCCAGGTTTGATCCCCCGGGCCTCCTGGTGAAAAAAGAAGAGAAAGAGTGCCTGTGAGGCAAACCAGTGCCCACGTGGTGAGCCGAGTGTGCATGCGGTGAGCCGAGTGCTGGCGCAGTGAACTGAGTGCCCATGTGGGTGCCCGCACAGTGAGCTGAGTGTCTGCGTGAGTGCCCAGGTGGTGAGCCAGTGCCCATGTGGTGGACAAGTGCCCGCACAAGTGAGTCATGCAGCAAGATGATGACGCAACAAAAGAGAGATGAAGAGGAGAGTCAAGGTGAAGCACAGCAGAGACCAGGACCTGAGGTGATGCAAATGACAGGGAACCTCTCTCCACATCAGAGGTCTCCAGGATCAAATCCCGGGAAATCCTAGAGGAGAGAGCTGAGAAGAGAAGACAAAAAGAGAAATAGATAAAAAGATCACACAGCGAATGGACACAGACGGCAAAAACAGCAGGGTGGGTGGGGGGCAGGGTAAATAAAAAAAATAAAAATAAAAATGAGTCTTATGAAAAAATAAAGATAATAGCAAAAGCGAGATTGATGGGGGCAAGAAAGGGGTGACATAGAACCTCATCTTCTTGCCTGCCTGAGAAGCAGAGGTGTGGAATGCCAGAGCTCTTTGGAACACTATTTTACAACTACTGACTTACTCTATTTGCAGATGAGAAAATTGAGGCCCAGCGAGTTAAAATGATGTGTCTAATTTCCTTCAACTGGATAGAGACAGAACTGAGGATTAAAACATTCCCAGAGCTCTGATTATGAAACCTCCCTACATTCAATTGGTTGAGGAACCAGTTTTGAAGTCAGGAGGTGGCTGGAGGGTTATTTGAAGGAATTGTCAAGAAAGGACTTTGAAAATGTTTCAAGTGGCCGACATGAAGACTTGGATACCCAAGGTTGGCCCACAAAAAGGGCAGGCGAGAGAAGATGATGGTTAAAAAAAAAAGTGCATGCAGATTTTATAAGCGATGCTGTCCTCCTGCAGGCACCTCCCTGGGATGGAGAAGGCCTCTTCCAATTGGGATGTCCCAGCGCTGCAGTCAGAATCTTGCACATTTCCCCTGTGACCCTGAGCTAGGAGCCAGAGGAAAGAAACCAGCTAAGTCCCCTGTCATCTATCCCCATCAGGGTCCTTTCTGGAAACTGCGGGGTTCAGACCCTCTTCCCCATCTGCCACTTCTCCACCTCTGTGGACTCAAAGGACTGATTCTGGCTCCCAGGTAAAATGGCTGTGAGCTCCTCATGGATACAAATCTTTATACCATTGCTTCCCTAGCATCTGACATATTGCTTTGTGCGTAAGAGGTGCTTTAATAAGTGTCAAATCCAGAGGTTACAATGGTTGCAATGAGGTTTCTTGGAATGCCAAACTGAGTGTGGGCAGAAAGCCTGGGAAAGAAAGGTATTTGTGCACAGAAAACTGAACTGGCTGCTAATATTGGCTCAGCCACTGAAGCTGCTGCTTCTCTAACCCCTCATAAAAGGAATCTTCCCTACTGGCTTAAAGTTTTTGCTTCCTTAGGGAGTGGGGCATATGGGAATCCCTTATATATTTAATGTAACATTTATGTAATCTAAAGCTTCAAAAAAATAATTAAAACAAAACAAAAAACTCCATCCTCTTTATGTATATTAATAGGAAACTTATCTCACCTTATGCATAGTAATGAGACTATTCGATGATCTAATCCCAAAATAAGAGTTAGATCCTGTTTCTATCTTTCACTTTAGAGCTAAAATAAACTGGTTCTGGTCACTAGGACATGCACAGTTACGCTTAACCTAAAAGGTACCTTTGCTTCATTGTAATAGTAAAAATCCCACCCACAGCCACCATTGCTCTGCCATTTTCATTCTAAACATGTGGCATGTGACCAAGCATGTTTTGAAACAGCACATGCTCCTCTAAGACCCACCTCCTTCGCCAAGTCATCTCCCTTCATCTGCCTCATTACACTAAACCAGTGCCTGTTTCTCACAATCCTGGTGTCACTGTATTGACATTGTGCAGATGGGTCAAAAGAACACACCTGAGCGACTTCACCACTAACGCACTGTCTGGATTGGGGAAGATTACTTACGCTTTCTAGGCCTCTGTTTCCCAATTGAGGAAGTGAGGCTAGATGATCTCCAGGGTCTCTTGGAGTCTCACTCTTTGTATCTATTTCTCACCTGCCTAATGACAACCACCGCTATTATACCTATGGACCCCAGGCACTTCCCAGGCTAGTCATCACATGTTCATATCCATATCCTCGCCACACCCTGCCATGGGTGATTAGCCCTCTTCACAGATAAGGAAGTCTAGTGGCAAGGAGAAAGTTGCTTAAATTCACACAACCAGGAAGGTACAAAACTGGGATTCACATTTACGTTTGCCTGACCCTGAAGCTCCACCTGCTATGCTGCGGGGCCACCAAACTTGTATGGAGAAATTAAAGGGTTGGTGAAAACACTGTACTGATGGGGAGTTTATGTCATGGCTGTCTCCTCTTCCTCCACACCCACCCCCTTGTGCAGGGATATTGCCTCTACCCCCAGCCTCTGGTCTGATCTTTCCCATGCACAGTAAGCACATCCCTCTGCACTTGGGCCAGTTCTGATTGTTGAAGGGATTTGCCCTAAAATTGCTCCTCTTCTATCTTCTACTTCCACGCTGTGGTTCTTCTCCCTGGGTCTCTTCTTTGTGAAATACTCTCTCCGTCCATGGGTAAGGATTTCCCTTTCACAGGGAGTCAGGGTGTGAGGTGGCCCTGGCCGTGCCAGGTGTTCTTGGACATTTTAACCAAGGGTTTTGGCTGGAGCCATGTCTCTCTGGAAACATAAAACTTTTCCGTTGGTCTCTCTGCAGGATGGCACAAGGGGTGGCCTAACCTTCCTCGGTCTCTGGTACCTGGAGAAGGGAATTGCTTGTTTTCCCCAAGCTCTAAGCTTTCTGGCTGAATTCATTAAGACCCATTTTCCTTGGCTCAAATTTCTCCTTGAAGGTGGAACATGGGCGGACACCTGGCGGGATTTCCGCTGCATTATGCTTTATTGCTAAGTGGCACTGGGGTTAGATTTTGTGCCCACACCGAGGCAGCCCCGCTTCCTGTGCCACGTGCGCGCCAAGTGTGGCTCCTTGTGTCGGTTCCTCTATGTGAGTTCACTCTTCCTCCCCAGCTGGGAAGGTGCTGGCCATGCAGGCACCCTGCAGGCTGGCTGGGGAGGAAAGCCGCCACTTGACCCTCCCTGGGAACCGGTGCTCAGAATGAACAATGCTGGTTCGCTGAACTCGACAGGGCAAACTGGACTCAGCCCCACGTTGAAATGTTTCCTTCCTCACAGTGACTGCGGGTAGTCTTCACACCCTGCTCCAGACACAGGAGGGAGGTATGTATTCATTTGAAAAAGCTTATTGAATTTATATTAAAATGTAAAAGTAAGCCCTTTAAAATGATAGAAGGAAAATGGGGGACACTGCAATTTTCAAAAAGATAGTCTTTCATTCTGCTAATAGGTTCCCAGGCCTGAAGCTGGTTTGACATTTCTTTACTGGTCCCCTCCCATGGCCCTTTCCATGTAGAACCCGATGTTTTAGTTTCCTAGGGCTGCCATGGCAGAGGAGCACAAACTGTGTGGCTCAAACCTGCAGAAATGTGTTGTTTCACAATGCCGGAGGCTAGGCACCCGAGACCTGCAGGCAAGACTTCTTGTCTGCCTCTTTCTCGCTTCTGGTAGTTTGTCAGCAATCCTTTTGCCTCCTTCTCTGCCTCAGTTGCCTCATGGCCTTCTCTTTGTCTGCGTCTCTGCATCCAACCCTCCCCTTCTCTTTTGCCTGGAACCTGTGTTCCTGTTGTAGCAACTCACTCCAGAGGTGGGCATGATAAACAAAAGGGAGTGCCATCTTGTTTGGGTGAAAAAGTGGCTCTTATGGATAAGTGGAATGTGTTTGACACAGACTCGGCACTCCTTGACTTCCTAATGAGTAAATGAGGATACGAACGCAGGAACTGGTAGAAGGAAAGGAACAGAAGGGCACCATATTCTCAACTTGGCCCTAGAAGGAAGTAGTCAGCAAATTCTAACAATGTGATTGCACGAGTGCAGCTCAGGGAAATGCGGCAGATTTTTCATGTCCCGGCGGATTCTGTGAGACATTGATCCAGTCATGCCGCCAACTCCTACTTGTCCAATCAGGTAATCCATCAATTCTGAGAGAATTTGGTCCTGGATTCTCCTTTATCATGAGTTCAGCTCTCACCCTCCAATGTCAAATCCTTCTTCATGACAATTTAAATGAATGTTGGGATAGAGCATCCGCCTACCACATGGGAGGTCCACAGTTCAAACCCCAGGCCTCCTTGACCCGTGTGGAGCTGGCCCATGCACAGTGCTGATGTGCACAAGGAGTGCCCTGCCATGCAAGGGGGGTCCCCCACATAGGGGAGCCCCATACACAAGGAGTGTGCTCCACAAGGAGAGCCACCCCATGCAAAAAAAAGTGCAGCCTGCCCAGGAATGGTGTTGCACACACAGAGAGCTGACACAACAAGATGACGCAACAAAAAGAAACACAGATTCCCAGGCCACTGACAAGAACAGAAGCGGACAAGAAGAACACACAGCAAATGGACACAGAGAGCAGACAACTGGGGGAGGTGGGGAAGGGAAGAGAAATAAATAAATAAAAAAATAAATCTAAAAAGATAAAAAAATAAAAAAATGAACGTTGGGTGTGGGCAATGGGCACAGCCTGCTGTGGGACGGCCCCCTCCTTCTTTTCAAGTAGCCAGTTGGGTCAAATAAAGTGAAAAGCCAGGTTTATGTGGGTGGCCATGAGACTGTTGCTTGGGGCAGAGGTTTTGCCAGGCCCTGGCATGTCATTTTGAGGTGAAGCTGCAAAAAAGCTTTTCAAGTGGACAGACTCAAAGCCAGCATTCCAGAAAGGCTGTGGGCCTCAGCTACAGGGGTGCAGTGTAAGTTTCTTCCCGAGGACAGCAATGAAAGTTGTAGCACTGCCAAGTCTCTGCAGTGCTGTAATTCACTCCCAGGATCGCTGGTTATGTGTCAGTAGCATTAGCCAGCTGGTCCGTGGCAGGTGGTTTCCATGGGAGAGGAACACAAATATCACTGTACCTTGACCACCCAGGTAAGTGAGCAGAACGGTGTCTACTGTGGGAAATCGCTGAGACCTCTACCAGTCAAGATGGGCTGCAGCCGAGCTTGACCAGTGCTGAGCCTTAGAAGACCTCTCAGCACCTGGCGTGGGCAGTCCTACTGGATTCTCCTCCAGTTTTCTTCACCTAGGTCAGGGGTTCTTAACCAGGGTGTCCACAGGAGCCCATGAGCTTGAATTGAAAAAAAAATCAACTTATTATCTTTATTCTCTCGGACTTCTTGAGGTTGAGTGTACTAAAGCTATCTGCCACTACATTCTGAGAAGAGGTCTGTGGTTTTCACCTGACTGGGAAACGGGTTCGTGAAACAAAATGTTAAAAACCCCTGATTTAGTTTTTCTACTGGTGGGGAGCAGGGAGGAAGAGTGAGGGGAGTTTTTGAGAGGGACTCTATGACTCCCCCAGTGAGATGGACTATTTTCAGTGCCACAGATTAGATGTGGAAAATCTGATCCCCAGCAGAGCAGCTTTTCATATCTTCTATAGTGTTGATTTTTCCCCAACTGTAAAAAAGAATACATATTCATTGCAGAAAATTGAGAAAATTAGGAAGTACATACAAAATTAAATAAAAGGTCTGCACAATCCCACTGCAGAGACATACAGTTAACATTTTAAGAGCATTTCCTATAGATATATAGATGTATCCTATAGATATGTATAAGCACACACACACATATATACATGTAAATACACAGTCCTTCTTTACAGAAATGAATTGTATTTTTGTTTTTATACTCCTTTTTCCATTTAATATTATTCTGTGAATGTTTTCCCATGCCCATTAAACATTTTTCAGGATCAATAATATTAAATGACTGTAAAATGTGGTACAATATACTATAAGTTATTCAGCCATTTTCATAGTTTTGAACATTCAGGGTGCTTCCAATTTTTTCTCCAGTATAAGCAATGAGGAAGTGAATATCCTTGTACATTCATCTTCATTCACACATTTGATTTCCTGAAATATTCCTGGTCCCAGAAACTCTATATAGTGGGAAGCATTTTCACCACAGTTCAAACACAGTTTGTGTTCTGGGGTGTCCTGCATATGGAGATGAGTGTAACACTTTGTGAGTGAAAACATAAGCCTTTGAAATGTTGAAGTCATGGTGAAGTAGTTCTTTTTTTTTTTTTTTAATATTGTTTATTAGCACAGTAACAAATGCAGACTTACATAGTCCACAACGTATAACCAATCCACTGAGCAAGCTCCTGTTCCACACCTTACAGTTGCCAGCTAAGGTATTTCTTTTTTTTAAAGATTTTTATTTATTATTTATTTCTCTCCCCTTTCATTGTCTCTTCTCTGTGTCCATTTGCTGTGTGTTCTTCTGCATTCACTTGCATTATCTGAAAACTGTGACTTTTTTTGTTGAGTCATCTTGCTGCGTCAGCTCTCTATGTGTGCGGTGCCACTCCTGGGTGGGCTGCACTTTTTTCATGCAGGATGGCTCTCCTTGTGGGGCGCACTCCTTGCACATGGGGCTCCCCTATGCAGGGACGCCCCTGTGTGGCACAGCACTCCTTGCGTGCAGCAGCACTGTGTGTGGACCAGCTTACCACACGGGTCAGGAGGCCCTGGGAATTGAACCCTGGACCCTCCATATGGTAGATGGATGCTCTATTAGTTGAGCCATGTCCACTTCCCAGCTTAAGGTATTTCACCACAGGTTTTCACAAGTTCTTTACTCTTTTCACAATAAAGTAGATTGGCCTATAGAATAAAATACACAACTACTTATTTCCTATATGGTGTTTTATAGTCACATGTCCATTTTACATGTATGAGATGACAGTCTCTAAAATCTCTGTTAAATACCAATGTTCCCTCCAAAGAAGGGAAAACAAATTCCAATTAAAAAAAAAAAAAAGGTGTAGTCTTGGAAGGACTTTACATAAATGGCCATGGGTGTAACCTGTACAAAAGTAAGCTGTTTTAAATTTACATACTATAAGGAACTGAACCCAAATGTACATTCTTTTCTGTACTACATTTCAGCTAATATTGCAGAATTAATGACAGTTTTAAAAGAGGCTATTACCAATTCTGTCTCCATAGCAAGATAACTTATTTTGTTGTAACTGAAGGTGAAGTAGTTCTTGAGGTGAATGACTACACTTGTTTTTTCTCCCCATTAATGAAAAGGAGGAGCAAGTCCCACATACTCCTGGGGTTCCTGGCAGAGATCCCTAACTGCTCTCTGTCCTCTTTTGTCTCTCTCATAGGAATTCAGTGGGAGCCCGTCAGGGAAATGAGCTTCCTAGCAGTGAAGGGAAACCCTGCTGTCTTTCCTCTCTTTCCCCAGCATCACCTGCCCACCTCCGGAGCTTTTATTTTGCTTTTCTCTTGGCTCCTTTGCACGCGGGTAAAAAAAGTTCTCATTGTTAGGTTTTACCCAAGACTGTGGCTTAGCTCATGAAAGAAAACGAGCAGGTTTGCCTTTCCTCTTTGCAGACAAGGGTGAGGTCAAACAGTGGGGACGCTGATGTGGGTTCAGCTGAGAGGAGAAGCTCTCAGATCAGAACATGGGAGAAAAGTAGCTGAGTGCATTATATCCAAGGTACGGTAAAATCTCACTCATGCAATCACAGTGTCAGGATGATCTACCGGAGGATGGGGCATGTCAGAGCAGCCCCAGCTCAGCCTTCTATGAATCGTCCTGTTGGGACACTCATTATCTTTTTCAGTTTTGTGGGGTTTCCTTCTTTTATTTCTTTAGTAATTTCCTCATTTCATTTTTCTGTCCTCTTTCCTGGGGCTTCTATTATTTGGATGCTGGGCCTTCTCAATGTCTCTAAGAATACCAAATGGAGTCTGTTTTTAGTTTCACCTCTAACTTTAACATTTATCTTTATTTCTTTTGGAGCCAGTTTTCTGTCTGTGCATCTGTCATTCTCTCGCATACTGTGTGTTCCCCAAGTGCCTGATAAATCTTCATTGTCTGCTCATACTTAAAAAATGTCTTAAAATATTAGTCGTAGTCCTCTACAGTTCCTGGTATGGGACATTTTCCCCAGTTAATCTTCTTCTTTATCTTGAGAAAGATGGTGGATGCATTTAAAAATAAATCTTATCAAAATCCCTTTGGGGACACTTCCCAATGTCAAAACTTATTATGGAGTTACAGTAATCAAAACAGTGTGGTACTGGCATAAGGATAGACATATTGACCAATGGAATAGATTATAGAGTCCATAATAAACCCATACATCCCTGGCCAATTGATTTTCAACAAGGGTGCCAAGACTATCGATGGAGAAAGAATAGTCTCTTCAACAAATGGCACTGGGAAAACTGAATATCCACATGCAGAAAATGAAGATGGATTCTACTTCTTACTATATACAAAACTCAAAATAGATCAACAACCAAGAATAAGAGCTAATACAACCATAAGACATTTAGAAGAAAACATAGGGAAAAACCTTTATGACCTTGGATTTGCCAGTGGATTCTTGGATGTAACACCAAAAGCATGAGCAACAAAAGAGACAATAGATAAATTGGATTTCATCAAAAGTGAAATGACAACCTGCAGAATAGGAGAAAATAATCTCAAATCGTACATGTGAAAAGGGCTTAATATCCAGAACATATAAAGAACTGCTACAACTCAACAATGAAAAGACATTTCTCCAAAAAAGATATATAAATGGCCAATTAGCACATGAAAGGATGTTTGACACCATTAGCCATTAGGGAATTGCAAATCAAAATTCATAATGACATACTACTTCAGACCCGCTGGGATGGAAATTATTAAAAAAAAAGAAAAGGGAAACTAACAAGTGTTCCCAAGAAGATGGAGAAATTGGAACCCTTATACACTGTTGATGGGAAGGTAAACTGCTATAGTTTGGTGTTTCCTCAGAAATTAAGCATAGAATTTCTGTATGCCAGGCAATTCCACTTCTAAGTAAATAGCCAAAAGAATTGAAAACAGGAACTCGAATAGAAGTTTGCATACTGATGTTCATGGCAGCATTATTTAGAATTGCCAAAAGATGAAAGCAACCCAAGTGTCCATCAACAAATGAATTGATAAGCAAAATATGGTGCATACATACAATGGAATGTTATTCAGCCATAAAAAGAAATGAGGTTCTGACGCTTGCTACAACATGCAGCATCCTTATGCTGAAAGAAATAATCCAGACACAGTAAGATAAATATATGATTCTACTTATATCTAGAATAAGCAGATTCATAGAGACAGAAAGCTTCTTAGAAGTTGCCAGGGGCCAGCAGGAAGAGAAGATTGGGGAGTTATTGCTTAATGGTTACAGAGGTTCTGTTTGGGGTGATAAAAAAGATGTGGTAATTGCTAGTAGTAATTGTTGCACAACATTGTGAATATAATTAACAGGACTGAACTGTACACTTAAAAATGGCAACACTGGGATATTTTGTGTTGTAAATATGTAATCACAATAATAATTAAACAAACCTGTGACTTCCTTTAAAAGAATCAGCCCTGTAGAATGAATTTAAAGAGGTGGTGGAAGACAAAAATGAAGTTGCTTTATAATTATACCCATAAACCCTGCTTATTCAATGGAAAGGTTATAGATAATTACTTTTAGGAAATGGTTAGACTGGATAAAAGCAGTAAGGCCCCATCTGATCGTGTTAACTTTACATTTTAAAATAACCAAAGAAGGTATCACAACCTTTTATTTATAAAAGAACAATAAAAAAATAAAAACCATTTTGAGGGAAATACCCTTCCCCATTCCCCGACCTGCCTTCAGAAGGGTCATGTGACCCAGGCCTGGCCAATGAGAATCAGGTATATAGGAATTTTGCAGGAACTGCTTTTTGTTTGCTTTAGAAATTGTGAGTTAATGAAACAATCATACATGCCACACAGGATTCCCTTACATCACACCACCACAAGTACCTTACGCTATTGTGACACTTTTGCTACCAATGGTGAAAGAACATTGTCATAATATTATGGTTATCTATCGTTCATAGCTTATATTTGGTATATTTGGCGTATTTTCCCCACAAACTATCCTATTATTAACACCATGTGTTAGTGTTGTGTATTTGTTAAGTTCATGAGAGAACATTCTCATATTTTTACTGTTAACCACAGCTCATCATTCACCATGGGGTTACTGTGGTATATGGTCTCCTATCTTGTACAGTCCATCCAAAGTGTACACCTACAGGCCCTCAGTTTCATCACAGAGTTGTGCAGTCATCAGCTCAGCCCATTTCAGAATGTTTTCATTACTCCAAAAGGAAACATTTCTTTATGCCCCTCATTATTGACCTAACGTTAGCATTAACATAGCACCTTCTTTGCCATTGCTGTAAAAACATTGCAATATTACTGGTAACTATAGCTATATCTTATATTAGTGATATTTTTCCCCCTTTGTATTAGTCAAAGGGGTGCTGGTGCAAAATACCAGAAATCTGTTGGCTTTTAAAAAGGGTATTTATTTGGGGTAGAAGCTTACAGTTACCAGGCCATAAAGTGTAAGTTACTTCCCTCACCAAAGTCTGTTGCCACATATTGGGGCAAGATGGCTGCCGACATTTCTGCAAGGGTTCAGGCTTCCTGGGTTCCTCTCTTCCTGGGGCTTGTGTCTTTCCAGGCTCAGCTGCTGTGCTCTCTCCAGGAGGCCAGCTGTAGACCACCAGGTGAACAGCTCATCTCTCTTTCCCAGGCCTTTGTCATATCTGCTTCTCTGTGTGTTTACTTCCCAGGCTCCAGCTCAGAAACTCTAACCTCCCTTTTCTGCGGTGCAGTTTTTCTGTGAGTCCCCACAACTTCCTACTGATGTGGCCCAATTAAAGCCTTAATCATTATTTAATCAAGTAACCTCCCAAATCTAATATAATCTAATATGTCCAGCGGAAAAAAACCGTTCACAAACATAATCCAATATCTATTTTTGGAGTTCATAAATAATGCCAAGCTGCTACACCCTGTATCTCCATATTTGTAACACCTGTAATGGAGGAACATTCTTGTATTTGTACTATTAACCACAGTCATCATCCACCACTGAAATCGCTATGCTGTACAGTCCCTCGATTATCCCCTAGCTTCCCTTCAATTGACATTAATCTCCTTAGGTGACTTTTAAGAAAAAGCAGTATTTATTTTTTCCTTGGATGGCTAGCTGTTTGGACAATGCAAGTCTAAGGCTGCCAGTGAATTCCTGGGGTCATCATTTTGACCTGATCTATCAGTTCCATCTTTGGACTTTTCAGTTATTGAGGCAATAACTTCCTTTTAGGTTTAAGCTAGTCTAAATGGGGTCCCTACCATTTTCAATGAAAAGAATTCTGACTCCTGGAGTTAGTTATCCTCCCTTAGCCTCGTAAGGCTGTTAGGATTGAATGAACAGAAATGAAAGCGCCTATTAGAAAGTGAGCATTCGTCAACTGTTAGTTTCCATTTCCACAGGTTTTTTTTTCTTCCTGGAAAAGGGTCATCCAGAACATGAGTCTCCCAAGACCAACTAAAGAGGAGGCAAGAAATCAGGAATGCAGGTAACCCACCAGCAGGGCACCAGGTATTAGACACTGGATAGAAATTGGTTCTGAGATGGAAAACGGCTGCATGAGGCTCAGGGCATTGAACGTGGGATGCTCCACATTCACCTGCTCTAGATGCGGTTTCAGAGACGCACAAGAAAAATGGGACCATTTGTGGATTCCGGCAAGCTCTCTGAGATGTTGCTGACTTCTGTGCTTGTCTGTCTCTGTCCTGCTTTGGGCTCCCACAGCCTTCTTTCTCCCCACGGGTCAGCTCGAGGGTTTTAAGCAGACACTCCTGGGCTGTCTTCAGCGTCTTTAGGACCTTCCCGAGGTGAAAGCAGGGCCTGATTTTGTAGGCACTGTCTCGCATTGGTTAACAGTTCTGCTTTTGGAGAGGTGAGCACTGTTCCATGTATTGATTGCTGAGGATTAAAGATTAGGGGGAAAATGGATTAGGTTGTAGATTAGAGCAGTGTAGCTACAGATGAGAGCTGCTAAGAGTAACTGTTCCTCCTACTTCCACCCAACACACGTGTGCCCACACCCCACACACCCACCCACACGTGATGACACAGACCTGCCTGCTCCAGGCTGGAGCCATGCTTGGAGACAGTCCAGTGACACAGCCTGCGCTTCCTGCCTCCCAGGAAAGGACCTGGGGCGGGGCGTGGGGAAGTGGGGGGCGATTCCCCAAGGTCTTTTCGGTGGTCTCCTTGTTATGTGAAACGGAGGAGCTTGGTGACTGGGGAGTGTTTTGCCTTCTCCTCTGGAAGACCCTCTGCATCCGATGCAGTGGTGTGTACTGCGTTACCTTCCGCTTCCATCTCTGCGAAGGAATCATTTACACGGAAAATTTTATTTGGATTAGAAGAGAGGAGGAGAGCGAGTTTTGTGTGCATGTGAGTTGGGAGCCGAGTTCTCCTCCAGCTCTGGGAACTCGCAGCTTCATCTCTGGCATCCAGTGAGCACCGCCAGCCTGCGGTGGCTTGCTGAGCGCCCATCTCTGGGGAAGTGCTGCACCTCCCCTGGGAGCACAGCACTTCGGTGATTGCTGACTGGCGCCTTGTCGAGCTCTGGGTTTGCACTGCCTCTTGGAGGGCTCCTCAGAAAGGCTCACTTGGTCATTCCCCAATCATCCCCACCGGCTCTATCACACTGAACTCTTTTATATCCCTCATAGCGCTTAGGGGTACCTGAAAGTATCTCATTGACTTGTTTACATGCTCCTCATTTGCCTCCCTTCACTGGAATTTAAGCTCCTTGAGGTCAAGGACTTGGCCTTGATCAACACGGTGTCCCCAGCACCTAGAAGAGTTGATGCCTCATTGTAATGAGTATTCGTTGACTGCCTGCCTGACTGTCCTAGGAAAGGGAGGAGCAGATGAATCACTCTCATTCTCTGTTCTAAGTATCTGAGGTGCAGGCATAGCACCCCCTGCTTAACATATCCAAGGAATACAGAGGGCCTTCTCCTGAGGACCGGGTTGTAATATAACTGCTGTCATCTCCTATGGCTTGGTCCGTGCCGGGTGCCCTGCTAAATGCTCTGTACCATTTTACTTACTCCTCATTACAGTCCTGGAAAATGGGCATTGCTATTATCTCCACTTCATAATGTGGAAACCAAGGTCCAGAGAGGTTAAGTAACGTAGCCAATATCACACATTTGGGAAAGCATGGACCAGTACCCAAACCTGCGGAAACATGTGCTTTTAATCACCACGCAGCCCAGACACCGAGGCACGGACCAGAAACGCGCTCGTCTTTGAGGAGCTGTGGTGCAGTGCAGGAGCCATGGGCAGGAATGATTACAATGTACAAGGTAGAAATTGAGAAGGGCCAACGATAAGTGCTATGGGATTTCAGGGGACAAAAGGATCAATTTTTGTTTTTGTTTATTTCTCTCATTATTTTTTTTTTTAAATGTTACATTAAAAAAATATGAGGTCCCCATATACCCCCCACCCCCCTCACCCCACTCCTCCCACATCAACAATCTCTTTCGTCATTGTGAGACATTCATTACATTTGGTGGAAAAGATCAATTTTGGTTTCTGTAGGTCATACAAGGCTTAATGGATAATAGGTTCAAACTGGGCTTTGGAATGGATAGAGCAGGGCAGATGATCGTTCCAGGTGAGCACTACCATGTGGAAATATAACGTAAGAAACAAATGAGGGTGCCACATAGGGAATTTGAAAGTTTCTGGAAGCGGCATTTCAAAGTGAAAGGAAACAGGGAAACAGATTTATTAATATATTATTTAGCTTCAAAGAGTCCAGGTATTAGCATTTCAACATGTAATCCATTAAAAAAATTAACACGGCTTTTCAAATTCTTTTTTGCACCATGTGTTTGAAACCTTATAGCCCATCTTAAGTCTCAATGTGTAATCGATATAAAAGCTAATTAATGAGACATTTTCTGTGTTTCCCTCCTAAGTCGTTGGAATCTGGTGTTGGAACTTTCCCTAGCAGCACATGTCAATTTGGCCTAGTCATATTTCAGGCACTCTATCACTCCACGTAACCGGTGGCTGCCGTAGTGGACAGCACAGCTCCAGATGAAGGGGACAGCAGGGCAGGGACTCAGGGGCGGTGAAGTCTGGGGCAGGAGCAGGGAACTGAGAACAATTGTTAGCCTGGGGAAGACTGTGCCTGAGGAGCAGCATGGTCAAAAGGCAAGTTGGGCAGGATAAGGGAGAGCTCCTGATGCCAGAACGAAATGCTCAGATTTTAGTAACAGGGAAAGAAGGGCCACCACAAGTATCTGAGAAGGGAAAAAAGCTCTGCGGGGGGAAGACAAAGGATGAGCTGGCAGTGCAATGACTAAACGGGGAGGGAGGCCAGCTGAGAAGCCACGGCAGTAGTTGGAAGGTAATGACATTGAACTGAGGCCGGGGTACTGGGAAGGAGCCAGTGGCAAAACGGTACCAGGGAAGAGTTTACAGGCATTGATCGGCGAGGGCAAAGGACCTAGAGCAGACGCTGAAAGCGGACTCCAGGCTTTCCATCCTGGGTGAAACCTGCAACATCCATCAAGAGATTACAGGATATTTATTCGCTCGCCCCTGCTGGCGGATCAGAATCCTTTCCCAGGGCCCCTTCCCTCCTCCTCAAGGGGAACAGGCATCTCTGTTCCTTGAGGGCAGGAGGGTGTCCTGCTGAAGCCCTGAGGACATCTCCGCATTACACAGAGACCGAGGGCAAGATACGGCGACGCGCCTTCAGCCTCAGGCCTGCCTTCGCCGCGGGCCCCTGAGCAGCGGCGTCCCCGCGCGCGGCCCCGGCACCCGGCGGAAGCGCGCACCACGCGGCGGCGAGCCTTCAGCCTCAGGCCTGCCTTCGCCGCGGGCCCCTGAGCAGCGGCGTCCCCGCGCGCGGCCCCGGCACCCGGCGGAAGCGCGCACCACGCGGCGGCGAGCCTTCAGCCTCAGGCCTGCCTTCGCCGCGGGCCCCTGAGCAGCGGCGTCCCCGCGCGCGGCCCCGGCACCCGGCGGGAGCGCGCACCACGCGGCGGCGAGCGGGGAGCGAGCGCGTCCCGCCCGCCTCGCCGGGTTAATGAGCTGCTGTTTTACGCTCAGCGCGTCTTCAGCGGCTTTAATGAGCTGTGAGACTGGAGGAGGCCTGACAGAGATGTACGGCTTTGGCTTTGGGACCCTGCCCCCGTCCGGGGAGGGACGAAGGGGGCCGGGCGGGACCCGCGAGGTCCCGGGGACCATCAAAGCGCCCGGCGCGCACGCGGGAGCCCCAGGCCGCGGGCCTCAGCGGTGTTTATTTTAGATTGCGGCCTCCGGGGCGCCTGGATGGTGTGTGTCAGACAGACTTAAGAGAGAGATAATGTAGGAAGTAGAAGGTTCGAGGCCGTCGGGGGGCGGCGGCGGTGGGCTGAGGGCCTGGAGGGGCTCCCGCGTGGGACGGCGGCCGCGCGGCCCTGTGGGGGGCGCCCCGCGGCCTCGTCCCGCAGCTCGGCGCCCGGGACGCCCCCTTCCCTAGCCCGCCCCCAACGTCCTCCAGCGTTGCCAGTCTCTCTCTTTGGGTTGCAACGTTGCCCCTTGGAACGGTCTCTCTCGACTCCACGTTTTGATCCTTTTCTCCTCTGAGGCACTGCACTATCATTCTCCTTTTTCCTGCTCACCGCTTTCTCTCTTCAGCGTCCTTCCTGGGATTTTTATCTTCCGTTCCCTTTTATTTGCTGAGGCGCACGGTGGATGAGGCTTTTCCCACGGGAACCTCCACTGTTTTTGTTTACTTCTTACATCCTCTCTTGCCTTTTCTGTTTGCTCGGTTCATGTAAACTTTATTACATCTTTGCTCCACTTTGCTTCTCGATTCTTCTTAACTTCCTTTTGATTAAAAGGGGAAAAAAAGCAAAGCAGATGGATCTCCCTGGTGTAAGGGAGTTTATCACAGATCATCTTACAAAACAAAACTCTCCTTATGGAAGGGGAAGCTCTTTAATAAATCCAAAGCAGAGAGCTCCAGGGGTTAGCACAATTCCCTGGACAATGGCATGTGTGGAGCCAAGGTTTTTCTATGAGTCTTTTTTCTTTTTCAAATTACATTGTTACACTGTCAGAAACAAATTAAGTCCAAAGGCTATAGGACTCTAAATGAGGTATGGAAGAAAAGAAGGCATATGATGGGGCTTCTCTCATTGACATTGTCACAGTGCCAAAGAATTTTCGATAGTTCTCCGGGGGATTGCTTATCAAAAAACCACAAAAACTGACTACACAAGAGCACAGAAAACTCTGCCCTGGATTTGCCTGGATCAAGCCATCTGGGGGTTAGTCTCTGCAGTTTCTTCTCAACATCATCGCCAATCACAATGAGAATAATTCTAATAGCCCCAGCTCCCTTCTTAATAATCCAATTTGAATCAATTGGCCATATCATCATTCATAGCCTTCTTGAACCCATTAATACTCGACTCCCACAGGTTCCTAGGAAAATGAGTTCCATATGGCTTGAGGGGACTGAGTCCATCCTGATTTTTGAGGAGCTCAAACTTAAGTTGCTCTGGTCGGGCAGGTGTCTCAGCCTCCATGTGACCTCCAAGGACAATTGACTGCCCAGATGCCCTCTGAACTGCGCTCTCCTTTCTATATGCTTGAGGGGACCCTTCCCCAGCCAGGCAGGAGGGAGCATTCCTAGCGGAATTCACTGGGGAACGGAGCAGAACCCAGGGCAGGGTTTCCCACACATCTGCTCCCCAGTACTCTGCATCAGACTCCCCAGTCTGCATTATGGGAAAGTAGTGTGATGACTGGACTTGAGTCACGGACTCTCGATTTCAGCCTCTGCTCTGCTCTCTACCAGCTATAGGATCTTAGGCAAGTCATCTGATCTTTCTGCACCTCCATTATCGCACCTGTGAAATGGGATGTAACACTTGCCCAAATTACCTGTCAGAGTATTTGTGAGAATACTCAAGAAAATGCTTTGAAACTGTAATATGCTACTTCAGGCACGCCGACAGAGAGATAAATAGAATGGTGCAGCAAATATGGCAAAACATGAAAAGTTGGTGGATATGGGTGTGTGGGTGCAGGGTGTGTTTGAGTTTTCTGTATGGGTTTTGGGATTATTTTTGCAATCCTTCTCTAAGTTTGAAAATATTTAAAAATAAAAAGTTTATTTAAAAGTGCACTGTTATTGTTATGAGCATTATCCGTTGTGATGGTTGGATCCTCTTCCCTCAGTAATGTGAAGTGCAGCAAGGTTGAGCCCTTTCATTTTCACGCCCGTTTTGACAGTGGGCGTTGAGCTTGTGGCTTTTCCTCCTCCTCTCTGTGTTGCCACTTAGTGCCTTCCTGTTTGCCTCTCCCCATCCCGGGGAATCTATTTTCTCCTTAGGTGTGGCTTGGAGTAGCCCACGGAATCCAACCTTTCATTCCAGAGTGCAGGCATTTCCCTAATCCTGCTTTAGACATCTTCATTAAGCTGTGAAGGTGAGAGGACAACATAAAGGCAGACCCTGCAGGCTGTGAAGAGCTTAACCCAGTGAAGGAGGGGCAGGGCTCGTTTCAAGGGGGGAGTCTTCAGAGGAGCCTAGATGTTTAGGCTGATCAGAACATCAACCTGGATGGAGATGGGGATAACGGCTTGTGAGAGAAAACAGGTCCTGATTACACAGGGCGTGGAATTCTTTTTTTTTTTTTTTTTTAATATTTTCTATTGTCTTTTCTAAAGATACACAGATCACACAAAATGTTATACTAAAAAATACAAGAGGTTCCCTTATACCCCCCCACCCCCGGTTCCTCCCACATCAACAACCTCTTTCATCATTGTGGCACATTCATTGCATTTGATGAATACATTTGGAGCAGTGCTACATAGCATGGATTATAGTTTACATTGTAATTTACAGTCTCCCCCAGTCCATTCAGTGGGTTATGGCAGGATATAGAATGTCCTGCATCTGTCCCTGCAATATCATTCAGGACAACTGCAAGTCCCAAATATGCCCCCATATCACATCTCTTCTTCCCTCTCCCTGCCCTCAGCAACTCCTGTGGCCACTGTCTCCACATCAATGATAGTTTTTTTTCACTGCTAGAGTCACAATAATTCTATAGTAGAATACCAGTAAGTCCACTCTAATCCATATTTTATTCCTCCATTCTGAGGCCCCCGGGATGGTGATGTCTACTCCACCTTTAAATTGAGAGGGGGCTTAGATCCCACATGGCTGATGGATGGGATTCTCCTGCTTGCAGTTGTAGACTTTCTCAGTTCCCTGGTGTAGTGGTTGACCAACCTCACCTTCCTGTTAGCTGACCTGGTTAAGACCAATGAACTGGAGAGTAGGTGTTGCAACTCTGCTGAGGCTCAGGGCCCAGCTGGCACGTGGACAGTCCAGAGATTCAAGTTTCCTGAGCATACACCTACCAGTGCCAAGCACAGTTTTGGTAAAAGTGACAGAAGAGGCATGTATAGAGAGGTATCATCTCAGTTCAACTCCATCACGCTCAGGAGCACAAATTACAAAGTAGGGACGCAGACTTGGCCCAGTGGTTAGGGCATCCGTCTCCCACATGGGAGGTCTACGGTTCAAACCCTGGGCCTCCTTGACTCGTGTGGAGCTGGCCCATATGCAGGGCTGATGCACGCAAGGAGTGCCCTGCCTCGCAGGGGTGTCCCCAGCGTAGGAGAGCCGCAAGCGCAAGGAGTGTACCCTGTAAGGAGAGCCGCCCAGCGTGAAAGAAAGTGCAGCCTGCCCAAAAATGGTGCCACATACACGGATAGCTCACACAACAAGATGATGCAACAAAAAAGAAACACAGATTCCCGTGCCACTGACAACAACAGAAGTGGACAAAGAAGATGCAGCAAACAGACACAGAGAAGAGACAACGGGGGGGGGGGGGGGGGAGGGGGAAGAAGAGAGAAATAAATAAATAAATAAATCTTTTTAAAAAAATTACAAAGTAGGGCCCACTGGCAAGGCACTGAACTCCAGAACCTTCTGTCATGACCGTAGGGCCTGGGTGTCTCCATAGCCCTCAGGAGCACCACTACCTGGAGTTGTATCTACTTTAGCTGTCTCTGGGATCCTCCTGAGACATGCATAAGCGAACCCCTCTGCTGACCTCTCGACTTATTTTGAAGCCTCTTAGCCATATAAACTCATTTGTCTTTGCCATTTCCCCCTTTTCTTCAAGGTCTTTTTCTAGTTGCATCACTAGCTGGTGCTTGGTAGTAATCCCTTGGCACCAGGGAGACTCATCCCTTGGAGTCATGTCCCACGCTGGGGGGAAGGTAATGCATTTACATGCTGAGTTTGGCTTAGAGAGTGGCCACATTTGAGCAACATGGAGGCTCTCAGGAGGTAATTCTTGGGCACCCTGCAGCTCTAGGCCTAGTTGGGATTTCAAGCACACAGGCTCATAAGCATAGTCATCAGTATCAAGGGCCCATCATTGGGCCATCTTTCTTCACTGGTCTTTGTCCTTGCACTTGGGGGCTTGTTGTTGTTCCATTGTGGAATGTGACAGAGCTCCCCAGGTTGGGAACTGAGGACTCAGTTGTGTGTAACTCTATCCACTATACAATAGCCAACAAACGTCTGAACATATCTATATACCCTCTATGCATGCCCTGGAGAGCTCCCTCCCACCGATGCATCCCCCATCGATAACATTTCACACCAGTGTTCCTCCCCTGCCATGGTTGAACCCCCTGTGATCCAAAACTTCTTAAAAAATCAAGTCTAATATACTGCCAAATTCAATTAGTAGGAAAATGAAATAGTAATGACAAGGTTAAAGATTAGAAATAGAATACATAATAATTTAGAAAAACTAAAATAAAGTAAAAAATAAATTGGGGTATTAAAAAATGAAAAATATCATAAACTTTTTTCTTGATGTTTTGCCTTTCATTACTGTAATAGGTGTCCCTGTATGTACAATGTCAAGGCAATCTCTTCCATTTCTTCCTCAATGTCTACATCTTTTTTAAAAAAAAATTTTTATTATGTCTTCAGAAAAGTTTTAGGTCAAAGTAAAGTCACATATAAAATATAGGGAACTCCCATATACCCAATATCAAACCCTTTTCCCCCTTTCTCAGCAATGACCTTTTTACATGTGGATGTTACATTTTCTACAACTGATGTACAGATATTGAAACATAGCTACTAATCATGCTTCCATTATGGTTTACATTATGATTTATATTTTAGACTATACACTTCCATAAATTTTTGGTTATATTATGGCTTACATTGTAGATTATATATTTTTATATGTTTTTGGTGCAATTTAACATGGCCTGTATCCATCGTTGCATGATCTTGAGGAACACTTCCATTGCCCCTCAGTTACCCCCTCTTCCATCTATTCTATTCCTCTCTCCCCCTTCCCTTGGGGCCCACAGAGACAGCCAAGCTTCACTTTATGGTATTTTATCATAGATACTTGCAACAATGCTGAGGGCTTGACACACTAGTCTGTCCTCCCCCATGGGAGCCACCCATGCTCTCAAGAGACACCCTCCACTCTGTTTGAGAACATCGGGCCTCCCCAGGATGGAGGTACTACACCTTCCAGCTCATTGTATGGGTCTCCACCCACTGATCTAACACACTATGACAAGATGAGCACTCACACACTCCCTAGAAGTCTGTTCCAGGTGCTCTCTGCCTGATAGGGTATGGAATTCTTGACAAATGGTTTTCCTTTTTATGAAATGTCATTTTGTTTTGCATCTAGTACTTCTCGTCCCTGGTTTTGCATCTAGTACTTCTTGTGTGTGCCTGGCTAGTCCTGACAACAATGTGGTGGGGTTGGTATCCTGGGGTTAATACTATGGTGTCCCCACACTTTACAGTAGAGGAAACCGATGTGCCGAAAGGCAAGCCAACTTCCTAAGGTCACCAAGTGTTGGAATGGGGATTCCAATGCATTTTTTTGTCTAACTCCGCAGTCCATTTGGATAATCAAAGGATAGAGGACATCACCTATGACCCTTCCAGCTTTGGGTAGTGATATGAACACGTGCCTCTTACCTCTATCATGGCTTCTAAATTTCAAGAGAAATGATCAAAGAATGTTATAAAGAGGGCAGAAATCCATATTCATGCTGGAAACTAGATACCAGAATCATTTACATGGTAAAATCATGGAAGAATTTCTCCAACATAGGATGTGAACAGACTAGAAGACTCCTCAGGAAGTGGAGGAGAGCTTGGCCAAACCCCATAATACTCTAGTGGGTGCAGCTGGATGGGGTTTTCCAACACAGCCAGCAGAAGGTCACCAGGGCAGTGAGGGTAAGTGGGGAGGGGTGAGATTCTATCATGGTGCCCTTGTCTTTCTTCTTCAGCACTGTTCTTTCAAGTGACAGGGACCTGGAAGCCAGCTATAGCTGACTTGCCCTTTACCATGCCCAGGGTGGCAAACCTTCTATTTTATTCTGCCAGTAGTTTGTTCAGCAGAAATTCCTTGCAGTGTTACACATGAACAAGGTCATCTTCTCAATTGTTGGCCCTAATGTAGGTTTCATTGTTTGCATATTTTAAGGGTCATTTCCATTAGTACCGGAAGGTGCTGGTGGACATTTCCTGTCACTTTCTCATCTTGCCCAGAAGACCTCAACATCATTCTTTAGGACAGAAATTCTCTAGAGATTCTTCTTCTCTCCCTTTTTCTTCTTCTTCCTCTTCCTTCCCCTCTTCTCTTCCATCCTTGTCTTCTTCTTCTTGCCCTTCTTTTTTTCTTTCTTTCTCTTCTTCCTACTTCTTCTCCTTCCCCTCTTCCTCCTTCTCCTTTCTCTTCCCTCCTTCTCCTTTTCTTCTCCCCCCTTCCTCCTCCTCCTTTAAATTAATAATTTAATCAAACCTGTCTATTCTCATGTATTAGAAGGTAAAGTAGTACTTGAAGACTTGTTAAGAAAAATAGTAGCTCCTTCACTCACCCTTTCACACCTCACAGGTTTACTCTCCAGAAACAAAATCTCTCAATTCTCTTTATTCACACCTCTTTATTTTCAAATATATGTTCATATTGCCTATTCCTGATTTATTTACTTAGAAGTTATCAAAGTGATATCCTATTGTGGTAGATGATGATTTAGCACATTTACACTAGTTGCATCTTGCCCTTTACCATGCCCCAAACCTACATACACACTTTTTTCCTAATTAAAAATGTCCTATATTTTTGGTTAAATCAATACTTTTATTTATAATTCTGTGACCATGTTAACATTGCTACTGCTGAGCTAAGTATTGTATTTGCTAGTCATACATATTTTTCCTTTTGCAGCTTTTTGCTTTGCATGGAGCAAATTGGCCTTAAAATTTTTTTCCAAAATATCAGATAATCCAGTAGTTGCATTTTTTTTTCTTGGTGCTTTCAACTCTTCTGCTGAAACTATACTGCTTGTTCTATAGGTCTGCGGTCCAGTGTAGTCTTGGTATTTTTCTTCTTGACCATCCTGGTTCTTCCTTTCATTGCTATCCTGTTTTCGATTCCTTTTCCTGGACCTTCAAATCTTCCCTTTTCTTGATTTACTCTCATTTTTATGGCATCCATCCTCCAGGAGCTTCCTTCAAAGTGACACATGGGAGGTGTATTTTTGAATTCATTGCATGTCAGAGTATTTCTTGTTCTTCTTTCATACCTTTTTCTGAATTATAAAAAATTGTTACCTTACATTTTTAATTTTCATAATTTCTTATTCTCTGTTCCTTCCATTTCTTCCATATAAACCTCTTATTCTTGTTTCATGGAGGCAGTCTTATTTCTATGAGGATATTAATTATAATTTTTTCCCTAAGTTTTCTTCTGCTCCGTTGTCTCTGTGTCCTCTGTTTTTGTTTTCAAATTATTTCTTGTTTTTGCCTTTATCTTTTTAAAAAAAGATTTATTTTATTTATTACTCTCCCCTTCCCCTGCCCCCCTGTTGTCTGCTCTCTGTGTCCATTTGCTGTGTGTTCTTCTGTGTCTGCTTGCATTCTTGTCAGTGGTCCTGGGAATCTGTGTCTCTTTTTTTGCCTCACCTTGCTGCATCAGCTCTCTATGTGTGCAGTGCCACTCCTGGGCAGGCTGCACTTTTTTTGCATGGGGCAGCTCTCCTTGTGGGGCACACTCCTTGCATGTGGGGCTCCCCTATGTGGGGAACACCCCTGCATGGCACAGTACTCCTTTTGTATATCAGCACTGCAAGTGGGCCAGGTCACCACATGGGTCAGGAGGCCCTGGGTTTGAACCCTGGGCCTCCCATATGGTAGGTACATGCTCTATAAGTTGAGCCAAATCCACTTCCCTTTGCCTTTAACTTTAATATTTGTAGTCTTCTTCAAATATGGAGTTATCTGGTCTACCCATTTAAATTTATGAATGAGGCACAAAAACTAATGGGAAGTTCTTAAGGTATTGGACTTTTTCCTGGAGATTTTCACCAATGGGTGAGAAGATGGCCTCTGATTTTTGGTTGGTCACCTAGGGTCTTTTCCCTCAGGCTGTTCAGCTTCTCCCAAGAAGAACCCTCCAAACTCCTTCAGATGGTAAAGGCTTGGCTGGAAATGGAGAAAGAAGGGAGAAGAGGATCCCACTCTTCAGTATGAAATTTTAACATAATCCCCGTTTTCAGCCCTGTACCTCATCCTTACCCTCTGCTTTGCCTGGTGTCCTTGTTTCAGGAATATTTAATGGTTCAGTTTCCCTGAGGAGAGGCTACTGATCTTCTCTAGAAATTGGGTTGGTGAGAATGTTGACTGCGATGCATCAAATGAGGAAGGGAACCTGCAGTCTAATTACTCCATTCACAGACTGATGGTCAAGCCCTTTGTCTCCAGGTCACCCTTCACCCCAGTCTGCCAGGGAATCTGGTGCCTCCTGAATCTTCCTGTGGTTCTGCAGGGTGAATCAGCTCCTTCTGCATTGGAATCCCGGTCTTGTCTGAAGGCATTAGAATGAGGTTTCACGATCAGATAGGTCAATTTCTCTATCCTCTGTTTTCTCCCCCTCCAGTAACTTATAGAATTTTTTTTTCACACTGAAGTTGTCTCTTTGGCTTATTTTGTCCCTATAGGCATCTATCTATCTATTACTTTTCTGCTATTTACATATATATTCCTTTTCTGCAATTTAAATGAGGCTCCAATGTAGAGGGTGAGATGGATCAACATGAGTTTCAATCTGCCATGTTTAAAAGGAAGTCATCATTGACTTATGAACAGAATTGTAGGGCAATGAAAGTCAGAAATACATTAAGGAGATTGATTGGTGGTTTGTTTGACACATTAGTCAGTGAGAAAGCTAGTAGGAGATCAATTAGTGAAACATGTATGATTGTGGGGTAGGTGGGTATACGTTGTAGCTATAAGTTGGAAAAAAATAAAAAAGGGAGCAGCCTATTTGAAAAGATAGCCAGTGTCTCACTGGGTAGATAAATCCTGTATTTGAATCTCATCTTTCTCCTTATATATTCTTTATAAACTATATTGGCATATTTTGCCCATCTCTCCCTTTCTAAATGTCTTATTTCCCTAGAGTGCCAGGGCTAGTGTTTCTTTTTACTTGGCTATATTCTACACCCATGTTACTTTAATGTGGATAAGAATCATATTTTTTAAATGCAGATTTTGATTTATAGGTCTAAGGTGGGGCTTGAGAGTCTGTATTCCTGTCAAACTTCCAGGTGATGATGTGATTGATGCACAAAGTTCCAAAAGGAGGTCTGAAGAGATGGACAAGTCAGAAAATGAAGGGTGTTCATCCCACAGATGCAGGCCAGCCCTAAGTCTTCTCCCTGACTTTGCTCCAACTCCCCTTTCCTTCTGCAGACTTTGGCTAACTTAAGTTGGGCTTCTCTGAGGTGCAATCATTGGAATAGTTCAATGAAGGTTTGGTCTACTGGAAAGGGTCTCCAAGGGGTGCTCCACAGTAAGAGGCCACCCTGGCAAACTGGACAGGTGCTTTCCTGCACCCTACACTCTTGACACCCTAGGCCCATGGGCAGCTTGGTGCTCCCACACAGGTCTCTGACCTGTCACATTGTTTTCCCACTCTTCCCACTCTTGGTCTCGCTCCAGCCTCATTTCCACTAGGGAGTCAACCGGGCAAACAGGTAGAGAGAAACGGTTGACTCACTACGCATGATTGGTAGTTTAAATCCCAACATTCAAAATGTCAGTGAGTTACTTTAACAGTGAACTAGCAACATTTAATAAGGGAATAGTGAAAAGGAAAGGAGTTTGTTTGCTTTCCATAAGGACAGGGAGGAAAAGCCAAAGTGACCTAATGTGAATGTTCAGAATTAGCATTTGCTGTTTTCATTTGCCCAATGTAATTCCATGCCTGCTTAGTCCACAGGGAATTCATTTGTCTGATGTGGTTTTATAAGAAGCAAGAAAAGTGGTTCAAGGAGCAAAAGGAAAGACTAGCTTGTTCTCGATATCTTATTTTGATTTGTTTGTAATGAAAGCAATTAGGCTTTCTTAACTGCAATTTTTTTTTTCTCAAAAGCCTGAAATGAGAGACTTTGGACATTATCTAACTGGATCAGTTCAGAGTAGATTCCTGTAGCTAGATACGCCCTGCAGTTTGTCAGGGTGTATCTAGCTTCTGCCTCCCAGGAGACGCCTGTAACATACTGGATCTCTGCCTTGAAAGCATCAGTGCGGTCACTGCATGCAACTTCAAGGATGAAGTCTTATTAATACAAGTGAATCACAGTAATGGGATCTCAGTTTGGTTTCACATCATGTCCGATCTCCTGCCAAAACTCAAACAGGCACAACTAAAAATTGATCATTAATCACATCAACAGAAACAGCATGTGCATGTTTTGAAGGGGTCCTCACTGGGGAATCAAAATGAATCTCCAGCGTTTGCTCTCAATCACGTGACTACCTCTAATTACTTACTCCGCAGAGGCTTGGGAAGAGAGACCCACAGTGAGGAAACGGATGTATAATAATTGGCTTGCGGGTTTTCTCACTGCTATTTGGGACAGTATTAACATCCCTTTCTGTTTCTCGAGCATTTGCCTATGTTTTCTCAGCAGGGTGGAAAGGGAAGGCTAATGGGATCTTGAAGTGCCTGGCTGGACTTGGGAGTTGGAAGCAGCTCTAAATGGGGACATTTGCTTGGCTCGCTGGCTAATGAGTTAAGAATCGCCAAGAGTAATAACGTTCCAATGGAATTTCCTTAATGATTGGCATAGTTCGTTAAGAGGAGAAACAAGCCAAGAACAACTCTAGGGAGAGGCTGGGGGTTGGTTGGGTCAGATCATAGAGAAGGGGGCCATGGCTCAAAGGAATGTGGTTTTCACACAATTAGGTGTTTGAAGGAAGACAGAGCCTGGACACAGCTGAATAGTTTTGGCTAATTGAGATTTGCATGGGTCAAAGACCAGAGGTCTTCCTTCTCTTAAGGCAGGATGACATCCGTTCTGGGATCCTTGAATGAACAGCCACCCATTTGTGTCTCAGGACAGTGGATGGTAGTGCCTCCTTGACAAAGAAAAGCTTTCACAAGAGATTCCACCCCACCCTCATCCCAGCTGCTGGCTCTCTGGAAGTGGATCTGATGGTCTCCAATTTACCAAGGTGGATTCTAGGAAGCCTTCATTCTCCTTCTCTGTGAGTAAGAAATAAAGATGGATTGACATTCCCTGCTGCGAAATGCCAAGATAATCATATCCATCAGAGTTACTGCCTTGGTAAGAGGAGCTGCTGAGCTGTACATGGTGGTGCTCGCCATTCAGTCTTTTGAGTGTGAAAAACGCTGACTGCTGTTTTAGCCATTTTAATATAGAGAATTTGAATATGTCCACAAATACAAACAGATATTCCACTTTTGTGTTTTTTTTAGATGATACCAAGGATTGAACCTGGGACCTCATATGTGGGAAGCAGGTGCTCAACCACTAAGCAATACCGGCTCCCCATCTGTGTTCTCTTTAAACCAACCTTCTGACTGCAAGCCTCCATTCCACTCCTTCCTAGTTGTTAGAATGGCTCCTCTCCCAGGGCTGGGCTAAGGTGCCAGCAAGCCCACGGCCAGATATTGGCACACCTTTGTGTGCGTTGGGAAAAGCCACCCCTCCTCCTGGTGGCTGCACGCTTGCACCATGGCACAGAGCTTCATGAACTGAATGCAGGCTGGGTTTCAGCTCCGCTTGCCTCTGGGGTCCTTGTGACTTGCCCCTTGCACAGCGCATAGTCCATAGAGTTGTACTTGATAACTGTTGTCACCAGGTGTGAAGTGGCACCTTCAGTCCCACTGAGATGCCCGTTATCACAGCCCCAAGCTGCCTTTGCGTTCTGTGGGGCCCAGCTGGAGTTCCTGTGTGCCACACAGCTGCCCCTCTGAGCTCTGTCCTCCACAGCAGACTACCGTGGAGACTCAGGACCTGGTCTCTGGAGGAGCCACACCTCCCTGCCCATTGGGAAGGGGGCACAATCCAAACACCTCTTTCTCCCCTCTTATTCTACTCAAAGGCACTATCCTTTCTTCCTCCTTTTGCGGCCACTTAGCTTAATCTCGTCAATAAGTTTCGGCTTTCTAAGACAGGAAGAACAAGAGCTCTAGCTTTCCACATTCCCAAAATCCCCTAGATAAGGGAATACAATGTTGGCTACCAACTGGAAATGGAAGGGAAGGAAAAAATCTAGGGTAAGCAAACACAAATTAATATTTCGATGCATTGTCCTCATTTACACCCAAACACTAAATTTCCCTGGAGGCAGATTTTGCTGTTTCCTTGAGACTAATCATCAGAAGAGTTGCCCTGGCTTTGCAAAGACAATGAAGAATATTTATGTATCCCACCTCTAGCAAGGTGGAAAACACAAGTCCTTGATGAAATTTCATTTGGCTTTGGACAAATTTACTGACACTGTGTGTCTTTTTTTTTTTTAAAACCCCTCTCAGATGAGTAAGGACAATTGTATGATTTTTCTGAAGAACCATTTGGGGCTCTTTCAATAATTGGACAAGAACTAGGTTCTCATTCCATTGACTGAACAGAGAGGGTGGGGTCACATAAAGCAAGAATCTGCTATTGAGAAGACTCCTAGAAGAGTAGGACTGGGCTAGAATTGGATGATTTCTTAGGTACATTTCACCATTGCTATGAAAATTTGGTTAAATAAAAGTTGTCATGTGCTAAAGATAAGATTGGGAGAGACTGAGGAGGTAAGGAGAGTAGATAGCTGCTTCTGCCTTCTCCCTCGGTTTTTCCTTATTCCTTTGTCACTTCAGTCATTTGTTCTGTTTCTTTCATCTACTCTCTTGTTCCCTTGCTCTCCCTCTTCCCTTTGGCTTTTTGTTTTTGCTTCTTCCCTCTTATTTCCTTCATTTGCATTCTCTTTATGTTTATTATCATTTATATTGGCTTCATAAAGTTTATATGCCCTGATCTTAAATTTAAAATTGGTTGCCCTGAATGTCATACATATCTACCTAAACTCAGAAAGAAGGGTCAAAACTAAAATCTGAAATTATATTTAAATTGGTACATCGGCTTCAAAGAGTGTTCTCAGAGGACCTCATGAGAGAAAAGCTTCCCCACCCCTTTGCACTGACACAGGCTAATAGAAGAAACGCTCCTGTGGCATTGTTAACCTCTGAAACGGATGTTAAGCAGGAACTGTTTGGCTGATGGAGGACAAGGCTACCCTGTGGGAAACACCTCATTGCCTTCTTCTTGGATGTGAGATGCGATAAAATGGACTAATTATGAAAATAATACCAGGCCGAAATGTTGCTGTGATTACACATATGTTCACAGGTAGATTAGAGTCAGTTTATGGTCATTAAAATATTAGGCTGCTCTGGAAAATTAGTTCAGTTCCCTCAGAGTTTCAGATCCAGCAGGTTAGCTTTCTGTGGGTCAAAGAAAAAGCTCAGATTGGCACGGAGCCTCCTTGGCTCGCATGCAGAAACTCTGTGACTTTGATATTCAGTGAAAAATGCACATCTGGAATGAAATCAGACCTCACCCTTTCCAGGCTTCTGCTCCCTGGTATTTAATTATTATGACTTGTATGTGACTCAGGCAAAAGGCTTTATTTTTAGCATCGATCAGAACTGCTCTTGATGAATAAATCAGGAATGCTGTTTATTTTTTTAATTAGAGCATGTGACTGAATTTATTTTTCAAATCTTGAATGAACAAATCTGACACTTAAGAAAACACATTAAAGAATGTCTTTAGCTATACACAAGAACAGTTTTATGGTCTAGTTTCTGGGAATTACCATATTTGTCTTCTGACATTCTGGTGAATAGTACTTTTATTTATGTCTTGGGTCAGTTGTGGAATTGTAGATTGTATGAACAAGGAGGGACCTTGGCCATCATCTGATTCAATCATCATTTGACAGATGGGGAGATTGAGGTCTCAGGGCAGATGTCCCATGCCAAAATCACTCAGTAGAGATTGCCAAAACTGGAACTAGAAGCTGCATATCCTTCCTGACACCCATCCCTGTACCTTCCACCATCCACCCCTCTCCAAGTACAGACACATACCGTTGCTGGTTTCTGACTCATTTCAGAAGGTGCAAGGTAGTAGATTAAATAACTGAACCACATAGGGAGATAGCCCTTTACAATTCCCTCTCTTTTTGATTATATTGAGAAGTTAATGTGTGTTTGGGACTAGTCTTTAATTCTAAGATTTATTAGTCTCTCCTTTTAACTTTAGGCTCAGGACTTTCTTCAGGGAACAGTACACAAGAGAGTTCAATGGCGTCAATTTGTTTTCATTGTGTTTATATATGTGCCTACATTCTATTTATGGAAGTGTATTGGCTGCATAACAAATATCCCCAAATTTAGTGGCCAGAAACAGTAGACATTTATTGTCTCATGCAGTTTCTGTGGGTCAGGAATTCAGGAGAGACTTGGTTCGTATTTCTCACGAGGCTGCAGTCAAGATGGTGGCCATCTTGAAGGCTTGACTAGGGCTGAAGGATCTGTTGCCAAAATTGCTCCCTCACTTGGCTGTTGGCAGGAGCCTCAATTCCTTACCACATGGACCTCTTCATGGAGCTCCTCAAATGGCCTCACAGCATATTACTGAGCTTCCCCCAGACTGAGTGATCCAAGAGAGGTTAGGAGAGAAACGACAGTGTCTTTTGTCCTAACCTTAGAAGGCACATTCCATCATTTCTACAGCATCCTATTGGTCAATCCTGTTCAACTTGAGAGGAGACCACACAAAGGCCAGAATATAAAAGGCAGGGATGGTTGGAGCCATCTGGGGGACTCGCTACCATGGGGCATGATAATGGTTTCTGTTTATAGCTAGTCATACATTTCTTTGAAATACATATAGTAAAGTATTAAAAAGCAAATCTGATTTAAGCAAAGTTACATTTTAATATCAGTGGTCTCCAGGTATCACCAAACTTTTGTAGGTGCATTCATGTGACTGTTAATTAGAAAACATCTCATCACTCCTTATTGCTCCCTGAACAGAGGAAATTGCTTCTCTGTCAGTGTTGGCCCTAAATTCTTCCAGTCATAGTAACCACTAAAGACATACCATGGGCGGAACTTCTTTTGGAGTTAGGACCTTCAGACAGCCCCAACTGTCTCTTATTTACTTACTGTCCGTGCCTCTCTGCTGCACTGAGTCATGTGTTAAAAACCAGATGTGATTTTTATCATGTGAGAGTGTTCTCAGGAAACAAATTCTAAAATAAGTTATTAGAGGAAAGCAGATGTGACTCAAGCAGTTGGTGCCTGCCTACCACACGGGAGGTCCCAGGTTCAGTTTCTGGGGCCTCCTAAAGAAGACGAACAAGACAATGAGCTGACACAATGGGCTGGCATGGCAAGCTGATACAACAGACATAATGAGGAAACACAATGAGAGACACAAAAAGCAGGAAATGGAGGTGGCTCAAGTGATTGAGCGTCTCCCTCCCACATGGGAGGTCCTGGGTTAGGTTCCCAGTGCCTCCCCAAAAGACACACAACAAATGAACACGGAGAGCAGACAGTGAGCACAAACAACAGAGGGGTGGGAGAAATAAATAAATAAAAATAAATCTTAAAAAAGAAAAAGTGTAAAAAAATAAAATAAAATGGGTTATTAGAGATTCTAGGTTTGTCCCAGTTTATTAAATCATTTCTTCTTAGAGATTTTCTTGTCCAAACTTTTTTTATGTTTGTTTTGCTGACTTTAGCCCTTTGTAGTCCAAAATTTCTCCATCTGGGGTCTTGAGATATATTTTCTAGGTAGTATATGCTCAAGCTCAGGTCCTCCAGGAAGGTTCTAAATTCCAGGACATTGGTGCACATCTGATCACTTACTTATTTAATTAAGATTTTATTTATTTATTTATTTATTTCTCCCCACTCCCTTGTTGTTTTTCACTTGCTGTGTCTGTTCATCTTCCTTGTTTCTTTAGCAGGCACCAGTAGCTGAACCCAGAACCTCTGATGTGGAAGGGAGGTGCCTAATCACTTGAGTCACCTCCACTCCCTGCTTTGTTGTATATCTCATTATGTTTTTCCTCCCTGCTTCTCTTATTGTGTCATCTTGTTGTGTCAGCTCGCCATGCCTGCCCATTGCACCAGTTCTCTGTACTCTTTAGGAGGCACCTGGGTGCAAACCAGCAACCTCCCATATGTAGGTGGGAGCCCAGTTGCCTGAGTCACATCTGCTTCCTTGATCACATATATAATTGCTTGGTTTTCTTTGTATTTACAGTGAATTTTCACCATACTTTTCAAAAGCTTCTCATAAAAATTTCAACAAGGTCTATCACACTAGGAATCTATCCATTCCATTTTTTTTCCCCTTAGATACATTTCTTCATTTCTTTTCAGTCTGAATGACATAGGCTTTGTTCTCAGACTTCCTTTTGCTATAATTATTGGAATTCCTTTTGCCTTTCTCGTGGATCTCATGTTTTCATCTCTCTTGTTTTAGTTCCTTGTGTTGATGAAACATACCTTCCAGTAATTTAAAAAAATTTTATTGAGGTACTGCGGACTGGGGATTGAACCTGGGACCTCATATGTAGGAAGCAGGTGCTCAACCACTGAGTTACATGGGCTATGCTGAGCTGGTTTTATCATTTGTTTTGCTTGTTGTTTGTTTTTCTTCTTTTCAGGAAGCGCCGGGGCCTGAATCTGGGACCGCCCATGTGGTAGGCAGGTGCTCAACTGCTTGAGCCACATCTGCTCCTTTACCCTCCAGTAATTTTTAAAGTTAAGATGATAGCAGAACACATGGTAATGTTTTTTTGGTCCCCATTTGGACCAGTTACCTTCTAGATGTGGTGCACAGCTCTTGCCCTTGAAGCTCCTTTCACAGCCCCTGGGAGCTTCCCGTCACTTCTTTTCTGTGTTGTATTTTCCTACTTTCTGTATCCCAGGTCTTTCTTTTTCCTTCTACATCCTTGTTTTGGTGGAGCGAATTCTCTTAAGGAGGAATTATACGGGAGCTAAAGTTTTTGGAATAGTTCATGTCGAAACATTTCCATATTATATCCTTTCTTGATTTGGTGCTGATGGATTTCTAAGTTGGAACCCAGTGCCCTTCAGAGTTGTGAGGCCATTGTTCTGTTTTCTTTTATCTTTTGGTGGTGGTGCTGAAAAGTTCAAAGCCATTCTCAATCCTGACCCTCAAATGTGATCTTCCTTTTTCTCTATGGAAGCTTGAGCAGCTTCCCTTTGTTATTTATGTTTTGAAATTTCACAGTGATTTTCCTGGGTGAGAGTCTAATTTCTTCCAATGCATCTTTTCCATTTGGAGACTTTTTAATTTATTTTTTTAGCTCTTCTCTGCAAGATGTTATTGATGTTATTTTGATGATGTTCGCTACTTTTTCCTCTTTTTCTTTCTTTCTGAACCTCCAGTTACTTGGATGTTGCGCCCCATGGATTGCTCTGCTAATTTTCTTATCTTTTCTTTCCTAATTTCCATTTCTTTGCCGCTTTTTGGAAGACGTCCACAACTTTTATCTTCCAGCTTTTCTACTGAGTTTATATTTTCTGATATCATGCTTTTTATTCCCAAAAGCTCTTTTTTGTTCTTTGAATATTCACTTATTTAAATACAGGGTCCTGTGTTTATTGTTCATAATAAGAAGCAGTTTCTTCTTTTATCACTCAGAGTGTTTTAATACTCTAGTTTTGAAATTGTCATCTTTATACCATTTGCTTCCTCCATGTTGTTTTTTGCTGTTTTAGTCTCGGTCTTAAAAAGTCACCTTTCTCTGTTCATCTTGAAGAATGAGGGTCTGAAAAAAGCTAATTTGAAGATCTGAGCACATGGATGTGTCTTGAAAAAAGCTACTTGAGAAACCATTTAAAATATAGTCACTGCTGTGATTGGGGATAGCACAGAGAGCAATGGGGGGATTTGAGCAGGAATCTGGCTTCGGGAGAGGATCAAGGGTGGCTCAGAGTAGGAAATATGCAGACAAAGTGGGTGGGAGTGGAAAGGCTCGTCCTGGCCCAGGAAACAGCGTTCATTCATCATGCATTAAGTGTATTTATGTGCTTATGCACCAATGGTACCATGGTGAATGGGACAGGTGTCGGTTACTATCGTTCCTACATTTTTACCTTTAAGAGAGAAGGACAGACAAGTAACCAAGCAAGTAAAGCAGTGCAAGACAGATACAGTTATAGGAAATGACCTTTTATCACATGCTTTGAGCGAGCAGTTTTGGAAGCAATGTCCTTCAAATACTGTCAGAGTTAAATGGCACTTCAGGTATCCTGTAGGTGAAATAGGCTTTACTCAATTAGTCCCATCCGTATCCCCTCCACACCATTATAATTTTCAAAGAAATGCCCTCATTTCAAATGCCTGCTATACACTAAGGGTTCTGTAGGCTTGCAGTTAAAAAAAAAACAACCCGACTTAAAACAGCACTTTGGGAGCACAGTCCTTTCAATGTGTTGGCGCCGCCTGTCATTTTACGAAGGACACAACGTGGAGTTAAGTTAATGCCAGCTTTGCTCCCGTTGCGGATGGCCTCTTCCCTGAGAGTCTTTCATCCTGCGGGCACCGATGCTGGGTTCAGTGTGTTAGCAGCCAAGGGCATCTCAGCGCTTCGCGTGCATGCGCGCTTGCGCGGGCGCCTCTCGTTTTCATGTGTGAAAGGAGTGGAGTGGGTGCTTCCCGCACAGCCTCCCTGCCCCGCGTGGAATCCGACCAGGAACGCCGTAGTTATCCTCAGCCCGAGAACCCACAGGGCAGTGAATTATTGCGCGGGTGGAGAATTAATGAGGTAAGAGCTGAGTAATGGTTTCTCCTGCTCCCTTTGTCAGCAGTGAGGGGAGTGCCCTTTCCACTCGCTCTGCCTGTAGCTTTTCTCTTTTGTAAAGGGGTCAAGAAGCCGCACCTGACCTGCTCACGCCCCTGCCCCTGCACAGGCTCACGGGGAGCCCCAAGTGCAGAGTCTAAAGGCCGGAGCGATTCGAGGCATTTTTCTGGTGATCACCACTGGGTGCGTTTGGAGATTTCTGCGAGGAGAACCAGGCAGCCCACGCAGGCGCAGCCCAAATCCTGAGCTGACCCGAGGCGCGGGCCCTGCGGCTGGGTCCCTGCCCCGAGGCGGCCTCCCGGTGGGGAGCTGACTGCCGACAGCCCCCTGGAGCAGCAGGGTCCCCAGCCCAGCCGTGCCAGCATCCTCGTGGAAGATGCAGCCTCTGGGGTTGGGGCCCAGGATCTCGGCTGTAGCGAGCCCGCCAAGGGATTCTGACACACCCGAAAGCTGGAGAACCACCGCCTCGGGGCAGCGCTTTGCAAAAGTGAATGTGCGGAAAACGCAGTTTCTGATTCAGCGGGGCTGGGGTGAAAGGCCAAGATTCTGCTTTCCTAACAAGCTTCCAGGTGGTGCTGATGCTGCTGGGCTCCCCTGTGAGTAGCTGGCCACCCTGTGAGTAGCTGACGACCCTGTGAGTAGCTGGCCACAGTGCAAATAGCTGGCTACCCTGAGAGTAGCTGATTACCCTGTGAGTAACTGGTCACAGTGTGAGTGCTGGCCACAGTGTAAGTAGCTGGCTACCCTGAGAGTAGCTGGTCACAGTGTGAGTGCTGGCCACCCTGTGAGTAGCTGACTACCCTGTGAGTAGCTGCACAGTGTAAGAAGCTGGCTACCCTGAGAGTAGCTGATTACCCTCTGAGTAACTGGTCACAGTGTGAGTGCTGACCACCCTGTGAGTAGCTGACTGCCCTGTGAGTAGCTGGCCACCCTGAGAGTAGCTGACTAACCTTGAGTAGCTGGCTACAGTGTAAGTAGCTGGCTACCCTGAGAGTAGCTGACTACCCTGTGAATAGCTGGCCACAGTGTAAGTAGCTGGCTACCCTCAGAGTAGCTAATTAACCTGTGAGTAGCTGGCCACAGTGTGAGTTGCTGGCCACCCTGTAAGTAGTAAGGCCAGAGCAGAAATAACTGGGAGCTAGATGTGGGTTCTAGGACCAGATCTGCCATTATCTCCACGGTGACCCATAGGCAGCTCTCTTTTCCCTCCAGCCTCCAGAATGTTCCCCAAACTCTTATAAAGGAAGGACTTGGGTCAGGCACTTCCTGCAGACTACTCCCAGGCCCGAAGTCATAACTCTGTGACTGAGTTTCATGTCATGTCATCCCTCAGATTCTCAGAGATTCCCGGGAACCAGCCGGGGCAACAGCACTCACCCCCACCGCCGTGAAGAGTTGCAGCCACAGAGATCACCAGGTGCCGGGAGGCAGAGATGGAAGCCAGAGGCCCCCAAGCCTGGGCCAGCCGGTGCCAGAACCTCAGACATCCCCTGGCTGATGCCTTGATTTTAGACATCTTGCCTCAAAACCGTGTACTCATAAATCACATTGCTAAGCCAACCCGAGTGTGGTGTCTGTGATAGCAGCTCTGGCAAACCAAGACAGATGCTCACGGCTCCTGGCACCTGTCAGCATTTGGGTTTGTTCCTCCCCCTGCTCGTGGCGTGGGCCAACTTTATTTCCAGAACTTTCCAGAGCACCAGGGGCCACTGCATCCACTCTACAGGTGTACACACTAGTTGTGCTGTTGATGTAAACTTTCCAAAGCCACAACCCTAAACCCTGCGTTTTCCTTCTTCTCTCCTGAGGAGTTCTGGCCACTGCGAGGTCTTCCCACTTCCTGGGGAGGCACTTAGAAAGCAGCACGGGTGCTGGGGCAGCGCTCTGACTGGCAGCTGCCCGCAAAAGCACACACCACACCTCGCTGGCGTGGAACTTCAGGAGCCCCTCCCTTCTTTAGTGTTACTATTTGTTTAGCCCACATGGAAGGGAGGGGGAGGCAAGTGGTGGGCAGGAGAAATTTTGCTAAAAAAAAAAAAAAGGATAACTATCAGCCTGAAGACTGATTTCACAGTATGTTGCTGAGTCACGCTTTGAGATGAACTTGGCCTGAATTTTGCTGGGCCCAAAACTATGGTTGCAGATGCGTGTTTATTCCAGAACCAGAATTTAAGATTCTTCTGACCAGACTTTTCCATCCACTTTGAATATTATCTTTATTATACAAGTCTATATTTCATGAAGAAAAATGATAAAAACCATTCAGAACCCCAACATCTAAATATACCTATTAGTAACATTTTAATATATAGCCATCCAGACATTTTTCCTTTTCATAAATTCAACGAAGATGTATGTACTCATACATAATTACATTTTCGGTATAAATGGGATCATAATGCACTTGCTTTTCTATAACTTCCTTTACAAAATTGTTACTATATCACATGCATCTTATATGAATTGCCTGTTCATATCTTTTGCTCATTTCTTTCTCAAATCTTCCTGTTATTTATTGCTACATAAGGATCTTATTAATGACTTGCCCATTAGATGTTGGACAAGTGTTCTTCTCAGTTCTGTTTCTGCTTTCTAATATGGTTAGTAGTGCTTTGCAACGTAGAAATGCTTTAAAAGCGTATGCAGATAAATCTATCAGTCTGCTCTAAGCTTTCCAAGGACTTGCTTTAGGCACAGATGTTGGGACAGGATTTAATTTCTTGGAGCCTCATATGGCAATCTTGAAAGTCAGAATTTAGAACAAAATCTTAACTGGACATGTTTTGCTCTGAATGGAAGTAACACATGTTCATCTACAGAACTGCCCTGGGTCGTTACCAGGTGTGCAGGCTTTTTAATTAGAATTGCTGGCGTCAGATATTTCTAAGGTCAAAGTTGCTCAAGTTGTTTTCCCAGGAGTTTCCTTAACCTTAGCAGAGATGGGACCTTTAGTGGGTGTCCAGATTCATGCGGTTTAATGACAGCAGTCTCACAGGACTCAAGGAAGTCCATTCTTTATTCAGAAGGTCGAGTCTGGGACTGATTTGCATTCTGAGATGTGGCCCAAGTCTTCAGCGGCATTGGGAGAATGATTGATAATTTCATAATTTGATGTAATGGTGAAATTCACTTGGTTGATTGAAAATCACTTCCTCTGTGATAGAAAAGTTGTCTTGGTATTTCATACCCTCTCTTTAATCTTTTTTTTTTAAGATTTATTTTATTTATTTCTCACCCCTGCCGCCCCCATCCCCCGTTGTCTGCTCTCTCTGTCCATTTGCTATGTGTTCTTCTGTGTCCACTTTCATTCTTGTCAGCAGCACTGGGAATCTTGCATCGTCTTGCTGTGTCAGCTGTCTGTGTGTGTGGCACCACTCCTGGACTGGCTGCACATTTTTGTGTGGGGCGGCTCTCCTTGTGGGGTGCATTCCTTGAGTGTGGAGCTTCCCTACATGGGGGGGTACCCCTGCGTGGCACGGCACTCCTTGTGCACATCAGCACTGCACGTGGGCCAGCTCCACACAGGTCAGGAGGCCCTGGGTTTGAACTCTGGCCCTCCCATGTGGTAGGCGGATGCTCTATCAGTTGAGCCATGTCTGCTTCCCCCTCCATTCACTCTTGTCGTATCCCAGTGTGGGAGGCTTGAGCCCTTGGAGTTGGCTCTGCCTTTGGCCTCCCATCCACCACCAGTGCTGTGGATTCTTCATTAGAACTTTCTTTCCCTCTTCTGCCTCTTGCCTCCTTTCCATTCCAACGGCAGCATCCTCAGGAAGTGCCTCATCATGGCACATTTGGGTTATCTTAATCATTCTCTCATTCGTTTCCTTTATCCATTCTCTCCTCCTAAAATTCTTCCAAGCACATGATTTTCCCCATTAGCTCCTCACCTTTAGCATAAAAACCATCAGGGGCTTCTCATTTCCTATGCTGGATTGCTCAGCCCCCAGGGCTCCACTGTCTGGCTCCAGTCTTCAAACTCAGCCCCCAGAAGGCCACACATGGACCATCCTCCCAGCCAGCGGGCCATGTGGGATCCACGTGTGTCTTGCTCATGCCACTTCCTCTTGGGCAACGGATCTTTCTAAGGTCCGAGTTCCCAGAGGTGTTTTCCCTGGAGTTTCCTTAGCTCTAGAAGAGATGGGACATCTTAATGGATGTCCAAGCTCTGGGATTCCTCTTCCTGGGGATCTTTAGGAAAAGTATTTCTTATTCCTCCACTGAGTGCTAGGCTACCCAGGCTTGTGCCGTTAGTTCCTATTTTATTTTCTTATCCTCCCTCTCCAGTGAAATTGCAGGCTCCCAAGGGCAGCCTGCCACTTCTTTGAATACCCAGTTCCCTTAACCTTGATCTCAGCAAGCGTCTATAAGAAGGCTCACGCAATTTCTCTAATTGATATGTTAGAGCCTTGCATGTTGGTTTCTCAAAAATGTTGAACATAGGATTACCATATGACCCAGGACTTGACCTTTTAAGTATATACCCAAAGAACTGCAAACAAGGACTCACACAAATCCCTGTACACCAGTGTTTACAGCAGAATTATTTACAACAGCCCAAAGGTGGAAACAGCCCAAATGCCCATCAATGGATAAATGAATAAACAAATTGTACTGTCCACACATAATGGAATATTATTCAGCCATGAAAGGAATGAAGCCCTGATTCATGCTATAACCTGGGCACACCTCGAAAATACTAAGCTAAGTGAAAGAAGCCAGACACAACCTGTCACCTAGTGTGTGATTCCATTTACATCACCTATCCAGTGTGGGCAGGTCCTGAGACAGAAAGCAGACTGCTGGCGGCCAGGGGCTCAGGCACGGGAGGGTGCAGAGTGACCGCTTAATGGACACAGAGTTTCTTCTGGGATGATGGAAATGTTCTGAACCTAGATAGAGGTGATGGTCGCACAACACTGTCAATGTCCTAAATGCCACTGATTTGTCGACTTGAAAATGGGTAATTTTATGTTATGTGAATTTCACCTCAATTTTAAAAAATGCAAACTCTTGCCTGTTGCAACATGAAGTTAGAAGTTGACAACAGCCTAACACGAGAGAGGCTGGAGACCTGCCATGGTCCGAGGGTCCTTAGGATTCTTCTCAGTGCCTCACGTACAAGTATCACGTGTCTGGGAGACAAGCCACGGTCTTTATTTTCTTAGCAGTTTGTTAAATGCTAACATCTAACCACATCAGCATATCTCATTTCCTTCCAGTGTGTTGTAAATGTGGAAATTCACCTCAGATGTTCAATTACAAGTCAACAATTTCTCCACCACTCTTCTTTTCAGGGATGAAGAGAAAGTAAGACCTGAGTTGGTTCCCTGCCCCTTGTGGGCCCTTGCTTCCGCCAGTTGACTAGAGACACACTCTGTCGTTCCCTGGTTTTGGTGACCAGTGGAGAATCACCCCCAATCCTCTATGTCGTGGCCCTTATTCTGATGTGCTCCCTTATCTAACCTCATCTCTCCTGCCTGCCGGCGTGGCACGGCACTCCTTGCACGCAGCAGCACTGCGAATGGGCCAGCTCATCACACGGGCCAGGAGGCCTGGGGCTTGAACCCTGGACCTCCCATGTGGTAGGCGGATGCTCTGTCAGGTGAGCCACATCTGCTTCCCAGGAAATAGCATTTTCAAAGCTTGAAATGATTAATCCAGCTACAAGGAGAGGGAGCTCCTGAGAGTCTGAGAAAACCCAGAGCAATGATGCTTTCTGCCCTCTTGAAATGCAAATTTGTAAGCCATAGACCCCTTTATCTAAAACTTGGAGTGATTTGTTTCTGGAAAACCCTGCTTCCCTCCACTTCCCTGCTTCCTTCCCCGACTGACGCAACTTTTGGTTGAGTGCAGTTTTGCATGAATCAATTGTAAAAAGTCAAAGTAAAAGATGCTGTAAATTGAGTTTAAATCTATGATCCCTTTACGTAGAAGGGGAAGGAAGTGCTAACTTGTCTGTGTGTGCCGCTCAACACTTTGACATTTTTCCTTCCAAGGTTTTTTCTTTTAAGTTCTCCAAGAAACATTTATTGAGCACCTGCTATGTGCTAGCTGCTGCAACAGATGAGAGGCGTTTCATGGCCCATGGATCGGTATCTGCGCTCAAGGAGCTTCACTGTGTTTATTGCAACCAGATGAAACCTTTTTCAGCTCTGGCAGCTGTGAAAGTTGTGGGTTCAAAGGGTTTCATTTTGCTCTTCCATGATAAAGAGCCTCGGCCTCCCTGGCTCCCTGTTTGCAGCACCACCGTTTATCTCCCTTCAGGCCTTGCAGCAGCTGACGTGTTTCCACGAAAGAATGTGGCAACGCCCACACCTGGATGTAGCCTCGATTGCTTGGCTTTTCCAGCCCCAGAATCCATGAAGGACCCAGCGTGGGGACGGGAGCTGGTCGCCGCAAGTGGGAGGTGCAGCCTCACTTTGCTAAGTCTCGGAATGTCCTGGAGGCTTCTGGGGTCCAGCACGTGTGGCCAGGAGAAGGAGGGCTCCTTGCACAGCTGCTGCAGGCAAGCCCCAGCCTTGAGAGGGAGCCCTGCTCCAGCTGGGATTGCGCTGGTGTACCCGTGGCTTTCAAGACCACTGTCTGCTTGTTTGCACAGCAGGCTGTTGCCGTGTTCGTATCAGTGCTTGGACAAATCAGCGCCACCGTCCTAAGAAGAGCCTCTCTTAGGGAGCCTGGCGGTGGAGACCAAAGAGTGAAGGCTGGGAATCCTTAGGTGTGGCTGTTAGACCCGGTCAGCTGGAGGACCTCTCTGGACCTCAGTTTCCTCCTCTGTAAAATGAGGGGCTTGCACTTTCTAAGTGGTTGTCAAAACTGGGCTCCAGGGTGCCTCGGCAGGCACTTGGGTGTGAAGAGAGGCCAGAGCAGGCTGCACTCTTCACCTCTGCCCACTCTGTTTTCATCTCTCAGTGCTGCCCTAACAAAGGACCACAACCTGGGGTCTTACAGCAACAGGCATTTGTTGTCTCCGTCTGGAGGCAGGAAGTCCAAATTCAAGGTGTCAGCAGGGCCATGCTCTCTCTGAGACTGCAAGGGAGAGTCCTTCCTGGCTTCCTGCTAGATTGTGGTGGTTTGCTGGCAAAAAGCCCCAGCAGTCCTTGGCTTGCAGCTGGAGCACTTCAGTTTGCCTCTGTCTTCACGCAGCATTCCCCCCCCACTCCTCCGCCTTGTCCGTATCCAAATTTCCCCCTCCTCATGAGGCCACCAGCCTAACTGGGTGAGGGACCCCGATCCAGTGACCACATCTTCCCTAATCACATTTGCAAAAACCCTCCCTCCAAATCAGGTCCCATTCACGGGATTGGGGTTAGGGCTTGAACGTGCGTTTTTGTGGGATACAGTTCAATCCATAACAAACTTCATTAAAAGGAAACCTGCCAGGTGGTAAGAATATGGTGTATAAGGAAAAATACATTTAATGTAACTTACAGACTACAGTTAACAGCAATTCTTGCATCGCTGTCAGTGAAGGTATCAAAGCTAAGCGTCAATAATAGGGGAGTTTGGGATATTTTCTTTTGGACTAAGGAAAATATTCAAAGATTTACTGGGGTGATGACTGCACAATTCTGTGATGAAAGTGAGAGCCACTGAGTGTGCACTTTGGATGGACTGTACAAGGCATGGGACTGTATAACGTAGTGAATCGTGTGGAGGAAGACGGACTGTGGTTAACAGAACAGATAAGAGCGTATTCTCTCATGAACTCCAACAAATGGGCAATATTAATACATGGTGCTAATAATAGGGGGTGTATGGAAAAAAGACACCAAATGTACTCGGTGGACCACAGTTAGTGGTAATAGTCTGATGATGTTCTTTCATAATGTGTAACAAATGTTCCACAACAATGCAAGGTGTGGGTGGAGGGGTGATGTAGGGGAGTTCTGCACACTATGCACAATTGTTTTGTAAGCTCACAATTTCTCTAATAAAAAGTATGTATTGGAAAAAAATATGACCTTGCCTTCCTTGTTGGCATACTGCTATTGCTCATGTAGTACGAGGACGACTGCATACTCTGGTTTGCTGGAACAGTCCCAGTTTGCCCTGTTGTCCTGGAGTAGCTATTATTAGCACCTCCTTTTACCCTGCAAAGTGTTTGGGTTTGGACAATAAATAATGTAACCACCATAGTTAGAGATGACTTAGACCAGGAGCCTGTAGGCTGAGTCTGACCTGCATGTATGTCTTTGCTCAGCTTAGTGTTATAAACAAAAGCGGAGGTGAATATTCCTAGAAAGTACATGCACCTGCCATTTTCCACAGTTCTCAATGTCCCTCAATGTCTTGTTCTCACTGCAAGTACGTTATATGACAGCCTTTGTTGTCTTTGTTTTTTTTTTTTTAAGATTTATTTATTTATTTAATTTCCCCCCCTCCCCTGGTTGTCTGTTCTTGGTGTCTATTTGTTGCGTCTTGTTTCTTTGTCTGCTTTTGTTTCTTTGTCCGCTTCTGTTGTCGTCAGCGGCACGGGAAGTGTGGGCGGCGCCATTCCTGGGCAGGCTGCACTTTCTTTCGCGCTGGGCGGCTTTCCTCACGGGCGCACTCCTTGCGGGTGGGGCTCCCCCACGCGGGGGACACCCTTGCGTGGCACGGCACTCCTTGCGCGCATCAGCACTGCGCATGGCCAGCTCCACACGGGTCGAGGAGGCCCGGGGTTTGAACCGCGGACCTCCCATATGGTAGACTGACGCCCTAACCACTGGGCCAAAGTCCGTTTCCCAGCCTTTGTTGTCTTTGGAATGTGCAACCCTTGACCTAAAGAGATAAGTGATGCACCTTTTTTCTTGACCTTGTCCTAACTGGCATATTTTTCAGCAGGGCTGGTTGGTGGAAATCACAGAAAACCTTGGGTGGCATTTGCAGGAATGACTGGTATCGGGTATGATAGAATTACCCTTTGGGATGGATTCTAAGGCCTGCTGCTGCTGACCATATTTCCTATTAATCTTTCTGTAACTACTTCAAGATCCACAAAGTACAGATATTCTCCTTCAGTGATGGGTTCAGCATGATCCTGCATTTCTGATGTGCCAGGAATACTTTCAGCTGCAAGGAAGAAAACACTTGCGTGTACAGCTGCTCCACCAGTGGAGATACTTGTCTCAGATAAGAAGTCACTGGCAGTTGTACCAAGGTTGCTTTAGTGCAGCAGTGATGGCAGCAGGCTGGGTCTTATTCTCTTATTCTCTCCTCTTGGTTACAATATGGCTGCAACAGCCTTTGGTGCTTAAACTGGTATTCTAAGCAAGAACACAGGGGCAGAGGCAAAAAGCCTATTCCTTTCATAAGGCCCTTTTTTTTTTTTTCTTTAATAGAGAAGTTGTGGGTTTACAGAACATTTATGCTTAAAATACAAGAAGGCCATTTTCCACCCTATTATTAATACCTCGCACTGGTGTGATGTCTTTGCTACAAATGATGGAAGCACAGTTTTATAATTGTACTATGAACTATCATCCATGGTTTAACTGGGGATTCACTCTGTGAAGTGCAATTCCATGGATTTGCTTTTCTTTAAAAATTTTTATTCTATTACCATATACGCAACCTAATATTTCTCCTTTTAACCATGTTCAGATATATGTTTCAGTGCTGTCAATTACATTCACAATGTTGTGGTACCATCACTACCATCCACTACCAAAACATTTCCATTGTTCAAAATACGAACTCTTAAGGGTTTTAAAAATATAGGTAGAAAGTGTTTCCCAGAGGCACACACCAGACTCACTCCATGTCTTTTTTTTTTTTAATGTTGCAGAGTGTTTATTTTCTGTTTTCTCATGAGTCACCTTTTTTTTTCTTTATTTTTTTATTTAAAAGAAGTCAGGGAATTGAACCCAGGACCACATGGGAAGCAGATGCTCACCCACGGAGCTACATCCACTTCCCAATGAAAGTTGGAGGTACCTGGGATTGAACCTGGGGTCTCACATATGGGAAGCAGGTGCTCAACCACTTGAGCTACATCTGCTCCCCTCTTTACTTTTAAAGAGGCTCTAGATTACATAAAAATTATATTGAAAATATAGGGGATTCCCATACACCCCACTTCATCTCTCTCTCACACTTTCCTCCATTAACAACATCCTTCATTAGTGTGATGCATTTGTTACAACTGATGAACACATATTGAAGCACTGCCACTAGCCATGGTCTATAGTTTACATTATGGTTTATACTTTGTACCGCACAATTTTACAGGTTTTGACAAAATGTATAAAGACCTGCATTTGTCATTACAATATCATACAAAACAATTCTAATGTCCCCAAATGCCCCAAGTTACAACTATTCTTCCCTCTCCCTCCCCTCAGAGCCTCTGGTGACCACTGCCTTTATATCAATGTTATAAGCTCTTCCGTTACTAGAATAATAATGTCTACTTTTGTCTTAGTTGCATTCCCCCTTATGTGGATTCATTCCTCAATCTTGAGGATTTGGGGATGGTGATGCCCACTCTGCTTCTGATGGAGAGGAGTCTTAGATCCTATGGGGCAGAGAGATGGAACTGTCTTGCTTACAGTTGTAGATTCCGTCTGTCTTGGGGGACGAGCATTGTCCATCATCATTCTTTTTTTAGTTGTCCTGTGTGACTCTGATGGGTTGGGGAGTAGATGTTGGCTGCAACTCTGCTGAGATTCAGGACTCAACTATCATGTGAACAAACCAAAGATCTAAGTCTCTGGGATGTATACTTAATAGGCATAGTGCTTCCCACAGTTGCAGCCTGCTGTTCCCTACTCCACCATCTTGGATCCCCCTGCCCCATGTCTTATTGCTCAGAAATGTGTGTCATGATCCCAGTTGCAGGGGAAGCTGGGTAAGTGAACATCTCTCACAGGGGAGAGTTGTCCTGATGGCTGCTCCCATCCATTGTGTGGAGGTACCTTTCTTGAGCTCACGAGCCATTTCCCCACAACCTGAGCAAAACCAGGGAAGGAGGATACAAAAGGGCATGTGACCGACCGTGAACAATGCCTGCCACTCCTGCTATGGAGACATCTTTTTCAAAAATGTCTACCTTACCTTATCCAAAGTTCCATTAATAAAATCTATTTGCACAAAAACTGTTGATTTGCACCCCAAAGTCATCACCATTTTGATGAAAATCTCTTGCTTTGTGAACATGGTGTCCATAGCAGCTTTATAAAATATAGGCAGGGATGGAGAGTCCCTTCATCTCAGTGTTTTCACCTGGACCTTGTGTAATAGGTAAGGCTCAATGAGACTAAGCAAAGTTAGAGTTAGCTGGAGTAAGTTGGTGGGACACACAGAGGAATCCACAATGAGGGCAAGTTCTGATGGGAAAGCAGGATGGGGGATACCAGGGTTGAGAGCTGACGGGTGTGTCTGGTAAGTCCCTTTCAGTTATAAGAGCTAGAAATCTAGAGCAGATTGAGCAGAAAAAACAGACAAACATGATTGTGAGTGTTTGTGCATGTGTGCTACATGAGCTGGAAAATCCAGGGAGAGCTTTGTGTATCTAGTTCCAGGATTTGAAGGAGGTAGCAAAAACCCATCTTTCCCCTTTGCCTTCCCTGTCAGGCTTTCATTCCTAGGTGCCTTGTGGTTCCCTCTGCAGCCTCGGTCTTGCATAATTACAATGTCCAGTCCAGGTAAAGAGAGAGTCTGCTTCTTCCATAGCTCTAAGTCTCCAGATGGAGGCTCGTTGGCCCTAATTGGCCTGAGCTGAACTAACCCCCATGACAAAATGGTATGAAAGGTGCCGACCAGCTCAGTCCAAGTCTGGGCTCGGCAAACTATGACTGTTTTTTGTAAATAAAGTTTTATTGGAACACAGCCATGCTCATTCAGTTTTTCATGCTACAAAGGCAGACTTATGTCATAGGACTGTGAAGCTTGAAATATTTAACTGCTTGTCCATTTATGGAAACAATGTTGCTGACCCCTGTTCACCTGGAGAACAGGGTTGAAATCAACTTCACCTGGTGCAAATGGGCAGAGAATGGTACAGGGACGGTTCCCCCAGAGGCGTAAAGGGATAAGGACGCTGTGCGCCTGTTTGACAAGTGCCACTATGGTTATGGATTCAGGTGACAGTTTAGAGGGTGAGGATACTGCATGTTTTGATTGGGGAGTTTGTTGGACCCTCTTATTTCTGAGGGAGCTGGCATAGTTTTGACATTCATTGGAAAGACTCACTCTCTGGACAGTGAGATTGCTGTGCTTTGGGGGAGGGCTGGCTCATTCTGGATGATGTACTGAATTTTAGGCACTGATTTGGGAGAAGAATTTTGACTGCCAAAAGTAGATCTAAAATGAGAAGATCATGAAGGTGGTATGGAAGACATCACCAAGAAAACACCTCCTGGATGACAGTGCAGGTAATTGGCTGATCGTGTGTGTTGCCAAACTGTTCTTAAATGGACCAGTACTTAGCCTAGCTAGGGGAAATGTCCTGGTGGCCAGACACAGGGACCACAGATGTCTGGTTCTCGTCAATATTTTAACAAAATACTTTGGGTGAAAAAGAATATGTCTGTTTATCAAACCTGGTGGGCATGGAAAATGTACTGGATAGGCACGTGAGTAAATTTCTTGACCAATAGAAATAATAAATTGAAAAGAATAAGAGGAGATTTATCAGGAATAGATATCAAGTCCCAAAGTTTAGGTAAAACAAAACAAAACAACAACAACAACAAAACAAATAAAAGTAAAACACTTAAGTGATACCTGCAGGATGCTGTCCATCTGAGAAGCATGACCATAGATTCAACAGGACTGGACAGTGTGAAACAGCTATTAAAAAGTAATGGTGGGGGGAAGCGGATTTGGCTCAACTGATAGAGTGTCCGCCTACCGCATGGGAGGTCCAGGGTTCAAACCCAGGGCCTCCTGACCTATGTGGAGCTGGCCCATGTGCAGTCCTGATGTGCGCAAGGAGTGCCCTTCCACACAGGGATGTGTCCGTGTAGGGGAGCCCCACACGCAAGAAGTGCACCCCATAAGGAGAGCCACACCATGTGAAAAAGTGCAGCCTGCCCGGGAGTGGTGCCGCATGCCTGGAGAACTGACACAGTAAGGTGATGCAACAAAAAGAGACACAGATTCTTACTGCCACTGACAAGATACAAGTGGACACAGAAGAACACACAGCGAATGGACACAGACAGCAGGCAACTGGGGAAGAAGGGGGAAGGGGAGAGAAATAAATAAACAAATAAATATTAAAAAAAAGTAATGGTGGGGAGTGGATGTAGTTCAAGTGGTTGAGCACCTGCTTCCCATGTATGAGGTTCCAGATTTGATCCCTCGTACCTCCTAAAGACAAACAAAACAAAACAAAGCAAAGCAAACAAATGAAAAAAACACTCTCATTGGAAAGCAGATATAGCGCAGTGTTTGAGTACCTACTTCCCTTGTACAAGGTCCTGGGTTCAATCCTGGTACCTCCTAAAATAATAATAATAATAATAATAATAATAATAATAATAATAATAATGGCAGAGAAAGGATGGTCTTTCAAAAAATGGTTCAGGGTCAACCTAAACCCATGACCTGGTTATGTCTCATCATCTAATTCTTCTTCTTCTTCTTCTTTTTAAAAATAAGTAAACTTATTTCAAAATAAAATAAAAGACAAAAGGCAGCTTAACAAAGTATGGAAACATTACTTTATAAGAAGTTCTGTCTGGGCACATTTATCTCATTTAATCCTAAAAACAAACTCCGTTGTTTCTCCAGTGTTCAGAAAGATACATAAATGAGCACAGATCGGTTAAATGACATGATCAAGGTTTCCTTGTTAATGAAGAAAATAAAGGGAACAATGCTTACTCATATTCATATGAGTTTCATATTCATATTCATATTATTCATATTAGTTTCATATTCATAAAACTAAACCCCATATTCTTTCTTTTTGACCTTTAGCATTGATATAGTACCTTCTTTGCCTTTGTTCCAAAAATATTACAATATTACTGTTAACTATAGTCTATAAGTTACATTAGCTGTATTTTTCCCATATATCACCACATTCTTAACACCTTGGAGTAGGAGATTCTTGTATTTATATTATTAACCTCAATTCTCATCTACCACCAAAATCACCGTGATACAGTCTCAAGATTACCCTCCAGCTGTCTTTCCATTAACAGTAACCTCCCTAGATGACCTGCTCAGCCACAATCACATTTATAAATCAGCAGTGTTCGTTCCACTCATTACAGTGTGTTACCATCAACCCCATCCATTACCACATATTTACCATTGACCTTATTAAACAGTCTGCATACATTCAGCATCCGCCCTCTCAACCCACATTCTGTCTCCTACTAACGTATACTCTATAGTTTAAGCCCATAAGTTTACTCATTGTATTTAGTTCATATCAGTGAGCCCAGACGAAATTCCTACAAAGCAGAAGTTGCAAACTTGTGGTCCATGGATCGATTCCTCTAGAAGGTGCATTTGTTTGGCTTCGTGGTGACCGAATCAGTGCTTTCCTTTTTAAAAAATTAGTTGGCATTTAATTTCACATAAAATTTTAGATTTTCATCTCCTCTTGAAATATTGGAAGAGCTGGCCAATGCTGGGTCCTCCCTTCAAAACAACCACATGTGCCTGGAGCTGAGTTGTAGCTGCTTGCTTCCTTTATGGGTTTCATGCAGTTTATTGTACTCCCCAACACTCCCTACTGTTTTGTTGTGTTTTATTCACATGCATATATTTTTATTGGATTTTGCCGTATCCAAATCCGTGCTTGGGCTGCTTCACTCACTGATGTGTCCTGCCTGTCCCGCAGGCATTTGGCCTTCCACCTCTGATTTGGAGTTGCCTGGAGGCTTCTGGAATCTCTCTTTTACTCTCAACCTTTGTAAATTGGATCTCTGGTTTGTGTTGTGCTATTTTCTTTTCTCCTCTCTTCCAACACCACAATCTCAGCTGCTTTCCATTCCAGCTAATTTGCACATACATCAAGTTGATATTCCTAAAATACATTTATTCGCCAGCATAGGTAGTAATAGCATGAACATTGGATCAACAGGGGCTATCAATTTGTTGGGATGGAGATTGGAAGGGTTGGTGCTTAAAGCAATCGGTGAAGGCACAATACTTTCTCTGTGCTCCACAAAATCCTTCCTCGGTCTCCCATTACCGATCTATTCATTAACTTAACAAGTGTTGGTTGAATGGCAGGCATGGTTTCAGGCAAAGGGATGCAGCAGGGAGCCCTTCAAAGACCTCGTCCTCTCGGAAATATGGTCTAGTGGGGGCAGACAGAAAATGCATACATGTCCATACATGCACACGTGCGTGTATACACACATAAGGCATGTGGTGAAAAATTGCAACTTAGAAAAAAATAAGGAGCGTAAGGGACTAGAGAATGATGCAGAGTGAAAGAGTAGGGAGGGTGGGTCTGAAGAAGTGATAATTGACCTGAATGAGGTAAGCTATGTGGCTATTTGGGGAGGAAAGTGTCCAGGCAGCGAGGAGAGTGAGTGCAAAGGTCCCGGGGCAGGAACAAACCTGGCTTGTTGGCAGAATGGTAGGAAGGCCAGTAGCTGGAGCAGGGAGCAATAGGGAGAGCGGGAAATGAGGTCTTAGAGGTGAGGGCGATTGGGGAAGGGCAGAGTGGGGAGAGCAGAGTCTAACCGTGTGCAGGGTTGTTACGCCAGAATAGGGGCTTTGGAAATGCTAAGTGTGGCGGGGTCTACCGGATGGATTTGAGTTGGCAAATGACATTCAATTTTCTCTTCCTTGTACTTTGCCCTTTCCTCTTCTTCTTCTACCCAGTCTGTGACTCAGACCTGCCAGGAATTATCTTGCTCCCCTGATGCTCTTGAGGCCCAAGAGGCTGTTGACCTCTCGAGGTGCTTTTATTTTTGAAAATGCCAATTTAAATGTCCATCTCAGAAGCTTTGGCGGAAAATAGGTCATTTGTTCAAAATAATAATTGTGGATGTTTTCTAAATAATTAGATGGTTTTGATTTTGTTTTTGGTCATTCGTGTTCTTTGTTCACTGTTCAAGGAACCGGTTAAGTGTCCTTTCGGACATGTGGTGGTTTAGACGGCAGTATTTTTTGGTGAGAAAGCAGGAAACTGGAAGGAGAGTTACTATGGAAAGGAGAAATCCTGAGTGTACAATGTTCCAGCTTCCTAGAGCCTGGTCATTCTGTTGCTTGTCATTTGGATTTAGATACCATGAGTTTCCTGCCTCTTCCTTGCCTTCAAACACATTTTGATGGGAAACTGGAAACAATTTTGAACTGGAAATCAGAAGTTCACTTCTAAAGAAATTTTGTTCGTGGAACGTTAACTGAAGAAACTCCATTAGGATCCATGGGTCCAGCGGATAGTTAAATAGGGTGGTGAATGAAGCTGCTGAGAGGGGGGGAAATGAGTTGCAATAAGCCTGGGAGAAAAGGACCACAATTTCAGAGCAAGAAGCACTACTGAGCGAAGGTTAATTTTAACAGTAACAGAGTCTTTAACCTAGTTAAGGAAATGAAACTGTAGCTAGGTTAATGAGAAATCAGAACGTTACCCTGCATATGTTGAGGAACCTTGTTGAAAGAGGGCTGTGAGAAAAATGACCTCACTATTCGCTGCATAGTTGGCTCTGAGCCACGTGTCCCCGTGCAGAGGACACTGAGCTCCTGAGCTGAGAAATCGAGCGCAGGCTGAAGGCAACCGAGAGGTCCTGAGATCAGGAACCCTCTGGATTTTGTCAGTGTGGGAAGGGCGGCCCAGGCAGGCAGGGGCTCCCACCCAGTGTCTGAGGGATTCTGACCGACCCGACATGATTCTAAACAGAAACCCATCTTCAAGGAATAGACTGAAAGCAAGTGCACCCACAGTGATTAGATAATGGTTCGGTTACGTTGTGATTGTGGGGATTTCCTCCTTGTTTTTTTCATCTCTTCACCAAGTATTTATAGAGTCTCTACGATAGGACATGCACTAAGCTGGAACATGTAAACAAATAATTAAAATAATTGGAGACAAGTGTGATAACAGACTTCTGAAGGAAATGCCTTGGGGATATTCTACCACTTATCTTTTATTTGCCACTTATTTATGCTTAGTTTCTTGTGACTGTGTCCACAAAGGTCCTCTTTTCATAGACCAAGAAATCTCTTTTCCTGTTAGGTTCTTTTTGGGCATCTGTTTCAAATAAAATGGATGGGTTTAGCCTGCTTAATGAAAGTTGCCTAGAAGACCAGCACCTGCTGTAATCTGGAGCACGAGGCATGGGAAAGGGGTATGATTTTTTGGGGGCAGAAATATCCAGTTTTAAAGAGGCATTACCTCAATCCCTTTACTGCAATGAAACAGATGACATTGAAGATCATGTGTGTGGTGTAAGTCCTTATACCCAGTTCCAATAAAACCTTTGGATTTCAATGGAGAGGATGACTTTGAAAATTCACAGAACTGGCTAGCCTGAGGAATTCCTTAGTTCACTTTTTACTTTCGCTTATGTCCTTTGTTAATAAAGATTGTGTATCTTTTTCTTTTTCCATTTTCTTTTTGTTTTTCCCTACCCAAATCATTAGTTTATAAAATGCAGCTCAGAAATTAATATTTGTCATCATCTTTTATATGATTTCAGATAATTCTAGACAAATACATTGGGAAAGAAGTTAAGTGGCAGTATATATTAGAAGAAATACATGAACACTTTCTCTTTCCAGAAGATCCATGCAAGATTTAAGCAATTAAATGAAACATCATATCAGCATACTGTGACGCTGATATAAAATAAGGGTCTATTTTATCAATGTTCTCCCAGCTATTCTTGTACATTTTTTCTTCCTCAGGAACTTTAGAATGAGCTAAAATTCCACAGTGATTTATATAAGACATATGAATTTATGTGTTAACTTCAGGGAACATTAAATCTTTATAACATTACATTCTTTTATCCAAAAAGTAGATTATCTCTATTTATTCAAATATTCTTTTAGGTTCTTTGATAATATTTTATAGTTTTATGTATATTGGTCTTATGCATTACTTTTAAGTGTTTTATGTTTCCTATTGCTATTTATACATGGAATTTTTCCCCCTAAAACATTTTCTAGCAAATTAATGCTGGTGTAGAGAAGAAGTGTTGTTGCCTACTGATACAGTGTCCATCTACTTTGCTTATTGTCACTTTCATAGTTCTAATAGTTTTGGTTGGTTCTCCTACATTTACTAGGTAGATAATATTGTCATCTGAAACTGTGGAGAGGGACTTTCCTTCTCTTCCCCAACATGTCACCTCTGTTTTTCCTCCTCTCGATGCAGGGACGTGGGCCTTTAGTGGGGTCTTGGGTGGTGGGGGGAGCCAGCATCCTTATTTTGTTTCTGATTTTAATGGGAACTTAATATGATATGTGTTGCAATTTTCTGATGGTTACTCCTTTATAGATAAGAAGATTTCTTCTAGTCTTAGCTTACTGAGGATGTTTTTTAAAAAGTTTTTGGTAACAAATTTTTGAGATATAATTCATATACCATGAAAGTCATGCATTTCAAGTGTACAATTTATGGTTTTTAGTGTATGCATAGAGATGAGCAGCAATCACCACAGTTTTAGAACGTTTTCAAAATGCAGAAAGAACCCTGAAGCCCTTAGCCATCCCCCACCCCCAAGAACGAGAGTCCCCCCCACTGCCCCCCAGCCCTCAGACACTGCTAATCTGCTTTCTGTCTCTATGCATTTGCCTATTCTGAACATTTCATATAAATGGAATCCTACAATATGTGACCTTTTGTGTCTCACTTCTTTCACGTAGCAATTTTGAAGGGTTCATCCATGTTGTGGCATGTATCACAATTTCATTCTTCTTTATGGCTGAATAATATTTCATCGTCTGGATATACCACAATTTGTTTATCCATTCATAAGTTGAGGGCATTTGGGTTGCTTCTACCTTTTGGCTACTGCAAGCAATGCATCTATGAACATTTGTGTGTGGGCATGTTTCATTTTTCTTGGGTGTGTATCTAAGAGTGGTATTGCTGGGTCGAATGTTTGATTATTTTAGGAATTGGCAGGCTGCTTTTCCAAGTGACAGTATCATTGTGCATTCCTACTAGCACTGCATGAAGGTTACTATTTCTCCACATCTTCATCAACACTTGTTAATACCTGATTTTTTATTATAGCCCTCCTATTAAGTGTGACGTGATACCTCATTTTGGCTTGGATTTGCGTTTTCTTGATGATTAATGATGTTGAGCATATTTTCATGTACTTATTGGCTATTTGTATATCTCATTCGGAGAAATGTCTATTCAGATACTTTGTCCATTTTTAATTAGGTTACCTTTTTATTATTGAGTTGTAAGAATTCTTTTTATATTATAGTTATAAGTCCTTTATCAGATATATAATTTGCAAATATTTTTCTCCCATTCTGTGGGTTGTCTTTTCACTTTTTTCTAGTGTCCTATGAAGCACAAAAATTTTAAATTTTGATGACGTTTAATTTATTTATTCTTTTTTTTTCCCTTTTGCTTTTTGTGTCATCTCTAAGAAATCATTACCAAGTTCAAGGTCATGATTTACTCCTATCTTTTCTTCTGAGAGTTTTATCATTTTGGCTCTTATATTCTTATATTTAGGTCTTTGATCTATTTTGAGTTAATTTTTGTACATGTTATGAGAAAGGGGTCCAAATTCATTATTTTGCCTGTAAAAAACCCAATTGCCTCAGCACCATTTGTTGAAAAGAATATTCTAATCCAATGCTTGTTCTTGGTATGTTGTTGAAAATCAAACTGGGTTCACTTCTGGACTTCCAATTCTATTCCACAGGCCCAACCTTATGACAGTACTGCACTACCTTAGTAACTTGCCTTGCAGGCAGTGTTGAAATTGAGAAGAGGGAGTCTTCCAACTTTGTTTCTCTTTTTGAAGATTTTTCCCCCCCCTGGTCTGGGGCCCTTGAGTTTCTAGATGAATTTTAGTATCAGTTTGTCAATTTCTACAAATAGAAGACAACTGAGATTCTGTAGGGTTTTTTCTCTTTGAATCTGTAAATAATTTGGGGGAATATGGCCAACTCAACATTGTTAAGTCTTCTAATCCATGGACACAGGATGTCTTTCCATTTATTTTTGGTTTATTAAATGTCTTTAAGCAGTGTTTTGTAATTTTCAGAGCATAAATTTTACACTCTTGTTCAATTTACTCCTAAGTATTTTATTCTTTTTGATGCTATTAAATACCATCAGGGAAACGGACTTGGCCCAGTGGTTGGGGCGTCCGTCTACCACATGGGAGGTCCGCGGTTCAAGCCCCGGGCCTCCTTGACCCGTGTGGAGCTGGCCCATGCGCAGTGCGGGTGCGCGCAAGGAGTGCCGCCCCACGCAGGGGTGTCCCCCGCGTAGGGGAGCCCCACGCCCAAAGAGTGCGCCCGTAAGGAGAGCCGCCCGGGGCGAAAGAAAGTGCAGCCGGCCCAGGAATGGCGCCGCCCACACTTCCTGTGCCGCTGACAACAACAGAAGCGGACAAAGAAACAAGACGCAGCAAATAGACACCAAGAACAGACAACCAGGGGAGGGGGGGAAATTAAATAAATTAAATAAATTAAATAAATAAATCTTTAAAAATAAATAAATAAATAGCATCAAATAGGTTTGTTTCCTTAATCATTTTTGAATTGTTCATTGCAACTGTATAGAAACATAGCAGATTTTTATATATTGATATTATATTCTGCAATCTTGCTGAACTCTTTTATTAATTTTAATAGTTTTTTAGTGGATTCCTTAGGATTTTCTGTATATAAGATCATGCCATCTACAAATAGAAACTTAGTACAGAGCTGGAAGGAGGAAAGAGAAGTTGACCTCGTTGTCCCAAAAGTAGCCAAGAAAGCAAGCATCCCATTAAATAATTCAGGTTCTTCTTCTGCTTCTTGTGACTTTTGGCTTTGGTCCAGTTGTCCCTCAGAACTGCTTTTCCCTTGAAGAAGTCTTCTGCTCATTTTCTGAGAAATGCTTTCCTCTTTTGGTTGTTGCCTTTTGCTTGAATATGTTTGATCTGATTCTCTCTGCTTTGCGTATTTAAAGAGTTCCTAAAACTTTCTGGTCCACTGATCCACTGATGGCAACCTTTTCCAACACTGTTAACATCTTTTTCTCCCTCCTTATCTACTTTTCCTCCTTCTTCTCCTCTTTCTCTTGTTCTTCCTTTGAGAGGACTTTGGATATCAGGGATGATATTTTATGCTTTGCCACCATTTAAGAACCATTGGCTTTTGGAAAATTGAGTTTTTAATCATAGCTCTCTAGAAAATCTTCATATCACTTTACTTTTCAGCAGTATTTGAAAGAAAGTGGGCTTTACACATCTCTTTTCTTACTTTGAACTACCACAATTCTTCCATTATCTTAGTTGAAGGGTATAATTGAGAACTATCTCCCATGATTTCAATTTTTTTGTGTTAGGGTCTTCCTGCAAAGGTACTCTAAAACATGTATAATATTTACTATCATCATAATAATAACAATGCTCTAACTATAATGCCAGGTTAAACCAAATTCTCCACACTTTATTATTTAATTAATAGCATTGAAGACTGGGAATTTGAAGTTTGCCTTAGTGAGCAACCGTCTCTGTAATATCTTTCATATGAAGCTTAAAAAAAAACACCTCAGTTCTGTAGGGTGAAATAAGGAAGCAGCAGTAGCAGGCAAGAGGTCATGTAAACCACCACCTCAACCCTGCTTTCTTCAAGGTAAAGTCTAAGGTTGTGGAGCAATAGAGGGGGCTTTGAATCCTTAAAGAAGTCCATTGTTCTGAAATTAACTTTTCTCTGCAATCTTGCGTGGAAGGTACAAAATACTAGTGGACTCAGAAAATTGGTATTTTCCCATTGTATATGCTCATCCTATGTATCACACATTGAACTTTTCATGATCCTCTAAATGAACTTCATTGTTCTAGGTCTTTGCTCAGGTGAGAATGCTTTCCCCAGCCTTCTCCACTAAGTAGGACTCATTTTTTAGTACCTGTCTCATAGTTCCTTGTTCTCTAAATCCTGCTGATTTTTCCCCAAGGGAGAGGAAGTCTGCCCTTCTCAGTCTTCATAGCATGTGTATGTCCTGTGTTGGACAGGTGATGTGTGACAGAGCTTCTTAGATGTGTTGTGAACATTTTATCATCTCCTTGTTGCTCCCAGTAGAGTGGGATTCATGGGATTATGATTTATTCATCCTTCCTTGGCACTTAGAAAAATGAGAACATTCTCTTAGTTCTCTGAAGAAAATTTATTACAAGCTTCCAGTTTTCATATTTCATAGTACTTAATAGAGAAAGGCATGTCCAACTGTACCTTGAGATTACTGCATATTTCAAACCATCTTTTTAATGTTTCAGGGTTGATGAAACCCAGAGTCCTTAGTTCCTACCGCATGGCTTGCCTTGGGGAAAACTGTACATATTTGAATTATTGTAACATTATAAACAAAACTATCAAAACCACCATTTTAAAAGTAACTTTTTTTCCCCATTAAAAATTGTGTTCAATAAATACATTTTAGAAAATAGGAAAAGCGAAAAAAAAAGTTTAAAATGTCAACTTTGACCAACACTTTCTGATGTTACAATGTGGTTGATGAGGGTAAGTTGTGCAATTTCTCTTTTTATGACCAGTTTGTAGTTCAATGTTTGCTAATGCTTCATGGAGGCTATAAAGGGGTAAATTCTTGGTTTTGAAGCAACCATATAATATGGTATTAGGCAGGTTAAGCAGAGTTTATATTTTTGCTGTTCAGTATAGATATTACTGAATATGCATGTTTCACACACACACACACACACGTTTATATGCCAAACAAGTCTGTTGAGAATTGATAGAGGTATTTTTTTTTTTTGATAGAGGTATTTTTAACCGCTTTTCTGCTCTGATATTTTTGTCAATTTCTCCTTCTAATTCTAATAGTTTGTATTTTCTACTTTTTGTTTCATGACCATAAGCATTATTGTTATTCATTTCTTCATCAATATGAATGGACACTTTTCATATTGGTAATACTTTTGGCTTGTATTCTGCAATGTAAGATGTTAACAGCTATACCCATTTACTTATTTATTTTGGTGCTTGAATGTGCTTCAAATGATTTTGCCCCCTTCAGGGAGTTTTTTGGACACTTTGCTAAAAGCGTGTTCTTGTAAACAGCATATGGTTGGGTTTTATTTTGTTTCGCTTACTCTGTGAGTTTTGTCTTTCAGTGTGTGGGCGGGGTGGATTTAATCCATTAATTCATTTACCTTTATTGCTATAATTGCTGTTTGCTTTTATTTCTATGACTTTGGTCTAGGCTTTCTATTTTTCTTTTTTAATGCTTTCTAATTGTGCTCTTTGTTTTCTGTGGTTTTTTTTTTGTTGTTGTTGTTGTTCACTAGGTTTTTCTTTAGTATGCATCTAAAATAGTCTGGAAGGCATAAATTCCATGTTTACTTAATATAATGTTACCATTAAATTTTAAAAGATATTCTTTAATTTCTCAAATAGAGTCAAAAGTGAAATATTGTATTTGAATTCCCCTTACTATGAACTCAATTGAGAACAGGGGTTAACCCTGAAAGAGAGAGAAGGTGATTTTTAAGAAGATCTCAAATATATTTAGCAAATATGACCAAAAGTTAGAATTGTTGGATTTGGATGGTGAATATTTTGGTGTTTGTTCTACTTTTTTTTTACATTTCTTTGTATGAATTCTTTTTTCATAATAATAATAAGGAATACTAAAAATATTTTATGTTTGCATTTAGAGCTATAACTGTATTTTAATGAATTCCTGCACTTTTTGCTAGCCATTTAAAAATATTATGATTTCCCCAATCCTGAGTTCTTAATTTTGTCTTATTTCTCAGTAAATTTAAAGTGGATCTTCAAATAACTTTTTTCATGATGGGCACTAAATGTTACCAAAAAATTTAAAGCATCGTTGGACTTTAGAAAATCACAGGAAAAAATTCAATTCAATTTTCATTTAGAGAATAAAGTAAAACATTGGATTTTCCTGTGTCAGGGCAGGGAGCAGGGATTGGTTTCTTTTTGAGAGTATAGAGGCATTGATGTTTTCTTGTTTGAGACATACACATTGCAGACAATTTTCAGCCCAATGCTTTGTGCTTCTAGGTACAACAGGATTTGGAAACTCTTGGCCATGAGATGGTTATTCTCATCAGCATTAAGGTACTGATGATGGAGGACTTCCCTTCAGGAGAAAAACCTTATCTGATGTTCAAGGGGTATTTCATGAATTGGAAATACCAGTCCACACGATGTGGGGATGGAGTAGATGCTGCGGAATTTCTAGATCTTGAACTTATTAAGTGTTCGTTTCACCTTGTGGAGTAATCAGAGTGCTAACACTAAAGCATTTGCCAAAGAAGAACTAGAGGGAATTTCAAGATTCCTTCCTATTTGTTTCCTAGTGATCCCACATGCTCTTAAATTATTCTCTTCCTATACCTTGATCCTTTTCTGGTGTGTTGCCATTTGTTAAAAAACAAACATGTCAGAACCGTCTTCTGTCCCCAGTGAATGAAGGGTTGGTATTTCAGCTCTGGGAATATTCTTGGGTAATGCAGGGACCTCACTTAAGCTGAGATCTCTCCAAGCTCTCCAGTTTTCTGGGGTTGCTTTTTCCTTTAACTTCTAAATACCAAGAGACTGTCCTTCCTGACAGGCAGTATAAAGCTCAGTCTAGCTAGTTTTGGGGTTTTCTAATTAGCTTGGGGTTTGAGGAAAGTGTAACCTTTCCACGAAACCACTCTGACTGACCCTTTTACTTCTCACCTCAGCCATATGCCCTTCTCAGATCAATCTGTCATACTATGACTGGCTTCTTTTGGCTGGTTTTCCTACCCCTTCCATCGACATGACCCCTACCCCTAATTCCTCAAGGCATAGCTAAAGTGCCAGAGATTGCTAGTTGTTCCCAATTGCTTCCTGTTTTACTTTAATAATAAAATCACTAGTTTTAGCCTGGTACAAGGTTGGGAGTTAAACTACATTTCCCAGACCTTCTTGCCACTAAATTCTGACCAGGGGAATTGTCATGGTTAAGTCCATGGGTAGGTTATGGTGTCCAATTGTTTGGTCAAGAAAGCACTGGCCTGATGGTTACTGCCATTTCATGGGTATTTCATGGGTATAAGTCCTTAGTTGATGGCATCTATGGCTGCTTATTTCTACAATCAACAAAGGAGATGGCCTTCAACAATGACAGGAAGTCTTATCAATCTGTGGAAAATCTTAAAGGGAGACCTCATGTTTTCAGCAGTCAGAAAGAAGAATTTATGGGAAATGGACTTGGTCCAGTGGTTAGGGCATCCATCTACCACATGGGAGGTCTGCGGTTCAAACCCTGGACCTCCTTGACTCGTGTGCAGCTGGCCCATGCGCAGTGCTGATGCGCGTAAGGAGTGCCATGCCTCGCAGGGGTGTCCTCTGCATAGGGGAGCCCCACACGCAAGGAGTGCGCCCCGTAAGGAGAGCCGCCTAGCGTGAAAGAAAGCACAGCCTGCCCAGTTATGGTGCCGCACACATGGAGAGTTGACACAACAAGATGACGCAACAAAAAGAAACATAGATTCCTGTGCTGCTGACAACAACAGAAGCGGACAAAGAAGAAGATGCAGCAAATAGACACAGAAAACAGACAACCAGGGCAGGGCGGGGCAGGGGCGGAGGGGAGAGAAATAAATAAAGAAATAAATCTTTGAAAAAAAGAAAAAGAAAGAAAGAAGAATTTCTGTCTCCACTTTGGCCAGCCAGCTTCTCTGGGGGATTCTTTAGAATCTCCACTGAAGTTCCCAACTTGTGGCTGTCCTGTGGAATTTGGATTTACCAATCCCCAAGGCTACGTGACCCAATTCCTATAAAAAATCTCCTGGTATTTCTTCTTCCTTATCTGCCTGCTGGTATGTGGATGATTTTGCTTGTACTGGAACAGCCACCTTGGAAGACAAGACGGAAGCTGTGGATGAGGGAAAGAAGAGTAAAAAGACAGAGGGACCTCAAGTTCCACAAATTGTGGGGTTGCCATACCAGTGTTGGACTGCTTACATTTGAATGGAATTTAGAGAGAAATGAACTTCTGTTGGGTGTAGGCCACTTCTCTTTTGGCCTTTATTACAAAAGAAGAACTAGTGTGCTAACTCATACATTTTGGGAAAACAGAAGTCAATAATAGAAGGAAATTTAAAGCTGGTTAGTAGGTATTTGATAAGTCAGAAAAGCAAGGGAAACTGGACTCCTGACTGAAAATTGTGAAAATTGAAAAGTGTCAGAGTGAGGCATCATGAATTATGGATCGTTTAACCTCTTTCTGATTATTATCAAAAGGAAGAGCTTCTTGATATCTTTCTATACGTTTTCCCTCATTAGGGTCACATACAAACTATAAATATGGTAATGAGATTGGTTATTTTTAAGCAAGCATTATAGAATTTAAACCATCAAATTTCTACAATATTGGCATTATTAAAAAGAAAAGTTTTGGAACTGCCTTAAGACCATATGTATAAGCCATAAAATAAAACCTGCCTCCCTAATTAAAAGTCACACCTCATTCTGACATATGTTGATATCACCCAACTTGATTGCCCTCCTAAATGATCAGGTTTAGCTCAGAATGACCTTTGCTTATTTCTAAAAATGAAATCTACCCTCCAAGGATACAGCCATGAGGATATTTGAATGACTGAGCCCCAAGCCCTGAAAATAATGTCAAGGGGAATTTCAGAAACATGTTGTAAAATGGCAAGCTCTCTAAAGGAAGTGGCCCTCTTCCCAAGGCAAGACAGAAGGGGTCCTTGTGGGTTTTAATTAATCACAAACTTGGTAAGTTTTGATATGTTTGCTAATAACCAATCACACTGCCATACCAACTAGATCTCATTTTAAATGTGTATGTTGGTTCCCATCCTGATATTGGTGTTAAAACTCTGTGCAATACAAATGAGCTTAGTTCTGGTTGCATTTGGAATTCAGGTTTCAGCAGGTGGTCAGCGGGCACAGACATTTCGCAACAAACCTGAATAGGTCTGTAACTCTGCCTTAGAAAACAGCTTGCCTATAAATACTTCACTCGGAGTCAGACAAAAGCTGAATGGATGTGGGGCCGCTTTGGACACAAAGCAGATAAATTCCTGCTTAACATGTACCTGATGCTTTAGGATTTCTGCCCAGGTTCAGATTTCCTGGATCAAATATTCCCAAGACCTGCGAGCTTGTGTGGTTTCAGAGACGCAAGCTAAGCTTGGTGTATATTACAGCGAAGCCACCCCATCCGGGTGTGACGACTCTGAAGGTAAGTGTTAATCCCAATCTGATTTCATGTGTGTGCAACAGCTGTTGGGAACATTAGGGCTACCATCTGTGTCCAATGGAGCGATTTCCTACCACTCAGCCTCATATGGCCTGAAAGTTAATTTAGTGCATATTGGGAAATTCCTGAAACAACATGAGACTTAACACCATTTTTTCCCATCAAATCCTTGGAGTTTTGTTGATGTTTAGAGAGCCCAAGGAGGTGCGAAACTGCAGAGCTGGGCAACAGAATGGTTCAATCATAAAACCTAGGAGCCTTATTGGAGGTCCTTTCTCCAAGGTAAATTTCATGTGGTTTCCCAGCAATAAATCCAATGCTATACTTGGAGTAAAACTGTCTTTGAACATGGTGGCCCAGATCCTGTATTCTCTTTCAAGGTCATTTCCTGTACCAACTTGATAATGCTGGAGAACATATACTCAAACTATGTACTTGCAAATGAAAATCTCAATGACTTGAATTCACAGTCATTTGACTTACTTTTGGAAAGTTAAACTATAAGATTCTCAGAGATCTCTTAGTATTCTCTGGCCTCTCCAAGGGCAGGGCCCATCTCTCCACCACTGTTTTCTTGGTGTTCCTCAGAATCTGCTTAGGTTGATTTATATCCAAATGTGAGTGAAGGAGAGTTGATCAAAGCTTTAAGCTACACCAGAGATAAGGATTTGCATTTTTTAAGGTAATGTTTGTTACTTAATCTGAGTTTAGCAAAACTGACTTGATTGTATCCTTCAAGTAGCTGCTAAAATTTGTATTTGGGGAGGTTTTTTCACATATGACCAGTATCCACTTGCTTCTGATTACATTTATTTATTTACTTGTCTGTTTTAATTTTATTATTTAAAAGTTAAAAGAGCACACAAAACGTTATATTAAAAAACATAAGAGGTTCACATATACCCCACTCCCCACCCCCATCATTTTTTTAAATTGTACTTTTTTGAAGATACCCAGACCACAAAAAATGTTACATTAAAAAGTATAAGAGGTTCCCCTACTCCCCCCACCCCCCACCCCAATCCTCCCACATCAACAACCTCTTTCATCATTGTGGCACATTTATTGCATTTGGTGAATACATTTTGGAGCACTGCTACACCGCATGGATAATAGTTTACACTGTATTTTACACTCTACCCCAGTCCATTCAGTGGGTTATGGCAGGGTATAGAATGTCCTACATCTGTCCCTGCAATATCATTCAGGACAATGCCAAGTCCCCAAAATGCCCCCACATCACATCTCTTCTTCCCTCTCCCTGCCCTCAGCAACTACCATGGCCACTATTTCCACATCAATGCTACAATTTCTTCCATTACTCTTCACAACAGTTCTGTAGTAGAATATCAGTAAGTCCACTCGAATCCATATTTTATTCCTCCATCCTGTGGACCCTGGGATGGTGACATCCACTCCACCTCTATATCGAGAGGAGGCTGAGATCCCACATGGATGAGGGATGTGATTCTCCTGCTTGCAGTTGTAGGCACTCTCAGTTCTCTGGTGTGGTGATTGACCATCTTCATCTCCCTGTTAGCTGACCTGGGTAAGTCCAATGAACTAGAGAGAAGGAGTTGCAACTCTGCTGAGGCTCAGCGTCCAGCTGACACAGACAGTTCAGAGATTCAAATCTCCTGAGTATACACCAACCCTAGCGCCAACCACAGGTTCAGTAAAATTGACAGAAGAGGCATGCATAGAAAGATCACATCTCTGGTTACATTTAGGCTTTCTTCTTTGATCCAGTTAATAGCTATGTGTGTTTGAGATAAAACTGCTGTTTGAGACATGACTTGTTTAAGATACAACTGCTAATTTGTGTGTGGTTTAGTACACATGAAATCTTGAAGGACTGTAATAATTCAAATGTTTCTTGATCATCTACTATACTATGTACCAGTTAGGTCTGTGTCTGTACATGTGGGTTCTTTGTGCAGCTTTTTCACGGGTCTACAGGTTATTGAATATCTACTAAGTGATTTTTAGTGATAGAAAATCACTGGCCTTTGCCAAGTCATTTTTTGCTCTGTCCTTATTTCTCATTTCCATGAGTACCACTCCATCAGACCCTCATGTCATTATAAATGCACTTTCATTGTAGCTTTCTGATTGGTTTCCCAACTTCCATGTCAGGTAGTTCTGAATCAAGTTCACTTTGTTAGTGCTTTCCCTTGAAAGATATTTCCCCAAAGTTATGGTTTACACATGGATCTACATAAGCCTTTCAAAACAGCAAATGCAACAAGTAAGGATCATGTCTTGTTCACTTCTGCATTCTCAGGGTCAAACATAGTAACAAGCACAGATAGGCAGTGAACCTTAAATGCTAATAAATTAATTTTATCCTCACTTCAATATTCATAAGCAAAGGGCATCCACAGATGGGAAAACTCACCTGTATGAAAACCCAGGAGCTCTGGTTGACCAAGATGGTCTTATAAGATGCTCTAGGGTGCTGATCCCCCACAAAATCTTTGAACCACTAGCAAAAGCTGGCAAGAGTTATCTTCTTCAGAACTCTATAAGAGTTAAAGGGCGGCAGTGATTGGGTGAGTGCCAAATCAAGAAAACACGGCTTTTAAAAAATGGTTGGAGAAACTTTTGGTGTCCTTGTCGGTTCCTCCCCCAGTCCCTCCCCAGTACAATGTGGAGACAACCGTGCTCCCACTGTGGGTCCCTGACCCTGTTTTGGATGGAGCAGAGTAATCCCTGTGCATATGTCAGTTTATCCATCCCAGTCTATTGGGTGGTGGCCTAAAAGACTGAACTAGGAAACTCTCTGGCTTGTGGCCCCAGAACTTGCCCTGTAGGCAGAAGCAGCTTGCAGAAGGCTAAAGCTGTGCAAGAAACAATTAAATTGAAGTGACCTGGGGCAAAGGATGAGCTGCTTTAAATCATACAATAGAGCACCCGGGAAGAGGAGAGACTCTATTAAGGATAAGAGGGAGCACTGGAATTCCTATAAATAGGGGAATTCCTAAGGCCTTGAGCAAGCACAGGCTAGGACAAGATGCAGGCTCAGAAAAGATGGGGAGAGGGCAGAACTCTTACTTCAAATTTGCCATTGGCTCATCTTCCTTATTGGAGGGCTAAATTCTGAAGGGGAGCACTAGCCAAGAAGATTAAGAAAGGCGTTTTTCTTTTTGCTTTAGTTTGCTCGTTTTTGTTAGCTCTTGGTACTAAAGGAACTCTGTCTTATCACTAGCTAGATTCAAACTTATGGAATAGATGGCTCAGGTACTAAATCCCAGAGTTAACACTAAAAGAATTAAAATGTACAGTATGGTATACAATAAAAGATTACAAAAGAAACAAAAACACAGAAAATGATGGCCAATCCAAAGGAACAAGATCAAAACTCAGAAACTAATGATAAAGAAGACAAGACTTTGGGCATACCACACAAAGTTTTTTTGTTTTTGTTTTTTTTAAGGATTCTCAATATGGTCAAGGAGATAAAGGAAAACAGAGAAATGAAACAAACAAAAAAAGGATATGGAGATAACAATGAATGAACAATACAAGAATCTCAATAAAGATACAGAAATTTTAAAAAAGGAACCAAACAGAAATACTGGGATTGAAGACCACAATAACTGAAATGAAAAGTTCCCTAGAAGGTTTCAATAGCAGACTGGAAGTGGTGAAAAATCAGTGAACTCTAAGGAAAGAAAATTGAAATAATTTAGACTGAAGAGAAGAAAGAAAAAACAATTTAAAAAGCAATATAGCCTAAGAGACCTGTGGGTCACTAGCAAGCATACCAATATATGCATTATAGGAATCCCAGAAGGAAAAGAAAGAGAGAGTGGGGCAGAAGGAATATTCAGAGGAATAATGGCAGAAAACTTTCCAGATATAACAAAAGACATGAATATGCACATTTAAGAATCCCAGTGAGCCCCAAACAGAGTAACTTCAAAGATAACCATTCCTACACTCACAGTAGTAAAACTGTCAAATGCCAAGGCTGAGAAGAGAGTTCTGAAAGCTGTAGGAGAAAGGCCATGTGCTACATACAAGGGAGTTGCAATAAGATTAAGCATCTATTTCTTGTTAGAAAGCATAGCGGCAAGAAGGCAGTGGAATGAAATATTTAAGGTATGGAAAGAAAACAGTTGCCAAACAAGAATTTTATATTTGGAGAGACTGTCTTTCAAAAATGAGGAGAAGATTAAGACATTCCTGGATAAAGAAAAGCTGAAGGAATTTATCACCACGTGACAGGCCTACAAATAATGCTAAAGGGAGTTCTTCACATTCAAAGGGAAGGACACTAGACAGTGGATTAAAGAAATAAAGACTTCCAGTAAATGTAGTCATATGGATAATTATAAATGCCAGTACTATTTTATTATATTTTTTCGGTATGTAACACCATTTTTTACTTCCTACGAGTTCTAAAATGCAAAAACATAACAAGTAATGATAAATCTATGTTTTGGATAAGCGATGTGTACAGATGTAATTTGTAACACAACCAACAAAAGGTGGGGGGAGAGAGGGACATAGGGCAGTGTATGTGTATGGTATTAAAGTTAAGTTGGCATCAAATCAAATATGATTGTTATAGATTTAGGATGGTAAATTTCAGCCCCATGGTAACTGAAAAGAAAATATATGGAAAAAAGTGTACAAAAATAAATAAGAAGGAACTCAACAATGGTACAATATGAAAAATCAAATAACTATGAAAGTAGGCATGGAAGAAATGAGGAACAAAAATGGGTATAAGACTTACAATGACCAAATAGAAAAATGGCAGAAGATAGTCTTGCATTATCAGTAGTTACTTTACATATAAATGGATTAAGTCCTCCAGACAAAAGGTAGAGATTTGCATGGTACAATATAACGTAGTACAATGTATAATATACAATATACCATACAAATAGGAACCCAAAGAGTGCTGTGGTAGCTAATATCAGAAGAAAATAGATTTTAAGTCAAAAACTGTTACAAGGGACAAAGAAGGTCACATAAACTGATAAAGGGACCAATTCAATAATAAGATATAAGTATAAATATACATGCACTTAATGACAGCACCCTAAAATATGTGAAGCAAAAATTGCCTGATTTGAAGGCAGAATTAGACTGCATAAATAGTAGGGGACTTCAATATACCACTTTCAATAATGAGTAGAGCATCTAGACAGAAGACCAGGAAGGAAATAGAAAATTTGAATGATACTATAAATCAACAAGACCTAACAGGCATATATATATATGTACATGTAAAACTTCATCCAAGAGCAGCAGAAAATATGTTCTTCTCTAGTGCACATTGATCATTCTCCAGGATAGCCCATATCTTAAGTCACAAAACAAATCTTGTTAAATTAAAAAAATATTCAAATGAGATGATATATCTTCTCTGACCACAATGGAATAAAGCTAGAAATAAATAATAGAGGGACAACTGGGAATATTACAAATATGTGAATATTAAACAATACACTCTTAAACAAGAGATCAAAAAAGAAATCACAAAGAAAATTAAGAAATATCTGGAGACAAATGAAAAATAATTGCAACACACCAAAATGTATGGGTTGTGGCAAAGGCAGTGCCAAAAGGGAAATTTATAGGTCTAAATGCTTACATTAAAAATGAAGAAAGATTTCAAATCAGAGTGCTAAATTCACAATTGGAGGACCTAGATAAAGAAGAGTAAACTTAACCCAAAGTGAGTAGAAGGAAAGAAATAACAAAGATTAGAGTAGAGGTAAATGAAACAGGGAATAACAAAAAGAGAGAATCAACCAAAAGGTGGTTCTTTGAAAATATCAGTCAAATTGACAAATGTTTAGCTGGGATGACAAAGGAAAAAAGGGAGGTGATACAAATAACTAAAATCAGAAATGAAAGAGGGACGTTTGTTACTGATCCCAGAGAACAAAAGAGTGTTATAAGAAGATACTATGTACAACTGCGCACCAACAAATTAGATTACCTAGACGAAATGGACAAATCCTTAGAAACACACAAACTGCCTACACTAACTCAAGAAGAAATAGAAGTCCTCAACAGAGCAATAACCATTGGAGCCATAATCAAAACAACTCCCAACAAAGAACAACCCAGGATTTGACGTTTTTACTTGTGAATTTTTTCAAACATTCCAAGAATTAACCCCAATCTTGCTCAAACCCTTATAAAAATGGAAGAGTAGGGAACATTCTGTGAGGCCGACATCAGCCTAATACCAAAGTCAGTGAAAGATACCACAAGAAAATATAATCACACATCAAAGCCTCTCATGAATTTAGGTGTGAGCATCCTCAACAAAATACTAGCACACTGAATCTAACAGCCTATTAAAATAATTACACACCACGATCTTGTGGGATTTATTCCAGGTGTGCAAGGGTGGTTCAACATAAGAAAACCAATTAATGTAATATGCACATGAACAGAACTAAGGAGAGAACCACATGATCATCTCAATTGATGCAAAAAAAGGCATTTGACAAAGTCCAGCACCCCTTCTTGATAAAAACACTTAGAACACTAGGAATAGAAAGAAAGTTCACAACATTATAAAGGAATGAAAAACCCACAGCCAACATCCTACTTAATAGTGTAAGACTGAAAGCTTTCTAAGATCAGGAGTAAGACAAGGATGCCCACTGTCATCACTGTTATTCAGCATTGTACTGGAAGTTCTAGCTAGAACAATTAGGCAAGAAAAAGAAATAGAACTCATCCAAATTGGAAATAGAGGAATAAATCTTTTCCTTATTTTCATTTGACATGACCTTAAATGTAGAAAATCTGGAAAAATCCACAACAAAGTTGCTAAAGCTTTAAGTGAATTCAGGAAGGAGGTGGGGTGTAAAATCAATTAGCAAAAATCAGTAGTGTTTCCATGCTCTAGTAATGAACACTCTGAGAGGGAAGTCAAGAAAAAATTCTGTTTATAATTGCAACTAAATGAGTCAAATATCTAGGGGTAAATTTAACCAATAATATGAAGGACTTATACACAGAAAACTACAAAATATTGCTAAAAGAAATCAAAGAAGACCTATATAAATGGAAGGATGTCCAGTGTTCATGAACTAGAAGACTAAATAGTGTTAAGATGTCAATTCTACCCAAAATGATTTATAGATTCCGTGTAATCTCAATCAAAATTCCAAGTCTTTTTTTTTTTTTCAGAAATAGAAAAGCAAATGATCAAATTTGTATGGAAGGGAGAAAGGCCCTGAATAGCCTATGCCGCCTTGAAGAAGTAGAATGAAGTTGGATGACGCATACTCCACGATTTTTTAAAATGTTCATGGCAGCTTTAATTGTAATAACCTTAAACTGGAAACAATTCAGGAGTCCATCAACAGGTGTGTGCATACACATTTTGGGATACATTGTTCCCAGCAATAACAATGAATGAACTATTAATACATGCAGTAACATGGATGAATAACAAAATATTCCTGCTGAACAAAAGAAGCCATATTTTAAAAGAGTACACACTAACTGTATGATTGAAAAAAAGTGTACATATTGCATGATTCCATTTATATAAGTTTCTAGAAAGAACTAATCTATAGTGACAGCAGATCATTAGTTAGGCAGTGGGGGGTGGAATGGGCATAGAGGAAGGGGTTACCAAGGGGCATGAAGAAACTAGGGAGCAATGGATATGTTTACTATCTTGATTGTGGTGACAATTTCACAAGTGCATACCTATGTCGAAATTTATCAAATTCTAAACTTTAAATATATGCAATTTATTGTGTGCTGATTATTCTTCAGTAAAGGTGTTTAAAAAGGAATGGGCACTTCTCACCCTGTAGCCCTGCCTCGGGCGTGTGCTTATCTCTTTTCTTGTATCTTTGTTTCTTAATAAACTCTTTAGTTCCTTGCTTACCCTATGTCATGTCCCTAAATTCTTCTCTGTGATGTAGCCTGGAATCTAGAAGCCCAGAATCCAGAGCATTCTGCTTATGCCAGGGCCAGGGCTGAAGTTTTCCTAGGTGTTCTTTATGCCTTGTTCAATAGTGCTAAATAATAATAGCAATGACAACGATATTAACAATGATAATAATATTAACAACAATTAAAATCCTGTACGCCGGCTTCTGTGGAGGACTGTACATACCCACGGCTAACCTCCCAGCAGCCACAAAGAAAACTGTTGGCAGAAATAGATTGCAGTGCAGTGCAGTGTGCTGCCCCAGCAGGGCTAATGTCTTTTCAGCAAAGAATAAAGTTTTGCCCACAAAACACATAGAAAGTCTAGCCCTACATCATTTAGGTGTCCTGTTACATGCTTTTTAAACTTCCACTCAATTATAAGGTCATTTAAATTTTAGCAAACAAAGGGAACGCATTTTAGATTGCTATTCACCATACACTCATATAACCGAAATAAAAATATCTGTATTACGTGTAATATAATCTGATATTTCCATTCCATTTAATTAAAAATGTGTTCTGGTGATGATCCACTAAGTTGACTTCACAATTCACTAATCGGTTGATATCTGAATTTGAAAAAACATTGTTTTTAAGATATATTTTAAAAATGAATGGTTTGAACAGAAAAGGCCTTTCAGTTACACTGACAAGAACGTGGGTGGCATTTTATATGTTTTTACCACTAAATTTCATCTCCTTTTCTGTTACTGTAGTTGAGAAACTATAGAGCTGTTTTAGTATCCCAGGCTGCTCAAAGCAATCCCATGAAATGTTTTGGCTTAAGCAATGGAAATTTATTAACTTACATTTAGAGTCAGGGAAAATGTCCAAATCCAGGCACCATCAAGGCGATGCGTTCTTCCCTGAGACCAGCTGCTGGGGAAACTTGGTTTTCCTGTCACATGGCCCGGTGCACGGCTGCGTCTCCTCGCCTCTCCCTTCTCTTCCAGGTTTCGTTGCTTTCCGCTTCTTGCTTCTGCAGTATTCTCCTTCTCTCTCTGTATTCATTCCGTTATAAAGGACTCCAGCAAGGGGATTACGAGCCCTCCTGAATGAGGCGGCCCACACTGAAACTCAAGTCACCTCACTGGAAGGTCTTACTCATAGTAGGTTCACACTCCCAGGAATGCGTTAGATTTAGGAACGTGTTTTTCTGGAGGTACATACCTCCAAACTACCACAAGAGCATTAAAGTAAAAGTCACACTCGTTCAAATTCTTATATTAGAGACTGAGATTGCGCTCCCTCTTTCTTCCCTATCTTCCTACTGACTTGTTGGAGAGATTTAAAAAAAAAGATTTATTTATTGATTGATTGGCCTCCCCTCCCCCCTCATTGTTGGTGCTTGCTGTCTGCTCTCCGTTTTCTTTTTAGCAGGCACCGGGAACTGAACCTGGGACCTCCAATATGGGAGGGAGGAACCCAATCCCTTGAGCCACCTCTGCTCACTGCTTGCCATGTCTCATTGTTTCCTCACTGGGTCTTCGTGTTGAGTCATCTTGCTGTGTCAGCTTGTTTCCTCGGCTTGCTGTGCTGGCCCATTACTTCAGCTCGCTCTCTTGCTCGTCTTCTTCAGGAGGCACCAGGAACCAAACCAGCACCTCCCCTGTGGTAGGCAGGCACCCAACTGCTTCAGCCACATCTGCTTCCCCAAGAGATTTTTTTTTTATGATTTCAGATGAAAATTGTTGGGATGCCTTTAGGAAGAACTCAGTAGGGATTCTGGAGGGATACTGAGGTGGCAGCCACCTGGCCCCACAGTTACTAAGGTTGTCAAAGTCTTTGGACTTTATTAAAATACATCAGCTGCTGTTAGCTATCATTTTTCTCATACGGGAAAACCAGCTGACTCTGGCTGCAAACCCAGTCTTTGTGATAACTTATTTCATTTCCTGAAGAATTTACTTTCAGAAGTTGCTTTTGCTTGTGCATTGGAGAGGACCACATTGGAAGTGGTTTCTCTTTGCTCGTGTACATATAATAACAGTAATGAGGACTGTAACTGTCTGTGTGCCATGGGACTCTTGGTCCAATACAGAAGAGAAAAAGGCATGAAGCTATAGGAGGGAAGCAGAGAACAAAAAAGGATGAAAGTAACCTCGGCTTGAAGTAATATCAATTCTGCTATTTATTAGTGTTCTTACATGCATTGCCATAGTTATGTGCCTGGTGCTCTTCAGTTACTCATCGCTTTGAGCCACAGGAAGTGCAAATCCCAAGTTCAGTCCATTTTATGCCCATAAACTTTAAAAAGTTAAAGGATTATTTCTTCATTTTATGATTTTAAAACGTATTACAAAGTTACAGTAACCCAAATAGCATGGTATAGGCACATGGTCTGCTTCCAGTAGTTTATGTAAAGGCATTGATCCTTTAGAAATAAACCCTCACATCTGGTGCCTAATTGATTTTTTTTTTTTTTAATGTACAGGAACCTGGAGATTGAACTCAGGACCTCATATGTGGGAAGCTGGTGCTCAACTACAGAGCTACGTTGGCTCCCCTGAGGTTTGTTTGAATGTTTTTTGCTTTTTGTTTGCTTTTGTTTTTTAAGGAGGCACCGAGAACCAAACCTGGGATTTCCCATGTGGGAAGCAGGTGCCCAACCACTTGAACCACATCTGCTCCCTCAGTTGAATTTTAATAAGGGTGCCAAGTACACGCAATGGAGAAAAAGTAGTCTCTTCAACAAATGGTGCTGGGAAACTGGATATCCACATGCAAAAGAATGAGGGTGGACCCTACCTCACTTCATATACAAAATTAACTCAAAATGGATCAAAGACTTAAATATAAGAATCAAACACTCCTAGAAGAAAACTGTGGGAAACATCTTTAGGACCTTGTTTTAAGGAAGACTATACACCAAAAGCATGAGAAACCAAAGAAAAAGTAGATATGTGGGACTTCAAAATAAAATACATTTGTGCATGCAACATCTTCATCCTGAAAGTAAATAATGAACCTACAGAATGAGAAAAAATAATTGGAAGCCACATAAGCTTTTAATATTCAGAATATAAAAAGAAATCTTACGATTCAGCAAGAAAAAGACAAACAGCCCAATTAAAAAATGGGCAGGGAGTGGGTGTGGCTCAAGCAGTTGAGCCCCTGCCTCCCACATGGGAGGTCCCAAGTTAGGTCTCTGGTGCCTCTTAAAAACAAAAAACCAAACTACAAGCAAACAAACAAACAAAAAACTAACTCAGTGGAGCTGACGTGGCTCAGTGGTTGAGCACCGGCTTTCCGCCTACAAGGTTCCAGATCAATTCCCTGCCCTGGTACCTCAAAAAATAAAATAAAATAAAATAAAAATAAATAAAAGGCAAAAAACTTGAATAGACATTTCTTCAAGGAAGATAGAGAAATGGTCAATAAACACATGAAAAGAAGGTCAACATCATTAGCCATTGGGGAAACTACAAATCAAAATCACAAGATACTATTTCACATTCATTAGAATGGTGATTATTGAAAAAGCAGAAATTCAGAAGTGTTGGGGAAGACCTGGAGAGAAAGGAACACTTGCTCATTGTTGGTGGAACTGTAAAATGGGGCAGACATTTCTATATTTCAGAAAATTAAGTATAGAATTATTATATGACCTGAGAATTCCACTACTAGGTATATACTCAAAAGAATTGAAAGCAGGGACTTGAACAGATATTTGCCACTGATGTTCACAGCAACATTATTCACAAATGTCAAAATATGGTAACCAGGTAACCATCATCAGATGAACGGATAACCAAAATGTGGTATATCCATACAATGGAATGGAATTTTGCCATAAAAAGGATGAAGTTTTGATACGTTTTACAAAATGCATGAGCCTCGAAGACATCATTTGGAGTAAAATAAGCCAGTAAAAAAAGGAAAAATATATTGTATGATCTCACTGATACGAAAGAATTAGAATAAGCAAATTCATAGAGTCAGAAACTAGAATACAGATTACCAGGGCCCCGGTGGAGGTAGGGAGAAGGGAGTCCATGCTTAATTGGTACAGATTTTCTGTTTGGGGTGATGGAAAAGTTTTGGCAATGGATGGGGGTGACAATTGCACAACATTGTGAATGTATTAAATGCCACCGAATTACATATTTGAATGTGTTTAAAGGGGGAAATTATAGGTTGTATATATGTTCGTAGAGGTAAAAAAACAAAACATGGGACTGTACCACACAAACAGGGAGCCCTAATGTAAACTATGGATTACTGCTATTAATATAATTATAATAATATTGTTTCAACAATTGTAGCAATGTTATGTACTAATACATTGTTAACAATAGAGAAAACTGTCTGTGAGGGTGGAGGAGTATATGGGAACCCTGTGTTTTCTGCATGCATTTTAAAACTAAACCTAAATATTCTCTAATGAAAATTTTAAAGGTAATAAAAAACAGAATATGCTACCAGATTATTTTCCAAGTCACAGGACTTCTCCCTACTTGACAAAAATTCACAACTCAGAGCAAGGTGAGATGCAGGATATCATAGAGCTAAGGCAGGGAAACGGACTTTGGCCCAGTGGTTAGGGCGTCCGTCTACCACATGGGAGGTCCGCGGTTCAAACCCCGGGCCTCCTTGACCCGTGTGGAGCTGGCCCATGCGCAGTGCTGATGCGCGCAAGGAGTGCCCTGCCATGCAGGGGTGTCCCCCGCGTGGGGGAGCCCCACGCCCAAGGAGTGCGCCCATAAGGAGAGCCGCCCAGCGCGAAGGAGGGAGCAGCCTGCCGAAGAATGGCGCCGCCCACACTTCCCGTGCCGCTGACGACAACAGAAGCGGACAAAGAAACAAGACGCAGCAAAAAGACACAGAAAACAGACAACGGGGGGAGGGGAGGGGAATTAAATAAATAAAAATAAATCTTTAAAAAAAAAAAAAAGAGCTAAGGCAGAGTAGTCTCTTTCCAAGCACGTCGTGCCTCCCGAATCAGCAGAATGAAAGGCGGCAGTGGAAGGGACCTGTCTCTCTTTCATGTCCAGCCTCTCAGCACAAAATAGAAAATCAAATATTCCAAGAATCATTATAATTAAATCCCCTTCTCAAGTCCTAGAATCTACAATACTACTTGAAGAACAGAGCTGCTTGCTGCAAACAGACTGCAAGGGAAAAAGTTTTCCTTCATTCATTTACCTTTATTGAATGACCATTTCGGAACAGGCATCATGCTTATTTGAAATCAATGAATTTGGAACACAGAAGCATGCATTTTCTTTGGAATCTTGGTTAAACATCATTGACATTCATACATATTCATTGACATATGAATTTAATAAACTTGAGAAGCAGTATAACATGGTGTTAATAGCATAAACTCAGGGTTTGGATCCTAGTGCTAACACTTTATAAATATTTTATCTTGGGCCTAGTCTTATCTATTGAGTGGAAATATGTTAGTTTACACCTCATAGATGTTGTGAGAATTAATTTAGTTATTGCATGTAATTTATTTTCTGGTGATTAAGCCATAGCAAATGCTCAATAAATGTTGGCCATCATTATGACAGAATTAAATATTAAAACAGTCCTGACATTATGACCTTAATGAGTCACTTAAACTCTTTGACCTTCAGTTTCCTCATCTAAAGAATGAGAATACTAACACCTGCCTGCCTCACAGAAATGCTTTGATTCTCAGGTGACATAATAGAGGTATAAGTGTTTCCTGAACTGCAATCTATTATACATCAAAATTATTTTCATTGCATTAAGCTCTTAAAAGAACATGAGGAATCTCTTTGGTTGCTCAATTTTCTAAAACATTTCTTCCAAGTAAAGACATATTAAGGAGAAACAGCCCCAACCCCTTGGCAGGGGAGGGAGGAACTCCTGATTGCAAACGCACCAAACTCTGGCTAGAGCAGTGATTGCTTAAAAAGAAACTCGGCATGATGTTAGGGCGAGGTAGAGATGCTGGGCTACCAAAACCCAATAAATTTTTATAGGCGATAAAGCATGCTTATGAAGTAAGCTAGGCCAACTGGATGCTCCATCTCTGGAATTTAATTCTTGAGTAGAGGAAGAAGGAAATTGAAAACAGTCGGTGTTCCATTCCAGCTCAGCAGTGCCCCCAACCACTGTCTCCGCTATGCGCAGATGCTGCGGTTTCTGAAAGCCTGTCTCCCCAACTCCCCTCGCCTCCATTTCCCAGCCACGTCTTCTGGACTCATTCATTCAGTGAGCTCCTGGTCCTCTCCAATAAACTCCTCTTAACCTATGCCAGGTATAATTTCTGTTGCTTGCAATAAAGGAGAACTAACTGATACCTGCCCTTACCTGTCATATAACAGTAGCCTCCTAAATCACATACTTCCTCCTGCCTTTTTGCACATGGCACTTTCCACATCCTGCTGTGTGTGTGCCTGCTGGTCCCTTCACAAGAGCCCTTTCATCCCTCAGTGCTCTCCAAAGTCACTCATTCATTCGGCAAGTTTTTATTGAGTATCTAGGCATCATTTTAGGTGATGTCCATTTTCGGAGTTGTATCAATGAACAAAACAGAAACAAACTCCCGCCCTGGTGAGTTTGCATTCTAGTGGAGGAGAGAGACACTAAGCAAAACGAATAAGCAGATCCTATAGGAGGGTAGATGCTCAGATGCTCTGGAGAACAGTGAAATCAAGAAAGACAGGAAGAAGACCCAAAGGCAAGGCACACTTCTAAGTGTTGTGGATCAGGAAGGATGGTTGAGAAGGGGAAGCTGAGGATGAGGCAGCCTGGGTGTGCTAGGAGCCGTGTCCATGCCAGGGGGAGAGCATTCCCGGCAGAGGGACTAGCCAGCGCAAAGGCACTTAACGTACCTTGAGTGTTCCAGGGCGAAGAAAGCCGGGGTAGCTGGAGGGGAGAGAAGAGGGTGCTGAGGTCAGGCAAGGAACGGGTGTGGGCAGATCACATAGGGCCATTGTTAGGACTTGGTTTTCACTCTGAGCGAGGGAGGAAGACATTGAGGGTACTGAACAAATGAAATCTGGTAAGCCGGATGCCTCTGCGCTGTGCCCAGAGCCTGATGGCTTTCAAGGTCCTTCCATCTGGTGGTGGCCCTTGCTTTCCAGCCCGGCCTCCAGTGCTTCTCTCGGCTTTATCCACACTGGTCTAGCCCCTCTCTCCTGGGCACTCCGCACACATTTCCACACCCAGGCCCCCTCTCCACCCAAACCCCACCCTCCACCAAGGGCGTTTTCCAACCCCACTGCCTTCCTGCAGCATTCCTCCCTTTCACAGCCCTCAGCACACTTCTGACTCTCCCGGGGAATAACCTCCACGCCCTCGTGGAGATGCAGCACAGACCTCTTGTACTTAAAAAAAAATTTTTTTTTAAACTTTTCATGGATGCCTCGCTCGTAAATTGTAAACTTCTGGAACAAAAGAACCACGGCTTGCCCCCTCTTTGTAGCCCCCTGAGTGCATGATGAAAGCAGTTTCGTGTTACTGGAAACAATCCCCAAGGCTTGTAGCTGGTTCTGTTTCAAAGGTTTACAATGGCCCCTTCTTTCCTAGGGGTCTCGAAAAGTTACAAACTAATGTGTCACTACATGCTTTGCTCAGGTAACACCACCAAGTCACTGGGTAAGGCCAAGAATCACGGCCCATTAAGTAGGGGTTGTTGGGGACAAGTGAGGGCCGCAAGACTTGGTCGAGCAATCAAGGGCCTTGCAAGCCGGGGCTAGAGCCCTTTCTCGGGTTCTGCTAACGAGCGGCGTTCCTGGCGGTGCCGCAGCCATGGCTGTGCATTCGTCAGTGCGGCCCCGTGGCGGCCGAAGGGCACGCACCCGTCCTGTGATTCCAGAGACTGTGCGGGGTTAATTAGCCCTCTGTAAACATTAACACCCCTGGGAAAGGCGCGCTCTAATTACGGAGAGATAGACCCTGGCCCCTTAAGTGCTTGTCGAGGTACAGCACGCCTTCTATGGAGTGGAGTGAAAATGTGATCTGCATAGCCGAGTTTATAGCAGTCCCTGTTCTGTGAACTGGCTGCCTGGGCTGAGGCTGTTGGGTTTGTGTCGTCAATGGGTGTGCACCTGTAAAAACAGGGGGCAGCAGCTTTCCCGGACAGATGCCAGGCTCAGGGCCCCTCTGGATTCTTCCAGTTATCTTCCCTCCATTGCTCACATGAATTCAGGGGCTGAAAATGAACATGTCTTAGTTTCAGTGAAAAAAAAAACAAAAACCAAAAATAGCAAAATCATGTTGCCTGTTCTTACTTGTAAGGGATTTCCCCTAAAGTCAGAGGCAGAAGATGCGCCTATATGCCTGTTTCTCAAACTCTTATATTAGTTGTCACACTGGAGCCTGCGCTTCTGGGACTAGTTGCATCTATGTCATGAAATTGCTGCATAACGTTGGCCATGATAAACTCTATGCAGGAGCTAGATGAGAGCTCCGACATCCCTTTCCATCTGAATGTTCTATAACTATGGATTTTTTTTCTTTTTTGAGCCTTGGGGACATCCTTAACTTATAAATAAATAAGAATAGAGTCGTAGTTTTTGGCACAGAAATAAAACCTTAAGGATAGTCTAGTCATTTCTTTCTTACTGTACAGGTAAGACAGTGATCCATAGAGATTGTAAATCACTTTGCAGAGCAAGAGCTGCTTCTAGGGATACAATTCAAACCTTAGTTTTCCAACCCTCAATCCAGAGTCTTTCCATTTTACCCAAGGCTTTTAAAAGAAAGTGATTTGTCTCAACAGCATTATTGTAATATTCTGACATTAATGGCAAAAAAGGTACTATATCATTGTTAAAGTTCAACAATAGGGAGTCAGTCGGGTATGGGATTTTTCCTTTTGAAGTAATGAAGTCGTTCTAAAATCGACTGAGGTGATGACAGCACAACTGATGAAACTGAGAGCCACTGAGTGTACACTCTGGATGAACTGTGCAAGGCATGGGGTGGCATAACACAGGGAACCATGTGGAGGCGGATAAGCTGTGGTTAGCAGGACAGTACGAGAGTGTTCTCTCATGAACTGTAACTAATGCACTGTACTAATACTGGGTGTTAATAATCGGGTGGTTTATGAAAAAAATACACCAAATGTAAGCTATAGACAGTAGGTAGCAGTAATATTTTGATGATGCTTTTTCATCATTTGTAACAAACATTGCACAACAATGCAAGATGCTCGTGGTGGTGTGATGTACAGGAGTCCTGTAAGTTATGCATGATTGTTTTGTAAGCTGACAACTTTTCGAATGAAAAATGATTTATTATAAACAGACACTTCACCAAAGAGCTTATATTGATGGCCAGTAAAAACACAACAGATATTCAGCATCGCTAGTCATCAGGGAAATACAAATCAAAACCATAATGCCGTTTGCTAAAATGAAAAAGCCTGACACTACCAAGTGTTGGTAAGTATACAGAGAAATTGGAACTCTCACACATTGCTGATAGGGATGTAAATGGTGCAATCACTTTGGATAATAGTTTAGCGGTTCTTACAGAGTTAGACCTGCACTTTTGTGACCAGCAATTCCACTCTAAGTATTTTACCCAATAGACCTGAAATCGTATTCATGCTGAAATTTGCACATGGATGTTCACAGCAGCTTTATTCAACAATAGCCCCAAAATACCTTAAATGACCTGCAACAGGTAAAAATCCTGGTATATCCATACCATGAGAAACCATTTAGGAATAAAAAAGGAGCCAATTACTTCTAAAGACAAAGCAGATGGGCTGAAAAAACAAGACATAAAAGTACATACAGTACGATTCCACCTGCATGAAGTTCTAGAAAAGTCGGTTCTGGTCTATAGTGACAAATCAAGGGTTGGGCTACAGAGTGGGGGTCAAGGGCTTGGCTGCGAAAGGGTATGAAAGGGTCTTTACGTCAGCTATGGTGGTGGTGACAGGTATACGGTTGTCAAAAGCCATCGAAATGTGCACTTAAAATGGGTCCATTTTTGAATGTAGACCATACTCAACAGAGTTGGTAAAATAAAACAAATAATGATTTGCTGCCCGAATTGCTGTGGTCGGGCGTGCAAGTTCAGGAACGTGTGACTTTTATATTTCGATGGAGAAAGTGTCTCAGTGACTGTAGCTGTAGGGCAGCTCCCAGGGCAGTGGGTGAGCTGGAGGCACAGGGTCTGTTCCTCCACCGCTCCCGGTGCCTTATTTGGTCAGGAAGGAACACCCTTCTAGACTGGCTCCAGCCAGACTTCTCAACTGCCCATCAGATCTGAGCTGGTACCAAGCCAGGGTAAAAGTGGGACAAGCCATTCTGCCACTATTCTTTCTGATGGTAAACCCTTGTTTGGCTCAGCTGAGATGTGTTCTGGGATGGTTTGGATTTGTAACTAAAAAGGGGACGGGGCCCCTTTTAAAGGAAGCAGGGCTTGTCAGAGAGCAGATCTCCCCAAAGGAGGCCTGGCCTAGGAAGACCCATTGTAAGTGCAGGGCGGCTTTCCAGATGGGAGGAAGAGGTGAAATTCCCTTAGGCTGGGATTTGAGGTGAGAGTCTAGTAGAAGGGAGAAGGTGTTAATGTAGGTTTGATGGGGGCAAACAGTGCCTCGTTGTCCTCAGTCTCCTTGGTTTCTGACTGTGGAAGAAAGCTGCCTTTTTTTTTTTTTATTGATTTTGTAAAAATATTACATTAAAAAATATGAGGTCCCATTCGACCCCACCACCCCCACCGCACCCCTCCCCCCCCCAGCAACACTCACTCCCATCATCATGACACATCCATTGCATTTGTTAAGTACATCTCTGGGTATCTCTGCACCTCATGGTCATTGGTCCACATCATGGCCCACACTCTCCCCCATTCCATCCAGTGGGCCCTGGGAGGATTTACAATGTCCGGTGATTGCCCCTGAAGCACCATCCAGGGCAACTCCAAGTCCCAAAGGCACCTCCACATCTCATCTCTTCCTGCCATTCCCCATACCCAACAGCCACCATGTCCACTTTTCCCACTCCATTGCCACCTTTTCTCTGAGGTCCTTGGATTGGTTGTGTCCGTTGCACCTCTATGTCAAGAGGAGGCTCAGATTCCACATGGTTACTGGATGCAATCCTCCTGCTTTCAGTTGTAGGCCCTCTAGGCTCCATGGTGTGGTGGTTGCCCTTCTTCAACTCCATCTTAGCTGAGTGAGGTGAGTCCAGTAATTCAGATTGTAGGAGCTGGAGTCTGTTGAGGCTCAGGGCCTGGCTATCATATTGTCAGTAAAAAGATTCAATCCCCTAAATATATCTTAAACCCCAATACCAACTACAATTCCAGTAAAGTAGCATGATAGTCTTATGAAAAGAGATCCCCTCTGGGTCCAGTTTCATCACTCAGAAACACCAGCTCCATAGAAGGGCCATCTGACATGGCAGTGAACCCTATCTGCCATGACCGTAGAACCCGTGGGTCCCTTTAGCCCTCAAAGGAACCAATACCTGGGGATTGTATCTACTTTATCTGTCTCTTAGACTCTGCTCAGTTGTGCATAAGGGAAATCCTTCTGACACCCTCCAGACTCTTTTTTTTTTTAGAGACTCATAGCCATATAAACTCATTTCTCCTTTCTATTTCCCCCTTACAGTAGGTCAAACAGCATTTTAAAGTCATATTATTCTATGTAGACAGGGATATTCTACTGATCTGCATCGAACCTTCAATTCAAGGTCATTTTCCAGTTGCATTATCAGTTGTTAGTTGATAGTGATCCCTCAGTGCCAGGGAGGCTCATCCCCGGGTGTCATGTCCCACGCTGGGGGGAAGGCATTGCATTTAGATGCTGAGTTAGGCTTCGAGACTGGTCACATTTGAGTAACATGAAGGCTGTCAGGAGGAGATTCCCAGGCACAGTGCTGCTCTAGGCCTTGTTCTTATTTCAGGCCTGTAGGCTCACAAGCATAGTCATTAGTATCAGGGGCTTACTGTTGGACCTTCATTCCTTCTCGGTCCTTGCCGCTGCACTTGGGGGGCTGCCGCTGCTCCCCTAGGGACCACGGCACAGCACCCCCGGCCAGGGACCCATTACCCCCCCAGCTTTAGTTTTTAATTGTTGCCACTATGAGTATATCCAAACATTACCATGCACCCTGGACATATGCCCTGTATAGCTCCCTGTCAACCATTTATCCCCTGTCAATAGTATCCCATGCCAGTATTTCTCCGCTGCCATTGTTGGACCACTCTTGGATCCAGAACTTTCTGAATATTGAAGCCCCAATATCATGTCAGGATCTCTTACTAGCAAAATGGAATATAGCGATGGGTTTAAAGGTTAGATATAGAATACGTGTTGACTTGGGAAAAGGTTTTGTAATGGATGTGTGGGAATGCTGTATATTGCATACATGAATTGCTGTCGTCTAGGGCTCTTGTGAAGAGAAGGTCAATAATTAGGGGGAAAAAAAAAGGAAAAGAAAAAGATAGGATGTAGAAAGCTGCCTTTTAATCAAATGTAACTGATATGCACGGAGGGTCCCCGTTTGTGAGTGAATGGTCCAGATGCTTGGGGTTGGAAGATGAGCTAAAGGGTTCCTTTGAAGAAGAGTCCAGTCTAGCCTGAAGAAAGGTATGCTCGTAAATAATGCCTCTCCTCCATCCCTTGCCTTTGACATGAGGCCAGAGCCCCCTGGAGCTTCTTAAAGCCCAGGCACCACCAAATATTTGCCCAGCATGCCCAGTGCTGTTACTGACCAGGGTTGACCAGTATCTCTCCAGGATTCCTTGCGCTTGAACTCACCACTGTTCACCTTTCATTTCCTTGTTCTCGAGCCTGAGATGTGCCCTTCCAGACCCATCTCTCCCAGGGGTGAGTCACCCCAGCCCACAGGATCCCTTATCAGCCCACCAAGCTCCCCTCCTCCCCCCAGGGAAGAGAAGTGGATGGAAGCTAGGAAGCCTCTAGTTTCTAAATGGGATTCTGGAATACTATGGATAGTAAATAGGGTCCATTTTCCAATCTGATCCCAGATCCAGGAATAATTAGTGCTTAGAAATCTGACCAAGGGATGGAAGAGGAGAATTGGATAAAGGAAACAATGTCATTCCTGAAATTGACATCAGCGTCACACCACAGCATATCTCTTTAAAATTACCTTGATGACTTACTTCCCATCTCAAGAATCTCTTGTAGCTCCCGATTGCTTGCTGGCGCTTATAGAAACCTCTGCACCATCCCCACATCAATGCATAAGGGCTTGGGAGCAGCTTGACCCTAAGATTGCTTGAGACTTACACAGTTCAACCTGGACCTTGAGTAAATCGGCCTTGTTTCATGGTTGTCCCAGTGACAGTCTACTTATATTCTGTCCAATTCCAATGGATACTTTCCAGGTCCTCTGTCACCAGGCAAGGTGGACTTTTCAGAATCCTGCCTCATATCTGGGACATTTGCTGAGCTTACTCCCGAGTAAGGCATTTGTGGCAATTTGATATTATTTATGAATTCCAAAAAGAGATATTGATTATTTTTGTAAACTGGTCTGTTCCTCTGGATGTGCTCCTTTGATTGTATTAGATTCAGCTGAGAGGCTTTTGATTAAATTATGTGAAGATTAGGACAACTCAATTTGAGTCCAAGCCCCCTTGATGGGCTATATAAACAAATGCTCAATTGAGAACACAGGGAAGCAGATACACAGAAAAAGACAGGGCAGAAGAGAGAACTTGGTTTTGACACTGAAGCCCTGGGGAGAGATGAGATGTTTGCCTGTTAGTTTACAGCTGACCTTGTGAAGAGAACAGAGCAGCTGAGAAGCCCTGAGAGATGAGTCTTATGCCAGCCTTCAGCTGAGATTGGAAGTAACTGGGCCCTCAGAGCCTTAAAAGGGAAAAGGAAGGCTGAACCCCTGCAGATATTGGTAGCCATCTTGCTTCAACATGTGGCAACAGACATTTGGTGAGAAAGTACCTCTTATGGTACCTTGAGGGCCTTGTAACTGTAAGCTTTTACCCAAAATAAATACCTTTTATGAAAGCCAACAGACTTCTGGTATTTTGCATCAGCCCTCCCTTGGATGACAAATGCAGTAGCCCTCCTTGCCTGCCAAGCTAATACATTCAGCCGCGATACAGATTATTTCTTTCGTCTTTGGTGACTTGGCCACAATGATTTTCAAAATTCTCTAAAATCTAATTTCACCTGACTAACTTGATGTCCCACCATTGCCCAACATGCACCTGCCATTTCAGTCAGAAGACAGTCTCTTCCTTACTCTTAGTGGACAATCATTCATTTGCACTCAGCCTCCTCCAGGTACCAGGCTCAATGCTAGACCTTGTGGATACAGGGAGGCGGGTGGGGCAGAAGCCCTGTCCTCAGGGGACTCAGGGTTGTAAGAGACAGATGTGCCTGTTTAAGACAACAGCAGTCCCACAAGGTGACTAACGCTGTCAGGGAGGGCCCAGAAGCAGCCCCGAGAGCCCAAGTCTGCAAGGCCCATTGTGACCTCCATGCTTGGGGAGGCTCTCCCCTAGACCTTCCTCATCTGTTACAATCCCACCCATCGTTGTAAGGCTTATCTCATTCACTCTCCTCCCTGCAGACTTCTTGACCTTCCTTCTGATTTCCTACTACTTTCATGCCACATGATTTGACATTTAATTCTGATCTAGCTGCTTTAAAAAAAACACTTTTTTTTTTTAAAGGAGGAACCAGGAATTGAACTTGGGACCTTGTACATGGGAAGCTGGTGTTAAACCACTGAGCTATATCTGACCCCCCCCCCAAAAAAAACCACTTCTTTTGAAATACTTTCAAACTTACAGGACAGTTGCAAAAATAATACAAGACTCAGACAGAGAATGCCAACATAACCCCCATCCAGGTACCCAAATCCACCAACTTTTAACATTTTGCTGCCTTTACCATATCATTTTATTTTTCCATCTGTCTAACCATCTATCTATCCAATCATTCATCCACCCATCCATCTCTATATCTATCATCTATAATTTATTTATCTATCTCTCTAGCTCTCTATCTTCTATCATCTATTTTATAAACTCTATTAGTTTCTTACCTTTGACTTTATCTCTAACTACATTATCAGTGTTTTGAGTCAAGCCTTAGACATCTCTTTACACTGTGCCCTTGCTCCCTCCACTCTCCAGCACCAAAGTCAGTGTTCATCAACACTTGGTTAATAATTGATGTACTTTTAGTTAAAAGAACATTATTGGAATATTACTATTTCCTTGCGATTTCCCAACATCTGCTCACCAAGTTTAACCACTGCTCAATAGTCAAATGCTTGGAGCAGGGGTATTAGGTTACATTTGGTTTGTTTCTTGTTCCTCTGTGTAAATGTGATGTGGCAATAGCTGCCCGTTTCTGGCTGGCAGGTCTATAAGTCCATGGACCACATTTTAGGGGGTGTTTTATGCTGAAGCCATTGCTGGCACTGTTTGCTTTTTCCATCATCTGCCTTGAATTTCAGTAAATGTTCCTGCTGTAAAAATTCATTTTGATAAAAAATGTCTCTATCTTTTTTTCAAGTCCTGGTTTTGTCTTAGCATTTCCTGGAACTGGCTCATTAGCAAAATATCACACATGCCATGGGGTATCCATGCATGTCATCAATGGAAGTCACTCTTCTCAGGAAGGCAGAAAGTAAAAAGACAGCCTAAACAGTCATAAGAATTTGGTGTGATGGATTAGATTTGGAAGGCCAGAGACAAGGAATAGATGGGCTATTTGAGAAACTGTAATAGCTCTAGAGGCATCTGAATGGAGTGCTTCTAGAAAATACCAATATATGGGTGCTTCCATTTTAAAATATTCTGTAATTATTAATGATTACTGTTAATAATTCAGTCATTTTAACAGTTTCTAACCCTGGTGTTTTTAGAAAAGTGAAAAATAAATCGAGATCTGAAAAGTCACGGTCTTATTGTTCGGTGCCTCTCTTACAGCACTTGTCGCATTGTGTTGTCCTCATTGTCTGCTTATAGGTTGTCTTCTGAGAAGCCCCTGGACTCCATGAGGACAGGGCTTCTGTCTTTTTATTTCTGTATCTTCAGAGAACTTGCCTTGCCAGCTGGATCAAAGCAAGTGCTCAGCCAGTTGGGAGATAGAGCCGAGATGACACCCTTCTGTTCTTTATAGGAATTACTATCCATAAAGAGGAGCATTTGTTAAATCAAATTTGTTCCTATATCTTAACTTGTTGAAACTCTTTCATGCCATTCATCACTCTAGTTAACCTGAGGATGCCAAGGTTATTTAGCACCTCAAATTCTTTGCCTGCTAAAGACAAATGTAAACCAGGCAGAAAATCACATACAAATTCAGGCAAAAGAATATTCAGTACAGTGTTGTTTATATTAGCCAAAAAATTAGAAAGACCTCCATGACCAACTAGGAAAATAATAACTAGATTATAGACCATCCAAATGATGAAAAATATGAGACATCATGGTACTGAAAAATGTCCAGGAAAGATGAAATGCTAACTTATAATAAATGAAGAAAACATATGGTAAAACAATATACTTAATAGAATTCCAAATGTGAAAATATATGTACAAAATTATTAGTGACTATTGCTAGCACTTGGCATTATGCATGACTTTCTCTTTTGAAATCCATGACACTTTGACTTTTCCTACACTTTTATCTGATATTGGTTTTTGTTATACTAATTTTCTTTTCTTTTCCACCTTTCTGTTTTGTTTTTGAAGGTGGTAGAGATTTTTGTTTATTTTTTTGTTTCTTTCTATTTGCCTGGTATATTCTTCCATTCTTTTATTTTAGAACTTCAGATATAGCTTTTTAAAAAATGTGTGGGATGCCTTTTGTAAATAGCATAACGCACATTTCCCCCCTTTATCTAATCTGAGGGTCTCCATCCCTAAGGTGAGAATTAAGCCTACTCACATTTATTTTGATTGCTTATAGAGTTGACTCTTTGTTTTTTCATTTTTATTTTGTTTTCTATGAACATGATTTTTCTTTGTTTCATTTGATTTTGATACTCCTTGACTTCTGTTGAATTAATAAATCCCTTTTTCTTTCCTTCTTTTCTCTTTCCATTGGTTTGGAAACCATATACTATATATATATATATGTTTTCAATGTCTCCCTTAAATTACTAACACAGACACCAGACTTTATGTTTTGCTTACCAAGTCTAAGCTTAACATCTCTATCCTGCTCCTGAGCGTCTTAAGAAATAAGCATGTTTTCTTTGTGATCTATTAACTTTAATTTAAAGAAAGTGTTAAAAAAAAAAAGTAGGAAAAGCCTCATGAGTGATGAGAGTGTTTATGCATGGAAACCTGCAACTGAAGCATCCCCAACTTCAAAAGGAATGGCCAATTTGCAGGTTTCTCAACGTGAATCAAGATCAAAAGACAATCCTATTTCTATGCATTCCTCCAAACCTGTTTGTAACAGGAGCCCACCACCAGTCATGCCTCATGATTCTTCCGATTGGCTATCACCACGGCCTCAGAATCCAGTTGGAGCTGATCTTTCTGAAGGAAGAAAGGAGGCAGTTCCTTGTAATTCAAAGTGTTACCCCCTTCTGATGTGAAAAGTGGCAACCCCAAAAGGCCTAAACTCAGAGAGGATATTGCAGAGGAATGTTTCTCTGATAACCTTTCAGATATGTTTCCTATAATGAACCCTGGTAAACACCCAAAGTTCTACCCAACCTCATTTAACTGTGTTCAAAATGGAGCACTTTCTCCATTGGCATGTCAAAACACCAAGGCACATTTGGCTCTTACGAACCCAGACATAGCAAATAGATTTGAAGAACCAGCAAAAACAGACATTTTGAGCACAGAAAGGCAGAGCAAGACTTTTAATTTCAAGGAAGGAAATAGAATCCTGTTACTTGATGACTTTTTCTATGGACAATATGAAGGAGACAGACAGCCAAAAAAGAAGATTCATGCAAATTTTAAATGTATGAATTGTTTGAAAGTTCTAAAAAATGTACAGTTTATGAAGCACATGAAACAGCATTTGGCACTTGAGAAGGAGAGGGGTGACAGCTGGGAAGTCCACAGCACCTGCCAGCTCTGCCACCGGCAGTTTCCCGCTCCCTTGCAGCTGCAGTGTCACACTGAAACTGTGCACATCTCCAAAGAACCGTCCTCTATTGTAAAACCTGTGAATTGTCATTTGAAACAGATCAGATTCTCTTAAAACACATGAAGGACACTCATACGCCTGGTGAGGTGCCCTATGTGTGCCAGGTTTGCAATTACAGATCATCAGTCTCTGCTGATAAAGAAACCCATTTCTGAGCATGCCATGAAAACTCCAAAAACTTGCTGCGTCCCTTTTGTCTGAAAAATTTCAAAACATCAATATCTTATGTGTCTCATCGTTGGCGCCATTGGAACAACAGTCTTTTGGTGTTCCAAGTGTTGCCTACGGTTTTTAACTTCTAAGGAAAAATTGGGGCATGTCACCAAGAATCATCAAATTTTTATAATGCCAGAGCAAGTGGAAGGGTTGCCACCTGAAACAAAGGTTATTATTCAAACTTCACTTCAGCCCGGAGCCAGAGATGCAGCAGCCATTATCGTAAGCATTACTCACAATTAGTGCTCCCAGTCAGCGCCCTGCTAGATCGAAGAGGCAATGGTTATGAACAGAAGACTTTCCAGATACTCTTGCAGCTAGCTTTCTGGAAAAATTATGAATGACTCACGTTAGGCTTTGCCATCTATACCTTGGTTTTAGATGCTCACAATATCATCAGTTTATAGGTTTCTGGTTTTAATAAATGACCAAAATTTTCTTCCTCCTCACTTCTAGACACCTTACCCCTGTGTCACACCGATTGCAATCTATCCCCATGTCCATAGTTTAATTTTCCCTGTTTTTAAAAAAGTTTAAATGAAATCACACACACAAAAAGAAATAAGTATGCTTTCTTTTTTTTCCAACTTCCTCCTCCCATCTTTCATATAATTTTATCTAATATTTTATTTCTGCCTTATTTTTTAACATAAAATATTTTAATAATAATAATAAATATTGATTTATTATTATATTTTCCAATATCCTTTTAGTGTTATATTCACCCATTGTTTCTTATATTTCCCTTCTTCCTTCTTCTGTTTTATTTTTAGCTAAAGCACATAAATCCATTTATAGTTTGTCAGCAAAGAGCTCTAGGTTGTAAATTCTCTTAATATTTGCAGGCCCAAAAATGTCTTTATCTTGCTCTCATTATTTAAAAAATTTTTTTGAATTCTTAAATATTTTAAAGATCCAAATACAGTATAACTGAGTTTAAGAATTGTTAATATTTGGCCATTTTTGTGTCATAGTTTTTTTTAGTTAAGATCAGTACAAGTGGAGCTCAAACCTCACTTCCCTGTCTCTTTTCCCCCTTTTCTTCCCTCGAAATAATCACTATCTTGATAATGGGATAATCACATCTTCATTCATGTGTCCTTTACTATATATGTCTATCTCACAATACAAAAACATGTAGCATTGTTTTGTATCATAATACACCTATCCTAGTTGCAATTTTTTTTCCACCATAATGTGCTGTTGAGATTTATCCCTGTTAACACATCCAGGTCTAGTTTTTAATTTTATTAGCTGTTATAATATCATGTTATTAATAAACCACCATTTAAAATCAGTTGCTTCACTGAGGATAGATGGCTTACTTGCACGCTTAACATACAAAGAGTGCTGTAATGAATTTAGTTGTAAACGCTACTTTGGAGGCATGTTAGAATTTCTTTAGGGTAAAAACTAGAAATAAATTTGTTGTGTTGTAGGGTATATATCTATATCTAAACTAATTAATGTCAAATTATACTCCTACATGCAATGTATTAAGTTTGCTTGTTTCCAATCCTTGATAAGATCAGATTATTTAATTCTTTGCAATCTGATGGGCAAGATATGGTATTGAATTGTTGTTCTTAATCAAGTTTTCTTGATTACTAATGTTCCTGAGCATCCTTCTATGCTAATTAACCATTTGGGTCGTTTTCCATGAGTTGCTTCTTCAGAGTAATTTTTCTCTTTGCCTGTGTAAACTTTATTGATCTTTTAGGAGTTCTTTATATATTTTAAATACTGAGAACTGATTGGCCAGCATCTCTCTTAATATTGCCTCTGCCCCATTATTTCAATTTTGTCTTTCTGGAATCCTTATTAGAAGTATGTTAGAATATTGCTTTCTGTCTTCCAGGTCTCTTGGTTTCATATTTCTTAATATTTTATTTCTTTGTGCATTTACTATGTGATTTATTTAGTTCTACCTTCCAATTCACTAATTTTCTTCTGGGAATTCTACTATTTAACTACTAACTTATTCATTCATTCATTAAAAATATTTATTGATTGTTAAGAATATTTATTGACATGCCAGGAATTATTTTTAAGTGTTAGGGCTTAAACAGTAAACAAAACAGACCAAAAAAAAAAAAAATCCCTCCCTCATTTACAATCTAGGAGGTAAAATTATATTGAGCTTTAAATTATATCAGCTGTTTTTTTTATTTGCAGCATTTCTATTTGTTTTTATAAAAAATATTTTTCAAACAATCACTTCTTTTTATTGCGTAAAAGACACACTTCTTTCCCTAATCTCTTTTTCTTTCAACTATAATATTTCAACATATTGGTATAATGTTCTGTTTAGACTGTTTCTGCTTTCTTGTGTGCATCGTTGGGTTTCTCATCTGCTGGCTATCTTTTAGGACTGAGTGTTTCCTTGTGGGTTTAGTAATTTTCGACTGTGAGTTGATCCTCTGCAGAATTCGAACCTGAGACTTAGGTTATGAAGACATCCCAGGTCAGGGACAGGGAGGTCTTGAAAAGTTGCGTCTGCCTTGGCCCTATATTTAAGTTGTTTTTCAGCTTAGGCTCTGTTTCATGGTGCATAATAGGAATTAAGATCCCAACCCTGATGTCTCCTCACTCAGGGTCCTCTCTTTCCACTCCTGGTGGGGGGTGGCTCACACCCAGGTAGAGACCTTGGGCGGGAGGTAGAGAGTCATAGGTCTGCTCCCACGGGTGAGGGTGTCCCCTTCATGCTTCTGCTGTGCACTGCACCTTTGCTTTCTAGAGAATTAAAACTCTGTCCTAAGGCAGGGATCCAATCCAGTCCCTCAGTGGGCCGAGTGGTTGAGAGATTCTAGAATCTGAAAGTTTCTCATTTTCAAACGTGAAAATATATTCTTTAATCGAAAACATGCAGAGAATGCCTGTGTTTTGAATTATGGGGCTAAAGGAAGAAAATGCTGAGCTTGCTCAGTCTTCCATCTTGACTGAAGTCCAAAAATAGTCTATAATAAACATGTGGTATTTCTATAATTAAGAAAGAAATATCAAGAAAAGTCTAATCATGTGCTTTGGAAAATCTGCGTTTTGGAGAAGATAATTTGATAATAAGTCAGAGATTGGTTGATAGGTGTAGCAGTTTGATATTATTTATGATTCTTGAAAGAAATAGAGATTCTGTTTGTAAACTGGTCTGTTCCTCTGGGGTGATAACCCTTTGATTGTATTAGATTCAGCTGAAAGGGCTGATTAAATTATGTTAAGATTAGGGCTCTGATCCAACCATGTCCTTAGAGTGCAACTCAGCTTTGAGTCCCAGCCCCCTTGGGGATAAAACAGACTCTCACACAGAAGAAAATACACAGAGAAGGAGAACACAGAAGTAGATATGGAGGAAGAGAGAGTGTTCCATAGACACAGCCCTGGAAGAGAGATGAGCCTGTTAGACTACAGCTGACCTTTTGGAGGGAACAGGGCAGCTGAGCCCAGAAGGAAACAAGCCCTGGGGAGAGTGTTGAGCCTTATGCCAACCTACAGCTGATATCAGAAGTTGGGACCACAGAGCCTTAAGAGAAAGAAGGAAGGCTGAGCCCTTGCAGACATTGTCTGCCATCTTGTGTGAACAAATGGCAATAGACTTCGGGTGAGAAAGTACCTCTTATAGTATCCTGAGTTGGACTCTTTAGGACCTGGTAACTGCAAGTGTCTATCCCAAATAAATACTTTTTATAAAAGCCAACAGAGTTCTGGTACTTTGCATAACACAATGGGAATTAAAGTAGTAGTAGCCAGAGAAAGAGTGAGGATTCCAGACCGTTAAGTGGCCAGCTGCCTCCCAAGCATCAACTCCAGGGGTTCACTGACAAATTCCAAACCTGTATCTCTGACCCAGACTTCTTCTCTGCCTTCCAGGTGTAGGTTTACAAAATGCTTCCTAAATGGAGCTGCCCAGATGCTTCAAGCTCATCATGAACAGAATTGATTTAATAATCCCTCTTTCTCTTCACTCCCCTCGAGTTGCTCCTCCTCCTATATTCCTCAATTTGGTGGCTTTGCCAATCAGTTGTCTCTCAAGTTTCAAAGTCAAGCCAAACTTCACATCTCTTTCTGAAAAGCCCTATGAATTTGGATGCCAAATCCTAGTACTTCCATCTCTGAGGTATTTCTTGACTTCTTTTCCTCTTTTCCATCCTGTCAACTCCCACACTGGTACAGGTCCCTGTCCTTTGTCACCTGGATGAAAATGGCCTCTTCACAAGTCTCCCCATCTCTATTTTTCCTTTTTCAACTCATCCTCTACACTGAAACAGAACTGGCTTTCTCAAATGCTAACCTAAGCATCTCTGATTGTGTCAGAGATGGATAATTGGCACCAACGATTGGCGCTCCCCTTTCATTGTAGGAAGTGGCTGCTGGTCCTGGGACTACATTTCCCAGTACCCTCCTTGCATTTAGGTTGGGCCATATGGTTGGTTCTTGCCAACAGAATGTGAGCAGAAGAGATGTGTGTGTCTTTTTGAGCTGACAGAGTTAAGAACTGTGTATACCTTCCCAGATGAGCTCTTTCCTCACCCACAGTATTCCTATGACCTACACAGGAAGTCTATGAGTGCACAAAGTTTATAGAGTCTGTGTCTCTGAGTCCCTTCTTGGGGGAAATTTACCTAACCAAGAACATTCTCATTGGACTGTATACCATACCTTAACTAATACTTTGCTTAAATCATAAAATTTCTCCAAAAATAACTTCCGAATTTCTTAGAGTCACATCCAAGGCTTCTCATGACCTAGCCTCTCTGTCTGCACTGCCAACTCTCTAATCATTACCTTTTACTGCTAATGCTCACACCTTCATCTATCTCATTTCCATGCCATTGCTTATGCTGTAAATTCTGCCTTTAATGTCTTTTCATTCTCCTTGTTAACTCTTCTTTCCTCCACCCAAGGTTTAGTTCAGACATTCCTTCTTCTGGGAGACCTTCCCTTTCTCCTCCTTCCTTGCAGCTTCCCCTCTCCATCCTGTACCATGTACTAAAGATGCCTTTTCGCTTATTCACTTAACAATTTTCATAGTGAAAATGTGTGTGTGTGTGTGTGTGCATCCTCATGATTAACATATAATCACCTTGGGGAAGGGGACAGGTGTCTCCCTCATGCTATTTCAGCACCTAGCAAAATGTCAGGCATGCAGGTTCCGAGACCTATTTGCAAATTTGAACGGATTAACTGGCTAATGTCCATGAACACTGTCTAGGTTTGCAAGAGCTGCCATCGCAGGGACCACACGCTGGCTGACTGAACAACAAAAAATTGACTGGCTTATGGTTTTGGAGACCAGAAGTCCAAGATCAAGGCATCAGCGAGGCCATGCTTTCTCCCCACTTCTGTAGTGTTCTCATACTGCCTTGCCACACTCTTTGAGGTTCCTTGGCTTGCGTCTCTGTCTTTGTCACAGGGAGGCCTCCATCTGCTTGTGTCTGTTCTTCTGGTATCTGCTGACTTCTGGCTTCTGGCTCCTCTATTTGGCTTTCTCAGACTTCTGGCTTTGTATAAGGCCTCAAGTCATATGGAGTAAGGTGCACTCTAGTTCAGCTGGGCCATACCCAAATAGAAGCTTAGAAGACCCCATTCACAAACAAGTCTTAACTGATAATACATCTTCCTAAGATCCTATTTACAAACGAGCTCATGCCCACAGGAATGTGGAGTAAGAGTAAAAACATGTTTTTGTTTTTTGTTTTTTGGTGGGGAGTGGTGTATATTATTCAGTCTACCACAGAGATTGAGTGAGAAAAAGAAGATTCAAGAGGTGAAGAGGGGAAATGATGGAAGCTGATCTAAGGGCGAGGGCCAAGGAGAAGGGTTTTTTCCCCTGTTTTGGCAGATAGAAATTTATTAGACAGAACCACAAACTGTAAGTGGCTGCTGAGGAAGGCATTTTCAAGTTGTACTTCTAGTTCAGCTAGATAGAACCTGTTATCCCAAAGGACAGGGATTTGGATGGCATGAAACAGGGTACGAGTGAAAAAGCCGGAGGGAAGGGTAGGTTAAGCCCTGTGACTTAGCTGTTTATCTGCAGATCTCTCATAAATGAAATATATTTTGTACTCCAAATTGCTGCTGACTCATGAGGGATGCAAATTACTAAATGGAGTCATGGGGATAGACCATTTTTTCATTTATGGTCACATACTAGCACAGGGAGATGCTTAAACCTTGGGAGACAGTGGTAATGGTAGAAGTGACCAATAATAGAGGAGTGGTCACCCTCGACAGGAAGACGCCCTGCTGGTTTTGTCAGAGGGCTTGTGTTATCTATAACACATGTGAAAAGTCAGGAAATCAAGGCTCTACAGCTGAGGGGCAATGGTCAGCTAAAGATGGAAGCAAGCCTACAACGCAGCAGGCTGGATCTTCCTTAAATATTCTGTAAGCATCAGAGAACTTTAATATTGGCTCTGTGGCCAGAATAGCAGACACAAATTAAAACACTGTGTGATAGTGTTTTCTAAATTCCAAGTCTATGTCTACATGTTGTCAAACTATTTGAACAATCAACGCTGGACAATTTTGCCTCCATGGATCTTTTTTCCCCACTCAATAAGCAGACTATTTATTTCAGTTTTATGTCATTAGGGTGTTTTTAGAAGTAACGGAAAATGTCACTCAAACCAGCCTGAATAGTAGGAAAATTGATGGCTCACATGACTGGTAGCTTAACAATAGGGCACGGAAGTGAGGACTGGTAATCCAGCAGTTCAACAGGGTCATTGAGCACGCAGGTCCTTGGGTCTCTACTCTGCCATCCACGAGGCTGGCTTCAACCCACGGCCAGCTCCCCTCACAGTTGTAGGATGGCAGAAAGTAGCAACCAGAGCTACATTTTTTGACATCCACCTCCAGTGGTAGGAAACAAGGAACCTCTCCCCAAATTATGAGCAAAAATGCTTCCCTTCCATCTAGTAGGGTCAAAAGAGGTCGCATGTCTCCTCCGGACTAACTAGTGTTGCTAGAAGGCCATGCACCATTGGTTTCAACCCAGGTTCCTCAAGCAATGTCATGGGATTTTCATATTTGGCTTTCATTAGTCAACATACTTCACCCTTCTTGTTGGGATTGTTTGTTAGAGCATCATGGATGTTGTACAATGGAGGAGAAGTGGAAAGCCTATTGGGGCATTGAACACAAAATCTACTGCACAATTTCAAATTATTCAGTAGGAAGAGAGAGAGACGGAGAGAGAGAGAGGGAGAGAGAGGGAGAGGGAGGGAGAGAAAGGAAAGAAACGGGAGAAAGAAAGGGAAAGGGAGAGGAAAATCAATCTTGACCAATTTTTTTTAATTGCCCCAGGCTAGGCAACCCGTCCTGAACATGCACCTTTCTCTGCCCCACATAATGATTTTAGTTCTGAATTGCTCAGGAAGAGAAGAGAAACCCATATTAATATTTAAAAGCAAATTATACAAGAGTATAAAGACTGTGATCCTGTTTATTTTTTAAAAATCTGTTTATCAATTTTTGCATATGTGTTTAAAAATCTGGAGTAGTAGAACTCTATTGTATTTTCAAAGGTTTTCTGTACAGAAAAATACAGGGGGCCTTCCCGCTTTCTTATATGCTTCTGTCGCCTTTTAATCCTCACAAGCTTGTATTACTTTTGCAATAGAAGAAAATAGGGGTACTTACAATTTAAAATACTTTATTGAATTTGGCTTCAAAAATAACAATTTACCTTTCACTTCTATCTGGGAGTTAGATGATGTTTGGAAAAATGGTAAGTGCCCCTTCTTTTGCTTCGCAGGGACTTTACAGACTCCACTTTATGGTGGTTCTGCACTCCGAGGCAGGGTTGCTCGAGCTCTTCACTATTGACATTGCAGGAGAGATGATTCTTTGCTGTGGGGGTTGCCCTGTCTGTGCATTGTAGGGATTTTTCCTTATTTCTTTTTTTTATACTTTTCTATTAGAGAAGTTTTAGGTTTACAGAAAAATCATGCAGAAAATGCAGAGTTCCTGTATAATCCCTCCTGCCACACACACTCAAGTTTCCCTATTATTAACAATTTGCATTAGTGTGGTACCTTTGTTGCAATGGGTGAAACAATATTATTCTACTTACACTACATTAGTTATACCTATGGTCCATAGTTTATATTAGGGTTCGATATGCTGTACAGTCTTATGCTTTTAAAAAAACCTCTATTCTAGTAACATATATACAACCTAAATTTGCCCTTTTTGCAGCAATTGACTATATAATTCATTGGTGTTAACCACATGCACAATGTTGTGCTACCATCACCACCACCCATTACTAAAACTTTTCCGGGGAAGCGGACTTGGCCCAGTGGTTAGGGCGTCCATCTACCACATGGGAGGTCCGCGGTTCAAACTCCGGGCCTCCTTGACCCGTGTGGAGCTGGCCATGCGCAGTGCTGATGCACGCAAGGAGTGCCCTGCCACGCAGGGGTGTCCCCCGCGTAGGGGAGCCCCATGCACAAGGAGTGTGCCCCCTAAGGAGAGCCGCCCAGCGCGAAAGAAAGTGCAGCCTGCCCAGGAATGGCGCCGCCCACACTTCCAGTGCCGCTGACGACAACAGAAGCGGACAAAGAAACAAATAAATCTTTAAAAAACAAAAACAAAAACCTTTTCCGTCACCCCAAACAGAAATTCTGCACCAGTTAAGAATTAACTTCCCATTCCCTACCCCTATCACAGCTTCTGGTAACCTGTATTCTAGTTTTTGACTCTATGGATTTGCTTACTCTGATTCCTTCCTATCAGTGAGATCATACAGTATTTGTCCTTTTGTGACTGGCTTGTTTCACTCAGCATGATGCCTTCAAGGTTTATCCATGTTGTCACATGTGTAACATCTTTCCTTTTTATGACTTAATGATATTGTGTTCTATGAATATACCACATTTTATTTATCCAGTCAGCTGGGGTTTCTTCCAGCTTTTGGCAATTGTGAATAACGTTGCTATGAACATCCGAGTACAAATGTATTTTGAGTCCTTGCTTTCAATTATTTTGCTTGTCTGACTAATTTCTTGGCACCATGTAGCATAGACTCAGTGATGCAATAGAAAGTATCTGCCCTGATATTTAATTGATAAAGAGACTCCACCTTTTGTTTGATTTATGTTTGGTCTTCCACTGGAATGAATGAAAAGAATAGAATAATTTGTGCTATGCTTTCTTTTTCTTTTTCCTTTTTGACTCTTTCATTGCTTATTTCTTTAAGAGATTAAATACTTTACCTCCTCTTGTTCCTAAGACCATCTTTTGGTCCCTCAAAGAGCGAAAAGTTAAAGTAAGAATAAACACAAACTTTCCCCTTTGGATAGATCTCTTGTTTGAAACCACATGAAAATAAAATTCTGCATTATCATTACCAGACACCTCCTATCCCACTTTAAAAAATACAGTCCTGCTGGTCTCTAAGAGTTTAGGAAAGTGACCAAGTTAAATCCAAACATATACTGGAATAAATGAAATAGAGATACAGAATTTAATAGGGCATGACTTTGCGTAAGTGGCAAATTACGTTTCAAGGTAGATGACTTTGGCTCAAGGCTATTTGCTCCTAAGTGGTTTTGGAAAAAAAAAAGACTAACTGGACTGGAAGGAAGGCTTTTAAAGGCAAGAGAGAGGCTGGAGAGAGGCTGAATGCTGTACTTTTGGATTAGGTAGTACAGGAGGGCTATTAGCAAATGGATCTTTTTTTAACCTGGAATGTTACAGAGGGTGTGCTGTGTAATTTAGTTTACAATGATGTTCAGATAAAAGTTATTTAAATTACCCTGTGGGAAACTCTGATGAAATATTTTGATAACAGAGAAAGAGAGTGAGATGATAAGATAACTCTAAGTGAAACTTCCAAAAGGGTGAACTACCGCGTGGCTTGAGTGTGAGGAAAATAAAATATTTCCTTGTGGCTTCCAAGTTCAGGTTTTAGTTTTGACCTGTCGGCAAGTCTCCGTGCAGACTCCTCGAAGACTGATGATAACCCCAGTAGCGTTCGGTTTTCTCTTAGGGGCAGCACTTGCAATGCATCCCGGAAGGATTCCATCGTCACCCACCCGCCAAGAGTGACCTCGGTTATTTGTCCTACACCTGCAGGGTGCGGTGCATCCCAGAGTCTCCTGCTAAGATTTCCGCAGATGGTGGAGATCATTTGAAGGTGCATCTGGGATGCAAACTGCTGTGGCCATCTTGACCATGTGCCCAGAGCTCTTTGTACCCAGCATTACCCCCGCATCCAAAAATGGTTGCATCTGCGGGCCCCTAAACTGCAGGGACAATCCCACAGATGTATTGAGGTGCAGGGAGTGCAGGGTACCCCCTGGGTGGTGCTGCTTGCTGCTTCTGCCAGCCCCCTACCCCTGCCCTCCTCAGGTCACACTTGCTCTACTGTGTCCTAATCCAGAGGCCGATATGGAGCTCCTCTTTCTATGCCCAGCAGAAGGCAGAATTCAGTTTCTCACTTTTCTAATCTTGCGTGAACTGAGTTGGGGATTTCATTAAATGCTTGTGTTACAGGATCGCTTTGCTCATTTTTCATTGTTCATTTTTCCTCTGATTTAGTTCTTTGTTTACCGCAGCAATATTATGAATACCTTCTTGTTCTAAGAAATACTTTAATAAAGAGAATTCAGAAGTTCCTTTTGATCATTTCACTCCCATTTCCCTTAATTTTTGGCCAGTAACTTTCCATACCTTTTCTTATATACTTAACATTCACAAAGAAGTATACGTAAACACAGTTTTGCTGTATTATTTTTATATAATCGGGCTGATACTGTATAAATTATTCTGCTAGATGTTTTTTAGTTTTTATAATATTTCTTGGGGAACCTTCTGCATGCAAAAATGTAGGCCTGCTTTATTCTTTGTAAGTGTGGCAAAATATTTAATAGTGTATAAAATAGTCACCTTCTTATGACGATTTAGATTGTTTCCAAATTTTTTTCTATAAAGGATAATGCTGCAATAAAAATCCCTATAAATACCTCTTTGTGTGCCTGGTGTTTCCTTAGATGGTAGTTATAATTAAATTGCATTGTTACATCTACTGGCCATCTAAAGGCCTGTATTATTTCTACTCCCATCAACAGTGTAAAAAAAATTACTAAAACATATCCTCATTCTGGAATTTTATTAATTTACTTACATTTTCTCAATTTGCTTAGTAAAAACTATGACAACATGTTTACTGGATTTGTTTCACTTCTGTCATTTTTAAAAAACGAATATTCTTTGACTACTTTTCCCCATTGGATTTATCCTCAGTTCATTTTCTCCCTCTCCCCCACCTTCTTTCCTTATTCCTCCTTTTGTAGAACTTTTTAATATAGGTATATACTAATCCTTTATTTGTCTTAAATGTTGTAAGCATTTTTCTCTGGGGATTTTGTTTTTAATTTTTGTTTGGTATCTTGTGGTAGCTCTCTTAAATTTTAATGTGTATAGATTAAAAAAAATTTTTTTTACTATGTTTTTTATTTCTAGAGGGGGTTTCCCTATTCCAAGATTATAAGTATATTCTTCTATATATTTTTTCACATATGCCATGATATAGGGATCTGTATTTATTTTAATTTGAATAGGAATACATTTGTCTGACTTGCATTTATCCACTGATTTAATATCCAAATCAGTCATAAACCAAATTTCTCTATTTGCATGGTTTGCCTTCAGTTTGTGCCATTAATATACGTTTCTGCTCCTCCACTGATACCGCACTGCTCGAATTATTTCATAATATGTTGAGATATCTGGAAGGGCAAGTCCAGAGCTCACACGAGCCATTTGTATACATCTCTTCCTGATTCTACATTCTAAAATCTTGTGTTAATGGACTGAAATCAGCTGCGGTGAAAGCACCCACATCATATAAATCATAGATTTCCAAGTGAACCTAAGTTTCATTTCTCTGGCTCTGGGGTAAACACCTAGAGTAGGCTTGCTGGGTCATATGGGAAATGTAGACTTACCTTTACAAAAACAGCCAAACAATTTTTCAGAGTGGCTGTACCATTTGCATTTCCAGCAGCAATGTATGAGAGTTGCTATTGCTCTGCTACCTTATCAGCATTTGATATTGCCAGTGTTTTTCATTTCATTGTCTAATGGATGTGAGATGGCAACTCATCATGACTTTAATTTAAATCTGCAAATATTTCTCCCAGTTGATTTTCTCATTCTTTTAACAGCATCATTTACAGAGCAAAGGTTTTTAATTTTGATGATGTTCAATTTATCTTTTTTTTCTGTTTCTTTTATGGATCATGCTCTCAGTGTCATGTCTGAGAACTTGTTACCAAACTCCAGGTCATAAAGATTTTCTCCTTTTTTTTCCTAGAAGTTTTGTTTTTGTTCATTTTACATTTAGATCCATGACCCACATGGAGCCAATTTTTAGGTTGGTATTTATTTATTTATTTATGCATATGGATGTCCAGTTTTTCCAACAGCATTTGTTGAAAAAGACTATCCTTTCACCATTTTAAAAAATCAGTTCACATTAACACAAAGAAGGAAAAAAAATATCATGAGCATCTCAATTGATACAAAAATAGCATTTGACAAAAATCCAGGAGCCCTTCTTGATAAAAAAAAACCACTTAGAACACTAGGAATAGAAGGGAACACTCTTAACATAATAAAAGGCATATATGAAAAGTCCACAGCAAACATCTTGCTTAATGGTTTCCCTCTAAGAACAGAAAACAAGACAAAGATGCTCACTGTCACCACTGTTATTCCACATTGTACTAGAAGTTCTTGCCAGAACAATTAGGCAAGAAAAAGAAATGAGACATCCAAATTGCAAAGAAAGAAGTGAAACTTTTCCTATTTGCAGATGATATGATACAATAAAGAGAAAATCCTGAAAAATCCACAGCAAAGCTCTAGAAGCTAATAAATGAATTCAGCAAAGTGGCAAGGTACTAGATCAACACCCTAAAATCAGTTGTGTTTCTATACACAAGCAATGAACAATCAGAAGAAGAAATCGATAAAAAATTCCATTACAATAGCAACTAAAAGAATCAAATAGCTAGGAATATATTTAGCTGAGGGTGTAAAGGACTTGTACACGGAAAACTGCAAGTCATTACTAAAAAAAAAATCGAAGAAGTACTAAATAAATAGGAGGATATTCCATGTTCATGGATAGGAGGACTAAATACTGTAAGATGTCAATACTACCCAAAGCAATTTATAAATTCAATGCAGTCCCAGTAAAAATTCCAGCAACCCTCTTTACAGAAATAGAATTTATATGAATGGGTAAGGGCACCCGAATAACTAAAGCCATCTTGAAAAGGAAGAATGAAGTTGGAGGACTCACAATTTTCAATCTTAAAACTTATAACAAAGTCAAAGTAATCAAAACAGCATAGTACTGGCACAGGACACACATATACACAAATGGAATAGAATTGAGAGCGCAGAAATCAACCTTCATATTTATGACCAACTGATTTTTGACAAGGTAGCCAAGACCACTCAACGGAAAAGAATAGTCTTTTCAACATACTTTGCTGGGAAACCTGGATTTTCATTAGCAAAAATAGAAGGAGGACCTCTACCTCACACTTAATGCAAAACTCAACTCAAAATGAATCAAAGATCTAAATATAAGAACCATTACTATCAGAGTCCTAGAAGAAAACATAGGGAAGCATCTTCAGGACCTTGTGCTAAGCAATGGTTTCTGTGACTTTGTACCCAAAGCACAAGCAACAAAAGAAAAAAAAAAAGATAAATGGGACTTCATAAAAATGAAAAACTTTTGGTCTTCAAAGGACTTTATCTTGAAAGTAAATTGACAATCTCCACAATGGGAGAAAATAATCAGAAACCACATATCTGATAAAGGTTAAATATTAAGTATATATGAGGAAATACTTTAACAGCAAAAAGACAAAGAACCCGATTAAAAAATGGGCAAAAGACTCGAACAGACATCTCTCCAAAGAAGATATACAAATAACCAGAAAGCACATGAAAACATTTTCAATGTTGTTAGCCATCAGGCAATGCAAATCAAAACCACAATGACATACCATTTCACATCCTGCTATTTAAAAAATGGAAAATAACCAGTATTAGAGAGGAAGTAGAGAAATAGAACATGCATTCATTGCTGGTGGTGATGTAAAATGGTGTAGCCTCTGTGGAAGACAGTTTAGCAGTTCATCAGCCTCTTAAGTATAGAACTAGCATATGATCTGGCAATACCACTCCTAGTATATACCCCAAAGAAATGAAAGCAGGGACTTGAACAGATGTCTTCACACCAATGTTTATAGTGGCATTATTCACAGTTTACAAAGATGAAAGCAACTTCAACCAATGAATCGATAAATAAAATGTGGTATATACACACAAAAGAATATTATTCAGCCATGAAAAGGAATGAAGTCTGGATATGTGTGACAACATGGATGAACCTTGAAGACATCATGCTGAGTGAAATAAGCCAGACACAAAAGGACAAATATTGTATGATTTCACAAATTTGAAACAATTAGAATGCACAAACTCATAGAGGCATAAACTAGAATGTGGATTAAGAGGGGATGGGATAGGGTAGGGATAGGGAATGGGAAGTTAAGGTGTAAAATGTACAGCATTGATATTTGGAACGATTGGAAATATTTTGTTAAAGGATGGTGGTGATGGAAACAAAACATTGTGAACACAATTAACAGCACTGAAATATGTATGTGAATGTAAGAGGGAAAATGTTAGAATGTAAAATGGTGATAGAATAAAAGTGAAAAAACAATATACTACCCAAACAGTGAACCCTAAGTTAAACTGTGGATGTTTTAAAAATGATGTTAGCTGTTGGTTTTATGTAGATGTCTATTTTTTTTAGATGTCTTTTATTTTATTAGATTGAGGCAGTTCTCTTCTATTTATAGTTTGATGAAAGTTTAAAAAAATCATAATGGATATTAGATTTGGATTGTTGGGAAAGACCTATTAAATTGATATTTAAGAATAGATCTAAAGGAAGTGAGAGAGTCAGTCATCCATGTAAATGGTGGAATGGTATTCAAAGCAGCTAGACGAGTATGTATAAAGTCCCTGCGGCAGGTCCCAGCCTGGAGTTTCAGGCAGGAGCCAGGATATAAGTGTAGTTTGGAGGTAAGTGGATGAGGAAGGCAGAGAATTAGGAGATGAGGTCAGAGGATAGTCTCAGGAAAGGTCATATAATGTTCTACATGCATTTTTTTAGGAGAGATTGGGGATTGAACCCGGCACCTCATATATGGGAGGCAGGTGCTCAACCATTGAGCTACATCTGCATCCCTCTAGATGCATTTTAAAAACTTGGACAGCTACTTTTAGTGAGATGGAGAGTGGCTTGGCATTATCTTACTTAACATTTCAAAACGTTTACTTTTAAAAAAAATTTTTTATTAAAGTTAATAGATCACATAGAATGTTACATTAAAAAAACATGAGGTTCCCATAAAAACCACCCTCCACCCCCCACCCCCATCATTTTTATAAATTGTATTTTTTTGAAGATACATACATCACAAAAAAAGTGGACTTACTGATATTCTACTATAAAACTTTTGTGACTACTAATAGAAGAAATTGTATCATTGATGGGGACAAAGTAACCACAGTAGTTGCTGAGGGCAACTTCCCTCTCCCTAGTGGGAAGAAGAGATGTGATGAGGGGGCATCTTTTTGGGACTTTGGAGTTGTCCTAAATGATATTGCAGGGTCAGATGCTGGACATTATGTATGCTGCCATAACCCACTGAATGTACCGGGGGAGAGTGTAACTACAGAGTAAACTATTATCCACGTTGTGCAGCAGTGCTCCAAAATGTGTTCGCCGAGTGCGATGAGCTGCCACAATGATGGGGGAGGTTGTTAGTGCGGGAGGAGTGGGGTGGGGGGATGCGGGGATAGGAGAACCAAAATGTTCACTTTGACTGCTACAAGGACAACTATAGGAGACTAAGAGATGAAGTACGGCAATCAGGCAGGAAGATATTTAGTTTGATTATTATAATCAATAATCTATCAGAAAAGTGGCTTGAAGCAGATAGCAATGGAGGTGGTGACAAATAGGCCCTGGGTACATTTTGAAGGTAGAGAAGACAAGGTTTGCTTGTGGATTGGATGTGAGTTGTGAGAGAAAAAGAGGAGCCAAGGATCCCTCCAGAATTTTAGAGTCAACTAGCTATTGGGAAGTTAGAATTGCTAATTACTCAGATGGAAGAGGATCATTGTGCCAGGAGCAAGTTTGCATGCTCCATGCTCACGATGTGCTAGAGTCTGCTTTAAGAACTTTGCAATGGTTTACAGTTAATTCTTACTAGAGATTTATGAAGTAGATATTAAAAATCTTCCCTCTTTTATCAAAACAAAACAAAACAAAACAAAACAAAAACAGGCACAGAAAGGTTAAGTAACTTTTTAAGGCACACAGCAAGAAGCAAAGCCGGGATGGGAACCCAAGCATTTGGGCTCTAGAGCCTGCCCATCACAAGTAACTAGGACTATCCTCTTAAAGTTTTTAAAACCCCATCTGTTTGTAGATATGTTTCCCTTTGCGTTATAATTGTTTAATTCTGTCGTTTCTCCTTTCATCCTTGAGTGGACTTCTTAAAGGATTGTCTATTTTGTTGCTCTTTTCAGAGAACCCAACTTTGGTTTTATTGAGCAGTTGCCCTGTTTTTGTTTTCCATTTCATTAATTTCTGCTTTTATCTTTATTAACTCCTTCCCTCCTCTTCCTTTGGGGTTGCTTTGCTCTGTCAATAATGTAAACTGAAGAATGGAGATGAATGAGACAAGAGGTTTATAAAAGAGGAGGTATATTTTTAGTCTAGGTGAAAAATGACAAATTTATGCATTCCTAAGTACTTTTTAGAAAATTAAGTTTGTGAAAATTCATGTGATAAATTTAAACACAGGGTATGTTAAACTTGACTAAAAATGGTTGTAGAAAACCTGGTACCTCAAAATGAAGGAAAGGAAAGAATTTAGTAAAATTACTTATAATGGAATAGCAACATGAATTCAAACCCTTTTAGAAGAGAAAATTTCTTTCTGTCTTGATCATAAGAAAGGTCTAGGGGCAGTATCTTTCCCCAGCCCTCATGTGGATCAATCATATTTACACACTGGGACCCAGAATTGCTCTTTAATAACAATACTCCACGAAAAGCAACCAAGCTCTTCAGGAAGTAATTGATTCCATTTCTTGGCACAGAAAACATCGGGGGTGGGGGTGATTGGAAACTCAAGGCTGTATGACATAAATCAGAAATGACAAAGTAGCTGGCTTACAGCTTCCCATGAAACGTGCCCTCCGGACAACTTACAACCATTGGAACATCAAAAAGAGGGCAATAATTGCGGTTAATTGATACATGTTAGGTCTGTGGGAAGCCATGTGAACGTTGGGATACTCAAGACAGTAAAATATATGTGCAATGTCATGTATGACTTTCAAATAAAGTTAATAGAAATTGCCGAACAAAAAATTCTGTGAATAATACATTCAAAATATGTTCAATGGTGGGTTGAGAATCTATTTAGCACATTACAGGATGTTACATAATAGTTACACAGTGGGTTCGGTCTCAGGGCATAAATATTTTTATTCTGGGTCTTAAAAACCAGAGGACTCGGAAGGTCATAAATGTTGGCAATTTAGAATGTGGATGGTCTCAAAGACCCTGAAAATGGAAATGGGAAAGTTTTGATGTGTCTTAAAAAGCCACAAGTCTAAGAAATGCTTCCTATTTTTAGGGAGGCATCACTTTGGAAAATGACAGTGCATGGAGAAGCTGGAAACCTATGTGCCTGGGACATCCTGGATAAAAAGGTATGGATTAAAAATCCACTTAACCATGCAGGCATCTGTCTCCTTACAGAATGGGGCCAAGCTTAGCATGTGAAGTTCAAATCTTAGAAGATATCTCTGGATGTGGCCCAATCCCGTATCTTTAACACATACCTCACCTAGCATGATGTGGAAACTCTCTTCCCTCTGGTTAGTTGAATACATTTGTAACCCTGAGATACAAGAATGATAAGACACAATATGAGATTACATTCAGGTGCAGTATGACCTTTGGTCACCATTGTAGTTCTGGTATATGATCTGCTTTTAAATGTTTGAAAGACCTGAGACAATTTGATATACTAAATTTACAATTTCTGTTTATTTCAGACTTAAAAAGGGGCAAGTGCCTATTAGATACATAAGTTTGCTTTGCTAAGGGTGTGAAATGTTTGAGAGAATCAGTGACATTAAAACTATGATTGCGATTTGATATGTTTGGAAGAATTTAGTCAACTTCATATATATTGCTCACTCTTCAGAGAAGTAGCCATTAAATTTAAAATCTAATTAATAAAAAATTGAGTAAGTTGATGCTTTAAATGTAGACACAATTTCTAGATTTATAGATAAAATATGATCTCTAAAGTGAGTTTAAATGTTTTAGGAAAAAATTGTTTTATGTTGTACAACTTAATTATATCTTAATTAAAATTCAACTACACTCAACTATGAGTATTTCTTATGCACAAGATCCTCCCTTTGGGGAGTAGATGTGGCTCAATTAGTCAAGTTCCGCCTCCCACATGGGAGGTCCCAGGGTTCAGTTCCCATGACTCCTAAAGAAGACAAAGAAACAATGAGCAGACAATGAGCAAAAACAAAAAACAAGCAGGCAGTGGAGGTGGCTCAAGCAGTTGAGTGCCCGCCTCCTACATGGGAGGTCCTAGGTTCTGTTCCTGGTGCCTCCTAAAGGAAAAACAAGCAGACAAGGAGCTCAAACAATGAGCAAATAAATGTGGGAGCCATCTCTGGTGACAGAGTGAATCCTTTAGATCATTTAAAATTTCCTAGTCCCAACTTTTTAAGATGATTCCTCAGTTTGCTTATTTTCTATCTTTATTGTTTATTATTTAAAATTCATTTGAGGCTATACATCTCCCTCTTGAGTACCACTCCCCAACTCCCACTGAGTATCATTTATTTTAGATTTGCTTATAATATCACTTTTGATTCTTTAAGTTCCTTGAAGTGGCCATGCCCTCTCACCAACTGTTCTTTGCATGCATTATCTTCTCTTACTGGAATACTTTCATTGCAACTTGGCCCCCTCTTCATCTGCCTAACTCTCATTTATCCCTCACTTCTTGCCTCAAGAACGACCACCTTCCAGAGGTCTTCCCATCCCAGAGTAGAGAAAAGATGAAATCTGAGGGACGAAACGGGGTCCCTGTTGCGGGACGAGTGGGGTCCCGTTGTGGGACGAGCGGGGTCCCTGTTTAGGGACGAGTGGGGTCCTGTTGTGGGACGAGAGGGGTCCCTGGCGTGGGGAAGAAAGCCTCGTATGGCCGCTGAGGCTTCCCTCGGGGGCTCCGAAGGCGTGGAGGGCGCACGACCCAGGAAGGAGTCGCGGAGACAGGCTGATGGCACAAGTCTGGTTTATTCCAGAAGGGTACACACTTTTATAGGGCTTAGAGTGGCGTAGAGGGTTCTGATTGGCTTAAACTAAAGGCGACTTGTGGTTGGTTGCCACAAGCAGTTACTAGGGACCGGGGCAGATATCAGGTTAGCTCTGCTATCTATAGGGACGGGGATTGGTTGGGGACTGCATGGAGAGATTTGATAGGTGCAGGCGGGTACTGCTTTCTGATAGGTGGTTGTAAGCAGTTGCTAGGCAGAGGGCAGGCGGAGAGGTTAGGAATGGGGGAGGGGAAAGGGGAAGTGAGAGCCGACCAGATGTTAGGCTAGGCGGGAGATAGCGGGAGGCGACCGTTATTGATGTATCTTGCCCGGGTAGGCTGAGGGCGCTTCGCCCGTACCAGGCTGAGGGCCACCCTGAACTGCGGCTTCAGGCTGTGCACACGCCTGTTGCCGGGTCGGCTTAGCAACGGTGGCTCGCACTCCCACAGAAATCAAAACCAAAACCCAAACCAAACAAACAAAAGTGAAAACTCTTAAGTAATTGAAAGTTCATTTCAAAATAGCTCTAACTCATGATCTTTATAGAACAACTGATATATTGAACAAGTATGATATGATATATTGAAATGCAGCTTTATTTTTTTGTTTCCTATCCTCACTCTAAATTTTAGTCAGTGGGCATATTTCTCTTCTCTGTTCCTCTGACCCATTGAAGAAAACTCTGACACTCAAGGACTTTTCTGCTTACTTTTAGAAAATAGAAAATATCATTCTAAGGACCCAGCTTAGTATCTTTTCAGAAATTAGATTGTATATAAACATCAACACTTCAAACAAATTATTGTTAAATTGTCTTCCCTTGTACCTGCTTCAGGCTGGAAGGCTGTAATGGGGAATGGAGCTCCCTTGGTTTCTTTTCTCATTTATTCAGCACCCATGGGCTGTCATATAGACACAGGGAAGGGTTAGGATAGAGTGGTAAAGTTTCTTTGTGTGTTTCTTACCTGGCTGGTGTTTAAAGATGTCTCATTCTCTTGTGGGTAGCTTTCTGGAACTCTTCAAGACTTCCCTAATGAGTTCCTTATTCCTGAGTTCCTTTGACCTCGGAAGACATGTCTCTGTTCCAAGTGGTTGCTTGAGACCCTTTTCTTCTGATCCTCTACACCTTTAGCTTGTTTCTGTTGAATTCCCCTTGCAAATAGCCATATATGCCTTATTTTGACAACTTCTGGCAAATTCCATATGGCTGCACATTTCTGGCTCTGTGCTCCAAGCAGATGGTCAGTCCTTGTCTTGCCTTCTAGATGCCCTGGTGGGAGGCTTCAGTCCACAGCTTACTTAACTTTCTTGGGTGTGAGTCAAACACTTGGCCTCCATGTCTTTCAACTGTAAGGAACACATTTCCAAACTTTCAGAGTGATGATTCTGAAGCGCCTTCATTGGGTTTGGGATTGGAAGGGGCAGACCATAGCGCAGCAATAATCACATACAAAAAAAATCATCCCATCATTCTCCTTCCTTGTTTCCATTAAATTGATATTAACATTTAAAAATTCTTGAAGTAGATGAGGGGATTCCAGAGTCTTTTAATAGGTTCTTGTTTTAGTTTGCTAAATGCTGCCAAAGCAAATAACCAAAAGTTGGTCCGCTTTTACAACGGGGATTTATTAGATTATCTGGTTACAGTTCTGAGGCCATGAAAGGCATCATCAGTAGATCCCTTCTCCCCGAGTTGCAGCTGTGGGCAGTCAGGCGCATGGAGGCATCTGCTTGCCTCTTCCCTCTCCTCCAGACCTCATTGCTTTCAGCTGCTGGCATGTGCATATTCTTGATTATTTCCTCTCAGCTTCTGGCTTCTGGGGCCTTCTCCCTCAGCTTCTTGGTTCCTCTCTGTCTCCACAGCTTTTTTTCTGTGCCTGCAGCTATCTTTTTAAAATACATTTTTTATTTATTATAAAAGATACATTATATAAAATGTTACATAAAAAAATACAAAGGATTCCCATATGCCTCACTCCCCACACCTCCAACTTTTCCCCACATTAACAACTTCTTTCATTAGGGTGGTACATTCATTGGAACTGATGAACACATTTTGGAGCATTGCCACTAAGCATGGATTTTAGTTTACATTGTAGTTTACACTCTCTTCCACTCAATCCTGTATATATAATGGCCTGTATTTGTCATTGCAATGTCATTCAGATCAATTCCAAGTCCTGAAAATGTCCCCATATTATACCTTTTTCCCTCTCCCTGACTTAAGTACCTTCAGTGGCCATTGTCCATATCAATGATATAATTTCTTCCATTGCTAAAATCACAATAAGTCTATAGTTGAATACCTGTAAGTCCACTCTAGTCCATATTTTATTCCCCAATCCTGAGGATTCTGGGATGGTGATGCCTACTCCCCCTCTAATTGAGAAGGGTTTCAATCCCATATGGCTGATGGATGGGACTCTCTAGCTTGCAGTGTAGACTCTCTTGGTTCCTTGGTGTGGTGGTTGTCCATCCTCACCCCCTTGTTAGTTGTTCTGGGTGAGTCCAATGAACTGGAGAGTAGGTTTTGCAACTCCACTGAGGCTGAGGGCTCAGCTGACACATGGGCAGCCCAGGGATTCAAGTCTCTTGGATGTACACCTACCAACTCCAGCACAAACTATAGGTTCAAATAAAAGGGCCAGAAGAGACATGTGTAGAAAAGTCCACCTCTGTCACATTCAGGAGCACAAACTCCAACATAGGGCCCACTGGCAAGGCACCAAACTCTGGAGCTCTCTGCCATGATCATAGGACCTGGGTGTCTCCAGAGCCACCAGGAGACCCTCTATTTGGGATAGTATTACTATCACTGTCTATGAGATCCACTGAGACATGCATAAGCATTACCTCTATGATGACCTCCCAACTCACTTTGAAGTCTCTTAGCCATATAAACTCATTTATCTTTACCTTTTCCCCCTTTTGTTCAAGGTCTTTTTCCAGTTGCATCACCAGCCAATGCTTTGTAGTAATCCCTCTGTGCCAAGGAGGCTTATCCCTGGGAGTCATGTCCCACACTGTGGGGAAGGTAATGCATTATTATGCTGAGTTTGACTTAGAGGGAGGCCACATTTGAGCAACATGGAGGCTATCAGGTGGTAACTCTTACACACCCTACAATACTAGACTAAGTTGCAAATTCAAGAGCAAAAGACTCATAAGCATAGTCATCAATATCAAGGACCCATCAATGGATCATCCTTCTTCACTAGTCATTGCCCCTGCACTTGGATTATTGTTATTCCATTAGAGAATGTGGCAGAGCTCCCTAGGATGGGAATTCAATATTCTTTTGGTTGTTGTGTGAATCTCTACCTACTGTGGCAATGCCCCATGAACATGTAACATATTTATATACCTTACATGTATGCCCAGATGAATTTCCTCCCATATATCCCCCATCACTGACACCCCACACCAAAGATCCTCCTTGGCCATAGTTGTAATCCTTCTGTGATCCAAAACTTCTTCAAAAATGAAGCCAAGAATATTGCCAAATTCAAGTAATAGGAAAATGAAATAATAATGATAGATTTAAACATATGAAATAAAATACATAGTAATTTAGAAAAACTAAAACTATAATAAAGTAAAAAATTTAGGGATTAAAAATGAAAAATATTAATTTTTTGATATTTTGCCTTTTATCACTGTAATATCTGTTGTCTTGTATGTACAGTGCTATTTTCTTCCATTTCTTCCTCAGTGACTTACTTTTTTCCATTTTGTCTTCAAAGAAGTTTTAGGTCACAGTGAAGTCTCATACAGAATATAGGCAACTACCATATACCCAACATCCTCCCCCTTTTCCCCCTCCCCCATCAATAACCTTTTTACATGTGTATGGTACATTTGTTAAAACTGATGTACAAATATTGAAACATAGCTACTAACCATGGTCAATGTTTTATATTATGGTTTACATTTTAGACCATATGCTTTTATAAATTTTTGATGAAATTTAACATGGCCGATATCCATCATTGCAAATTCTTGTAGAACACTTCCATTGCCCCATAAATGCACCCTCTTCCATCTATTCTATTCCTCCCTCCCCCCACCTCGGGGCCTATGGCAACCACCAGGCTTCACTCCTTGAAGGACAAGATTCATAGTTACTTGCAACAACACTGAGAACTTGACACATGAGTCTGTCCTCCCCTATTAGGAACCACCCATGCTCTCGAGAGACACCCTCCCCTCTGTTCGAGACCATATAGGGCCTCCCCAGTATGGGAGGCCAACTCCTTCCCACTCATTATGTGTGTCTCCCCTCACTAATACTGCACACTATGAACAAAATGATCACTTACACATTCTCTGGAAGACTCCTCAGATGTGCCCTGTCCCAAATGCCCCCCATATGACACCCTAAACCAGTAACCTTTCCTTGTCATATTGCCAAAAGAATTTTCTCAACATTGTTGTTGTTTCAACTATGTACCTATCAATCCCTGGTATTTACCTGCTCCCTCCTCCAGCCCTCCCCCCTTCCCACTCTATCCCCCTCTCAAACTTGCACCACCCAACCCAATAGTATTCCTACACCCCTGTCATATCCCTTCACTGCACAACTACTCACTTCCACTTATTCACCCACATGGCCATTGGCTCACAACCACCTTCTCCCTTTCTATTTCCTGTTAACCTATCTTCCAGACTCTAGCTCTCTGAGTTGGCTCAGTTTGCTTAATTCATATCAGAGAGGTCATGTAATACTTGTCTTCAATGCCTGGCTTGCTTCAGTCAACATACGGTCCTCAAGATTCATCCATGTTATCCCATGTGTTAGTACTATATTCCTTCTTTCAGCTGAGTAGCATTCTATTGTACATATAGACCATATTTTACTTATCCATTCATCTTTTGATGGGTATTTGCGTTGATTCCAACTTTTAGCTATAGTGAATAATGCCACTATGAACATTGGTGTGCATATATCTGTTCATGTCCTTGTTTTCAATTTTCCTGGGTATATACCCAGCAGTGGAATTGCTAGGTCATATAGCACATCTATAGTTAGTTTTTTCAGGAACCACCAAGCTTTCCTCCACAATGGCAGGGCCCTTCTACATTCCTATCAACAGTGGATGAAGGTTCCCATTCCTCCACATCCTCTTGTAGTCCTCTTTTTTTTTTAAATAGCTGCCAGTCTTTTGGGTGTAGGATGGAGTCTCATTGTAGTTTTGATTTGCATTTCTCTAATACCTAGTGATGTTGAGAATCTTTTCATGTGTTTTTTTGGCCATTTGTATTTCTTCTTTGGAGAAGTGTCTGTTCAAATCACCTGCCTATTTTTTAAATAGATTGTTTGTCTTTTTATTTTTGGAATATTGGATTTCTTTATAAATGCTGGATAGTAGGCTCCTATCAGACTTACGTTTATCAATTATTTTCTCCCATTGGGTAGACAGACATTTCACTGTCTTGCCAAACTCTTTTGAGGTTGTGTCCGCTGATTTTTATTTCTTCATTTATAAAGGACTCCAGTAAGAGGATTAAGACCAACCCTGGTTCACACAATCTAATGAGGCACTTAATTGAAGCAGTGTAATCAAAAGTTTCCACCTTCAATAAGTTTATAAGCACTGGAATGGATTAGTTTTAAGAACAGGATTCCCTGGAGTCCACAAAAGCTTCAAACTTCCACAGTTCTCTCCATTTCCTTTGAAAATCTGCAAATGGTGATATATTAGTTAGGGTAGCCCAACTGGTCTAACAAATTGATCCAAATAAGGAGTGGCTCAAACCACTAGAACTTTGTTCCTTGCCCACCCATAGATCCTCAATTGTTTAATTGTTCCAGGTTAGAGGATGGGGTGTGAATTGTAGAACGTGGGAGCTCTGCTCCACACAATCATTCAGGGACCCAGGCTGGTGATCACTCTGCTCTCCTCATCATTGGACTTCCATGATCAGTTTGGGAGCTGTTATCCCAATCAGCAGGAAAAAGAATAGAGCACGAAGTGTTGGTGGGAAGTTTTTATTTTATTTTATTTTATTTAGTTTAGTTTAGTTTAGTTTTATTATTGTTTTTTCATTTAAAAATTTATTGAAGCCTATCACTCATACATTAACATACACAAACAATAAGAGTATAGTAATAGTTGTGAACTTATAAAACAAACATATATAACATCATACAGACCTCTCATACCTCACCTTACCACCATTACCTTGCATTGTTAAAATTTTTAAACTAGTGATTAAAGAGCATCCTCAAAAAAGTACTACTAACCAAAGTATTTTCCCCAACTCACCCTATTATTATTATTTTTAAAATATTATTTATATATGAACATACATAAACAATAAGCATATAGTAAAATTTTTGAACTTAAAAAGCAAACATGCATAACATTATACCGGGGTCTCGTACATCAACCCTCCACCAATACCTTGCATTGTTGTGAGACATTTGTTACAAATTATGAAAGAATATTGTCAAAATCTTACTACTAAATACAGTTGTTATCTTACATTTGGTGAATTTCCCCCCAACCTACCCTATTACTTTTTAAAATATATTTTGACAGGAGTTGTAAACTTAAAAAACAATAATGCACATGTGAAGAATTCCCAAACAACTGCCCTCTATCAATATACCATACCATGGAGAAACATTTGTTACAGATTATGAGATAATATCATCATATTATTAGCAGGTCCATAGTGTACATTTGGCACACATTTTCATACTGACCCATTATCAACAGAGTATATCTTTGGCATAGATGCATGAATGTTACATTATTATTTCTATCCAGTTGTATTTTTCTTATGCTTCTCCACATTCCCATCACCTTGCAGTAGTGATGTATATTTGCTCTAGCTAACAAAGGACGCTCTTGAATTTGTACCATCAACCCCATTTCTCATCCACCTCTGGGTTTGCTGTGCTATTCAGTCCCTAGATTTTTTTCTAGTATTCTGTCAATTGGCATTTACATCCCTAGATTACCCTTTTCAGCTGCATCCCCATTTATAAACCAACTGTTACTCATTATAATGTGTTACCTTCAACTCTGTACATTTCCACACTTTACAGTAAAGCTAATTAAAATTTCTACATATATTAAACATCAGCAGTCCATCTCAGTCTTCCTCTTATTTCCTTTAAAAATCTACCACCTACCACCAAGTCTTCAAGATATTTTCCTACATTTACTTCTAGAAGTTTTATAGTTTTTGCTTTTAGATTTAAGTTTTTGAATTCATTTTGAGTTAATTTTTGGATAAGGTGTGAGATAGGGGTCCTCTTATCTTCTTTTGGCTATGGATATCCAGTTCTCTCAGCAGTATTTGTAGAATGGACTATTCTGCTTGAGCTGGGTGAATTTGATAGGCTAGTCAAAAATCACTTGATCTTACAAGTGAGGGTCTGTTTCTGAACCATCAGTTTGGTTCCGTTGGTCTATGTGTATGTCTTTATGCCAGTACCATGCTGTTTTTACCACTGTAGCTAGGTAATATGATTTAAAGTCTGGTTATTCAGGACCACTTACCCTTCCAAATAAATTTGATAATAATGTTTTCCATTTATTTAAAAAATGCTGGTTTAATTTTAATTGGGATTGCATTGAATTTGTATATCAATTTGAATAGAATTGACGTTTTAATGATATTTAGTCTTCCAGTCCATGAGCATGGAATGTTCTTCCAGTTATTTAGGGTTTTTTTGATTTCTCTTAACATTGAGCTGTAGTTTTCTGAATACAAGTACTTTGCATAGTTGGTTAAGTTTATTCCTGAATATTTGGGGTTTTATCTGTCATATTTTATTTTCACCACTCTTTTGACACTTTCATTACTTTTATTGATAAAATCTTCATTTCTAGACTCTCTTCCAGGCTCTCTCTCCTGTTTTTCTTTTCAGGCTGTAACACACCCTTTAGTATTTCCTGCTAAGAAGGTCTCTTGGTTACAAACTCTCTCAGTTTCTCTTTATCTGTGAATATTCTAAACTCACCCTCATTTTTGAAAGACAGTCTTGCTGGATATAAGATTCTTGGCTGAAAGTTTTTTTCTTGCAATATCTTAAATATATCATACCACTGCCTTCTTGCCTCCAGGGTTTTTGGTGAGAAATCAGCATTTACTCTTATTGGGTATTCCTTATATGTTATGCATTGCTTTTCTCTTGCTGTTTTCAGAATTCTCTCTTTGTCCTTGGCATTTGATATTCTGATTAGGATGTATCTTGGGTTTGGTCTATTTTGATTTTTTGGATGGGAGTACATTGTACTTCTTGGACATGGATATGTGTATACCTCAATAGGGTTGGGAAATTTTCTATCATTATTTCTTCAAATATTCCTTCTGCCCCTTTTCCCATCTCTTCTTTTTCTGGGATACCCATGACACATATGTTTGCATGTCTCTTGCTGTTGTTTGGTTCCCTGAGACCTTGTTCAATTTTTCCATTCTTTCCTTCATCTGTTCTTTTGTATGTTCATTTTCAGAGGCCATTTCTTCAAGCTCACCAGTCCTTTCTTCTGCCTCTTCAAATTTGCTATTATATGATCCCAATGTGTTTTTTATTTCATTTATTGCACCTTCCATTCCTATAAGGTCTGCTATTTTTCTATGTATGTTTTGGAATTTTACTTTGTGCTCATCCAGTATCTTCTGTTTTTTTAATAAAAAATTGTATTTACTTAGAAGCATTCAGAATGTCAACAAAACAGCTGCAACTTTTTTTTCACAATTACAGAGTGGTATTCAGTTAACAGAATGACAATTATTTTGGATAAGCTGCATCAGAGACAACTGAAGATGAATAAACTACCATCCCCATATATAACTAATTTGTGCTGTGCACCAACAAGAACCTGCTTTAAATTTCCATGCCAATTTACAACCCCCATACTGTACCAGGCAAGGTTAGTGGCTATTGAAAAGACCACCAGGACAGGGCTATCTAAAGACACATTCAGTAGTGTGCTAACTATACAAAAAAAGACACTGTACAGTTTAAAAACAAATCTTACACAGCCTTACATTTCAATTTTTTTTTCTTTAGAAGGAGTGAGTTGTGTACAGGGGGGTTAAATGCTTTATAGACAAGAAAAAAAAACTGCATTAGAACCAACTTATTCATCATCATCATCTTCTTCATCTTCATCTTCCTCCTCCTCTTCCTCCTCCTCATCTTCCTCATCTTCTTCATCTTCCTCCTCTTCCTTCTTCTTCTTGGTTTTTTCAGCCTTGACAATACTCCCTTTTTTGCTGCATCAGGTTTTCCTTTAGCCCGGGAGGCAGCAATATCCTTTTTGTATTTCTCCTTCAGCTTAGCACCCTTCTTTTCATAAGGCTGCTTGTCATCTGCAGCAGTATTATTCCACATCTCTCCCAGCTTCTTATCAACATCACCAATGGAGAGGCCAGGATGTTCACCTTTGATTTTTGGGCGGTACTCAGAACAAAACAAGAAAAAGGCTGAAGGAGGCCTCTTAGGTGCATTGGGATCCTTGAACTTCTTTTTTGTTTCACCTTTAGGAGGGATATAGGTTTTCATTTCTCTTTCATAACGGGCCTCGTTTGCCTCAGTCATGTCTTCAAATTTTCCTGTCTCTTTAGCAGACATGGTCTTCCATCTCTCTGAGCACTTCTTGGAAAACTCTGAAAAGTTGACTGAAGCATCCAGGTGCTTCTTCTTGTGCTCCTCCCAGCAAGTTTGCGTGAAGAATGCATACGATGATACTTTGCCTCTAGGCTTCTTAGGGTCTCCTTTGCCCATGTCTACTTATTTTTCATCTGCGAGGCTCCGAGTCACCCAGCACCCACCCGGCTCGCACTTTGCCTGGCGCTGTCTCTATGGAGCTCAATGTACTGCAATGGCTGTCCCAATATCTTCTTAAAGTCCCTAATCTCTTTAGCCACCTCACTGAATTTATTAAGATTTTTTGAACATCTATAATTAGTTATCTTAATGCCTTTATGTCATCTGGAGGCTTATCTTGTTCCTTTAACTGGGCTATATCTTCCTGTTTCTTGGTGTGGATTGTAGTTTTTTTGTTGGTGTCTTGGCATCTGGCTTAATAGAATATTTTTTCTGGGTGCAGTTTTTCTCTTTAGTTTAGGGCTTCCAGCCCTTTCCTCCTTGTTGGTTGTGTAGTAGGAGCCAAGGATGCAGTTGGTGCTATAAGCTGTGGAGGCTCACACTGCCTGCATTGCCCCAGGGACCAATGAAGCTTCTCCCAACTTTCTCCTTTGCCTGAGGTTGAAGCAGAGCCACAGCTGTGTGGAATAATCCAAGTAGTGCAGGACTAGGTTGTCGTTGCCCAGAGAGACTAATGGGGCTTCACACCCCTTTTTTTCCCTGCCTGGGACAGGGGACAGAGCTGCAGGTGTGGGCAGTAATCTATGCAATGTGGATCCAAGAAGACTGCAGTTATCCCAGTAGACTTCTGATTATTCAGTCTGTGCCAGCCAAATGTTCCTGCAGTTACCTGGACAGGCTGGTGCAGGGCCTGCCAGCCTCCTCCCTGCTGGAGGTGGGGCTGAAGCCCAGGCTAGGACTGCAGGCCAATCTGGGTGAAAGAAAACAGTCTTTATCACCATTGTGATTTTCAGTCAGCCTAGCTTCTCCTCATGCTAGGGGCAGAGTCAAAATGGCAGCCACTGGCCTCTTTTCAAACTTTAGTGTTCTTAGGGTTATACTTTAGCCAGCTGAATTTACTAATCAGCAGCTGAAATTGGTGGCCAACTGACTCTTTCTTCCCTGTTTTTGGGAAATGGAGCTTCCAATTTCAGCCACAGAATATCTCCTGGGGCAACTTGTGTTGCCAAAGTAGGATGATCCCTGGCCTCTGCAAGATGGCCTGTAGTTTCCCAGAGAGGCTGGCGCGGGACCCCCAGCTTCTTCCCTCCTTGAGGTGAGACTGGGGTTTGGGCTAGAGGTGCAGTCTGACTTGGACAGAAAGAAGCACTGTGATTTTCAGTCTGCCTCACTTCCCCTCATACGAAGGGTGGAGCTTAGATGGCAGCTACCAGCCTCTTTCTGACTTGGACTTCAGCCCACTGAATTTACTGATCAGTAGCTGAAGTTGGTGCCCAATCTCTCTTCCTCCCCTGTTTTGGGGAAGTGGAGCTTCCAATTCCAGCCGTGGTATAGCTCCCGAGGCAACTTGTTCCTGTACTGGAGGATGGGCACTGGCCTCCAGCGCATGGAGCACCCTACTTACAAATCTTCTCTGCAGATGGGGAGTCTCCTCCATCCATTCAAGGATGTTGTAGGATGCTTTTCTGGTCTCCTGGAGCCCCCAAACAGGTGCTTTAGTTAGCTCTGGGTGATTTTTAACTGCAGGAGCTCAACTCTAGGTGTTCCTTAATCTGCCACAATCTTGCTGGTTGTCTTTTTCTTCACTTTTAAAAGAGTTTTAGATTACATAAATGTTATATCAAAAATATAGGGAATTGCCATTTACCCCACCATCCCCTCCGTCACATTCCCGCATTAACAACGTCTTTTATTCATGTGGTACATTTGTTACAATTGATGAATACATTTTGAAACATTGCTACTAAGCATGACCCATAGTTTACATTATGTTTTATAGTTTTCGCTGCACAATTTTATATGTTTTGATAAACATATAATGGCTTATATCTGTCATTGCAATATCATGCAGAAGAATTCCAGTGTTCCCCAAATGCCCCATATTATACTTAATCTTCCCTCTCCCTCCCCTCAGCACCTCTGGTGACCACTGTCTTTATATCAGTGTTACAAGTTCATCTATTTCTAGAGTAATAATGTCTACTTTAGTCCATAGTTGCATTCCCCTCTTATGTTTGTTCTTTCCTCTATCTTGAGGATTTAGGGATGGTGATGCCAATTCTGTTTCTGGTTGAGAGGGGGTTAGATCCCATGGGGAATATGGATGAAACTGTCTTGCTTGCAGTTGTAGATACTCTGCTTCTTGGAATGGGCATTGTCCATCATCATCCTTTTGTTAATTTTCCTGGGTGAGTCTGATGAACTGGAGAGTAGGTGTTGGCTGTAACTCTGCTGAGATTCAGGGCTCATTTGGCATATGAACAGGACGATTTAAGTCTCCGGGACAAATATATATATTTGTATAGTGCTAATTACAGATTCAAATAAATGGGGCAGAAGAACCATATGTAGGAAAATTATAAATGCGTCTAACTCTGATACACTGGGGGAGATGGGCTATCATATATTCCAAGGTAAGGCCCACTCGTGGTGTGCTGATTTCCTGGGGTTTCCTGTGCTGCCTTGTAGTGTCCAGATGTCTCTAGAGCTCTCAGGAGCACCCCTGCTTGAAGCATTGTTTACAGTGGCAGTCAGTGAGGTCCTTCCGAAAGGTGCATAAGTGTAAATTCTGGAATGACCTCCTGACTCACTTTGAAAAATCTTAACCATAAACATTCATTTGTCATTAATATTTTCCTCTTTTGTTCAAGGTCTTTTTCTAAGTGCATTGTTAGTTTTGTGGGAAGTTTTAATGGACAAAGTCTAGAAGTGGTACACCTCACTACTTACCATGTGCTGTTTGCTAGAACTCAGTCACTTGGCCACTCCTAACTGCAAAGGGGAGTAGGAAATGTGCTTTAGCTATGTGTCTTATAAAGAGGAGGGAGTAGATTTTTTGTGGACAGCAAGCAGTCTCTGCCACAAATAATTTTGCATGTTTTGTTGAAATTTCACTTTTTACAAAAAATGAAGGTTGGCTCTACAAAACTACAGTTTTGATATATTATACTTGCACTTCTTAGATTTCAGTCACATAAGCAACCACAATCCTCCTTGAAATCCCAATTTCCTTTCCCAAATGACTGCTTCACATACCATAGCAGCTCAATGCTTGTTCCTCAAAACTCTCCTGAATATCAAGAGCCTTAGGCTGACCTCCTGCTGCTCTTCCCTCTTTCCTCTGGAATGGTCAACAGAGCTGGTGCCTCAGTGACAGAACCATCCGAGGATGAGGATGAGTATTAAGAGGAAACTGAGTAACAGGCTAGAATCCTCTTTGATGGTTTGGAGAAGAGAGGGCTAAAAACACACAGATCTCAACACCTTCCATAGTATTGCTTTTGAATTATATCTCCCAGAAGTTACCCCTGTGAACTTTTTGGCATGTATCTTGACTTTCTATAAAGTATCTATCTATCTATCTATCTATCTATCTATCTATCTATCTATCTATCTATCTATCTATCTATCTATCTTTCTATCTATCCCCTATCTATCTATCATCTCATCTATCATCTCTATCGTCTATCAATCATCCTTCATCTCTCTATCTCTATCAGCTGATTATCAATTGGGTTATTACCTATCTTTGTACCTGCCTATCTATGCATCCACCAGTTCCTCTCTCTCTCCTATGTAAGTGCTACTAAATACTTTGTTTTATAATATATTTTTTCATCAAGCAACATATACTAAACCCCCTTCATGTAATTAAATATTAATCTAAAATATCATTAAAATGCTTGCATTTCTTAAATTACATGACTGTATTATAATTATTTCCTTTTCCTTTGTCATTTTATTGTTATTGTTAACAGCCCAGGGTTAGGTATTCTTTTATATTTATTCACACATTCATTCTCTCTTTTTTTGAAGAAATATTGACTATTTTGTGTGCAGCATTTTTCTAACTAGCCTGTGTGCATGTGCTCATCTCTTAATTATTTCTTTAGGATTAAATTCTATAAGAATTTGTTGTACTATTTTATTCTTTTAAAATGATTTTTTGTTACACATTTTGTTACACATGGTTACATTTTTAAATGTGTAACAATTTATTCCTAAATTGGTAGATGTGAATATGTATATTCATTACACTTTTGTCAACACTGGGTATTCTCTTTCTTTTTAATCCTTGCCAATTTGATATGCTAAAAAACATACATTTTTGTGGTTTTGATGTGCATTTTTAATTGCTTATAGGACTGAAAATGTTATTATTTGTTTATAGGCTAAGTGGGGGGTGGGTTTTGTATATGACATTTTCCTAATATTTTTTGCACATCTTTTCATTGGAATATTTTATTTTTCAATCTATTTTTCCTCTCATTCCTGGCTTCTATATGTTTCTGGTTTCTCCTGACTCTTAAATGCCTCCAGAATGTCCTCTTTTTATAAGGCTGCTAGTCCTATGGGTTCAGATCCACGCTGTTTTAAATGGCCTCACTTAAATAAGATCTTCCAAAATGCAGTTCGCAAATGAACCCACACCTTGACCCACCTTAACATATCTAAAGACACTGTTTACAAACGACTTCACACCCACAGGAATACAGATTAAGATTTGAACATGTCTTTTGTGTGGTTGTGATTCGATCCCCAACAATAGATGATATATTTGTTGTTGCCACAGTGTTTTAAAGTTTGGTGATCACAACCTAAGATTGTCATCAGATGGTTAAACCTGGGGAGAAGAGGATAGGGAGGGGACATCCTGAAAGCTCGGGCTCACTTCTTTCTACAGGACCAGGTCAGACTCTCACCTGCAGCTCGGAAGCTCCCTTGTCAAGTTCTTTTAGTTCCCTGGGCTGTAGAAAGTGAGGAGGGCACCACTCAGAGGGGACAGGGCTCTGCCATGACAAGTGGCTCCTTGTCGTGTGTGGTGGACCTGCCCAGAGTTGCCCAGTGGCCGCCCCTTTCTCCTATGTGTGTGGCCCCCTTGTATAAGCCTGTTCTGGCACCTTCCCTGCCCTCACCAAGTGAATACTGCTGGAGTTCTGTGTCCGTCCTGGCTCATAGTTTTTGCCTTCCCCTTCAGTCACTGCTGCAGTGAGCTTGAAGACATTTTGGGATTATTCTAGGCCAGATCTCAAATTTAAGAATGCATCAGAATCCCCTGGAGGACTTATTAAAACACAGATTCCTGGGTCCCCACCCTGGAGTTTCTGATTCAGTAGGTCTGGGTGGGGCATTTCTTACAAGTTCCCAGGTGATGTTGATGCCATAGCTCAGGGACCCTCTTTTGAGGACCACTGTTCCAAGGAGTCCATTAAATTATTGTCCAAGGGTTACCTGCTACACGGTGTAGGGTAGCTACCCACCCCCGCACTCTTCTGGGGGATCTAATCATGCAGGGCCCCTGCTGTCCACAATGACCAGGAGGGTCCATCTGTAAGCTGGACACTGACCTTTGACTTGTGTGACCCCACTCAGAAAGGTGAGCTAGGCCAATCCCTCAGGAATTTGGATGAGGTGACATGGTGAGTGAGGAAGCTGGATGGTTGACCTGGCAGGGTTGGGACTGGAGCGGCCAACTTTGGCCTCCACTGGGCTGGAGCCCGGGGCGCTCCTGGCTGAGAGGAAACAGAGGGCCTCTCACTCAGGAGCAGATACCCAACCTTTTGTTAAGATTTACTTCCTCCATCCTCGCTGCTACCTCCCCACCCCCTGAACCCATCCCTGCTGCCAGAAAGAATTGGGCCCTGGGCTTGGATTTCAGCAAAGCCACGGAGAGAAAATGTACCATGAAATTATATGGCTCCTGCAAAAGGGGCTGCCATCTGCTTTTTCTTTAGGCCCTTTCCCTCTACACAGTGTATTAAACCAATACGGTCTGGGCAGTCTCTTCTTCCTCCTAATATTGTGGGCGTTCTAACAAAATTAAGAAAGAAAAACACATATTTAAACAAAACAGATGCCGATTTTAGGTGCTGATAATATCCCAAAGAAATTCACGGCTTCTCTACCGTTATCTAAATATAGTATTAATAACCCATTAATGTGTTTTTTCCCCTAATCTCCCTCCACCTCCTAGGTTGGGGATAGGAATGTATTACCTTATTTTGCATAACTGTGGATTGCTCTGAATGTATAAATATTTACATATAGTAATTAGCTTCAGAAAATATGCCTTATATGTCAAGGTTGCTTTTACTCACCTTAGTCTTCTCTCCCACATTTCCAAGCTTTGGAGAAAATATGATTTCCTCTTTCTTTGATGCATAAGACAAAAATCATCAGTTAATAACAGGTGAGATAATAGGCAAAAATCAAACCAATTAAAAGTGTCCCCATTGCAAAAATAAAGTTTATATTTGAAACCTTATAGATTTATTTTAGATTCTAAGGAAGCCCAGCAGGGATCAAACAGAGCAAAAAAAAAAAATTAAAAAAATAAATGAAAAAGGAGATGTTTCTATTGCATTTTTGAAAATGAAAATTTTAAGACATGCTTTGGAGGTTGCCATGTTATCTTTGAACAAAAGGAAGCCTATATGTTCCAGTGTCCACTTTCATTCCTGTCCTTTTATTATTTCCAGACACTGGAGCTGTCCCTTGAGCAGCCTGTCCTGTTTGCCCAAGGGGGCATGGGAGTCTCTCTAAATTTCCATGGATAAGCTGAAATGTGAGCCTGTCTAGGAGCAGAGACCTGATATTTCTCAAATTATCAGCTCTGAGCTTTGACCTGGCAGGGGTTTCTCTATTTGTTCCATGGGATCATCACCTTACTTCTCCATTCCAAGAATCAGAACTTGATTTATTTTTTCTGTTTTTTTTTTTTTAAGTAAGTCAGTTTCATAAGGGAAACATATCCTTTAATTCCTCAGTTTGCTTCTATTTCTTTCAAAGTATTGATTCCCCCCCCCCCATTCTTCCAGGGATTTGAGAGGTGGGGGCTGGGTGTGGCTGGGCCCGCTTCTTCACTTTCAGCATGGATTTTATCTGAGCGTGTGTGGGTCAAAATGATGCAGCTTCTCTTTTGGTGATTTTAATGGGCTTCCAGAAAAGGTTATGGAGGAATGTTAAACATGTGGGCATGGCTTCCTCCCTTGAATAGAAAGCCTTAATCTAAGAGGGTTTCTCTTCAAAGTTCTTAACCAGCCCAAGCTTTGTGTCTAGAGATGAACTTTTAAAAAATGATAGTCACTGTCTTTCTCTGTATCCTATCTATTTCTCATTTGCTCCTTGGTTAGAAACAGAATACTGTTTCTGTTGCATTTCAAAGATGCAATTTCCTTGTAGATCACCTACTAAATGTTTGCTTCCTGTTTTCATTTTCCAGCTGTGTTGACTGATAGCTGCTGAGCTCAATGCTTGGACAAACCCCTCTTAGTTCAGATCACCACCACTATCCAGCCCTTAGATTGTCTTTATGGGTATCCCAGAGAACTGATCTTCGAGAATCCCATTATAACCTATACAGTTCAGGGAAACTGATTACACAGATAGCATGTTGATCCAACAAGTATTTATTTGGGCACCTATCATGCCCAAAAAACTATTTTAGGCCACTTACTCTCAAACTTGGTGTCACTTGGGAAACTTTAAAAAATATCCATGCCTGGGTACCATTCTTATAGATGTAATTGGCTTGGGGTGTGGCCAGATATATTAGTCAGTCAAAGGGGTGCTGATGCAAAGTACCAGAAATCAGTTGGCTTTTATAAAGGGTATTTATTTGGGATAGAAGCTTATAGTCAACAGTTCTTAAAAGAGTGCAACTCAAGGTTACTTAAGAGGTACTTTGTCACCCAAAGTCTGTTGCCACATGTTAAGGCAAGATGGCGGGCGATGTCTGCGAGGGTTCAGTCTTCCTTTTTCCTCGAAGTCTCCGTAGTCCCAGCTTCTTTGAATTTCAGCTGGAGGCTGGCATAAGGCTTGTTTCTCTTCCTGGGCTCATTTCTTTCTGGGCTCAGCTGCTCAGGTCTCCACAAGGTCAGCTGTTGACTATCAGGCTCATCTCTTTACCTGGGACCACAGGATCCTGTCTAATGACCTGTCTCTTTTCCTCTGTGTTCTTCTCTGTGTGTCTACTTCCATGTGAGAGTCTGTTTTATCAACCCAAGGGGGCTGGGACTCACCACGGAGTCACACTCTAAAGACATGGTTGAATCAAAGCCCTAACCTTAGCATAATCCAATCAAACGTCTCAGCTGCATCTAATACTATCAAAGGGTATCATGCCCAGAAAAACAGACCGATTTACAAACATAATCACTATCTCTTTTGAAATTCATAAATAATATCAAAGAGCCACACTAGGGTACTGGGATTTTTTCCAAAGCTCCTCAGATGATTCCGACTTGCAGCAGAGTTTAAGAACTATTTTTCTTACATTGGGGTTACAGCAGCAAAGAAAATAGGAAAAACATTTGCCTGTACAGTTTGCACTTAGTGGTGGGAGAAAGAGGATGCACATTTAAACACTGACCCTGTGAGGTGCTGCTGTGTGCAATGAAGAAATGCAAAGCAGGCGAGGAGGTGAACAAGGACACGGAGCTCCCCCAGGTTGGGTGATGGGGCCGGCCCCTCCAAGGAGCTCACCCAGGAAAGAAGAGCTGCAGGAGTCGAGGTCTGAGCGGGTACTGGGTGGGGGGTGTTTGTGTTGCAGAGAAAGCATTAGGGTGTGGTCATGTGAATTATGGATTCCCCCCAAAATACGTTCTTAATCATCATTCACATCATTCACAGCCCCCACCTGTGGGCGTGAACCCATTCTAGACGGGGACTTCCGGAGTCATTATTTTTAGTTTACGTGGGACCCTCTGAAGTGGGGTGGGTCACTCTGTATTACCCGAAGCCTTATTAAGGAGAAGAAATCAGAAGCCAGAAGTCAGAGACGGTCACCCACACAGGAAGAAGCCGGAAATCAGCGGGAACCGGAAGAGCACACAGGGCTGGGGGTGGGGCTGGGGCTGGGGGTGGGGCTGGGGTGGGGCTGGGGGTGGGGCTGGGGCTGGGGCTGGGGGTGGGGCTGGGGGTGGGGCTGGGGCTGGGGCTGGGCTGGGGCTGGGGGTGGGGCTGGGGGTGGGGCTGGGGCTGGGGCTGGGGGTGGGGCTGGGCTGGGGCTGGGCTGGGGCTGGGGGTGGGGCTGGGGGTGGGAGAGGTCACCGCGGGATGGGGAGCAGAAATGCAAGCCAAGGCACCCCAAGCATCGTGGCAAGCCAGCCCAGAATGCTACACATGGCGGGGAGAAAGCACCGTCTTGCTAGTTCCTTCTTTTAGACTCCCAACCTCAAAACTGCGAGCCAATAAATTCCTGTTAAGTCAACCCCTTGTGTGGTGATTGTCCCAGCAGCCTGGCAGGCTAAGGTATAAGAAGCCCGTATGTCTGCACAGTATGTGTTTCAAGCAGGAAGGAAAACTTCCCATCCAAAGGGGTACTCAAATCTCTCTTCCGCTGGCACACATGCAGTGCACAAGGGGGAGTCAGGGAGCTGTGGGGTCCTGGGTGGGAAGCACGGGCATGGGGGGGGATCCCCACAGAAATCGACTTGCAAAGAGCTGGCGCCTAGAGACTGTACATCATGCAGGTATCCAAAGCACAAAAGGAAAATGGAACACTTTACCCCAGTTTCTAGGGGCTTAAACAGAAAGAGTGTCAATCTACCATCTGGACGCCAGGGCTTCTGAAACTTAAAAGGGCCAGGCATTAAGAGGCAGGCAGTGCTGTACAGCTGGTGCAAAAAGGGACGCTGGAAAATCAAACAAGAAAAAAGAACAGATTTTAATTTCGTAGACCCGCGGGCAAAAGGTTAGCACTTATTTGGTATTAAGATATTAAGAAATGACTCTAAAAACTCAGGTTTTTATACACACACATAAGTATGCATGTATCTACATATACACATTCACACATATACATATATGTATATGTATTTTAATAAACTTTCTGTTTTTTAGGACAGTGTTAGATTTGCAGGAAAAGTGTGGTGCTAATACAGGGAATTTCCCTATACCTTCCACCCAGTTTCCCCTTTGATTTACATCTTACTTTCATATGGTGCATTTGTTGTGATTGATGAACTGATAATGATGAATACATATTTAGCTGAAGCCCTTACTTTATTCAGATTTCCAAGGTTTTTACCTCATGTCCTTTTTCTGCTCTAGGATTCCATCCAGGATCCCCTATTATATTTACTCATCATGTCTCCTTAATCTCAAGTTATATTTTCCCTTTGTAACTGTATCTATGTTATACAGGCAGAACTTGGAGATATTGCAGGTTTGGTTCCAGACCTCTACAATAAAGCGAATATCTCAATTAAAGCAAGTCACATGAATTTTTTGGTTTCCTAGTGCACACTGTATTGTAGTCTATTAAGTGGGCAATAGCACTATGTCTTTAAAAAGCAATGTAGATGCCTTAATTTAAAAGTGACACAGGGATATGAAGTGAGCACATGCTGTTGGAAAAACATGCCTATAAAAGGAGATACATCAATTCTAAGGAACAACAATGGGGGAGTATATGAGAATATGGGGTTTTTCCTTTTGGAGTAATGAAAACATTCTAAAATTGACTGATGTGATGACAGCACAACTCTGTGATGAAAATGAGAGACACTGAGCGTACTCTTTGAATGGATTGTACAAAGCATGGGACTGCATAACACACAGAATCCTGTAGTGGAAGAACAAATATGAGAATATTCTATCAAGAACTATAGCAAACATACAATACTAATACAGAGTGTTAATAATCAGGTGAGTTGGGGGAAAATACATCAAATGTTAGATAATGTCTATAGGTAACAGTCATATTCTGAGGATGCTCTTTCATAGTTTGTAACAAATATTTCACAATAATGCAAGGTGTTGGTGGTGGGGTGGGAGCCCTATATGATGATATGCATGCTTGTTTTGTAAGTTCACAACTATACACTCATTGTTTATGTATGTTCATGTATGAATTATATACTTACATAAAATTAAAAAATGATGCTGATAGGCTTGCTTGATGCAGGGTTGCCACAAGCCTTCAATTTGTAAAAAAAATTCAGTATCTGTGAAGCACAGTAAAAGAAAATGCAATAAAACGAGGTCTGCCTATATGCATTTATTATAGTTAACACATGGTTTATAGGTGTGATGGTTTGAATCTATATACATCCCAGAAACATATGTCCTTAAAGTTAATCCATTCCTGTAGGTGTGGATCCATTGTAATAGGATCTTTTGGTGAGTAGGATCTTAAGTTAAGATGCAACCCAACATTCAGGGTAGATCTTAGTCCTATTACTGGAGTCCTTTATATAAGAGAATGAAATTGACACAAAGTGTGAGAAAGTCTGGAGGCAAAAAAGCTGAAAGCAACAACACATGGAAGAGAAGGTGAAGCCAGCAGATGCCACCATGTGCCTTTCCATGTGACAGAGGTGTCCAGGATTGCCAGCAGCCGGTCTCCAGGAAGAAAGCATCACCTTGATGATGTTTGATTTGGACATTTTCACAACCTGAAAACTATTTTTGCAAGCAAATAAATTCCCATAGGTAAAGCCAACACATTTTGTTTTATGGCATCTGGTTTCAGTAGCTTAGAAAACTAGAGCAGTAGGTCTCCTGGCTGTATGTGGATAAACATCCTCAAAATATCATTTGACTGCCTTTGTCAAAACCTATGGGAATTTTTATGTAGATTTCTGGACCAGAAAGACCCTGACTGATTCTTTGGCCTCCCTGAGAACAAATTCTGTGGCAGTTTTACAGGGCCTTGTCCTCTGTCTGCATCAAAGCCATATGCCCAGTGTGGGCTATGTCTCCCTGTGATGTGAGCAGGTATAAGGGTTTTCAGGTTGTCTGTTCCCAATGGCAGTGGGGAGTCATACTTCTCACATACCCAGTCTGCTGTCACTCAAATAACACGCTGTCTACGTGAGCCTCTGGCAAGGGCTGGACTGGCATCTTTTCTAACAAGTGGCATAGAATAGCTGCACCACAAATTCTCGTTCATGGGAGAAATGTATTGATTAGGTTCCAGACCCAAGAGGCACAAAACTGACTTTCTGTCATGGACCTTTCTTTATGAGATCATCTTCAATGCCACCCGGGGAGGTGGCATTGCAAAGCAGAAGGGCTGAGGGTTGAACCTGGGGCTGCTGGACTTCCTTTACCTGTGTGACCTTAAACAGTTTATTAAATATCTCTGAGTCTTATGATTTTCACCATCTCATATAAGGACATTTTTTTCAGAAGGCATCGTGAGAATTTTTTAAAATGAGAAAATTCATAAATAAGTCCTGACACAATGAAAAGACTAGAACACATTGGTTTTCTTTTTGTTGTTGTTGTTTGTTTGTTTTCTCCCAAACCTGACATTGGTTTTCTCTCTCAGAAATGGGAAAGAGGAAAACAGAGAAATTACTTTCTTTAAGTACTGATACAAGTTCTTTCCACATTCAATCAAAGGGTATGAACCTAGCACTTACTGTTATACCAGACAAAATGCTAGGAGCAGAGACTATTAGGATGAAAAAGACACATTTCCCGCTTTCATGGAGTTCAGTGCAAATGTGATTTTCCAAATTCTGAGCTAGGTAAAACAGAGGGGTGGATATCAGTTTGAAAAAATCTTTGATGGTAGATATTGTCACATCATGACTCATCTCATTACAGGAGAATTCACATTTTGTGTGAAGATGCACTTTTCTCCAATAAGTCTACAAGAATGGCTAACTAAAAAAATTCCCTAAAAGTCTGAATGCACAATAATTTTGACTGGAATAAATGTTGACCAGTTTTTGTTGACTTCTTCTTCCTGCCACAAACCAGCTAACAATACATCAAAATATTTCTAAAGGCTGTATTGTCTTTGGCTAAAGTCTCTTTCATCTTTGGCAAGGAGGAGGTCATTGGCCTCCTTTTCTGCCAAACCAGGAAATTAGGAAGCCCAGTCTCTGGAGTTGGAAGCCTTTGATTCAAAGAAGGGCTCAGCCCCTTGCATAGCTCTACAGTCTTTGGAAAATTGCTTTGATCCTCTCAGCTCTGTTCCTTCATTTGTATAATGGGTATAATAATTTTGTGGGTCTCATGGGTTGTTGTGTAAAATAAATGAAATGATGCCCATAGACATCATAGCAGAGTGCTTGGCACTCAGTTGGCGCTCAATAATGAGAGCTCCTTTTGCTATCCCAGGGTCTCAACTTCCTACCTTGCAAAATGGCCATGCTGCCCATACCTCACAGGTGTTGTAAACAGTCAAAATGACTTGAAATAAGTGCTCTACTGGGCTTAATTCTGAGAAAGTTTTTTTTTAAATAGTTTTTATTCTGAAATACTTTAAAACTTGAAAGTTACAAAAATAGTTTAACCCCCATATAAAGAACTCCAACATATCCAGATCTCCCCAGAAACCCAGATCCCCCAATTTTATATTTTGCCACATTTGCCGTGTCATTCTATATATCCATCTATCAATCCATCTATTCATCTATCTATTTATCTATTTTTTAAACATTTGAGAGTAGATTTTATATATCATGTCTCTTGAACACTTAAAACTTCTAAGTCTATTCCCTAAGAACAATGATATTCATTTATGTCACTTCCTTAAGCACAGTTATCAAGTTCAAGAGTTTAAGTCTGATATAAAGCTTTCAGCCTATATTCATATGTCTGAATATAGACGGAATATATTCATATGTCTATGAGTCATCAGATGCCTGTCTTAGTTTGCCAGAGCCGCTATAACAAACATGGCACAATGAATTGGCTTAAACAACAAGCATTCATTGGCTCGTGGTTTTGAGACTAGAAGTCCAAAAGCAGGGTGTTGGCAAGACCATGCTTTCTCTCAGGGCTGGTGGAGTTCTGGTGCTGACTTGCCACAAGCCCTGGGGTTTCTTGGCTTGCATCTCTGCCTCATGTCACATGGCGATCTCTCTCTCTCCTTGGGCCTACTCTTTTGATTTCTGCTGACTTCAGGCTTTCTCCTTGTGGCTTTCTCTAAACTGGATTAAAGCCCGCCCTGGTTCAGTTGGTTACAACTTAACTAAAACATAGCTTCTTCAAAGGGTCTGTTTTATATGGGTTTATTATCTACAGGGACAGATTAAGAACATGTTCGTGTTGGGGTACATAACTCACTCTACCACACAATCTAATGACCAGCTGCACTGGGCAATCCATAGGCTCTTTAGAGATGTATCCAGGGAACCCTCAAAGATCATGAGGAGACTCAAAGGCTACAGGCCAGAGTAGGTTAGCCTGTGCCAGCCAAGAAAGAACTTTCACTGCCCATTATTTCATCTTCATTCCCTTTTTCCAAGCTTGGAGGAGCAGAAGATAGCCTGGTAGGAAGAAGAGAATAAAGAGTCCACCATGCCCCCTCCTCCTGCTGTCAAAAGCTTCCTGCCTGTAATAGGCTCAAGCTGGGGGAAGGAAGAAGATTTATCTTGAAAGGAAATTCAGAATTTTGATTATTACTTAAGAAATGGAAATGTTAATTACCGAAATGAGGGCAATGTTTTGTGATCAGAGATATCCTGAAGGTTGTTATTGTTTTTTTTAATAGTCTGAAAGTGACCAGGCAAATTACAGGAATTGCCATAGGTGTCGTCCATGGAGGGAAAAAGAACTAGCCTCATAGAATGAGTTGGAATGGGAAATTGGGATGGGAGGTGCGGAGATGGAGTTGTTTTTAGTTATATTGTTTTTTTTTTTTTTTTTGGGATCCTGAAAGCCTGCTTGTTTGGCTAACCGAATGGTAAAGAGCTGGGATGGGTGTGGGAAAGGGGGACTTAAACGCGTCCACAGTTGACGTTCATGATGCACAGTCATGTTGATATGTTTGGAGGGCACGCGAATGGGGAGCAGTAGACACCAGGCTGTAGAATAGCAGAGCTCTGAGGGAGATCTGTACGTGGAATGAGACTCCCAACCTTCTGGCCTGTTGCTAAAGACAGTAGTGGCCCTTGGCCCCATGGGGCTGTCAGCAGTAAGTGGGAGCTCACGCCAACTCTTGAGAGCCAATTGGGAAGCACCCTGCTTCCCAATTTTTTTGTTCAGTGGCACCAAGTTGAAATCAGAGAGTTAGGAGCATTTACACCAAAGATATATGCAAATGGGCTTTTTTTTTTGAGATCTTATCAATGTACCACTGCTTAAATGATCCCAAGCCACATCCCATGGAGAAAAAGCCCTGTGTGTGTGAACTGAGAGGCGTTACTAAACATTTTGTGGCACAGGCATCTTTGCTGTGTGCCTCCCTACGTAGGCACTGTGCTCACTTAGCAGGCCGCCGTGCAGTGGTCCTACTACCGTGAATGCTGAGAGAATGATGGGTGGGTCTGCTCAGTGAGGAGCTGCTCCTTGGTTGGGGAACAGTGGGCTGGGGAGAGTAAGAGAGGCCAGCCGTCCTGGTGCAGGGTGGGTGTCAGGAGTCCCTGAGCTGGTAGGGGAGGAGATGGGGACTGAGGAGACAGTGGCAAGGTTAGCACAAACTGGGTCATGGGACCAGGTAAGGGTTTCAGGTCTCTAAGGGGCCAGCTTTCTAAGGGACTGGGATTCTCACGTGATGTGGGAATCCTTTAGCAGGGCTGTCAGGTGTTGATGCCAGCCTTACCCACCTTTTATCCACAGGCCAATGAGTCTTGGGAACTCTGGGCTGTTGTGATAGCTTATCTAGCATACTCAGGCCAGCATCTGGCACACAGCAAGGGCAGAGTAAAACACAGTTTTCTTTTTTGCCTTGTCTCTTCTCATCGTTCATCTAATAGCACTACGAAGTTTTTAAGCTCAATATTAGAAAGAAGGAAGAGATAATATTGCTTTCATTTACCAGGATTGCACCCATCAGTAGATGTTTTTTTTCTTGTGGGCTCAGTTTAGTGGTAAATTTCCAATGTTCATCGTTTGTCTCCCTAGCTGCTTGCTGGGGTGTCCGGCACATAGTAGGGACTCAGAAAGTATTTGTTGAATGTGATTGACAGAGGTTCTGGAGGAGGTTAACAACCCAAAACCCAAATGCAAGTTGGGTCCTGCCCGGCGATGTCGTAGAATCTCAGGGAGACTCTTGTCTAACTCCCCATCCAGTTCCATACTCCATCACCGGTCACCTGGCCCACCTCCAGCCAGCCTCTGCTTTGACACATCTAACAACAGAGGACACGCTCTATCGGAGACAGCCTATTTCACCTTTGCACAGTGCTCCCATGCAATTTAAATCCCGTATAATGAAAGCATCATGCCCTTGTATCTTTCAACCTGAAGACAGACATCATTGGTCTGAGTCCTGCTTGTTCTTTATAAAATTTATTCCAGGAAATTCAAGGCAACTGATTGCAGGAAACTCTGATGTGGAGGTTTGACGAAGCATTCAACGGGCTGAACTGCAGTTATGAATTAATAAACGATGCCCTTTCATAGGGAAGTAGTAAGTGCACCTTGATGGCCACAAAAGGAAACATGCTGCATGCTCTTGGGTAGAATGGCAAGGAGTATCGTATCTTAAGAAAATTAATGTTAATTGTAAGACAGAGAGAGGATAATCTAGGGATTATGTAATATAATGATTTTGTTGGTAGACAAGGATTGTGGTTAATAATACAAATACAAGAATGTTCCTCTATTACAAGGTGTTGAGAATATGGTGATACATGGGAAAAATACAACTATTGTTAACTTATAAGACTATGGTTAACAGCCGTATTTTTGTAGCAAAGGCAAAGAAGGTACTAAATCAAAGCTAAGGGTAAAACAATAAAAGAATATGGGATTTAGTTTTCTGAGCTGCAAGCATTTTTTTTCTTTTTCTTTTCTTCATTAACAAGGAGACCTTGATCATATCATTTAACCAATCTGGGTTCATTTATTCATCTTTTAGAACAGTGGAGAAACTATTGAGTTTGTTTTTAGGATTAAATAAGATAAATGTGCTTGGACAGGATTTTTTAAAGTAATACTTCCATAATTTGTTAACTGGCTCTTGTCTATTTTATTTCTTGAAATTGAAATACATTTTTTTTTTTAAAAGAAAAAGTGAAAAAGCAGACCTTGTCTGCTCGCCTGCAGTAGGAAGGGCTGAGATCCAGAGCTACTGCCCGGCTGGGAGGTTCAATAGCTTCTTATTCGACTAAAGGCACCGAGAGGAAGTCCAGCAGGGCAGAGTGGGAGAGAGGCAAGGGTCAGAACTAGCTTGGCATCAACTGGGGTGAAAGAGCCGCGAGCAGCGAGCAGCGATGAAGGTTGTGGAGTGGGATATGCTCTCTTTGTGAACCGAGGCAAATGACAGCACCAGGGAGTAGTGGGAAGTCAGGGGCGCACTCGTCAGGGGACAGCAAGAACCAGGCTGCCCTGTAGTTCTGGAGAAATGGGAGCACTCAGTGAGGAGGGGGCACATGTGGGATACAGGGCAAGGAGTGGGCTTGGGACTGAAGCAGGAGTCCAGTTGTGAGGTCTGGGACACAGAGTTTTGCTTAGGGGTATAGGGGACATGGGGCTGAGCCTCAGGGCATCACGTCAGAAGGGCTGACCCCCGCCCCCTCCCACCCCACCCCCCGCAACCAGCGTGGACCTAGAAACTAGGGGCCGACAAATGATGCAATTGCTAATCAAGTGGCCCAGAGAGCTGGCAATCTGGCAAAGATTTATCCCAAGCCTGTCTTCTCAAAGACAAAAACCTCAGGATAGTTTTCAGGCTTGTTCTGATTGCAAGAATACTTCCAAGCAGACTTAAGTTATTGGCTTAATATACCTCTTTTGTTTAAAGAAAGCAAGGAAGGGGAACTTTTAAAATAATGTTACTCTATAACATTATGAGTGAATAATAATATATTTTTTTCTTTCAAGAAGCATATATATATTCAGAAAATTTAGAGGAGTGAAGAAGCAAAATTTTAAGGAAGAAAGTCTTGAATTTGAAAAGCAGGTACACACACGCACAAACACAGAGGCAGGATTTCATATGTGTCCAGTTTGCATATGTGAATAACTTTATTCAATTACTATTACTTAATATGCATTTGTAAGGCCATATAAACAGAATTTACAGTGGCTGCATAACAGTCTGGATGTAACACAAACAGTTAGCTATTTCATTATTGCTAAGTATTCATTAGTCTTTAATTAAATAATTGATTATTTAATCCCCCATGCTTCATGGGTACTTTCAGTTCACCGGTATTATTTTACTGTGGCGAGCATCTTTGATTATTTCTGTAGGGTAGTGTCTGAAATAGAAATGACTAACTCAAAGATATATTTTTAATGCTCTTCATACATATTGCCAAATTGTTTTCCTGAGGCTGTACCAATTTATGCCACATTTTTCTGGCATTGAAGGCAACTGTTGAAAATGTAGTCTTCTTAGCAAGTGGGTCACGGCATGCCATTGTTTTATTTTAGATTTGTTTGTTACTAGGAAGGATGAATACTTGTCTTGTTTGTGTTTCCACCAGTATACATAATGAGCAAATAAATGAATATATTTGGGTCAGGTTATATATAGCAGGATGTAAGCTAGAAGCCATCAATTACAAGAAATGGTAGTGGATTCTCCCTGGACAAAACACCACTTCCTCTGTGGTGACTTAAGCATTTGGACTAGCATGACAAATAGGACGCTCTTTTTCCAAGCAAGGCACACGCTCTCCCTTGAACTTGGCAAATGCTTGGCGATCAAGTTGGAAAACGGCTGAGCTCAGCACCCTTCCAGCTTCTCCCATCTCCCACTTCCTCACCACCAGCAGCCCCAACTCTAGTTTTTTAGATCTTAATCTATTCCGTCTTACAGATGCTCAGATCGCTCTCGTTCCTCTCCCAACATCTGGTTAGATTAGCGTTTCCGTGGCTGGCTCGCATCTGAGCAGCATCTGTCAACTCTATTTAGTCTTTATTTGCTCTGGGAGCGTTTGGAGGAAAAGCCTGCCCATGCATCTACCCACTCATATGAGTGCAGTGCAAATGAATCGCAGGCTGTGGCACTTTTGGAAAGAGTGGTTAAAGCTGAATTTTTATTGTTTATTGCTGAGCTGTTGAGTCGTCATAAAATGAGCATCCAGCTGACGGCTCTCTTTGGTCTGGTTCAGCCAGCTGTCCCCATGGTGGAGCGCCTGGTGCCTGGGACCTGGTGCGGGGAGGCCACGGCTCTCCCTCTGAGGTCACTGATTTGTTTTGTGATGCCAGCGTCGGTCCTGTTTTATATTGACTGCCCTCAATTGGTGCCCTTAAAACAAAAGCAGAATTTGTAGCACCCCTAGGTGCAAAGGCATCAGAAAGGATATAAATACAGCACCGGGGAGAGAACAGCCATGAGTCAAGGAAATCAGCTTTGATGCCCAGTGGGTGGAAAGTAGTGACTTTCCCTAGAGACGTGTGTGGGTACCGCTCTTGTTTAATTCTCGCTCCCCAAATAAATGATCCAGACAAACAGGCACCGTGAAATCTTTCTATTGGCAGATGGCACAACGTTCTCCAGAAGCTTCCTTGCCATGCTGATGGGGATCAACTGCAGGGAGAGCTCTGGAGGCTGTTAATGGGCAGGAACATGGCAGAAGCGTTTCAATGAGATGAAGTATCTGGCAATGAGCTAAGGCAAAGAGTAGTCTATTCTGAGCAGGAAATGGGCTCTTGGGTATTGGTTAAGAGCTGAGAAAGAAGCCTGGCAGTATTGGGCTGCGGGTTTAGGCAGAATCTTGTATTTGCACAGCCCAAGAATGAGTGCTGGGAACACAATGCGGGATCTTCTTCTGCCCCTGTCCCAGTGACCTGAGATTCTACAGGCAGTTTTAGTTGCTCCATTGCAACAATAACCTTATCATCGGGGCTTTCTGGTCATCTAAACAACTATTCCTTTGAATCGGTTAGAAACAGGATCGCATAGGAGTGCTTGACCAGTTCTGGATTCCAATGCTTCCAAATCCCCCAAACCAGCAGGGCTAAGCCAGGGCCTCTACCTTGGGGCAGCACTGCCTTCTGCCCTCATTGGTTCCCCTTGGCTGGATCTTCTGGTCCTAACTCTCTCCCATTCCCCAAGTCCTGGGGAGCAACAGAGGAGCAAGAGGAGGTAAATACAAGAGCTAAGGGATGTGGATGTGGTTGCCTCTCATATCCATTGCCTCTTCCCCCCTTCCTGTCATGTCTTAAAGCCATATGCCTTTGGGTAGGATTGATCCCATCCCCAGCTCTAGGATGGATCCTAACTGGTTTAATACAATTCCCTTATTCTCTTGCCCTGGCTACTCTATTTGGTTCAGTGATGAGCACTTCATTTCATGGTCAAGGACCTGAGAGGAGATATTTGCTAGAGGTTTCTGGAAAGAAAGCCCCCCCACCCCCCCACCCTGCTTTTTTTTTTTCCCAAAGGAGCTGAAAAATCTGATGTTTTCCCCATGAGAAAGGAGATACCTCTGGGGGGGGGGGGGGGGAAGAAAGCTGGCATAGTAAAAGGCAGAAAGGAAAGAGAGAGAGAGATAAACTGGAATCTAGGCAAGCTCAGTGAGCTGCTGGATCAAGCCAGACCTGAAGTCTGGATACCCCTGATTTTCTTAGCTATTAGGCTGAAACATATGTAATTGCCAATATCTGACTGTTTTTGACTGTCAGAAACAATAATTTCATATGGTTTAACCTAATACATAAGCCAGTACAAACATCACAAGGAATTTCTGAGATCAGACTATCAATCGTTTATGCGCACATGAGCTCCTCTGTGTCATTCTAACAGCTATACAGCTGGGCACCTGACCTCAGCTTATTCACTCTTTGATCCATCCTACACTCTGACACCATATTAATGTTGCTTCAACATTGCTTTGTCCACTCTTATACTTAAAAACCAGCAAAGGCTTTCTGGATCCGGATAAACTGATTAGTCTGGCTGTAAATGCCTTTCTCCAATAAGCTTTGCTAATGTTATTTTTCATCTCTCCCAAATATAAAAACCTTCCAGTCCACTCGAACTGGTACAGGCTACATCCTGCCTACAGCCTCTGCCACATTCTATCATGAGCCTGTAATTAATGCTCTTCTCTTTGTCTCCCTTCTCTCCCTACCCCTCACTTTACTTGCATAAATCCTAGTCAAAGCCACCATGGGTACCTTAATTTTAAGCAGATCCCCTCTCCTGTAAATTCCTATCACTCTTGAAATCTGTACCACGCAATTCATAATTAATTACATTTTAATTTCTTTCCAGCTAGTCAGTCTATCTCTTAAGATTGCACGGGCCATGCATTATATCTGTTTCATAAATTCTATAACTACACAGTTTTGTGTACATAGCAGGATCAAAGGTATAAATGTTCAATCATTGACATATTTTCAGAATTAAATATTTAGGCCCTTTAGCTTAGCACCACATAAAAATCAGATGAGAAAGCCAACCAAGGAGGGCTTATCCAAGCTGATCTTCTGAACTCTTTATTTCTGCATATTTCCTAGCAAAACTTCATCCAGCAAGTCCATTTATCTGACAGCATTCTAACTCTAACACAGTTTCCCATGTTCAAACAGATATATGGATTTCAGCCCATACAATGCAAGGGAAACACTGATACCCAAACACAAATGCGGGTTTAGAACCAGGGGGCACGTTGGAGGATTGCAGCCACTAGAGCGTACTTGTGCTTCTTGGGTTGTGAAGAGAGAGCTGACCAAAACGCTTTTTGCAGTTTGTGTTGTTTCACACTAACCAAATGCAATTCCTCAGTTTAGAGACACGTTCTTCTGACTCCCAGCAGGCGTCTTGGACAATGAGCAGGACTTACAGACCCATCTAACGAGTGAAGTGTAAACGAACCCCAGAAACACCAAGGTTATGCTTTTCTTAAAATAAACAAACATAAAAAATTTAGAGGAAGGAGTTCTCCGGGGCAGACCACAGCTGGATTTTTAGCAGTTCTGAAAACACTTGAAAAAGAGTGAAAGACGTTTTGCTAGTCCCAAGATATTTGCAAAATAGCTCAACATTTTTGTGGCCTCCTGGCTCTTCCAAGTCCCCCCAAGGGCTCACCTGTCTATCCACAGACAAATCCTGGGTTGCTCAACACAAGAAAACAGATCAAGGAAGAGTGAGGGTGAGTAGCACAGGTGAGTGCTGGGAAGGTGATTCACTGGACAACCACTGATTTCTTTCTGGTGTTTATCTCGTTCATCTTATTTATCCTTTTCAAACATTTTCAAGCATCGGCAACGACTCCAAACAGATACTTTTCTGTCTTATACTTACAATTCCCAAAAGAAGGAAATGCTAATTAATGCATGCTTCAGTAACTTATTCTTGTATTCCATAAACCTTAAGCTGCCAAAAATTTTTCTTCTATCTCAAAATCTCTCTGGCTGGAATCTAATTCCATTTGCTCTTATTCTCCATTATAATTCTTTGAATATTTGAACAGTGAAGTTCAAGCCAACTTGCTCTTTTTGGGATTAAGTAATTATAATTCTTTTTCTCCAAGTTCCAATTTTCTAATTCTGTAATCATTTTTCCAGTTCATTCTATTTCTTTTTCCTAGGGGCTCCCTATGGGGTAGAAAGCAAGTTTAGCCATTAGACATTGACACCTATTTAGGGAGATTGCTGGATGATAATTACCAAGGTAACTTTCTGAGCTTACCTTTTCTCTGCAGCTTGAGTGAAACCCTAAAACAATCTAGGTTTTATTTCCACACTTTGTATAACTCATTTAAAACAATCTTAATTGGATAGTAGGTTGGATTTTGGTTTAACAAGAAAACTTCATGCTACTCAGGAAAACAAGCTTGCATTTTATTTGGCACTTTTAAAAAATAGTTCCCAGATCTCATTGTAAAAAGTGTGGGTGAGGTGGCAGGAGAAAGAAACAGAGACTTCAGTTAAATGGACACTTAAAGCAGAAGGTGCATGCTCTGGTTTCCTGGCTGCTAAAACAAATACTACACAATGGGTTGGCATAAACAGCAGGAATTTATTGGCTCACAGTTTTGAGGCCAGAAGTCCAAAATCCAGGCGCTGGCAAGGTGATACTTTCTCCCTGAAGACTGGCATTGTAGGGCTGGTTACCCGTGAGGCTTGGTCACTGGCTTTCTGTCACGTGGGGACACACATGGTGGCCTCTTCTCCTTTTCCGTTAGGGCTCTGTGGATTCCAGCTTCTGGCTGCCTCTGGTGGCCTCCCCGCTGCGGCCTTCTCCATAAGGCCTCTAGTAATAGGATGAAGACTTACCCTGACTCAGTTGGCCACACCTTAACTAAAAAGAACATCTTCAAAAGATCCTATCTACAGTGGGTTCAGACTCACCGGGATGGATTAAGATGAATATTTTTCTGAGGTGCCCAATTTGATCCCGAAGAGGGGGTGAGACCTCAATCTTGGGAGGAAATTTCTTGCCTATTTTTAACCTGTATGACTAAAATGACCAGAATATTACATTGGACAACTTTTAATTTCAGTTGGAGAAAATCAACTATTTCCTGTAATGTATATTAGTCTATGTTTTCTTTTTAAAACAATTGTTATTCTTTTAATTACTCAATGTGGGGAAAATGTTAAAAAAAAAAACCAACAAAACAAGCAAAAAAAAATTAATATTGCCCATAATCTTACCATGTAGAGAAATATAATTAAAACGTTTTATAACTATTTGGTACTTTCTTTTTCTCTCCATACTCTTGTTTACTCTCCCTTTTTCTTAAAAACAAAACAAAACCCTGAAAAATGAAAGTCACAGTGAACACACTGCTTTGCAACTTATTTTTTCCATAATAGGAATTATTTTTAACAGGACAATTTTTGATGACTAAATCCCTGTAAGATATGTTTTGCTATCATAAAAATGCTTTATGAACAAATACCCTGGATCTAAATCTTCACATCCAGCCAATGTCTTTCTTTGCAATACATTTCTTGGTTTGGAATTGCTGGGTCAAAGGAGATGCAAAATTTTGTGGCTTTTGGACATGGATTGCCAGCTGCCATCCAGAAAGACTAATCTATTTTGCAGTCCTTTACCATTAAGGTATAAATCTTTCCTGACATGGATTTTGGATATTTTAATTTTAAAAAAATTCTAATTGGTGGATACAAAATAAGATCTCATCATCTCATTTGAGTTTATTTGATTATTAATGGAATTATAAATATATATATATATAATTTTTTTTTTTCAGGTACCAGGGGCTTGGGATTGAACCCAGGACCTCAGATGTGGGAAGCTGGCACTCAACTACTGAGCCACATCGGCTTCCCTGAGTTGGTTTTTTCATTTGTTTTGCTTGTTGTTTGTTTTTGTTTTTTTCAGGAGGGACCCGGAACTAAAACTGGGACCTCCCATGTGGGAGTTGGGCACTCAACTGCTTGAGCAACATTCACTCCCTCATTATTTTTCATATAAAAATATTGCCAAGAGAAGAGACGCAGCAAGATGGCGGCGGAGTAAGGATCTCCTAGAGTGAGCTCCTGGTACAGGGCAGTTAGCAAACACCCAGAGCTCTCTGAGCTAGCTGAAGCACCTGTTTGGGGGCTCCAGGAGGCCAGAAGAGCATCCTGCACCATCCTTGGAGGAGTGGAAGGAGGAGACTGCCCGTCTGCAGAGAAGACTTATAAGTAGAGGCTCCATGCTGTGGAGGCTGGTGCCCATCCTCCACTGGAGGCACAAACTTCCTCCGGAGCTGTTCTGTGGCTGGAATCAAAAGCTTCACTTCCCCAAAACAGGGGAGGAAGAGATGGTTGGGCACCAATTTCAGCTATGATGAGGAAATTCAGCGGGCTACAGTATAATCCTGAGAACAGCCGAGGTGTGAACCTGTCCAGGTCAGAAAGAGGCCGGGAGCCGCCATCTTAACCCCACACCTGGCACGAGGGGAAGCAGGGCAGACTGAAAATCCCAGTGCTGGTGGGGACTGGCTTCTTCCCATCCTGATCATATTGCAGGTCTAGCCTAGGTCCCAGTGCCACCACCAGCAGGGAGGAAGCTGCGGGGACCTGTGCCAGCCTCTCCGGGAAATCACCGGCCAAGCTGCGGAGGCTGGTCACTATCCTACACTGGTGGCACAAGCTGCCCCAGGAGCTGCTCTGTGATGGGAATTGGAAGCTCCATTTCCCAGAAACAGGGAAGGAGGAGACAGTTGGCGCTGATTTCAGCTACTGATTGGGAGACTTGGCTGGCTAAGAGATAACCCTGCGAACAGCTGGGGTGAGAACGAGCCCAAGTCAGAAAGAGGCCAGTAGCCACCATTCTGACTCCACCCCCAGCCTGAGGGGAAGCCGGGTTGGCAGTTTCTTTCACGCAGGTCAGCCTGCAGCCGCCTAGGATTCAGCCACCTCTGACAGGGAGGAGGCTGAGGAGCCATGTACCAGCCTATACAGGTAACTGCAGGGAACTTGGGCTGGCAAAGACTGAAAATCAGAAGTCTACCAGGACAACTGCGGTCATCTTAGGACCTGCAATGCATAGATTGTTACCCACATCTGCAGCTCCATCCCTGCCACAGGTAAGAAAAGGATGTGAAGCTCCATCAGTCTCTCTGGACAACTACAGTCTAGGTCTACATGTGGATTATCCCACATAGCTGTGACTCTGTCCCTACCCCTGGCAAAGGAGAAAGGTGGAAGAAGTATCATTGGTCCCTGGTGCAATGAGGGCAGCTTGAGCCTCCACAGCTTACAGCACCAACTACATGCTGCTTGGCTCTGACTGCATAACCAGGAAAGGAGAAATGATAGGAAGCCCTAAACTAGAGAGAAAAACTACACCCAGAAAAAAATACTCTAGTAATCCAGATGCAAAGACACCAACCAAAAATTACAATCTACACCAAGAAACAGGAAGTTATGGTCCAGTTAAAGGAACACGATAAGCCTCCAGATGATATAAAGGCATTGTGATAATTAATTATAGATGTTCAAAAAATCTCCTTAATAAATTCAACGAGATGGCTAAAGAGATTAAGGATATTAAGAAGACATTGGATGAACACAAAGAAGAATTTGAAAGCATACATAGAAAAATAGCAGATCTTATGGGAATGAAAGGTGCAATCCATGACATTAAAAAAAACATTGGAATCATATAACAGCTGATTTGAGGAGACAGAGGAAAGGATTGGTGAACTTGAAGAAATGGCCTCTGAAAGTGAACATACAAAAGAAGAGATGAAGAAAAGAATGGAAAAATTGAACAAGGTCCCAGGGAACTAAATGACAGCAGAAGGTATGCAAACATACGTGTCATGGGTGTCCCAGAAGGAGAAGAGAAGGAAAAAGGAGCAGAAGGAATATTTAAAGAAATAACGTAGAAAATTTCCCAACCCTATTGAAGGACATAGATATCCCTTTCCAGGAAGCATGACATGCTCACACCTGAAAAAATCAAAATAGACCAACTCCAAGACACATATTCATCAGATGTCAAAGGCCAAAGACAAAGAGAGAATTCTGAGAGCAGCAAGAGAAAAGCAATGAAAAACATATAAGGGATACCCAATAAGATTAAGTGCTGATTACTCACCAGAAACAATGGAGGCAAGAAGATAGTGGTCTGACATATTTAAGATACTACAAGAGAAAAAGTTCCGCTAAGAATCTTATATCCAGCAAGACTGTCTTTCAAAAATTAGGGTGAAATTAGAATATTCACAGATAAACAGAAACTGAGAGAATTTCTAAGCAAGAGACCAGATTTTCAGGAAATAGTAAAGGGTGCGCCAGAACCTGAAAGAAAAGATAGCAAAAAGGGCCCTGGAAGAGAGTCTAGAAATGCAGATTATATAATAAAAGTAACTAAAAGTGTCAAAAGAGTGGTGAAAATAAAATATGACAGATAAAACTCAAATAGGAATAAACTTAACCAATGATGTAAAGCACGTGTATTCAGAAAACTGCAACTCAATGTTAAAACAAATAAAAAAAGACCTAAATAACAGGAAAAACATTCCATGCTCATGGATTGGAAGACCAAATATCATTAAGATGTCAATTCTACTCAAATTGATATACAGATTTAATGCAACCCTGATAAAAATTCCACCAGCATTAAATAAAAATTTGAAAACACGATCATTAAATTTATTTGGAAGGGTAAGGAATCCTGAATAGCCAGAAACGTCATAAAAAGAAAAAGTGTACCCTCATCTCCAGTCTTTATATCATAATACCTACCTATAGTGGTAAAAACAACATGGTACTGGCCTAAAGACAGATACAATAGACCAATGGAACCAAATTTATGGTTCAGAAACAGACCCTCTCAGGCATGGTCAAATGATTTTTGACCAGCCTGTCAAACTCACACAGCTCGGGCAGAACAATTCATTCAACAATGGTGCTGAAAGAACTGGACATCCAAAGCTGAAAGAAGGAAAGAAGATCCCTATCTCCTACCTTATCCAAAAATTAACTCAAAATGGATCAGAAACTAAAAATAAAAGCAAAAACCATAAAACTTCTGGAAGAAATTATTGGAAAATATCTTCAAGACCTGGTAGTAGGTAGTGGATTATTAAAGGAGATAAGAGAAGGACTGAGTGGACTACTGATGTTTAATGTATGTAGAAGTTTTTAATTAGCTTTATTGTAAAAGTGTGGAACTGTATAGAGTGGATGGTAACATACAGTGAGTAACAGCTAGTTTATAAATGGGGATGTGACTGAAAATCTTAGTCTAGTAATGTAAATGCCAATTGACAGAATGCTAGAGAATAATCTAGGAAATAGATGGCGCAGTAAACCAAGAGGTGGGTGAGAATTGTGGTTGATGGAACAGATACAAAAGTGTCTTTTGTTAGCTAGAACAAATGTATATCACTAGTGCAGGGTGTTGGGAATGTGAAGAATTATGCAAAAATACAGCTGGAGTGACCTATGGACTGTGGTTAGTAGTAATAATATAATATTCTTGCATCTATGCAAAAGATATACTGTGTTGATACTGAGGTAGTATGGAAAAAGTGAGCCAAATGTACACTATGGACATGGCAATAATCAAATGATATTATTTTATCTGTAGCAAATGACAACACACACATTGTGGTGTGTTGATGGAGGGGTATAGTTTGTGAATTCTACACATGTGCATGATTGTTTTATAAGTTTACAACTTCTGTCATAAAAATATATATTTAAAAAATAATAATAGGGTGGGTTGGTGGAAAAACATACCAAATGTAAGAAAAGAACTATGATTAGTGGTTAAGATTTTGGCAGTGTTCTTTCATAGTTTGTAACAAACGTCTCATGACAATGCAGGGTGTTGGTGGAGGGTTGATGTATGGGACCCCTGCATGATGTTATGCATGTTTGCTTTATAAGTTCACAAATTTTACTCTACACTTAATTGTTTATGTATGTTCATATATAAATGATATAAAGATAATAATCCTATTGGTTAGGGGGAAATATTTAGTAGTAATATTTTGACAATGCCTTTTAATCATTAGTTAAAAAGGTTTAAAAGCAATGTAAGTTATTGGTGGTAGAGTGAGATGTTATATATGTTTGTTTTGTAAGTTCACAACTCTTGTACATTTATTGTTTATGTATATTTATGTATGAGTGATATATTTCAATAAATTAAAAAAAATATTGCCGAGAATAATACATCCATGTTCTTTGCCTATTTTTCAATAGTGGAATACATTTAGAAATAATTTGTAAGATGTTTTTATATAGTAAGTATAGTAACTCTGTTCTTTTGTGTGTTGAAATATTCATTTCAATTTTTGAATGATGTTATTTTTGCATAATAATGTTACTTAAACTACAGAGAATACTATTAACTAAATTGCAATACTCTGAACTAAACTACCTATACATATTCTGGCCTGATCTGTATGTGGAGTTGTTTACTGACACAATTTTCAATGTTTTGTTCAACATTTATACTTCTTTAGTCAATTTCAATAATTTACATTTGTGTAGAAAGTCACTCATTTTATTTAGACTTTAAAATAATTAGAATAGAGGATTTTTGGGCATGTCTTTAATTGAGATGAAATTCACATAACATAAAATTTACCACTTTAAAGTTTATAGTTTTGTAATATTTAGTGCATTCACAATGTTGTGCAATCATTACCTCTATCTAGTTACAAAATATTTTCATTACCCTAAAAGAAAACCCTGTACCCATTAAGCAGTCATTTCCCATTTCCCCCTTCCCACAAGGCCTGGCGAACACCATTCTTTACTTTCTGATTCTATGAAGCTGCTTATTCTAGATATTTCTTATAAATGGAATCATACAATATGCAATGTTTTGTGTCTGGCTTCTTTCATTCAGAATAATGTTTTCAAGGTTCATCCATGTTTAAGCATGTATCAGACCTTCATTCTTTTTCTGGCTGAATAATACTCCATTGTATGGAGAGATCACATTGTGTTTGTCCATCTTCTCTTGTTGGGCATATGAGCTGTTTCTACCTTTTGTCTATTCTGAATAGTGCTGCTCTGAATATTTGTATAAAAGTAGCATAGAGTTTTTTGCTTTTTTAGGAGGTACCAGGAATTGAACCCAGGACCTTGTACATAGGAAGCAGGCACTCAAACTACTGAGCTACACCTATTCCCTAGCATAGAGTTTTAACACACCAGTTAATAGAAAATTTTCAATCTCCTTTGTATCTGTGGAATATGCCCTTTCTTAATTCTGATAGTGAAATTTATTTCCTTGGTGTTTGCCAAGCATTTCTACATTTTGCTGGTCTCGAGACTAGAATCTCTGCACTGTCCATGTGTCAGCTGGGCCCTGAGCCTCAGTGGAGTTGCAATACCTACTCTCCAGTTCATTGGACTCACCAAAGACAACTAGCAAGGAGGGGGGATGGACAACCACCATCCCAAGGAACTGAGAGCACCTACAACTGCAAGCAAGAGAGTCCTATCCATCAGCCATATGGGATGAGGACCCCTATTAATTAGAAGTGGGGTGGGCATCAGCATCCCAGAATCTCAGGTTTGGGGAATAAAATATCTGCTAGAGTGGACTTATGAGTATTCTACTATAGACATTGTGGTTCTAGCAATGGAAGAAATTATATTGTTGAGGTAAAAATAGTGGCCACTGGAGATGCTGAAGGCAGGGAGAGGGAAAAAGAGGTGTAATATAGGGAAATTTTTGGGACTTGGAATTGACCTGAATGACATTGCAACAACAGATACAGGCCATTATATATCTTGCCATAACCTACAGAATTGAATGGGAGAGAGTGTAAAGTACAATGTCAGCTATAATCCATGCTTAGTTGCAATACTCCAAATGTGTTCATCAATTGCAATGAATATACTACACTAATGAAAGAAGTTGTCAGTGCGGGGAAAAGTTGGAGGTGTGGGGAGTGGGGCATATGGAAATCCCTTATAGTTTTTGGTGTAACATTTTATGTAATCTAAGTATCTTTAAAAAAAATAAAAAATATATTTTAAAAAGTGACTACTTTTAATTTTCTTGTTCTTACTCATTTGTTTATTTAATGTTTGTTGATTTCTTCCTTCTCCTTTCCTTGAGTTATTCTTTTGTTCTCTCAAATCCTTCTTAGTATCAGGCCAACTTTCTTGACACATCTTTTAGGGCCACTATCCATTATAGAATGTAATCAGAGCTCTCTCCTTCTTTTCTTCCAGTCTTTTCTCAAAAGTCATATTCTCAAAGATACCTTCCTGGCCAATTAATCTAAAATTTCAACACATCCCCCACACTTACCCCCATTTTTTCCTTTCCTTTCCTGGCTTTATTTCTCTCCTTAGCACTTAATTGTTATTGAATATACTATATATTTTAAATATTTATCTTGTTTATTTTCTGGCTCCATGATTTAATCTGATTTGTTTGCTGTTCTGTTCCCTGCATTTGGAATAATGCCTGGTGAGTAGTAGGTATTCAAAGGAAAATTCATCAAATGAGTGAAAGAATGAATGAATGGAGAAGCAGACTTGGCCCAATGGATAGGGCATCTGCCTACCACATGGGAGGTCCGGGGTTCTAACCCCGGGCCTCCTTGACCTGTGTGGAGCTGGCCCACGTGCAGTGCTGATGCATGCAAGGAGTGCCATGCCTCGCAGCGGTGTCCCCCGTGTAGGGGAGCCCCACGTGCAAGGAGTGCACCAGTAAGGAGAGCCGCCCAGCGTGAAAGAAAGTGCAGCCTGCCCAAGAATGGCGCCGCACACATGGAGAGCTGACACAACCAGATGACGCAACCAAAAGAAACACAGATTCCCAGTGTCACTGATAAGGATAGAATCGGTCACAGAAGAACACACAGTGAATGGACACAGAGAGCAGACAACTGGGGGCGGGGGGGGGGGGGGGTAAGGAAGGAGAGAGAAATAAAAAAATAAATCTTAAAAAAAAAAAAAGAATGAATGAAACAGCCCGGGGTAATCATCCACTATTGCAGGCTCTGTGCTGGAATGGCCTTGCTGTCCATTGATTTCCGCTGCAATTTTGGCCATTGACATCGTTCAAGCACTGGCTGTCATTTCCTTGCCCTTGCAATAGCATCTTAACAGCATCTCCCTTACTTCCTGTCTCGTACTCTTCCTTTCAGTCTTCATGTCACAAGAATTACCTTCTCGAGAGAAAGATCTGATACAATGATTCGCCACTGCTTGCCTTTGGGTTCTCCTTTTCGAATGGTAATGGATATTTGCTGTAAGCCAGGAAAATAGAGTGACATTTCAACTGGGGCTGCTCGGTTCACTTAGTTTGATGGACACCACTTGGCTTTGTTGGGCTGCCCTGTTTCATCACACACCTAACTCTTTCCGGGGATGCCAGACCATTGGCAGCAACACCTAACAAAAGTCTTTTTTTTTTTAAACCTCATGATTATTGTGCAAGCTCGTTAAGGGCAAAGAGCAAAGCTTTTGTTTGGCTACACTTCTCAGCTGCACTTAGAAGAAAGCTGCGCAGCAGGAGCCGTGGAGGAAATCCTCCAAAATGAGTGGGTGTGAGAAAGATAAATAAATATCAGAGGCCCCCTGGCCAAAGCAGCAGAGCTGCGCAGTCCTCGGAGAGGCTGCGGCCGCGGGAGCGGGCTGCGCTGCGCAAGAGCCCCGCCTTTGATGGATGGATACGCTTTGCATCTGGGTCTCTAACCAGAAGGACCTCCCTTCCCCTCCCGGAATGTGGAATGGAAGGCTCTCGTTGCTTAGCGAAGCCAGAGGGTTTCCTGCAACAGCATAACATCATGTTCTACTTACTGGATGCTCGGGCTTTCCCCTCCCGTGGGGGGAGAGGCTCTGAACTTGAACGCGCTGCGCCACCGGGAGACGCCTTGATGTCCGTGGCCCATGTCTCCGTTCAGCATCTGATTACCGAGGTGGACCACGCTCCGCTCAGCGCCCTCCTCACTCTTTATTGCTCGTGATTTTCATATGTTTTGGGTCTGTTTTCACGTTCCCCCACCCCCAGGCTCTGCTCAGCACAGCCATAAAAGTGGAGATCCTTTCATGTCCTCGCCAGCACCAGTCCTCCTCGCTCCCTTGATCATCGGGCTCTCTCTGAACTCGGTCCAAACTGTCTGTCTACTCGGGATTCCACGTCTCCCCTACCAAGCTCAGTCTCCCAGGTGTGGTGGGTGATTAGTGCAGAGGAAGGAGTTATGTACACTGTGATTAGCAAAGTAATAACAGTGATGTTAATAAGAAGAACCCGCGCTGACAGTGCACCTGGACTAGAGCAAACAAGAGGAAGAAGCTATTTCAGCCCGGGAAGCTTACCTTTCATTCTTTTTATCCTAACACTTGTTGTTTTTCTCCCATTACAACAATAACATGTGTTCATTGTGGAAGGCTTGAAAAATTCAGAAAAGTATAAATAAGTCAATATAATTAGCCCATATTCCTGCCAAGCAAAGATACATCTTCCTAATATTCTGATTTTTTTCATATATATATATTTAATTTAATTTTAATTTTTCAGGAGGCACTGGGAACTGAACCTGGGACCTCCCATGTGGGAGGCAGGCACTCAACTGCTTGAACCACATCTGCTCCCCTTAGATATATTTGATATACATGATCTCTGACGCACACATATACATATGTTGGCTAGAGACTAATTTCTTGCAATATATATAATTTTGTGTCCTCTTTTTCCCCTTATAGGATATCATAAAGACTTTTCTACATCATTTAGATGGCAGCATATTTGTATTGGCTCTCTGGACATCTATGTCTGAAGATGCATTTGGCCATTTCCTTATGGTGGGACGTGTGGGTTGTTGTGGAATTTTGTTGTTATGAAAATGCTATGAGGGAGGAGATCAGGGCAGAGCAAGTGAAGATGACTCACAGAAATAGTCTGCTGACCAGACAAGAGCTCACAGGGACACCTGTCCCTACCTACTTGATTACAGACTGGGCCACTCACCAGGAAAAAGGGGACAGGGGTTAGGCATTGGGCCAGTCAGATGGGGAGTTGGGAAGAGCTGTGTGAGTGGAAAAAAGGGAATGGAACAATCTTCCATGTCCTGAGATCTTAACTCCCAGGCCACAAACACGGAGAGAACCTAGATGAAGAGGGAGAGGGATGTGCCAGAAGAACCAGCAGTTTTGCGGGTCCAGTTCTGGTGAAGGCTGTGAATAGACTCCCCCACATCTCAAAGATTAAAGGGGAATTATTATCCCAGTGACTATAAACCAGCATGGTGAGAAAATAGTCTTACCAGGTGCAATATATTCTTTGAAGGGAGAGAACATAGCAAATCAAACACTCATTCATGTAAAATAATAAACATTAAGTTTACAATGTAAAAATAAACCTCATTCAATATAAAAAAATTAACCTGCTTCTGATTTAATTTCTTTTTTTAGCCAGAATGAAAATATCCAATCCTTACTAAGGGGTTGAAATGGAGATTAACTGTAAATAGGTATGAGAGAGCTTACTGAGAGTATGAGAATATTCTAAAACTTATTTATGAGGGTGGTTGCACCACTCAAGAATGTTGTTAAAAATCATTGAATTGTACACTCAAAACAGGTGAACTTTGTGATATGTAAAAGATACTCCAATCTATTTTAAAAAATAAAATTTAAAATGTACCTAGCTTAAAAATTGTCTAGTGTGAAACAAAGAGAACAGTTTTTTCAGAGGGTTGAATAGGTATAGGTTGGGAAATCAGAGGAGTGTAGGTTGGGAAACCAAGATAGTGGGATACACAGTGGCTCCAGTCCCATGTGGAATCAGACTCAGGGCTGCACCCAAACCAACTGAATATGGCAGGAATTGCCCTGAGCTACACTTTTGTCCTGGCTCTGTTTGTCATAGCAAATGGCTTGCCATTTTGCAAGAATGCTCAGCGATCATTTTTACATTTAGCTACAAAGTACAACTCTCTGAAATTAGAGGTTTTGACTGTTGCTGGATGTGTGACTGCATAAGAGGCTTCACCTCACTGGGTCTAGGTTGCCATGTGCAGAGAAAAAGCATATTGACTGGCTCCCAAAGTCTATTTTAGTTCTAACATTTCTTTAATTACATGATTCATATTTTATAAATGGTTATAAACTAATTCTATAACCTTTGCCAATTTTCTGTTCTCTCTTGCGCCCAAGGACAAGTATAACTCATAATTTGCTGAAGAGGACGCTAACTAGTTTATAGGTTTATAGTGAGCTTGGAATGAAATAGTAGACCTGGAAGGAATTTGGTAATGAAGGAAATCAAAACATAAACCTAAGTGTCAGCTCAGGGCACCATCCTGTCTTCCTCCCACATCTTCTATACAATTTCAATGACACACCCCCTAATCTTGAAGAAATGGGTATTATTTACTAGACTTGACTACTAATCTTTTCATTTGACTTGACCTTTAAGTGGAAAATTCTGTTTAAATAAGTTTCATTAATAAAATCCTCATTGGGCCCAATAGGAAAAAAACAACAAATTGAAGAGTCTTAAGTATCTAAAAAGAGCAAAGGATTCTAGAAAGTCAGTGAATGGCAGCGACAAGTGCTTTTGCAATGCTCCATCTTTGCTCTTTAGCGTGCCCGTGAAACAAGAGCAAAATGCTTTATGTTCTGGTTATGGCAATGGAGTGGACCCCAGACATCTCACATGCGGTTCTTTCAAAGGCCCTTCCAGAGCGGACAGGGGCCAAGCAGGCATGTGGTTCTTGTTGGTGCTTCACGCTGACAGTGCAGCCCTTTGATCCCCAGGGAGAATGTGGGAGAGAGCATTGATGGGCATTGGGAAAGGCGGGGGTCTGAATCTCAGTTCAAAATGCAATGCAGGGAGTGGGTGTAGCTCAAGTGGTTGAGCTCCTGCTTTGCATGTATGAGGTCCTGGGTTCAATCCCCAGTATCTCCTATTAAAAAAAAAAACAAAACAATGCAATGGGGCATCTATCTGAGCTATGGGGATACTCATATCTATAGAATTTATAAATTGCTTTACAGTCACAAGCCTTATTTGGTGTTCAGATTTTAGTGCTGCTCTGAAATACCAATTAGACCCTCATACTTATCAAGTGGCCAGTTGCCAAACTGGCACTTTGCTCTGTGCTGCCCAGGGAGAACCTGATAAGTTCTCCTTTTTTCTTGGTGAGCGTGGGTGTGGATTTGCACAATGCAGCTCAACATCCTGCTAGCACAGCCCTTCTGGCTGTCTTCCCACAGACCCTCCTTGGTGGAGAATTGTCCTGGCCAGGCAGTCCCGAGAACACCTGTGAGAGCCTTAGTTCCAGGTGGAGCTGGCTACTTTGGAGGACAGGTGAGTCTGAAACGCCAGGGTGAAATAGATCCATCCTCTCTCCTCTGTAACCACATCTCTCTCATGCTCTCTAGGGGTTTAAATGGAAATGATTTCCAGATTCAAAATGATTACATGCCAGGGAAGTGGATGTGGCTCAACTGAAGGAGCATCCGCCTACCACATGGGAGGTCCAGGGTTCAAACCCAGGGCCTCCTGGCCTGTGTGGTGAGCTGGCCATGTGCAGTGCTGCCGTGCACAAGGTGTGCCATGCTATGCAGGGGTGACCCCACGTAGGGGAGCCCCAAGTACATGGAGTGTGCCCCACAAGGAGAGCTACCTCGTGCGAAAAGAGCAGCCCACCCAGGAGTGACACCACACACACAGAGAGCTGGCGCAGCAAGATGACACAACGAAAAAGAGACACAGATTCCCAGTGCTGCCAAGAATGCAAGCATACACAGAACACACAGCGAATGGACACAAGAAAGCAGAAAAAGGGCCGGGGGGGTGGGGCGGGGGGGGGGGGGGGGGGGAGCGGAGGGGACAGGGGGCAGGAAGGGGAGAGAAATAAATAGAATGAAATAAATCTTTAAAAAATAAAATGATTACATGCCAGATTTAGCTGCTTTAACACAATGATCCACCCAATTACTTATTCCTTTCTTCACACGCTCACCCAGTCTCTCATCCATTCATTTCCCTCCATATTTTCCAGCATTCAGTTTTACAGACTCTAATTAGCTGCCCTCTATGTGTCCAGAGACAGAAATAAAAACCTGTAGTCCCAACTCAGTGGGAAAAAGGATATGCCTGATGTTTATAAAAGGAATGATGGAGCCCAGATTGATTCATTGTGTTCAGGAATCAGCATAGGTGTCCATATTGGGCCAAAAACCATAATTGCGTGTTTTGTTTTCCTTCTTTTAGGCATCAAATAAAGTGTTTATTTTGGCATCATCTGCACACATAGAATATCTTCTTCATAGATAAAAGCTTTGAATGTAGAAGGAAAATGCGTTTCTGAGGAGTTAACAATTGCACACAGTCGTACAGTTGCGATCTTTCAGGATCTGTCGGGGCATCTGCTGTGGAGAATGCTTCGAGTAGTCTCTGTGTTCTTGGAAGATTGGGACTGAAGTGTGTCTCACTGCCGCACTGGGGTTCACTTCCATACTCAAGCTGGTTTGTCACCCTGAGGGTGATCTCATAAGGCTGGTGGGAAAGAAGAGATCCAGATTATTTTCTCATGACTTTCATGATTGGCTGATCATTCAGGGGAAATCTTCCTAAAAGCTCAGCAAAGGGATCCTTCTATGGAATGTTTCTTTTCTTCAAGAGCCCACTGGTATTTGCCTTCACAAATGACCATGAGTTATTCTTTGGTCCAGTTCCACTTCTCTATCCACTCACTGACCAAGCGTTTCCTGGGGTCCCCATATGTGCTACTACGTGCTAAGCTCTCCCACACTTCCACATCCTGGGTGGTAAGGAGAAGGGGCTGCTTCTCCCATGCTTTTGTCTAGGCTTTTTTCCCTTCTATCCCATCCCCTTTTCCTAGCCCTTTCTTACACCATTCTCATAAACCCTTTCCACCTACCAGGGGATCACCAGACACTTCTTCATTGATTGGGTTTCAGGCCTAATTGACTCCATTACCAATCAGGCTGTTTCAGGAGACTCCCCGCAGTGGCTCTAAAGCAGCTTAGGAGATGAACTCAGACACCCAACTGTGCAGCAGCACAGTGTCCTGGAAATTTACAAAATATTGATACTTTCAACTCTGGTTCTCCCCCCATCCCCAAATGAGGTTCAGATTGCAGTGCAGGGCTAGAGAGGAACAGAGGCAATGTGGGATGTTTTTCCTCTCTTCTGACACGCTGAGAGGACAGTCACAGAGTGCAAAATTTGATTCATCCCATCCTTCTTTTCCTGAATCCCTGAATGCCAGAATTGGAAGCAGCCATAGTGGTCTCCTAGCCTAGATCCCTTGTAGAAAGTTGGCAGGAGGGGAGAAGATGGAGCAGGTACCAGGCAGGGGGCAGGTGTGAGGTCTCTGTCCTCCCTCAGGAAGGCAGGGAGAACTGGACTGAAGATGAGGACACGGAGGGTCCTTCCCAGCTCTATGTGAGGTTGAGAAGTTCAGCTGCTTGCTGCTCTTCTGGATGCTAACAGGCTGCTGAGTTTATAGGGGCCACGTTGAAATATTATTTCTGAGGCTGAATTGAGATCTTTAGTGGCTCCAAGCACTAAAGTTATTACAGAGCCTCCTGTGTTAGGGTTCTCTAGGGAAACGGAATCAACAGGAGACATCTGTCCATAGTACGCTATTTTATGAGTTTCTCACTTGACCGTGGGGAGGCACAAGTTCACGTTCCGCAGGCAGGCAAACCAGGGGCTCCGATGAAAGTCCAATGAAGATCCTTGATGAGTTTTGGGAGACATAGGTTCTCTAAAGACAAGCTGGGAAATTCTCTTTGAATGCTGAAATCACTTCTCTTTTTAAGATACTCAACTGATTGGACAAAGCATCACTCATTGCTGATGGCAATCTCCCTGGTTGATGTAGATGTAATCAGCCATCTATGTAGTAAACTCACTGGTGACTAAAGCCCATAAACATCCTTGTATTACAATGAGCCCAGTGCTTGCTTGACCAGACAACTGGGCCAAGTTGACACATTAGCCTAACCATCACACCTCCTCTTCCCTATTCTTTTGCACCCCACCCATTTTAAATGCAAACTGACACTGCAAAATAATTGCAAGAAATTCTAACAATGCTGCCATTTTTCCCAATATTAAATTACTTTCTTATATTTTTTTCTTTCTCTTTTTGTGGTCCCTCTCTTTGCTGGTGCTCTAAACAGATGCTTGGTCTGCTTAATGGATATGCCAGGACCGAGTTGTCTCCCCTGCCCCAGGAGGTCAGCCCAGGATCCAGCTCCCTGCTAAAGGTCCCAGGTCAATGGCTCCTCTGGAGGTGAGCTGTGAAAGGTGATGGGGTTCAGAGACTCACTCGCTGGAACCCAAAGCACACAAGACACCAGAATGCAAATCTACTAATTTACAATGACACCCTTGTCCAAACGACTGGAAAACTCAAAGTATGTGTGATCAGCACGTTCTCTCCTGTAGGCAAAACCAAAAACAATCAGACCAAGTTATAGGCGGAAGGCTGCTTGGCCAAGGTGGAGCCAAAACTGGGGAAGTTGATTAATCAGATGAGCAAAGGCATGGAGCTTTCCTCGAGCTGGCATGGGCAAAGCAAGTGCCTGCCTCCAGTTCTCTCCTTTTGCTATATTTTTAATAAGACTGACCAGCTACAGTATTGATTGGCAGCTCTTTAGGTATGTAAATACATGCAAACAAATTATGGTCAAGCCCTATTGGAAGCTATTCTTGTCTGTGCAAGTTGACTTTTATATCTGTGATTTGAACCTGCATGCTTTGATCTTAAAATTTAATTCTCACAGACAACTTATTTGCCTTTCTTTTCTTGCTTTTTTTTTGGGGGGTGGGGGGAGGTGGGACCTGGCTTGATGGTGAGGAAGAGGGAATGATAACTATAGTAGTTACCAAGAAAGGATATATTTCCCCTAATTTCCAGTAAGAAAACAGAGGTTGTTACTGATTACAGTCACATAGTTTGTTACCGAACTGGGACTAGAACCTAAAAATTACCATATTCACCTATTTAGTCATTCATTCACCAGATGTTTTTTGAGCACCTATTATGTGCATCTTGTTCTAGGTTCTGGGGAACAGGACAGCAAACTTCTTGCCTCCTTCAGAGCTTGCATTCTAGTCCAGGGAGAAAGACAATATAGAAATAAGCAAATAAATTTAAAAATGTATGTTCAGATAGAGGTAAGTAATTAAGTCAAGATGATGTGATGGTGACAAAATGTGAAAATGTGTTACATCAAAGATATTCTCTGTGAGAAGGTGACATCTGAGTTAAGATTTGAATGATGGGGAGACAGTCAGGCAAATAACTCAGGAAGAGCATTCTAATGGAAGCAGAACCAGCTGGTACAAAGACTTTGCATGTTCAAGTAATAGAAAGAGAGGCTAAGAAGAAGAGGTTGGGTTTTGAGAGGAACAGGAGGTTCCTGGAGGGTTTTAAGCAAACGGCTGATAGCTTCTGATTTGTCATTTGAAGAGATCATTCGCTACTATATGAAGTATGAATTACAAGGGAGGAAGAGTAGAAGTTACTTCAAATCCTGATTCTCTACCTTGTGGTTTTTCCTTTACATCATCTGTCTTCTTCAGACTGTTCAAATAGTCAATTCATTGAAAGAAAAATCATGTTATTTATTGATGTTGTAGGGACTAAACTTCTTGTTCTTGTTGACTGACTAGATGCTTTCTTTACTGATAGGCTATTATAATATCATGCAAATACTGCCTTAGTCTAGCATTCATTAGCACTTGCTCTGTATTACTTATAATTAATAGGAAAAATGACTGAGTTAAGATGGCTTAGCTAAGCAAGGAGACTGATTTTTCTATTTTAGGAGCCAGAGACCACTGGTCCCAAATTTTCCATTCACTCCCTGAGAATTTTTACATATATTGTAACTTTTCCTCCTATTTCTAGTTGACATGTCATCAAAAATTGTAGCAATTAACATCCTTCATATCTGCACTAGGAGCTCTGAGCCAAAATGTTTTGAGCCAAGTTCGAGAATTGGTGCTCTTGGAAACCACACGCAAAGGGATTTCTGGTTATTATCAGGAAGAATCAGTATAAGAACTCAAAGACTGCAGTAGATTATTATGTGAATTCCCATAAGTATATACAGACCTCAGATGGACATTGTAAACATTTATTGACACCAGTGACTATTGCTCAGAAGAGTCTCTTTCTTCACACCCCTCCTGTCTGAACATAAACCTGTAGAAGGTTTATGAGGAAGTCCTTTTGGAATATCAAAGATTCTGAGAGATTTTTAAAAATAATTTTCCACAAAGGTTTTATTTTTTATTTCCCATGGTTTTGACTCTTCAGTTTCCTATCCGGTTGAGCCAAGATTAATAATGGGTTGTGATAGCTTCAAACACTAGGGTTTATTTATTATAATGGTTTACTCACTTAAGATTGTTCCATCACTCATTCTACCTTAGGCCCCTAGAAGACTAATTCCTTGTACAGTGTATTTTTCTTGGATGGTATTTTGATAGCTCATGGGAACATCATTCTGAATACACTCTGTGAAGGTTGGGAGGATGATCTGGAGGATGAGAGCTAAAGGAATCTAATCTGGCCATTGGGGAAAAATAAATTACTGCTTTCTGTAGTGGACTTGACCCTCACCCCAGTTATATTTTTGAAATAATTACATGAGAGCCTGTCAGTGGTGTCTATGGGAGAGTTGAAGCAGCATTCAGAATTAAGTGGTCTGTTTACCCTTGGATGTAGTTCAATGTCTTGAGATAAATTTGCAGTTCAAATAATAAAATGTCTGAAATTCCTTCAAAGCAACCACTTCATTCAGAAAAGTAGTCAAATGATGTCTAGAGTCGAAAAGCACAACTATCTGGCTGGCCCCCATCTGCATTTTTGTGCAATAGTTGGATATTTTGATTTTCTATATCTAGCCTGATTGAAAACTTATTTAATTTTATTGATCCAGCCTTTCAGTCAAGCAAGTAAATCTTATACCTCATGTCAATTCATGCTGGTCATAGGTGTGTACAATTGATCCTTGCTTTGGTCAAATGTGGACTGAGTCTTAGTTTATTGCCTATTTTGGTGTTAATGAAGTTTGTTGATTGCTTTTGACTGGGAGATTCTAATGTAGGAAAAGAAGTCCACTACTCCTTGCTGATTATTTTAAAATTAAAATGTTCCTTTGTCAGTGTCCTTGGGGCTCATGAGATAGTTACCTCAAAACTCTGTGGCCACTAGGCCCAACTATACGCTGCTTATAAGAGATGTACCTTAACTATAATCCATGAGGTCATTAATCATAAGAAAGCATGGATGACTATATTGATTTCAGAATATATAGACTTCAAAACAGGGAGTATTATTAGAGATAATTTCATAATGATGAAAGCAAAGTCTGACACAATTAATGTAAAAAGTGGACAAATGCACAATTACAGTTGGCAATTTTAACATCTCTTAGTAATTGATAGACCAAGTAGGTAAAATCACTAAGAATATAGAGATTATGAACGACACTATCATTCAATTTTACCTAAATGAAATTAATAGAACTATAACCAACTATGGTAGAATCCACATTCTTTTCAAGTGGGCATGGGCATTCAACAAGATAGACCCATGGTGGGCCATATTGTTTTATGGCTTACTATCTAACTCAATTCAAAGGATCGGATTGTACAGAGTATGTTTCCTGATTAAAAAAGAATTAAATTAGAAATCAAAAACAAAAAATAGTTAGAGAATATCCTAATATTTAGAAAATAAGCAATGTAATGACAAATAACCTATGCGTAAAACAAAAATCATAAAGGAAATATTTCAAACTGAATAATAAAGAAAACACATCAAAATTCGAGGGATGCAAGGAAAACAATGCTTATAGTGCTAATTACAACTCTAAAAGATTTTATTAGAAAAAGAGAAATTATTTAAGATCAGTCATCCAAGCTCCCATCTTAAGCCACTGGAAAATAAAGGAGTATGAATTAAACCCAAAATAAATGGAGTGAAGGGATAACGATAAGATCAGAAACTTAGGAAATACAAAATGGACAGATAATAGAAAAAATCAATAAAGCAAATGTTGGTTCTTTGAAACAATCAATAAAATTGGTAAACTTTAGCTAAACAACTGATAAATTGATAGGCTTCTAGCTAAAAAAATCAGAGAAAACACACAAATTACTGATACCAGGAATGAAGGAAGGACATAAGTGAAAACTCTACAGGAAAACAGATGTGGCTCAAGCAGTTGGGCTCCCATCTACCAGAGAAGGGGTCCGGCGTTCGATGCCCAGGGCCTCCTGGTGAGGGCAAGCTGGCCCAAACAGCAAGCTGGCCCATATGAAGTACCCACCCATGCAGGAGTACTGCCCTGCGCAGTAGTGCCGGCCGCTGTAGAGAGCTGACTCAGCAAGATGACGCAACAAAAAGAGACAGAGAGGAGAGAGAATAAGAGATGAGGCAGACCAGGGAGCTGAGGTGGCATAAGAGAACGATTGCCTCTCTCCCACTCCGGAAGGTTCCAGGATCAGTTTCCAGAGCTGCCTAATGAGAATACAAGCAGACACAGAAGAACATACAGCGAATGGACACAGAGAGCAGACAATGGGGGCAGGGAGAAATAAATAAATAAAAACTTTAAAAAAAAACAACAAAACTCTATAGACATTATGAAGGTAAGGGAATATTTGAGCAACTTTATTCCATTAAATTTAACAACTTAGATGAAATGGAATAATGCCCTGAAATACAGAACATTTCAAAATTGACACAGAAAGAAACAGAAAATGTGGACAGTCCAAAATATGTGAAATTAAATTTAATTCATAAAGAAAAAAACTCATTTCCTCAAAGAAAATTCTATATGGATGGCTTCATTAGTGAATTCCAGCAGTTAAAGAAGAAATAATGCTAATCTTATACAAAGTCTCCCTGAAAATGTGAGACCAGCATGACTCTGATCCCCAAACCAGACAAGGACATTATAAGAAAACCACAGGTCAATATCCCTCATGAACATCAACTCCAATACTCTTAACAAAATGTAAGCAAATTGAATCCCACAATATATAAAACTTATAATACCTCATGAGTAAATGGCTTTTTCCTTAAGAATGAATGATTGGTTTAGCTTTCTAAAATCAATCAGTAACAAAATAAAGGAAAATATTGCATGATCAACTCAATGCAGAAAAAGCATTGATAAAATTAAAAAGCCATTCATGATAAAAACTTTCAGCAAACTATGACTAGAAAGAAACTTCCTCAACTGGATAATGAGCAACTGTGAAAAATATACAGCTAACATCATAGGTAATAGTGAAAGAGGTGGTGGACTTGGCCCAGTGGTTAGGGCATCCGCCTACCACATGGGAGGTCCGTGGTTCAAACCCCGGGCCTCCTTGACCCGTGTGGAGCTGACCCATGCGCAGTGCTGATGCGCGCAAGGAGTGCCGTGTCACGCAGGGGTGTCCCCCACGTAGGGGAGCCCCACACACAAGGAGTGAGCCCCGTAAGGAGAGCCGCCCAGTGTGAAAGAGAGTGCAGCCTACTCAGGAATGGCACCACACACACGGAGAGCTGACACAACAAGATGACGCAGGAAAAAGAAACACAGATTCCTGTGCTGCTGACAACAACAGAAGTGGACAAAGAAGACACAGCAAATAGACACAGAGAACAGACAACTGGGATGGGGGTGGGGGGGAGAGAAATAAATAAATAAAATAAATCTTTAAAAAAAAATAGTGAAAGACTACATTTTCCCCATAAAATTGAAAATGAAACAAGAGTAATCACTCTCCTAGATTTCGGACTTATTTCCAATCTTCTTCTTTATGTGTATGTGTGCTATTTCCCTTTTTTAACTTTTGTTTAGTTTTGCTTGCTTTTGAGCCTTATAAAAATTGAATTATAAATTGAATTATAACATTAATAGTTCTGGGGTTTACTTTTTCCTCACTCAACATTATCATCTTAAGATTTACCTACAATGTAGCTTTAGCCTTGTTTATTGATTTTTCTCAGTCTTACATTCCATTGTGTCAATGCACCATAATTTAACTAGCATCCACTAGATGTTTAATAGATTTTTTGTTACAATCACATTGGTCTTTGAAATAAAATATCGATTATATTGGTATAAGCTGATAAATAATACGCAAATGCAGAAAATTGTATAAGGTCATTGACACTGAATTTTCAAGTGGTTCCATTATGTCTCAGTTTGCCTGAGCTGCTATGACAAATACCATGCAACTGGTTGGATTAAAGAATGGGAAATTGTTGCTTCATGGTCTTGAGGCTAATAGAAGTCCCAAATCAAATATATAGGCAAGGTTTGTTTTCTCCCCAAAGACTGTGGCACTCTGGTGGTGGCTGCCAACAATGCTTATAGTTTCTTGGCTTTCCTGTCACATGGCAATGCCCTTACCTTTGTAGCGTCTGTGAATTGCAATCCTCCCTGCAAGGCCCCCAGTAGTCTGGCTCAAGACCCATCCTCATTCAGTTCGGTCACACCTTAACTAACTCAGATTAAGTTTAAGAACATGTCTAAATTGGGCTATACACACCACAGATGAATGTCTATTTGATAGCCCCTCCTCTGACCACAAAGGTCAAAGCACCAAAATAAACATGTATGTTTTATTCTCCCCCAACCTTCCTGGCAGTGAAGACAATTTCCACTAATAAATTCATACCTCAGCGTTAAACTCTCCACATCACCAATCCTGATGCTCTGCAGGCCTTATTCCAGCGGAATCAGTAGACTTGAGTGGATAGAAACATTACTCTGATACCTCCAAGGCCCTTGCAAGAAGGAGGGAGCAAAATTGCCTGCTCTACTTCTGGTGGAGAATAGAATTATCCAATTTCAGATGTGAATGGAATCTTAGGCACAAGGCAATTTCTTTTTAAACAAATGAGGAAACTGATCCTGGGAGAGAGAAAATAATAAAGTCATAAAAGTTACTGAGGCCATAGCAAAGACACCAGTGTCTTTGGGGTGAGTGTTTGTCTCTGGACAATCAGTTTGCATGCAAATAGATTGTATCAGAGAGAAAATACGTGACACTTCCAGGATCATTAATGCATTAACAGAATTACTTTTATTAGATTGGGCTGCTGTTACCTAGCAGAGAGCAGGCCTGAGGGAAAGGGTCTCTGGAAGGGTCAGCTTTGACTATTTCTTTAGCACATCCTATTATCTGGGAATGGCAGGTCTGGAGGAAAGGCCCAGAAGGGACCCTTGGGCATGGCGCCAAGGTGGCAAATAAAAGCACTGGTTTCTTTGGGGGTGGGAGATGGAGTGGGAACTCAGGGCTAGGATTAGCACCAAAGAGAAGAGATGAGGATATTTGGAGGTATGATAAATCTGTGCTTACGTTTGTGTACGCACGAGTATTTCTTTGTGTAAGGGAAAGAACTATCTCATGCTTTTGTTTCAGACCGACCACGATCATTGCAGAACCAAATATCTGAAGAAATCTTCGAGTTCTCCATTTTCTTCCTCCTCTATGTCCCTCTTTCATAGCTGTTTGTTCTCATACATGCTCCTCCTTCATTCCCAATTCCTCTCTCGCCTTCCAAACCTTCACCACTTACATCTTGGAGTTTAATAATTTTCCTAACTAGCTTACTCGCCATGGCCTTCCCCTTAGCCACAGAGCCTGCCTATGGCAGCCAAACGCATCATTCCACCTGCTTCAGTGGCTCCTCATTACTGCAGAACAAATCCAAATGCTTCTGCTTCTCCGGTAAATATGTGCTAAAATATTAACAATAGCAGCAGACAGATCACCCATCCATGCCTTTATTATTTTTTACAGCTAGTTCCCATCAGACTTCTTCTAACCTATCCTAATTAGCTCAAAACCATTGCTGCGGCCAGATGGTCTCCTTGCAGTCTTATTTCACCATCTGGCCCTGCGCCACCAACCAAGTGCCATCTCAGAGCCTTCGTTTGAGTTGGGTTCCTAGTGCAGCAGTCAGCATGAGCCTACTTCCCTCCCTGCCCTAGCTGGCTCAACTCAAGTTCTGTTCCTACAGCTGGATCTTTGTTGACTTGGAGGCCAATAATAATGAACCAACCAAAGCATTAACAACTATTATTTATTGAGAGCCGTGGAATGCTGGCATTGTTTTTAACACTTTACATGCATTTATGCCCTGTAAAAGCCTAATGAGTTAGGTCCAATCATTATCCCCATTTTACAGAGAAGGGAACTATAAATGGTAGAGCAGTATTAGAGCCAAAGTCGTTTAATTCTGAATGACTTTAGCTACTATGCCATGCTGCTTCCCTTTCTATGACCTGTATTACAGTCCACACCGCTCATGTTTGCGAATTTAGGGCTAGTGCTCCTGACAGCAACTGCAGTCTTCTCTGTAGCCCAGACAGTGTCTGTGCAGTAGTTGGAAGGCCATTTCTCTGTGCTGATTTTCTTCCTTTCAACCTGTGATTATCAGAGAGGCTGCAGCAATGCATCTCAAAAACGAGATGGAGTTCAAATAAGCACATATGATTCATCCATGCGAACGAATTAGCTATTTATCCTGACGGTTATGGAGGGTTTTGATAGGGGGTGACAAGCTGCAATTCATTTTTGTTTGTTTTTTGAAAAATTCCACCCTGGCAATGCTGTTGAGGGCAGATGAGAGTGGGAAAGAATTGTGAATATAACAACAGCTAGGAAGCTATTGCAACTCTGTCGGCTCTGAACAAATTAATGAAATTATGTTTGTGTGGTGTGTGTGTGTGTCTCTCTCTGTACATGTAAATGAATGTATGTATTATGAATATAAGTATGTGTATATGAATATTTGTATATATATTCACTTACACATATATGGGGAATATATAGTAACCTATCTCCCCAGTGTATCAGAGTTGGGCTCATTTATAATTTTCCTACACATGGTTTTTATGCTCTTTTATCTGAACCTATAATTAGCACTATACCCATTAAATATGTGTCCCAGAGACTTAAATCTTCCAGCTGTTCATATGCTGGTTAAGTCCTGAATCTCAGCAGGGTTGCAGTCAACATCTATCCACCAATTCACCAGATTCACCCAGGACAACTAAAAGAAGTATGATGTTGGACAATGCCCATCTCCCAAAAGAGAGTATCTGCAACTGCAAGCAAGACAGTTCCACCCATCTGCCCCATGATTTCTAAGCCCCCTCTCAATCAGATGCAGAGTGGGCATCACCATCCCCAAATCCTCATGATTGAGGAGTGAACAAACATGAGGGGGGAATGCAACTATGGACTAAAGTAGACTGATTATTTTAGTAATGGAAGAACTTGTAACACTGATATAAAGACAGGGGTCACCAGAGGTTCTGAGGGGAGGGAGAGGGAAGGATAAGTATAGCATGGGGCAATTTGGGGACATTGGAATAGTTCTGCAATGCTAGATAAAGACTATTTTACATTTTGTCAAAACCTATAAAATGGTGTAGTACGAAGTGCAAACTGTAATGTAAACTCTAGACCATGGCTAGTAGCAATGCTTCAGTATGTGTTCATCAATTGTAACAAATGAACCCACTAATGAAGGATGTTGTTGGTGGGGAAAAGTGTGGGAGGGGATGGAGGTAAGGGATATGGGAATCTCCTATATTCCTGATGTAACATTTATGTAATCTAAAGCTTCTTTTAAAATGATGATGATGATAATAACACGATGCATGGGAGCTTTGTATGATGATATGCATATCTCTTTTGTATGTTCACAACTTTTACTATATAATTAGTGTTTGTGGATGGCATGTATGAATGGTAAACTTCAATAAAAAAGTTAAAAAATGTCTAAATATCTTAAAGAAAGGATATAGTCTGGAAATTGGATGCTCATAACTATCACTGTGGAACAGAATTTTCCTCAGTAAAGATTTCCCAGAGGCTGTCCTGTCTTTTTCTTTCTGTCCTCTTCCCATTGATCATCAGCAGTAATAGCTGTGTTCTTTGAGTGAGTTCAGTTGCATTCTCTGGTTCAAGAAGAGATGAGTTCTAAGAAAAAATTTCTTGTGAGTACCAATGTACTAGCTGATGAGCAGAGCCCAGCAAAACCCCGGGGAGAGGTAGGGTTGCACGGAGCAGGCTCGATCACTGGCAGGTTCTTCCCTCTATCATTCTTTCAGGCCCCATGATTCAAATTTTTGGCTTAGAAAAATTGCAAATTGCTAGCTGGCATGAGCCTTCATGGTCACTCTCAATAGTCAAAACCACATGTATTAAACCCCTGAAAGCTCTACTCTAGGGCTATAATTTGGGAGACAGGCTTTCAGTTAGATCTATTTTTTTAGTGCAATATAGCAAATATTGCCTTTTAGTCCTTCATGAATTATGTCAAAGTGATGAGAAAAGGGAACTATAGAATTGACTTCCTACTTGAGGGGTTTATGTGCTCCTTTCTTGCTCAGGAAATAAACAAAAATTAATCAACAAAAGATGCCTCATGAGCGTTGGACGTGCTGAGGCAATCTTATCCTACACACCAGAGAAGGTGTCCAGGGCACTGCTTGTTGTGGAAAACTTTTTTGGTGGAATGAGTGGGCAGATCTATAGCCATATGGTGAGCAGAATTCCTATTATCCTCTCCTTACCTGCTGGGTCAGGGAGGGTAGAAGATGCACTTTGCGGTAGGTGTAAGTGTAGGGCTATTCTTCAAAGCCAGAAACTTGAAAGGCCTGGAAAATAATAATGCACATCCAATTAGTTGGATATAATTCATGTCATCCTCATTTCGTACCCAATTTCCTTTCCAAAAGCCATTAGAGTTAACATTTCATACTTGATTAGTTTTAAAAATACAAAACAAAGCCATGGTCGTTTTTTCCCCCCTCTTGTTGTTCACTGTGACACTTTTTATTTGGATCAGAAAATGCCTTTCAACGAAAGACAAAAGCAGAGGACTTAGAAGTGGAAGATGACACTCCATGGAAAACATTCAATGTGCATCTGTTTAGGGCAATTCAGAAATAGGGTAAGGTATGAGATAAGCAGAAATAATTTTTTCCCTATTACTGAGACCATTCGCATGGAAACTAAGTCACTAATTGGTTTAACTTGGCACTTCTAATCTGTGCGTTATGTCTTGTCTTTGTCTTCAAAGTGTTCCACGAACAATGAGGCTGATTCTTCTCCAAAGTTCCAGCTAAGGTTTTGGGGTTGTGAGCCGCAAAGTCTGGAGGCTGCGTTCATTTGCACGGGGTGTGGTTTGTGGCTCCGGCAGTGCTGACCTCCCAGCTCCTCTGATCTTAGCCCAGCTCCCAGAAGTATTTCCCAGGGCCCAGAAGGCGAAGGAGGAGGTGCCTCACTGGAGGCATTAGCCTTGGGAAGCAGGTTACCCAGAGAGTTACAGTTCCCGGAAAAACAAAGAAAGGGAAGAAAGACTGAACCTCAGGCTGGACGGTGGGGGCTATAGAACCTGAGATCAGGAGAGCATTTCTGAGCGCGCTTGAAGCAAAGGTCAGGGTTGGAGGATGAGCTCAGTGAGTCCTGAGCAAGTGAATCCGTGTTCCCCAGAAGGACTTGGGGAAACCATGCCCATTCCTGAGCTTCTCCTTCTTGGCACCTGAAATTCTGCCCAGTGCCATGAGTGAGTCAGCGTCCTGTTTGAAAATGCAAATAAAAACAGCCTCCAGCTAAGATTGACCACCCTGGGGGACAGCCCTGTTGAAAAAGGAGCGCAAGCAGGTGCAAGTCATGTATGGGAAAAAGAGGTGATTGTATTTGAACTCTGTATGACCTTGCTCCTTCATGGAGATGTTGCAGTCATTCCTTATTGTAGATGCTGCAGTTGTTCTTTTTTATTGTAGATGATGTTGCAGTTCTGATAGCAAAGAGCTGCTCAGTAGTTTCCAATAAATACAATGCGGAAATTAGGGTTGAGGTTCGCAGTTCCCAAAGCTGTGAGCCCCCTGGTTCCATCCTTGGTTCCTCTCCTGTGTTTCTCTCTCTGTCCTTTATTTCTGTAAGTTCTGCAGCGCCTTCCCTTCGAGCCAACCTATTGCTGAGCTGATCTCAGCAACTGACCCCAATGTGAGGCTCAAAGGGAAGAAGGCTTGCAGCAGTCGTGCTGGTAAAGAGAGAGGAACAGGGCAGGAGAAGCGCCTTTCGGGCTTCAGAGGGCAAGGTGGGGGCGCCATGGCGGAAAAAAGGAGTCAGGGAGGAGGTGGACCCGCTTAGAAACTTCACTTAGTGACCGTTCTGCTCCTCTCTTCATAGTTGGCTCTGCCTCCTCCTTTTAGAAAGGGGGCGAGGTCCTTGTTTTGATTTGTAATAAATGCATTTAAGACTATGGATTTCTCTACAAGGCTGGCCACACCTGAAGATTTTGGCCTGGAGGGCTCGCTGAGGAGCCATTTCTAAGACCTGTAATTTCAGTTTTGTTGTTTCATCTCTGTCCTGAAAATTTTCTATCAAAAAGTCCATTTGGGCCAGTCTGTTACCCACACACAGGCTCCAAGGACTGCGGCGGGAGAGTGGGTTAGTCCTTCGGCTCTGTCGGTCAGGACCCTCCAGCGTTCTGTCCAAGTACCCATGGTCCCATGTCCTACCCGGGACAGATGCCTCTGCTGCGTAACGACGTGAGGAGAGCAGTGACAACCAACTCTGCATCTTCTCCCGTGGCTCTGGCTGCCCAAGGGCTCCCCGGGGTCCTTCTAGCCTCAGCATAGTTCCTGCCTCGGTCCTCGGCACAGCTCCATCCTCCTTTTGAAATGGTCTTCCTTGTATGTATTTTCCTTTCTCCTCCATTCTCCTCCTTCTCCTTCCTTTTTCCTGGGATGTGCCATAATTCCTGGCCTGTCAATGGCACCACATTTCATCCCTCCCCATAGACCTTATCTGTCATTTCTAGGAACTCGGAGTGTGAGGGCAGAGTCAGGACGTGCACTCATCAGCCACACCCATTCTGTAGATGATAAGTTTATTCTTGTTTAGGCTACTACTTTATGAAATCGTCTATTTTTGTTGCAAAGAGAGAATTGACACTGGAGTGGTTATGTCAGGGGTCTCGGGTCTTCTCTTCTCGGGATGCTCCAGGACAGCTTCCCTGAAGCCTCCTCTTCCATGCCCATGGTTTGCAGATGTAAATGCACGGAGACTTGACATCAAGTTCCCCCCTCTTTCTGCCCTACCTTTGCTCCTCGGTGAACTTCAATTACTAATGTCTTCCAAATTCAGATAACAACAGCCCATCTGAGAGCCAGAACCCATCTGAGAGCCAGACGCACAAACACACTGTTAGCCTTAAACTTACTTGACTCTTCTCCACCAACTTGTTTCAATTTCAGTCAGAATCACTGCCTTCCAGCACCAACAGCAAATTAACATCCAAGTCCTCACAAGTCTATACCCCACTTTCTTCAGATAACATGGCTCTTTCCCCTTTCCTCCTTTCTCATTGTCTTTCCATAATTGAATATGCCATCTTCTCTGACAGAGAACACCACAATGGCTCTCTTTTTGGTTGGTCCACTTCCAATTCGTTCTCACACTGTGGCCAGATTTGTCTCTTTTAATAAAATGACTCCTTTCATATATTGAAAAAATTATGCAAGAAATATGTGCTTATTTAACAAGCCACATGATAAGATGCATAAAGAAAACATCTCTGAGGTCAGTGTAGCAGTTTGATATAATTATGAATTCCAAAAATAGATACTGGATTGTGTTTGTGATCTGGTCTGTTACTGGGCATGATTGAATTATGTTTAGGGCTTTGATTGAGCCATATCATGAGGGCGTAGAGTCCCCACCCCTTGGTGGGTGGGGAATCATAGATAAATGGCATGGCAAAGGACAGAGTTGGAACTTTTGATGCAAGTGTTTTTGATGTTGGAGTTTTGATGTTGAAGTTTGATGCTGAAGCCTTAAGCTGGAAGTAAGCTCACAGAAGAAAAAGAACTCAGCCCCAGGAAGAGAGGAACCCTGAGCCCAGGAAGAAGCAAGCCCGTGGAAGGAAGGAACCTTGAACCCAGGGAGAAGCAAGACCCTGGAAGGGAGGAACCCAGGAAGCCTGAACCCTCACAAACATCAGCCAGCTATCTTGCTCCAACACATGAAAATAGACTTTGCTAAGAGAAGTAACTTATGCTTCATGGCCGGGTATCTGGAAACTCCTATCCCAAATAAATACCCTTTATAAAAACCAACCAATTTCTGGTATTTTGCATCAGCACCCCTTTGGCTGACTAATACAGTATAATATTATCAGTTTGTTGTGTTCCTTTCCACACCTTTTTTTCTTTTTATACCTATTTAAACATTGTCAGAAATACATGATTTTTTTTCTAGTTTTAACCAAAATGAGGTCATGCTGTAAACAATCCTCTGCAATTGTCTAACAGATGATCCGAAAATAAGAATCACTTTTCCATCTTGACTAAAGCTGTCTACTGCTTGCTCTTCATCTTCAGGGTAAATGCCAAATCCCCTGCCCCCGCCCTCCCGGTTCTTGCCTTTTTCTCCAGTTTAATCTTCTGTCACTCCCTTCTGCAAACCTGGCCTGGCAGTACTGACCAACTTTCTGTTGCTTGAATGCCCCCTCTCTCCTGCCTCTGCACATGCCCATTGCCCCTAAAAAATGCCTTTCCTTGCCCTATTAATCTGGCTTCCTCACATTATCCTTGGGGGACCAGCAGAGAAGCCAGTTTGGTTGCCCTTCCTCCTCATAAGACCCTCAGCCCATCCTCAGACTTAGCCCACTACATTGCAGTTATTCCAATATCTGCTTTCTCCTGGACCCCAAACTCCATGAGGGCACCAGTTGTGGATTAAGTACTGCACAGCGCTTATCATAGGTGTAGTAGGTACTCAATAAACATTTGTCAAATGAAAGGACAGATTCCTGAGTAATAAGGAAACATATGGCCTTAGATTGTCTTTGACAAATGTCACACACTGGTTGGCTTGAGCAACAGGGATTTATTGTCTCATGGTTTTGGAGGCAACATCCAAGTATTGGCAGAGCTCGCTTTCTCCTGGAGTCCGTAGCGTCCCGGCCATCTTCCATCACACGCCCATCTCTCTCTCCTCATGCCTGCGCCTCTGGTTTCCACTGCCTTCTGGCTTCCATGTCTGTGTCCAATTTCTTTTGCTTGTGAGGACTTCAGCCATTTGGAATAAGACCTGCCCTCACTCAGTTTGGCCTCACCTTAACTAGTAACATCTTCACAGGTCCTATTTGCAGATGGGTTCACACCCATAGGAATGTGGATTAAGACTCAATCTTGTGGGAGATAGGATCCAATCCCCAACATAGGCTATCAGTTAACTGGGCATGAAAAAGCCTTTCTCTCCATTTCTAACTGCCTGTATTAGTTAGCCAAAAGGGTGCTGAGGTAAATACCAGAAATCCATTGGCTTTTATAAAAGGTATTTATTTGGGATAAAAGTGTATAGTTCTAAGGCCCTGAAGAATCCAACTCAAGTCTGCTTTCTCACCAGAGTCAGTTGCCACGTGTTGAAGCAAGATGGCGGGCAATCTCTGCCTGGTCTCTCAGGCCTTCTCAGCTACTCAGCTGCTCTGTTCTCTTTAGCTGCAAACTATCAGGCAAATGGCTCATCTCTCTTCCCACCTATTTGAGCCTTCTCCTTTCTGTCACATGGCAGGACCCAAATGGCCAAGTTCTCCCCTCTTCTGTGTGTCTTCTTGAGTTTATATCAGCCCGCCAAGGGGGCGGGGACTCAATCTGAGTCATGCTCTACAGGTGTGGCTGAATCAAAGCCCTAATCTTAACAGGTAATGTGATCAAGGCATGTCAGTTGACACTAAAGCATTCAAACAGTATCACATACACAGGAATAGAATAGTTGACAAACATAATCTCTCTTTTCTGGGATTCACAAAAGTAATCTCAAGCTGCCTTGTTTTTGCCTCAGGACTTTTTCATTTCATTCCCCAGATCTTCACATGGCTGGGTTTTTTTTTGTTGTTGTTTGGAGCTCAGCTCAAATATCACCTCCTCAAAGAATCCATTTCTGTCTCTACTTACTAACGTAGTTCTTTGTTCCACTTACCATTCTCTGAAATTTTATTTATTTATTTTTTCTGTATGTTTTCTGTCTTCTTCCTAGTGGAATGCAGGTTCCTTCTTGTGTGTGTTGTTCATATTGGGTCCTCCAGTGCCTAGAAAAGACCTGGCTTATAATAGATGCTCAATGAAAGAGTTGCCAAATGGAATAAGATTACATACATGTTACACAAAAAATATAGGGGATTCCTACAATTTCCCACATTAACAACATCCTTCATTAGCGTGGTACATTTGTTACAATTGATGAACATATTTTGGAGCACTGCTACTAAGCGATGATAGTAGTTTACATTGCAGTTTATGCTCTCCCGCACACTTTTTCAAGTATTCCAAGATATACAGTGGCCTGTATCTGTCATTATAATGTCATTCAGGATAATTCCCAAGTCCTGAAAATGCCCCCAAATTACACCTATTTTTCCTTCTCCCTCCCCTCAGAACCTCGAGTGACCACTGCCTCCACAACCATGATAACAGTTCTTCCATTGCTAGGATCTCAACAAGCCTACAGTAGAACAACTGTAAGTCCACTCTAGTACATTGTTCGCTCCCCAATCCTGAGGATACTGTGATGGTGATGCCACTCCACCTTTAACTGAGAGGGGTTTATGGATGGAACTTTCTTGCTTGCTGTCACAGGCTCTCTGTTCCTTGAGATGGTCATTGTCGGTCATCATCTCCTTGTTAGTTGTCTTGGGTGAGTCTTAAATTCTTGCATCTCTGTTTCCTTAAGGAAAATACCAATAATAATCTGACTTTCCCTCCATACCTTATGGGGTTGCTGGGAGATTTAGACTGGCTGAAGGACGTCAAGATGCCCTGCTCAGCAAAGCAGCAGTGTTTATTATTAGTTCCAAGTGGAGAACTTGGATTACCTGGACCACAGTTTCTTTGGTGTTAAACAGAGCAGATCTCTGTGGCCTGGAACTGCAATTCCATAAGGAGCTGTTCAAGAATTTCTAGGAGCTATCAGAGCTTCATTTCAGGTGGCAATGATGAGACTTTGCAACAGGGAGAGCAAGCAAGAGAAGGTGAGAGAAAAAGCTGACTGGGCTAATTTATCTGTGCTGACTTATTTTGCAGTAAGTTTACGTGAACAAGTTCCACTGAGGAAGAATAGCATCTTTTGGAAGACGGGAAGATTGGGAAGGCACCGTTTTGAAACACTGAACTCCCCGAAAGTCTCAAATAGAGACAGCATGCATTTCCAGTGTCGAACGTTGGGTGAAAATGCCTGTGATGGAGGCAGAACTGTGTAAAGGCCTCTTGTTGAGGGCTCTGGAACTGAACTTCTGAAAGATGCAGAGCTCTCTCATTATTTATTCATCAGTTTTCTAGTGGCGTCAGACCGCCTGAAACTGGTTATAGTTTATTCTATTTTTATTTTGCAAACCACCAACCATTCTTAACCAGTGAGCCCAGCAAACATTTGTGGCTGGCTGAGTTTTGGGTTCCTTCTAGAAAATAAATAAGTACATTGAGATGTTTCAGAAAATGGAGAAAAAACCAAAAATGGTTCTTTTGGATGGAGGAGGTTGTCACGTTAAATAACAAGCAGATGCCTGACTTCATCATAACTTCCAAGCAACCCTTTAAACTCTTAAATTATAAACTCTTTGAGGGACTTTGTTTTTACTTTCATTGAGTCTTCTGCAGTGTCTTGAGCCTGGTAATGCTTCCTAGAATTTTAATGAATGGATCAAAAGACTCAAATTCTGCATTCTTCATCCTTCTTTTGCCAGCTGCAGGAGCCACTGGATAGAGGTAAAATCAATCATCACTTGCATATAGCTCTCCAAATATTCATTTATTTTCAACTTAACTTTTACTTCCTTTAACATGAAATTTGTAATGAGGGTAGCCCATATTTTAAAATATTCTCTTAGGTCTTTTCAATTTTCATAGCATGATAAACTCTTTTTAAAACATTTTTATTAGAGAAGTTGTGAGATTACAAAGCAATCAAATGTATCATACAGGATTCCCATACATCACCCCACCACCAACATCTTGCCTGCTGTGGAACATTTGTTAGAAATGATGAAACAACATCATCAGAATATTACTGCTAACTATAGCCCATAGTTTATATTTGGAATATTTTTCCCACAAATCACCTTATGATTAACACCATGTATTATTATTGTATATTTGTTATAGTTCATGAAAGAATGTTCTCATATTTGTACAATTATCCATAGGCCATCATCTACCAGAGTTCCTTATGTTATACAGTCTTGTACAATATGTTGTACAGCCTTGTACAATCCACTCAAAGTGTAAACCCAGTGCTCTCGGTTTTGTCACAGAGCTGTGCTGTCATCATCTCAGTCAATTTTAGAGTGGATAAACTCTTTTTAAATATGGTTTTGAAAAATCTGAAAAAGATATGAATCTAAAAAGAAACCTGAAAAGACTCAGAACTTACATTTGTGCTTTGATAAACATTTATCTACTATCTCTCTTCCTTGTTATGAAGATTTTAAAAAGAATATTTGCTGTTTTCCGATTATAAAACAAATGCACATTTCAAGTGCATGATTTGGGAAATATTTTCATGTATCTTTTTTAAGTTTTTAAAGATCTTAAAATTTGTGTAAGAGAATTATACTTTATATTTTGTTTGGAACATGCTTTCTTCATTGCCCTTCCTTGTGAATAGTTCCTTTTCGTTTGGTATTCTTCAAGATGCAATATTTAATGGCTGTTTTGCTGTATGTATCATAATTATTTAGTCATTTTCATGATCTTCTACATTTAGTTTCTCATCCTTACTAAAATGAAGCACAAATGCATTTAGCATCTTTGTATATACATTTTAGTACCAACTTCTCATAATTCCCCAAGGATAAATTTCTAGAATTGGAAATAAATAGGGTGATGGTATGAAACATTTCTTCATACACATTTCCAAATTTTTCTTTGTGATTTTTTCCTTTGTAATTAAATGCAGAAGGCCTGCCATAATTAATAGTTACAAAATATTCACCTATGTTTTCTTCAGGTTATTTTACGTTGTATTTCTAACATTTATCTTTTTAATATATAGCATGAAACAGAGACTGATTTTTCCCCCAAATTACACAGTTTTCCTAGAAAAGATTATTGGGTAATATGGACCTTTTAAGTTGTTTTAGTATGTTTGTTATCTTCATCAATAATAGATAGTTTCATGTTTCTGGATCTATTCCTTGGCTTTATATTCTGTTCAAATGCACAGCCTATTATTGCTCCAGAAACACATGGTCATAATTACGGCAATGTGAGTCCTTCAATTAATGAATAAATGTTTATTGATCCTTAAGTTTATTGAGCCTTACGTCATTCACTGAGCTGAAACCTCGTACATCCCAAAAATCAGCAAACATAACCCCTGGCCTCATGGAACTTACAGTGTAACGAGAAAGACAGATACTAGACAAGGCAACAAACCAAGAACGCTACAGGTGCAAGAAGTGATAACCACAGTGATCCCGAAGTATAGGATGTTATCGTTAAGCCTATCACCGAAGCGCTTTAATCAGGGGGACTCTGTGATCCGGTTTATTTTTTGTTGTTACTGAGTGGCGAAAAGATCAGCGTTAGCCAAGAATGAAAGAAGAACTACCAATCCAAACAGAAAGGATCATAATGATAAATAAAGGGAAATAGGTTAATACAGTCTTTAGAAGGAGAACACACAGCACTTGGTGACTACAAGGAGAGAGGTGCCAAGAATGGCTATAAGTTTTCTAATCTGAGAGACAAGCATATGTGGGGCCATGGACTGAGAAAAAATTGTTAAAGAAGGAGGAAGAGGTGTGACATGGGGCATTTTCGGGACTTGGAGTTCTTCTGAATGATATTGCAGGGACGGATGCAGGACATTGTTTATCCTGCTATAACCCACTGGATGGACTGGGGGAGAGTGAACTACAATGTAAACTATCGGCCATGTGCCGTGGCAGTGCTCCAGGGTGTATTCACCGAATGAAATGAATGTGCCTCAGTGATGAAAGGGGATGTCGATGTGGGAGGAGCGGGTGGAGGGAGTGGGGGGTGGGAAGTGGGGTGTAAGGGAACCTCTTATGTTTTTTAACGTAACATTTTGTGTAATCTATATATCTATATTTTAAAAAGAAATAATTTTTAAAAATCAGTAAATATAAAAAAAGAAGGAATAAGATTGGAGGTGGGGTAAAAATATGAGCTTGCTTTAGAGGTAAGTAAATGGGGATGGCTGGTAAGCATACTTGAGTTGGGGTTGTTGGTGGGAGTCAAGTTCAGAAGAGTATATTAGCTGGAAATATTGGCACACAGCTAAAGGCACGCAAAGGGATGAGATCACTTAGGCAGGAAATGTAGTGAGAAGAGAAGCCAACACAGGACCCAATCCTGAATGACTCCAACATTTAGAGGTTAGACAGAAGGACCTCAGAGGAGATGGAAAGAGTAGGACTGGAAGAAGAACGAAGCCAGTGGAGCATGGCATCTTCAGAGCCGAGGGGTGGGAGGTTTCATGGAGGAGGGCATTAAGCTGAATGCTGCTGGGCCCTGTGGAAGGGTGAAGAGGAAAGTGAATCTGTCGGATTTGACAGTAATAATTCCCTGGTAACCCAGGCAATGGCTGTTTTGATGGCACATTGGAGGCCAAAATCAGATGGGAAGAATTCATTCAAAAGACATTATCTGGGAAGCAGACATGGTTCAACTGATAAAGTGTCCACCTACCATAAGGAGGGTCAGGGTTCGATACCCAGGGCCTCCTGACCCATGTGGTGAGCTGGCCCACGCGCAGTGCTGTCGCACGCAAGGAGGGACATGCCACGCAGGGGCGCCCCCGCATAAGGGTGCCTCATGCACAAGGAGTGCACCCAGCAAGGAGAGCCTCCCCACATGATAAAAGCACAGCCCACCCAGGAGTGGCGCTGCACACACGGAGACATACCAAAAAAGAGATGCAGTTTCCCAGTGCTGCCTGGCAATGTAAGTGGACACAGTGAATGGATACAGAGAGCAGACAATGGGGGATAAGGGGAGAGAAGTAAATAAGATAAGTCTAAAAAATAAAAAAATTTTTTAAAAAAGAAATTATCTTTCATTTCAAGAGAAATAAAAATTCTCTTTTGGAGAATTTTGGCCATGAAGAGAAGAATAAGGTGATACCTTAAGGAGGTAACACTGAGAAGGGATTTTTAAAAATTATGATTAGTGTTATTAAAGAATGCTCCCAAGCTGATAGTAATGAGCTGAGAAAGATAAAGAAGCAGAAGAGAGAGAAATGAACAATAGAAACCCTTGAAGTGGAGCATGTGTAGCTCAGTGGTTGAGTGCCTGCCTCGCACACACGAGGTCCCAAGTTCAATCCCTGGTACCTCCTTTAATTAAAAATAATTAAAAAAAGAAACCTTTGGGAAGTAAAGTGTGTGTGGCTTTTATAAGGGGTGCTAAACTTGTTCCACTAAAATAGAAAAAAAGGATGAAACTGAGAATGTGGGGGTTTCCATCTGTTTCTCTTTTTCCCAGTCAAGAATGAAGAAAGTCTGGGGTTAAATTGGAGAGGATGTTGGTTTGAGGAGGGTAGTAGGTCAGTGTCCTCCAGAGAAACAGAACCATCAGGATATATGTATATGTGTATCTTGTACAGACATCTCTTAATATGTATCATATATATACAACTGTTGATATATGTATATGCACATACATCTCATATATACACACATTTATTTATATATGGAAATATATATTATTAATATATATTAACATATATATGGACCTCTGCATATATATATATATATTCTTTAACGTATGCATACCTATATGTAGACATATATATATATATAAATCTATTTCAAGGATTAGCTCACACAATTGTGCGGGCTGGCAAGTCTGGATTCTGTAAGCAGGCTGGCAGACTAGAAATTCCAGTGAGAGTGATGCTGAAGTCTTGGGTCCAAATTTCTTTTTTTTCTTAGGACCCCCAGTTCTTTGCTTTTAAGGCCTTCAGGGGATTGGATGAGGCCCACCCGCATTGTGGAAGGTGGTCTCCTTGATCCAAGTCAACTGACTGTAGATGCTAATGCCATTTACAAAATGCCTGCATAGCAACATCTGGGCCAGGGTTTGACCAAGTAACTGGCACGGTAGCCTAGCCAAATTGGCACATAAAATTCACCCTCTCAAGGAGTAAAGACAAGGTAGCCACTATGGAAAGTGGGGGAGAGCAGTAAAGAGAGAAAGGCAGGGAACCTGCAAGGAGCCCCTGAGCAACAGGAGCTGTTATCCTGGGTTACTTTCGTATCCTTGCAAGACTTCCTGCTGAATCTTTTTCCTTAAGATACTTCGTTGTTCTCATCTATTTTATTCTTTCAGAGGATCTTTAGACTATTTTTGCCAAGTTCCAGAACCAATATTTTTTCAGGGAATTTTGATGGAGTTTGCACTATATGAGTGAATTATTTTGGGAAGAATTGATGTCTCTAGCATATGGGGCACGCTTGCCCCTTAGTACACCAGGCAAATCTTATTCACTCAGGTCTTCTTGTTTGGCCCTTGGAAGAGTTTTCTACTTGGCTTTACAGAGCTTCTGAACCTTTCTGGATAAAGAATCATGACTTTTGTGTCTTCACTGTAAATTATTCATTTTATCATCGATCATTAATGTGTGGCCATTGATGATGAAAGCATTTTATCATGGTCATTAAAGCATTATCATTTAATACTTTAAAATTAAATTCTACCCTGCCTGATATTTGTTTTGGGTATTCTGGTTTCTTTCAGCCTGTGTTTGTCTAATATAGCTGTTCTTGTTCGTTATCTTTCCTACATTGCTTTGCTTAGTTCCGAATCTTGCACCTTGTAAACAGTTGGACTGTATTTCTTCTGACAAATCAGAGTAGGTTAGCTCAAGCCTCTTTATTGTACCAACTCATGTTCGATTTAGTCTTTCTCATTTTCTTCCTTGCCTGCCTATGTTTTTTTATAGTTTGCTAAGCTGTTTGTTATGTGGTACCTGTTTCTATTTCTGGTAGAGGGTATTTTGTGGAACAAATTTTTCTTAAACTTAAGGTGTCTCTAATGTTTTGTATCAAAATTGGCAATAGTTATTGTGAGAAATGCATTTTTGAATGCTTTTACTTTCTCTTTTATTGGTGTAATTCTTTCCTGATTTTTATGGTTATACTTTGATTTTCAACAAAGATAGTTATTAATGTATTGCGTATACTCATGTAGGGTTTATGCTTTCATCTGTAAGCTTGTTTTATATTTATAGTCAAGCTTTATCTCCTATTTTACTGGTTTCAGTGTTCCCATTCTTGGGTTCTTTTTTGATTATTGATTCCCTTGTGCCACTGTTGATTCTGCCCTTTTTTGGCTTCTAACACAGAGTTTGATTTATTGCCACATTTTAATTTTCTTTATGTCTTTTCTTGTCTTTTCTGTTTCTTCTTTGGTTTTTTTCCTCAATGTTCTACTTTGCCAAAGGGCTGCCGAAGCAAGGTACCAGAAATGGGTTGGCCTTCATAAAGGGATTTATTGGTGGTACAAGCTTACAGTTTTGAGGCTGTGACATCCAGATCCAGGCTCTCACCCCCACAGGAATGGGTTCGTTTCTTTGGGGGATTCATAAAAGAACTTCAAACTGTCCCACTCAAAGGCTGTTATTGTATTATCTCAACTTTTATACTAGTGTCCATGTTTTTGTTAGTTTTCGTTTTTGAAATTTATTTAGAGCACAGATCAGGTGATTTCTAAAGTGATTTCATTTTCAGTCATAAACCATTTGTGAAGTTGGCTGTTCCTTATCATCTTGACAGTTATGAGCCCTTTCTCCTACACAGCCAAATCTTTTCATATGCCTGTATTTAATCGACTCATCCTAGAGCTGTAAATATCTGTAGTTCTTCCCTTGCCAGAAAGAATGAATAAAAATATAATTTCCCAGTGTTCTTTGTAATGTAACTTCTTCATGTTTCCATGCCTCCTTACTGTGGCTGTAACCTTCAGAGGCAGGGACTGTCACTGCATGATCCAACCTGGCCATATTCCATTCTTGCGAATCATCGCTCCAAAATAAAAGTAGAAAGATATTTTTTGGGACGGGCATGGGGTGACTTGAAGAGTTCTGAAAAGCCCCAGATACCTTAGGTAATGTCTGTTGGTGGAGAGGACAGGGTTCCAGTTTTTTGGTTGGCACAGGCCTTCCATCTCTGAGCTGGGCAGTAGACAGTGGAGGAAGAAGGAGGCATATCTTTATTGATGAATTTATTCATTCCTGACTGGGGGAACATTTCTGCAACAGTGCCAGGTGGTGAGTTTCATTTTAGCCCCACTTGTCTTATTAATTGGGGGAAATTCTTCTAAGATTCCCCCCATAATTTGGAATTTCAGTTAAGTTCCTTACATTGTATGAGTTTTGGTTTTCTCTATTTAAAATCTAGTTTTCATGGTGATTTTGATTGGAAATGAGAAGACTCAGGTTTGAACTTCTATTCATATTTTAACTTGAAGTTTTTTGGATTTGAACCCCAAATCCACTTTTAAAACTGATTTTTATTAATAGACCAGCATTTGACTACTTACTGCATTCACTCATCTTCAGAAACAGGTTCTGGGTCAAAGTTTCTTGTTTGCCCACCTAACATCCATTTCCAATCACTCTTCCCCTTTTTTTCATGTCTACCTCTCACCTTAGAGGCTGAAAAAAAGCAAAATTTGTTTTTCCACACTTCCTGGCAGCTAGAATTGACCCGAATCTGACAATGACATATTGTAGAATATAGAATAGTGCTGAGGGGCTTCTGGTGAAGATTTTCCTCTTTAATAAAAGGAAAGGAATATGGAGAGAGATTTCTGACTTTCTTCTCTCCTTTTCTGTATTGGATGTTCTATTTTTAAAAAAATTCCCCCCACCAGATGGCTCCCGCATCTGTCTGCTTGTTGTGTCTTCTCATTGTGTCTGCTCATTGTCTCTGCTCATTGTGTCCACTCGCCTTCTTTAGGAGGCACCAGGAACTGAACCTGGGACCTCCCATGTGGGAGACAGGCACCAACTGCCTGAGCCACATCTGCTCCCTGGGTGTTCTTTTTTATTTTTTTTAAAGCAGTTTAGCTTTACAGAAAAATTGGCAGTTCAGAGAGTACTTAATGTACTTCCTCTTCTCCCCACCGCCACCACCTCCATTCTCTGTTATTAACATCTTGCATTAATGTTGTACATTCATTGCAATGAATGAACCAATATTGATACATTGTTATTAATTGAAGTCCATAGTTTACACTAGGGCTTACTCTTTGTTTGTACACTTCAATGGATTTTGACAAATGCTTATGTCATATATCCACCATTATAAAATATCATACAGAATAGTTTCAGGACACTAAAAATCCCCTCTGTTTTACTTATTCATTCTTTCCCTTGCCCCCCACCCCTACTCCTGACAACCACTGCTCTTACCATCTCTATAATTTTACATTTTCTAGAAGGTCATCTAGTTGTATCTGAGGTTCCTTCATGTCTTTTCATGGCCTGATAACTCATCTCTTTTTATTGCTTACTGATATGCCATTTAATGGATAAACCACTGTTTGTTTATCCATTCACCTCTTGAGGGACATCTTGGTTGCTGCCAGTTTTTGGTGATTATGAATGAAGCTACTGTGAACCATTCATATGCAGTTGTGAATGTCCTTTTGTGAGAAGATGGTGCTCGGAGCCAGGGCAGCCATCTTTCCACCATGAGGTGACAAATCTGAGGGTGAAAGCAAAAATTCTGAGGATGGCAGAATGGAAGCAAGAAAAGAGCTGGGATCTTGAGGACATGTTTGAGTGAGACAACTCTAGAACTTCTTATTAAGTAAGCAGTGAGTGTCTCCATACATTAAATAGTTACCAGCCACATTTTCTATGAGTTGCTATAGAAGTTATCCCAGTTAGTATATTCTAGTTAGCACATTTTAATTTCTGTTGCACATTTTAGTTAATCGTTTTTGCTAGGAAAAGTATTTATTATTGTACATTTTTTTAAAAAGTAATGCCTTTCTGATGTTTCCTACCTAACATCAGTCACATTTAATATTTTACTTTAAATTTTCTAAGCAGTAACCCATAGATAGTAAATATTAAATTGCAGTGACTCATAAAGGAGATTCACATTCCAATCCTCACATTAGCTCTCAAGAATGTTGCTTTTTAATGTGGCTGAATGCCTTTGCCTTTCCCCCCTTTAGGCTTAGCCTCTTTTCCCTGTGCCTCTTGAAAGGGTGGTGATTATCTCACTTTATCCTTGTAAGTTGGAGGCTGTCAAACAGCCAGTGCTCCCCTTGGAAATGTTGGGACACAAGGAATTCATGTATAGTAGCCATCCCGAAGGCTAAAGGAGAGCACCCTTGGTGATTAAGGAAGAAAATCAGACTGGTGGCTTCTGCCTGATTAGGAATCTGATCTTAAAAGCATCAACATTTTTAAAACCTTTATCTCACCACTAATCTCCACTCTGAATAGCCTAAGTCTATTAAAGTCTCAGCTTTGTTAGCCAATTCCTAGAGTTAAAGCACCCAGTTTATCCAATACAGCCTTCTCCAAATCTCTGCTGTCAATGATTACCTTTTAGATCAACATGAACCCAGCCATCCTCTCTTCCGTCCGTCAGGCTTTCAGACACTTAAAAAGACTGATCCCTTAAATCTCCTCTTCCTGAGGTTAAAAGTCCCTTGTTCCTTCAATTGCTCTTCGTAAGGCAGGATTTGCAGAGCCTCTGCTATCTCTGTTGTCCCATACTGAATGCAATCTCTACCTTCAATATTATTTCATTCAACATGGTGCCTTCGTTCAACATGGGTGCATTTTAGGCTGCATTCCCCCAGAAACTGACCTTCAGATGAGGATTGGCGTGCAAGCGGATATTTGGGGGGTGATCCCAGCAAGCACAAGTAGGGAGCAGAGTAGCAAGACAGGGGAGGGAAGAAACTGACATAGGTTGTATTTTAATGAGGATGTTACTGCTACGGCCAGGTGGGGATCGATCAGGCTGGGGGCATCTGGATGACATCTCAGACTGACTCTCAGAGTTGTCCCACCTAAGGGTGAAGAAGCTGCGATATTTCTCCCAACTCCCATCCATTATCATTATTTGTTTTCTAGATAAGATCTGATAAGCACAAATTATCATAAACATGCACTGCCTCTGTTAATAGAGTCTAGAATTCTTTAGTTTTTTAATCAGGCAATCATTTTCTTTGATCCTCTTAAATTTGTTATCCACCAAACAAAATTCAATGCAGGGATTCAGACAGATCTTTATACACCCATGTTCATCACAGTATTATTCACAGTAGCCAAAAAGAAGCAGCAGCCCAAGTGTCCATCCGCAGATAAATGGCTAAACAGCATACAGTATATCCATTCAATGGAATATTATTCTGCCATAAAAAGACGTGAAGTGCTGGAATATGCTACAGTATGGATGAATCTTGAAGATATGTTGCATGGAATAAGAAAGGACAAATATTGTATGCTTTCTTTTATATAAAATACTTAGAATAAGTAAATTCATAGAGACAGAAAACAGAATAGTGGTTACCAGGGATGGAGGTAAGGGAGAATGGAGAATCATTGTTAAATGAGTGTAAGTTTTGGTTTGGGATGATGGAAATAGTTTGAAAGTAGATAGAGGTAGAAGTTACATGTACTTACTGTTAAGAAATTGTCCACTTAAAGTGTTAAAATAATGTTTATGTTATGTATCTTTTATCACAATTAAAAAGAAATAAATTTTAAAAAAACAGATGGGTTTACTTGCTGACAGCCAAGTCTCTGCCTACTTGTATGTGAGCCATTTATTTATCATTTGATGATATTTAAATGCAGTACCCTATGGGTATTGCTGATCTATTTTATGGGATTGGTTTGGCTAAACTGTTAAGCTCACATTTCTGCCTGGCATTTCCCTGCCTCCAGATTTTCTGCTTTTTTTTGGCATCAGGCAGGCTTTCTCTGTTCTAATGCCTTTTCCTGCCCACTGACCTTGTCAGCTGCAGATCCCAGCCCTGCCAAGGGCCAACGAATTCAAGGCACATGCAACTTCCAGCTGAAGTTTTGCACATTGAAGAAGGAAGATACACAAATGTCACTGATAAAATCCAGCAAAACCATTCAGATATCTTGCCTTCTAGTTCAAGAACTCCAGAAGACCAGGCTTCTCTGTGAATGGTTATGCCCGAGTCTAGGTCTTCCATGGGAAGTGATTACATTAATATGTGTTGCAAGGTTGCAAAATTTCCCACCCCGAATTTAGATGCATACAGAAAATTTAATTTCTTTAATTTCTGACACGTATGTGATTTTTCTCAGAATCCTCTTACCATGCTGCAAAGAGGAGGAAAATGAATTTTTTTAAAAGATTTATTTTATTTCTCTCCCCTTACTCCCTCCCCATTGTCTGCCCTCTGTGTTCATCTCCTGTGTACTCTTCCAAGTCTACTTGCATTCTTATCAGGTGGCACCAGGAATCTGTGTCTCTTTTTGTTGCATCATCTTGCTGCATCAGCTCTCCATGTGTACGCCGCCACTCCTGGGTGGGCTGTATTTTTTGTGTGGGGCATTTCTCCTTGCAGGGTGCACTCCTTGCGTGGAGGGTACCCCTACACGGGGGGCACCCCTGCATTGCACGGCACTCCTTGCGCACAGCAGCACGTGGGCCAGCTCACCACACGGGCCAGGGGACCCTGGGTATCAGACCCTGGATCTCCTATATGGTAAGTGGATGCTCTATCATTTGAGCCATGTCTGCTTCCCAGAAAATGAATTTTAAATTGCTCAGTGTATGGGATTGTAGTGGCTTCTAATTTAAATCGCCTTTCAGATGACTCAGTCTCTTCTGTGTAAATGCTCACTCTTTCTGATTTTCCCTCCTTCTCCTTGATCCCCTTTTCCCTATTTAGTTTTCTGGGTGAAAGACGAGGCGTGGGGTGCTAGGACTTGGGTTGCCAGTAGCACAGCCTCTCTCTAGCCTGGAGAACACAGGCACTGCACCTACAACTACTTCTACAATCTATGGGCTGGGCCACTGGCTTTTGGTTGCAGATATTCTAGAGTGCATGCAGCCTCTCCATCTTGCTTCTGGGCCTCTGTTGGGCCACCAACCTTTCCAGGATCTCTTCACCCCCTAACAGGGCACATGAGAACCTCAGAATCCTCAGAGTTCCCCAGGTGACCACGGAGCACCAGGAGTACAGTTTTAGGCTTTGTCTATCCTGCCGCCCTCCTCTGGCCAGGCTGCCCATTTACTTCATGCCTTGGTGGACTTGTCAACGGGGGTGCCTTTCCTAGCAGCCTCCCAGGCTGGCCAGGGCCTCCTGAACATTCTTGGACTTGCCCACACCTGCCTAGACGTTCCTATTGCTTCCCCTACTTGGGGTTCTTTTCTAAGAAGGGGAAAGCAAGAGCACGCACACCTGTCTCTCTTCCCTTTAGGTGGAGACAAGTACCCCAGGCCACTCTCTAGCAGTCCAGCTGGACTGTGTGATCCCATGGAGCATATTGGGCCAGTTCTTATCTCCAGCTTTTTAGAGCCAAAGCATCTCCGCCCTCCCTCTCCTCTGTTACCATGACAGCTCGCCAGAGCCATAGAATTAAGGACGGCAGAGCTCCAAGGTGGAGGCCAGATGCTCGTCCCAAACCAGACTTTAAAAGAACAGGACATAAGACAAAAATGACCCTGTGCAGTGATTCACAAGGCGTCACTTTTTCAGCGTGCCACTTTTGAAGCAAATATTTAAATAAGCTTTAGAACACCATTTGAAACCTATTTCCTAACATGTTTAAACTCTAAAATAAATGACTGTTGTCAGCAGAAATAGCTAACTACCTTCATCTCTCAATGGTGTAGAAAACTGTTTCCCAAATTCTGAATGTTGTTACTCAGTAAATGTTTACTGAATGATGAATTGTTGGATTACACACTGAAAACTGAAATATTGGTGAAGAAATAATATATGATGGCATTTGTAGTTACCAGTGTCAGTCACCTTGTGATTTGGCTTTTGTGTAAAAGGTAGTTAAACGACAGTGTAGTAGTGGATGAAGAATTAAGGTAGAAGAATTCACCTGTGCCTTGCTCACTAATTGTGTGACTTTAGACAGATGACCTGACCCTTCTTTTTTTGTTGTTGTTTATGGAAGATTTTTGGTAACAGAGATAGTTTACAATTTTACCTCATTTCAAGTAAAGTTTAATTTTTCCATTTAGGACATTATACTAGACTGTGAACATATAAGTAAAAATATAACGGAGGGGGCAGTTTTGCTCCTCTCTTCCCCAAAAATATTCAGGGGACAAATCAGGCCATCTGAGTAAAGAAAACTGCCTTAGGAAAGGGTTTGTAAATATTCTTATTGAAAAGACATTTCCAGTTAATTTTAAATCTAAAAGAACAACTGAAGTCTTCCCCTTAATTACAAAAGAGCAGAGAACTCTCACCAAGGTAAACTAGTTGAGAGACAGGTGGCTCAGAGGCCTCTGGTACTAAGCAGTCATGAAGCTGAGAACAATCACTGGAAAGCATATAAGCTAAAATGTGAGACTGACCAAAAGAGAAAAAAGTTAGGGTTAGAGAGGAAGATTCTGAATTGCATCTTAGGAATTTATGTTATCGCTACATGTCATTTTAATAGTTACAATTTGCAAAGGTCTGGTAAATTGATAATTTAAATGAGGATTGAAGAGCAAGCACCTGCATGGGCACTGTATGACGTGGTTAAGATATCTATCGTCACCAAGTGGTAGTGCACCAGAGGCAGGAAAGTAATATGCCTCTTCCTGAACAGTGGTCCACATAGTGGAGAGAGCAAGACAATCAACGGCAGAGCAGGATTAAATAAAGTTTCCATTTAGATATACTTATTTCAAAAAAAAAAAAAAAAGAGAGAGAAAGAACAGGGCATAACCTTTGTCCCGACATCGGAGTATGTTACTACCTCATAGAGTTAATCGCCCTGAATAACACACTCTTCCAGTCAGCTGAAGTAGGAAGAGATTGCATTCCCACCTCTTCTTCCTGTCTGGCAAGGACAGTTCCTACTTTGCGCCCTCCTGGGGCTGGAAGTGCGCGGAGCCTCGTGGCTGGCCCTCGTGGTCTGGCCTGGAGCCCAGCAGGGCCAGCTCGGCTGGACTTTGCAGGGGGAGTTATTGCCATTGCATGTTTGCACGGGTGGCTGGCTGAACGGGCACGAGGAGGCACCCTGACTCCAAATGCTAAAAGTTTTAATGTCAGGAAAATCATCCACAAGCCCCGAAGTGGTCATGCACAGGACAGTGCACATCCATTTCAGGGGGGCGGTCACTCCAGGGAGAGAGGAAAACGGGGCGTGCGGGAGGGGCTGCAGCTGTGTCAGTGATGCTTCCTCCCCTTAGGAAAGAAATGAGATCTGAACACACTCGGGAGAGCCTGAATTCTCTTAGGTCTGGGCACTGGTGTGTACACACGGGTGTCATGTTATCTTACGTAATTTTTTGTTTGCTTGAAATACAGCAAAAACGCATGAAAGTTGGGTCATAAATTGCTGGGCTATTGCTTCCCACCTTCCTGCTCAGCAGGGTCAGCCCGGTCTTTTCATTAACCCCCCAATACGTGGCCCCATATTTTACACAATTGCACTTTCTGGACCCTGCATATCAGGGTTTTGAGGTACTTTTACTCTAATCTGTAATTTAACTTTTTTTTTTTTTTAAAGATTTATTTATTTATTTCTCTCCCCTTCCACCACCATCCCCCGCCCCTGTTGTCTGTTCTCTGTGTCTATTTGCTGCGTCTTCTTTGTCCGCTTCTGTTGTTGTCAGCGGCACGGGAATCTATGTTTCTTTTTGTTGCGTCATCTTGTGTCAGCTCTCCGTGTGGGCGGCGCCATTCCTGGGCAGGCTGCACTTTCTTTCCCGCTGGGCAGCTCTCCTTATGGGGCGCACTCCTCGCGCGTGGGGCTCCCCGACGCGGGGGACACCCCTGCGTGGCAGGGCACTCCTTGCGCGCATCAGCGCTGTGCATGGGCCAGCTCCACACCGGTCAAGGAGGCCCGGGGTTTGAACCGCGGACCTCCCATGTGGTAGACCGACGCCCCAACCACTGGGCCAAGTCCGCTGCCCTGTAATTTAACTTTTGAGAAAAGTGGTAACACCTTTCGAGAGACTCCCTAGCAACAGCAGCTGCAGTTGCAGCACTTTCCTAGGCCGGGAGGACACAGCCAACTGCACGTGCCCTTTCATCCCCGCCAAGCTGGACAAACTCCAGCAAGGCCACTGCCCTGTGGACTTGGAGTGCCTTGGGGCTCAGCAGGAGCAGAGGAAGCTGCTTGAGTCGTTTCCCCAGGCCGGCGAGCAATGGAAGCTCAGAACCAGCCACTATCAACGAGCATCCTCTTTTGACTCAGAACCCAGGGTCGTGCAATAGCCCTCACATTTTTTAAAGTCGGTCCATGACAGCGGGAAACTATACTTAGTTGTTGTTGGAAGCTTGGAATCTAATTTATCAAAACACACATGATAATTATTTTATTTTTTGAATGTGGAATAAAGTTTGAATTAAAAAATATATATACATGCCAGATCAGTGCTTTGATGTAGGGGAAGAAACCTCTCTGGGCCTTAATTTCTTCCTCTGTAAATTGGGGGTCATGATAGCCCTATCTCATAGGGTTCCTGAGAGTATTGCACAGCACAGAACAATACAGGTATTTGCAGTGATCCTACATGGAAGAAGCATTTTGCCACTGTGAAATCCTTTCTCCTTTTGCGAGCTTTAAGTTGCAATGGCCCTGGGTTATGGATGGGAATTATTAAAATCACCACCATCCTCCATTTTTTGGAAGATAAATCCAAGTTCAAGAACTTAATTATCTTGCTTCTGGTCACACAGAGAGCAAGTGGAAGAGAAACAGTAAACCTTAGATTACCATCACACCCTAAAAACAATCCAGATATGGCTGAGAAAGATTTGGAAAACCAACATTTTGTAAAATCTTTTTCCACGGCCTCATATCATGATTTCAGAGGTGATTGACCTGGTAATTCTAGAGATTCCTTGCATTCCTTTCTGGTCAACCCCCAATAGGCAAGGTATTCTAAAATTTTATCAGGCAGTGTCTCAACCCTCTAACTCTTCAGACGCGTGGTTTTATACCAAGTCAGGAAATCTATGCCCTGGGGACCTGCAACAATTTTTATGATGAGACAGGCAACTGTCAGGTAAAGAACCCACTCCCTGCTGTCTGTGCTTTAGGGCTTGTTTAAGTGTGATGGCATTTGCCTCCGACTTAGAGAGAGAGCTGTGTGCATGCGGAATCCCTGGCCTGCATGCTTCCTTAACTTTGGAAAAGTCTTTGTGATAAGCCCCATCCCCATTCTCCCCCGCTGGCCTTGATGAGAGTTGTGAGCGGTTACTATCGAGAGGCCAACTTTCACAGACCTGAACAATCTCTTAACAAATGTCCAGATGTTGAGATAAGAAAGAAGAAAACCCCATTTCAACGGGAAGAGTTGAAGGTCACATACATAGTGGTAAAGCTGCTAAATCTATTTGCATTTCACACCCAATAATTTCTGCCTCTGTCTCTGAAAGCCCTGCCTTAAGTTAGAACGGGTGTTGTTCAAGCCACAGATGTGAACAGTGAAAAAACACAGAGAACACATCGGCTCCTAATGGAGATGATCACAACCTTTCGTGCATCTTGGTTTTTCTTCTTAAAGAAGCACTCAAGACTTCTGGACACAGCCTGTGTTCTATGTAGGGTGAGGCTGGCACGGTGGTGTGTGTGCGTGTGTGTCCAGCTTCCAATCTCAAATGTCAGGCATTGTGCTTTTCGAACATAACTTGTAAAGTTCCCCAAAGGAATGTGGTGCAGGGTGCCCTTTGGTTGTAGGCATGAGCTCACTGTCTTGCAGGAGCAGTAAATTATTTTTTGCTGTAGAGGAATTGGATGAGTTTTGAATTGTAGGCTCATAAAGTCAAGATTTATAATTAAATTAGACCTCAGGAAAACGTCCTGAGTTATATCTATTTGGCTTTCTCTGGCTTTTTTTTTTGAAGGTCCCACAAACAGACTGAATGGAAATTTCACTTAAGAAATTGTTGTCATAAAATTTTATGGGACCATCTCCGTGGTTAGGGGTCTGTTAAACATCCCTGCGGGGGGAAAAACAAACACAATTAGACACAGACTCGCTCCTCTGTTTGGAGGGTGAAAGACAAAGTCACAGTGGAAATGCCATATCCACGAGGCAGGACATTCTGCCTGCGCTGGATTTTCTTATGTACGATTATTGTAAAAAATCTCCCAGGTTCTAACTTTCTATTTTCCATTCTTCTCTGTTTCCTTACTTCCTCTTATATATTTTTTAAATCTGTTTTTTGTTATTGCTTTTCCTTTGCATTAATAAGTGCTGCCTTAAGCCTTGGGAGGGTTTGGTGCAGACTGCCCTGTACAGTTGTGTAAGTTGTCCGGTGCACGAGTTTGTTGCCTTATGCTGTGATCCTAGGAAAACTGGATTTCCCTTGCTCTTTGGTGCTTTTCCTTTTGAATGTCTTGCAGACCAATGTCCTGGTAGATAAGGAAATCCAGGGGAATATGCGATACAACATTCATAGAACTAAGTGTTCCTAGAACACAAGTCGCAAGCTCTCCCTGCAGTAAAACCAACCAGTATTCCAAAAATTCAGCTTTATACAAAGGAAATGTAAATACAAGTGAGGCATCTTCTCACCTTACTTCTCAATGTGAAGGCTTTCTCTCTGCCTTATGTCCTAAAGGAATGTGCTGGCATCTTTACTCTCACCCACTGTTAACTCATTACCCTTTTATAGCAAGCTTCACTGCTTTCCTGCTAAAGCCCAAGTTTGCTCAGGCCAGCTTTCTTCTTTTCCCTCTAATTGCCTGAGCATTTCTTCTCCTTACTAGGCAGGCTCGTCAACCTAGGCGGCGACAAGTTCTTACCGAATCCTTTAAAAATACTAATAATAGCAACTGACCTTTATGAGTGACTTGCTGTGTGGAGAACTTTGGCAGGGGATTTCCCTCTATTATGTTCTTTAATCATAACAGTGTCTTTCTCTAGCTGTTAGTACTCTTACTGTTATATAGATAAAGAAATTGAGACTCAAAAATATTCCTGGACTTGGCCAAGGTCACAGATCTGGGTAGGGGTGGAGCTGGGGTACAATTCCAGCTTGTGTGACTCCAAGTGCTCTACTTTTTAATTATTTATTACTATTATTTTTTAAATTTTTATCGGAGTATTGGAGTCACTGCCTTCGGATACACGCTATTGCATCGAAGGGGGGAGGGGCTCAGGTTAAAGCCCCTTTCATGATTTTAACAGCAACATACTGTACAAACAATATAACTTAGTTTTTTGTGTGTGTGCTCTCATGAATCTAGCCTTTGTACTTGATCTTGTCCACCTCTCACCATCTCTGTTTTCCCACTGCTACACACACACACACACACACACACACACACATAGTAAGGACACTTTTCACTGTAAACTGCAAACTGCACAGACAATATGGACTGTTAGCTTCTCAAATAACTCTAGGTTCAGAGGGGGAGAGGACATCGGGGTTGGCTGGTGTTGGGGTTGGTTGTTTCCTGAGAGGCCAAGGGTCTGTATCCCAGTGGTTTCCTTTGTAGGCTGGGGTAAAGCCCTGGTAACCTACTGGGACATGACCATGCCCAAAGAGGGACTTTAATTCTTATGTCTCCTTGGGCACAAGGAAGCATCTCCCAGACGTTCCAGCAGACTTGACATCTTTTTTCTCTTTGTCCAGAAATGAGTCCCATGGCCATGCTTGAAAACTAACTTAAAAGGGGATTCAGAGTGAGTCAATCATTTGGGGATGGAGTTGATGTAAAGTCAAGGTCAATGACGACTATAGGAATATATAATGCACATGAAAATACTCTGTAAACTGAAAAAATACAAGTAAATTAACATTACCCAGGAACATAGATAACATGATCCTGGTATTCCATCTGCATTTTGATTTACAATGAAGAAATTCCTTGAACTGGAGCTAAAATAATTTTGTAGAGGTAGCCATGAGGTGGGAAACCTCACAGGTAGCAGTGTATGTGTGTGTGTGTGGGGGGGGAAAGCGGCTGGGAGAAGCATCCCAGGAGGTGAGACTGCACAAGCAAAGGTAGAGGATCAGAAAAGGATCCCATGAGTTCTTGGGGAGGTGACTGGAGTGGGACCTTAAAGATGTGGCAAAAGCAGACTGTGAAAGAGCAGGATGTGGGTAGAGCGTAGGGCACCCTGAGTCATGCCCAGAGAACTGGCCTCTGCAAAGGGTTTATACCTAAGAGACGGATGGACATAGACGAAACGGAAAACCAGAAGCAAAAGCAAAGGGTGCTGCCGACCCGAAAGCTGGTCCTTATGTGTGAAAAAGCCCAAAATATGGGCTTCAAAATATTTGCTAAATGCATTGTTAGTTGACAAATTCTTGCCACTTACTCGTTTGCTTTTTGATACTTATCGTGCAAGAGAAGGAGATGAACACACAATTCCTGAGCAGAGCCTTTCTCAAGGTGTGTTCTGCAGAACGCTGACTGGAAAAGGTGGTTAGCGCAAGAAAAGGGGGAAAGGTAAAACAATGGGGAAATACTTTGGGGTACATGAGGGATACTGACATATTAATGCACTGAGAAATCCTGCAGTAAGGAAACAATTTTTTGCTTTTTTTTTTTCCCAGCTTGAGCACAAAACCTGTTTTTTTTTTTCCCTTTCTTGCTTAATTCCTATAATGCCCTGAGGCACACACTTAGAACATTCTTCTGGTACTCTGTCGTCTCCGGCCTAAGCCTCTTTCTTGGTGACCTCTCAGTCTTCCAACTAACTCCAGTCATAGCCACAATTCTGGGATTCTTTCAAATCAAAGATATTAGGAATAGAGTAGTTCCATTTAAAAGAGCAAAATATTATTGAGAAAGCTGTATTGCATAAAATACACAGACACATCACTTAGTGTTGTTTAAATATGTTCAGATACAAATGACCAGAAACAATATGGTTCAAAGTAGCCTACCAGGGACCTGTTAGTAAAAGAAAGAATGCAGGAATGAGATCTCTCACTTGGATTCAAGACTGGTTAGTGTACTACATGACAAAGCATAATCTTTGGAGTTACCTTTGGTTTTGGAAAGAGATCATTTGCATTACAACGGGACAAAAATCACTTGCATCTTATCAATTTTCTTCAAGTTAAGATGTAACTGTTTAGAGTCTAAGTCCTAATTCACAGTAAATAGTAAGTCAGAGAAATTACATCCCCAGGAGTCAGATAACTCTTAGGCTTATTAAACACTGCTCTAGCAAAACTTTGAAATAGCGTAGTTATCCTTTTGCATAATTTCCAAATTTTGTGTAGATTTTTTAGCATGTTTTTTTTTTAAAGGAAAAAAAAAAACGATATGGAGAGTTAGAAGTTAAGAGTTCTTTTTTTTTTTCCAGAAGCAACTGCTCCAATTTCGCCACCCCTTACTATCCCATAAATGCCCTAACGTGATCCAAGTAGTCAAGACAGCACCGGGGGACAACTGAGTCCTTTCAAAATTCCCCTCCCCACTCCCAAATTTTTAGTAGGGACAATGGTTGTGTTTTCTGTGACCTGATCTACAAACACAGCTTCAAGCCCCACTCCTCTTCTAACCAATGTTTCTAAGCCCCCACTGAAGATGGTGATTTAGGACGGTGAGCTGGTGAAGGTGAGTGAGGAGTAACTGAGGCAGCTGGATGATGGAATCCCACCTTCTTCACCCTGTACCTCTTTCTTTTCCCTGTTCTTTTCTTCTCTCTTCCTTCCTCTGTCTTTCCTTTACTCAAGGGGGCCCTTTCCTTGTTTCTGTAGCTCTCTTCTCCACATTTCACCTGCAGGAGGCATACAATGACGTGAATTTACTGGAAGTCTTCATTCTATCCTCCTCCCTCCCTTTCTAAAGGCAAACCTTCTCTTCATTTTGAGTCACTCTCTTCCTCTCCTTTTATTCTCCTTCTTTTCTGCCTAATTGCATGTCTACCAGGGCAACTTATCCATCTGGTTATGGGCTCTCAGGAGTAAAGGTGTTTCTGATTCTTGCCCTCAGCTCCTTGAAAACAGCTTTCTGCTCTTGGTGGGAAGCAGCTCTGAGATGCTGGGGTAGAAGTCCTTAAAACAGGATTCAGGGTCTCCCAGGGGCAGCGAAGGGCTTCAAGGACTATCTGAACCCTGAAATCATGCACGTTTTTCCAGAACTTGGCCGAATGTATTTTCTAAAGTCTCCAAGTGGTAGTAAGTCACCCTTAAAAATGGAAAGGAATAATTGTACGGCAATCTGCAGGACACATCTGTGTTCACCCACTTACCACTTAAGCCAAGTATGCTAACTCAGTAGACAGTAGGGGAAGTGAGGTGAGGCTTAAAAACAGGGGGTGAAGTGCAGTTTTCACAAGGGCTGTGAGCGCCTTCCTTCCCATCCCAGCAAGACCCAGTCACTACCCTCCCTTGCCCTGTTCCGTGCCCGGGGAGCCCCAGCCTGTGACAGCTCACTGGGTGCCCTTGCTGGCTGGTATCTGGCTGGGTGTGGTTCAGGTAGACCAGAAGGCAGGAAGAGAGATTGGAGAATTCCTTCGCCTTCCCTTTCTGCTTTGTGCTCAGGTCCTGGCCAGTGAGTGACTGCATCCCCTCTGGCTACTGCTGCCCTGTGGGGTGACCTTTCCTCCATGCTTCCAAGGTGTGGTTTTGTAGTTTGCTAATGGCTGCCAAGGCAATATGCCAGAAATAGTATATTCTGCAATGGGGGTTTGTTAATTTAGAAGCTTACAGTTCTGAGGCTGTGCAAGTATCCAAACCAAGGCACCACCAGAAGCATTCTCCCCGAGCTGCAGCTGGGCACCCAGGCACATGGCAGCGTCCTTCATCCTTCCCTTCCTCTCAGCCCCGTGTTCCATTGAATTCAGCTTCCAGCTCCCAGGGCCTTCTCTTTCACCTTCCGGGGCTCCCTTCTGTACTGCTGGGCCTTTTCTCTGTGCTGTCTCTCCAAACCCATCCCATTTATAAATGGCTCCAGCTAGACAAACAAATCCACCCTGGGTCACAGCCCACTGAAGCAATCCAACCAAAGGCCCCTCAGATGAAGACAGCCAGTCCAAAAGCTCTACCCACAAGAAGTTCACACCCGCAGAAATGGGTTCATTCAAGAACATAATTTTCTGGGGTCTACCAAAGACTCTGACTACCACAGGTTGTAATGGCTTCCCACTGCTGCTTTCTCTGGGTGACTTGCCAGCCCTTCTTGGGGTCCATGTCTCCTTCATTAGACTTTCTTTATTGGAACCATTTGGGGTGAACATTTCTTGCCAGGACCCTCAGTGGTTCTTTTACTAATCCCAACATTCTGGCATTTTGTCAAAAGATATGAAGCCCGTGTCCTTGGATAAATAAATCTGCTATCCATGACACATGTATGGAAGGATAAAATCCCTAGCTAATAAATGAGGCGTTTCTTTCCTGCAGTTGTCATGTTGTCTTGGCACTCTCCGGAGGCCTATCCAGTCTGAGAAGACCTCATCCCTTCAGGCTGAGGGCAGCCCCAGCCAAGGTTAAAGAAGACTGTTCAGCTTCCGAATGTTTATAAAAATTAGTGATAAAGACATGGTCTTGGAAGCTGGGGCTTTCTGTGGCAAGAGCCAGGCTTCTGGAGCTTAAAAGGACTCTGAATTTGGTAGAGTCCAAGGATAGAGTTTATTTCAAAAACTGCAATACACAATGATGTAAGAGAACTTTCCCAAATCTGAAGTTGATCAAGGGAGACTGGCAGGCAGTAGGGACGAGACCGGCTGGAATAGGATTAGCACTTCAGCAATGGTTGGGACCAGAAAAAGAGTCACTTATGAAGGGCTCCCTTGAGTCAGACCCCAGAGGAGACCACAGGATCCTCAGGAAATTTTAGGCAACCATAGAGCAAAAGCCACCTGTCTCTCACATTTCAGGTAGAGTCCAAAAAATCAAGGAACCTCTTAATGGGTCCCTCTTCTCTAGTTTATGTCGAAGTACCTCATAAAGTAAGAACGGCGAGATGCCTGGGTCTGTTAGAAGGAAAACACCCAATATAACAAGCATCCCTCCTCTGTACCTCCCCTGAGCTCAGAGTGATGCAAGAGGGGACATGGAAGTTTCCTGCACCTCCAGGAGGGGCGAAGCAGTGGAAGAGAGCAGGTTGGGAGATCTAAAGGTTGAGAGCTACCTCCACTGGGAGGAGGTATTGCCAAGAGGACTTCGTGACGGAGAGGGGTGTGGACACTTCCACCGGGGGTGTGGGCAGAGAGAAGCTCCAGGCCAGTCACAGAGGGGGGTTCCTTCCGCAGGCGATTCCTGGGCCAGCTTCTTGTCCAAAGGAGACCGCATATAATCGATAAGGGGCTGAGTCTATCTTGAATTGGGAGGTGTCAGTTTTCTGCCATCATTCGAATGGGGACTTGACAGCTTTAAGTTGAGTTATGGAGAAAGGAAGAGATTCTGCTGTTTTTGCCCCAGTTTATATGAAATTTATGCACATAATACTTTCTATAGTGAAATTGGCACAATGAATGTGGCACAATTTCTTCCTCTAGGCCAGCTGGATCCTGGGTCTCAAAATGGCTAAATCAGGAAGACGTACTTGGAGATAGAAACACTCAATGCATGAGCCCGTGTGTGTGTGTGTCCATCTGTACGACGTCACTGGTTTCATATCAAATTAATATTTTATACATGTATTTTGCATCATTTTTGTCTCACTCACCTTCAATCAATGCCCATAAGCAAAACTTGGCTGATAATTTAAAGACAGGGATTTTATAGGGCTAATAAAATAAGGTCACTTTCCTAATTCCTATTTTTGGCAGCTTTTAATAGAAACAACATATATTTTAAATGGGGGTCATAATTGCCCTTTACTCCAGGTTGTCAGTTTATAGTTGGTAATATAGTGAGTAATATTTCCCTCACTTCTCAAGCCACAATGGGAGAGAGACAAGCCCAATTTGTCGGCTTTCTTGAAGAAAAGGGGAAGACCGAAGTTGGTGAGGATTATGTGGCTTGAGACCATAGGGTATGAGGAAATGCTGAGAAAATGAGAACCCATGTTCTAGAACAGATAGCCTAGGCAAAGAAAGGCTGAGAAGGATCGTAAAGGCAGTTTTCAAGTCTCTGAAGTGGACAGAGAGGGATTAGATTTGCTTTTATGTACTCCTGCATCACATAAGTAGAACCACACCTCTGCCTAATACAAAGGAGTGCTTCCATCATTCAAAGGTGAACCAGATCATTTCAGGTGAATTGCATTCGGGGTGTGGGGGTGAGGGGGTGCGGAAGGCGAGTGGAACTTTCTCCTGGGTTGCTGTGGAAGAGAAATCCTTCACTGTGTGTCCTGTACTCAGATTCTGTGATTTGATGAAATTTCCATGCTCTGGAAGCTTAAACAGCACCAGGACCACTTTTCCCCTCCTTTGACGTTTTTTTTTCCCGGCCCATTAACAAAGATTTAATGATCTAGTAATGCTCGAGGCAGTCTTGAAAAACCGCTGTCGGATTAGTGCTGGGCTTTTAAAAAATTAATCTCCTTCTTCGGTTTGTTGCCTTTTTCCCCCAAGTCACACACAGGGCTATGTTTTTCCGCCCACCTCTGCCTGAGCGAGTGGGCCTCAGTGAGGTAAGGCTTGCTTGGTGCTGAGTCCCGTTTCAAGCATTCAGCAAGCCGAAGGTTGTGCTCTTTTCACCTAAAATAAAACTGACTACTCTAAGGGCCCCAGCACTGGGCTCTGTCTCCCACCCTGGTGGGGCATGGGGCAAGCTGTAGCAAGTTGTGGCTTCTAAGTTTTCCCCTCGCATCTGCTTGGATGTCAAGAGAAGCTTCCCTCATAACAACCAGGAGAGGAAAACTCCGAGAGGGTCTGTGGTTCTGAATTGCTGCAGCAAATTATTGCTAAATCCAGTCATCAACAGAGGCAGATCTCAGTGGTTCCCAAATGGGGGGGAAAAGTAGCATTCTTATCTGGGTTTAAGCAGTGGTATTTACTGTATCATTTCCAGTTTTTGTTACTTCTGCATTCCAGCCTGGAAAGTCCTCATCATCTTTTCCAAACATCTAAATCCTGTTCATCCTTAAACACCATTGAGAAGCTTTTCTCAAGCCCCCAATCATCTCATCTTTCTCAGACTTTCCACAGCATGTTGCTTATATGTCTGTTTAGCATAACCTCATTACGTGTAGCTATTTCCATCGTTGTGTTCTGCATGAGACCATAAATTTCTCAACGGCAACTTCATCTTTCTATTCCTCCCATGGTACTTAGTGTAATGCCTGTTAATTGGCAGGTGGTGGGCTATTTATGGAGTGAACAGATTAATGAATCTATCCTAACTCCTTCACTCATCACATTCTCTCTGTAACAGTGAAGCCAACTATGGAGCTGTCTCCAAAGCAGGAAAATACTCTAAAGAGGGTAAATGAAAGAGAAACTTTATGCTTTGGGATAATTTTCATTTAATGAGCTTGAGAGAGATGAACTTCATTGTTCAATGGTCTTTATTGTTAGAAATGTATTTTTTCCACTTAAAAGCCAATCTCTGCTCTAAAATCAGATTTACAAGTGAACCTCTGGATTTACATTATAGGCTCCTCGAGTACAAAACTTTGTCATTTATTTTGTTCTCCTTGATATACTTGGCATCATCATCCTAGGCGAGTTTGGGTCTTCTTTAAATATCTGATGAATTCTTTTTAAAAAAGCAAGGAGGTAAGAATTCATTTTCCAACAGTATTTTCACTTTATATGATGCCCAACTGTCAATTTACTAAAATTTTTACTTCTTAACCACGAGGAGAGGTTTACCCTAGAAGATAAAAGACTTAGAACTGGAAAATGGTCAAGTAAAACATTTTGGCTACTCTTAACTAGTAGGTTTGAATTATGACAGGCAGCAACAATAAAAAAAAATAAACTGACAAAAATGTGGTTAATTCTGTGGTCTTGTGTAGACATCGCTAAGTAGAATTGTTCTAGGGAATAATGAATGTGGGGTAATGGCATCTACTGTTTAATGGTTTCCAAACTAATGTTTAAAGGGAAATGAATGGTTTATACCAGAATCGAAATCATAGAGTCCTCAGCCAATAGTGTATCTAAGTGTTGATTTTGGATTAGCAATAGTAGGGTATTAACAAGGAGACTGAAAGATTATATTATCTCTGTGGGCTACACAAATGGATTTACCCAGCAAATCTTTTTGTGGGATAATAAGAGCAGAATTATGTATGTATGGGGAGGAAGGCATTATATTTGGAGTTTGGAGACTGGGGTCATTTTCCTGGCCCCATAAAGAATTAGCTTCCTCTGCTGGGAACTTGGCATTGTGTCTCTCTTCCTATTGCAGTACTTGAAACTTTATTCTAGTTAATTGTGTAAATATTTTTATGCCATTCCCTCTCCTAGGTCAGGGGCTGTCTTGTTTATCTTTGAATTCCCTGTGCTTCAGAGAGTGTCTGCAGTGTGGATGCCTAATATATATTTGCTGAATGCTTTGAAATGAGGGCGTTGGCTAAGAATGCTCATTTTGGGATCTAAGGGTCTAAGAGTCTCAAGAATTGGGAAATTCAGCACACACAGTTTAAATCGCAGTTTCACAGACTTTTTAGGGGAAAACTAAAAGTTCCAATTTCCCCTTTTGGTGAAGTATGAAGGAATTCCGTCTGTAAGAGACAATAGAAACCATCAGAGAGGCTTCAGGTTTGAAGCCAGAAACTCCAACCACAACCCAGCGGAACCTACTTTATCATCTCACTCCTCGATGCCATTGAGTTCAGTCACTCTTCCTGTGGATTCCACCCACCTCCCTCAAATACCGTACTTAATCTCCTTGCATAGTAAGGTTCTCCGTCTCAACTTAGACTATCCCAGTGGGTTTTTAAAATTGTGTTTGTTTTTTTAAAAACATTCTTACTGTTCTTCCAGGTATTTCTGAAAACAACAACAACAACAACACAGCATTTTGAATCCTATGTCTCTATGTGTCTTAGTCAAACTTCTCAAAAGAGTTCTCCTTACTCAATGGCTCCATTTCCGCAGTCTGCCATTTGCCTCCATCCCGTCCATAAAATAAACTTGCTAAACTAGGAGCGATTCGTTGCTGAGGCCAGGAGATTTCTGGTTGCTCTTTCTCAGTCTCCTTTTCAGGCTCATCCTCCTTGACAAAATCTTTAAATGTAGGGATGCCTTAAAGCAACTTCCTATATTTCTCCCTGCTGCGAGAAACGTGAATCCTCTTTCACTGTCTCCCATTTTTGTGATGTTTCCTATTTTTGTAAAGAGACCTGATCATCCATCCAGTTACGAAGATATGAAATCCAGATGTGAAATTCCTTTCAACTCACCTCCCTATCCAGTCCTACCCCAAATGGTACTGATTTTTAGATCTTTTATATCGTTAATCTGTTTGTGTCTCTTTATTTCCACTGCCAATACCCCAGTCCAAGCTACTATTATCTATTTCCTGGACTACTTACTGTCTTCCAAATGGCCATCCACATCTTCGCTTGCCTTCTTCCAATCCACTTGCCAAAGTGCTGCCAAATGGATCTTATAAAACACAGCTATTTGTTTAAATCATTCATCCTTCTTATAAACACTGCAATGGCTTCCCATTGCTCTTAAGATGAAGCCTAAAATCCCTAACAAGGCCTTTATAGTTGTGCAAGGTCCAGCTCCTACTTAACTCTCTGCTTCGTATCCCATTGCCCTTCTCCCAGTTTTTGTGCTCTCTAGACACTTAACTTTCTTTATGTCCTTAGTGTGTGCTTTGTTCCTTATAACCGCAGAGCTTTAGGCTTCAGTGGTGTGCTGCAATGAAATAAACCAGACACAAAAGGACAAATACTGTATGATCTCACTGATATAGGAAATAATTAGAATAAGCAAAGTGATAGAGTCAGAAACTAGAATATATTTTACCAGGGGCTGGGTGGGGGCAGGGAGTGGGGAGTCAAGGCTTAAATTGTGCAGTACTTCTATTTGGGGTGTTGGAAAAGTTTTGGTAATCGTAGTGGTGATATTATCACCACATTGTGAACATAATTAACTGCACTGAATAATATATTTGAATATGGTTAAAAGGGAAATTTTAGGATGTGTATATGTTACTAGAATAAAAATTTAAAAACAAACATAGGACAGTACAACACAAACAGGGACCCTTAATGTAAATCATGGACTATTTAATAGTATAATTATAGTAATATTCTTTATTAATTGTAGCAAAGGTACCACACTAATGTAAAGTGTTAATGGTGAGGGGGGAGCTGTATATGGGAACTTGGTATTTTCTGCATGAGTTTTCTGTAAACCTACAACTTAGGTAATAAAAAAAAAGTTGCCTCTCTGAAAAAACACCTTCCCCCCAAAAAGACTCCTGCTTTATAGCATCTGTTGATTTTCATAGTGTAAATATGCCCAATGTGACACCAACTGGTTCACAAAACTCCTGGAAATTTAGATGTCAGCTCTTGGAGACAGACTGAGCTGTTTCCTCTGCCCGAAATACTCTTTTCTCTTCTCATTGCTTTTGAAACACCTTTTCATTTTTGAGAGCTCAATGAATCATCACTTCCTCAGGGAGGTCTCCCTGATCTCCCTGAATAGATTAAAGTCTCCTGCCAGATGCTCTCTGAACCCACATGACGCCTCTTTATAGCACTTATTACACTGTACCTTTACATTTAGTGTCAACTTTTCCTGTTTCCATGGATAACTTTTAAGGAAGGAGAACATGTCTGCTTCTGGTCAACATCGACTGCCCAAGGCTGAGCACAGTATCTGGCAGATAGTAAACACTCAAGTAATGCATGACCGCAAAAAACATAATGCACAAGGGAATGCAAAGGAGGAAAGACCAGGAATCCATTTAGCCAATACAATCCTCCTTGCCCTTTGAAAACACAGCATGGGAGCAGATTCAGGGAGCTGGGGCTGCTTAAGTGATACAGCCCAAGAAAGACTGGAGGCCTTTCTGGACAATACAGCCTCTTCTCATCAGTCCATCCATACCACTGGTCAATCTGTCCTTCCTAAACTTCATTTCCACTTTCATTAAGTTACTCAGCTTGGTAAACCTTCTGGGCCCCACAAAGGATGACATAGAGGACAAAACCTTTGCAGCTCCCTGGACGCTCATTAGTCACGCCATTTCAAGACCTTCCCCTCTTCCAACTAGAGGCACCATAGTGTCCATAGAACATATTTTGAACTTTTTGCCCCTCTGTGCTTTTCCCATGACATTCTCTTCATTCGCAGCATTCCCGTCTGTGGCAGTTTGATATTATTTATGAACTCCAAAAAGAGATATAGATTATGTTTGTAAACTGGCTTGTTCCTCTGGGCATGATACCTTTGATTGTATTAGAATCAGCTGAGATGCCTTTGATTAAATTACGTTAAGATTAGGGCACGCAGGGTTGAAATCCCCACCTTGTTGGTGGGCTATATAAATGGATCCTCATCAAGACCACAGAAGTAGATACACAGAGAAGATGCCCAGAGGGAGAGAGATATCTCCATAAATATGGCAGAGGCCCCAGGAAGAGCAGGATCCATTCACCCGATAGTTTTCAGCTGAACTTGCAAAGAGAACGGAGCAGCTGAGCCTGGAAAGGAAACAAACCCCAGGAAGAGAGACGAGCCCTATGCCAGCCTACAGGTGAGATTGGAAGAAGCTGGACCCACCGAGCCTTAAGAGGGAAGAGGAAGGCTGAACCCCTGCAGACATCACCTGCCATCTTGCTTCAACACATGGCAACAGAGTTTGGTAAGGAAGTAACCTTGAGTTGGACTCTTTAGGGCCTGGTAACTGTAAGCTTTTACCCCAAATAAATACCCTTTATAAAAGCCAACAAATTCCTGGTGCTTTGCATCAGCACCCCTTTGGCTGTCTAATACACCCTCCAAATCCTCCTCCCAGCTCGCCTCCTCCTGAAGCTTCCCTTCTTAAGTCCAGCCCTAATTCAAAGGTTTTCGATTTTGACCTAAACTCAAGTCATACAAATATATGCAAAGTTGAAGGGTGTGCAAAACCAGCAATTAAAAGATCTTGTTTATAGGAAGAATTAATACCAGCCTCATACAAGGAGCTCAGCTTATTTTCTGGATTTAAAATGAATCTTAAGGAAAATGTTTTGATAAGTTGAATATAAGTGAATCAATACCATGTGGGAGTATATTTTCACAAAAAGTGACTTAAATATTTGAATATAATGGAAAAAAGATGTGCGAGGCAAATGCATTTAAAGCTTTGACAAACTCAACAGGCAGCAGTTGCATAAACAGAAAGGCTATTAATTTCCCTCCAATGACTGGCTTTCCCTCTCCTAACTGCCCCTTTGCTCATGGAGACAAGATGAAAATGCACCTTTGACCTTGGCAAAAGAACTAAACATGAACATAACTCACCCCCATAGGTGACTTATCAGCCATTTGCCTCTTTCACCACCTCCATGTATATTCTTGCTTAATGCATAATGTCTCCCTTCTTCCAACAAGTTCTTGAGGCAGACAGACTAGTGTGTAAAGCTGGCCACCAATCCTTTTAACTACTTTTGGGATGACCCCGCTGAAAAGAATTACAGAAACATATACTGGTTAATTTTCTATATATCCCAACCATTACTAGAAATACCTATTCTAAGTATACATGACTGAATGGGTTAAATGGAGTATGAAAAAAGTGAAAATAGTACTTTTTAAAACTAATTCACAGAATATATGTTGCATGCCTGACACAGGAAAGGCACTATTTAAGATAGTTCTTTGCCCTCTCAGAGCTAAGTCACATGTACTTAAAGTGTATCTAAACTCAAAACATGGTAAGTGCAGTTATGATACAGATTTTTTTCCTCATTTTTTCCATCCCTGTAGATTAAAATCACCCATAATATTACCTTTCAGAAAAGTTCATATTAAGCTGTTATGTATTTCCTTTGGTTCCCTTTTTTCTATGAATTTTTCACATATTTGAGATGAACTATACTATGCCTTTTTTCACTTAATATTAAGTACACTTTTTGATGTTATTACTCTCAAAAGTAATTTTTAATGGCCCAAAATACCATTTAATCATACATATCTACTAGATCTTCTTTACACATCCCACTACTCCTGGGCATTTAGGTTTGCTTCTGATATTTAATCATTGTAAATAAATGTCTTCACAAATAAAGCTTTTTGTTCTGTATGTTCTGTATGTAGATCTTTAGTCTTGCTTTCAGATACAGAATTAGGAGAGCCAAAATCCATGAACAAGTCAAAGCTCTTGATAGCATTACCAGTTGCTTCATAATGCTCCCACTGATTTGTACTTCCATTACCAGTGTTTAATTGCCACCTGCCTGCTCATGAACAACAACCATTGCAATTAGAGCTGGAAAGTCTTGGTTAACCTGATAACTGGAAAATGGCATTGCATTGTTCTTGGTTTCTATTTCTATGATTACTAGTGAGGTTGAATGTTTTCATATATTTATTAGAAATTTAACATATGACATTAACATTTAGAAAATCACTAATTTGTGCAACAAGTATAAACTAAAATCCTGTGAGATAACCAAAAGGTGGGAACAACTCAATTGTTCATCAGAGGATGAATGGCTCAACAAAATGTGGTACATCCATACAATGAAATATTATTCTTTCACAAAGAGGAATGAAGTTCTGATACATCTGCAAGATCGATGATTCTTGAAAGCCTAATGCTGATTGAGAGAAACCAGGAACAAAAGGCTATGTATTGTATGATTCCATTTATATGGAATATCCAGAATAAATGAATCCACAGAGATAGAAAGTAGATTAGTGCTTGCCTAGAGCTGGGTGAAGGGGAAAAGGAGGGTGACTACTAATGATAGGGAGTTTCCTTTTTTAAAAAAAAGATTGATTGATTTCTCTCCCTCTTTCACTGTTTAGTGCTCACCATCTGCTTTCTGTGTCCATTCGCTAGGTGTTCTTCCATGTGTTTTTGTCTTCTCTTTAGGCAGCACCAGGAATTGATCCCGGGACCTTTTGGAATGTGAGAGAGGCACTCAATCTTTTTCAGCACCTCAGCTCTCCTGGTCTGCTGCGTCACTTATTGTCTCTCCTCTGTGTCTCTTTTTGTCACATCATCTTGCTGCACCAGGTCTCTGTAGGGGTCAGCACTTCGTGCAGGCCAGCACTCCTGCAAGGGCCAGCACTCCGTGTGGGCCAGCTCTCTGCTCAGCTTGCCTTCCCCAGGAAACCCCAGGAATCAAACCCTGGACATCCCATATAGTACATGGGCGCCCAATCGCTTGAGACACATCTGCTCTCTGAGGGGGTTTCTTTGGGGATGATGAAATGTTTTGGAATTAGATGGTGTTGATGTTTGAATGACTTTGTGTATTTACTAAAAACCAATGAATTATACACTTTAAAAAGGTGAGATTTATGGTATGTAAATTATATTTCAATTTTTAAAATCTCATTATGTGACAAGTGTTAGGGTAATTGTAGGGATGCCAGATAAAAAAGGTGGATCTTATAGTTTGTGAGGAAGACAGATGAATACCTAAATGTGCAGAGGAAGGGCAAGTAATCAGACCATGAGCACAATTTTCAAGGCCAAAATCCTCTGCCTGCTAGTGTATGAGAAAACAGTTAGAGGCAGGGCTGTCCTTCATGGATTTTCTATGGTTTCTGTGACTTGGATTCTAACTTTGTTTCCTTTGGAAATTGGACTTTTCCATTTGTCCCCCTTGATTCTATTAACTGGCCAATATCAAAGGTCTACCTCACTGTACACTATGTACTACATGTATGAAATATTCATATATGTGCCCCATTTTCTTAATATTCAGACTGATATTAAACCTACTTCTCTCCACTAGATTGTAGTTCCTTGATAGTATCTTTGATCCCTAACACCTAAATCAGTGATTAATATATAGTAGGTGTTCCATAAATATTTTCTTAACTCAAGAAATAAATAATTCATCCATCCCTTAACCTGTTTTCTCAATAAATGTGAAATTAATTTTGGCCAAGTTATTTTTTCTATTTTGCTTCATTCTGTACAGGTCTGTTGCTTGCAAATCCTGTCTTAATTCTAATAATGTTGAATTTACTCCATGATCTGTAAAATGGGAAGGACTTAAGGCAAGTTGCTTTGCTCCTAGCACAGCAGGGCTAGGAGACTGGGAGATAGACTATTAGGAGACCTGGTTTTAGTTTCCCACCCACTTCATTCCCCCAACCCTTCAAGATGTTGTACAATGCTGAGTCATATCCTTTGGGATTCCGTTACCTCATCTCAAAAATATGTATAATTTACTAGTATTATCTATTTCAAAGAATTTCTTGTAAAGATTAAATGAAAAATAAATGTGAAATCATCATACCAAGAAAAATGGATTCCCTAAGTTGGTATATCACCATCATCATCATCATTTCAGATGCAAATTCTTTTCCGTTGTTTCAAGAGGGCTGACAGAAACTAAGATGAGGATAGAAAATTATTTTCTCTTATTACTCAAAACCACTGCCAGTTAAGGTATTATTGGTTACTTTTTGTTTTATGAACTAAAGAGGTATATTGCATTGAACTCACCTGCTTAAGTTACACAGTAAAATATGTAGACGAATAGAGTGCATTTTATTTCTGGACAGACTGACCATTTTTGGGCAGACTTATCTGAATGTACCATAGCCATGGCTGTTGTAACCTCTTAGGAAGTGTGCATTTCATTATGCTGTAGTGCCTCGTGAAGGTTTTCTGGAAAACGAGGTTGAATTATGGTGGGTTCTGCCAGGCAGTGTCATTTTCATTTGCTGTCAGAGAGTGCTGGAGAGTGAGGAGTCACAAGGGCACTATATTTTGTGTCATACCAGATTGCCTGGTGATAAATGATTACTGCACAGGGATCAGAGACTAAACTAATCAGTCACTGGAAGATGGAATTGACAAGCACCCATCACCCTGGCTGCAGTGAAGCAAGGAGAGGGCAAAAAGAACCTATGCTTTCCAGCTTCTTTTAAGAGCAAACCATTTCCCTGTGGTGGAGGGAGAGGAGGCTACAGTGATCTGCCACCACTTTTGGACCTTTGCTAGGTGACCTGACATCAAGTATTATTTCCAAGATTGTTTTGTGGGAAACACACCCAATGATGCTAGTGCAGTCACATGGAGATAGTTAAATGAATCAGGCATAGAACCAAGATTGCCTGGCTACTTGATTTGACTTTTCTGAGAGTGCTCCTTCCCTGGCTGTGAGGAGATGGGTTTATCTGAAATTGCAGAGGTTCTGAGTTCCACTTTTAGAGTCCAGTTAGAATATGTTTTCTTCATTTGGTTTCTCAAAAGCATTAAATATACTCCCTGGGGGTAAGATTTTTCTTAAAGTGTCCTAAGATCACTTGGCTCCTGGGTGGTTGTACTTCCCAATTCTTTTTTCTGTTGAGGCTATGGGTCTAGAATTGCATATGTTGTAGGCTTCTTTGACTTTTTTTGCCTGTCCTATAAGTTGGTGCTTGAAATTCTTCTGAGACTCATTTCTTTGTGGTCATAGTTGCTCTGTGTGTTCTTTCCTCAAAATGCACATACTAATGCTTTCAAGAGAATGTTTACATCACTTTTCTTGCCACAGAAGAGAGAGAATCTGAGGTCCTCAAAGCAAGGAACACAGAAGAAGAGGGAGAGATGGTGTGGGAGGAAGAAGTAGGAGTGGAATGCCACAAACAAACTCTATGCTCTTTCTGTTTCTTCTAGTTGGGCTTGCCTAGATTCCTTCCATTTGGAAGAAGACGGATTCACATGTGGAAGGAAAATCGGGGGATAAATCTACACAGTTTTCTCACATTCCCAGCCACACCTTTGAAAGGACAGCAGGTGGGTACAAGCCGGCCTCTCCCTCTCTAATAGTTGTCTTCCAGATCCACCCAGAGAAAGCTGGAAGAAATGGGCACCCATGGATCAAAGGGATCCTCTCTTGTCTGCTCTTCACCTAAGGTAATGGAGCAGTTCCCACACCCTTTCACGGAGCTGTTCTAAATTCTCCTAATTCCTTAACCGGAGTGAATAATAATCCATTTGACCCTCTTTCAAGGATTAGAGTAGCCTAGATGAAAGGCTGCCCTCGTTTAAGACCAGGTGCTGTAATCAAGGAGCTTATGTTTCATTACACACATAAAAATGCATATTCATTTTACACAAATTAGAAGAAGAAAATCATTAAAATTAAAATGTCGCCACCTCGAGACAAATACGGTTAACGTTTTGATGCACATCCTTGAAGGCTTTTTGTGTGTATAGGTAGGTATATATGTTTTTCAAAAATAGGAGATTGTCCAGTCCATTTTGTAACCTTAAGTTTCCCACTTACCTTATCATGTGCATCTTTTATTTCAAATACATATCTACATGATCTTATTGAGATTTTCATTATACCTTAATTTAAATGTATTCAACCAATTCCAAATTGCTGAACAATTAGGTTTTCTTCCTTCCCTCTCTCCCTCTTCCCTCCCTCTCTTCATTTCTTCCTTCCTTTCTGTCTTTCTATCTAGCTATCTGGCTATCCACCCACCCTCTCCTTCTCTCTCTCGAAATATCCATACATCTAATCTATCTATTCCTATTATAAATAGAGTTGAGAAGACCCTTCAAATATAAATTATATGAACACACCCATCATTATTTCCCTAGAAATAAGATTTTTAGGTAAAATGATGTATTTAGCGTCCTTGATATATTATACCATATTTTACACTCTTAACATCAGTGCAAGAGGGTTCACGTCCTTGTAGTTTGGGACAGTGGTTTTCAATCCTCACTATGCATGACACTTACCTGAGGAGAATTTTTAAAAATATCAACACCTGGGTCCGTGCGCAGTTAAAACAAAATCTCTAGGTAAGTGCCGACTCACGGCATCAGTATTTTTAAAAGTTTCCTAGGTGATTCTAATGCACAGCCAGGGTTGAGAAAGTCACCAGTAAGTCCACTCTAGCCCATATTTTATCCTCCAATCCTGAGAATTCTGGGATGGCGATGTCTACTCCCACTCTAATTGAGAAGGGGCTTCAATCCCATATGGTTGATGGATGGGACTCTCTTGCTTGAAGTTTTAGACTCTCAGTTCCTTGGTGTGGTGGTTGTCCATCCTTATTAGTTATCCTGGGTGAGTCCAACAAACTGGAGAGTAGGTGTTGCAACTCTGCTGAGGTTTGGGGCCCAGCCGGCACATGGACAGTCCAGGGATTCAAGTCTCTTGGATGTACACCTACCAACTCCAGCACCAACCATAGGTTCAAATAGAAGGAACAGAGGAGGCATGCACAGAGAAGTCACATCTGAGTCCAACTCAGTCACACTTGGGAGTACAAATTCCAAAGTGTGCTCACTGGCAAGGAACCAACCTCCAGAGCTATCTGCTATGACTGAAGGACCTGGGTGTCTCCAGAGCCCTCAGGAGCCCCACTATTTGGCAGTCTATGAGATCCTGTTGAGACGTGCATAAACATTACCTCTCTGATGACCTTCCAACTCACTTTGAAGTCTCTTAGCCATATAAACTCATTTGTCTTTACCTTTCCACCCCCTTTTATTCAAGGTCTTTTTTCCAGTTTCATCACCAGCTGGTGCTTCGTAGTAATCCCTTGGTGTCAGTGAGGCTCATCTCTGGGAGTCATGTCCCACGCTAGGGGGAAGGCAATGCATTTATACGCTGTGTCTGGCCTAGAGAGAGGGCACATTTGAGCAACATGGAGGCTCTCAAGAGGTACCTCTTAGGTACCCTACAACACTAGGCTAAGTTGCAATTTCAAGAGCAAAAGACCTCATAAGCATAGCCATCAATATCAAGGGCCCATCAATAGACCATCCTTCTTCACTAGCCATTGCCCCTGCTTGGGGGATTGTTGCTGTTCTATTAGAGAATGTGGCAGGGCTCCCCTGGATGGGAATTCAATATTTTTTTCAGTTGTTGTATGAATCTCTACCCACTGTGGCAATGCCCCATGAACACTTGAACATATTTATATACCTTATATGTATGCCCAGGTGAACTTTCTCCCATATATCCCCCATCACTGATACCCCACACCAATGAGGCTCCCCTGCCGCAGCTGCAACCCTACTGTGATCCAAAACTTCTTCAAAACTGAAACCAAGAATATCACCAAATTCAATTAATAGGAAAATGAAATACTAATGATAGGTTTAAACATAAGAAATAAATACATAGTAATTTAGAAAAACTAAAATGAAAATAAAGTAAAAAAGTAAAAGAAAAATGGGGTATTAAAAGAAATAAAAAATATTTAAAAATTTTTTATTTTGATGTTTTTTCTTTCATTGCTGTAATATCTGTTTTCCTGTATGCTCAGTGGCATTTTCCTCTATTTCTTCCCCAGTGTCTTACTTTTTTCATTTTGTCTTCAAAGAAGTTTTAGGTCACAGTAAAGTCACATAGAGAATATAGGGGATTCCCACATATCCAACATTCTCCCCCTTTTTCCCCTTCCCTAATAGTAACCTTTTTACATGTGGATGGTACCTTTGTTACAACTGATGTACAAGTGTTGAAACATAGCTACTAACCATGGTCATGTTTACATTATGGTTTACATTTTAGAGCATAAACTTTTATAAATTTTTTATGAAATTTACACGGCCTGTATCCATCATTGCAAGATCATGTAGAACACTCCCATTGCCCCCTAAATACTCCCTCTTCCACCTTTCCTATTCCTCCCTCTCCTCACCTCAGGACCCACTGCAACCACCAAGCTTCACTCCTTGAAGAACAAGATTCATAGATACCTGCAACAACGCTGAGGGCTTGACACACTAGTCTGTCCTCTTCTATTGGGAGCAACCCATGCTCTCGAGAGACACCCTCCCCTCTGTTTGGGAATATATCGGACCCCCAGGATAGGAGTCCAACTCCTTCCCATTCATTATGTGGGTCTCCCCCCACTGATATAACACACTATGACAAAATGATCACTTGCACATTCTCTCGAAGACAGCCCCAGGTGTGCCCTGTCCCAAAAGTCCCCTTATCTAATACCCTAAACCAGTAACCCTTCTTTGTCATACTGCCAAAAGTGCTTTCTCAACAATGTGGTTTCAATCATGTACCCATCAATTCTCAGTGATCACCTGCTCCATTCCCCCAGTTCAATGGAGTGTCCAACCCATCCTCCCTACCCTACCCCCTGTCAAGCTTGTACCACCCAACCCAATAGTATCCCTACACCCTGTCAGGATATGACAATATGCAGTGAAGTTGTGAAGGTGGAACAACTACTCAGTTCCACCTTACCATATATTTCACCCTTAAGGGCATTGGTTCACAACCTTTTTCTCCCTTTCTATTTCCTATAACCATATCTCCCAGGCTCTAGCCCTCTGAGTCTGCTAGATTTGCTTAATTCATATCAGAGAGGTCATGTAATATTTGTCCTTCAATGCCTGGCTTGCTTCATTCACTTTAAGTTTCAAGATTCATTCATGTTATCCCATGTGTTAGTACTGTATTTCTTCTTATAGCTGAGTAATAGTCCATTGTACGTATATACCAAATTTTGTTTATAATCTGTTGGTGGACCTTTTTTTAAAGGAATGAAGCTTTTTTTAAACATTATTTATTTATTTAGTTAGTTAGTTATTTCTCTCTCCTCCTCACCCCCACCTTGGTTGTCTGTTCTCTGTGTCTATTTTCTGCGCCTTCTTCTTTGTCCACTTCTGTTGTCAGCGGCACGGGAATCTGTGTTTCTTTTTGTTGCGTCATCTTGTTGTGTCAGCTCTCTATGTGGGCAGTGCCATTCTTAGGCAGGCTGCACTTTCTTTCGCACTGGGCGGCTCTCCTTATGGGGCGCTCTCCTTGCGAGTGGGGCTCCCGTAGGTGGGGGACACCCCTGCGGGGCACGGCACTCCTTGCGTGCAAGTTGATGGACATTTGGGTTGATTCTAACTTTTGGCAATAGTGAATAATGCTTGTTTGAACATTGGTGTGCATATATCTGTTTGTGTCCTTACTTTCAGTTTCTCAGAGTACATACTGAGGAGTGGAATTGTTGGACCATATGGCACATCTATAATTAGTTTTTTGAGGAACCACCAACTGATCTCCACAATGACCAGACCATTCTATATTCTCATCAGCAGTGGGTGAGGGTTCCCATTCCTCCACATCCTCTCCAACACTTGTAGTCCTGTTTTTTTAATAGCCACCAGTCTAATGGGTGTAAGATGATATCTTATTGTAGTTTTGATTTGTGTTTCCCTGATGACTTTTAGAAGGGAGTTTTAATCAAATGGGTTGCATATTTTTGTTTACTTTTCCCATCTTATTGTTGAAAGTCCTGGTTCACATTAGGTTGAGATTTATGGTATTTCCTGAACAATTTATGATAATGATAAAAATGATGATGAAGAAGATGATGATGATAAAAACAACGTAACTCAGTTTAAACAGTGTCTCCATGAAAGCCTTGTTTCACTTTTGCATATTGTGTTCTGGGACAGTGTGGTTTTGCTGAGTTGAAGGGAATGGCATTAAACCCGGGGAACTCAAACTCTTCATCTGAGGACCTGAAGCCAACAGGCGCCAAGTAACCTGGCGTGACAGGATGTTCTGGCACCTTCTCTGAGTCATTGATAATCACCTGGGGCAATTTCCTTTTCCTCTCTGAACCTCAGTTTCATGTCTACTTGGGAGGTCAGTATGAGGAAACCCATATCATAGTCTATGGTTCTATAGAAGAAGCAGGAACTCCCTCTAATTCATACTTTTCCAGACGTAAAGATAATAGGAAACTCCTAAATATCTATAAAACTAACTTCTCAACAGTGTTTCCTATTTTTCATGATCAAATTTATTAATTAGTTTTATAGATATTTATAACTTAGTTTTATAGATATTTTTGTCATAAAGTAAAATGTATGTTTTAAGTTTACAGTTTATTGAATTTGGCAAATGTTTACACTTTTCTGAGCACCACCCCAACCAAGATATAGAACATCTCCATCATTCTAGAAAGTTCTCTCATGTCCCTTCCCAGGTAAACTCCTACTATCCTCCCACACCTACCCAGTCATATAGTGATCTGTCACTAGAGTTGAGGTTTGTCTTTTCTAGAATTTCATATAAATGGAATTACAGAGTCTTTACTCTTTTGTGCCTAGTATAGCATAATGTTTGTTGGCTTTGACTATCATTCATGTTATTTTGATTATCAGTAGTTTGTTCCCTTTTTGCCAAATAGAAATCCATTGTGTAAATATGACATTTCATTTGTATAAATTATTTATTTGTATATCTGAATCTCCTATAAATTTAAGAGTTCTTCAAAAGCAGCTATTATACCTAGTATAGAGCTACAAACTAGATGCTCATAAAAGTATCTTTAGTAGATGAATGGGTAGAAGTTTGGGAATAATCATCTGGATCTCCATTGGACAGACTTGCATCTTCTAAGGAGGCCTAGCAAAAGCATTAAAAGTAGACGATATCAAATATATATAAATAGTTGACAGTGGTGATAGTTCTCCATATGAGCCAAGTCCTCTTGTAGACCCAGTCTGTGCATGGGACTTGAGTGAGGGATGAAGGGACAAGATTTGGAAAAAGATGATATGAATGGGTAGAATCAGAGGAAAGAAGGTAAGCTGTTCAGTGAATGAGACAGAAGACAGAGGGATCATCTGATGAAAGAAAACACTATTATATACTTGGTCCCATTTCCTAATGCTTGTATGACCTCAGATAAATAATATAATCACCCTGGACCTCCATCTCTTCATATACTAAAGGAAGAAAATGGACTAGATGATCTTTAAGAGTCCTTTCCACTCTAAGATGCAATATAATGAGAGAAAGAAATATGCTACGCACTCTCACCAAGTCTGGTGTGATTGTGAGAGAGTTTGGTCCTACCAGGCAAATCCCCAGAAATTGACTACTCTTCTTCGATTCTTTATCTGAGATTCTGGTCATGGCTATTTACCAGGCAGTTGAGCAGATTGTGAAACTGTCACTGCTGGACCATGCTGTATTTACTTTAGGTAAACCAACCTCAGAATGAATTGCAAAACAGATTGAGGAAATCTCCAAGATGGAAGAAGAGAAATAGAAAGAAATAGAACATATCAACAAAAGCCAAGAATTGTGGAGAGAGATGAGGTGCTAAAATCCAGATAAAAGGAGTCCCAGAAAGAGAGAATTTTTCCTAATGAGAGGAGAAAAAAAAAAAAAAAGGAAAATAATAAGATAAGTTTTCTCTGAATTTAAAAAAGAAGGAAACCAGTGAGGAAATATAAGAAAAACCTCACCTTTAGGTACTTTATGAGGCAATTAAAGAGTATCATTTAAAATTTTCAAATCTTACCAAAAGAGTTGATTAATAAAGAAATAAGATGGACATCAGACTTTTCAACATGGATGATGGAGAGGTATTTCAAAAGTTAAAGAAAGAGAACTTAGAATCTATAATTTTATAGCCAGACAAATTGTTACTCAGCTATGAGGGTAAGATATAAAATATTCTTAGGAATATAGGGCCTTTAAAACTTTGCCACTCAAAGACCCCACATTTAAAAAATTTTTAGATGAGTTTCATCCAAGGACTATTGCAAGAAATATAAGGTGACCAAATATCTGGATAAATCTTCTTCTTATTTTTTTTTAAAGAAAACTAATATCAAGAAGAAAAACCAAATATATCTATAATAATTCAGGAATACAAGTTTAGATAACCTCATGATGTTAGAGGACGGAGGAGGGAGATCAAAGGACATGAAAAATTGTTGAAGCTCCTGAGTCATTAGGATAGAGATAATAACTATCATTGCTTTTTAAGTAAGAAATGATTTAAAAATAGCAGAGGAAAACATGGGACACATGGAAAGAATACATAATTTCATAGAAATAGTTCCAAGTCTGTCACTAATTACAATTTAACAACTAAATGTACCAGTTGAAAAAATGAAGGTTTGCCTGATTATAAAACCAAAACCAAAACCCAGTTTCAGGCTGTTTACAGGAGACATACCTAAGCATAAAGGTTCACACAGGTTATAAAGATAAAGGATGGTAAAAGATACATAAACTAAGAATAAGGATTATCCCCCAAGTTGTTTTTTAGACTAGCATAACCCTGATATGAAAACCAAAGACATTACAAGAAATGAAATGAATACCTCGGGCACATTTTACTTAGGAATTAGATAAAAAATCAAAACAAAATATTAGAAAATTGAACCTAGCAGTTTATGAAAAACATAATGTGGCACATCTCAATTGACAATATCTGTCTGTGCAAGAATAATTTGATAGGAGAAAATCCCTGTCTGAGATTACCAAATTAACACATTAGAAAAGTTAAGTGATCTTCTCAGTAGATGTGAAAACATTTTATAAAACTCAATTCCCATTATAATAAAAAGAATAAAAGTATCAGAAGAAACATTCTTAACATTATTTTATATATGTAAACTCTTATAGTAAACATCCTAAATGGAAAGCTATTAGAGGCATTCCTTTTAAAATCAGGAATGTGACATGGATACATATTACTATTTAACAATGTTTTGGAGGTTCTAGTCATTGAAGTTTTTTAAAAAATTAGGTATAAATATTTAAAAGAAGGGAGAACTGTCATTATTTGCAGATGCATACTCAACTACATAAAGACATGAAAGAATTTATATGTTATTAGGAATAATAACAGAGCATAGCTGTTCGATTAGATGTGCTTTACATACAAAGATCAGTTAAATTTCTAAATATCAACAACAATTTACTCAAAAACACTATTAAAAGAAATCACAATTTACAATAGTATCAGAGGGTATTAAGTACCCAGGGAAAAGCTAACAAAAGATTTATAAGACTTCTATGGGGAAAATATTAAAAAATTTATTAAGAGCGATTAAAGAAGACCTAAATAAATTATGGAGATATGTCATGTTTACAGTAGAAAGATTTAAGATTGTGAAGCTGCAACTCTTTCCCCAAACAACCTATGGGTTCATTGCACTTCCAATTAAAATGCCAGAAGGATTCTTCAAAGTACTTGACAAGATAATTCTAATATATATATATAGTGTAAAGAGCCAAGAATTGTCAGAATGTTTTTGAAGAAAACAAGCAGTAAGAGGGCTTTGCCAAAGGTATATTAAGACTTTTTAGAAAATTATATTAATTTAACAAGCGGTGTGGAAAAGGCAAATTGATCAGTGGAATAGAAGACAGAAACCAAAACAAGAAGATATATGCATGGTGCTTGTAGCAGTTTGATATAATTTTATGAATTCCAAAAAGAAATATTGGATTATGCTTGTAATCTGATCTGTACCTGGGCATGACTGAGTTATGATTAGGGCGTTGCGTCCCCACCCCTTGGTGGGTGGGGACTCACAGATAAAAGGCATGACCAAGAACAGAGTTTGGGATTTCTGATGTTAAAGTTTGGTGCTGAAGACCTGGGAAGTCACCACCCAAAGGAAAGAGAAGCCAGCACCAGGAAGGAAGGAACCTTGAACCCAAAGGAAAGCAAGCCCCAGGAACGTAGGAACCCAGGAAGCCTGAACCCTCACAGATGTTGGCAGCCATCTTGCTCCAAATAGACTTTGGTGAGGAAAGTAGTTTATGCTTTATGCCCTGATATCTGTAAGCTCCTACCCCAAATAAATACCCTTTATAAAAATCAACCAGTTTCTGGTATTTTGCATCAGCACCCCTTTGGCTAACAATACAATGCTTTAATATATAAAAAAGGTGGACTCTCAGAGTAGTGGGGAAGAAATTTAATAAATAGAACTGGAAAAATCTTGTTATCCATATGGAAAACAAATTGTACCCCTGTCTCACACTATGCACAGAAGTCAATTCAAAATGGATTAAGGGATTACATGACAGAAGCAAACCTCTAAAATACTTAGTATAAAATATAAATGGATATCATTCAGATTTGGGGTAAGGATAGTTCTCCTAAATGAGACGTAAAAACCCTTCACTATAGGAGAAAAAGACTGGTAAATTTGACTAATTAACAACTTAAAAATTTGTTCATTAAAAGTCGCTTCAAAAAGGGAAAGAATGATTTACCAACTGGGAGAAGGTATTTACAATACACAGAAGCAAAGTATTAGAGTCAAGAATAAATGACTTCTACAAATAAGTAAAAAATAAGACAAAAAAGGGCAGAAGCCATAAACATGCTTTTATATATATCCATCAAATATATTTGAGATGTTTAACACCATTAGCGATTAAGGAAATGCAATTCAAATTTGTAATAAGATGTTATTTTACACTCATCCGATTGGGAAGAAATTTAAATATCTAGTGTTGGATAACATACAGATCCACAGGACCTCCGAGGTTCAATAGTTTTAAAGCATCAGCTCCTAAAGTTGGACATTCATACACCCAACACCTCAACAATTCTACTCCAAGGAATATACCCAAGAGAAACAAGCATACAGGAGTAATGTACAAAATTATTCCTGGCAGCACTATTACCACAGCAAAAACCTGGAAACAACTCAAATGCCCATTAAGGGAGAGTGGATGAACCAACTATTATACTGACACATGGAATATTATCTAGCTATTAAAATCAACGCCTATGGCAACCTACAGCCATCTGGATACATCTTAGTAATATACTATTAAGTGAAACCTTCAAGCCACAAAGATTACCTATAGCATGTTACCCTTTCTAAAAAGTTAAAAGCTATATATATTAGTTTTTAGAATTACATCAAAGTACAGTAACACTACTTAAAAAGCCAAGCAATAGAATGATGAATATGTGATTTGGGATGCTGGTTATGTCAGGTTGGGGAAGCAGGGGTACGGTGGGGAAATAATGTTATATATAGATTACTGCAAAAAATCCTAGTTTTTGCTTGTGGCCTCAGGATCCCCAAAATCTATTATATTATTATAAATTAAGGAAGGAGAGGGAGGAAGGGAGAAGGGGGAAGGGGAGGGGGATGAGAAAAGCAGGCTATGCATAAATCAAATAAGAGCGTGTCACAAATGAAAAGTTATTATTAATCTGATACTGTCTACTCAAAACAAGTAAGCACATAAACAAGACGACAGGGTAAGTCCCCTTCCAGAGCTCCTGAGGCAGGATGTAGAGCGTACAAGATGGCCAAGCGATTCCTGGGCACTGCCCCAGAGCATGGTCCACTTAGACACGAGGGGGCTCATGTCTATATGATAGCCCAGAAGCCATCGACCGTGGTTCTGACTCTGTCCGGGTCGCTCACTGCCAGCCTCCCCTGCCCTGATTCCTCCAGGGGTCAGCCCTTTGCACAGGTTCTCCTGACCAATGTGTACCCTAAACCCCCATGTTGTACTCATCCTACCGCAGAGCAATTTCATCTCAGCACCTAGCACATGTCAGTGAACTCACTCATAAGTAACAAACATCCCTACCAGACTATAGGATTCTAGCAGTCCCAGGGCATCTTTGAATTTCCACCACTAGCCTCTTAACATAAGATTGTTTAATAGATAAGAATTTAGCATATGAAAAAGAGGGCTTTTCAAAATTGGGGGGAATGGATGGGATATTCAACGAATATCTCAATATCTGTAATGGTTATAATCCAAACTGCAAAGTTGTACATTAACTGTTTTTCTTAATGACATTTCGATGTCATTAAGAAATGGCATGGGTTTCTGAATCAGGCAGACCTATTGTTGCATTTGAGCATTTGCTCCTTTATTCATTCAATAAATATTTATTGAGTACCTATTATGTTCCATGCACTAATACTAACAAGCTGTTTTAGAATGAGCATACCACCTGGCGTGTCTGAGCCTCTCCTTCTGCATTAGTAAATACAGCTATTAATCCACAACTCATGGGGCTTTGGGGAGAATTAAGTGACGTAATGTGAAAATATCAACATAGACTCACATTATGATCAATAAACATATGTTTCTCTTCTCTTTTCTATGCTCCTTCCCCCAGCTTTAAATTGATATCATTTGAGTACATAGGTAGATTATATCTTCCTAAAGGAATTATAAGCACAAAACAGGTCTTCTGCCAAGAGATTTATTATGGGAATTGGCTCACATAGACGGTGGAGATTGGCAAGTCCAAATTCTGTACGGCAGACTGCAAGCCGAGAGTTCCAATGAAGGTTATGAGGAATTCACCAGGAAGTAGAGACAGAAATTCTTCTTTCTGGCTGTTGAAATCATCCATTCTCCCTTTTAGGCCTTCGAGCAATTGGATGTCTCTCATACTGAAGGCAATGGCCTTTGTTGCTAGTAGATGTCATCAGCCATAGACACGATCGACTGACTGATTATTTAAATCCTCCAAATAGCCTCACAGTAGCAATAAGGTCAGTGCATGCTTGACCAAACAACTGGACACCATAACCTAGCCAAGGTGACACATGGGCTTAACCATCATACCACCATTCCAAGAAAGAAGAATCAGTGCTTTTTTTCCTGGGCAAGTGGAACACTGAGGTTATTCAGCTCAAGGTGGTTAAGGTAGAGGAGCTGGAACCATGACAAAGCCACCTTATATATGTATGTGGTTCTAGACAGTCTGCCTTTGAGATTTTCCTCAGAGCACTGAAAAATTATGGTGCATGCTTCTTTGTCCCATGTTGTACAGGAGAGCAAAGCTGGGGAATTAAGACTTAATAAATCTTATTAATTATTACCTTATTAATTAATAATCTTATTAACCTTATTCAATGAGAAATAGTATTAATCTGTCTGTCCTAACCATTTAAAGTAGAAATGGATGAACTTTTAATGCAGACGCTTTTAATGTAAAACTGTGTGGCTCTGATTATAACTGCTGTAGGCATTTAGATAATAATTTCATTATGTATTGAATCACGGGTGAAAAGAAAGAATGGAGGAAAGAAAGAGAAAGAATAAAGTCAAGAAAAAGAGAAAGAGAAGAGAGAAAAGAAGAAAACAAAAGAAAGAAAAAAGATTTACAAGAAAGCAAGTTCATTAAATCCTGCTCTGTGTCTTGGCAACTCAGCTAAACTAAGTTCTCAGAGTGGGCCCTCAGCAATTTCTCTGCAGAACATCACTCATTAACTTGTTTCCCAGACTTGGACTCTAGTTAAATCTGTCTACATTAAGAAATATTAAAGAAAGCAATTATGTATTTGGACTTATTCACATATATGAATAATTGCCAACAACAGTGATATGCTTTTGGTATATATTTAGGAACAAGCACATGCACACTGTATCAGATATATCTTGTGTGCAAAGACTACAAACCTTCCACAATTTTTGCTCTCCCTTCCTTTTACCCTTTCCTTCTTTCCTTCTCTTTTTCTACTCCCTCCACCCTCATTTTCTTTCTCCTCTCCCTCCATAAAGGGCTCATACTTTGAAGGTACAATTGAGTAGAATTCCCTTAGAGAAAAGGAAGATATTAAGCCTTTGGCTTAGTGGCATTAGAATACATTTTGTTTGGGCCATTTATCCTTTACAGCACACATGTAAATGACTGTGTGGAATTTAATAACGCAATTGTGCATCATGAGTTGGAGTCAAATGGAAATTTATATCCCGATTTCTGAAGGGGGTTTCTGGGCTTAAGAATGGGGGGAACTTCTCACAGATGGCAGCCTTTTGATTTAAAAGATTTATCCGCTGAGCAATCAGTTCCAGACTTGCCTGCCTGGTAGAGCTTGGGGGAAGAGAGGAGAGGAAGGTGGTAATTTGCTAAGAAAGGAAGGGAAAACAATAATATTTATTTGATTACATTTTCTCATGTTCTAGTGGGGGGTAAATTACAGGCCTAATGACTTCAGTGCTGAGGGTTTGCCCTGAACAAAAGCATCCTAGAATGCTGAGGATTTGGAGTTAAAGGGAATTCAGCAGAGAGGAAACACTCCCTATTGCCACCTCTAGGGTTTTATACATAAGCCAGACATTTCCAATAATACTGTTTGGCTTCAAATGCCCTTTCCTGCTCTCCTTGCTTTAACGACAAAATGAGCAATAAAAGAAGAGTGGGAAATATTTATGGACTATTAATGATGAGCACTAGAGTTTCAAAGGCCTTTCGTCATTGTTATTTTTTAATCCTCACAACAGCTCTGCGCAGTGGTGTTCTTATCCCCATTTTACAAGTAAGGAGACTGGGACTTTCTGTTCCTTGCATATGATTTACTGGTTTTGGACTTGAACTTTGCTGGAGATCAATGATCTCATTCCCTAGCCCTATGCAGCAGTCCCAAACTCTTCTTTAAAAAGGCTCTCCAGGGCCCCACGGGTCAAGTTCTGGCTGGAAGTCCAACCTGCTCCCAAGGCTTGGCCCAAACCCTGACAACCTCTCTGCCCCTGATCCATGGTGCTTGCTTTTTGCTGTGCTCTGGTGCTTGCCTGCCCCAACCAACCTGGGATACCATGCCCTGCAGGTGCTTAAACTTTGAGGGCTACTCAACTTGGGTTTGCATCTGGGCTCCACCATCTACCAGCTGAGTGATCTCAGGCAGATAACTTACCTCTTCAAGTTCTACATTCCCTCACCCTTTAAATCAGAGAAAACAATATCCACTTCCCGTGACTGTCATGAGGATCAACTACAGCAACAAATGAAAGGTCAGTGAGCACAAGTCCTAGCACATGGCAAGAGCTCACCCTGACTTTGTGACCTGGCTCCAGGTGGGATATCAATGGGACACATGACTTTATTTTAATCAACTATTTGGTTTCTCCCTCACTCCTTCCTAGGGAATGAAGGGTAAGAAAGAGGGAAACAAGGACATCTGAATCCTCTTGATCAAGATAGAATTGCCTGGGATTTCCTCCAGGCAGAAGGGAGGTCCCTTTTTCAAGGATTCTGGAAGGCAACTGGGCAATGGCAGAAAGGGCCCTGGATTAAAATCCCCCTGGCTCGAAATTCCAACTCTGCCACTTATATCTGTGTGACCCTCTGCCATTTACTCAGACTTTCTCAGTCACATATAAGTGGGCATGATAATAATATGTTCTCTGTCTGCTCCATGGTGTTGACGGCTTCTAGAAGAGACCAGGACAGGTGAAAGATTTTTAAAATGATAAAGTAACCTCCAACATTAAGCTGTAGTACTATCTTTACTACTGCGATGATTAATATTCTATCCTGCAACACGTATTTCCCTTTAAAATTCCCCTGGAGATGACTACATAAAAGGCTCCTTGCAAAAATAGCAGACAACCTTCTTCAAGGCCCCTGACTGCACAGGTTCTGTGCTCAGGGATTTCAGCGGGAATTTTTCTTTATCACTGGGAATAACTGGGAGTTTTGGGGGATCAGATGTGAATAAGATCAGACATTTACTTGACCCCAGCACAAAAATGAATGCTTTCCCAACTCAGCTAACAATCTTCAAATAAATCAGACCAGGGGCCACATGTTTATAACAGGTGAACCAAAGGTACATTGGGAGTTTCAGGGACTCTCAGTCCAGTGTCCTGACTGCACTTGACTCAATTCACCACGTTCTCATCTCCCTTCGGCTTGCACTCATCTGATGATAAAATGCCATCTCTCTATTACTGGCATTCGACCTTTAAATGCCAATGAGCCACTTTGTCATCAGTTAAGAGTCCTGAAGAGCCATAAAAGAGAAGACGGAGTTAGAATACTAACACATATCCAGCCAGCGTGTCTTAAAGCCCCGTCTGGCACTTTCTGCTAGAGAATAAGAGAAATTAGGCTTCCAAACCTATTCTTACAAGAGCCCTTGCTGCCACACTCTACATCATTTCTTGAGAGCATGCATTGTGCCAGTTAATTCATTGCCTTCCCCTTTCAGATTTAGACTCAAAACTCCACTTTCCTTACGATTCCATTCCTTCTGTCCAGTTCCTGTGTTTAGGATTTAACTGATATCATATACACCTCTTTGCCAGGTGTGTGCTACAGTGCAGCTTTCACTCTCAGAGTTGTTTTAAATGTCCCCAACTGTGGACACTGAAAATGCTCTGGCCTTTGAACATTCTCTCTAAGATCCTGCCAGGCAGTCTCCACAGTGAGCAGGAAGTTCAGGAGTTAAAGTGTGTCTCTGTTGTCAAATTGCTGGGCAGCTCTGCGTAAGCACTCGACCTTTCTGTGCCTCGGCTTCCAGAGCTAAAAAGTAGATTGTGTTTAACAACATCACCTCACCTTCTAATGGGAGTGTTTGCAGGAACAACTAATGCTAAGCTTATAAACCACAGAGAACAAATGAAACATGAGCTGAAACCTTGATCTTGGACTTTTCCTCCAGGGCTGTGGGGAGGCGGGGAAAGGGGTGGGAGAAAGAGAAGAATGCTATGGGCTGTCAGCCAGGCTGGAAGGAGGAATACAGCCTTCCTGTGGAAATACTCTCATCACCCAAACCCTTTTATATTTTCACACACTGGAAATCAATACGTAGTATCACTGGCATGAAAGGCTGCTATGTAGTGGGTAAAAGGAGACTCAGTGTGTCGATCCGTCCAGCCCAGCTTGACTCTCAGTATTCACAGGTGATGACCATGTCCCATTAGTTGTCAGTCCATCTTCCTTTTTCCTGGGAGTATCACTAACGGGGGTATCTTAAGGAATTATTGTGCTTGTGATTCTCAAACTAGCCTCTTCGGAAACTGTGCTTGCGGCACCAGTGTTTAAACTTAAACCTCAGCGTCATGTCAGCTTTCAATCAATCAATAAAAGTACACTTAGGAAGTGCATAAAAACTCAACAGGAACTTGGGAGAGGAAGAATTACAAGAAATGGTACCTGAATTCAAAACTCTGAAAGTGTAGCTAAGGAAATGAGCCTACCAGGCATGAAAGACTACAGACAGAAAATAAGACCATGCATAAGTCAAGGTGAACTTTGGTGAAACAGATTGTTGGGAGAAGTAAAACCTCTTGAGGTAGAGAGTTGCCGGGAAAACCAACCAGGTTTGGAACCAAGGAATGGAACCAAGCCTAATGGATGGATAAGACTGGGATTGAGCAGAGGGGGCACGGAAGAGGCCATTCCAGGAAGGGTAAGATGAATGAACCTACAGAGAAGGGAAAAGGCTGGCATTAGCCAGAGGAGGGCACTGAGGAGGAGAGCGTGTGCTGACAGCAGAACTGCGTTGGCTGGGGCCAAGATTATGGAGGAAACTGAAGGCGATTCTGGCTACCTTATTTTAAGTAAAATGTTTGGAGAAGTGCTACCTCTTTTTCTTTTTTTTCCCCAAAGATTTATTTATTTATTTGTCCCAACCAGCTCTCCCCCCCCCCCCATTGTCTACTGTCTGTGTCCACTCACTGTGTGTCTGCGTCTGCTTGTCTTCTCTTTAGGTGGCACTGGGAACCAATCCTGGGACCTTCTGGAGTGGGAGAGAGGTGCTCAATCTCTTGTGCAACCTCAGCTCCCTGGTCTGCTATGTCTCTTACTGTCTCTCCTTTGTGTCTCTTTTTATTGCATCATCTTGCTGGGCCAGCTCTCTGCATGGGCCAGCACTCTTGCACAGGCCAGCTTGCCTTTACTGGGAGGCCCCCACAACTGAATCCTGGACCTCCTATTTGGTAGATGGGAGCCCAATTGCTTGAGCCACATCCGCTTCCTGTTGCCTCTTTTTCGAAAAGGCAAGGACATTGTGACAACCATTTCAGTTATTAGTGACTCAAGAGACATCTCTTCCCCCTCTAATTTTCTGGTCAAGTTCATAGTTGTGGAAATGTGACTTGTTCAGAAGTTGCACATTTAGATGGGTGGGCTTGTTTTCCCATTCCTGTAGGATCTACTTCCTAGTATCATGGCATGCAAACAATTGCATTTGAAAGTATTATTAAAATGACATAAAAATGACATAAAAAAATGGGAGATTGCCATATTTTGCAGTTATGTAGGGTAGCCCTAACATTTAGATAGAATAGGCAAATGCCTTTCCGTGGTGTGATTTCAGGGGTTTTGGAAAGGGCCCAAAGAGTCGAAAAAGAAAATCCTCCTCTACCTTCTGACTGACTGAAATTCCACCAGCAGAACTTAATCTCTTTAGTTGAAGGCGTTGATCCACATTAAAATGTCCCTAGAAGCCTTAATAGTTTAAGCTGTCCCCTCAAGCTACTGTCCCATTTCTTTGCTTCCTTTCTCTGTCAACTTCTTAATCAAGTGGTCGACATCCCTATATCCTTACCATCCACTTTCTCCTTAATCTCATAAAATCTAGCCTCTGTCCTCATCTCTCAGCTGAAACCGTACTCTCCAAGGTCACCAAAATCACTAACAGCTCATCACTGTTAACGCTTTGCTGTGGCTTCTTCTTTGAAACCCTCCTTCCTTGGCATCCAAGGTATGAAGCACTGCAGGTTCCATCATCTAGAGGACTCTGGGGATTGCATTTTCTACGTAAACTTCAGTGGCTCCTCTACCTTCTTCCAGGCCCTCAGTAACAACTAATATTTATATGTTGCTTTACTGATTTCTAATCATGTTCATCTTTATCAGCTCTGATTTTTAAAGCTTTATGAGGCAGATGCAGGTATCACCCTATCGAGGATGAGGAAATTGAAGCTCAGACAGTTACTATTAAGAAGTGGAGCAGAGAATTTAATCCTGGTCTCCAAAATATGTCTTAAGGTCCAGTTTTCAATTTCTCTTTCCTCTACCCTTTCCCATACAACAAGTTCACTTGCTTCCATAGCTTTGACTTGTCCATTTATTCTACATACATTAAGCTGTGCCCAGGATCTTAGAGATCTTTACAATGAATGGGGACACCACATGTCTAACTGCAATCCAACAGTTCTTGAAAGTAGAATGAGTAGGAACTTGGGTTCTGGAATAGAATCCAGACTTTTTTAGTAAATAGTCTTGTATCATTGGGCAAGTTATCTTCTATTTGTTATTCTTACTTTCCTTATTAATAAAATGGACATAGTAATAATAATGATAGTAATTCTCATTCAGTATTTTCTTGTGATGGTTAAAGGAAATTGTTTGGCTAAAATAACAATATCTGAGACATTAAGAAGGGCTCAGATAGAAAAGTGAGCTACTGTTATTAGCTCTCATAAAGACTTTGAGCAAGTGTTCTTATCAGACTTTTGCTCACATCTCTTCATTTCCTAGTCAAAGTTGGACTTCCGAACTTTCCACCCCTGGTGCCAATATCATTCACTGCCTCTGTCACCTGGATTTGAAATTTGCTCCTCCCCTTTCCCTTTTCCAATCAGCTACCAAGCTTTGTTTAATCTTCCTTCACTGTCTCTTCCCATCTGGATCACTGATAGTAACCGACCCAATCACCACAGAGCCTTAAGGATATTGTTGTGGATGACTCTTCCTTCCCTCTGCTAATTTCATACCCATCCAAATTTTGGAAATAACCTGATCATTTACAATTATGTTCTTGGGGGTGGGAGCAAGTTAGAAGAGGTTTTGCAATAGAGGAGAAAAAATATTCCTAAGAAGGTCATCCATAAACATAAAAGGACATTACCTTGAAAAATACCTATTTCTAGACCAACCTGAAGGAAATGAGAATATTTAGGGATGCATAAGCAGCTTTCCCCTTGGTCTTTGCCTGGCATTTATGTTGGGGTTACAATTCCCTCAGGCCTCACACTTTTCCCAGCTCTCTGGGACCCTTTTTCTCCCTTCAGTGAGGGCCTTCTATTGTCTGTGTCCCTCTCTCCAGTGCTCTTTTCCTCTCTGATTCTTCAGAAGCTTTTCTCTTCTTTTTAGAAATTCTCTTCTTTTTAGAGCTCAACTTTTTTCTTTTATGCCACTTGGCAGAAACCCCAAAAGCTTGACGATTATGGTTGTTCTCTCTATCTATAGGTGAATCTTTGTAATTATATTCTCAATCAGAAAGGAGTAATTTTCTTTACACCTAAGCCCTGAAGCGCTCCTGTAAAATTGAAAGCATGCTTTCTGACTCAACCTGCTTTAAGCTGCTAACTTACTAAATTCCAAGCCTACAAGAACATAGGTCCATTTAAAACATCAGAATATACAGATACTAATAGGGTTGGGGGTGTTTGCCCCAGAGTTTCATTCCACTGTATCAGTCAAAAGAGTCAAAATGAATATTCTTAGCAGCTCTGACTCACAAGTCTACCAAGAGAGATTCCATGCATATATTTAATTCCCTTTAGTTTCTTGGGGTAAAATTAAATTTTGAATCCCAAACAAAGGAAACAGTGAAGGGTCAGCAGTCACTGAGGCGTTGGGAATAGAAAAATGAATGTTGCAGTCCTTGCTTGCAGTAAGCTTAGAGTCTACTGGGAAAGGGCAAAGTGCACACCCACGTCGCTGAGCTACACAGCAGGATGACAAGGGGACAGGTGGGAAAGAAGAGTCGTTCTGTCTGGTGACTCAGTGACAGCATTGCGAAGGAGCAGCATTCAGCCTGCAGTTTAAAGATAGACATGATGTCAACAAGCAGAAATGATGGATGGGCATTCTGGTTGCAACAAGGGTATGAGCAACGACGATCAAAGCTGAAAAATCCCAGCCGTGATCCAAGGGAGAGTTAGGAAATAAAATTTGGTGAAAGCAAGATGAGAGTGTAAGAGAGTAATGAATGATAAGCCTGAGAACCTGGGTTGGAGCCATATAAAAGTGGACTTGAAATCATGTCAAAGAGCTTGACCTTCTTTCTTTGGCAATAAGAAGACACTGAAGTTTTCAGAGCAGAGAAAGGGCATGATATCAGTCCCTTGGTTAGAGAGAATTTTAAATCACCTTTGGTGTGGGAATCTTCTTAAAAGATGGAAACCTACCTTCCTCTGGGGTGTAGGAGGCCTTTTCAAGGATGCCAACAAATATAAAAGCATCCAGGGAGAAGGTGATAAGGAAGGGATGGAGGAGACAATGAAACCAGGCATTCTTGGTAGATCTTAATGGTCCATTTCAGGATACAGGATGCCCACTGCCTCTAGCATCCTAATGATGGTTACTCAGAGCTGACGGTGGGCAGGGTGTTAGGCAACATATACCAGAGTCTTTTCTTCTCCAAAGGGCTTCGTCATCCATGGGGGAGCTTTGTGGCCTCTCTCAAAATTCCTAGCACATTCTTTACAGGCATTTTGTCAGCATAACGGCAGACCGTTCCCCTACAAACAGTCATTAACCACAGGCTGTGGGCAAAGCTAATCCTGAGTGCTTTGCAACCCATTGGAACCAGGAAATCTGAGCTGCTGCTAATAGGCTTCCCCTGCTGAGTCCTTAACTGGTTTTGGCCCAGTTGCCCATTCCTGATAACAGCCATCAACTCTCTTGTGCTCCTTTGTTTGATTTCTGTTCTGGGATTTTTTCATTGGGTGAAAGAGAAATCATAGATTGACTTTTTTTCCCTTAGAAAAAAAACAATATTAGAAGCAGACAGTGATCTTAAAGAGCTGATTGTTCAACCATTCAATATTAACACATGGATACTGAGGCTCAAAAGAGTAAGGCATTTATGCAAAGGGACACACTGATTTGCTGGCAGGCTCCTCATTCAACCCTGTGTCCCTCTCAATTTCTCGTGTCCAGTTGATTGGGGCAGCCAGTGGCTCTTTCCTCTGGACTTTTAATTCCTTTTGGTTGCCTTTCTCCCTTCTTGCACCTACCTCTGTTTCATGAGAAGTACATATCTGCAGCCACACCACAACCCCAGGCAGGAAAAAGCAGGTGGCACTTCTGTTTTGGGATGGCCCTTTCAGCCCCCAACCTGGGTAGACAGAATTATGTACTCCAACGAGTGCACATACTTAATCTTAATCCCCATCACAGTGGAAGTGAACTTACCTGTAGATGCTAGTTTTACTTAAGGTGAGACCACCTGAATCAGGTGGGTCTTAGTCCACTTTACTGGAAGCCTTAAAAAAAGAAGAAACAAGAAGCCAGAGTCAGAGATGGCCACAGGGAGAAGCTGGGAGTCGGCAGAAACCCGAAGAGAAAGGAGAGGCCCTTGCCAGGCAGGAAGGCCGAGGAAGCCCCAGGCTGGCTGCCAGCCAGTGCCAGGACGCTGGCAGGGACAGAGTGGGGCGGGCACGCAGATTGTGGACTTCATCAGCCTCAAACTCGCGAGCCAGTAAATTCCTGTGGTTTATGCCCAAACCAGTTTGTGGTATTAGGGATAGCGGTTCTGGCAAACCAAGGCCCTTGCTCCCAAATCCCCTGGCAGGGCGTGGTCCCGGTGGTCTCCTGCGCTGGGCAATTCCTTCTGGGTCAAGAAGGGTATCACCTCAGCTCAATAACTTTCAGTTCAGCAATAGACTTTCCTGCACACCCCCACTTCCCACGGTCAAGGGTAAGTCCTTCCTCTCCATGAAGGCCATTTGCATCCCCAATGTAGCTGAATACAGAGTTCACCCAAGCCCACAGTAATACGCATTTTGCCTCTTTCTGACTTGTCAGTGGTTATAGTCCATTTTTTCCCTTTTTCTCTTAGTTTTTTAATTTTTCCACAATGATCAGAGACTTCCATTTGAGATAGAGAGATAGAGATGGAAAGAGACAAAGAGAGGGAAAGAGAGAGGCATGGAGAGGGAGAGGGAGGGAGAGAGAGAGAAGGAGGAAGAGAAAGAAGGAGAGAGGGAGAGAAGAAGGGAGGGAGAAAAAGGAAGAGAGAAGGAGAAAGGAAGAGAGATGTTCAGTGATGCCACAAGAATTACTTTGTTATTCCCCTTCCATGAGCTTCCCTCCTTCTAGGCATGCCAAAGGATGGTTTATGCTTGTTAAAATACAAAAACGAGCACCCTCAAAGCTAAAAGGACAGAATTTAACTTGTGCTTTGTAGTTCTTTTTTTCCTATCCCTTTTGGTAAAATTTCATTAACTCCATGCTTTTCTCAAAAGTCACAAGATATTATTCCTTGTTGTTGAAAAAAAACAAAGCAAAGCAAAACCCAAAGCTAACAATTCTTCTACAAAGAACAATAGAAAATGAATAGCCAAGCTTTGCAGTGATTATTATTATTATGAATCTTTGTGAGAAAATGTCATTTGGACTCAGCCTTGGAATTGAATTCCTCCTCCAAAATTTATTGGCACTTATTGGGTCTGACAGTTTGATGAGAGGACTGTGGATTATTTAGAAGCTCTTCCATCAGTGATGGATCCAGTTTGATAAAAAGCATTTATTGAGTGCTAATTACAGCTTCAGTTACTAGGAGGCGCAGAGGAAAAATGAAATCTGCTGCCTTCCCTCTAAAAGGGGAGGAAAAATAGAAATTCATAAAAGACATTCATCTTTTTATTCATTTAACCAAGATTTAGTCCTCACTTTTTCTACAGCCAAAGAAAGAAATGTACAAATTATTGCAAGACAGTATTATTTAAACAGTTTCTCAGGGAGAGGTAGAAAATTTGAGTGACGATAACTAGAAAATTCTTCCTAATGAATTAAACTGTGTCTAAAAACGGTCTTGAAGGAGAAAAGAAAGGGATATTCTGTAGGTTAAAGTCATCAAAACCAAATGTCAGAAAATTCAGCTCCTCTTAGTGTCCCAAGTTTTTAAAAGATAAGCATTCAGGTTTCCCAGCTCTTCAAAAATAAAAAAGAGTCCACCTGCCCTCCCACTCACTGCCCTTGAGTGTGGGCTGCACTTGGTGACTCAACTCACATCCAAGGAGTAGTGTGTGGAAAGGGGGAAAATCTTAATTATATAGTGGAAAAACTTGGCAAAAACAACTTTGGCCAAATGATCGCAGTTACCATGCCCAGAGATAAGTCATGTTGATTCCAAAAAGGACAAAATGAGAATAATAATCCATCTCTGTGATACACTTTCCCCAAATCCAGAAACCCACTAATGATGGGGGGAAAAAATCAGACAAACATAAATTGAGGAAAATTCCACAAAAATACCTGGCTAGTGCTCCTCAAAACTGTTGATGTCATGGAAAACAAAGAAGGACTGAGAAACTGTCATAGAACAGAAGAGACCAAAGCAATTCAATGACTAAATACATTATGCTACCCTGGATAGAAAAAGGACATTACTGGAAACACTTAGGAAATCTGAATAGAATCAAGAACATTAATTATCAATGCAGCAATGCTGGTTTCTTAGTTTTGACAAATATATTGTGGGAATATAAGATATGAACAACAGGGAAAGTCAGGCAAGGAGTATGTGAGCACTCTGTACTATTGTTACAGATTTTCTGTAAAATTAAAATTACTCCAAAATAATGCATTTAAAGCAGTATCGTTTCTGGGGCATTCAGTAAGATGTGAAAATAAGTTTGTTATCTGGAACCTCTGTACCTAAAGGGGTTATAATCAATTAGTACCTGTATTAACTTGGATATTAAAATAATACTCCATGTGACGCAAATTCTGAAGACAAGCACTATGATGTCAGAGCTTTGATTAACATTCCTCTGAACTTTAGTTGGATGTGAATGGCTTACTACAAAAAGATCCAGTTTAAATGTTCATCTTCGCCAAAAAAATAAAAAGAATAAAATATGATGATCAGGAGAAAAGATCATTGGCAGCAGCCACTGTTTCCTCTTTTCCCAGCTTCCCATTAAAATTCAAACAAAGAAAGCGGATGTGGCTCAAGCTGTTAAGTGCTCATTTCCCACGTGGGAGGTCTCCGGTTCACTTCCCGTGCCTCCTAAAAACAAAACGACAAAAAACAGACAAGCAAACAAATGAAAAAAAATAACTCGGGGGAGCCTCTGTGGCTAAGTGACTGAGTGTTAGCATCCCACATGGGTTCAATTCCCAGCCCTGACACCTAGTAAAAAAAAAAAAATTGAATGAAATTTGAATGAAACTCCCAACACCAGAAATTAGTGTTGATGGGCAGCCCAACACTGTCATCTTGGACGTTATAAGGCAGTTGGAGTTACGCTGAGAAAGCACCAGGCAGATTTCACCTCCCAAAGTGCTTTCTGATTGGAACATAAACCTCTGGTGACTAGCAAGAGTGCCCTTTATTCCTTCCTTACTCTGTCTCTGGACTTAGAGATGCGGGGAATACACCATCCAGAAGACTGGGAAACCAGCCTTTTTCCCCAGGAGTGCTGTCTTCTGGGGTGACCACTCAACCCTCTGCAGCTATGCGGTCAGCGGGGCAAGAACTGCATTCTTGGAAGAACGTTTTCTTTTTTCTTGCACACCCTTCAGCCAACATAACTGGAATGACTTTTGGCTGGTCCTTCAGGACACATCAGAACCTGACTCCTTTTTACCTCCAAGACGAGCACTGTGCTTCCTGTAATTGTCACCTCTCGGGATTTGTACGTTAGCTAACTAAGCACTCTGCTTTTACTCTTGCACCTCCTGTTGTCTGTTTTTCACCTGGGCAACCAAGCAAGCCTGTTAAATTGCATGTCCTGTCAGGTCATTCCTCTTCTCTAAAGCCTGCTGTAGCTCCCCATTTCACTCTGAAACTAAGCACAGCCCTGTCACTGGCTCAGGAAGCCCTCCACATTCTGACTTGTTACCTTTCCAGCCTCATCCCCTACTACTCTCTCTCTTGCTCAGTCCCCTCTAGCCTCACTGACCACTTTGCTCTTCCTTATAACATACCAGATATAATCCGGTTTTACAGCTACATAGTCCTACTTTGTTGGCTCTTTCTCCTACCTGGTACTTTCCTACTTCTCCTATTTGTATGGCTCACTCCTTTTTCTCCAAGTCTTTTGCTGGTAAACATATTCAACCTTATTAATATTTAAACTCATACTTAGATGTCTTTATTCCCTAGCCACCTGCCTCAGTTTGCTGGAGCTGTTATGACAAATACCATACAATGGGAATTTATCAGTTCACAGTTTTGGCAGCTGAAAGACTTGCTTCCCGCTGGGATCGGCTATGTTCTGGCACTGATACGCCACAATATTTGCAGTTCCTTGGTTGTATCTCTGGCTCATGTCACATGGCAGTGTCCTCTCCCTCCTTTCTTTTGGGTTCTCCCTGACTTCTGGTTTCTGGCTCCTCCCTTGTGGCTTTCTCTGACACTGGCTCCCAGTTTCCTTCTCCTTCCAGTAATCTGAACTAAGACCCAACCTCACAGTTGTGCCATACCTTAATTTAAAATAATGTCTTCAAGAGTTCACATCCACAGGAATGTGGATTATGGTGAAGAAATTGGCTAAAATAGGGATACATAATTCACCTACCACACCTCCCTACTTGACTAATTTTTTCTATTTTTTACACTACTTACAAGTTCTAACATTCAACAAAACTTAGCTATTAATTGTGTTTGTTAATTGTTACCTATAATAATAGAACTCAACAGAAGGTAATTCCATAATGAGAAAAAATTAGTTTATTTTGTTTATTGAACAAAGCCTAGCAAATAATAGGTACTCAAATATTTTTGGATAAATAAGTGGCTATGTATTTACACACAAAGAAGGGTTTAGTAGGGACAGAGACCTATTCAAAGGTGTACTGGGCAATTTACTTTGTAAATGAGTTGAGTGAGATATTAGAGAAGCAGGCCTTGTGGTAATTGAGGTCTCCTTGGTAAAGAGGAGTTGCTTCAGGGAAAGCCTGCTAAGTACAAGGAATTGAACCACGAGTGGTATAACAGCTTCTCCTCTGTGGCGGGACAGTGAGGTGAATTTGGTTCTCAAATCAGAGTCAAGGCTGGTACCAGCATCCTGCCAGTTGACAGTCACACTGTATGGTTTTTATTTTAATCAAAATTCAAAACTACATCTTATAATTAAAATACAAGCCACAAACTGGCAAAAGTATACTTTGTGCATTATTTGCAGGCAAAGGACATATATCTTTAAATTAAGAGCTCTTGCAGTAGAGGTATAAAGTACCAATTCTGGAAAACAAACTGGGGGGAAGACACAGATGCACAAGTCACACATGGATAAAAAGTTCAGTTTCTCTAGGATCCAAGTCAATACAAGTAAAAACCATGACATTCTATTTTCTATTAACAGAGTATTAAAGAGTAAAGTATAGGTATTGCAAAATTGTTCACCGGAAAGGTTGTATCACTATATAGTTCATTTGGACTTGTGATCTCACAATGGGCATTTATTCTAAGGAAACAGTGGTAAACACTGTTGTTCATTACAGCTTTGTTCACCATCACAAAAAAATGGAAACAACCCACATAATTGTAATTGATTGGTTAAATAGCATAATAGACAGGTGCATGAGCTCTACAGCCATTGCTTGGATTTGAATCCCAGCTCCACCCCTTCTAGCTGGTTGTGACTTTGGACATGTTAGTCAACCTTTCTAAGCATTTTACAGAAAAGATCCATGAAAGGGCACACCATTTATTTAGGAGAGACCAGTAGCCCATCGTGAGTGGACTGCAGATCTCCTTGATTGGGGCATGGGTAGAGAAAGCAGATGGTATGGAGCTTAGACAGCAAGAGGAGTTTAGATGCCTGCTGACCTTGGAGAGCCACAGAGAAATTCTGGGTATTCTTGGTCATAGATATGCATTTTGGAAAGATCACTTTCAGTAGAATTGAGGAGGGCTGACCCAAAAGAGAGATGATGCTAGAGATTGCTTCCTTTGGGAAGATTGCATAGCAATTCAGCCATAGGATGTGAGAGTGATGGGAAATTCTGTAATAGGATTGTAGAATGAAAGTGTTTTGTTTGAGGATGAGAGGAATATTCAGAAGAACTATTGAAATGGTCCAATGATATTGGATTAGGGGAACAAAAACCTATCTTACCCCCTTCTCTGGTTCGATCAAGGCACCTGAGGCTCAATTTCATGTTAAATTGGATTATAATCCAGATAATTTAGAGACCTATCCTAGGAAAATTCATGCTAGTTGTTGTTCATGCTTTTGTTTTTTTTTCTTCTTAAATACTTGGAAAACAAGCATTCCCCCTTTTTGAAAAATACATTCTCATCTTTGCCCAATGGTCAGAGGAGCTGGCACTGGTCTAAGCAGTGGTCAGAGAGGAGCGAAGTTCTGAATCTTTTCCTACCAAGAGAATGTCAATGCACTATTGGAAAATTAGAGCTTCAAGTTTGGGAGGGAATCATGTGTGCAGCTGTGCGTGTGTATCAGGGTGGTGGGGAAGACAGATGTAGCAGTTGAAAAAAAAAAAGAGAGAGAGAAAGAAAAAGATCCCTAGAAGGCAAACTGTGTGCAAGACCGACTACAGAAGTCAAGAGTCATGTCCTGTAACTCTTCATCTCACTGTAGTTATCACACACAGAGAACAATATTCAATAGGATTTTTGATCAGTTGCTGAGGCTTCAAAATGTGCCTTTGAAACCCAAAGCGCCATCTGGAGAAAATGACTTCCAGCCCACCCGAGGGCCCCACAGGATGAGGGAGCCCTGCTCTGGATCCTGCTGTCCTAATGTGCCATGTCACGGCCGTTACCCACTTCTCCAGGCTCCAACAGCTGGCCTAGGATGCCCCGGAGCACTGAGCTCATTTGAGCAGAATGTATTGTACGGAGGAGAATAGATTTTGTATGTTGCTGCTTTGGGGTTTTCTGGATTTAAGGAAGGGAATACAGAGAGTCAGGTACACATTAAGTAACACCTTAGCATAAATCCAGATCCCCTTTCTCCTCCCTCTCCTCCTGACCCCTTGCCTGCTTCAATTTAAGTGTATAAGTTAGAATTAGGAATGGTTACAAGGGATATAGAGAACTGAAATGAACAGAGACTTCAATAACTTAGAAATCTAGATATCTCTTATGTAAATGAAGTTGGGAGGAACTTTGTTCCTTTATCAACAATACCTTAGCCTGGCTGCTAAGTGTATTCCATAAAATCAATGGGAAGCAATGTTCTTTTGCACTCATAGGTCCGCCATCCCTAGGAAGAGACCCATATTCTCATGATCAAGGCTGGAGGCCAGCACTCTGTCATCATATCTGAGCCCCAACATTGAGGAAGGGGCAAAAGAAAAGAGTCCAAGGAAAATGCAAACCATCTTTTTTTTTTTTGCCTGGCAGTACTGGGAATTGAACCCTGGACCTCACACATGGGAGGCAGGCACTCAAACCACTGAGCTACATCTACTCCCACAATTAGCCATCTTTTAAAGAGACTTTTTAAGAAGCGGTCTCACTCACAAATCACAGTCAGAATTTAAACATGTTTTCATAGTTAAGTGTGAGGAAACCCAGGAAACGAAGGCTAAGACAAAATCTGAGATACTATTGCTAAGAAAGAAGGGGAGACTAGAAAACGAGTTCTCTGCTATGGTTCAACATTTTGCCTCCCAAAATATTCTTCTATGCACAAAGCACATTCATCCCCTTCTCCAAGGGAACAAACCTAAAGTTTCAACCAATTAATACCTCTAGTTCAAACTCCAGGATCTAGAGTCTTCGACAGCCATCTCCAGAAGCTGCTACTTGTATATAACTCACAGGTTAACTCACATCACACTGTGATAGAGAAGGAACACTGTAACGGTAATGAAATTCCCCACTCAGAAGTGGAGGTAAGTGGGAAGCACAGCAGTCGCGGGTTCAGAGCATCAATTCCTGCTTGGCACAAATGGCATGGAGTCCCTGATCTGGCAGTGGAGAACATTCCTGGTGAGAGTGCTGCTCTCTGGGAAAGCATTCTTATCCATTGTCATCCATGGCCCTTGGTTCCTGATCCTTCTTGTACATAGTCACATAGCATTGGAGAGTATGTCCTCCTTGGAGGCTCTCAGCTTGCGAGAACACCTTTTGGTAATGCAGATTCAGGGGCTCAGGGATCAGTCATCAAAGTGTCAAAAGTCATGAGCTTTTGTGGGTCAGATCCAGGATGCTTTGGTAAAAGCAAGGTTTTACAAATGTAAAGGGATCTTGGAGTTCTTGCCATTAGACCACGTTAGGTATGAGTAATCCTAGCTAAAGTTCTTGTCCAGAGGTAATGTTTGAGCCTGATGTCTCTGCACTTTTTATTTATGGGCTTATGTGTTCCTCCCGTCGGGACAATGCCCTGGATACACTGCATTGAATGATACGAAACGATGGGCTTAGGAGGGAAGGGACACATTAATTCTCTCTTTGCTATCAGACTCACAGTCTTTGTAAGGCAGAAAGAGCCTTATCTCTTACTAAGACTGCATGCAGTATCACAGCCACTCTGTATACTTGCTTCTGCTCAGGTTACAGAGCAGTTGGCTTTTTCTACCTTGCAAGGCTCTGAATGGCACGACTCTTGGTGTAGACTGCAGAATAAGGGCTCCACGCACACAGAGATATGTTCCCTTCTCTCTGTCTGTATGGGCAGGCAGTGTAGGTCTACCTAAGATCTCTCTTAGGTAGACCAAAAATAGCCAACCAAGGGCAATATTTGGAAATGTTCTGGCAATTTGCCCTAACAATACCTCAGTTTGTGGTCTGCCTTGGCACCAGCTTGATCAAATAAATCCCTTCTATTTTACACAGATAATGAGCTTTCCCACTTCCACAGCTAAGCCCTTATCTGTGTCATCACGTCTTCTAATAAACCAATGTCATATTTTAAGTGTTGTTATTACAGCTTACCACTTCCAGATACTATACTCTACATCAGCTAGGATTACTTTTGCTTGTCTTAAGCAAGAGAGAAATTTGTTTCTCGTGAGCAAATTCATGAAGGGAGACCCAGTTGAGGGTAGGTAAGGTGGTAACACACAATAAGTGGGGAACTAGACGACTTCCATCTTAAGAACTCACCATTCCTCGTCTTCAGAGTTTAAGACCAATGCTAGAACTCCAACTATTGTGTCCCAATTCCAGATGAGGGGATGGAAAGAAGGGAGAAGAAGAAAAGAAGTCCAAAGGAATAAGCCAGCTATCCTTTTAAGAAGTTTCCTGGAAGCTGCTGTACAATACTTCTGTTTACATCTGATTGACAAGGTTTTGTCACATGAAGCTCAGCTGTAAGGGAAGCTGGGAGTTAGTCTTTATCCTAGGGGTTAAAGGCCCAGTTAGAGTCAAAGTCTCTATTACTAAGGTTAAAGGAGCAAATTAATGTTGAGATTCACTAGTATCATTTGTCAAAGTCTTCTCATCTGCATTAAATGAGACAGAAAAATTTCACACACTAATGACAGGAATGTATACTGGTCCAAAATCTGAAGAAGGCAATTTAGCAACATGCATTTAAATTTAAAGTAGGCAAATTCTTGGATGAAGAAATTCTGCAATTAGGAATTTATCTCACAGAAATATTCACAATAATGAAAGAAGAGTTGCATAAAGGGCAAAGTATAGCACATCTTCACATATTGGCATCAAAATTAAATATTGTAATAATGTCCATTCTCGAATTAATCTATAAATAAAAAGGGGAAATAAATAATATGCTTTATTTTTTAAATAAGACATGCTTTTGAAGTTCTGTGAAAGTTTAATGGACCAGAAAGAGATAACACAATTCTCAGAAAAAGAGAAGGCATGAATATTTGACTTAGGAGATATTAAGAGTTATTATAACACTGGCACAAGGATGTGGTAAGGTTGAAGAGTGCACAAAACAGGCCCCAAAAGTGAGTTTTTTTGTATGATTGAGATGTTATAATTCAGTGGGGAAATGATGACTATTCAGTAAATATTTCAGTGATATACACACACACACACACATATATATACATATTCACATACATATATGTATATGTATACACACACAAATTATGTAACAGTGTGCACGAAAATGATATCAAGTTGTATGAAAGCCCTAAATGTAAAAATGTAAAAACAATTAGAAAAGAAGATACTCTTTTATGTCAATCTTTATGACACTAAAGTAGAAAAGGATTTCTAATTTTTAATATTAAAATTAATTGTTATTCATTTATTGTGACAAGAGTAGTTTTGTTTTTGACAGGTATAGATTAAAAATTATTTACTATGGACATTTTCAGTCATACACAAAATCAAAGAGATTAATGCCCACTTACCCATCAGCCAAATTTAACCATTTAAAAAATTCTTCCATTTCTCCCCACCCCTGTTTTTTTATTTTTTGATGGATAATTTAAAACTAATTCTTAGACACTATATCATTTTGCCCACAATGCGTTTACAACAGATAAGAACTTTAAAAATTAACTAAAATACCACTAAGCACACTCAACAAAACTGATAATATTTCCTTGATGATGTTGAATGCTCTGTTATATTTATTTTCCCAAAATTGGCTCAAAGATGCCTTTTTACAGTTTGTCCAGATCAGGATACCACAAAGCTCTAAATTATACAATTGGTTGATGTGGCAATTAGGTATTATTTATGAATTCTAAAAATAGATATTGGATTGTGTTTGTAAATTGGTCTGTTCCTCTGGGCATATTAGAATGTATTAGATTCAGAGCTTTCACTTTTACTTTATTAATTCAAGATTAGAGCTTTTATTTAACCAGGTCATTAAGGCAACTTGGTTTGAGTCCCTGCCCCCCACCCCCTTTGTGGGTTATATGAATGGATACTCAGTCAAAGACAGGGAAGTAAATACACAGAGAAAAAGAACAGAGAGCTTAGTTTTGAACGCTGGAGCCCAGGGAGAGAGCTGAGCCATTCACCTGATAGTTCACAGCTGAAGAGACCAGAGCCCTGAAGGCCCTGAAAGCCTGGAAAGAAATGAGCCCAGGGGAGAGAGATGAGCCTTATGCCAGCCTACAGCTGAGATTGGAAGAAGCTGGGACCATGGAGCCTTAAGAGGAAGAGGAAGGCTGAACCCTCACAGAGACCTGTAGCCATCTTGTTCCAACTTGGGACAACAGACTTTGGTGAGGGATGTAACTTACTCTTTATGGCCTTGTGTCTGTAAGCTTCAACCCCAAATAAATACCCTTTATGAGAGCCAACAGATTTCTGGTATTTTGCAACAGCACCCCTTTGCCTGACTAATACAGTTGATATGTTTCTTAAACCTCTTTTAATCTATAACACTTTCCTCTTCACTCTTGCCCTTTTGTCTTGTGCCATTTGTTTTGCTTAGAAAATGAGATCATTTTGTCTTACAGAATTTATCATTTATGGACTTGGCTGACTTATTCCTGTAGCCACCTTGTTTTTTGTAAACAGGTGGTCAGAGCTAGAGGTTTGATTAGGTTCAGTTTGGGGGCAGGCAGGGTCAAGAACAGTTTGTAGTTGGTACAGTATATTTCCCAGTGCATTTCAGTGCATGCACATTAGATCTGGTTTCTCATTTTTTATGATGTCAAAATTGACTACCAGTCTTATTCGTTCATTATTAAGTTTTCATCAGCTTTTCATCTAATGACTGTAGCAGCCACTAATTACTACTTTAGATGCATTATTTTATTAGGTGTTACAAAGTGGCTATTTTCTAATTCTATCAGTCCTTCTGCATTTTTTAGCTGTAATTCTTTTATAAATATTAACATTCCCTTATCAACTATGTGGTTGTCTGGAAGTATAGTTCATACTGGAAAGGTACAATAAATGCATTGGTGCAACTTCCAGAGGTGGACAATGAGAGCTTCTTGTTTGTTTTATATAGCTATGGATTCATGGATTTTCACATATTTATTTGGCTTTGAGTAGTCATTGTGATATTCAAATTGTCCTGACCCTGGCTGAGGGAGTCTTTTCACAGTGGTTCCTGTGTGATCTTGACATGGTCCCATTATTCTTTAATAACTTCCTTGCTTTTATGTACAAGATGTTCCAATATTGTCTTTCTCATATTCAGCTCTTAATAGGGAATTGAGTGTTTTCCAAGAAGGCAGTTTTCTATTATTGAAAAATGCTCTTTGGGGACCACAATAAGTGTGTTGGAGGAGGAAAAAACATAAACAAGACATAAAAAGTGAATCACAAAAGAAATTATTGATAAATTTGACTTCATCAAAATTTAACAATTTAACACTACAAAATTTTTTTGTGCTTTAAAAGATGCCATACACAAAAGTAAAAATCAGGTCTCACACACACACAAATCAAGTTATACATTGGGAGATGGAATTTAGATAATGGAATAGTATTCAGAATAGATAAAAAAGAAAAGATAAATAATCCATAGGAACAAAAGGTCAAATAACATAGCAAGGAATTAATAGAAGAGGGAAAATTAATCAAAAAATGATATGATCAGTAACATAAAAAACAACTTACCTCACTAGTGACAGGAAAACAAGTATTAAAACAGCAATGATTTCACAACCCTAGGACTGGCAAAAATAAATATTTTTTAAGACTGACAATACTCAGTGTTACATACTCTCCAATATTTTCTTTGTAGTTACCAGGGGGTTTGCATTTAACATCTTAAATCTATAACAATCTCATTTGTTTTGATACCACTTAACTTCATAATATACACAAACTATGTTCCTATATACCTTTCCATCCCCCACCTTTATGCAGTTCTTGTCAAAAATTACATGTCATATATATACATTGAATCCCAAACCATTGATTTTTCATTACATGGTATGCATGACTTTCAGATCCTGTAGGAAGTAAAAAGTAGAATTATAAACCAAAAATACAATGAAATTAACATTTATATTTACCCATGTTGTTATCCTTAGCAGACGTCTTTATTTCTCAGTGTAGCTTTGGTCTATTGTCTATTGTCTTTTCCTTTCAACCTATAGAAATTTCTTTAGCATCTCTCGTAGGGACATTCAAGTGGTGATGAATTCGCCCAGCTTTTATTTATCTGGAAATGTCTTAATCTCTCCCCCACTTTTTTTTTTTTTAGTTTAAAATTTTATTATTGTTTTTTAAAAATATTTTTTATGTAATAAAAAGTAAAAGTCCTTGTCCAACCATCCTTGTGGGGCATCTGTCTGTCTCTCACACAGGTCACTCAAGTTAATGGAAAGAAAGAACAGGGGGCTGGCTAAGTCTCAGGTTATAAGTAATAGAAAATAAAAGATCTTCTGCCTCCAGTGGGGGATAAATGAGAGGATGGGAGGGGAAGATGGTGGGAGTGGGCAGGGTCAGAGCAGTAACCCCCCACCCCGCTGGACCCTGCCCCTGCCCACTTGGAGGCCCCTCCCAATTCAAGGTGCTTGACAGGAATTCCCCAGCTCCCCAGGGGGGGAGGGGGGAGAGAAAGGGAGGATTGGGGGACTGGGACTGGTCCAAGCTGCTGGGGGAAGAGACATAGGTCACTCTTCCCTCCACTCATGGAGATCTCAGGTCGTGGCCAGGACAATCTTCTGTTCCCCGGGGGGTGGAAAGGGAACTGCTGAGAGGGATGAGATTGACCTGGTTGGAGGGGAAAGAGAAGAAAGCAGGGGTATTAGAACCCAAGCAGCTGTCCCTTCATCCAATGCCGTCCCGGGGGCGGGGGCGGGGTGTAGGGGGCTGTGTTTGGGTAGGAGCGGCTTCCTCAAAGTGTCTCATGGGGCTGTCAGAAGCACAGGTCAATTGCTGTTTCCCAGTAAGTCAGAGCCCTTACTCGTGTGCCCAGCTCAGCCCCCCACAGCCCAGCCAGGCCCCATCTGCCGCACTGACCTTACCTTGGCTAAGTCAGGAGACAGTCGGAGTCACTGAGAGATGGGGAGGCAGTGGAGAAGGGGGCTGATGGATCAAAACTGAGTGAGGACAGAGGGAAGCAAAGGACAGAGCCAGGAGCAAGCCCCTGGTGGTGGCAGCTGTGGCTTCTGACCACCCTACATACTTCACAGGTCAGCAGGCACCTGGTGGGACAGCCCTGCCTCCAAGACTCCTCACTCCCCACCCAGAACCCGTGCGTCCTGCCCCACCTGCAGCCCATCAGCTCTTCCATGCCAAATTCCCCCAGCTAAAGAAAACTTGCAAATCCTGTCATTGGCTCCTCCTCAAAATCTAGGCACCTGGCCAGGCTGCCCACCTTGGGGGTGTCCAATGTAGGGGTAGGGTGAGGGTGTGGAAGCTGAGCATGCAGGCACTCTTCTCTGGGGCACCGTGCCTTGGGAAGGGGGCCCCCATGGCTCTGGTGTGGGTGCAGCAGCATCACCTGGGGCAGGTGGCAAGCCCCAGGGTGAGGGAGCTGGGCTACAGTGATTCCAGTTTGGACATGGGCCTGGGTGATGTGGCCATGTTGGTGAAGCTCTGGGGCAGCTGCTGGTGGGGATGGATGGCATACACAGCAGCTGGTTGGGGGAAGCTGCTCCGAGGGGACTGGGCAGAAGGTCCTGGTAGCAGAGAGGGTGGTGTGCCTGTCAGGGCCCCTGGGTGGTACAGATTCTTCTGTGGCTGACCACTGCCCAGGTGTTCTCCCTCATTTTTGGAAGACAGTTTTGCCAGATGTAGGATTCTTTGTTGGCAATTTTTGCTTTTAGCACTTTAAATACGTCATCCTGCTGTTTTCTTGGTTCCATGGTTTCTGAAGAGAAATTGGCAATTAATCCAAGTGAGGCTCTATTGTAGGTGACTCATCACTTCTCTCTTGCACCTTTCACAATTCTTTATGTTTGGCCCTGGACAGTTTGATTATAATATGCTGTAGTGTGGTTCTATCTGTGTTTTCCCTGTTTGGAGTTTGTTGAACATCTAGGCTACATATATTCATATCTTTTGATAAATTTGGGAAGTTTTCAGCCATCATTTCTTTGAATATTTCCTCTGCCCCTTCTCTCTTTTTGCTCCTTCTCAGTATCCCATAATGAGTGTATTGGTATGGTCGATGGTTTCCTAGAGGCTCCTTAAGCTCTGTTCACTTTTCTTCTTTCTTTCTTCTTTCTGTTTTTCAGACAGGATAATTTCAATGGTCCTATCTTCAAATGTATTGATTCCTTATTCTGCCAGTTACAATATTCTGTTGAACTGCCCCCTCACCCCCAGGGAATTTTTAATTTCTGTTACCAGGAACTTTAGCTCTGTTCGTTTCTTTTTTGTAATTCCCACCCCTCTATTGATAATCTCTTTGTCTTCATTAATTGTTTTCCTGATTTCCTGTAGTTCTTTGTCCATGCTTTCTTTTAGCTCTTTGAACATATTTAGGATCATTTTTTTAAAGGTTTTTGTCTGGTATGTCCTAGTCTGATCCTCCTCATTGAGGATGTCTAATGCTTTAATCTTCTTCTTGGCCTGGGGCATTGTTTCCTGTTTCTTTGTATATTTTGTAATCTTCTGATGAAGCCTGGACATTTTGATATTTTAATGTGTTATCACTAGAATTTAGACTGTGAGATGTCTGTTCCTTATTTAGCCAGCTAGTATTATGACAGAACTTTCCCTTTTTTTTAATTTTTAAAATTTAATTGCCTTTTTTAAAAGATACATAGATCACAAAAAAATATTATATTAAAAAAATATAAGAGGTTCCCATATGCCCCACACCCCACCCCACTCCTCCTACATCACCAACCTCTTTCATCATTGTGGCACATTTATTGCATTTGGTGAACACATTTTGCAGCACTGCTGCACCACATGGATTATAGTTTACATTGTAGTTTATACTCTCCCTCAGTACAATCAGTGTACTGGGATATAATTTTAGTTATATATAATTATATATAATATAATATGACAATAATAATATATAATGTCCGGCATCTGTCCCTGCAAAATCATTTAGGACAACTCCAAGTCCCAAAAATACCCCCACATCACATCTCTTCTTGCCTCTCCCTGCCCTCAGCAACTACCGTGTCCACTGTTTCCACATCAGTGATATAGTTTCTTCAGTTGCTAGAGTCACAATAGTTGTATAGTAGAATACCAGCAAGTCCACTCTAATCCATAGTTTATTCCTCCATCCTGAGGACCCAGGGATGGTTATGTCCACTCTGCCTCTACATTGAGAGGGGGCTTAGATCCCACATGGTTGATGGATGGGATTCTTCTGCTTGCAGTTGTAGGCACTCTACTAGTTGGTTCACTAGTGTGGTGGTTGACCATCTTCACCTCCCTGTTAGGTGACCTGGGTAAGTCCAATGAACCAGAGTAGGATTTGCAACTCTGCTGAGGCTCAGAGCCCAATTGGCACACAGACAGTCCAGAGATTCAAGTCTCCTGAGTATACACCAAACCCAGGGTCAACCACAGTTTCAGTAAAAGTGACAGAAGAGGCATGTGTAGAGAAGTCACATCTGAGTCCAACTCCATCACACTCAGGAACACAAATTAAAAAGTAGGACCCACTGAAAAGACACTGAATTCTAGAGCCATCTGCCATGACCATAGAACCTGTGTATCTTTGTAGCCCTCAGGAGCACTAGTACCTAGGGTTGTATCTGCTTTGGCTGTCTCTTCGATCCTGCTGAGATGTGGGTAAGCGCAATCCCTCTGATGACCATCTGACTCTTTTTTGAAGACTTTTAGCCATATGAACTCATTTGTCTTTATCATTATCCCCCTTTTATTCAAGGTCTTTTTCTAGTTGCATCACCAGTTAGTGCTTGGTATGTCAGGGAGGCTCATCCCCAGGAATCAGGTTCTGTATCCATCACTGTAATGTCACGCTGGGGGGAATGTAATGCATTTACATGATGAGTTTGGCTTTGAGAGTGGCACATTTGAGCAACATGGAGGCTCTCAGGAGGTAACTCTTAGGCACCCTGCAGCTCTAGGCATAGCTGAAATTTCGGGCACACAGGCTCATAAGTGTAGTCATCAGTATCAAGGGCTCATCATTGGACCATCCTTCTTCACTGGTCGTTGCCCTTGCACTTGGGGGATTGTTGCTGTTCCATTGGGGAATGTGACAGAGCTCCCCTGGCTAGGAACTCACCACTCCCTCAGTTGTCGTTTGTAAGTGTAACCACTATGAAAATACCCAATGAATATCCGAACATTGTTATATATCCTATATACATGCTGTGGAGAACTCCCTTCCAACCATGTGTCCCCCATCAATAACACTCCACACCAGCATTCCTCCCCTGCCATAGTTGAACCCCTCTGTGGTCCAAAAGTTCTTCAAACATGAAGCCTAATATATTGCCAAATTCAATTAGTAGGAAAATGAAATAGTAATGATAGGTTTAAAGATTAGAAATAGAATACATACTAATTAAGAAAAACTAAAATGAAGCAAAAAATAAATTGGGGTATTAAAAACTGAAAAATATTGTAAAACTTTGTAGACCAGGAGCTAACAACAAAAAAGGGCAAAAAGAAAACTCCTTTCCCAGTTTTTTCATATTGGCCTGTGTAAGTTCTTTCCTTCATGGCTTATCCATACAAAGAGTTTAGAAATAACTCAAGGCTCATGTGTAGGACCTCCCTGATCCTTTCTGCATGTGTTGTCTTGAGCATGTACATGTGACCATAGAAATTCCCCTTTTCAAAGAGATATTAATGCCCCCTCTTCCCTAGGAAAGAGTTTACTCACAGTTTGGACATTGCACTGTATGTCCTACAGCTAGCAATCCCTTGTCCCAAAGAGCTATGGCATGACTGGTCTCCCACAGCATCCTGTAGACAGCTGGGTGAGCTGCTGTAAACATGTAGAGCAAGTTCTGGTATGACAAGACTGTAAGAAGTGTCCTAGTTCAGTCCCTCAGACCACCACCAGAGAGACTGGGGTAGACATTCATGCTCCCAGTGTGTGCACAAGGGTTACTTTGCTCCCTCCAAAACTGGGGCCAGGAACCTGCACCAGGAGCAGACTGGCTCTGTGCCAGTCTTGTGAGGGGATGAAAGAGGGGCCAGCCAGAGTGTCATTAGATCCTACCACTTATTTATGATTTTTTAAAAAAGAAGCTTTAGATTACATAAATGTTACATAAAAAATATAAGTAATTCCCATATGTCTCACTCCCTCCCCCTTCACCACACTTTCCCACATTAACAACATCCTTCATTAGTGTGGTATACTAGTGTGGTACACTGTGTAACATTTGTTAACAATTGATGAAGCCATATTGAAGCATTGCCACTAACCATGGACTATAGTTTACACTCTGTCCTGCACAATTTTGTAAGTTATGACAAAATATACAATGGCCTGTATCCATCACTGTAATGTCATGTAGGAAAAATCCAGTGTCCTCCAGATGCCCCCATATTACACCCTCTCCCATCTCTCAGATCCTCTGGTGGCCTCTGCCTTTACATCAATGATAAGAGTTCTTCTACTGCTAGAATAATGATAAGCCTATAGTAGAGTGGTAATAAGTCTACTTTAGTCTACTGTTGAGTCCCCAATCTTGAAGATTTCAGGATGGTGATGCTCACTCTGCTTCTCCCTGTTAGTTGTCCTGGGTGAGTCCAATGCACTAGAGAGTAGGTGTTGCAACTCTGCTGAAATTCAGGGCTCAACTGGCACATGGACAGACCAAAGACTTAAGCCTTTGAAACATACATTTATTAAAGATAGTGCTAATTATAGGTGCAAATAAGAGGGGCAGAAGAGCCATATATAGAGAACCTATAAATGAGTCTAACTCTGTTACACTGGGGAGCGTAAATTCCAAAGTAAAGCTCACTGACAGGGTGCTGAATAATTTCTGAATATCCAGCTGGCTGCTCTGCTTATAATTTCTGGGTATTTCTAGATCCCTCAGGAGCCCCACTATTTGAGGCACTGTTTACTGTGGCAGTCAATGAGATCCTGCTGAGACTTGCATAAGCATAACTTCTGGAATAACCTCCCAGCTCACTTTGAAATCTCTTACATAAAAACTCATTTGTATTTGCCATTTCCCCCTTTTGGTCAAAGTCATTTTCCAGATGCATTGCTAGTTGGTGATTCGTAATAATCCATTGGTGCCAGGGAGACTCATTCCTGGGAGTCATGTCCCATGTCAGGGGTAAAGTAGTGTGTTTATATGCTGAGTTGGCTTAGAAAGAGGCCAAATTTGAGCAACCAGGAGGCTTTCAGAAGCTAACTCTTAGGCCATATATAATATTAGGCTAAGTTTCAATTTCACAAAAGGTTCATAAGTACAATCATCAATGTCAAGGGCCTGGCTTAATGGTCTGTCTTCCATCATTAGACATTGCCCTTGCACTCAGGGGATTCTTGCTGTCCTATTAGAGAATGTAGCAGAACTCTTGAGGATGGGAATTCAATATTCTTTCAGTTATTGTGTGGATCTCCGCCCACCTAGACAAAGTCCCACAGACACTTGAACGTATACATATGTCTTAGAAGCATGCCACAGGTGAACCCCTTCTTGTGCATCCCTACATCACTGACACCCCACAGCAGTGATCATCCCCACCAACTGCTGTGACCCTTCTGTGATCCAAAACCTCTCTAAAAATGAAGCCAACAAAATAACCAAATAAAATTAATAAGAAAATGAAATAATTTTTAAAATAACCAATAAAATACAAAAAAAAACAATTTAAAATAATAAAAAAATTTTTAGATATTTTGTCTCTCATCACTGTAAGATCTCTTGTCTTATATGTACAGTGATATTTTATTTCATATATTCCTCCCAGTGTCTTATTTTTTTTTTCACTTTATCTTCAAAGAAGCTTTAATTCCTACCACTTTTAAGTGTCTTTTTTCTTGATTTGGCACTCTCCATGTTACTGAAATCTTTTAATGTTTTTTGGAGCTTTGAGAAAGATGTTTCTGCCAGTTATTGCTAGTTGTTTAAAACTTCTGTGAGGGGACAGAGATCTGAAATTTCTTACTCTGCCATCTTGATTAGAGTAGGCAAATAGAGATTTTTTAAATATATAGCTTTCATGATAACCAATAGATGAACTAAAATGTTTAAAAAATAGTTGACTGATTAAGAATTAGAAAGGGAGAAAACTATTTCAAGAGGATTGAAATATTTATCTTTCATAATAGGGAGTCTGTAGACATTTTCTAAAGACCATCAATCAAGCAACAGAGATATAGGAAAGTTAAAGAGAAATGGTTTAATTTATGGGATTTGAGGTAGAGTAAGGGAGATTTTTCTTAATTTTATACTCTCCTGTTCTAATTGGATTTTTATAACTCTGTGTGACCATTGGAGGTATGAAAATCTAGGAATATTTATCAATATACAGAAGAAAAAGCCCTTTAGAAGCCTTGGTTTCTCAAAGGACCTGAGGAAAGCAAGAAAGAGAGAAGATCAATGAGACTGGGACCTGGTGTTCTGGGTAAAAAAGAGATAGGATTTGTTTGTGATATCACATAAGTCACTTAACCTCCATGTTCAGTTTCTTCGTCTGTAAAATAAAGATAATAATAGCAATTTTCATAGTTGTTTATTTTTTGTTTATTTTTATTTTCATTTCTTAATTTTAAAGAAGCTTTAGATTACATAAAAGTTACATCAGAAATATAGAGGATTTCCATCTACCCCACCCCTCTCCTTCCCACATTTTTCCACATTAACAATTGAAGACAAATATTGGAGCATTGCTACTAACCATGGACTACAGTTTACACTTTGTCCCACACAATTTTATAGATTTTGACAAAATGTATAATGACCTGTATCTGCTATTGCAGATATAATATTTTTATTATATCTCCCATTCTATTCCTTACTAGTATTTTTTTTTAAAGATTTATTTTTATTTTTATTTAATTCCCCTCCCCTCCCCCGGTTGTCTGTTTTCTGTGTCTTTTTGCTGCGTCTTGTTTCTTGTTTCTTTGTCCGCTTCTGTTGTCGTCAGCGGCACTGGAAGTGTGGGCAGCGCCATTCCTCGGCAGGCTGCTCCATCCTTCACGCTGGGCGGCTCTCCTTATGGGTGCACTCCTTGCGCGTGGGGCTCCCCTACGCGGGGGACACCCTGCATGGCGCGGCACTCCTTGCGCGCATCAGCAGCGCGCATGGGCCAGCTCCACACGGGTCAAGGAGGCCCGGGGCTTGAACCGCGGGCCTCCCATGTGGTAGACGGATGCCCTAACCACTGGGCCAAAGTCCGTTTCCAGTATTTTTTTTTTTTTTAATTTTTGCTCTGTGCTTATCTGAGAACACCACACCTGACAGATACCAAGAGAACTGAAATCTTTGAATCATGCAGGACATTTCCAATATCCTAAAAATGCTCCCATGTTAGACCTATTCTTCTTTCTCTGTCCCCTCGGAACCTCTGGTGGTCACTGCCTTTATATCAGTAATACAAGTTCTTCCATTGCTAGAATAATGTCTACTTTAGTCTATAGTTGCATTCCCCCCTTATTTTTTTTCTTCCTCAATTTTGAGGATATAGGCATGGTGATTCCCACTCTATTTCTGATCGAGAGGGGATTTAGATCATGGGCAGATGGATGGAACTGTCTTGCTTGTAGTTGTACATACTCTTTGTTTTTTGGGATGGGCTAGTCCTTTGGTTAGTTGTCTTGTCCAATGAATTGGAGAGTAGGTCTTGAAACTCTGCGGATTCAGGGCTCAACCGTCATATGAACAGCCCAAAGATTTAAGTCTCTGGGATACATATTTAACAAGAATAATGCTAATTATAAGTTTAAAGAAAAAAAAAAGGCGTAGAAGAGCCATGTGTTGGGAAATTACAAAGAGACTAACTCTGTTACATTGGACAGCATATATTCCAAAGCAAGGCCACTGACAGGGTTCCAAATTCCTGAGGTTATCTGCCCTGCCTATAGTGTCTAGATGTCTCTAGAGCCCTCAGGAGACCCACTGTTTGAAGTACTGGTTACTGTGGCAGTCAACAAGATCCTGCTGTGCATAATTATAACCTCTGGAATGACCTCCCAACTCACTTTGAAATCTCTTAGCCATAAAACCTCATTTGTATTTAATATTTCCCCCTTTTGGTCAAGGTCTTTTTCTAGATACATCACTAGTTAATGCTTAGTAATAATCCCTCAGTACAACGGAGGCTCATTCCTGGGAGTCATGTCCTAATGCTGGGGGTAAAGTAGTGCGTTTATATCCTGAGTTTGGCTTAGAGAGAGGCCGTATTTGAGAAATAAGGAGACTCTCAGGAGGTAACTCTTAGGTAATATGTAATACTAGGCTAAGTTTCAATATCACAAGAAAAGGTTCATAAGTAAAACTGTCAAAATCAAGGGCATGCCTTAATGGTCTGTCCTCCTTCACTAACCACTGTATAGAACAATTATGCATAAAATATGGGATTCCTGCATGTTCACCTATTACTAACACCTTGAATTGGTAGGAAACATTTCTTACGACTGATGAAAGCACATTTTTGTAAGCATACCATCAACTATAGTCCATGGTTTAACTTAAGGTTCACTGTTTGTGTTGTTTGTGTTGTACAGTTTCATGGATTTTTAAAAAAATTTATTTTAGTACCATATACATATCTTAAAATTTCCTCTTTTAACCACATTCAAGTATATAATTCATTGTTGTTAATCACATTCACAATAATGTGCTACCATCACCACCATCCATTACCAAAATTTTTCCATTGTCCCAAATAGAAATTGTGCACTTTAAGCCTTAACTCCCCATTCCTTACTCTCATCCCGTACCCTAGTAAACTATATTCTATATTCTTAACTCTATGAGTTTGCTTATTCCAATTATTTCATATCAATGAGATCATACCATACTTGAATTTTTGAGTCTGGATTATTTCACTCAACATGATGTCTTCAAGGTTCATCCATGTTGTTGCATGTATCAGAACTTCATTCCTTTTTTGTATTCTTTTTTATAAGATTGTTGATTATATTAATGAGTATATGAATATATAAGATTGATGGATTTTTTAAGGAACCTAATCATGCCTAGAACATAGTAAGTGATCAATAAATATTGGCTCTTCTTTTCATTGAAGAATTTGGTCCCATGGGTACCATGGTTCCATCCTTTCTATTTAATCAATTTTTTGCCAGTCTCATTCTGTTCCTGTCAGCCTTGGCAACTCACATTAAGCAGGAAGTCTGAATCCAGGGTGGAGGGTTAATTATTTGTGTCCCATGCTGACTTGTGAATACGTTCCTCTAATTCTAACTCTTTGTTGTGTGTCCATCACTCCAAGTCTGCTGGACTCCAGGTTCTGGTTGCTCCTAGCTTGCCCTGCCACCAAAATAACACCTGCCATTTCTATGTGCCTATGATTTCAGTCATCAGCAAGACAAGGACCCAGCATCTTTTTCCTCTTATGACTTCTGGCTGGCATTTTAAACATGGAAGTATTTCATATTAAATTTTATAGCACCCTTTATTGATCATTTACTTTTACATTGTTTACAAGTGGCATCTTTTGTGCCGGTCTCTAGCTGGTCCCTTTCTATTATATCTCCCATGTTGGTCCTTATAAGTATTTTTTAATTTTAATTTTTGCCCTGTGCTTATCTGAGAACACCACACCTGACAGATATCAAGAGAACTGAAATCTTTGAATAGAATAGCTGAACTGAAGACACCTATAAATGGAAAGAAGTTTACTTGAGGTGCCCACTGTCTTTGCATTCCCCATCCCCCATATCAGAGAAGATCAAGATACTATCTGGGTGATTTTACACCCTGTCTTTCTTGCTCTTTCTCATCTCAAGGACAACTGGCTTTACCAGCCTGTAAATCAGTAGCAGCTATAAAACATGTCTTTTCTCAGTGATGACTTTCCCCTCGTGGGATACTTTACAGCCATGGAACATGCCCAACATATTAATGACACAAATTCATTACTCTAAGTGCACATTCTGATGGACACATTGCAGAGTTGCTGGAAGAGGTATGTGTGTGGAGACAGAGTCTAGTGTGGGAAACATCAGCTATTTCCAACTATCTTTGAGGACCAAACAGATAAGCAGATCTGTCCCCACCCCTGGATCTTGAATAAATGAGGTTTGGTGAAGCAACATCCCACAAACTAAGTGTCCAGAGAAGGTTTGAATAAACAGAGATGAACTGTACCTCACAGGTCAAGGTTCCTGGACCTTTACACAGAGGGGTCACTGTCCAGTTTATCCAAACCCTGGTGCTACTTCCTTTTTTTTCTTTTTTTAAATTTTCTGCTTTCTGTAATTAAAGTAGGTCAGCAATAATGAGGGGATTTTATAAGGAAGGAATAGACCATTCACAACTTAAATTTTTTTAAATGTCTCTCTTCCCAGGACGAGTTGATTTATGGAAATAATTTCTTGCCATTATAATCATGCCGTAGATTACATTTTTGTTCTTTAGGCATTTACAGCGCTCTAACATCTTTAGGGCTCCTCTTTTAAATTGTAACCTGTCAACGCTCAGAAGAATGCAGCCACACCTTGCTTTGAAAATTAATCAGCAGAGCCCAGGAAAGAGTATAAACTCCAAAATCAACCAATGACCCCTGTGGCTGACATGCTCTCTAATGCTTGACTTAATTTAAAATACCATAACCTTGTCCAACAACTCAGGATTCAGTGTTGACCTTTCTACACAAACTACAAGAAAATCTTCCCTCTCCTCCTCATTCCAGGTCTTCAGGTGGCACCAGTCTGTAGGTACTGCTCATATGTGAGTATGGATGTGATAATTCACTGGAGGTGAGAATAAGTATACATGAGTGGAGAATAACACAGGATTAACTTTGCACAGATATAACCAGCAGTAGATCGGAATGGAAGAATGCATTGTAAGGTACATTTGGGCCAAGATACGTACATAATAACATTATTTTTTATAAAACAAACAGTCAAATGATCTCCATGTTACATCAGTGGGTATTTGACATCTGTGAGTCAAAATGTCATTTTTCCATCTAGCCTTTTATTAAAATGATTATTCTCTAGGACCCATTATTTACATGTAAAAATGTGTGAGTCTTCCAAAATTAGGGCTGAAAGGTATCTTGAGTTCACCAAGCCTGTTAAAAATTCCGTTCCCAGTGGCCAGGGACTGAATGAGGTGAATGCATGAAGGTTTGCATTAATCAGGATTGACTTATGCATCAGAACAAGTAATTCCCAAATCTCAAAGACTTAAACAAACAAACAAAACAAGGTGTGTGTGTGGGGGGGTGGATTGTTGTCTCCTAGGCTGCATGTCTTCTATGAGCTGGCTGGAGACTCTGCTGCAGGTCATCACCCTCACTGGGTCCCTGGCTGATAGGATGATGACTATGGTGAGTATTATCAGTTACCACTGAGACAGAGGAAAAGGGCAATATGGTAAAGCAAGTGATACTCAAGCTTGTCATGGAGGTGAAGACCCACATGTCCACTTGTATGTCATGGGTTAAACTAAGTACCACGGCCATGTCTGAATTAGAAAGGGCAGGGACATGTATTCCACTGTCTTAGTTTCCCAGGGCTGCTATGACAAATACCACACACTGATTGATTTAAACAACAAGGATTTATTGGTTCATGGTTTTAGAGCCCAGAAGTCCCAGATCAAGACATTGGCCATCATCACATGATGATGTCCTTGGCTTCCTCTTCTGGTTCCCTCTCAGGGGCTTCTCTTCTACTGCATCCAAATTTCCTCTTATAAGGCTTCCAGTCATATGGATTAAGACCCACCCTGATTCAAGTTGGTCACACCTTAATACAACACATCTTCAAAAGGATCTATTTGCAGATGGGTTTACATCCACAGGAACGTGGATTAAGATTAAGAACATGTCTTTTGTCGGGGTACATGAGTCAATCTCCCACACCCACCAAATGTCTGGAGGAGAGACAAGCTGATATTTTGAAAAGCCCTCATGACTCCCACAGGGTTTTCCAACTTCGAGACCACCTAAGAAAGTGGTATGACAGGAAAGCCTAGAGAATGCTGAGGGGTGGTACATTTCTACTGTTTATATTGAAGTGCCCCCCTCCCTTCTCAGAATGGTTATCTGATGTGACTGACCTCATCTCCTGGTTGTCAGGCCTTCCAAGGTCACAGAGCCTAAGAAATGGCTGGGATTACTGGCAGCATATCTGGCCAATCATCAGTCATGGCCGCACCCACATATACACCCCCAGTGCCCCCGATACAGAGGCATTACACCAAAATCTGGGAATAGACAAAAGGAGATAAAGGGTTACCTTCAGCTCACTCATCACAAAGCTTACAATGGGATTCCTTTATCCTTTTAAATTAGTTATGAATTAGAAAAGTCCCTATCCTCTAATCAGTTAATTAACTAGTTGCTTCTTATGTCTAGAGATAGTTGTAGGTTTTAATTGCTGCCTAAAATAATTGGAGAATTAAGCCACATGCATGGAAATATGAGGACTAGTCTTTTACTACATACTTTTAAGAGAATTTAGGACTTATGATTCAACTCTCAAACCAACTGGTGAAACAAAATGATTGGTTTTGGATGATTTCCACTTGACTGTTTTTCGCCCCCCAACACAGATTTACCTCATTTATTTTTTTTATAAATGGTGTTTTCACATGGACATTAAACGGACCTCACTTGAATTAGTTGACTATGCCCATCTGCAGAAGTCAGCCCTGGCATATAGGATGCCTGTGATCTGTGATTGACAGAAATCAACACTGGCTCAGGCCAGATACTTGTGGTCTTTCATTGGCAGGAAAACAAACACCAACTGACTTTTTCTTTCTTTTTTTTTTTAACTGATTTTTCTGAATGATCCAATTGTTTTGGCCTCATCTATAATAGTTTATATATGCAAATCTCACAAACACACTTGAACAGTTCTTGAGCTCTGCCATATTGACTGAAAGCAAGATAACTGATTAATTGAGTGAAGTTAAACTGATTGACTGATTTGAGTGGTAATGCCAGGCTGAAGATTCCAATTGGTTGTCTATGTGGAGATGGTTTTGCTCTTCAAGGTGAAGGGTGAGGATGACATTATGGCTGATTTGCCCCAAATCACCCAGAAAACAGATCCCACTTTCTGCTTGGCTTTAGCTGAGGAGTTTGTGCCAAATGTCTCCTATCACTCAAAGCGTTCTGCCATGGTCACGGGCTAGTGACCCAACAGAGATAGCATACAACCTGGGCAGAAGACATGAAAAGAGTGTGAGGGATTAGCTTAAGAGGATGGTTTCCTGCACCAAATGTCATTATCCACAACTTTGAGGCCTTTTGCAAATAGCACTTGTGGTCATTTTGAAGCCATTAGAATGCTTTTGAGTCATGACGCTGAACTAAAAAGTAGTCATTGCTGCAAATCCCAGAGACAAGCTAAGTGCATTACTACACAAATTGCAGGCTTTGGGAAAATATCTGAGACTCCTTATAACATCTGTGGTTGGTTGAAGAGAACTTCAAGGACTTTAAAGTAATTATGATTAAAGCAAATTCCTAAGTGAAATGAAGGTGTGAGGGGAGAGAATTTGTTGTTTTTATTTGAATGAAAGAAGAGAAGCTAAAAGAAAGTAAATAAAGAAGTCATTGATGTGTCCCTTCTAGAAGTTAGAGAACTGAAGAGTATCATCATGCAGCCCAGTTACCTCTTTAAGGAAGGTAGGCGTGCTTAAGAAGGGAGGGGAGAGGCTAACAATTAACTTTTATTTAATGAATTAGGCAAGCATTGAATATTAAAAAAAAATAGCACAGTCATTAAGAGCAATTAATTTCATCCTGCTAAAGAGTCAGTTGAGTCCAAATGTAGGAAATCATTTATAAGCACATGTTCTGTAACAATTGGAAAAATGTTACTTTTGGCAACATTTTCGGTTTGGACACGTTGAAGCATGTTATTTACCACCATTCTGCTGCTGTAGTTACCACATGAGAACAGAGAATTTGAAATGGACAAAAAAGTAAAAATAAAACAAACCATGAACTGTAAAGGACTCGGCCCCTGGTGCTGCAGCACACAGGATCTTGGATTTGAAAACCATTGATGTTTTTCTAAACTACTTCTCATTAACTTGGTCACTGGGATGTCAGTCACCTCCCACATCTGGGTGTCTTTCTTCAAGCATTAGTATCACATTAGACCTCTACTCAACCTCTCCTTGTAGAAAACGTAATAAATGCTTCCAAATGCATTAGAAGAAAAAGTGAGAATGAGAAATGCCCTTCTCACCCTTCCTGGAGTAACGCAACTGAGGTGCCATCTCGGCTTTAAGGAAGCACCAGAGTCCCTAGTGGTTAGCTGTAAATCCAGTTGTGGTAGAATGAAGTATGAACTCGAATGTAACCTTTTTTATTTTATTTTTTTGTCTTTTTAGGAGGTACTGGAGATTGAATCCAGGCCCTTATACATGCAAAGCAGGCACTCAACCCCTGAGCTACACACATACCCCTAACCATGTACGTAATCCAAATTCCAGTGGGTGTGAACCCACTATAGATAGGACCCCTTGAAAATGTTATTTTAAATCAAGGTGTGGCCCAAATGAAGGGGACTGTGTCTTAACCCAAATTATTTAAGGCCTTATAAGAGAAACTGGAAGCCAGAGTAAGGGGAAGCTGTGATAAGGAGTCAGAACCCCTTAGAGAAAAGAGGGGACACCGCCGTGTGACAGGAAAGCCAAGGAACCCGAGGACAGCCAGCCAGTCAGCATGCTGTCCACCCAGGAGGAAGCCAGCCTTCCAGCCAGCACATTGGCTTGGACTTCTGGCCTCTGAAACTGTGAGCCAATGAATTCCTGCTGTGTAAGTCAATCCACTGTGTGGCATTTTTCATAGCAGATCAGGAAATTAAGAAACCATTCTTTCCTTACCATTGCTTTGGACCCAGCCATATTCCATCCCAGAATGTCAGTGGTGCTTCCTAGGTGGAAAAGCAGTGGGTGGGATGAGTGGGGAGTGATTACACCTGATAGAACATGGAATGGAAACACTCTTCCATGGAAAACAGGAGGTATTCTCCCTAGCTGTCAGTCCCTGGGGACTTGCTGAGATCAGGTCACATCCAGGGTATAGGGATTCCTGGCCCTGGTATCTCAGGTCCACCACAGAGTATCAGACAATTCAGGAGCAAAACCTGTGCAGTGTTCTTTTCCCATTTACTTGGGTAACCAATGGAGGTCTCCATCATGCCTCATATCATGGCGGCATTGAAGAAAATGTATTCCTCACCTTGGATGAATCTTCCTCTGGGCTCTAAGACCATCACCTTGGCTGTGTCTCTGTGGCTCCAGACCCCTCACTTTCTAACCCTAACACTCTTTACTTCTGATTTATCAGGATGCCCATGCATCTTTGCCATCTGGGCATAAGGTTGGCTCCATCCTTCTACAATGTTTTTCTGTTGTTCTGAGTACCCTCTAATTGTTGACCCTATGGCCTTTTATTTTCCTTTGTTAGACAAGTTGTGGATTTACAGGGCAATCATGCATAAAATACAGGATTCCCATATACCACCCCACCAACAACAACTTGCATTGGTATGGAACATTTATTATAATTGATAATAACACAGTTTTATAATTGTGTTATTATTAATTAAAGTCCATGGTTTAACTTAGAGTTCACTGATTGTGTAGTGTAGTTCCATGGATTTCTTTAAAATTTTTATTCTGCTACCATAATGCAATCTAACATTTCCCCTTTTTGTCATATGCAGGTATGTATTTCAGTGCTGTTAATTACCTTCACAATGTTGTGTTACTGTCACCACCCTCCGCTACCAAAGCATTTTCATCATTCTGAATAGGAATCCTATACATTACTGAAGCTCTCATATTGTTCATTCTTTGTTTTCCTGGTATCCTTTAGTTCTTTCTCTGTATTTTCCTTCATCTCCTTGGACATTTTTAAGATTATTTTTTCAAAAAACTTTGCTTGGTAGATCTACATTCTCATTTTCTTTGTAGGTGTTTCTGGATTTTCATCTTCTTCCTTGGATGAGCCATTTCCTGTTTGTTCGTTTGTCTTGTACACTTGTGTTGCACACTGTACATTTTAATATTTTAAAGTGTTGTCTCTTGTATTTACTCCCTGGTACATCTGTTGGTTTTGTAACCAGCTGGTGATAAGATAGAGATTTCCTTGAGCTTCAGTCCTTCTATCAGGAGGATCTGCCAAAAGTGAATGCAGTATGCAGGGTTTTTCCTGTCTTTCTGGGCGGGTGTCTTGTCCTCTGCTTTTGCTTGTGAGTTGTTTTAGAGTTCCCCTGTTTACAGGAGTTTGGCCATTCCCTCTGTTTCCAGGAGACCAAGCTCCCTTTCCTGGGTATTCGAAGTCTGCAGGCCTTAGTTCCAGACTGTCCACTTCTATAGTCTTTTTACTCTCCTTTTGTTGTGCCACCTTGCTTTTGCATTCTGGGAGGAGGATCACCTAGAGGAAGACTTTCTCAGCCAGTATTTCCTAGCCAGAGGAGGGCCAGGGACACATGAAAGGAACACAAACTGGCTCCAAAGTGCCCTGGGAAAGGGAACAGGAAGGGCACCAAGAGCTTCTCCTATGGTTCCATGATGCTGTGCTTTGCAGGCCTGCCCAGCAGGTGCAGCCCTTCAGCCAGCTGTCCCCTGCAGCCCTGGCAAAGCCCTGAATCTTTAAACCTCCACTCCCTCTGCCTGTCTGGGGAGGGTTGACACAACGGCTGCCCTCACAGCCAGGACCCTGCAATCCCAGTGTGCTAATTAAAATCCCTGATCAGTGATCAGCCATGCCCACCCTTGTTCTTGGGGAAAAGGATTTTTTTGTCCCTTTCTGTCACTAGTAGCCAGCCAGGGACTGTGGTAAGAGCGGGGAATGGGCACAAGTAACACCATGCAGAGAGTGCAATTTACAGTTTTTACCCTAATTTATCAGCCTCTTCCTCTCGCTTTTCCCTGGATGCTATATGCATTCTCCTGGCTTCTGGAGTTTTAAAATAATAGTTTCAGACAATTCCTGCCTATTTAATAGTTGTTTTGGTGGAAGGATTGAGTCCCGGAGCTCCCAAACTTCTCTGGAAGTTTGAACCTATGGTCTTTATGGAGGAAAAATGCCACATTTTCCTGAATCCTATATTCATCTCAGTAGCTACTTTCTTTTTTTTTTTTTTAAGATTTATTTATTTATTTATTTTTCTCCCCTCCCCTCCCACCCTGGTTGTCTGTTCTCTGTGTCTATTTGCTGTGTCTTCTTTGTCTGCTTCTGTTGTTGTCAGTGGCACGGGAATCTGTGTTTCTTTTTGTTGTGTCATCTTGTTGTGTCAGCTCTCCGTGTGGGTGGCGCCATTCCTGGGCAGGCTGCACTTTCGTGCTGGGTGGCTCTCCTTATGGGGCACACTCCTTGCATGTGGGGCTCCCCTACGTGGGGGACCCCCCTGCATGGCATGGCATTCCTTGCACGCATCAGCACTACACATGGGCCAGCTCCACACGGGTCAAGGAGGCCCGGGGTTTGAACCCTAGACCTCCCATGTGGTAGATGGACGCCCTAACCACTGGGCCAAGGCCGCCACCAGCAGCTACTTTCAAAGGTCAGTTGTTCTCCCAATTTATCTGAAAATCAATTCTCTTTTCATTCTTACCACCAAGCCCTGTTTCCTATTGGAGGACTGTTTTAAGCTGAATGTATGTGCAAAAAAAAGTTAATTAACACATATTAAAACAAAAAGCCAATCAGGTTCTAAATTTCCACATGAGCGTGAGTCTATTTCTGGACCTTCTACTGGTTTGTCACAAGTACCACACTACTTTAGTTTGAAGATTTATAGTATATTGTGTTTCCAGGTAGGGCTGTTTCCTCCCCCCCATATGTTTTTCTAATTCAGTGTTTTCCTGGCTATTCTTGCATGACTGTTTTTCCATAGGAGTTTTAGTGTCAACTTGTTTAGCTCCATAAAAAACAAACAACAACAACAACAACAACAACAACAAAACACAAAAAACATACTGGCATTCTTATCAGGAAGACCTGACTCTTCACTCAATTGTATCCCCAAATTTTCAACCTGTGACTTCACTCCTAAATGTAGATTTGTTTTTAAACATAAGAGAATGGATGTGGAGGTCTAGAAAGAGCCAGGTCCACAGTTCCCTCCAATGGCGACGATTATCTTGGGAAAGGCTTCACCATGGTTTTACACCCACCTGTAGATATGCCTATTGCTCAGGTTCCTCTCATAGTCAAGCTTCTAGAACAAACAATCGGTTCTCTCGACTTCTATGGTCTTCAGTCATGCTTGCTTAACTCTTTTCCTTCTAGCTACTATATGTTTCCAAAATTCTGCTGCATCAGCTCTCTTGAAAGTCATTCACAGCCTCCTTTCACTCAGTTTAAATATTCTTGAGGGTAAAATGTCTAGGGCTTGCTTTGCTTGACTTGCTTATTATGGCAGTTTGGTATTGTTCATGAATTCCAAAAAGAATACTGATTCTGTTTGCAAACTGATCTCTTCCTCTGAGTTCATGATGCCCATAGATTGTATTAATTCCAGAGGTTTCACTTTTCCTTGATTAAATTAAGATTAGTGCTTTGTCAGTCATATCGGTAGGACATTTGAGTCCCTCCCCTTTGGTGGGAGGACACTCACATAGAAGATGACACAGCAGAAGAGAGAGCTTAGTTTGGATGCTGGAGCCCTAGGAGAGACCTGAGCCTTATGCCAGCCTATAGCTGAAATTAGAAGCTGGGACCATGGAGCCTTAAGAGGAAGAGGAAGGCTGAACCCTTATAGAGGCCAACGGCCATCTTGTTCCAACATGGGGCAGCAGACTTTGGTGAGAGGAGTAACTTAACTTTTATTGGCCTTGTGACTGTAAGCTTCTACCCCAAATAAATACCCTTTATAAAAAGCCAACAGATTTCTGGTACTTTGCATTAGCACCACTTTGGCTGACTAATAGACTTATCTTTGATAATATGCACTTGAAGAGAATCGCAAGGTGGTGAGAATGTGGAAAGGCCTGGGAGGGATGCAACTAATGTGTCCTGTGGACTATAGTTAATAGCAATACTGTAATACCAATACCAAATGTGTATTGTGTTAATAATAGAGGGGTATGGAAAAAATGTATCAAATGTACACTATAGACCATAGTTAGTGGTAAAAGTCTGATGATACTATCTCATAATTTATAACAAGTGTTCCACAGCAATGTAATGTGTTGGTTGAGGGGTGTTGTATAGGAATTCCACACATGTGCATGATTGTTTTGTAAGCTCACAACTTCTCTAATAAAAATGTAATAATATAAAAGAATATGTGATACACTGATTGCCTGAAGTATATTTTCCAGAGCTTTTTGGACCATCTTGTTTAAGCATAGATCACAAACTGGTGGCTCATGGGCCAAATTAGGGCAACACAACTTTTAAAAATAGCAGTATTTGAGAGTTCATAGCTAAGAAGTACGTGCCCTGGTTCACATTGTCCTCACCACTTCCCATCTTACTGCACCTACTCATGGAAGCATTTGAGTTTGTAACCTCATTTTAGAGACTTGAGCTACATATTATGCCCAACTTCGTCTAGGTATGCTAGAAGCTATTCTTCTTGTACCTGGAGCCCAATATTTCCTTGCCTATGACTTTTTTTTTTTAAGATTTATTTAATTTATTTATTTCTCCTCAACCCCTCATTGTTCGCGCTTGCTGTCTGTTCATCATCTTGTCAGGAGGCTCCAGGGAACTCCCATGTTGGGGGGAGGCACCCAATTGCTCCCCTCCCTGCTTTGTTGTGTCTCTCATTATGCTTTCCTTCCCACATCTCTTGTTACATCAGCTCATGGCGCCAGCTTGCTGTCTTGCTCATCTTCTCTAGGAGGCACCAGGAACCGAGACCGGGACCTCCCTTTTGATAGTTGGGAGCTCAGTTGCTTGAGCCACATCCACTTCCCAACTTCTTAATTCTTAAATAATGTCTGTTAATATTGTATGCTATTTGTAGGAGTGGTAATTATTTTTTCTTGTTGGTTTATAAATGTTCATTTCATATATTAAGACTATTACTTTGTTGTTTGCATGGTAAAATTTTGTCCCTCTTTACCATTGACTGCTTGATTACATTCTAAGCTACAATATTTTCCATTTTTATATAATTTTATTTAATTGCTATTTTTCTTGTATGGCTATTGCTTTAGGCATCATGGAAACAAAGATTTGAAAAAATAGTCTAATTGAAATTGGGACTGAAAGTGTATTACGTTTATAGATTAAGTTTAAGAAAATGGTAAGGGAAACGGACTTTGGCCCAGTGGTTAGGGCGTCCGTCTACCATATGGGAGGTCCGCGGTTCAAACCCCGGGACTCCTTGACCCGTGTGGAGCTGGCCCATGCGCAGTGCTGATGCGCGCAAGGAGTGCCGTGCCACGCAAGGGTGTCCCCCGCGTGGGGGAGCCCCACGCACAAGGAGTGCGCCTATGAGGAAAGCCGCCCAGCGTGAAAAGAAAGAGCAGCCTGCCCAGGAATGGCGCCGCCCACACTTCCCGTGCCGCTGACGACAACAGAAGCGGGCAACAGAAGCTGACAAAGAAACAAGACGCAGCAAATCGACACCAAGAACAGACAACCGGGGGAGGGGGGGAAATTAAATAAAATAAATAAATCTTTAAAAAAAAAAAAAAGAAAGAAAATGGTAAGAACTCAATTTATTCAATTAGTTTGTATATTTTATATTTTTGGTACTCTTGTAAATATGACCATTATTATATCCCACTACCCTCAGAATATTTCTATTAAATTGTAGTAGATATCTTTCCAAATTGTTTTTTATTTTTTTAACAAAATGAGTTCATTCCTTGCATACTATTCTGTAACTATTTTTCTATTATTGCCTTTTTTAAAAAAAAAAAGATAAATAGATCACACAAGATGTTACATTAAAAAACATAAAAAGTTCTCATACACCCCACTCCCCAACCCCCACCCCACTGCTCTTCCCATATCAACATCCCCTTTCATCAGTTAAGACACATTCATTACATTTGGTGAACACACCCTGGAGCACCGGCACTGTCACATTGCATGGCCCATAGCTTACATTAAAGTTCACACTCTCCCACATTCCATCCAGTGGGTTATGGCAGGATATACAATGTCCAGCATCTGTTCCTGCCATATTATTGAAGACAACTCCAAGTCCCAAAAATGCCCCATATCACACATCTTCCCCCTCTCTCTGCCCTCAGCAACTCCGGTGGCCACCATCTCCACATCAATGATACAATTACTTCCATTGCTAGAGTCACAATAGTTCTATAGTAGAATACCAGCAAGTCCACTCCAATCCATATTATATTCCTCCGTCCGGTGGACCCTGAGATGGTGATGTCCACTCCACCTCTAAATTGAGAGGGGGCTTAGATCCCACATAGCTGATGGATGCAATTCTCCTGCTTGCAGTTGTAGATGCTCTTGGTTCCCTGGTGCGATGATTGACTATTCTCACCTCCCTGTCAGCTGACCTGGATAAGTTCAATGATTTGAAGAGTAGGTGTTGTAACTCTGCTGAGGCTCAGGAGCCAGCTTGCACATGGACAGTCCAGAGATTTGTCTCCTGAGCATACACCAACCCCAGCACCAACCACAGGTTCAGTAAAAATGACAGAAGAGGCATGTATAAAGAGATCACATCTGAGTCCAATTCCATTACATTCAGGAGCACAAATTCCAAAGTAGGGTCCACTGGCTAGGCATTGAACTCCAGAACCATCTGTCATGACCATAGAACCTGTGTGTCTCCATAGCCCTCAGGGGTACCAGTACCTGGGGTTGTATCTACTTGGGCTCTCTCTAGGATCCTGCTGAGATGTGTGTAAGTGTGACTCCTCTACTGACCTCCCAACTCATTTGAAGTCTCTTAGCTGTATAAACTCATTTGTCTTTATCATTTCCCCTTTTATTCAAGGTCTTTTTCTAGTTGCATCACCAGCTGGTGGTGGTAGGAATCCCTCGGCCCCAGGGAGGCTCATCTCTGGGAGTTATGCCCCGCACTGTGGAGAAGGTAATGCAATTACATGTTGAGTTTGGCTTTAGCAACATGGAGGTTCTCAGGAGGTAACTTTTAGGCACCCTGCAGTTCTAGGCCCATACATTTCACCTTTCCATTTCAATGATTTCATCTTGTCTACTGGCTGAGTTGTATTCAAATTCCCCTAATTGTCCTCAAAAGTCTTTTTCATTGTTTTTGTCCAAATCATATCCCATCCAGGACTACATATTATATCTGCTTGTTATGTTCCTTAAGTCTCTTTTATTTTATTTTTTAATTTTAAAAAAACCTTTTTTTGAGGTACCAGACCAGGAGATTCAACCCAGGACCTCTTATGTGGGAAGCCAGTGCTTAACCACTGAGCACCTTGGCTCCCCAACTTTTTTTTTAATTAAAAAAAAAAATTTATCCCCGCACCCTTTGTTTCTTGCTTACTGTCTACTCTCTTTGTCCATTCCCTGTGCATTTTTCTGTGTCTGCTTGTCTCCCTTTGTTGCGTCATCTTGCTGCACCAGCTCTCCATGGGCACAGGCCATCAGCTCTCCACAGGCACAGGCTAGCTTGCCTTCACAAAGAGGCTATGGGAAGCAAATTCAGGGCCTCCCATATGGTAGACAGGAGCCCAATCTATTGAGTCACATCTGCTTCCCTCTACTTTTTTGTTGTTGTTGTTGTTAAGTCTCTTTTTAAAATGCACTGGTTAAGTTTAAGAACATTATCTTCTACAATGTTCTTTTTGTAATTGGTTGCTTCCTCATTATATTATTTAGCTTGTTCCTTTCTCTGAGGTATATCTGGGAAACCAGAGTTAAAGCTAAAGCATAGTATATTCAAGCCTACCATTTTTATATAGAATGTGATAATTCACATAGGTGATATGTGCCTCATGTTGAACCCGATAAGACACATAGTATCTGGTAAACCCACCAGTAGTGATGCTAAGATCAACCACTGGAATAGAATGATAAAAGTCTGATTCATTCATTGTACAACTACATTTCCCCCTTGTGACTATGTTGTGTTGTGTTTCTTGTTACTTTCCAAAAATTCAATTATCTATCAAACAATTCACCTACTTATTTTCACACTAATTCATAATCCATGTCTTAATCAATAATTTCATTAAGGTTTGCAAAATTATACATCTTAGTCCTATCATTCTCCCTACATTTATTAGGAGGAATTCTTCTGTAGAGATTTCACTCATTAATTCAGGGTTATTGGTTATCCTGAAATATATTTCTATTGTCATGGCAGGACAAATGCTTCTTCCCTTCCTATTAATTATAAATCTTTAAAACAAGGAGGTGATGTAACAGCTCTTTCAAAAAGTTACCAATGTGTTTTCTGTCTCTCTGTTTTTGAATATTTTTATGATTTATGAATTTTCATTGCTTCATTGTATTTAAATCCACTACATTGGTATGTTTTCCCATACATATAAACAAAGTGATAAATGCTGGGAATACAGAGGTGTATTTACTTATGAAAAATGGAGGTTCCCAAAGATTATTCTTAAGCTCATTTGCTTGGAAGACCAGAGTATAATTATAAATATAAACAGATCTGTCAACTAGTATGCAAAGTGGAGACAAAATTTTGTCCTTTAGTTTCTATGCTGTGAAAGCTTATATGTTAAAAATTCTTAAAATATTTGCTTCCTTACAAAAGTAAACAAACATACTTTAAGAAAATCACCGTGTATAGGTAAAGAGTGAATAAATAAAATTAAAACATGACATGACACCTCCAGGGAAGGGGGCCTGAAGGATGAGGATTCGTCCTTAATTTTTCTTAATCTTTTATTTTGGAAAATCTGAAACAAACAGAAAATTGGACAAAAGAGCATAGTGAACCTTACGTATCTATCATCCAGCTTCAATAATTATCAATATACATCAATCTTCTTTCATCTCTACCCCCTCAATTCTCCCATGCCCCTGGAAAACTTGAAATAAATCCCAGATGTTGATCATTATTTCTTTTATAAATATTTCAGTATCTATCTGTAAAAGAAAAGGTCCTTTAAAAATATAAATACCACGATCACCCTTAAAAATGAATGATAATACCACGATCACCCTTAAAAATGAATGATAATTCCTTGATATCTTAAATACCTTAGAGTGTTCATATTTTCCTATTGTCTAATAATAGTTTTAAATGTTAAGTTTATCTGACTCTAGGTCCAAATGAGGTCCACACATTCCATTTATTTGATACATCTATGAAGTTTCAAAGATTCTCTTTCCATATCTTTCTTTTTTTCCAAAAATTTTTAGTGAGGGGAACAGGTTATTTGTCCTGTAAAATTTCTGTATTCTGGATTTTGCTGATTCAGGAACCATGGAATTTCCCATAGTGTCATTTAACTTGAGTCTCGTATTTTTTGTAAATTGTCAGTTAGATCCAGAGGGGGTGATCAAATAGAGATTAGGGTTTCTGTTTTTGTTTTATGCTACAAGAATACCCCGTAATTGATACTGTATACTGTACACATAATATCTGGCACATAATATCTGGCTCTCTCTATTGGGAGAAATTATCAGCCTTGATGATCAATAATTAGATCCATTAATTCCAGTGCTGTCTTTACATTTGTTATTAATTTTAACAGTATTTTATTTCAGATTTTTGTAATCTGAAAATATGATATGCTTATTCATAAGTGGTCTCTTTTTTTTTCTTTTATGTTCAATCTTTGTCAACCTATGTGCCAGAGTGAAGCTAGCCTCATGAGCTAATTGGTAAACTTTCTCTTTTCTTCCAGTGAGCTAAGACAATTTAAATCATGTGGGAATTCTCTCCTTGAAAGTTCAAAATAACTCACCCAAAAAGCCATTTGGGCCTGGTGCCCTTTTAGGTGCTGATTAACTGAATGCTTTTCTGAATTCTTTCACTATATGTGATTGACTCTGGTTTCCAACATCTGTTTTAATCCATTTCTATCATTTATACTTTTCAGATTTATTCTTTCTACTGCTTGATACTAGCATATATTGATAGAATTTTGCCTGTGTAATTTCTATATTTCAGATTTATTGAGGTTTGCTTTGTGGCCTTGTATATTAGTTATTTTTTATAAGTATTTGATGGACTTTTGGAAAGAATCATATTCTTTGGGGCATGAAATTTGATATGTGAACATATTTGGTAAAATAACCTTATAGATAATATTACCAAAATAATCTGAGTCATTAAATATTTTTTAGTCTATTGATTTAAAGGTGATTATGTTAAATCTTTCCATAATAGCTGTACTGTGAGTTTGCCAATATATTTTTGTATATCTAATACTGATTTTTATTTATGTATTTCATTTCTAGGTCACTTGGATTAGGTAGGCTCATAACTATGATAGCTGTTTTTTCTTGGGGGGATTATTTCTTTCTTCCCACAATTTTAATTCAATTTTTCTGTAAATTCTATTATTCCTGATATTGATTTTGCCAATTTAGTTTTGTCTTATTCTCTCCCTTCCTCTCTTCCCTCTCCCTTTTCTCTCTCTCTCCTTGACCCCCACTCTGGCTGTGTGTATGGTTGTGTATGTGTATGTATGTAAACTTATTTTCTTTTTCCTTCCCTCACTCCCTCCTTTTTTATCCCTTCCCACCGCTTCCACTCCCCTACCCCCCTCTCCCCTACCTTCTCCTTTCTCTCTTTCTCCTTCTCTCTCTCTCTTCCTCCTTCCCTCCTTCTCTCCCTCCTTCTTCTGAAGTTTATGATATATATGCAGTATTTCCTTCCTTATTCTCAACTTTCTGGATAGTTTTTTTTAGTGTACAGTTTGAGAATCTTTGATTTCAATACACTTGTTTAATCAATCTACATTTCATGTTATAAATGCCATCATTTCTCTTCAGTTACTTTGTTGTACGTGTTCTGCTTTTTTCTGTTTTCTTTTACTATGTTGTTCAAATTTTGTTATGTATGTTTTTCTTATGTATTTTTCCTAGTGTGGTGATTTCTGAAGAAACTTCTGCAAATTAATAGTTTCAAGAGATGCTAGTGGATGCTCTGGGTAAAAAAAAATCATAGCATCTTCTGTGATTAAAGAAGACTGGGAAACATTTGGTGATTTTGAGGGAAAATTCACGGTAAATATAAGAACAGGATATTTCCTAAGAATTACAGCAGTCAGTGCTCTGTTGAACTTTGTTTGATAATAAACTCACAATCTTATTTGAACATAGAACACATTTTTTTTTGCAATGCATGTGGATTATTTCTTTTTTCCCACAATTTTTATTCAGTTTTGTCATAAATTCTGTTATTCTTGATAAAAGAATTATCTGGACTCCTCACTTCTACCCTGGATTTACTGCTGCTTGTGACCTGGTATCAAGGTGTAATTCTATCACCATTATAGTTTGACCACTGAGACATTTTATTAGCAAATGATTAAATTGGGCTATTGCCAGAGAAATTTATAGTAATGACTATGGCTTGGCCTTAAGTAGATGTTCAAATTGCCATGGATAGGAAAGGAATGTCTACTGAAAGGTAAGAGAGAAATATAGACGATCTGAAGCCCACATGAAAATGGACAGGAGATTTCCACCTTGGAAAGAGGAAAGCTTTAGAAAGGGAACTGCCGCCACATGAAGCTAGAACTTTTATTCTAAGGAGTTCAAAGAAGGAATTTCAAAGGCTGTGGGCCAAAGGTGTTTTATTAAAACCAAAAGATAACATATTTGTCTTTGAAAGAACCATGATGGTTAGATGGTTGTACTAGTTTTCAAGGAAATAGACTATAATAAAATTGGGAGGATGGTCTTTGAGAGTAAACTTGTCGGAGAGAAAGAGGACAGAGTCTGGTGACAACCCAGCTCCCCCACTGGGTCCTTGGCCAAGCCATTCTATTTCTCTTGGCTTCAGTTGTGGCAGTTGTAGAGTGAGAGCAGGGACATAACTGAATTGATTTGATGATTCCTATGCCAATGACCTTGGAAAGCCTATGAACTATGAATATAAGTTTTGGAGTGCTGCTATTACAAAAATTGTCACAATGAACACCCTGGTATATGTCTCCTTGTGCATGCTAGAAAGTTTCTGGAGAGGGCTGTAAAATAAATTTAGTGAGCTGCTACCAAAATATCTTAAGACAAGTGATAGAGTCTATAAAAAAATATGAGTGTATCACAGGTAATTAAGGATAATGAATGTTTTGTGGAATTTTGTTTTATTTTTTTTTGTAAATGTCTTTGTAAACATGTAATGTATTGTCTTGTAAAAGGCAACTCAAACTGTGGCAACAGTGATCTAGAGATGGATTTGGTGAGCCATATGCTATGCTCATATTTAACTTCAATAGGAATGGCAAGTGTTTCTCGGCAGTAGTTGTATCGTTTGTGCTTTTGTCAGCTACATTTAAAAGTCCTTGATTTCCTCGGACATACTAACTTTTTCCAAGCTAAAGAACATAAAAGTTTGTCTATTTCCATTTTCATTTTCTTGATTGCTAGTGAGGTCCAGCAATGTTTCTTGGGTTCAGTTGACCATTTCAGCTTCTGATTCACTGATTTATTTGTTTCTATCCTTTGCCTACTTTTGCTTTTTTTTTTTTTTATCATTTTCCTAGTAATTTATAGGAGTTAAAAAAATATATTCTGGATACTTCATGAGTAATACGCACTGTTAATATCTCCTTCAAGTCTATTGGATTGGGAAACAGAAAGAAAATATGTTTATGGTATCTTTTGTGATTCAGAAACTTAAAATGTATCAATCTTTTCTTATGATTTGTGCTTGTGTGTTTTATTTAGATAATTCTTCCCTATTCTGAGTTCATAAAAATATACTTCTTAGACATATTCTAAAGTTTTAAAGTTTTGTTTTTCATATTTATGTCTTTATTCCATCTGGAAATTGTTTGGTGCATTGTGTGAGGCAAGGATTGACTTTTTGCATCTTGGATAGCCAGTTTTCTCATCATCATTCTAAACATCAAAACTGAATAATCCATTCTTGACACAATCAATTGTAGATTGACCTTTCTCATATACCAAGTTACTAGATATATGTAACTTTGTTGTGTTATTAAAAAAAAAAAAGACCAATGCTGTACAAAACTGATCATATTTGTTGTTAAACACTCCCTGGTAACTTCTTAAAATAGCTTAGAGAAAATTGCAGAGGACCTTAGCCTTTTATTAATATTTGAGGATTTTAAATTGGCAAGAGACAGGAAATGCAGGTTACATGTATTAAATAAACATTAAAATGTACTGAGTGTCTTCTATATATGTGAGGCATTTTATAGTGAACTAGGGATAAAGATATAAATAAGACTATTATCCTTGAAGGGTAAGTAAGATCTTAAAGGTATAGTAATTCTCAACCCTATTGGACCCAAGTACTCCCTTTTAAAACAAGGATTTTGTAATCATCCCCATTAATATCCTGAATTTAATTTAATTTTGTAGATAATATAACGCAAATGTTCACATATCAAAAAAGTCATAACATGAATTTTGTAGTATCAATGAGAAATCAAAGTGATGCATAATAAAATAATATATATTTCAACATGAAAATGAATAAAATAGTCATATGCTTTACCATATACGTAGAATCACCCTGAATGTGACATCTGTAATTGTAGCTCCATCATGTTTTGTTGACTCAATTACCACAAGAAGCATTGCCACTGAAATAGTGAACATGTCACTAAGTTTTGGACAAAACAAAGTACGATCTTCCCACGATTTACACAGTTGTTGCATTCCTAGAAAATGTGTTGTATGTGAATGTGTAGAAATCTACTTTATACTTGATGTGGAGTTAAATCCTAGGCTCAGAGAAGCATAAGCAGGGTTTTCAGCTATATGACACTCTAGCTGAACATTCAAAAGCCAAGAGAGACAAGGGAAAGTTCTTTGCTGGACTTGTTCCTTGCATTTCAGGATATGCAACAGGCTAGCAAATCTATGTGAAAACCAAAAATACCTCCTCCCCTCCACATATATTCCCCAAATGCTCCCAGGGCATGGTAGTACATCTACTGAAAAACACGGGTCTAGAAGTAAAAGAGAACAGGAGTCTAAGCAAGAAAGAGCCAGCAGATACCTAATGTGCTGCAGTAAACATATGCAAGAGTGTGGGCAAAACAGAAGCATTGTTGGTACCCAACCAGGAGGGGTGGGCAACCAGGGCAATGTTGACAGGTGATACAAGCCCAGACAGGAAAGATAAATAGATGTTATTCAGCTGGCTGGCTGAGGAGAGGGGTTGTAAGCATTTGCCATCTCTCTCAAAAGGAATACCCACCTGCCTCAGTGGCAGAAGGTGATTGTGGCGTAAGTCACAAGCAAAGAAGCAAATGATACCCATGGAAATGCCACCAAAGCCAGACTCCACTGCAGAGGTTGAGAACATTTGTTGTTTAACTAGGTTACAGATGCAAACACAAAAGAGCTATTTTCTTCCGTTTTCAGAGATGGTCTTTTTTTTTTTTTTTTTTCATGTAAAACTCATACACTCAGATATCCCTGAACCCCTTCCATCTGAATCGCTTGCCTAGTTTCATTGTCTGCAGAACTGGCAGCTTCACTTCAGCTACATCCTTCTGAGTCTCGTTTGCTAACACATCTCTACTTTAAATTGATATCTACAAATTGATAGAAAAAAAATGGATTTAAATCTTTGAAGGAGCCTACTCCCTATGCAACCCTGTAAAGATCCTGCTCTGATATATTTATTTTAGCATCAAGAGGTAAGTGAAAGAAGAGAAATAGATATGGCAGATTAGCTGAGTTAGCATGCAGAATATTCTCTGGATTTATTGCTACAGCCAGGAAATTCACAGCTGGGATAGGCTGTATCAAATAATCCATTCTTCTTCCTCTAGAGAGAGAAAGGTTAAACCAAAATCAATCTAAATGTTTCCAGGTGAGATTATTTCCTGCTTGGAGGAATTAAATAAGGCAACTCTTGCTGGAATCTAAGTGTTCAAACATAATGTCTCCAATCACATCTCCATTCATACCATTTATGTTTACTTTTCTTCTGCCATTGCTGGTTATGAATTCTGGATTCCATTCAACCAGAGACTATGGTTAAGAACATTTCCTCAACACTTAGCCCAGTACTTATTATAATGAATGCTTGCTGAATTAAAGAATAAAGGAATGAATGAAAGATTGACCCCCCAAAAAGACATGAATGGGTACAATCTATTAATTCACTCCGCTGTTGTCATTTTAGCACACAATGTTTTCTAGATCCAAAATTTCGACCATCAGAATCCATAAGGAAGACCCAGTAAGAACGTAATGCAAGGAGCTCTCAAACTAAGACGAATTTCTCAATGAGCCTAAAATACATTTGATGGGTATATTCCCACTGATGTTTTTCATTGATCAGATACACTTAACACTCGATGTTTTTCTCCAACACACCCATGCCCATTCTGGATTATGTAAACAACCTGGTAGAGAGAATTAAAATGCCAAGGTAAGAAGATTACATTTACTGTCCTTTTCTATGATAAAGGATTCCCATGATGATACCCTCAACTGATGTAGTTCAAAACATTTCTTTAACTGTAAAGTACTTTTTACTGAAGAATCTAAAATGTGCTGGGCACAAGCCCATATGTTTAGAACGTAAATATGAATAGGAATTACATTCTGATCCTGATAAATATAAAAATTCACTTTAATGTCAGAATTGAAATAAGAATTGCTATAGTCTATTCAGTTCCAATACCTATGGTAATAATGCAAGGAGGATGTAATATCTCAGTATTTTATAAGACTACCAAAGGATGTGATGATAATGACTAGCAGAAATGATAAGTGGAAAAAATAGAATATAGCTTTACCATGTATTTATAAATAAGGAACTCTGAATGGCATACTGTGCATTGTGAAACTAAGTTCTGTTCTTCCTTACAAAGAAATCAGTGGTTTCCCATAACCACCTTGCTAAGCAAATGGCTTGTGCTAGTTGGGTTTGGTGTTGTCCTCCTTGTTCTTTTCCTTTGTTGTCTGAATTGTACCAGAATGCCCGCTTCTTGCTAGAGGGCCATTATTGAAAAGCCTTAATTTTTTCTTATGGACTTACTCAACATACAGGGTCTGCATCAATTAATTTCATTTAAAGTCTTTATTTTCCTTCAATACCTTCAACAAATGTTGGCTGTATATCTATTTTGGAAGCTGTGCTCTGATAAATATACTTTTGTAGAATTCCTGGTATTTTTTTTTTTTGACCTACAAATAGAGACGGTTCTAACTCAATACTGTGGTTTCCAAGTTTCCAGAGAAGGAGACTATCAGAGAGATGCTGAAACTTTCTACTGACAATTGTTTATTTCTTACTTGCAATCTCTATTGAGAATAACCATCCCCACTCCCATCACCATAATCTGGAATTAGTCCATGATCTTGTCTTCCAGCCATAACTGAACGGACCATTCAAATGTGCTCCCCTGGTAGAATCAGAGCTTGAGGTGTTCTGGAGCTGGAAGGCTACACAGATTTGGAGTCTAGGTTATCTTTGGGGCAACTGCTAACATGACCATGTAATACAAGTAGATGAGTGAGCAGCAAATCCAGCATGCCAAGAGAGAATAAGCAGATGAGATGTGTATGAAAGAAAGAGTAGAGATCTGAGGACATTCCCTTTCCAGGAGTTCTGTCCTGTATTTTCTGAGGTTGGGTGCTGTGAGATTTTCCTGATTCCTTATGTTGAGAATTGTCATTTACACCTAAAAAACATATTGTACAAAATAACTGTAAGTTAAATTTGTTGTTAAATAACAAAAAATAAGGTTCTCTAAAATTCCACATCTCACTTGGGTGTCTCTTCAATATTTGAGTGATAGCTTCTCAGAACAGACTTTTGTCTCATTTGTTTATTTAGTTCTTAACAAAACTCAAGTAACTGTTTTGTCTTTCAAGGCCCCAAGCTCCCTCCCACTTTTTCCTATCAGGATAGTGTCTGTGTACATGGGGAAAATTACTGAATTCTTGTGGCATTTGTTGGCGTAGGAAATGGTGGTCCCGGCTCTACAGGAGATGGATTTCAGTTCCACCTGATTAGTTGTGGTGCCGTCTCATCCTTGTGACCTCTATGGCAATGCTGTCCCTTATCTACCTGTGGTTTTCAAAGTCTGCATTGGGTAAAATTGTGGTCTCACCTTTCTCTTTGCTTGGTCAAAGCTGCTTCCCATTTCAGATGGTCGGCCCCACATTCCACAGCAGCAGGGCCACCTCACCTTCACCACAGCGTCAACTTTCAAGTTCATCCTGGATCTCCCCACGGGGTAGGGAAGCCTCTGCACAGCCTCCATGGGTGGTACAGGAGCTGCGGAAGTCCACCACATGCCGGATTATCTGTTGTCAACTTAGCATCAGTACCACTCCCCTTTTAAGTTTTGTTCTACTGATGGAGAAGGTAGGCACAACATTTTCTAAAACCCTCTTTCTCATAATGGTCCAGAGTAAAGGCTGCTTATGAGAAATACTCGCAGGGGCCTGGGAAAGTGGAAGAGAGGGAGAGGTATTATTCCCCAGAAGCAATTGCAGCCAGATATGCAGGCAGATGTGATATGCAGAGGCTTCCCGCAATGCTCTTGAAATCCCCCCACGTTGGTGTTTCAGACTGAAATCCTTGGAGGTGTCTTCCTTTTCCTTTACTCTCTCCCTGTTCTTCCAATGGCTGCATAAGTTCCTACATAAAATCCCCTAATACCTAAAACACAGAGAGTTGCTTCTGTTTCCTTGACCAAATCCTGACAAGTAAATATCTCTTCCTAGGGATCCAAAGGGAAATTGGGCAAACTCTCCTATGATCTGTGTTTCTCCCCATTGTTCCTACCTCTTCCTCTCCCAGGATTTTGCTCAGGAAGAGGAGGTCCTACACATATCCCATCATTGCTCTTCTCCCAGTGTCCTCTCTCTTCCCTCACTATTGGGCTAGGAGGATTGGGCTTTCATTTATACTATTTATAATACTGTTGTATTGCATTGCGGTGTGTTGTTTTGATCAATATTTTTTTAAAAAAGAAAATATTGAATGGTCAACTGAATAGTCAGTATATTTAACTAGAAATAACTGTACTGGAAGGTTGGATGAGAGGCAAACAAAAAGGAAAATGAAATTCTCATCTGTCATGGCAGACAGTGACATCTAAAATTGACAAATCAAGAAAGGGGAATATGAACATGTTATTTAGAAATGTCAGTTTACCTACAAGAATCAGCTAAAAGTAGTAAAAATAATTGACTCTGGGAAAGAAGAGTAAGAGGCTGGGAGAGGCTGGGATGGACAGGGGGTGATCATTTTTCCATTGTGAGCCTTTTGGTTAATATTTTTAGTTTTTTGTCATGTATGCTTTGCCATGATTAAAATATTAAACAAAGGTGAAAAGCAAGAGGGTTTTAGTAGAAGAGAGAAGAAAGTATGGCAGCTCTGCGGGAGAAATCTGAGCCCTCCCCTTCCTATGTTCTATGTCTAAATACATGTTGAACACCAGACACCAGACTCCCAAACAAACAAGTAAACCTAAAACAAACAACAAGAACGAAGCCCACAACCTTGCCTCGAGGTTGCTCCTAACAAGCTGGAAAGCTTGAAGGATAGATTTATGATCCCACATCTCCAGATGGCGAGTCAAGGGAAGTGGCTTTCTTTTCCTCCATTTGTCTCCTGTCCCTCACAGCACATATAAAGACATGGTGTCCTAAAATAAGGATCTGTTGGAGAAAGGAGAGCCCACTGAAGGAAAACTCAAGCAGAAGGCTGAGGAAATGCTTAGGTGAGGGATGGTGAACTCTTGAACCATGGGACAGTAGCATCAGAAGGATGCTGGGAACTGATTGACTCTGAGAGAGAGGAAGGAGTCATACAGACTTACAGCTGAGGTGCTGGGAAGATGGTGGTCCCCTCCCAGACAGCTGTGATTCAGTTACAACAGGTGTGCAGCTGGAAGGTCAAGCGTATATGTGGCTAAATCATGACTGGACAATGTTTAACTAAGAGGGTAAAAGGAAACTCTTCCATGATGCCACAACATGGCATGCTCTCTTCTCCAGCATCTAGGTCTTCTATAAACATCCTAATGCACTTGCCTTTTATAGTCCCATCTGTGTAGCTCAACCCCAATTCTTTCAAAACCAGCCCCCCATTATCACACTACTTGTTTTTTTTCACGCATGAGCTTTTTTTCAAAGAGGCAGCATTACGACTGGGTACGACACAGTTCTTGCTAGTTGTACACTTTCATATAGATAAATAATGAAATAACCTTGAAATCGCATTGCATGTTCTGAGTTCCCTAATTAAAAATAAAAATGTATATATTTGTAATTTCTAAAAATAAAAGCAACCTTAAGCTGTTGTATATTTTCAGAAGTGGCTTTTGTGATGATGGAGTTACTCATCACTGATTTGGGTGGTAGTTGAAGACCTGGGTGTAGATGAGGCCATTACAAAATTTCTGTAACCCAAATGCAGATGAGGACCGATGGTGGCCTCTTGGATTGCCTTAATATTGGTAGGTGGAGAGCCACCTACCTTTCCAATCCAAATGTGTGAAAGAGTTTACCTTTACAGAAAAAAAAAAAGTCTGTCGTTTCCTTTAAGTGGTATATTATACAAGATTCAAGATGTATTTTGCACATTTGAAGGTTTAAGTATTGACAGGAGCTGAGGACATTTGCGCCATGTGTTTTTTTGTTTTGTTTTGTTTTGTTTTGTTTTATTCCCCTGCCCCCCACCTTGTGGCTTGCTTGTTGTCTGCTCTCTGTGTGCTTTCGCTGCGTGCTCTTCTGTGTTTTTACTTGTCTCCCTTTTTGTTGGGTCACCTTGCTGAGTCGGATCTCCACAGCGCTTGTGGGCCTGGTGGCTCTCCACGGCATGCGGGCCAGCCTGCCTTCACAAGGAGGCCCTGGGACGCGAACCCAGAGCCTCCCCTATGGTAGACGGGAGCCCAATCGATGGAGCCACAGCTGCTTCCCTCCATGTGTTTTTGCTTTCACTGGAACCAAATCTCTAACATTAAAAAATAATAAAGGTTCTGAAAATACTCTCTCAGTTTTTTAATCTGTATCGTTTCCCAAACTCTAAAGCACGGAGGTACTGAAGCCACCTCGTGCTAGCATGAGGGTGGGAGTTAAGGTCACAGCTCTTACTATGGTCATAAGAAGAAGCTGCTTCTGCACTTGAGATCGGGGATGTCCTTCTCTGCCCACCGGCTGTCAAGAAGTATCCAGAGACAGCGGCAGCCCCCCGCTCCCCACCCTGCTGCTGACATCCTGTGAAATGCTAACAAAAGCAACACATAATTACAAGCCTGAAATATGTACCTATTTAAACTAGCATCAAGGTGACAAAAAGCAACTTTTTTTTTCTAAAAAAAAGAAATGTGTGAAACCAGATAAAGGTAAGAAAAATGATTCTGCCTTCTCCCAGGGGTCGCAATGCCAAATGGATCCAGGAAAACCCAGTTAGATGAGACTTGGGACCTTAAACACACAACTTGAGCAAAAGACTGGATCTTCTCAAACTTTGCCAAAAAAACCTGATTAAAACAAAAAGTTGTCGATGTTGATCTGTCAAACTTTTGACAAGTGGAGAGAGAACAAATTCTTTTTAAATGATTCAATCTTTTGCATGTAAACTACCATGAGAATGAGTTTCATGTTAATATTACCTGACATTTATTTTAGTTCTTACTGACATTTTGGAGGTCAAGGCTGTTGAGGGTCTTTTTTGTACTTCAATTTTTTTAACCTTTTTTTTTCTGTTCTTTTATCCCTCCCCCCATCCCCGTTGGTTGTTTTTTTTTTTGCTCTCACTGTCTGCTCACAGTGTCCATCGGCTGTGTGTTCTTCCATGTCTGCTTGTCTTTTTCTTCTCATCTTTCCTCTTAGGAAGCACGGGGAACTGAGCCTGGAACCTCTGGTGTGGGAGAGAGGTACTCACCTTGCACCACTTCAGCTCCCTCTCCTCTGGATGTTCCTTTGCTGGGTCCTCCTGCTATGCCAGCTCTCTGAGGCGTGGGCTGTCAACTCTCTTTGGTGCCAGCTGTCAGCACTCTGCAGTGCAGGCCAGTTTGCCTTCACCAGGAGGCTCTTGGAATCCAATCCCGGGCCTTCCATATGGTAGATGAGAGTCCAATCCTTTGAGCCACATCCACTTCCCCGCACTTCAATTTTAAAAGAAGTCAGTACTTCGCATCCTTCCTTGGACAAGGTCACATCTTACCATTTAAAGGACTCTTTTGGAAAGTGAAATCCATCCAGGGGTCTTTGGTTTCAAGCATTAGAAACATATTCAACCTTTCTTAAGAGAGGGTTGGTCTACTCTAGGGAAATGGGAGTTCTCAAGAATGGGAAATGCCAAGCAAACCTCACCAGTCTGGGAAAGGAGTCAGGGAGCAAACCAGAAAGACATCCTTGCCCCCTTGGCCACATTCCTCTCTCCCCACCCACTATTCACCCACACAAAACTCCGCCCTCTGTTATCACGGACTCATCTTGGAGACCTTAAAAGTAATTACTCAACACAAAAAGACAAGTATGGTATGATGGCGCTGATATGAACTACCTGGAATAAGCAAATTCATAGAGGCAGATAATAGATGACAAGTTACCCGGGGCCAGGGTGGGGGCTGGACTGAGAGAAGCAGTGCTTAATGGGTGCAGATTTCTGCTGGAGGTATGAATACATTTTGGTAATGGATTAGGTGACAGTAACATAATATTGTGAATGTAACTGGTACCAACGAACTGTACACTGGAAAGTGGTTAAAATGGGAAATTTTGTGTTGTATATATGTTACCATAATCAAGAGTTTTAAAGAAAGTAATTACTCAAAAGTAATCTGTGGGTGTGGTTACACTGAATTCCCTGACTATAGAAAATGGTAACTACTCATTGATTGACTTAGAGACCGAAGAAGCTAGCTTGTCATTTTGAACACTCAAGAATGAACTCACTTTTGAGGCAATACCAAATTAAAAAAAAAAAAAGGCAAGTGGCAACAGGATCAAGGTCTGCTGAAACAATAGGAAATTGCTCCTAAATGCTTTTCAAATTAGATATCACAACATTGCAATTTTATACCTGGATCACCTGGCAGGCTGCCCCTACATCCTGCAAGGGCATGTTGGAAAAAATGGAGAAAGGTAAGTAAGAGTAACCAACAAGCTCACACAGTTGCATTCCATTTACATGGTAATTAAAACCTCTAACTTTGAGCCTCCCTGGCACGGAGGGATCACTACCACATACCAGCTGAAGAAGCAACTAGAAAATGACCTTGAATTAAAGATTCAATGCGGAACAGCAGAATATACCTGCCTACATATAATAACATGACTTCGGGAAGCTGTTTGACCTAATGTAAGGGGGAAATGGAAAGGAGAAATGAGATTATAAGGCTGTGAGTCTCTAAAAAAGAGTCTAGAGGTTGTCAGAAGGAATACCCCTATGTACAACTGAACAGAGTCTAAGAGACAGATAAGGTAGATACAACCCCAGGTATTGGTTCTTTTGAGGGATAAAGAGACCCACGGGTTCTATGGTCATGGCAGATGGGGTTCACTGCCATGACAGATAGCCCTTCTTTGGAGCTGGTGTTTCTGCGTGATGGAATTGGACTCAGAGGGGATCTCTTTTCACAAGACTTGCATGCTACTTTATTGGAATTGTAGTTGGTGCTGGGTTTAAGATATATGTAGGGGATTTGAATCTCTGGACTGATAATATGACACCCAGGCCCAGAGCCTCAACAGACTTCAGCTCCTACACTTTGATTTATTGGACTTACTCTACTCAGCTAACATGGAGTTGAAGAAGGTCAACCACCACAACATGGAGCCTAGAGTGTCTACAACTGGAAGCGGAAGGAGTGCCTACAGTACCCATGTGGAATCTAAGCCCTCACTTGACATTGATGTGCAATGGACACAACCAATCCAATGTCCACAGAGAAAATGTGGAATGGGTGTGGGAACGGTAGCCATGGTGGCTGCTGGGTGTGGGGAACGGGAGGAAGAGATGAGATGTGGAGGCGTTTTCGGGACGTGGAGTTGTCCTGGATAGTGCTTCACGGACAATTACGGGACATTATAGATCCCCCCAGGGCCCACTGGATGGAACGTGAGAGAGTCTGGGCTATGATGTGGACCATTGACTATGGGGTGCAGTGATGCTCAGAGATGAACTTACCAGGTGCAATGGATGTGTCATGATGATGGGAGAGAGTGTTGCTGTGGGGGGAGTGGGGGGTGGGGGCGGTGGGATTGAATGGGACCTCATATTTTTCATAATGTAATTTAAAAAAAAAAAAAAAAAAGAACAGACAACCAGGGGAGGGGAGAAATTAAATAAATAAATAAATAAATCTTTAAAAAAAAAAAAAACCTCTAACTTTAAATGGCAAATTTCTGGACGGCAGTTTCGCAATAAATAACAAAAGTTTTAAATGTGTACATGCTTTAACAAAATTCCAGATTTGGACATTTATTCTAATGAAATAAATGGAGAAGGGAGTAAATATTTAGATGAAAGAATTTATACTACAGCATTTATAAGAGTAAAAAATTGAAGGCAATCAAAATGACTCTCAGCAGAGCAAATTCAATAAACCCTTTTAGTGTAATTCCTTAAAGCCATTAAAATTATGGAGAATTTTTTTCACATGAAAAGATGTTCACGATGTATTTTAAGTGAAAAAATAGGTGCTAAAAATGTGTTTACTGTAATTCCATTCTCATCCAAAAACATATGCAAGGGACAATGCAGAGGGGAAAATTATCTGGAAGTAGATTATCTTGATGGTGTTTATCTCTGGGTGGTGGGGTGCAGGTAATTTACTCTACTTTTTAAAAATGTATACTTTTTACTCTTTTCTACACTGAACATGTAAAACTATAAAAAAAGAAAACCCCACGTAACTGAAACAATGCAGTGGAACTTCTTATAAGTGGAAGAATCCTTTGGTAATGCAAATAATTTTTTCGTCACTTAATACAGGACATAGATTTCCTATAGAATGACACTCACTTGCAGATGGAGAACTAGCGATTTCTGCTGCTTCCAATACAGGTTTTCCACCACAGTCTTTTACACAAGGAGAGTTAAACTTTCTCAAGGCAGAATTTGTGTTTCTGAAGTGTAAAGTCTTCCCCAAATCATTTGGCCTCCTCCACGTGATTTCAGGTAGTGGGGATGTAGCTTTGGGTTTTCTCTATTTTGAGGACTTTGTGCTTCCTTTTTGGTTATGTCCAAGGAGTGGAAGTCATGCCCCTTATGGACTGGGCTTGCTGGTTTGTAGTGGATGTTGCAAACTCCAAGTGAGCAGAGACCCCACTGAGCTAGAGCCTCAGCATTTGATATCAATCCCCAGCCATCAGGGCCTGTGCCTAGCTATATTTCTTCAGAATGTTCCCAGACCCTGAAAAGATTACATTGGAAAAAATTCTTTATAGGTCAGTCCTTCTATTTTTGACAGGTGAACTTCCACTGACCTCCACGGAATTCTGCCTCTGTAAGCCAGGCTAATGCCATATTCTGCGAAAAAACAACAAATAAAAAGAATAGTTTCATTAACTGGGCTGAAAGAGGTATCACCCTGATTTTTGAAGTGCTAATGACTGCTGGTTCTTGAAGGTGTTAATTTTCAAACTCCAGCATGGAAAATGTGTTCATTCCCCTGGAGGTTCAGCATTAGCCATTTTTTCTTTTTCTTTCTTTCTTTCTTTCTTCCTTTTTTTTTTTTTTTTTTGTTAAATTAATCCTGAAATTAATTCACATTTTTGGCCTAAATGAATGAATTAAAGAAGATATATACATTTAAAAATAAATACATGTTCAATATTTCTCCTCACACTTAATACCAATCATATCTGCACAAAAACAGGATATTTGATCTTCAAAACAGCACCCCTTTTTCATCTGAAAATGGCAAGGGAATAAGTAGCTTTTATCATATGCCTAAATGCTTTTCATTTTAGGAGGGATTTGCCTTTTATTTGCAATGTGTGCTGACCTCCATTGCAAATTCTTGCCCTTAAAAAAAAATAGATTGCAAGCTTCCATTCTTTATTTGCCTTAATACAAAGAGACAAAGAAGATATGTAAATAAGAGATCTCTTTTTCCTTGCTGGGCACCCTGTAGATCTTATATTTTCTTAGTGGGACTTGGTTCTATCACACGTCTGTTTGCTAAGCATTTACTTTTCCAAATGCAGCCAATTGCTCAAAGTTCTTCTTATAAAAACTATTTCTAAAATAAGTGGAAGGGTGTGTGCCAACAATTTAGCGGTTTGTGGTGGGCAGTGGGGGGTGGGGTGGGTGAGAGGTTAGCGAGACTGGGGATTTCATAGCTTTTGCCCTAAGAATGCAGAAGGAGTGATTTTTGACAAGTGAAAATATAGAAAAGGAAAGCTAGAAGGAATGTTGCAGGTCAAGTACAGCTACTGCATTTTAGAATTTGGAAACTAAGGGGCAAAGAGTCATTTATTCAAGATCTGCCATGATAAATGACAGTCCACTCTGGAGTTCCTCCTGCCATTTCAATATTAAACTCCCTGCCTCCACCCCCATCCAGTTTGATCTCAGAGGCTGCTACTGCTCATGGCCCAGTCTAGCTCAATTACATTCAACAACCACACATAGAATTTTGTTATGAGCAGGCACTCTCTTGGGTGCTGGGGGCGGGGGGAGGCTTTGGCTTGGTGGAAAGAACACAGGCTCCCAAGTGGGAAGACTTGGCAGTTCACGTCCCAGCCTTGTCTCTGGCTGTTGAATCTTGACCATGTCATAACTTCCCCAAGCCTCAGCTTCTCATTGGGAATATAGGAATGATCCAAACTGTTTTGCAGGAATGAGCAAGAATTAGAATAGACAGAAGCGAAATGTTTGGTTCTCTGTGGTTACTCAATAAATAGTAACTCTTTTTATTATTAATATCCCCACTTCTAAGGTAAATAGCACATAGTCCCTGCCTTGGTGGAGCTGACAGGTGAGACACACTTTGGGAAATATTGCCCCAGGATATCTACAATTGGGTTATCCTCCTTATCTGCTGTAATCTACAGTAGTCTTCTCAATTGATGCCTGTACTATGGATGAAGAAATTATTTAAATTTCCTGTCATGGATCCCTGGAATGAGAGAAGAAAGGAGAGTCTAAGTGTGGGGTAAATAGGACACTGTGTACCCAAAATTTGCCTTGTTGGGCTGTAATCTGTTTGTTTGGAAAATGCAACTATAGCACATAAGATATTTTATCTTCTAATTCACCAATAAATCCCCAAATAGCAGAGGATCAATGTGTAGCATAAAGAGAATATAGCTACTGCCCCAAGCCCTTTGTGCTTGTTTGCCTAAGAGTATATCTTCCTGATGTGCAAATAGCATATTGAAAACCTAAAATTCCACTAATATATTTCATTTACATGACTTTCAAAACAATCCTTGTTTTTTTGTTTTGTTTTGTTTTGTTTTTGTTTTTTATTGCTTTGCTCATGGATAGAGGTAACTGGTAATTAATTCATGGTGGTTCAACTGGTCATGGCCCTATCATATCCCTAGCCCTATCATAAATCAAAGACAAACCATTTTTATGGTTTTCAATATTTTGTTTCACCCACCTATTTTTTCCTTCTCTGAGTCTGAGTATTAAAGACATATCTATAAGTGGACAAATCATTGGCTTGAAAAGACCTCAACTTCAGTCTTGGTTTTGCTGCCAGATTTCAAGCTCATTTAATCAAAAGCAAAATTCTCACTGAAGTCTGCTAATAAGCAGCCAGGAGTTTCCTGAGGAATCCTTCCCCATGTTTAAGCAGGAAGGATCTTCTTGAACACTGGTAGGCCCTGAGCCTAGAACATTCTATTAAGAATTTACATCATTATTTTTTTAATATCCCAAATTTTTTTACTTTATTTTAGTTTTACTTTTTCTTAATTACTATGTCCTTTATTTCTTATGGTTAAAACTATCATTATTATTTCATTTTCTTAATAATTGTATTTAGCGATATTCTTGGCTTCATTTTTAAAGAAGTTTTGGATCACAGAAGGGTTACAAATATGGTAGGGGAAAATCATTGGTGTGGGGTGTCAGTGATGGGAATACATGGGAGGAAGTTCACCTGGTCCGTACATATAAGGTATATAAAATGTTCAAGTGTTCATGGGGCATTGCCACAGTGAGTAGAGATTTACACAACACCTGAAAGAATATTGAATTCCCAACCTGGGGAGCTCTGCCACATTCTCTAATGGAAGAGCAGCAATCAACAAAGTACAAGGGCAATGACTAGTGTCCATTGATGGGCCCTTGATATTTATGGCTATCCTTATGAGCCTTTGTTCTGAAGTTGCAACATAGCCTAGTATTGTAGGGAGCTTAAGAGTTACCTCCTAAGGGCTCCCATGTTGCTCAAATGTGGTCTCTCTATGAGTCAAACTCAGCATATAAATGCATTACTTTCCCCCCAGCATGGGACATGACTCCTGGGGATGAGCCTCCCTGGCACTACTGAACACCAATGGCAATGCAACTGGAAAAAGACCTTGAATAAAAGGAGGGGAAAGTAAAGACAAATGAGTTTATATGGCTAAAAGACTTCAAAGTGAATCGGGAGGTCTTCCCAGCGGTAATGCTTATGCATGTCTCAGCAGGATCTCATAGACTGTCAAAGTAGATACTACCCCAACTTGTGAGGCTCCTGAGGGCTCTGGAGACACCCAGGCCCTACAGTCATGGCAGACAGCTCTGGAGGTTGGTGCCTTACCAGCGGGCCCTATGTTGGAGTTTGTATTTCTGAGTGTGACAGAGTTGAACTCAGATGTGACTTCTCTACACATGCTTCTTCTGTCCCTTTTATCTGAACCTATAGTTGGTGCTGGAGTTGGTAGGTGTACATCCAAGAGACTTGAATCCCTGGACTGTCCATGTGCCAGCTGGGTCCTGAACCTCAGCAGAGTTGCAACACCTACTCTTCAGTTTGTTGGACTCACTCAGGACAACTAACAAGGAGGTGAGGATGGACAACCACCATGCCAAGGAGTCAAGAGAGTCTATAACTGCAAGCAAGAGAGTCCAATCCATTAGTTGTATGAGATCAAAGCCCCCTCTCAATTAGAGGTGGAGTGGGTATCACCATTCCAGAATCCTTAGGATTGGAGAATAAATATGGACTAACATGGACTTATGGGTATTCCACTATAGACTTATTGTGATTCTAGTAATAGAAGAAATTATTGTGATTCTAGTAATAGAAGAAATTATCATTGATGTGGAGACAGTGGCTAATGGAGGTGCTGAATTCAGGGAGATGGACAAAGAGGTATAATACAGGGGCATTTTCAGGACTTAGAATTGTCCAGAGTGACATCTCAATGACAGATACGGGTCATTATATATCCTGCCATAATCTACAGAATTGAGTGAGAGAGAGTGTAAACTATAATGTAAACTATAATCTATACTTAGTGGCTATCTTCCAAAATGTGTTCATCAATTGCAATGAATGTACCACACTAATGAAAGAAGTTAATGTGGGGAAAAGTGGGAGGTGTGGGAAGTGGAGTTTATGGGAATCCCTTATTTTTTATGTAACATTTTATTAATCTAAGTATCTTTAAAAATAAATAAAAAATATATTAAGAAAAAAAGAATTCACAATCTCTGTCCTTGACTCTATGCCTGTCCTTGTGGCCTGTGGAAAAGTTGTTATATAAATAGTCCATTTTATTTGAGTAAGTTGAGTTAAAATATTGATCGTCTATATGCTATGGAGCATACAAAAGAAAAATAAAATACTGTTCCTTGTCCCCCAGAAGTTTGAAATCTAGCTGGAGAGGTAAGAGTAAGAGGCAGGATAGCTGAGTCATTAGGAACTGGAGTTCAGGGTGAGAATGCTAATATGGCCTTCTACTAGCTGCAAGAAGCTTAAACAGATGCCTCAGTTTTTCATCTTTAAAATGCAGGCAATCGTGTTTAATCTCACAGGTCAATTGTGAAAACTAAATACTATTGCTCCCGTCATCAATGTCCATTGGGGCTGTTCTTATGATTACTTTTAAATAATTGATAATTGATGTAAAGATAGTGGTCACCAGAGGTTCTGAGGGGTAGGGGAATGAAGAATAGGTGGAACACAGGGCTTTTAGGGGACACTGGAATTGTTTTGCATGATGTTGCAATGATGGATACAGGCCATTATACATTTTGCTAAAACCGATAAAATTGTGTGGTGCTGGTGTGAACTATAATGTGAACTATTGACCATGGTTAGTAGCGATGCTTTAATATGTGTTCAACACACTAGTGAAAGATGGTGTTAATGGGGGAAAATGTGAGAGGGGGAGGGGATGGGGTATATGGGAATCCCCTATATTTTCTATGTAACTTTTATGTAATCTAAAACTCCTTTAAAAATAACATTTAAAAAATATTTTTTCAAAAAGATTTAAAAAAAAACAACAATTGATAAGGCTAAGGGGACAAATGTGGAATAGAGAGGCCAGGGAAGATGGTGTTTTCATTGTTTCGGGTATTAGAAATGGGGTTTGTGGGTGGTGGCAGCAGCCATGTACCAGGTGTGTGGGAAAGCTGGGGAGTGAGGGGCATTCTCTGAGGTTCCATGAATGTTTGGGGGCTGGTGACATTGCACAGATGAGTTAATAGATTGTGCAGATAAGCAAATTTAGTTAGGAAAATGGGTGTGGGATTGAGATGGGAAGTATCAGTATGAACTCAGGATTTTTGTTAAATATTATTAAGTATCAGATTATAAATGCTACACTCTTACAAAAAGACATTTGAAAGTTGAATGATTTATAATTCTTGTGTACTTCTTTAATTTTTAAAAATAATTTTTCAACTTTAGTGTTTGTTTTTTTTTGTGTGTGTGTGTGGTTGGCCATCTTAATCCAAGGGACTAAAAATTAACATAAACTATTTCTTCATAAAGTTTACAAAACTACATCTATGTAAAAGAAATGGAAAGAATACAAGTTTCAACCTGTGTTTTGGCAAGTTTTTGGCAAGTTTTCATGCTTATAAGTTTCAAAATCCTAAAGTGTAAAATTGCAGTTAGATTTGGAAGCATGATTGATAAAGAGGTATAAATTATGTATAGGTGAGTGTATTCATACATGCATATGTAAATACATACATCCATTCCCTACCTCTGACTCCTGAAATGGCCTCAAAGCAGCCAACCTCTCTCCCAATAGCAGCTAACACATTTAGTGCCCAGATGGACTGTAAATACCATTCTTCACTCAAGGAACCAGAAAGAGAGCTCCTTGGAGAAATGACCTGACTCAAGGTCTGAGGCAGGAAAGCATAAGATAACCCTGAACGATTTTGTTGCAGAAAGTAAAGAAATGTCCAAGGAATCATAGACACATATCGAAAAGACATGGAAACCTGCTTGAAAGATCCCACTGACAAAAAACAGGGACCATTTGAGCATCAAAATATTGGATTGGAACCCATTTAACAAAATAGAAATTTTTAAGTACACACTGACATAAATCATGAATGAAGGAGAAGGGCAAGTCCTTTCTAATCATAGCATGTAGAAGCAATGAGAGACATAGAAAATCACCATTCGAGAGCCATCATATGGATAGGAGATTCATAGTCTCTGTTCACATCTTGACTACTGTCCCCAAAAGTCTCTTTATCCTTTCTGACCCTTTTGAGGAACGTACACTGCGATTAGTTGTTGGGTCTTGTTACACCTTCAATTTAGAATAGTTTCTTGGACTTTCCTTCTCTCTCATGTTGTTACCTGTCATAATGAGTAAAAGGCTTTCATTCTTCAGGATGACTCTCAACTTGGGTTCATCCAGTGTTTCCTCATGATCAGACTCTGCTCATGCATTCTTGGCTCATGATTCTGTGCTCTTTTCAGGGCATCATGTCAAACCAATCAGTGATCACAGTGTTCTCCACCTTAAATTCACAATTGTCCCCCTTTGGAATTGCTTGTATTTTGTGGGGAGATAATTCTCTACTCACCTTCCATTCTTCCTCCAAAGTTCATACAATGTTCATTTCCCTGGAGGTCTAAAATGAGGTCCCGAGTCTCATACGGCTACCTTGAAATTGCAGCGTGGTATGTTTAGGGACCACAGCTTCAGTCCTCTTGAACTTGAACACGGCTTAGAGTCACGTTTCGACCACGTTCCTGGGAAGAAAATTACCTAGTATTGAAGTCAGTGGGCTGATGCCCATCAATTACTTTGAAGTCAACACTTTAGGATGAGGACATGATAAAGTGGAGCCCATGCTTTGAGGAGAATTTGTTTCGCTTTGCTCCCAGGATTCTTCCCACTGGCTAGATAGCTTCCAGCTACTGTCACTCCTGCTTCTTGTCATGAGATTGTTTTGGTTATCCTAATTCTTGACCTTTTAAATTGAGTTGAAGTTGTTGTTTTATTCCTTAACCTTGCAACAATCCTCAGCTGCCTGAGGAGAGCTCACTAGGAAATGTTTGTTTTTCATTAACTTGTTTCTCTCTAGTAGAGCCAACAGAAAAACAGAAGAGCAACGGAAAAGGGGTCCCTGTTCAATGAGCCCAATTAAACTTCATATTTCAGGACCCTGTCCAACTCTAGTAAATCCACCATAGCAGACCCTGGGAAAACCATGATCTTGCTGGTCAGGTCTGTTATTTGTCAATGCCTCGCTGGTTCATCTACTCAATGTTAATTAAGTTCCTAGGATGTGCTAGATGCTTTCACATGGTAGGTGTTGTTTTGTTTTATTTTGTATCAACACAGCAAGATATGGGTTATTAAACCTATTTAAAGATAAGGAAATTGAAATTCAGAGAAGCTAAGTGACTTGTCCTTGTTCCCCCACTTGGGAAATAGCAAATCATTTGACACCAAGTCATTTAGATTATAGACCCCTAAAAGAGCAGTTTTCAAATTTGGGCATGCATAAGAACCACCTGGAAGTGTTTATGAAAGCACTCTGGGGCTCAACTCCCACAGGCTCTGAGTCAGTAGGTCTTCAACCGGGCCTGAGATTTTGCATTTTTAACAAGATCCTAGGGAATGCTGAAATTACTGGTCTGTGGACATAACTTTGAGTACCACTGGCCTAAACATACTCCTTGTTAGGACATTTCAATCTTCCTTCCTCCTTATTAATTCCCAAGCCCGCCAGACCTAACCAGCAAATATATTGATTGACAAATACCTCAAAAATTGGAATGGCTCCTTGCATCTAGCAAAATGGAATTTAGCAGAGACAAATATAGTGAACCAACAATTGAGTTCAGGATGAGAGAAGTGAGTAAACACAGTTGTAAGAAGCCTCAGGGCTCTACATGTGACATAACATCAAATCGAAAGCAAGCTCCGGAGGCCTTCAGAAAAGAAAAGTTTCTTGAACAAAAGAATCAACAGACCACTCTACAGTGGTCAGGACACCCCAACTGCTCAATATCTATTTTGAGGAAATAGACTGGGCTTTGGTTTAAGGCTATTTTGACCTACATAGAATAGACTTGGGAAATTTTCCACATGCCCTCCTCACTAGAGTTTCATCTTGTGTCTGGAATTATAACTGGACAAAGTAGGCATTACTTCCTTTGCTTTCCATTTAATCCTATGAAGACACTTCCCTTGGGGACTACTGGGGAAAGAGAAGACCTAAGAATAATTCTGGGCTGAGATGTAACTGTAAACACTAGCACAATATCATCAAAGTGAAATTCCCATTTATATACAGTGTCCCATTTATATATAGATCTAAGAACTTGCAGAGATGGACCTGTTCTTAAGGATTAGAAGGGACCCAGAGATCATTTAGCTCATTTCCCTCTTTTGGGGCAGATGAGGAACCTGAGACTGGAGAGGGGAAGATACTGCTTAAATTCCACAGGTGATTTACATCAGAGCCAGGTCTTCAATCTAAGTTTCCTGACTCCTGGAACACTGAGTAGTTAAAAGTAAAAGTCTATAAACTAGGAAAAGCAGTAGGAGAAACAGAGTAAGTTGAGAGAACAAGGAATTTCCTACAGTCCTACTTTCAAGCTCCCTATCCTTTTACCATCAGAGTAAATAATTGATACATTCAAGGGACTCAGAAAACATATGGAAAAATATAAAAACTTATAAAATTCAGACAAAATCAACTTGTTGATGCTGTTGCCATGTATTGACAGCAGTCTATTTTTTAAAAGTCCAACTATATTGAGGTATTTATTACTTGTGAAATTAACCAATTTCAAACGTACAACTTGGCAATTTGCTGTGCAAACATTACCATAAACTAGTTTTAGAATATTTCCATCACCCCAATAAACCCCTCATGCCCATTTACAGTAACTAATGTTTATTGAATGCTTACCACATGCATGTTGTTCCAAATCCTTTATGTTTGATGTGAATTTCTTAATGTTCACAACAATACTCTAAGGTTCTACTATTATCCTCATTTTACCACTGGAGATACTAAGCCAAGGTCACTCAGCTCTCCAGTGACCTTGAACTATTGAGCGTTTGAACTCAGACCATCAGTCTTCAGATCCTGTGCCCTTTACTACAATGTTAGTCCAGTTCTACACTTATCAGGAAACTGAGTGATATTTTATTTTGCATGTTGCCTTTTGGTCACCCAGTCCCTGTTCTCTTTCTCATTCCTTATTTTATAACCTTAAAGAGATATCAACTCTGAACAATCAGTTCTTGGAGAGAGGTGACTACTGACGCTGTTGTTACGTTGCATCTTCAGAAGCGTTCTTCGTCCGTGGGATGTGGGAGCTGGCTAATGGAGACAGCACTGGTCCTGATGATCATGGATACTGGTGGCCACACTTCTCCAATACTCCATGGATTTGGGGTCTCATATAGCTAGACTATGAGTGTGTGTGGATTGTAGCACAGATGACCATCCCCCCTTAGTGCATAGCGTTGGCCCCAGATGTCCACCTTCTAGGGGTGAGAACTGGGCTGAAGGATGCTGTGGCAGTTTGACATTACTTATGAATTCCAGAAAAAGAGATTATTGTAAAATGGTCTATTCCTCTGGGTGTGATAATCCTTTGATTGTATTAGATGCAGCTGAGCCATCTGATTAAATTATGTTAGAATTAGGGCCTTGATTCAACCACATCATTAGAGTGCAACTTAGCCTTGAGTCCCAGCCCCCTTGGTGGGCTGATAAAACAGACTCTCACATGGAAGTAGATGCATAGGAGAATATAGAAAAAGACATGGCAGAGAAGAGAACTTTCTTCTGATGCTAGAGCCCTGGGAAGAGAGATGAGCCTGATAATTTACAGCTGACCTTGTGAAGAGACCAGAGCAGCTGAAACTGAAAAGAAATGAGCCCCAGGAAGAGAGATGAGCCCCATGCCAACCTGAGGTTAGAAGAAGCTTGGACCACGAAGCCTTAAGAGGGAAGAGGAAGGCAGATATCACCTGCCATCTTGTGTCAACATGTGGCAACAGACTCTGGGTGAGAAAGTAACTCTTATGGTACCTTGAGTTGGACTCTTAGGGCCTAGTAACTAAGTTCTATCCCAAATAAATACCCTTTATAAAAGCCAGCAAATTTCCAGTACTTAGCATCAGCACCCCTTTGGCTGACTAATGCAGAAGCTTATTGAAATGACCTGATAAGAAGATGGGGTCTGAGTGGAGACCAGGACAAGCCACAGGTGTGGGTAGATCTCATAGAACATGTTAGGTCTCATCTCCCGTGATTGAACTAAGAAAAGAAAAATAGTAAGAAAACCAAAAGTTCACTTACAGAATTAAAATCTAATGGGATGATGTAAAGAGCCAAAGACCCAGTAAGGTAGAATGAAGCATGATATTATGAATATGCTGAAGACAAGGAGGAATATATATTTTAGATAAAGACTGAAACTTAATGAAATGTCTAGAGAATAATAAAAGAACAAAAGAAACAGTAATTAAATACACACAGACACATACACAAATACGGGTTATTTTTTTATTTTTTTTCCTGTAAAAGTTCTGCAGATTGAATGGCTAATTCACAAATTGGAGAAAATATGAAGAGGTCAAACACCTAGAAACACAGTAGCAAAACTTTTTCTTATAAAGACAAAAAGCTCTGAATATAGCCAAGAATGAAAATTGACCCAACCTAGAGTGTTTCAGATTTCTCCTATGTTCTGACAAACAGTGAAAAATAAGGGTCAAGAAAACAGTTCGCCATTTTTCTTTTATATGTGAGAGCAATAGAAAGATTACCATATATCCAAAAGCTTAAAAAATATACCCCTACAATGTCTTTATTGAAAAAAAATTACCTGAAAATTCATTCCATGTGAAATGTACTACAAAATTAAGAACTCAAGACAAGGAAATTCTGTGTAAAAGAATGGGTGGTGAGTATTAAAACGGTTAATCACAGAATTAATTCAAAATGCTTGTTGAAATAATAATAGTAATACGAGCCAACATTTATCTATATCAGGAACTATGCTGAGTGTTTTACACATAAGTTTGTGTATAAAACTCAATGCAGATGTCAAAAAAGATTCCTCAAAGAAAAGATATGTAATGCAGAAATAATAATTTAATAACAACAATCTGGGCCTAAATCCCCAGATTATATTAATAAAACCAATCAGTGGGTGTAGGAACTAGTAAAATTGCTCAGTTCTTCCTTTTAATATAGTAAAAAGAATAGGCTGTTTCATTTTTCTTTATTTTGATGATAAAAGGGGTATTAGACTATAGGCAGAGTAAAAAAATTTAAAAATATATATAAACTGAATAACATCGTGGATATAATTTTTCTGAAAAAATGACAGGAATAAAAATTGTGCATGTGTTAAATTTCTTTATAAATCAATAAGAGAAAAATAAGCTAATGAATACCTGAAAATAAAATGAAGTCCTGAATAGGCAACTTATAAAAGAATACATTGACAATTAGCATGGAAAAAAGTTAACATCACAACTAATAAAAAGTGCAAATTAAAACAGCAATGACATACCTTGCTAAACCCATCACATTGGCAGAAACTCAAAAGAAAGATAATCTCTGGCGTTAGGATTCAGGGAGACAGTTCTTTCATAGTCTGCCAGGAGAAGTGTAAATCGGTAAATTGGTACTCTTCTGGAAGAGAATTTGGCAACATGCATCAAAAGCTTTCTAAATGTGGATGCCTTGAACTCAAGAATTCCATTTCCAAAGGACAGGCTCAGAGGTGGCCAAAGATTTAACTACTAGTAAGGGAAGAAGTGCCTTCATGCGTGGGGTTTCTCCTTTGAAACGGAAGCTGATGCTCGAGACTGAAATAAGAAAAGGGCAGTAGAGGAAGATTACAAGGCAGGGACGTCCTGCACCCCTGATCCTCCGTGGCTTTGGAGGGCACTTTGTATCAAAGAAGCTTGGTCTAGTCCCATGGTCACGTGCACCTGTCTCTGGCTTATTTCCTGTTATTCCCCCCGGAGGCTTTTCAAAATCCCTGTTTAAACAGGTCAGGTCATTTGTAGTACTCTTGGGAATTAAGGGAAGTGTGGGAAACTAGGAAAATCCAAAATAGAAAAATAGGGAGGGACCAATGGAGGCTAATCAGAAAGAACTAGCCACATCAGCTCTCCGTTGGGAGACCAGGAGAGCTCCCCACGCTGGAGCCAGACACTAGAGGCCCCTCCTGAGCTGGCTCTTTCTAGCCTTCTTCAGTGGCTGGAGCTGCCACCCCGCCTCTGTGGGAGTGAATTCCCCAAACTTCCTACTCATTCTCCTCTCTAGTTCCTGGTCAAAGAACCTGGAGAGAACACACGTACCCCAGGACCTGGACAGTGCCGTTTACTTGCTGGGCAGACTGGGACTGTCAGCTTCTGAATTGTTTTTGGCTTTCTCAGCTTGCATCTCCAGAGATGAGGACAGGGTTCAGATGCTGGGAAGCCCTCCACCCCAAATATTTTTATTATTAGCCTAATTAGCACACGGCAGCTGCTCATTAATGCTTGCTTAATGTTCTCCCCTTCTGTCCCACCTTCCCTTTCTCCTTTTGAGGGGGAAGATTTCCTAGATTCCTTCCCAAAGAATTCTAGGTAACTTGGAGAGGAAATTGTAAAAGAGACACAAAGATTCCTGAGGTATTTTACATACTCTGATACCAGACTAGGGACCTAAGAAGGAAACCCCTGGTTGGTTTAAATTTTGGAAGAACGTCTGAGTCTCAGCTCTCTTTTATGTAGGTCCTGTTACCCTGAACGAAAGTGAGCAACAGCATCTCACACACGCAGTTAACAAAGAGCGACCCACGCGGGATGGGCTGAGAGCCACGTGCCATTGGCGCGCTCTGTGCGCGCAGAGAGGCGCTGCGAGGGCGGCTGCAAGGGGAATATAAGTATGCCTATAACATCTAACCCATCACCGTTTTAGGCTTTTGAACACCTACTATGCACCAGGCACACGAGACATAAGTGTAAAAAAGTCCTCGTCGCTGATCCCCAGCAACTAGCCAGGAAGCCGATTGCATAGAGAAATAACTAATTTAGTCCAAGTCCTCAAGAAAGTGGACGAGGAGCTGGTGTGAGCCCAAGCCAAGCCGAGCTGGCCAATGTTTATTAAACGGACTCATCGCCGGCAGTTGGACACTGTGTGTGTGTGTGTGTGTGTGTGTGTGTAGGGGTGGGCCTCTCTCGGCATCTCCCTAATAAAAACTGAAGTCTGTTACATCGAATCTATTAGGGAAATCGCAGTAACTGGTTGTTCGCCCCTCCTGCGTTCCCCTAGGACGCTATTATGCATTATAATTCATTGTCTTCCCTTTTACTGAATTAGTGCTTATGGAATAAGGAAGCACTCTCATAGACCCTACCCCCAATAAGTGGTATTTTTAATGTCTACTGGGGTCACTTGCCCTTGGACCTTCCTTTATATAATTATGAAGGAAGAAAAAAAAAAGCCAAGGCCTTTCTAATCCAGAGAGGCACCTCCAGCAGCGCCTGTGCCTTCTTCCTAGGGAGGGCTGGTGGTCAGCACCCAGCTCATGTCATGAACTTCCTTCTACAAAGCCCTGGTGACTCGGCTCAGCGGTCATTTCTCCTCTGGGATTACAAAGAACCTCTGGGATGCTACACCAAGTATTTTACCTTCCAGTCCTGCCAAGAGATGACCCACACAACCAGGACCTATTTGATGAAAAATGCCTTTGGCTAGAAGGTCAATTCAGAGTGTTGTGCTAATGAGACCAAGTTTGCAGATTTCCCACGGCCACGGGCTGTGGGTCCCACCTGGGGCCAGCTGTCTTTCCCATCCACTCCCCTGGATGCTGAGAGAACTGTGGTTGGGAACGTGTTGAGTTAGCACGGCCACACGAATCACTGAGCAAACCAGGATGGCTCATAAAGGTGGCCGTCCTGTCTCAAGAGTGCTCCAGAGGGAGGTGGACTTGGCTCAGTGGTTAGGGCGTCCACCTACCACATGGGAGATCCACGGTTCAAACCCCAGGCCTCCTCGACCCGTGTGGAGCTGGCCCATGTGCAGGGCTGATGCATGTAAGGAGTGCCGTGCCACATGAGGGTGTCCCCCATGGAGGGGAGCCCCATGTGCAAGGAGTGTGCCCCGTAAGGAGAGCCACCCAGCACAAAAGAAGTGCAGCCTGCCCAGGAATGGCGCTGCACACACGGAGAGCTGACACAGCAAGATGATGTAAAAAAGAGAAACACAGATTCCTTATTGGTACCGCCAATAAGGATAGAAGCGGTCACAGAAGAACACACAGCAAATGGACACAGAGAGCAGACAACTGGGGGGGACGCAGAGGGGGGAAGGGGAGGGAGATTTGAAAAAAAAAAGAGTGCCCCAGAGCCAGTTATGTCAGGGTCTTGGTAGTTGTCAGATAGAAAAGCAGAGGTCCTCGGATGGTACGCAGGCCAAATAACTGTGAGCCTAAAATCCGTGAGGCAGCCGGTTGTACCCAGGTCAAATGTGAGAAGGTCATGCTAATTACACCAAACACAAATGTAAAAATTGTACATTGTTTTTTTAATGTCTTCTCTTAAATTGCCATTGCATAAAAAGTAAATCATTTCTACAGTAACTTCTTTCCGCTGTTTGCTGGGAATGGACTCTAGAGGGGCCCTGGGATGACAGATCTTCATAGGCTGCGCTCTTTAGGGTTGAAGGTGCCCTTCTTTCTGAACACCCAGGTGGGCCCCTGGAATACACACCTTCCTGCCTGCCTCAGCTCCTTTAAGAGAGAAGGGGGAGATGAACTAGAATGTTTCTGGCTTTTCCTTTTCCTCTGTTTCAGGGTATGTCCACACGCACAGAGTCTAAATATGAGTGGTGATGTGAGCCAGGGGGTCAGATGAGGATTCTGAGGATGGGAACAGTAATCAAAGGCTTCAGGACTCCTTGTGCTCCTCTGCAGAAGGTCTAATACCCGCGGGCTTGCTGAGTGTGTTTGTGATTTAAATGCGATAACTTTGTAAAGCACCTAGTACAGATAGACTCCCAGTAAATTGGCTTTTCTTCTTTTCTTTCTTTCTTCCCACCCGCTACTCGAGTCCATTCTCACCTCTTTTTAGCCATCTGAAAGCAGAGAAGATAACGCCTGGGCTGTTTGTCTCCTGTGGAGATCTCTCTGTCCGGTGTCTCTCCCAGTTTCCACTGACGGGCCCCTTCTGGATCTTCAGTGAAGGCCCACCCTCATTTGACCTCTCTTAAGGAGGAACTTAGAAGTTCCTTTGCACAAAGGAGTCCTTATCTTAGTTGAAACTACATCTTCAAAGGGCCCTATAAACAAATGGATTCCCACCCACAAGAGCGCAGATTAAGATTAAGGACACGTCTTTTGTTGGGTAGGTGTTTCAGTCTACCACATCCCCTTCCCCAGAATCTTAACAACTTACAGCGAATTCTTTCACAGCATGTGGGACCAATAAGTGACTCTGTGTTCTGTTTCTCCAGTTCCGACAATAGGATGCCTAGGGGTGGGATCTGAGCAAACTCCAATAGAAGTGCAAGCGCCCTTCCAGGGATCCTCTTATACCTCCCCATTTTCTGTTCTGTGAAACAGACCCCCTCCTCCAATATAAAATGTCCATTTTCCAAGTCCCTTTCCTAGGTACTTCAAATTCACACGTCAGCCCTTTTAGGTAATCTGCTTAAACTGGGGATGTCTGAACTGTCTCCAGAGGACACACTTCAGAGGGGATTTGATTTCCAGATCATTCAGCATCAAGCTGCAGCCTTGATGTAGTATGTCATGTTCCCGGTAGAACAAAGGCTGAGTGCCCTTGAAGGCTCCCCTCCTACCTTGGGGCATTTCGGTTGCTAGGATTTGCTTGTTTCTCAGTGACGGCCAGAAGATGCCTGTCTGCTCACTTGGAAATCCTGGACATTCCTATCATTTGTGATATAATTTTTAAATTGCAATAATTTTAATTGTTCTATTTTCTTATTTTTAAAAGGAACACATATATTCTAGGAAATAAAGGGAAAAATAATCCTACAGTCCAGCCTTTGGTGGGGCGGGGATCGGGTACAGCAGAAACTGATATATCTAGGCATATGTTCTCTAATTAGCTTTTAAAGATAATTTCCAGGTGCAATTCATTCTATTGCACCATTCTAAATTGCTAAATACTATTTCATTACAAGAATGTCTGAAAATATCCTTTAGATCGGAAATATTGGTTATTTCCCTGTAAAAAAAATGCCAGAGGAACTATTTTGGAACCATATCCTTATATATAACTCTGATTATTTATTTGGGACTAAGTACCTAGAAGTGGTGCTGCCAGGTGAAGAGATACTGTATCACCTTAGGAAAACTCAATTGGCATCCCAAAAGATTGGAATCATTTAAATTCAGATAGTAGGGGTAGAGAGAAGAGCATCTTCAAGGGGCAGAGAGGGGAGGCTATCCATTTTTTGAGTTATTACAGAATTCCAGAAAGATGACGGGGGTGAGAGGCAAGTTATGAAGCACCTTCTCGCCTCGTTTTTGATGTTCTCTGCTTTAAGAGGAGCTAAGACACATCACAGGTGGAAGCTAGCATGGATTTTACCCAAAACAGCTTTATCTGATTAATTCCTGTCATATCCTGGCATTAGTTTGTCTTATTTTTAAGTGTTAATTTGAACATTCAATCTTTTTTATCTTTATGGATATTCTAGTGAGAACGTGGGAGGGATTGCTCCAAAGTTGGCTAACCAGACTCCATCACAGATGGTTATCAGCACTCATGTTAGGAGGTTCATGTACCTAGCTGGCAAGAATTGCCCTGGAAGAGGCAAAGGGCCAGCTCCGCAGTCTGAAACTCTCTTGGGGAACCAAATCTTCGGTCGGGCAGAATAAAAATGCCCCCTGGCCTATCTGACTTTCTGCAAAGGTGACTATATTTCAGTCTTCAGATTGCACGAAGTACGAGAATTTGTCCATATCCTCATTACATGGAGTTATATGATGAGGGTGAAGGGGTGTTGTTTGAAGATGTTTCTAGAAGCCTTTCTATGTGTTTCAGACTCTGCTTATGAGGACGCAAAGGCAGGAACTGTGATACCTCTATGTTTCTGCTGCCTAAATCTATGCTTGGAACCTAGAAAGAGTTCAATGAGCCCTTGAGGAATATTGATTTTCTACACTCTCACCCTTGACACAAATACAGTTCAGCTTCAGCAGCACCAAGCTCCACTGATGCCAGCAGTACACACCCTGCTCAGTCACTCACAGGAGCCCACTCCCAGAAGTCAGCACACGGGCACTCCAACACAAGTTAAGCACTTTCCATTTTAAATGCCTTGAGTAGTGGTTCTCAAAGTGTGGTCTGGGGACCTCAGGGTTCCCAAAAATCTTTCAAGTGTTATGAAGTCATGACCATTTTTGCAGAGACATTGTTTTCCTGATTTACGTTATCTCTCATGAATGCACATTGGAGTTTTCTAGTGGCTAATGACATAATGATGTCATTGCTTGGATGGCTAATGGGATGTACCATTGTTTGTTCTTGCATTTATTTATTGTTCTTGCATTTTTATTTCCTGTGTGGTAAATATCCATAGGTATAACCCTATAAAAAAAGACACTTTTGGATCCTCAATCATTTTTAAGAGTATCAAGAGGTCCTGATGATAAAAAGTTGGGGCTTCTTTGTCCTTGAAATAACACTTCCATCCTGATCTTTACCCTGGTTAGTTGGCCTTTATCATCATGGAATGAAAGGAACATGACCCTGTTTCTCAATATCTTGATTCATTAATTTAATGTGTATTTTATTGAGTTTCTACTCTGGCCAGACCCTGTACCAGGTCCTGGGGGTACAGCATACCTTCAAGGAGCTTAAACATAAAAAGAAGACACTTGAGGCATTGATGCTTCAAGTCCAATCTTGAAGAAGAGATGGAGTTAGTTTGGTAAGCAGAGTGGGGATAAAGTCCGTGGGCAGAAGGATGCATGACACTCCAGGTGAACCCATAGAAGGCCACTGCAGCTGCACAAAGTAAGTCCAGGGGCCCCTGGGTCTCGAAATGGGGCGGCAGAGCAAGGTGAAAATCTTGGTCTTTGTGCAAAGGCAATGGCTAAAGGCCATTGGAGGGATTTTAAAGTCCAAAGAGCTATCAGTGAAATGTCTCAGTGAAAGCTTGACACTTGACCTCAACTGTCTGTTCTCTCCCTTCCCATCTTATGATGTCAACCAGCTTTGTAATAATAGTAACCAGTTTCATACTTTTCTCTCCTGCCTGAAGACCAGCACAAGTTGTCTTTCATAACCCTCCAAGTGAACACTACCTGAGCCGTCAGAGGCTGTTTTGAGACTGCCTTCCAGGGCTGCAGACACCCTAAAATGGACTTAGAAAAAAGAACAAAAAAGGAAACAAGAAAAAAAAGAAAACAAGTTTGGAGCTACCAGGACCTGAGGCAAGAGAGCTATATACCAGCCTACCACCTGACTGTCGGAAAACTGGTTTTTTTCTCCTGTCTGTCTTCTTGAGGCCAAACACAAAGCCTGCAATAACTGCAGCAGTGGCCAGGAAGAGGGACTGGAAATCAGCAAGTTCCATGACCAGGCTCCACCTTTCCTGACATCTTTACTAGTGCTTCTGTTTGGACAGTTACACTTCTTTTATTCATTGGAGAGCAGCTTGAGACTTTGTTTTTGGAAAATCCATAAAAGCAAAAATTTAAGCATCATAGTCGGGAAGAGAGGGAAGAGGTCAAAAGCTGAGAATGGAACCTAAACCCTCAGAAGAGTGGTTGTCAAACTTGAGTGTGCAACAGCATCACCTGGAACACCTGTTAAAACACGGATTGCTGGGCCCCACCTCCAGAATTTCTCATTCTGTAGGCCTGGAGTAAGGCCTGGGAATTTGCATTTCTATCAAGTTTCCAGGTGATGCTGATGCTGATGCTGCTGGTCCTGGGACCACACACTGAAAACCACTCTTTTAGAGGTAGGAATTAAGTGAGAAAACTTTGATTCTTTAACAGAAACCACATACCTTTGCCTGGAATGCACTTCCCACACTCGCAAGCCTGCTATGGAGCAAAGACATTGTCTTAGTTTGCCAGGGCTGCGATAACAAATACCATAAACTGGTTGGCTTAACAACAGGAATTTAATGTCTCACAGTTTCAGAGTCTTGAAGTCCAACATCAAGGCATTGTCAAGGCCATGCTTTCTCCCCCAAAACTCTAGCATTCTGGCATGCTGCAATCCTTGGGCTTCCTTGGCTTGCATCTCTGGCTTCCATCATATGGCACTCTCTCTCTCTCCTTGTGCCTGCTCTTCTGGTTGGTTTCTACTGACTTCTGGCTTCTTATTGTGGCTTTCTCTGACTGACTGCATCCAAAGACCTATCCGGATTCAATCTGACCACAGTTTTAAATAATATCACCAAAGGATCCTATTTACAAATGCATTCATACTCATTGGAACGTAGATTAAGATTTGAACATGTCTTTTGTGGGGTAGATGATTCAATCCTCAACAGACTCCAAGGCCATCTCAGCATGTCTTTTCTGATTTTCTGGCTTACTGAGTAGAAGTCACCTCACCCTTCACAAATGACATGCATAAATGTTATACTTCTTACCCTTTCTTCTGCTTTCTGGAGAAAGGGACCAATGATTTCCTACAGACCTTCTGGATGATGAAAGGGAATCCTTCATCCCTCACTGCTCTGTTGGTCCAGGAAGGTCAGTTAAGACCCATTTATTGCACTTGCTGAAGCATCATCCGCTGGGGTTTGAAAACACTGGATTCTGCAGGTCCCAGTGTAATTCATCACTGGGAAGCAGAGGCACTGTCCCTTCACCTGGCCACATTTTCACCTCATAAATCACAGATTGGGCAGTTAAGAGAAAAAAGATTTCATCCTTAATTTCATCCTTAATTTTCATCCTTATTTAATCCAAATGGATTAAATAGTTGAGTCAGTGAACTCCAGTCTCTTTGGAGTAGGGGTAAGGCCATTGGACCTCCGGACAGGGCCATCGGATGTAATCACTTCATCCCATTGTAACTGTCCTTTCTCCGTGTTATCAGCATCTAGGCAGAAGAGTTTGTTTTCCTGGGGTGGAGCAGAGAAGGCCAGCCAGCTCAGCACTAAGAGTGCTGCCTGAGACAAGACCCTCTCCTCCTCTTCAAACTTCCCAGCCACAGACAATATTCTTGAGGCTTTCCTGAGCTAGACCTAATAAGCAGCCAAACAACATGGAGGGAATGGCACTGTCTTGCCAATCAAGATGCCTGGCCTTGTTTCCATAATCGCTGCCCCAACAATGGTAGCTAACATACATACATTGAGTAGTACTCGGAACATGGCCAGATAACATTAGATACATTTACGTGTATCACTGAATGTATTTCTCATTACAATTCTGTGGTGTGCATGCCACGATGATCTGCATTTTTCAGATGAGGAAACCCAGATGGAGAGATCTTAAGTAACTTGCCTACGGAAGAACGCACAAGCTAGTAGGGAGCGGAGGCATGGAGTTAAACCCAGGCAGCAGGATGGAATTTCAAAACACAGCCCTATCCTGCCTCTGAGGACTTGTTTCTCTCCTCAGCCCTTTCGTGCTTCTGGAGCTTACATGCCTGCCTTCCTTTAGCCTGGTGTTGAGTTCAGCTCATCCTGTTACTCCCATGCTTCATGGTAAAAAACCTCACCAACAGTCAGCTCCCCAAATCCCCAGGAAGCCTCTGCTTCTCTGCAACCACAGCCCTACCAAGAACAGAACGCCCTTGCTTTGGGGCAGTCCTTCTTATCTCCACCCTCATTCTCATCAACTCCTGTTGCCTTAGTATTCAAGCCTGAGTTGGAAGAAGACCTTGAACACTTCTGACTTCCATGAGGACCTTAAGGAAAAGTAGGCGTCCTTCCTGGCATTGCTTTATCAACCTTAGGAAAACAGCCCCATCCTTTGGAACCAGCCAGCCTCCCTTCCTTAACGCAAAACTCAGCTGAGCTCTTGGGAAAGGGAGACAATGGAAAAGGATGAATTGTCTGTGAAGAACATGTGCTGTTAAAACCAGGCTACTTACCTAGCAAGCAGTACATTTTGTAATCATTAATTTAAAAAGCTGCTTTTAATTAAAAAAAGAAAAAGTACAAAGAGTTTCATTCATCAAGGATCACCCAGCAAGCTCTCCTATTATCAAAAAAGAGGTGAGGGCCAATTCGGCATGTTCTGGATCTCATCTTTTTTAGGACTTGGTGCATGAACTTAAAAGGTCTGAATAGTTTTCATTATCTGCTTAAATTGCCAAATGGTATCCACATTCCTGCCTTCTGGTTGGGGGGATGTCTGTGTCTGGAGCCCTAGAAGTCTTGCAGCACAATAGATCCCAGAGCTCCGAGGAGCTCACTGGTTATTACCTAGTCCCAAAGCCCAATTTGGGAAAGGAAGGATAGAAAAATTAATTGAGGTCAGAGAAGCTACTATGGCAAGTGCTTTGCAGATGTCATCCCTTTTGATTATTATAACCCTTTGAAATTGATACCATTGTCTCCATTTCAGGGATGATAAGACAGGCATAAAAAGGTTAAATTTCTCTAGATCACAGGAAGAAATTTCTGATCTTCACTTGGCTTCTGGCCATTAATTAGGACTCACTTGAATTGCTCCCTCCTTGGAGGACCTTCTCTGACTAAGTACAGGTGTCCTGCATGTCCTCAGCTACTTACCTTCCAGGTCATTGTCTAGAAGAGTTATCAGTTCTATTGTCTACAGAGTACCCACCATTGCTTAATATTGTTTATTTACTCATTCGCTTGTTTATTTTCCATCTACCCACAATAAAATATAAGCTCATAATCACTCCTCTCCCACTCCCCAAAAAAGAACCTTGACTTTCTAATTCATTTCTGTGTCCCTACCACCTGGAACACTCTGGTCAGTACACAGAACTCTACAAATGTTTGTTGAATGAATCAGTGAATGAAGCCTGAAACGGGAGCTGATAATCACATCTGCAATTCCAGACACCATACTCTTTCTCACCAGAAGCCCAGAGACATTTCCAAGTTCATACTGATGGACAGTGGTGGAGGAGAAGGTCAGGTCTCCTGAAATGGTGCCCTTCAGATGGAAAAACTACTGCTATCCCATAAAAGAGCAATGCACCCTGGCTGAATGAACTCTAATTAAGTACAGGGAACCAGGCACACCGTTTTCATTCTTTGCAAGTGATCCATGGAAGAAGTCATATTACATTTAGCTGGAGGGGGATTGAAATTAGACTCTTTGGAGGCATGATAGAAATGGCCTCCACCCATATCTTCATTCGGCTTCTTCCATAAGTCTTATTCAGAAAACTTAGTTCATTCCCCCTGGCTGATTCAGAGAAAAGAGGCTGAAAATGCTATTCTCCCTACCAGGTATTTATCCCAGACTCTTCGCCCCCCGCTCCCCCCCCCCCCCCCATGAACTGATGAAACACACAGCTGGTAGTAATCTCTCCTGCCTCAGGACTTTCCTGATGTTTTATCTGTGATGCTTCTAAACCACTGGTTTCCTAGGTTACATTATAATTATTCATCTAATTTTTCTAGCTTTATCTCCCCTGCTGTCCTATGACCTTCTCATGGACAATGAAAGGGCCTTGGTCATCTGTGTGTGTTCCGTAAACTTAGCGCAGAGCCCACAGGCACTGAATGAATGAATGAATGAATGAATGCACATGAGAAGCAGGGCAAAGGTGAACTTGTAAAGGGAATTGAGGCAAGATGGAGATGGTGATTTACCCTTTCTCAGGAAGTTATTTCAAGACTACAGACTGACGAAGCATTCAAAACATATACCTGGGCATATTGAGACTGTTCAATCAATGTTTTCAAAAGAAAGGATGGAGCTAACCTATTGTTCTACATCTTAGATGACGTGGGTCTCATCCTTAAAAATGACCATTAGGAAAATCTTTTTTTCTGAGTGATTTTTCCTATACGATGGTGGTTTTATTTAGGACTCTAGATTTACTTGTACTATCTGGGTCTTTTGGGTTTTAGATCTCAGAACTGAACTATAATTTAACTGGGCCTCTGAAGGATGAAGTGTGCATTAAGACAATGCTCATTCTTCTCTACTCCCTTATACAACTTCCTTGGCCTAAGAAGTCAGATGAGGCCCACAGTGGTCACCTTCCATGACCTTAGCATGAGGAATTTCCAGAAGGAACATTTTCAATGGCAGAATGGAAAAACAGATCGTCACGGACCCTGACCCTGATTTTAACTAATTTTTAAAAAATCTTATACAGTGGTTCTCAAAATGTGGTCTTCCCACCAGCAACATCTCCATGACCTGGGAACTTGTTAGAAATGCAAATTCTTGGACCCCTCCCCAGATTTATGAATCAGAAATTCTGGAGATAGGCTCAGGTATCAGATTCATGAGAAAGTTTGAGAGCCCCTATCCTAGAACATGGACAATATCCAAATTCAGAAACTTTCAATACACCTCTGTGAACTGCTCTGCCATCCATTTCTGTCCTTTTGCCTAGTTTCTTGAGACTTACATTTATAAACATTTTACCATTTATAAATCCTCTTCACATACATCAGTGATTCATATTTACAAGCACATTGAGGTCTGCAGGGCCGGTATCAGGATCCCCATTTCATTGATGAGAAACTGAGATTCAGGAAGCATAAAGGTCTTGTCCAATATCACGTTTAAGAAATGATGGAGCCGAACTAAAAATTGGATTTTATGACTTTTTTCCCAGACCTTTCCTTCCACTTCACTTTATAGTCCCATTCACTCTCTGTTGACTCTTTTTCTCCAATTTTTTCTCTACGTATTTGGTTTATATTGAGCTTTTCCCCTTTTGTCAAATTTGGATGCATGCTTCCATAAAACCTGTTTTGGGTTGCCTTTTTCCAGAACACTTCATTCTATTTCGAGCCCTTATGGTTTTCAAAACGGTGCTTCTCAAACTTTAACATCCAGACCAGTCACCCAGAGAGCTGGTTACAAGGCAGGTTCTGCTTCAAGAAGTGGTGGTGGTAGTGGGGTCTGAGATTTGTTTCTAACAGTTCCAACTATCCACACTTTCAGTACCATGGAACTGGGACACATGGCCCATTTTGTTTACACTGTCTTTCTCTCTGAAGACACTGCAAGTTCTTCCTGGGCATCTTTGTTTTCCTGAGAAGAGGGATTAGCTCAGGAGAGGGAAGAAGAGAAGAACAGAAGGAGAAGAGAAGAAAAAGTATCTTTTCCATTGGCATCCCTCATTCTGGGTAGAGAATTGAGAAGATAAGTTGTTCACTTCCAGCTTCTTCTACTTCAGTGCCCTCAGACCTCCACCCAGAAGCCCCTTTAAAACTTGACCAAGTCCAGACGGGGAGGTTCACGCTGCTGAAAACTCTGGCTTCCAGGTGATGGGCTGCCTGTCAATGTGCCAACAAAGTGCCTGTGGACATATTTTAATACAGCGAAAATGTCAAGTTTGGGGCCTTTCAACCTTGCCAAAGTCCCTTTAAGGAGCCTAACAAAGGCCAAGGAATCTGATTGGGTAGGTCTGGTGTCTGTCTGGCATTAGCATTTAGGAGATAATCTCTTTACAGCCATAAATACTAAATCTAAGTACTTTGGCAGGCCACACTGCCTGGGATCTTGTAAAAAATATAATGGCCATCTGGCAGAAACTATTGATGTTGTCAGAAGAAAATGGGAGATGGATAGTAACGCCGAAGTTGGTTTTACAATTCTTCCCATGCAGAGCAGAGGGTGTTGTTTGACAGTCCAGATACCTGGCAGCCAAAGCCCGGTCACTGTTTGGAAATCTTTAAAGACCTATGGAGAGAGTTTCCCTTTCTGCCCAGGAGATAAACAGAACCCTAGTTATTTTTTGTGGCACTGTAGAAAGATGGTACACGTGTGTTGGGATTGACTCATATCCCCCCAAAGGACACGTTCAAGTCCTGTGGGTATGAATTCATTTGCAAATGATTAGAATCCTTATGAGGAGAGGAAGTAGGAGCACGAGGAGTGAGGAGGAAATGGAAGGAAATAGACAGACAGTCATGTGATGGAGGCAGAAATTGAGTTACAGATTGCTGGAAAGCCACCACCAAAACTCTACAGACTTCAGGGAAAGCACGACCCTGCTAATAATGCCTTGATTTTGGACTTCTAGCCTCCCAAACTGTGAGCCAATAAATTCCTGTTTTCCAAGCCCACCAGTGTGTAGTATTTGTTATAGCAGCCCTGGCAAACTAAGATGAAGTGAGAAAGAAAAATGAGTGGCAGCAGAGAAGTGTGTGTTTCTAAACATCTTCATTCCAAGGATGTGATTCTCCTTGGTCCTATGTCACTGGTGGCTCTTAGTCTATGACCAGACACCGTAACCCATTTTCCACTGGGCAGGGTCATTGAGCTGACTTTCCAGTATTGGGAAATTCTTGTTTTTACTTGGCATCTTGAGGGATCCAGGAATTCCACCCATCTGCACAGGGTTGCCTCTGAAGCAAAGGCTGAGTAAGCATATCTGGGCCCCTTTTGCACATCCAATCTGCCCTCTTGTTTGCTGCTCAGAATTTGCATGACTGAATGCATGGCTCTCTCAGGCACCCTGTGCCTCTGTGCACATTATTCTTCCTTCAGGTCCTCTTCACTCTTCAAAACTCAGCCTCAGGGGAGCAGATGTGGCTCAAGCTTACGATTCTGGATAGATGGTCTTTCCTTTCTCCCAGACAGAGTTGGAGGAAGGGCATTGTGAGTTCAATTTTGAATATATTGAGGTTGAAGTGATGTGAGCTATGGGTGGGAGGCTGTTCGTCCCTTCATAGATAACCTAAGCTATCTGTCCTGACTTGTGGGTGTGGGGCAGTGAGAGGCTGCAGTCCTGCCCTTGGTGACCATGGCAACGATTCCAGTCCTGGGAGGCCATTTAGCAATGCAAACTCTATATACATGCCAGTTAGTGCAGGGAGACTCTGATGGTGGTGATGCTGAAGCTTAAGGGGCCTTGGACTTGGCCTCAAATGGGAAATATAATATAGCCTGTGCATAAATTCAAAATCATCTAATTCTGTATTCAAGTGTGCCTAGTCTCTAGAAATCCAGTTAAGTGATATGGGCTTTGAATGTTCAGAAAGGGTGTAAGACTGAATGTGTATTCAAAGTTGCATCCAGACAGAATGTGGGCAAGATGCTAATTCAAGCTCACCTGAAATGTGGGCAATATGTTAGTTCAAAACCTTAATTCAAAACCTGTCTGGTACTCAGGCAAAGACTTAACTAACAAAGAAAGTAGTTTTCTTTGATAAAAGCACCATTTAACTTCCCACTCTGTATAAAAGGAACTTGAAAATCTTGTTGGGGGCTCGGGTTTGAAACAAAAAGCTCCCGAGTCTGGCCAGCCGTCAATAAATCATATTTCCTTCTCAAAATCATTCCTGAGTCCTGGCCTTTCTATGCGCAAATAATTGAACTTCTCTCAGCTTCTACAACAGAAGTACCTAGAGAGACATACATGTGGAGATGTCTGATTACCAACTATGTAGGGTTATAGCCTCAGAGGCAAAGCCTAGGCTACAGGTAAAAATCTGGCCGCAAACATAAAGTTGCTAATTGAAGTGGATGGGGTGGTTGAGGGAAAGAACATAGAGTGAAGAGCAGAAGACTTAGGGCTGAACCCAATGGAATTCCAACTTTTAAATTAAGAAGTCATTTATATGAGGGGAGTGGATGTGACTCAAGCTCTTGAGCTCCTGCTTCCCACATGGGAGGTCCCAGGTTCAGTTCCCAGTGCCTCCTAAAAACAAAGACAAACAACAAGCAAACAAACAAACCCAGTGGTTGAGTACTGGCTTCTCACAGATGGGGTCCTGGGCTGATTCCCTGGCTCCATTAGGTACCATTAAACAAAACAAAACTTCAGCTTCAGCATTGCTTAAGAATCTCCTCCCAGCTCAATCCCCTTTCACATTTAGATAAGTACCCTATGCATGCTACATTTGCTTTTATTATAGGGTGGTACCATATACATATTGTTCACATACAATTTGACATTTTAGCCATTATTTAAGGATATCATTCAGTGGCTTTCATTGCATTCACAGTGTTGTATTACCACCACCAAAGCTTTTTCAGCACGCCAAACAGAAACTCTGTACTCATTAAGTACATGTGGCATATTTGGATTTTGTTTATATGTCTCCCCTGCTAGAATTATGTCCTCCATCTCCTCATCACCTCCTTTTTTATTTCTCGATCTTGATGCCTAGTAGAGTGCTGGGCACATAGTAGGTGCTAGTAAAAATTTAAATAATTGAATGTATGGCAATAGATATGTCTGTAACTATACTCAGTGAAAGACAAGTCCATCTTCTTAGGGGGAGAGTGAAATTAGTGTACAGGTTGATTCCTACTTTCAACCTTAGCATGTCTAATTTTACATGCACAGAGGTAAATGAGAAATGTTCCAAAGCCCGAACAACAACGGCAGATTTCTCTCTAGAGCAAAGCCTGGAAACTATTGCTCCCACACATTCCCTTGGCCAAAACCACAGCCATTGGAAAAGCCATTGGGGTATCCTAATCACAGATTTCCCTCAGGTACCATTGTGGGCTGAAAAGGCTGTGAACGCAAAGCTCCCAACCAAGCAGAACTGTCTCGGGCTGAATTCCTCCAGATCTCAAGACAAGGATCTGAGTGTAAGTGGTTTATTTAGGAGTGATTCGGGAAGTGCTGGCAGGGGAATGAGGAAGTGAGACAAGAAAGAAAAGGAAGCCAGTGCAAGGAGTGTTGATGAGTAGGTCACAGCCACAGGCACCTGGGGCTTAATCCCACTGGGACCTCCAGGAGGGGGTGTGGAGCACACCCCGGGCTTGTCGCAGGCTAAGGGCAAGCACGCTGGTTTATTTAGGCGTACAGTTTGTTTTTCCATCCACCTGTTGATGGACATGTTTCCAGTTCTGGGCTCTTATTTTAAACACTGCTATGACTGTTTGCATGTTCGTGTGTACACATGTTTTCGTTTTTCTTGGATAGACCCCCTGGAGTGGAATTGCTGGATGGAATGATAAGTGTATATTTAACTTTACAAAAAAAAAGATGAACTGTTTTCCAAAGTGACTGTATTATTTTACGTTCCTATCAGCAATGTATGAGTGTCCAAATATTACTAAAACAATCAATCAAACGAAAAGAAGTGGTGTGTTGGGGAGTCAATCATGCCCCCCACAAAAAGGCATGTTCAGGTCCCAAGCCCTGGTTCTGTGGGTGTGACCCCATTTGTAACCAGGAACTTTGAAGGTGCTATTAGTTAAAGTGTGCCCAGACTGAAGGAGGGCGGTCTTTAATCCAATAACGCGCAAGTCCTTATAAACAAGGGAGAATGGAGCTGGGAGGAGAAGCCACAGGTTGCAGCCGGAAGCTGGAAGTCAACGAAACCAGGAAGAAAGAGGAGAAGTGGCTGACAGGTGCACTTCCAAACAATACAGCAGCCAAGGAACCCCGGGACTGCCACCTGCCAGGAGATTCGGAGCCTGGGGGAAGCCAGCCTTTGAGTTTCTGTAACAACAGGCCAATAAATTCCTGTTGTAAAGCCACCCATGTACCCATGTACGGTATTTGTATTAGCAGTTGGGGAACTAAAGCACTGTGTCTCACATCTCTATTTTAACAGTGATTTTTGAAGAGCTGTGATGAAGTCCAGCTTATCAATATGTTTTCTCATATGATCTGTGACTTTTGTGTTCTTGAAAACCTTTAACCCAGGGTCACACAGATTTCTCTTATGGTTTGTTTCTAAAACTTCCAGTTTTAGTTCTTTCCTTCATTTCCAGAATCTATTTTGAGTTAATTTTTAAGTATGGAGGCAGGTAAGGGTTGTGGTTGATTTCTTTGTTTGCATATGGATAGCCAGTTGTTCCAGGGCCATTTGACCACTTTCCCCCATCAAATTAAATCGGCAATTTTATTTAAAATTAACTGCGTATGTTTAGGTCTATTTCTGGACTTTATTCTGTTCTACTGAATTCTATTTTTACCCTTGCACCAATAATCCACCTTCTCTTGAGTAATCTAGCTTTAGAGTATATATTAAATTAATTTTTTTTCAGAATTCTTTTGGCTATTCTAGATCCTTTGCATTTTAATATAAAATTCATAATCAGCATGCCAATTTCTGGAAAGAAAGCCCACCTCATGTAATTTTCATTGGGATTATATGGGGAATCTATATATCGATTTGGGGATTATTGTTTTTTTTTTTTAAATATTGAGCCTTCTAACCCATATCTTCTTCATTTCTCTCAGGAATACTTTGCAGGTCTTAGTGTACAGGTCTTAAACATATTTTGTTAAACTTACCCCTAAATGTTTCACATTTTTATTCTAACTTCAAATTGTACATATATTTGTAAGATTTATTCCTTTTAGTTTATCTGTATTTTATTTATGCACTTACGTATGTAAAAACATTGCTTTGCTTACTTACTTATTAATTGTCTTATTTCAGAAATGTTTTAAGAACACCTAAAAGAACATACAAAATATAAACCTAAAGGAAGAAGAGAGTGGAAAGCAACATAGAGTGCAGCCAGGCATGAAGCTTATACATACACACATAATACAGTCCTGGTATGTTTGCTTTCTAGATACCAATGTCAAAACTGAAATCTTATTACTAGAGAATTTAGAGTTCCTTATGTAACTAATAAACCAATCACACCAGAAAAGCATCTACCTGATTCTTATAAAGTTCTCCAGAACTGTCTCATCTCTAAAATGGGATATAGCATGATGTAGAAAACAATGCAATCAAACAAATAAGGTCCTCAACAAGGTATGCTGAGTTTTGTGGGGCTGCTTGTTTTAGTACCCAGAATATAGTATAGCAATGCTAAAAAATAAAAATGAATAAACGGACTCAGAGGCATTTACAGATGCCCACAAGTTTTTCTAATTGAACTTGAAATCATTTGACTAAGGGATGTATTCTCTAGTTTAGCCAAAGATACTACCCCCTGAGTCCTGGGTGCTTCATCTGGCTTTCATAGACATTCTTTGGATATTTGTACCACTTCCCAGGCTCCTGGAAACCTTTGAATTTTAAGCTTTTGATGACTACACATATTGTGGACTCTAAGAATGGGTTTCCTTAGAATTATGTATGTACCATCTGAACAGTCCTGTGCAAAGGCCCTGTCTCTTAGAGAACTGCCTAGTATATATATCCTTTATACCCTCTTCCATAAATACCGCTGCTTAGTTGAATATTTGTCATAGATCTGGGGCAACGAGTTCAAGATATTGCTCCCTGGCAAATATCTGGAGCACACTTATGACATGCCATTGATTTACAAAAGAACCGTACACCTTAGCACACAATTGAGCTGAGGGTGGATTTAAAAATACTTTTCCAAATCTATGTATTTCTCGCTTTTTTATATTTCAAAAATCCTTTATCTAGCTGGGGGGAGAGGGTGAGTGAGGTGGGAAGGATGAAAGGGTGAAGAGAGTCAAAGCATTACCAATCCAATAGGTGTACCAAATGAAGATCAGAAGAAATAAGCCAGAGGAGAACACTGAAGGTAGCCCAGCTCTAGGTCTTCAGGAAAATGGGAGATCAAACACCACCTTCCTAAAATTCTTTTTAATTATCAGGGTATTTTAAGGCAGCAGATATGGAAGGAGTGGCAGCAGAGGGAAGCAACTGAAAGATGGCTTAGAGAAGGAACATGAAGAATAGGGAATCAAGAGCAACCATGACATGTACACAGATGAGGGAAACCAAAAGGCAGTGAAGGATGCAGAGAAGGATTGAGTCAGAGAGCTTGGTCTGTCCTTTCTTCAAAAGGATGAAAAGATGAGGTTTGGTTCATACCCAACAAAACTTGCCAACCCTAGCAATAAATATCAAACCAGGCAGCCTATTTTTAGGAAATGCAATATCTTTGTGCTTGGCTGGTTGATGACAGGGCTGAGTTGGTAAGAAAGGGTAATAGGACCAGGATCCTATTGTCAAGATTCTAAGAGTTGAAAACCTCCCTGTCAACTTGCCATGTCATGAGCACTCCTTTGGAGGGGACCACCTGGTGAGAGATTGGGGCCTCCTGCCATCAGCTCTGTGAGACAGCCCTTGTGGAAACAGATCATGCAGCCCCAGCAGAACTTCAGATGTTGCAGCCCCAGCTGACATCTTTTGACTGCAGCCTCATGAGGCACCCTGAGCCAGAGGCACCCAGCTGAGCTGGTTTTGGACTCCTGACCCTCAGAAACCGTGTAAGGTAATAAATACTCGTTCTTTTAAATTGCTGATTTTGAGTTAATTTGTTATATGGCAATAAATAACTAATACAGGTTATGGTCCCACACCACCATTTATTTAGTGTTTACTTTATGACAGGCATTTTCCTGAGTACTATCTAAGTATTATCTTATTTCATCCTCATATAACACTATGAGGAAGGAACCATTATTGGGCTTTTTAACTAAAGTGAGGAAACTGAGGATTAGAAGCAGTTTATGCCAAGTCAAGTCCAGGGTGCTGAATTTCAAACTTTGGGCTTTTACTGTCATGCTACTCTGCCTCCTCACTGGTTTTACCTCTCCCACCTAAATCATGTCAAGGATTCTTTCATGTTTTCTCAACGAGAGTGCAATTGCTTCCCAGGAGATAAAAATTGTCTCTTAGACACTTATTCGCTGTTGGTGGGAATGTAGAATGGTACAGCCTGTGTGGAGGACTGTTTGGCAGTTTCTAAGGAAGCTGAATGTAGACTTGCCATGAGACCCAGCAATAGCATTGCTAGGTACATACGCAGAAGAACTGAGAGCAGAGACACGAATAGATGTCTGCACACCAATGTTCATAGCAGTAATATTCATGATTGCCAGAAGTTGGCAACAACCCAGGTATCCATCAACTGAAGAATGGATAAGCAATCTGTGGTATATAGATATGATGGAATATTATGCAGCTGTAAGAAGAAATGAAGTCTTGAAGCATATGAAAACATGGATGAACTTAGAGATCATTATGCTGAATGAAGCAAGCCAGACATGAAAGGACAAATTCTATATGATTGAACTATTATGAACTGAAGACATTGTGAAAACTCATGGAATTGATATTACAATATAGGTCACCAGAAAATAGGAGGGTAGAGAATAGAAACTGAGGGTTGAACTGTGTAGAACTGGCAAAAATGCTGTTTGTAAATCTTTGGAAATGAATAGAAATAGTGAAAGCATATCACGGTGTTTGTAACTAGCAGAGCTATTATACCGGTATGACAGTGGTTGAAAGGGAGAGTCTAAGGTGGTGTATATTGCTAGAAGGAAAACTACAGCATGGGACTGTATAAGATAGTAAAACCATATGCAAAACACGAATACGGGCAATATTGCACATATAAAACTGTTTTTACACAGCATAAGTTCAAATATACTAGAGAGAAGGAAAAAGAATAGCAGCTATGTATGACAGGGGAAGCACAGATTAAGAGGTGATGAGTTTTGTTTATTATTATTATTATTGGAATAATGAAAGTACTGTAAGAATGATTGAAGTGATGAATGCACAAATATGTGATTACACCCAATACCATTGACTGTACACTGTGGATGGATTTATACTTTTTAATATGTACTAATAAAATTGATTTAAAAAATTGGTTCTGGGGGGGGCATGATGAAATCTTAAGATAGTACAATGGTTTGTGCCACTTCAAAGCTGAACTTTAGCTAACAAAACCTCATTCTTAATTAATTTCTTCTGCTAGGGAGAAGCTACGTTCATTTAATTTTTCTTCTTAAGGTGGCAATGATAACAAAAAAGTGGAGTAACCCTGCTGAATGACAGAAATCATTTCAGATGTCTTCTTTACAGCCGATAATCTTGAAAAAGAATGTTGCTTGTACATAGTAGGTGCTCAGTTAACACGGCTTTATAAATTCTAGTATATGAGGTTCACACCTGAACTTTGAAACCATAGCTATGGAAATAGATAAAAGAGCAAAGCCCAGGCTCTGGGCCCTGGAAAGCCACAGCAAATCAAATCCTCTGCAGAGTCTGAAGGTAGGAGCCAACCCTGGGGGAACAAACTCTGCACGGAGGGCGGGAGCTGGCAGAAGTGAATACCACCTGTCAGTAACCCCGAGGGAAAGTACTCGCTCACGTTCTCCACTTCCCTGGTGACCGACCTTACCTTGCCTGAACAACCCGCCTGGCCGCCCTTGCTCATCTGTGGATGGCTAAACGCAGATAATTGGTCCAGACAGCTGGAGCTTGAAGGGAAAGGCGCTTAAGGTTTTCAGGACGTAAAGCAGGTGTTGAGAGGCTCAGCAGCCAGACCTGCCTGTGCCGGGGGACTGCTCATTTCCTCCTCTGGACGGCCCATTGGCACATGTACCCACTGACACCCAAACTGAGGGCTGGTACCCTGGTCCCACTTCAGGAGGAAGGAGGCAGGAAAGCGACGGCCGACGCGCGAGTGCCCCTTCCCATCTTCCCTCCTAAGCACGTGGATAAGCTCAGGGTGATGGACACTGCATCGGGGTGCTACCGGATGCACCCTGCGTGGCGAGAACTGCGCAGGTCGCCGAGCTGGGTGGCGGCAGAGCTGGGCCGGGATCCCAGCGCCTGAAAGTGCACCCAGAGCTCCTGGCAACAGTTGACAGGGTCGACAGGAGGTTTGCTCTTGCAGCTCACCTCTCCTGGGCAGGAGCACGGAGGAGCCTGGGTACTTCCCTGCCGTCAGGCTCACGGCTCCTCCCTCCCCTCTCCACCCGCCTGCTGTCTGGTTTGAGTTTCCTGGCAAAGCACACCCGGCCAAATTACTTGTCTGCAGACGTTTTTGCTGGCCTCTGTGGATCCACAAGAGAGCTGCTAATGATTACCCTTCCTGCCCTTACTTAGCTCATCCTCAGAAGGGAACCCCTCATTATCATTCTCGGCACTGTCTGGAAACAGTCAGGATTCCAGGGGAGCCGGAGTCCGGAATCTTCCGCTGGGTCAAACCTCTGCCAGGAACAGGCGAACAGATCTCAGGAGGCTGCGGGCCTGTGGGCCTGGGACCAGGCTCCTCAGAGCTTGAGGGAGGTGAGGAGGCGCGGACACATCTTTACAAATGACTTCCTACAGCTCCCAGCAGGGCTGCCAGGGAATTTTTGCTTAAAGAGCAGAAAAACCCTGCTTTGCCCCATTGTCTCTCTTCCAACTTGCCATGGTGTTTTTGTTTGTTTGTTTGTTTGTTTGTTTTGGTTGCCTAGTGTCATATTATGTAAAAAAAGAGTTAAGAATTTATATTATTAGCATAAGATATACCGTTTATCTTTATACTGTGCAATGCCAGTTTTAAATGCAAGTACAGGGACACTTAACTCCCGTGCAGAATCACCAAAATTGTGCACACCGTATTTCATAGCTCGGACACGTTTGCGAAGTTTGTTCTTACCACAACAGCAGAAATGCTGCACAAAATAAAACAACCGCTTTTAGTTCACTTCTTGACTCCTGCACATTCCACCAACACTGTCTACCTTCGGCTTGCTGCTAAGTCAGGAAGGACGAGAGGAAGAGGAACTCTGGGCTCCCCCGTCTTTCTCTTTCGTTCCACATCATCATTTTCAGCACAAGTGGTTGCTATTGCACGGAAGTAATCGGGTCAGAAAGAATATGATAGGGCTCCTCGGTTGTACCTGTTTCTTAGGACAACTTTGCCTTCTCTCTGTGTTCAAAGCAAGCTCTGGTTCGAGTGGGAAGCGTAGCCTCCTGGGGCTGTCCCTACCGATTACTCAGCTGTAGACACAACACGCTTACCCGGCCTCAGGTCCACTGAATTCCCACACGTCAAGGGTCCACCAGGATTCTGTGCTCATGGGTCATCGTGAGCACTACATGTGAGTGGGTTGCCAAGGAACAACAGACATGCCTGCTGGCGTGGATATCCTCTAGTCACACGCACGCTCCAGTGTCCCATCCGATTTCACTTACAGAGCACGGGTTCAAAGATAAAATGACTACAGTTTCAAGACAATGAAAGCAGAGCATTAACCAAGCCGGGGGCCCTCCTGAGCATGGGGCTGTGGGGCCACTTGGGTGGTACCCCATGAAGCTGTCCTGCCCCCACTCTAGCCCAGGCCTCACTCTGCTACCAAGAGACAGAGGGGGAACCTCAGAAATGTCTGGGATCAGGATGCAAAACGTGGGATAATCACCAACTATGAGGGAAGGGAAAAGTGAATTTAGGTTCAGAGGGCCTCAACCTCACTGCATGTTAGAATTACCTGGGGGACTTAAAAAATTCCAGTGCCTAGGCTTCATCCCTGGAAATTGGTTTAATTGATCTGGGTTGGGTAAAGGAACAGGTGTAGTTTTAAAAAGCTGTCCATCACATTCAGGAGTACAAATTCCAAAGTAGGGCCCACTGACAAGGCACTGAACTCCAGAGCCATCTGCCATGACTTTCTGCACATGCCTCTTCTGTCACTTTTACTGAACCTGTGGTTGGTGCTGGGGTTGGTGTATACCCAGGAGACTTGAATCTCTGGACTGACCATTTGCCAGCTGGGCACTGAGCCTCAGCAGAATTGCAACACCTACTCTCTGGTTCGTTGGACTTACCCAGGTCACCTAACAGGGAGGTGAAGATAGTCAACCACCACACCAGGAACCGAGAGTGCCTACAACTGCAAGCAGAAGAATTGCACCCATCAGGCTTGTGGGATCTAAACCCCTTCTTGATTTAGAGGTGGAGTGCACATCATCACTGTAAGGTCCACAGGATGGAGGAACAAAATATGAATTAGAGTGGACTTACCGGTATTCTACTATAGAACTATTGTGCCTCTAGCAATGGAAGAACTTGTATCATTGATGTGGAGACAGTGGCCACAGTAGTTGCTGAGGGCAGGGAGAGGGAAGAAGAGATGAGATGTGGGGGCATTTTCAGGACTTGGAGTTGTCCTAAATGATATCACAGGGACAGATGCCGGACATTATATATCCTGCCATAACCCACTGAACGGACTGGGGGAGAGTGTAAACTATAATGTAAACTATCATCCATGTGGTGCAGCAGTGCTCCAAAATGAATTCACCAAATGCAATGGATGTGCCCCAATGATGAAAGAGGTTGATGTGGGAGGAGTGGAGGGGTTAGGGTGTGGGGTATATGGGAACCTCTTATATTTTTTAATGAAACATTTTTTGTAATCCATGTGTCTTTAAAAAAGAAAGACAGTAACAAAAATTAAAAACAAAATAAAATAAAATAAAAAGCTGTTCAGGTGATTCTACCATGCAACCAGACTTTCACTCAAGTTCTGCCCCATTCAGCTGAAATGAAAATTACTGAGGTCCCTTCTCTGGACAAATGTGCTGATGTGTTTATGTATAGGTTCTGCCTTTTTAATTTTCTGTTGTTGTTATTTGTTTTTAAAGCATCCTATTAAATTGCTTTAATTCACAGTCATCCACACAAATAACAGAATGTTTTCCCACCTTCGTCAGTTAAAATCTAAATGGCTTTTTCATCATGTTCAAAAGTTAGTGCAACAAGTGCAGATATTTTATCTGAACAACTTTGTTGGATCTGGATTTTTAATAAAGGTCTAACTCTCCATTTCGGTTCATTCCAAATGCTAGGTGACTTTCCTCCTCCTTAATGGGGATGTCAAGGGCAGCTGACCTGAAGGGTTCAGATGGGTGCAGTTTGGGTCTCCTTTGAAAGTTCGGGGTTCAAGTAGGGCAAATTCACCCCATAAATTTAAATAAACTTGAGAACTTCACTATTTAAAGAAATCTCACACCCAATCTCTTTGCAATGGAAAGAATCATCTGCTGATTTGAATTTTAGAGAAAAATTAAGGTTGTAGCAAATTTTCTAATTTAGATCACGTAACATTTACAAATTCTATTGCCAGTTTTACTTTATGTCTCATTCTAGCACAGTCATTTATGAAATGTATATACTGGACTTAAGAAACTATTCAGTCCAGAGACTTCCCAACCTTATCGCTAATTAATTACTGAAGATAACTTCCCGTTCAAAAATTCAGATATAGTCCATCTGGTCTGGGTCCCAAATGTTCATCATAGAAATGTTCCTCGGTTCATTCTGAGGAAATCAGCTAGGTTTTGGAATCCTGTATCTAACCCCAAATCCTTATTTTTAAGCTTAAACCCTTTACCTAGAAATAAAATAAAGTACTAGAAATGGACTACTAAATAAATGTTCTTTGTAGAAATTTTAGAAAATTCAGAGAAATAAAAGGAAAAGAAAGGGTTTCCTTACTGTCAATTAGAGAGAGCTACTTATGTTTTTCAGTCTTTTTACAAAATTCATAAATGGGACACTAACCAAGGCTTGTTAATTGTTATATACTATTGGGTACGTACCAGTTAAAAATCAATCCCTGTGTATAAACGTGATTTTTTTAAAATTAGAGAAGTTGTAGGTTTACAGAAAAATCATGCACAAAGTATAGAGTTCCCATATAAAAAACTGTGTGACGTGTTATGTGCCATTTTATAGCTCCATTTTTTCACTCAAATGTCTCTTTTTTTTTTTTTTTGAGACATCAGGCCTGGGGATTGACTCTAGACCTCATATGTGAGAAGCCAGTGCTCAACCACTGAGCCACATCAGTTGCCCAGGGTTGCTTTTTTCATTTGTTTGCTTGTTGTTTATTTTTGTTTTTTGAAGGCACCGGGAACCGGGCCTGCGAACTCCCATGTGGGAAGCACGCACTCAACGGCTTGAGCCACAATTAAATGACTTTTTAATTTAAAAGTTGGAATTCCACTGGGTTCAGCCCTAAGTCTTCTGCTCTTCACTCTACTTTCTTTCCCTCAACCACCCCATCCACTTCAATTAGCATCTTTATGTTTATGGCCAGGTTTTTCACCTGTAGCCTAGGCTTCTCCTCTGAGGTTATAACCCTACATATATACTTGGTTATCAGACAGCTTCCCATGTATGTCTCTCTAGGTACTTCAACCTCAATATGTTCAAAATTGACTCACGATGCCCTTCCTCCAACTCTGTCTGGGAGAAAGGAAACACCATCTATCCAGAATCTTAAGCTCCGTTCTTGAGTCCTTCACCCGCAGTACTCCACATAATCTAATCAAGGACCTCATTAAATCAATTCCACTTCTGAAATATCCCCTAAGCACCCCTTAGATCAAAACATCATCATCTGTCATCTGGAAAACTGTAGCACATTCCTACGTGGGCTCTTCTCCTATCTCTATTCCCATCTCAATGTCAGAATGAATATAATGAAGTATAATACATTTTTAAAAATTAACTGATTATATTTTTCTCTCAGTGATTCATTTTTGCTTTGGGGCCCTACCAATTAGAAATCCTACATATTAAAGCTGAATCTTGTTGCCTCAACAGAGGACCAATCTCTGAAACTCAAAAGTCAAATTCTTCCCTTTTCACTTCTAAAATTGGCTTGCAAAATTATAAAACGGCATCGTACTTTTTAAAATTAAGAATTTCATTTGTAAGCAAGGGTTTTTCTTTTCTTCTTTTCTTTTCCTTTTTAAAAGAAAAGGGCTTTTTAATCCTCAAAGACTAAAATCCTGAAGGACTTAGAACATAAAGTGAACACTATAAACGTTGAGCTTAGTAAGAATGCCTCGTCATGATCATCATGCAAGAGTCGATTTTCTTTCCCAAAGTACATGACATTTAAAGAGCCTAGAAGCAAGAGAGTGAGAGGGGGAAGGGAGGGAAATTATAGATATTCCAGATTCTTACGCAAATCTGTTGTAGAGGAGTCATCATGTTCTGAGATAATTTCAGCAAGATTTCAGGGTGAATATGGAAGCTTTATATTCAGCATGACCCTTGGGAGAGAACTATTAAAGGAGAAAATTATATAATCCTAATGGAGATAGAACAAGCATATGATAAAATTCATCATCTACTTGGGATAAAAAAATATATTAGCAAAGTAGGAATAAAAAGGAACATCCTTAGTGTAATAAAGAGTGTAATAATAACTTTGTCTCTGAACAAGGCAGGGGTACCCATAGTCACCACTTATATATAACACCACACTGAACAGCCTATTAGTTTGCAAATAGGTAAGGAAAAGAAACAAAACACACAAATATTGTAAAGGAAGAGAATAGCTGTCTTTTTTCACAGATGGTGTGATTGTGCAATTAGGAATCCAAAATAATCTAGAGATAGATTAGTAAATTAGCAAGATGGGTGGATGTAAGATCCATATAAAAAAGTCGATTGCATTTCTTCATACCAATAGCAAACAATTAGAAAATAACATTTTAAAAGACATTCTATTTTGAAATCATACCAAAATTATCAAGCGCCTAGGAATAAATCCAATGAAATAATCAAAGACCTGGATAGAGAAAATGGAAGGATGAGTCATATTCATGGATTGAGAAACTCCATATTGTAAAGATGATTCCCCGCCCCCCCGAATTGTTGTGTATCAATGGATTTAATGCAGTCCCAACAAGAACTGGCTTTATTGGATATCAAACACTATAGTAATTAAGAAGGTATGGTGGAATGGAATGAAAAACCAAGAAATGAATACACACACACACACACACACACAGAGAAAGAGAGAATTGATCTATAACAAAAGTGACACTGCAAAGCTAATAAGTAAAGAAAAATATTTTAAATAACTGTTACTTGACTATTATGAGATTCATACATATTGCTGCATATAGCTATAGTTCATTCAGTAGTGTGGGAATATACCAGAATTTATTAATTAATTCAATTTTTGATAGACTTTGAAATGTTTCCACTTTGGTACTATCACAAATTCTTGTGTCTCAGTGCACAGGTACAAACATTTTTGTTAATTATTATTATTCCTGGGAATTGAATTTTGGAATTCAATATATGTATATGTTCAACTTTAGTAACAAACCAAAAAAACAAAAACAAAAACAAAAAACATTGTCCACAAGGCTGTACAAATGTATACTCCCCACCACATATGATCATCAAAAGGTCAATTACCCTTGCCAGTATAGTCACTCCTTTCTTTACCTGTTGATCTACTGGCATAAAAATCCCAAAAAGTACAAGTGGTAGACATAGCTTTCAGTTTAGAGGGCGTTCTACATGAGCCCCTGGTAGAGTCACCCCTCCCCTGGAAACCAGGACCTCTGATCCAGCAGAGTCTAAAGTTGCAGAGAGAGGCAGCACAGATTCCCAAAGTAGTTAACTGGAAGTAATGGTGAGAAGGGCCTCTCCTACTTCCATCCCTTGGTTCCCATCCAGGTATTCCACCTAGCACAGACACCTTCGAATACAGTGACTCTCATACATCAGTGAGCACCAGAATCTCCTACAGTGTTGAAGCACCAATTCCTGCACCCCATCCAAAGATTCTAATTCAGAAGGCTGGAATTCACATTTCCCACAAACTCCTAGGTGTATTTGATGCTCTAGGTCCAGGGCCCACAATATGAGGTGCATTGTGTGCTCAACATCTTGATGGACGGCACTCTCTCACTCCCCAGGGTGTCGTCTCTAGGCAAAAGATCTGGGTGTGCCCTTCGAGAGCTTGTGCCAGCTGCTCCACCAGGCTGCTGATTGATGTCCAATTCCATGGCCATGTGTCCCCCATGCCTCTTTCCCTGCAAAGTGGGCCCCTTGGTCTAAAACAGCATTATGTTGCATTTCATGACAAGAAATCAGACACTGGGTGTATAGATTGAATTGGGTCCCCCTAAAGGACATGCTCAAGTGATAACCCCTGAACCTATGAATATGACCTTATTAGTAAATAAGATCTTTAAAAATGTTATTAGTTAAGAAGAGGCCAAATGGGATTGGGGTGGGCCCTAATCCAATATGATCAGTGTCCATATAAGGAAAGACAAATGAGACATAGACACATACAGAGAGAGATGACCATGTGACAGAGGCAGAAACTGAATTACGCCACCACATCCCAAAGAATTCCATGGATTGCCCACCACCCACCAGGAGCCAGGGGTGAAGCATGACAGATTCTCCCCTTGAAGAGGGGTCATGGGCTTGCCAACACCTTGCCTTGGTACTTCTAGTCTCCGGAACCATGAGATGATAAGTTTCTGTAGTTTAAGCCAGCTAGTCTGTGATGCTTTGTTACAGCAGCTCTATCAAACTCTGAGCCCTTGGATGGTGGTTCTGCTAAGACTTTGTGGGCAAGGTGGATTTCCGAGGTCCCGAGCAAAATCCCTGGGGCAGCAGCCAGCTGGAAGTCCTCTGGAAGACTCTGATGATAGGGTCTGCAGGGCTACATAGGGCACCGATGTATTCAGAATCAAACTCCTTCTCATCATCTCCATGGCAACCAGTGGGCCCAAGCCATTCTCATCTCCCATCTGGGCCACTGCAGTCACTTCCTAACTGGTCTCCCTGCTTCCACCTTCCTCCCCGCCACTTACTCCCATAATCTCCTTTTGGCACAGCACCAAATACTTCACTCTTCTGCTCAAATTCTTCCAGTGGCTTCCACACACACCTTTATTTCTTGCTACTCTCCTCCTTTTCTTTGCTCTGGCCACATAAATTGCCCAGCTGTTTGTTCGATCTACCATAACACTGTCTGCTTGAGGGCCTTTGTAATGGCCATTCCCTCTGTCAACCCTCCTACCCCACCCACCACCCAAGTCTTTGCTCAAATGTCACCTTCTCATTGAGGCCTAATCCTTTTTTTTTTTTAATTGCAATAGGATGGCTCTCCTGCCCCCACCATGCCTTCTCCTCATCCCAGAAACCACACTCCATCATTTTTCCATAGCTCTTGGCACCTTTCGACATACCACATAATTTACTTATTTTTATATTTATTGGCTAGTATTTATTTTCTCTCATTAGAATGTAAGCTCCCTGGAGGCAGGGATTTTCCCTTTTATTATTATTTTTTTCATTGACATACCTCGAACATCTCTGTGCCTGCCACACACATAGTATGTGTGTGTCAGCAAATATTTGAAAACTGATGCTGTTAGACTTCACAAAGAGAAAGATGTTGAAGGGTTAGTGGAAGAATGTGCTACTCTCTGGATTAATCATTCCTTTGGGAAATCTGGCTACTCCATGCTCAGTGATAGTTGATATACCCCACTTCACTGACTTAAGGTGCAGCATAAAATCATATTTCTTATTTGTTTGAAGCATGACTCCCAGGCCTTATCTCATAAACCGAAAAAAGTGCATTTTTCTCTGCCTCTCAAGTTAAGGTTCAAAACCAAGAGGAAATTTCCCTGCTTCCAAGAGATCTGTGCAGCTTACTATCATCTCTCTGATAAGAAACCCATTGTCTGGCAGGTCCACAAAAGGGTGCCGTCCTGGGCTAATGCTTGAATGCTGCTCTCAGGCTTTGAAGTGTGGCTGAACTTACAATGGATGACCCACGCAAAGCAGACCCGGACCCCCAGCCTGGCAGCTCTTTTGTGATACAGGCACAAATGCGAACCAATGCGGGTATGCTTTCACGGAGTATACTCACTAGTGCAGAGAGGCTAGAACTGAAGGTGGGTAGGTTTGAGCCCAGAGTCCACTGCCTTGTGACAATCTGGGTCTCTGTGCCTGAGCCAGGTTCACCAGCCAAGGGTCCCAGGACTCATATGATTTCCATTCAGGGATCAGCATGGTCATTTTCTGAGGACTGGCCTCAGTCAGGAGACTTCAGCCCATCAGAGATCTTGTACCAACTTTGAAACATGTCAAAGGGACCAAGGGCTTGCTCTCTGCCTTCCCAGAAGGTCTCTAGAACCAGGGGAGGGAGACTTATCTACTGATCAGGATGAATCGTCTACCCCTGTTCTAATCAAATTATCCAGTGATTGATTATACGAGTGTTCTGGTGACCTTGCCAGAACAAAAAGGTGTATCTAAAGGATCTTGGTATCTCCACTCTGAAGAAAGAGAACTGTTCTTTTCTCATAATACGGATGATCTCTAAGAAGAAACCAGCAGCCCCTTCAGCTCTGGATTTATTATCCTAAGCCTAGGACAGGAACAAAAACACACATTAGGTTGTCAGCAACTAGAGGATAAATATTCCCAAAGAATTCTTAAATAACACAGGAATTTCCATTTAATTCCCATTTTTCCCAAAATAAATCAGAACTCTCTTAGTCTCTATCACTTCTAAAAGGGGCACCAATTACATCAAAAACACTACTTTCTATCTATTACTTAATACAGTTGGAAAAAAGAAGATTTTTCTCCAAAGCCATTTTGCTTCATCATCAAGCTGGAAACAGGAAAGGGGAACATTCCAGTGTGGCAATCCTTAAATCCTTTGAAAGCATCTTAAAGTGTGCTATGCCAGCCTTCGGTAGGATCTGGCAAGAACTTTGCATGCAATATTCAGGCATTTATTTGAAATCCAAATTGAAAGTATTCCATGCCAGTTAGTTGCTTTCATCATTTTTACAACCTTGGCAATTCTAAGTCATTGGGTCCACAGCTAACCTAAGCCCTGGAAAAAAAAGGGACCACAGTCCCTTTTAGGAATCCCCAACTATTTTTCCCAGAGCGCCAGCACAGATGAATGACCATTATCCATTTAAGAGAAAGGAAAAAAAAATTCAGTGACTTCTCACTGCTTCTCTTGTTTCCAGTTCTCTCCCTCCTCCAGGGGAAGAGGGAGGAAAGAAGAGGGGACCCTGGGGGGTGCACAGTAGGTCCCAAATGGTTATTTACTCAGCAGAAGAGAGAAAGGCAAGGCTTCTCCCCAGAAGGGCCATCTCTCTGTGCTTCCTCCTGCATCAAGCCCTGGGTTGGCTTTCCTGCCTTCTGAAATACAGTTAAGATCAGTTCTCTTGAGCTGTTTGGACAGACACAGTTTTCACAGTTGTTTAATATTCAGAGTCCTCTCTTCTCTTTAGAGAATGAAGGAGGTGAATTCCACCTGCGGTCCATACTTGATATATTGGATCTTGAATGATGCCAAGCGAATGCAATTCATCCAGGAACAGCTAACTTTTTGGTGATAATAGATTTAGGTAGCTTTAAGTCCCACAAAAGAGTTTTTACATCAGTAGAGCTGTAGAGAGTCCCAAAGACATTCATTTAAATGAGTCTAGAGGCTTGGGTTCAAGCCCAGCTGTACCATCTGCTGGCTGGGGGCTCTTATTGCAACAATTTAATCCTCAGAGTCTGGAAAATATAACTATTTGTATTGTGTATGTGAAGATATTTTAGTATTATTTTACTTACAAAGAGTTAGCAACACTGCTTTTAGTCAGTAGATGTCTTAGGCGATCCATTCCAGGGGATCACTTAGTCCAGCTTATGAAGCCTATATCCATCTGCACTGGAAGATTCTGGACTTATTTCTGGACCAGACCATGCAGGGTTGAGCAGGAGCAGCAAGAGTGGGAACCCTGGTTGAACGTTTGCGGATAGCTCTAGTAGAGCTGTGGCTGACCCTTCTAACTTCCTTTCAGGGATGCAATGAGGCAAAAGGTCACAGGGCTTTTTTTTTTTAAGATTTATTTATTTATTTATTTCTCTCCCTTTCCCTCGCCCCACCCTGGTTGTCTGTTCTCTGTGTGTATATGCTGCGTTTTCTTTGTCCCTTTCTGTTGTTGTCAGCGGCACGGGAATCTGTGTTTCTATTTGTTGCATCATCTTGTTGTGTCAGCTCTCTGTGTGTGCGTCACCATTCTTGGGCAGGCTGCACTTTCTTTCACGCTGGGCAGCTCTGCTTACAGGGCGCACTCCTTGCGCGTGGGGCTCCCCTACGCAGGGGACGGTAGCAGGGCACTCCTTGAGTGCGTCAGCACTGCACATGGGCCAGCTCCACACGGGTCAAGGAGGCCCTGGGTTTGAACCATGGACCTCCCATGTGGTAGGCAGATGCCCTATCCACTGGGCCAAGTCCACCGTCAGGGCTTTTTTTAATCTATTGAGATGATATATGTACAAGTGCTCTGTAAACTCAAAGTCACTATATTATCTATAAATCCATAATGATGCAGTCTGGGTATTGAAATTTTTTGAAGTTCCCAGATGATGCTAAGTGTAACCAGAATTGAACACCATTGGCTTAGGGAGAAAACTCCTTGCTCCTCAAAATGTGACCCATGGACCAGCAGCATCAGTATCACCCAAAAATGAAGAATCTTAGGACTACAGAATCAGAATCAGCAATTGAACACATCCTCAAGTGATCTGGGTACACATTAATATTTGAGAATCATGGACCCCAGTCACAGCTACACTGCAGAATCTGGACTCAAATCCAGAGTTTGTTGATGGGAAAGTCCATGTTCCTTAACCATGCAGCCTCCAGCTCTGCAACTGTTATTGTGTTTGAAAGTACTTTTTCATAACTATAATCTTATCTGATCCTCCCAGCAACCCTGCAAGACAAAAAAATATTAATTTCCATTCAATAGATGAGAAAACTGTAACTTAGGGGTTATGTGCCTATGCCCAAGTCACATAGAAAGCAAAATGGCAGTATATGAACCCAGGTTTTCTGACATCGCATATGTGAATCAATAATGTATTATTTCCTTAAGAAAGTGTCTGTAACTTTGAAAGGTATTTTTCCCTTTGGCCCTGACATACAATATCTTTTTCTCTTTTTCCTGGGTTTTCAAAACATGATTCCATCCCACGCTGAGTTGAAGAAGGAACTGCACTAGGGGATAATTCAACTATGAAACATTCCCTCCCACAAATCACAGCTCTTCACAAGGACTTTTACTGCCAACACCCCCCAGGACTTCCCTAGAACAACATTCCATCGACAGGACACTGCCAGGACGGTGCCAATCAAGGACTGGAAAGAAATACACAGAAAATGTCGGAGACACGACAGAAAAGCAATGCAAAAGCAGGTGTTCCCAAACATCTCCCATGAGCCTGTGGTGCAGCGTATGGACCAACCCATGGAAAAACAAATGGGATGAAATGTCATTTGTTGAATCCTGGTCATAAATCCCATCGGACAATGCCGCATTGTCAGGTTGCCCCATCATAACATTCCCCTGCTGATAACACTAACGTGTGTGGCTTGGAGAAATCCCAGTAGCAACAGAGAAGACATATTGGCATGTCAGACTGTCCAACGAGCTCAGTCCTGCAAATCCCATCATTAATAGCTGAGTAACAGAAGTCTACAGCTTTTCCCCTCTCTCTCCCCAGTCAGGATTTTGTTAGCTTTTGTGTAAGCCCGGTAGCATCTTTTATGGTCTGAGTGAAGGGGGCCAAGAGATACATCCTACTCCTTTTATCACTCTTCTGTCTTTGACTCATAGTGAAGGAATGACATAATTAAAACCAGAATGCTCACAAGAACACACATATCCATGGAAGTTATCATCATAAACCATTAGGGTTAGAAAAGACCCTAGAAATGATCTCCTCTGAATACTTTTAAGCCCAATAAACCTGCAGGAATCAGCCTTTGGGATCCCAAAGATCCTTATCCCCTCTTATTCATGGCCTTTTGTAGACCCTTTCCACCCTGAAAAAGGCTGATCTGTGTAGCCTAGAGAATACTGCCGAAATTACAGTGTGACTCCTGAGTCCAGGCCACAGAAGAAGTTTACAGCTCAATCTCTTGGGTCACTCACTCTGGAAGAAGCCATCCACCATGCTATGGGAACACTCAAGAAGTCCAAAAGAGAGGGCCACTTGGAGAGGAATTGAGACCTCTCACCAACAGCCAGCACCAATCCACCTGTGAAACTTGGGAATGAGCACATCTTCCAACCCCAGCCAAACCATCAGATGACTGTGATTTGGTTGAGATTGCAGGAGAGACCCTGAGCTCAACTGCCCAGTTAAGTCACTCCCAAATTCCCAACCAACAGAAACTGTACAATGAAGCATGATTATTATTGTTTTAAGCCAAGTCTTGGGCAGTTTGTTACACAGCAATAAGTAGCTAACACAACACTTGAGGAGATTATAGGACACATCCAAAGGGGCAAAGCTAAAGCATTTGCTTT